>NW_024541249.1:0-1444809 GCF_016758755.1 Suillus discolor | reverse complement strand
GAATCTGCACACCGGACAGAAATATAACATTCCTCAGGTTCAACTTATCAAATCTTCCTGTATATGAACATATCCTCGAGCTTGGTCGCAAGCGCCCTGATGCCGTGTTACTCGACATTGGTTGTTGCTGTAGGTCAAATCATAATGTTCTGTCGTAAATAATATTAACTCCATTGTAGTCGGTACTGATGCCAGAAAGGCTGCGGCGGACGGGTTTCCTGCCAAAAACATCATTGCATCAGATCTCTTCAACGGTAATATTTTTTTCCTATTAATAATCATTCTTGCTAACGATCTGTATGTACAGAGTTTCTTCAACTAAGCCACGAACTGTTCAAAACGACACCAGCTTCTTACCCCAGATGCTTCCTCCCTGGGGATGTCTTTGATCCGGCATTTCTCTCCATAACTGCGCCGACGGACGACGTCTCTCCGGCGCCAACTATTGATCTGTCCTCTTTGAAATCCCTGAACCCCCTTCATGGTCGCATTAGCGTAATAAACGCTATTTCATTCTTCCACCTCTTCAGCGAGGAGAGACAATTGCTCGTTGCCAGGGCTCTCGCGGGTCTGTTATCTGCGCAGTCAGGTTCCGTTATTTGCGGTTGCCACGTCGGAACTCTCGAAAAAGGAATAGTAAAGAACACTCTCGTGGGCTCTGGGTACTATGGGTTGTTCGCTCATTCTCCCAAAACCTGGTCATCTTTGTGGGACGGAGAGGTCTTCGAGAAGGGCAGTGTAAAGGTGGAAACAGAGTTGGTGGAAGTTGCGACTCGCGATGTGCAATTCTTCATGATGAAGTAGTCAGTGATGAGATTGTAGATACAAGCGGCATCGCGGTCGATTTGAGAAGTGCGTGTTTTACAGGGTTTGTCGATAATCAAGTCATAGCCCATGTTCAGCGTTAACGTTCATAATTCTACTAATGTTATTCATCAATTTCCATGTAGCTATAGTAAGTACATTGGATAGTCCGGCTGTTTCGAGTTCACGCGCATGGCCTATAGGATAAAATCTTGTCATTTGAAATTTCATAACCTAAGACCTTGGGCCCGGAAAATCAACGAGACCGCGATTAAACTAGGAACTAGTGGCAGACCTTACTGCTGAACATACTCGGGCTGTTCTTCCTTGGAGGGATCCATGACATTCATTTCCAGACTACAGACAATAACACGAAGGACCATCGTCTTAGCATCAGGCTGTACTCATGACACGAATCTCGCAAAATACAGTGGAGAACAAAATCAAGCTAGCGAATATGACCTTGAACTAAACAACAACCTCACCAGTAGCAGCCTGATTGGCAGGATGCAGAACAGGCTGTAGGCTTCGCTGATATCGTTCGTGGAAGTCATGGTCTGAGGATGCACTTGAGTCAAATTGTAATCCCAGAGTCGATATCGGGCATCGCTGTGCCACTGCCGCAGCCCACGACCGTCCACTGCTAGCTGCTTGAACTCGGACCTCCAAGTACTTGACTTCCAAACGAGCCCTAGTTGAGTATAAGCTGGTTCCCTACAAGATGCGAAGTCCGAGAGAAGTAGGCTGCCAATATAGAACTATAAGGGAAATGATATGGAATGCCAAACTCCAGTGAGTGTGCCTCTACCGTATGCATAAGGTTTCTGTCGTAGTATGTTCTGAGGTCGTTCGGATACATTTCACATCACCTAGGACTACGGTGAGTCTCGGGTTACGTCCTGGGAAGTTACGTCCTTATATGTACGTACTTAACTGCTAGCCGGGCCCACCCCGGGCCATACCTACTGCTTGATTCATGATTGCAAGGACTCGTCTGCTGGCCATCAGTCGCACTATGTCAACCTCGACGCGCTCCCCCACATGCCCACTATCACAATTTTCCGCTTGTGAAATCTCAGACGCCCTCATAAAGCTCGGATCTCCAAACGGGGGACACATCCCAGACATTCACATGCTCTCCCCAACATCCCAAGTCAAGATCTGTGCACCAGCATACACCGTCCAAATGGTACTCGCATCAGACAATTCAGCCCCAAAGCTCTCCTCCCATTTCGTAGATACCGCACCCTCAGGATCTGTAGTCGTCGTCGACGCCCCACCTCGTTCAGTTTGTTCAACTCCTCGTTCCATGTCCGAACTTTCACACTCATTTCTATCGCGCAGAAACAAAGAATGGAGTTTGGGGTGGTTTGATGACTGCGGGCGCACAAGCTCGGGGAGCTGTCGGCGTCATTATCTCTGGGCGTTGCAGAGACCTCGCTGAACATCGTGCAGCAAATTTCCCGGTCTTTGCGCGTGGTCATTCAACAGTCGGGCAGTCCCCTTTCGTACGCCCGTCTAGTGTAAACGTCACCCTCACCATCCATCCCAAAGATGCTGGCGATAGCTCAGACGCATTCGCTTCTGTCACAGTGACACCAGGCGACTGGATCGTCGCAGATGAAGATGGTGTCGTTTGCGTGCCAGTGGACATGGTAGACAAAGTTGCGGAACTTGCTAAGAAGGGACAAGAGATCGATGCTAAGTGTATGGCTGACATTAAAGCTGGAAAGGGCATTCAGGCAGCTTTCAAGGAGCACAGGGGCAAATAAAAACATGATATTTGGACTCGTTATCCTCTATGCGCATTAAGAATACTGGATATGCATACATACGTCATTTAACAGCACTACATCAAGTAGTCATACCGACTTGAATACTGTACAAGCGTGGTCCTCGACAACCCCAGTTAGATTTTTTTTTTGCAAAGTAAGAGAGAGTGCATATGTCATGTCTAGAATATTCATGCACGGAGACCAGTATTGAGAGAAAGCGTGGTCTTCAGAGTGTGGAGAACGAAACGAACGCTGTGGTGCAGAGCCCAAAGAAGAGAGACTGAAGGAAAAAGATCAGTCACACATCTGATAGAGATTAAAATGCGCATACTCAGCAAGATAGGAAGCCAGAACAGGACGAGCATCCGGTCGCCTGAAAGGAGGTATCAATTGGACTCATCGTTATTTGAAATACCGATGCAACACTTACGCCCATGCTGCGCTTTCTGCGCATCATTTACAGGCCTATAACCATACGACTCCACTTCTTGAGCTGGCACAGAAGCTGTGGCTGTGGCATAACTAAGGCGCCTGCTCGGGCCTGTAAGACGCGCAGGTACCTCCGCATCTAAAGCAGAGGACTCCTCAGTGCACGATGTACTAGCCACAGGCTCCTCCGGTTGCTCCTCGAGCGTCTCGCGTGGTGTATACATCGGAGGCGCATCCTCAACAGGCACCGGACGGAGTGTTGCAGTAGCAATAGCAAGCGTCATCCATTTCTCCCAAGTCGCCTTCAGTTCCTGTGCCGCCCGTGCTGCTGGATGAGTAGCATCCCTCACTTCCCCATCGACCTGCTGTTCCTCCCGCTTGTCACCGACGAACGGCCACCCCGTTATCGGGACGAAGACGGGGAACACCATTGGGATCTGCGGAAGAGCGCCCCAAAGGACAGCAGGCATCTCGGGAAGATGCGGAAGAGGAAGCTGAGGTATGATGCCTTGAGGCTGCAGCTGCGCAAGCGTTCGTTGGATCATATCCACAAAAGACGCTGTCTGTTTCTCGTCCGTTGCATTAGGAGGTACCCTGGTATCTGTATCTTTACTGGGTAATTCCAGTGTTTGTTCCGTGTGGGATTCAGGGCTTATTTGTTCTGTGGTATCTGTGCGCCGACGGAAAGTACGCATTGGTCGACGTTTGACGATAACGAGTTCTGACTCGTCGCTCTCCACGTCACCCCACTGACTCTCACCGTCGCCGTCGTCATCGTCTTGACTTTCTGTTTCGACACTGGGCGAGCGCCGTGGGGTGATATCATCAAAGAAGCCTTCAGGGGCAATATCCTCTGGGGTTTCCCCGAGTCCGTTCACGATCTCCAAGTCCGCTCCAGCCTCTACGAGTAATTCCAAACAAGGTTTGGATAGAGACAACACAGCAAAATGAAGAGCCGTACAACCATTCCTATCGCGCGCGTCCACATCGATATCATGCGCAATCAGGAATTTCGTGAGCTCCGCGAAGCCCAAAAACGACGCGAGGTGCAAAAGTGTCTGCCCATTAGACGTAGAGTGCGAAACAGCGGTACTCATGGCGATAGTAGACTGGTTGTCAACGGATACATCTATCATGGAAAGGAACTTGACAATTGTGGTCTCGAAATTTTCTCCTTCGTCTGACCGGACGAAGAGCAGTGATCGTATTTCGCGATAAGACGAGGATGCAACGACGTGCATCATGTCGTTGGCGTCTGAGGATGTCGGAGAGTCTTCATTTCCTGCAGTTCCGACGATACGGCGGGCGACGTTCTTTGCGTCTTCGATCTTGCCTGTCATTTTGAGTCCGACGACCTGTAGGGCCAACTCCATCCTGGAAATGAAATACTTAAGTGAAAAAGGTAAAAGGTTATCGGTGTGACGTACAGGGCCCTGTCTGACTCATCGGTGTATGTGAATAGAGAAGGGAGCGAGGGATCGTTTGTCTTCTCGAAGCCCTCGAACCAAACAGCGACAACACCAGGAGAGGCTCGAGGAGGTAGGACACAGACTAAAGTATTGTCGCTCCAACGTTGAGTAAAGCTTGCGGGGACGTCCCCAAAGACGCAGTTCAGTTGAAGAACATGGTGGAAATTCTCGCCAAGGATAGTAACTTCAATGCCGCCGTGCGTAGGACCAGAAGTGGGTATAAGACGGTGAATTTTGGGGAGAGCAAGTGGGGTAACAAGAGGTGATCTAGGGTCGAAGAAAAGGAAAGATGTCGGTTGTGAAACAAGTTGCGGGATGGTTGGTGATACAGGGGAAACGAGAGGCGATGATATGGAGCTTGATACTGGCGATATTACTGGATTTGCGACGAATAAATTAGCTTGTGCGTCTTCCGGCTGTTGGAACCCATTGACACCAAACATAGCTGCGGAAGGAACAGTGCCATTTTCAATTTGAGATAATGAGCAAGACGGCATGGGCACTAAAAGGTGAGAAGGTGTAGGAGACCGGGAACTAGGCACTGTTGAAGGTTGAGATGGTGTGAAGCTGGCCTCTCTCACGAATTTCACCGGGCTGTTTCTACTAGTAACGTCATATGGTTTTGCTCGCTTCTTTGGCTGGCCTTTCACGTTCGTTGCCTTGCGTTTCGAGGGTGCACGCTTATCCGCCAATTCCCCGCTCGGTGCGATCTGGGACCAGTCGACTTCGGTTTCAGTGATGGGATTGAACGCAGAATTTGACTTGGTTGTCGACTTGTGGTCATCGGTAATCATAATCGGAGGAGTCGTTCCCGATCCGACGATGCGTCCAGTATGATCCATCATTGTGAAATGGATATGAAACCCGACCTTTTCCCGGTGGTGTCTGCAGTAGCACGTAATGCGGACGGGAAGTACGACCGACCCTGTTTCGAAGTCAAGGACTTCGGGGCAGTTGAACTGAATGATGCTAGTCGTGTCTTCCTTGCCTCTCAGTCGTTCATTACCATCCTCTGGGGCATCTGAGCCAGACCTGGGAGGTCTGACACGAGCCGCGATTTTTCTAGCCACGCGCTTTGCCTAAAAGGGAAAACAAAGTTAGTATGGAGCTTCGACTATATAGAGGTACCGACCTCTCGGTTTCTACAGCTTCCGCAGCTTAGCACGCGATTGTGTGGTGATGTAGCGCACGTCACAGTCGTGGTAAGGTGTAACATATCCAAGGGAGAAGGGTCTGATTAATGATGAGTTTGTGCCAAGGACAGAGAAGTATTCTCAGTACCTATCTTCCCTTCCCGACGAGTGCGCTTCTTGGTGAAAGTCCCTGGTGGAAGTTTCAGCCATTTCCATGAACCGACCCTATCGTACAAGTACGGTTCCCCTGACGATGAGCTGGCATGGGCCAAGTCCAACGCGACGCGCACTTGAGTCTCTACGCGAGACTTTGTACCGTGTTGAGGAATATTAGGGGTCAGGATGGGAAGGCTTCACGAATTAAAATATGAATACTCGAATAAAAGATAGACGTACTTGTAGCAAGATTCTCGTGGAGGAAAAACGACTCGATGCGGAGCGGTAGACGGATCCCTTTTGGGTGGACGCACAGCAGGGGGAGGGATGACAGGTGAACAATGCATCTGCATATGAGAGGGAACAAGATGGTCGGACTCAGGTAAAGGAGCTTGCGCAGTAGAAACACAGCTGTCGCCTGTCGGGCGGATTGTATCCGGTTTCAAACAATCTGGCATGACTTGAAGCAGCACAGGGGAAGATTCTGGAGCAGAACAGGCCGAGCTAAACCGAGGTATATGACACGTCAACGACAGCGATCGGACACGAGAACCTTTTCAAGACATACTCTTCATAGGCATGCTCATCTATCAGGTCGTTAAGCTGAAGCATCCTCTCGTTGTCAGGTTTGTTCATGACACTACGCATAGACTCATTGTCCAAAACACCAATTTCGGAAAAGGTCTTCCTTGGACGAATTGAGTTATACCAGGCTGATAGGTTATGGTCATGGTGTAAGGTAACAGGATGATGACTGTCGGAAGATTCAGGTGTTGTTGGTGACGAAGAGCGAGAGTCCATGGCTGTTGCGGTTGTCGTCGACATCACTGACGAGCGAGAAGCGTGTTCACGGAGCAGTCGCAGTGAGGCCGATAGAAAGGGATAGCACGTATCTTTGAAACTGCAGTATGACCCCAACAACTCCGACAATCTGTCTGATTACCTAATATTTCACTTTGAATTAATTCTGAAGGGCCTTGGGTCAGTCTGTTGAATGTTCGTGCTTTGTCCACCATGAAGAGAGGCGCAGAGAGACAAATCAGCAAAGACGACGGCGATGACATAGAGGTATGATAACGATTATTTATGTTGTCTTGACTGGTCATTCACGCGAGCAGGAGGTCGAAGACCCTGGCAAGGGTTTCCAAAAGGCAGACGAGTCTGTCCTCACAAAGCGGCAGTGAGTATCCAGTAACTGCAGTGAGCAACGCTTATTCTGTGGCACACAGAATACGTGGTTTACCCAAGCGAGCCACGGCTTCAACTAAGGCTTTGTCTTTCGCCGGACTCCCCAGTGCACCTCTTTCACCCGCGGATTCGGTGAGTACTTAGTCAATGCCTTGCAAATCTTTCCAATAAAAGCCCATTCAGGAACCACCTGCTGCTCCAAAATTTGGTGGTTTCTCAGGGTTTGGCTCAGGAGCTGGACCGAGTCCTTTCTCATTCACCCCTCCAGCCGCTACTGCATTCGCGACCTCAAACGTTGCACACTCTGCGTCTGCTGCTACAAAGGACTTTGCATCGGTGGTACAAGCCACTAGTACTGCCAATGCATCCCCGAATCCTTCAGATGAAGATTACAACACAGAACTGAAATATTACAAGTCTATTCGTGGTCTTAACATCTCCTTTTTGTCGGCTATCCAAAAAGCTGTAGACCAGGATCCTTTTATTGACATCGCAGGCCTTCTTGAGAGTTATAAAAATCTGCGGACTACCGTCCAAACAGATCTTGATAGCTCATCCAAAGCCGCTAACCAGAAGGTATCAGCTTCTGGCCCTCCTGTGCTCGAGAAGGCTGCACTTCCAGCAACTGGATTTCCCGTGCCAAAAGGCTTCTCTGGATTCGGTAACTTTGGTTCCCCATCATCACCTACTTCATCCACAAATGGAACGGATAAGAGCTCGACACCTAACAATGCCTTCGCCTTCTCCACATCAACTTCCAACACGAGCTCGACCCCAACTTTCGGTTTCGGTGCCAAAACGAGTGAAGATAATCCTGCAACACCATCTCCCTTTGGCACTTCGGAAGCCCCGAAATCGGCTTTTTCATTCGGGACTAAATCCGCTGATTCCAACTCCTCAAGTCCGAGTTCATTTTCATTCGCCCCACCAGCCGCACCTGCACCTGTACCTGCACCCAGCAAAGACAAAGATAAAGATGATTCAAAAGCCTCATCGGCATTTGGCTCTAGTTCAAGCATTCCTAACTTCTTCGCGTCATCCAAAGCAGCATCATCCACGTTCTCCGACCCCAAGCCAACATCAGCATTCGGCACCACGACATTATTTGGTAACAGTACTGACTCAAAGACGCCCTCCTTCTTCACCCCAGGGTCCTCAGACCTATTCAACAAAGTATCCGCTAAAACCGGTACAGGAAATGAAGACACCAAAACCGGAAGCACTGGTTTATTCGGCAGTTCCTCCTTCACACCACCTACAAACACTTTCGCATCTGCTGCCACCGACAAACCCACCAGTGCTTTCGGCACGTTTGGCGGAGGCTCGCCACCAAAAGGAAATGGTTTTACGTTTGGGAAGACGGGGGGAGGGAGTATTGGCAATCCCGTAGGGTTTGGATTCGGCGTCGCGAAGCCTGCAGATGGGGCTTCTACGTCTTCATCGAGCGCTCCCACAGAATTCAGCTTTGGTGTTCCACCAACCAAGTCTGTCTCCCCGCCAATGGACACCGCCAGTCGATCAGGGTCACAACCTGCTGCCACCGATGAGGGCACAGACGATGCAAAGTTGCTGCCAACTAGCAATCACGATGGTGAAGGCGAGGGTGAAGAAGATGAAGAGACAACGTATACTGTGAAGGCTAAAGTCTTCAAGCTTTCAAAGACTTCTGATAAGTCTGAGTGGAAGGAACTGGGTATTGGTCAGTAATTCTTTGTTTTGGCATCATCCACAATCTTGCTGACTTTCGATAGGTATGTTCCGTTTGAAGAAACATAAGGAGACAGGCGCACGACGCGCACTGATGCGCAACAGTGCCACGGGGAGGATTGTTATTGTTCGTTTCTATCATTTCGTATCAACTGCAGTTGCTTACCCACGTATCCCGTTAGAACTTCAGGTTGTTCGTGTCACTAACCCCAACACTGATGAAGACGATGGTATCCTTTGTCGGACACGATGAAGGTGCTCCGGCATCGTTCCGAATCCGTGTAAAAACACCTGAGCAAGCTCAGGAGCTCAAGACTGCTTTGGATCGCGAGGTCGCAGCTGTCAAAGAGTCCAATTGAGGGGTTTGTAATTCCATGTCTCTAATGTTGCCCATGTCTAATTTTACATACTCCCTCGTATACCTCTGCCTATACACTGCACATTTCCATATTCTTTACTCATCGCATCATCTAGCATAGTTGCATGCATTTCTGTGAAGGGCTCCATCCGAGTTGTTGAAGACTCGGGCAGCTTCGCCCCCCTGCATCATAGATTGTACTTCAAACCACATCTTACACGTGCGCTGCGCCGTTGGAGTATGTATGAGATAGCTATTTAGCATTAAAATGACTTTGAGCGTTGTGCCATATGGAATTGAGCACAAAAGCTTCGCTGAGAAGCATTTCAATTTCGTGGTCTCCCCAGTCCTGCGTCGGGAGGGATTGCAGGAACATGATGATACCCTAGCACACGTAAGATATACATTCCTAGGAAGACAAAGGTGGATGTACCTGGAAATCCATTTGCCGGAGCTTTTCGCTCCACTTGACGAGGAATGCAGAGCATACATAAAGGTGGAATTGAGAGAATGCATCTGCTCCTTCAGCCTGGGATCATATAATCAATAACAGACATCCTACGAAGGTGTGGCCAACTCACTAGATACGTGTCCCACATGCGGATCGTGTTCTTCACACTGATTTCTCGCATCAGAAGACAATTCATCCAGCGGAAAGCGAACTGCATGAATTCAACATTTTGGGACTCAAGGTGTGTATACAGGGGAGCTGCTCGATCATCAGCAGCCACTGTGCGCAGGTAGAAAAGAACTTACCATCAATACGTGCAACAAGCTCAGCCATGCGCTTGACACTTCGCTGAATGCCAGGTTGTGCTGAGATGTAGTTATCCTGAATGCCGTCCAACAAACGTGACAAGCACCAAAACGAGTCTGCCTCGACAGCACTCAGGACAGCCGTCGGGAGCAGAGAGGTATCAAATTCTTCCGGATCCGAATCTGCAAGTAGTCTTAACGTTGCACGTAGCCATGAGACAATGATAGCATACCAATGTAAGCGGAGAGGAAAACCTGGAAGAATGGGGTAACGAGGTCATTGATGCCTTGAACGTATCCACTTGCTGGGTGTCGTATTGCCCAGACATAGAGAATTCTTTCGAGACTCTACTTGCGGCAGAGATATTAAGATCTGCTGGAATAAAATCGTGACTACTTACACGTTGAGTGGATGCCTGCATCCATAAACGTACACCAGGTCTCGTCCGTGGTACGTCGATCTCGATCTGATGCCATATTTGTTGGTCGAGCCCTTGACGATCCCGAGCGAACGCTAGTTCGACTAGTGATGAGTATTCTCCTCTCTTTCGTGCTAGAGTGGAAGCTCGAAGGTTTGATGGCAAGGGGAGGTAACCCTAAGCGTCGACATTAGAAGGTAAGGAGATACAAGGAAGATAGCTCACGAGAAGAATCGGCCATACAGCAGCTCTTAAATCGTTGGGAGTACCCGCCCAAGCTAATTTACGGAGTTCGCCTATTTGTGAAACCTCAGGTATATGGTCAGTGAAAGCCTACAAGAGCGCGCACTGATATTGACATCGTCTTTGCTAAGACAATCGATGAATTTAATTCGTCGATTTGTGCGAATTGAGCTCTCCCGAAGGAGCTTCTCAGCATCACTCGAACGTGGGGAATGACCCATCCTATGATTAAACCTTGGTTCTGGCGGTGGTTGAGGAGAACGGAGAAACCTGTGCAACGGATCTAGATGTCTGATTAGATGTGGAAAGAAACTTGATAGAGGTAAATACCGTTCATAATCTCGATAACATCAGATTTGATGGAGCCTTGGTCTGGTTTAGCTTTGATGCCAGCAGCTTGCTCCATTTCTGGCTCGAAATCCCCTACGACCATGTCACTGTCGACGTCTACATCGCCAATTGGATCAATATCTTTGGGTAACTTGGCACATAAAGCCTCCTGTGAAGTGCCAGATTTTCTAACCATTGTCCATCCGCCCTTTGCAGGTTGAGTGGTATCGGCAGCATTCGAAGGGTAGGAACCTGGACTTGGCGCACTGAGATGAGTGTAGGAGAATGAGACATTGGACGAAGAAGAGTTGCTAGGGGGCCTAGGGACTGGTTTCGGTGCTGTTATCGGAGATGACTGGCGTCTATATGATGATGGGGAAGGAGGGAGCCGCCACGAGTTTGAGATTGTGGACTGGCGAGGTGATTCAGAGTCTGATCCACTATCCCAAACATCGTCTTCTCCCCAGTCTGCGTTAGATCTTGCATTGAATGATGAGTGCAGACCAATGTGCGGTCGTGCAGGCGGAGGCTTCGCCGCCATCGTTTCACGGCGAGCCAAGTTATTATCTGCCCATTCGTGGTTAAACGTTAAGTATTACATTAGATTAGGTAATCAACCCGCTATTAAATTCACCGCTGGGCTGGTAGCCGCTCTTCTCTTTTGTATTCAAGTTGCAATGTCTTCAGAAGATAAGGATTTCAAAGGGCGGTGTATGTACTGCAACACCGACGTCGGTCGCGACAAAGTCAAGACATGCGGTCGCTGCCGGTAAGTAGAACTCGCGGAGGAGCCGCTCCTCACTGCCTACAATAAATATTATTAGCTAATCCTGGTCTTTGCAGACTGGTACGTTATTGCTCCAAGGAATGTCAGATCGCGTCGTGGAAAACCCACAAATTACGATGCAACCCAAATCTACGCGAAAGCCTTGCAAGTGACCCAGCCAGTAACGCCCTAAATACGGCCCTTTCCAAGTGGATCAATAACTGGAGGGATGAATTGCATAACTGGGCGATATGGGCAATGGATCTCGCAAACAGTCCACCGGACCGACTTGCTACGCATTGGTCAGTTGATCATAGGCGACCCCGTGCTAGCAGCTAAATGCAGTACAATAGCTTTGTGATCGAAATTGAGCGTCGACTGAATCCCCCGAGCGCTTCCCAGTTCTTCCGGGTGAGTACTCTCCGTCGGTATCCTCAGTACGTCTGAAATCCCACAGATGCATGGAGGAGGTGTCGAAACTCGAGCAAGTTTCATTGCACGCTTGGAAGAAATAAACGAGGCCAGCGAGGAGACCGTTGCATGTGTAAATGAGCGCCGGGGCACCGACACTGCTCAAATTATCATCCTCTGTGAGGATTTAATTCGATTCTTATGGTTCTCTCTCCGAGATGGAGGTGCATCCTTGCGAAACCGCGACCCTGCCATGTCCAAGGCACTTGCTGAGAACTGGCAACAAGGCATGATTAGCGCAATCGAAACTGGCCGTCGTGAGTGTAAGAGCCTTGCGCCTGATTAGTTCTAAATATTGTACTCCAGCCCAAGCATCCAAGACTCATCTGGACAGAGCCGCAATCAAGGTCATAGGACCGCCTCCCATATGAGTTGATTATACCACGGGCGGCCGCTCAAGACGGGTGAGATGAGTAGTTCATTTCGAATACCACACTTCTACGGACATTCTCATACATTACATGGTGTATCATAACGATAGGCAAGGTCCAAAGGATGATTTAGCAAAACAATCAAAGATATTAATTACGCAGCAGCAGCAGCCCGCTTCAGGAAATCTTCCTCGTCCCATCCATAGTAATCTTTTAATTTCTTACCGAATTCCTTGATCTTCACAGGATACAGAGTGGGATCCGGGTGAGCTATAAAAAACGAAGATAAGAAAGGGAGCTAAGTCGGCGAGGTTGTACATACGCTTGTGGAATGTGATAGACTGTGTAAGCAGCTCAGCATCACGGTCGAATTCCTGATATACTGGATGACATACCCTATCTCCATCGTGAGGCGGATCGAATCGCACAGACGACCCGGCGGTACTAGGATCGTATGAAAAGCCCATGTCACGCATAACCTGTGGACATGTGTGAACATTCCCTGAGTCGATACCAAAGAAAAAACAAGGCACCTTGAGGAAGCTCTCCCACTTCATTGCTCCCCGTCTCTCGTCATCTCCAGCGCGAAGCAGCTGATGCATGTACCCAGTCGTCTTCTTACCCAGTTTCGAAAACCACGTGTGTTTGCTGTTCACATTATCCTTGCTTTCCTCTTTATCCTTGGCCTTGTCTTTGCCCTTGGCCAAAAACCCGCGGTTGAACATGGATGCATGATCAGGACGAGATTTGATCTTCTCCTTCTGAGGGACCTCCTGTAGGAAAGAATGACCAGAATGAGCCGTGGTTTGTTCTGTCAGCGGCAATGAAGCAGTCGACATGTTGTTGAGAAGGGTTGTCGCCGAGCTGTTCAAGCTAGCCCTCCTAGCAGGGCTTGGCTTTGAGGGGCTAGAGGGGGGAGAGGCTACGCGCGCTGCAGGTGACACAGGAGACACGGGGGCATCTTCGGGGAGGACAGGCAGATCCGTGTCAGTCTTCTTCTTCTTTGGCTTCTTTTTCTTTTTCTTCTTGCTAGCAGAGGCAGTGTCAGCATCGGCGTCATCCTCGTCATCAACCTCTTCGACCGTGGTGCGAGTATCTTTAGGCTGTGCAGAAGAGGCTCCTGCATGAAGATAAATCAGGTCTGGATGTACGGGCAAACATTGACAGACACAAACCAGCAGCTTGTGGAGGCTTAGCCCCGAGGGCCCTGGGAACTCGTTTCTTCCGAGGAGTCGGAAGGGGTCGCAGTGGAGGTAATTCATCGTCTGGGATACCGGACAAATCGATCTTGAGAGCCGGACCTGGCTTGGGCTTTGTGGCAGCAGTCTTCGGAGTGAAAATGCCCTTGCGAGGTTCATTGCGCTTCGCAGAGCTGAGCTTCGCGCTCGATGAGAACATGCGTCCTGTGTTCCGCAACCAATGTAAGCAGATGATAACCATAAGAGCTATTAACTCGACCTCTTAACGAGCCAAGGAGCTTTAAGAACGGATTGCCCTTCTTTTCCTCAGCTATTGCTTCAAACTCGGGCACTTCTGTCTTCGCATCGAAAAATTCGGGGATGGCCATCGCAGTGTCCATAGCCTCTCGCAACATATTGCGATATTGCTCATCTTCATCAGAATCATATTCAGTTTCTGTCTCGTACTCGTCACTGTCATCGTCTTCATCCCCAAAGTTCTGGTCAGAGTCGATCATATCGTCGCCGCTTTCGTTAGAGGAGTCGGAGACGGATTGGAGCTCGGGCATGGAGCCATCGCTGCCGTCATCTGCACGACCATCAGTAATGGTAAGCATCTTCTTCGATGGTCGCTTGTGTCCACCGCCTTTCTTTCCGCCTTTGTTCTTGAATGGGATCAAACTCAAATCACCCCCATCGTCTGAATCTGAATCGTGACCTGCAAGGTGGGGGACATAGAATGAACTCCATTGAGGTGTACGGCGGAGGGCTTCATCAAGCTGCCAAAGAGTATCTATGGACATGTTGGAAACGTTTTGGTAATTCTAGAATTTGTAATGTCAGGGCAACAGGACTAATAAGAAAATTACTGCAGGACGTACCACGTCAACATGTTTCCACATGTCTTTGAGGACTGTCCGGTCTTCAGTGCGGCTGAGCGGGTAAACGAGGTCCTTGAAATTGGCGTAGCTATTTGATGCTTGCTGGGAAAATATCTGCGCATCAAGCCATTGCTCATACTGCTCGGGCATCTTGCGGGGTGTCTGCTTCATCTTCTCACCCTGCGCTCCTAACAAAGGACTATCAAGAAGCTCCTGGAGTTCTAACACGACCTACGGATACCGATGATCAGCTAAGGAGACCCCACGGAAGACCTGCAGCTCTACAACATACAGATAATTCGCCGACGGCATCCCACATAGTCTGAGGAAAACGTTTTGCTTCTCTCGGAGACTCATCAACCGCATCGTGCAGGATGTGGTATAAAATCCTCTTCGGATAGGGTTGCTTGGGGAAACATAGCTCGATGATGATGGAGTCTAAGAATGACTTGCATGCATCCTTGAGACCAGCCCAGTCAAAGGCCATCTCGGGTTCACCAGGATCGGTGTTCTCAACCGCCTTGAAGTAACGAGCATAATGGGCTGTCGCATAGTTAGAGCGTGTGATACACAAAATTGACAAGATGTTGCCGTACGCGTAGTGGTAGCAAGTACAGAGAATTTCTTTTGACCAAGATCAACTAGGTTAGAGACTAAATCACAAACGATAAGATAACGAGATAGTAAACCCTGATCCTTTTGCAGCTGGATGTGAGCCGTTGCGTCATTGAGGCCGGACTTCTCAAGCGTTCGCAAAGAATCGAGGACGATCTTCCATGCCGAAGCAACCATGTACGTATTGTGAATCCTACATAGCCGACATATGATTGAACCGGTTAAAAATGGAGCATCGGACAACGTACCTGATTGCGATGATGGACGCCACATAGGACGGATCTGATCGTACCTCCCTACCGTTCTTTGTCGTGCCATATGGTGTACGAGCATTGAGCTCCTCGGTGATCTTACGGTGGAAAGATTCCGGGTCTTGCAAATTGGTGATATCGTCCAAATATGCTAGACCACATGAGACAAAGGTATGACTTATGCATGTGATCGCGTACCATTGAACTGAGAATCCGCGATCTTGATGCATTTTGCCAGTTTCAGAGGTGACATTACAGCAGTTCGTGCATGCTCATTGACAAGGTCCTCTGCCGTTGTACCTCGAATGAGCGGATCGCGTGGCAATCGGCAAGATGTACAACTTGCCTGCGAGCAAATCAAGTTTTTCCCTACCACTCATTTTACTTGAAAGCATAACCTCCCCAGTACCTCTTGCTCCAAATTTACCATTTCGTAACACCAAGGCTCGAGAAGTCGTAGGTTTAAGACCATTTTCATCTCGTTTACCACCGTGTTTTGAGACTTGAACATGTCGTGGCCCTACTGGCACGAGGTCTCTTGAGGTAGAAAGAACAGGAGGCACTTTCGCAGGTTTTTTCTTGGACGCCATGGACGATTGATGCTAAGGGCGCTCTACTAGATCGTGTGAATCTTTGCTTTGTCTTTGTTGACGGGAGCGTTGAAGTGGCTCTACTCGCTTTAACATAGTACAGTAACTACCAGTATTCAAGCAATCGTCGGCGATAAACCCTTTGATGATGGTCTTCGGGAACGGTATTCTCTTGCTCACGCACTCACGGTCCGCAATTCTTGGTTCGCACGAATTTGTTCGAAGCACAGCTAAAGCCACGAATAGATAAGTGATGGTGGCAATGGTGGCAGACGCCAATAGGACTTTGTCTATATCAGCACTCTGTGCGTTCCACGTTCGTTTCATGGCGACTATGTCACTCTAGCGCGATAATCGCCTGCAGGTAAGTACCTACCTGCCAAGTTGAAGTAATCACCGAGGATAATTGGCAAAATGATACTGCCTCTGGGCGGTCAACCCGGCAATTGCACCTCATCCGACATTTGACATGTGTGGATGCGGTATGTGCGCGCTACTGGGAAGAATGGACCTTTGACAGTGCAGTGCAGCGTATCAAGCCACCGCGGCTTGCATGCCAATCACTCCGTGGATTCCCTGTGCGTCCCAAGATATCCACCAATACTATTTCGCCGCCTTTGACAACCGGTTTCTCATAGGACCTGTCATTCAATTTGTTGTACGTCTTGAGTTTGAGCTCATTCAAGTCCCTTCAAGTTGCACTTGAAAGCTCTTAATTAATTTTCGTAATAACCTGTAATACAATGAATTATTTTGCCGAGCCTCGTCTGAAGAAATGTTGAGTTTCCAACTTTAAATTTCGCTTTATGTAATACCCGAACAATACACGGCCCTTGTAAAAATAGTCAATAATCGGAGATTGCCTTGCCTATATGCAGTACGAGCGCGAAGTTGGTACGTACCAGTGCCAGGTTGCGCCGTAACATCCCCCCAAGTGTATTTGTGTCCTATAAAGTCTTCATCTTTGTATCACTAGAGCTTCCGAATTTCACCAACTTTCTTTAGTTACTTTTCGTTGAGGTTGAGCCGGTCTCCTCCTTGTGCACTATTGCACGTTTCCACTCACTTTCGACTCCCCAATCCTTTTTTTCAAGTCAATTCCGAGCAGCGCTCGATACACTCGTTTCTTTGCCCATCTACTACCCCTTTGTTAACTACCAACCTCTTCGATCAATGGGAAAGCTCATCTGGCACGAGTTAAGTCGCTACATCTCCCTCACGGCCAGTGTTTGTACGTCGCATCCCTTTATCTGGCGAAAATCGTCTCACCTGATGTTAACAGATGCAGTATGGGCCAGTTTCTGGGGTTTCTTCTTCCGCAAGTTCTTTTGGGATTTCATCGGTGGCATCTTGCGCTCTCCCGGTGGTCTACAGTGAGTGTCATAAGACTTTGTTGTACTAATCTGTATTCATGTTATCTTACAATAGACCGTCACCCAAGTTTGCTCTGTTCATCAATGTTATTGTCAAATACCCCATTGTGCAGATAGGCACCATGGCCCTCGGGTTTACCATAATCGCGCTGGAATATCCTATCCCCATCCTCAAGGGAACTGCTATATTTAGGAGCATCGCTCTTAGAGTGGTGTTACTGATCATGCAAGCCGCCGGAACGGTTTTATTTTACCAAGTGAGTCTCCATACGTCTTGTACTACCAGTTTTCTCATACAATACAATAGGGCACAAATGCGGCACTATGGTCATTGATTGCTGCAATGTTCTACATTCGTGCATTAACATTGAGAGAGACAATGCAGGAAGCAATAAGAAACAAAGGCCGAGCGGGTCAGGCATAATGAGTACGTTTACACGCAGTGCGGCTATTTCCAGACCTTTTCAACGGTATCATATGCTGTTAGTCCGTGACTACAGTATTGTTACCAGTTTCCCTTTTCGATATCTTTCGCTCCCTGTTGTATGTACAAATTTACAGTGTATCAAGATATCAAGCATTGCGAAACATGGACACACGTGAACCTACGTGTTTCATTACATATAATTATGTAAATCGATGGTGGTCGTGAAGATGTTACATGTTACATATGTCAAGTATAGTATCCCGATTTGCAAACCACCGGGCAGAACGGCGAGAGGCGGAGCGTGGACATTGAGCCCAGTAACGATATCGGCATTGCATAGTACTGCAGCAGAATGGGCAATCTGACTGCAAAGTCGCAGCGGGACATATATCAGTACTCAGCATTGCTTATTTTCTTCGTCTGATTGTTGACAGTTTGTGGCTGCAACTGTTACTTTGCCTCTTTTCCTATGCTCTCCATCTCTATGTACATTGCATTCCCTTGTGTACAGTGCTTGTGTTATAGTAATATTGATGGTCATGATACCTGAGCTTGATCCGTCGTGATGGTCCAATTGTTACAAACAAGTTTTACACGGCCTCCATCTTTTGCTTGTTTACTTGGTAAGTACTAGCCTTACTACAACAGGCTCGCGATGTGTGTTCACGCCTCCGACCAAATATTGACATGCAGTTCAGTCATGAATGCCTCTGATATCATATCCGCGTTACCCAGCCAGTTTGAAGCTGCGCAATCTTCAGGGGATCTGTTTTTCTTCCCGTCGGAAGTGAGCAAGCACGAGGAGCTCGGGACAGAGGTGTGTTTCCGTCTGCTCTCATCGCAATTCGTACGAGCGATCAATCCACAGTGGGAGATCCGCATATGTACGGCGCTTCAAAAGAAACCAGCCGTGTCCCCACCTGCTGGGGAAGCAGGAATCGCGCCATCTGATCAGTCGGACGAGACTTCCAAGAAATATGATCCATTTGCGCCTCCATACGTCCCGAATCTTCATGTTGGTGATTTACGCGACGAATCGTCCGGGACGGAATATGGTGTACTGGTACGCTCCATTCTCTCCGTACAAGCATCCAAGTCAGCTCAATGTATTCAGTTAAACAAATACTCGGTCGTCCCCCATCATTTCCTTCTTGTAACCAAAGGTTCCCTACCAGCTGCCCAAACTCCATGATCGCCCACTGATGCATATGATCGACAGAATTCATGCCGCAAAATTCACCCTTGATGCCTCATGATCTGGTCCAAACTTATCTACTGCTCCTCGCGGCCCGCAAAGCACGTAAAAATTATTTCGCTTTCTACAATTGTGAGGATCTCTCGTGACATGACGATCTGACGACAAACTTATACTGAGCATTCATCGAAGGCGGGTCAAACAGTGGAGCCAGCCAAAGTCACAAACATATTCAGTTCATCGAAGTCGAAGATGATGGACCTCCGATCGAAAGATTAGCTAAAGCTGCGAATCTTGAAGTTTCAGGTACTTGATGCTGCTGCTCTTCTAGATATCTATGATCGAACCAAGCTCACCCTCAGGAAAACCGTTTTCGCTGTCATCGGTGGGATACGCTAACCATGTATATCGGCTTCCGACTCTGTCGAATGGCGCGTCACCGGAGCAGCTCGAACAAGCGTTGTTCCTTCCATTCTTATCCCTTTTGGATCTTGTGATTTCGACCGTACGACATTCCCCGGACTACCCGTCTGGTACCCCCTCCTATAATGTGATTCTAACTTTGGAACACATGCACTTGATCCCGCGACGCTGGGAAACCTATACCCTGGGAGAGTTGGGAGCGACGTTGAGCGTCAACTCACTTGGGTTCGCTGGCATGCTGATGGTGAAAAGCGAGTCCGAACGCCAGGCATTAGAGCAAGAGAAGATTGAAACGGTACTCAGAGGTGTCGGTGTGGAAAGCGTTCATGAATTACAGGTTGCTGGTACATCGATGGAAGCAATGGATGAGACAAGTGCTTGATGGTAGCATTCACGATCGTAGAGACTTTATACACGTACAAGGCCACATACTCAAAGGATAGCAAGAAATGGGTAGCGTTCAAGAGCATCAGGTATTATTGACCAAGTAGACCCTTCACTCTCCACATGGTGTCCAAGGAAGCAAGCTGGAAGATCCGATTAGCGAGGTTATGCTTTCTTTCATCCGACGACTTTGAGAGCGCTTACCAGTTGGACAAAACCTTCCTCTCTGATGACTTGTGCTACGATGGATTCTAGCTCTGCATGGGATAGCTTGTGAAGGGCCGGAGTGTCGAGCAGTGATGCAACAAGCTGGGTCCGAGTTGAATTGTGACTTTCTAAGGGTCGATTTTCCGACTGAAGGGATCGTGTGACGCTCGAAGGCAGTGGAGGCGGTGGCATCGTGTTTGAACTAGTACTACGAGTAGACGAGGATGGCTGGGAAGAATCAGGTAAAGAGCCTTTGGTAGAGCTGATGGAGCCAGACGGTGCTTGGCATTGACTAGACTTTGGGATGGTCATCCGAGGTGTTTCTGGAGGTGTAACGAAGGTACTGTCATGAGAGGGTGCAGCCACGGATGCCGTTTTCGTAGAACTACTGCTCAGAGACACAGGTGTAAACCTAATCGGTGTCGATGGTGCGAATGTCGGTAAATTAGATTCGGATGATGGATTTTCTGAAGGAAGTGCAGTCGACACTGGTCTGAGGGGGGTTTCGCCTATTGATGGCCAAGCTTGTGAAACAGATGGGAGTATAGTACCTCGGCGGGAAATGTCGTCAAGAAGGCCTGTCATAGCTACAGTAGGGATGCGAGTGACCGGAGTCTGCGGCTGTGGATTCAATCTACAAGGACAAACAGGTCGTACAGCCTCGATAAACTGAGCTGCGCTCGTTGCAGTGGTAAATGTGATCTGAATGCGCCGATATACCTAAGAGAAATAACTTGGTAAAAAGTTTTGAGCGAACAGCATATATTGTACTGGCTGGGAGGTCGAGTCTGCTGTTCTCGAGTGCAGATACCGAATTCCAACAACAGCATCCCGATAGACAGCTCTGAGAGGAAGGCCATGGTCGGGTTGCCCAGAATTTGTCCTCGAGTTTGAGATCGATGAGAAGGAGAGCAAATCAAGATCCTCCTAAAGGATTATGCTTTTTAGTGTGATTCGTCACCCAAAGTAAGAGCCTACGAGGATGATCTCTCTCTGATCGACGCCCACGCTATTAGTGTTGCTGTCGAAATTCCATACAACTCGAAAGCGGACAGAGACAAGATCTCCTGCGGAAGATTTCTTCGCGTCCAGATAGAGGTTAATAACGGGGTGGACGAAATGTTGCCATTCTGCATCTGTAGCAGGGTTCTGAGAGTTCGACGACGAGCTCGTAGGATATGAACGCGAGTATTTTGCTAGCGGATAAGTAACAGATGTTGTCGTGAATTGAGCCATTCTCTGGGTGCATTGAAAGTTCTATCATGGCAGCGGGACGTGTTGCCGCCAGTATTTTTTTCAAAGTCCGCGCGATACAAGCCCAACTGGATCATGCAGGAGCGAGTTCATAGACAAGAACCACTCGACAATCCACCGTGAAGCATCCACTACCGAGCTCTGAGCACTCGTACGTCGATATGGAAAGTCTCCGTATGGTCAATTCTTAAATATTGTTGTTGATAGAAATTACTTACCTGGACCCTAATCGACCAAACCTTCCGCTACTCTCCGAGGGGCCAATACGCTACCATATGAGTACGTTCTATTTCCCTATCTGATCTCTCGTCACCTTCGGCATCAATAACGGAACTTCAAAATATTAATTAAAGGCCACATCATAAAGCGCGACTTTTTCAGTTTCGCTCTATACTACATTCAGCCTCGTCATAGGCGTCTCTGGTCGCTGATCTCCCTGTAACTATCTGCAACCCTCTCGACGGTCTTCACATGTGTTGGGATTGCGACGACTATTATGGCTCGAGCACGGACTCCGATTTAACGGACCTGGACACGGGCTCAGATAGTAGCAGTCAATGTAGCGAGCATAGCAGCCCGAGCGAGGCGCCCGGTGAAGAAGTTGTAGGTGACTATGGCGGAGAGACATATAGTAATCACTGTCTTTTTTTTTTATCAGCGCGAAATTGTTCACCAACTTTTGCTTCAAAGTTCCAGATAAACAACCCGTAGCAAAGCGCGTCAGGACGGACAAAGGAACCGATATAGGAACAGCACTAGCAGTAAAACGTTCCGGCAGAAGAAAGAAAACTCTTAGTCTCATCGTTACTGTGCCAATCGATATTCTTCTCGAGGTAAGTTAATGAGCATTGCACATGCATCTTATTTGTTTGACCTCCGCTTCAATATAGATTTGTAGCTTCTTGGAACCGGTGGACCTCTCACATCTGTTCCATGCCCATAAAGCTTTCCGTAAGGTTCTATCGTCTAACCACGCAGTCTCAGTCTGGAAAGCTGCTCGCGTCAATCGTGGCGGTGTTCCTGACTGCATGCCTGACATGTCTGAGGTGGAATGGGCTGACCTATTATTTGGTGGTTCTGACTGTCAAGTTTGTCTGGTCTTTGTTTATATCCTTTATAATTTCGTGACCACAAGCTCAGGAATGTGGCATGAAGAGAGTGTGGGGTATAGACTTCGGTATGAGGCGCAGAGTATGTCAACCATGCCTCAATGAGAAGTGAGTACTATTTTATATTATTATGTCCTTATCTGGCCAACAATCCGTCAAGCTTACTGTGCAAATCGGCCTTTCCATTCGTATTTCCTGAATACGATCCGATCATTCTGGATTTGATCCCATTCAGTAGTAGTGGGTGTTCTCTTACTATGACTTATCTGTATTTGATCCTTCTGCACAGTCGGTGTTGAGGATCATGACCATGATTATATTGCCGACTTGGGCTGCAAGTTTTTTTGGTCAGATGACATATCGAAAATGGCAGACGAGTTGGAGGTGTACCTCAAACCAGGTGCCGAACAAGCATTAGAAGACTTCAAGCAATCACGCAAGAAATATGTTGATTCCGATTCCAATGTAGATTCCTACCAGTCGGTTTATTAAATCTAACAGTTTGGAAGCATATAGCAGTCTGTGACGCTTGGGTCGCCAGTGATCGTGCACAGCAATCGCTCCGTGCCCGTGAGCTTCATAGCCAAAATACAAAGCTGTAAGTAAATTCTATCGACTCGTCATCTAATCACGTCTTGATCCTCTATGCTAGGTTTCAAGCTAGACTGGTCGATCTCGGCCACGATGCTGAGGACGTGGAGCGCATGTTTGACCATCATCACTATGGCGTACTAGATAAGGAGTTTACCGACGCACGTCAGTGCTCTACGACATTTGCATTTGAAAAGAATCGTCCTTACATTGTCGATTTGCAGGCTGGAAGCGTTTGATTCCAAAAGTTGAGCGCAAGCTTGCTCAATTGCAAGAAGAATGGCGCTTCGAGAATCAAAGAGAAGTGTCATCTATCCGGGAGTCTAAACTGTTGACTATGTACCACAAATACGTGCGGCCGTTGCCACAGGGTATTGTACCTCCTCCCCGAGATTTCCTGAAGCTATGCGACATTGCGGAATTTATCAAAAGCCCACCCACTGGGGACACAGAAGGCGATGTTCAACCTTGCGATGCTTTCGCCAAAAAAATTCCCCAGTTTTGTGCCGAATATATGCATAAAAAGAAGCTCGAGCTGACGCGACTGCTTGCCCTCTCCACTGATGCAGTACAAGACACCACGACGCTACAAGGCCAAGGAATCAACGCCCCTGATGATATGTTATTGCAGCTGGCAACCTCCGTTTTTCAATGCACTTATCCGCGGTCATTCCCATTGATTACATGGGACAAAGTACAGTATCACCAAGGGTCTTCTTCTCACAGTCAACGCATGGCCCTCCGATCCAGTTACGCACTAATGATGTCGATATCACCTTGCACATTTTCGATCTCTCCACGTGGGGTGGCCGCTGTACGCTCTTTGTTAAGCTTGGTCGGTCTCGATGCCCAAACAACGACAGCAACCACAATGGACGACCTCCAGTGTCGCTTTTTCTGCTCCAATTGTTCCCCCAAGCCAGAGAACGGAGGATCCTACCGGATGGCGATGAACTGGCGTCAGGGCGTTCGTCTGATGTTTGTGATTTTTATGATGTGCTTACCATCTTCTAGGTCTTCCATTACGTCGAGGATCAAAGTCCATCGCATAAAGAACCTCGTTGGAAATTATTAAGTATTGGACAACTTCATGTTATTCAAAGTTCCCCTGCGCCCGAATATCCCGCAGCCACTGAGGAAGTGTGGCGTTGTAACAAATGCAATGTATACCACGGAGGCCCAACTACAAAGGTTTTCGTGATTAAGCATATGCAAACGTAAGTCGTCGCCTTTTCTGTCTCACTTCACCTTTTTGACGCGTAGTAGGCATGGAATCACCACTCCAACTGAAGGAATTGACTTTAGCTATGACCAGGGTCTCATCGAGAAACCACCACCAGCACCGAAGTTCTTCGTCACCCCTCAGACCAGGAAGCCCTCAAAACCAGGCACGACTCAGAAGTCTAAATCTTCTACTGGGTCGGTATATCGCTGCCAACATTGCAATGGCTCAGCTCGGACTTTCGTATTGGAAGGAGTCGAGCAGCATCTCAAAGTCAAGTAAATAAGCATTTGTCAATGACCCAGATCCACTACTTAATGATTTTTCCTTCAGGCACGACATCAAGTCTCCACATGAAGGGCCAGATTTTTATAAAATCAAGTAATTCCATCGCACTTTCATTTTTCATAGCCTCCCCTTCATCTTTCGCTCTATATATACAACCTTTAACACAACTCCAGCGGTTACGTACGCCGTCTGCATCTCTAGCCCTATGCTTAAGTATATACCAAGTTTGGTCTTTGATTCACAGTACTCTTGAAGGACGGTGCCTTAAGTATACCAACATGATGCCAATCTATAATTGATAGTTGGATACCCTAAGTCCTAGAATATCTAACCGCTCATCATTTCTGTATCTCTTATGATATGTCTTCGGGACGCGTCATGGGGACTGCGAGTTGTTATCGACCATGCCGTTCTTGGTACTGGACTAGTCTCTCCCAAGGCAGTCCTCAATCAAATGAACATAGGCATTCTTCCTTTACTACTATAACCAAACGTTACGGTTCGAGCGTTATCAGTTTTTCCTGGACTGTTCTTCTTTGAACACCGACGCAATAGCATGCCCACTCTTCCCCCCCTCATTAGAAGGAAAAACCTATGAGATATTCCTAGCTGATATCTCTTTTCATTGACATCATATGCATGCAGATTCTGACTCCTCCGGGTAGGCCATGGATCCACGGTGTCACCAGGTAGGTACGGATCTCCTCGGTGATTTTAGCCTGGACTGGTTGAATCCCAGTGTCTGATGTCTCATTAGAAGAAAAGACCTATGAAATGCCGTCCCTTTTCTTTGCCACCATATGCACGCAGTCTCTGATTCTTCCGGGTGAGTCACGGATCCATGGTGTTGCCATAGCAAGTACGGGTCTCCTCGGCGATATTGACCTGGACTAGTCGAGCGAAAGCGTGTTCCGCAATGTCTATGCCTCGTCATGCCTCACGCCAAACTCAAGACTGACGATGAGAAGAAGAGGGGTCAAGGTCTAGAAGGATATGAGACTGTGTAGGAAGAAGAAGTATAAAATGCTGACGGCAAACTGAATGCCGACGTAAGGTGCCACGAGACCAGCTGGTTTCCCGGAAAGGCGTAGAACGCATATTACCACGATGCTGCTAGTATAGATTTCACCGCATTGAATGATGGTGTATATAGCAGGTTTGTAGGCATTATGACCAGTCAAACCAAACGTATCAACTCCCGCGCGCCAAAGACGATAGGCGATCCCGGTCGTGAGACAAATGGTGAGAACGAGGTTGAGTATAAAAAGAGCCGTCGCTATGTGCAAGGCAGTCGATTCAAAGATGACACCGGAATGAGTGACTATAGCCCAGGCCGCTAAAGCAGTTGCTACGCAGGGGGAGTAATGTTAGCGCATAATCTGCCAGCCAACTCAAGTAAACAGGCCCACATAGGTGTCCAACTTCCAGGATGAGCTAACGATCTCAACACTCGTCAAAAGTGCGACAAGTAATGATATCTTACCAGGATGATAGCAAGGATCAAGTTACGATTCCAAACCAAATAAAACCTCCAGATCTGTTGTCGCAAGTGTTAGGTTCAACACCTCCGCACACAAGCAGTTGCTCACTAGCAGGAAATGCAGAACAAGAACCTGAAAGAAGACATAATGAAGTGCGATTCACGATAGAATTATGATGCCCACATTGAAAAGATACAATCCTGTCAGTGTCGACCAGAAGGCTGTAACACTGGCAAAGTACAAGGTACTTCCGTTGGGGACGGATATCACAGCAGGATTTGTGAGGCCCTGGAGAGCATATAAAAAGGAAATGATGATGTGCGCTGTTGCCATTGAAAAGTGGAAAATGCATGAAAGAGGAACAATCCTGATCCAAGGTTGAGTGCTGGAAAATAAATGGAACAAGTAATGAGACGAACCAATGTGCCCTTCTGTTCCGAATACATATGACATACATGCATACGCCAAATAGCACGCAGCTATCGATAAAAATGAGCATAGTGTAAGCTTTTGGGGTCCTTTCTCCCTTTCAACTCACTTGACTCCTGTCGAGCGAAACATCAGCATTGAATTTATACGCTGAATAAGGATGCATGCCATAAATTATACATTGTAACCATACTGAGGTTATGAACATGCGGTCCAAGGCAGGAAGTGACATTTCAATCAGGTGAGAAACAAAGAAAGGGTGTTTAGGGGCGATCGATGGGCTAGCTTGGTCGCATTGCCAAATCTGCATCCTGCCATCAATCTAGTTGTGGTCGGCAAGAACTGTGTATCATATAGTCAAAGAACGACGACATCAACCAGCTGCATGCGGTATCATTGTACAGAAGCACCAGCTCCAGACCGTTCTGCCAAACACGCCTTACGCCCACCCGAAATATGCTCCCAATACTCAACAAGTTCATCCAAGATTTACAGATTGGATGTGTCCATTGACGCCTCCGTCCTATTGGTCTAATTGCAGTAGCCAATTCGATTGATGCAAGGGAGCATGCAGAAACCGATGCGGGCGACAACTCCGGCATCCGTAAGATTCTCTAGCTCAGACGAGTCTCATTCAAAGTCTGTAGGGAGGTATGTTGAAACGAGTCGGCTTGAGGATCGATGTCGATATTGTGAGCGTCCATTAATAACGCCACGTCTCGCAAGTAGGAACATTGATGGAGCGCCACAAATATGGGCAGTGACTGACCAAAAAACTGGCAATGGGATACTGCTGCACTGCCATCAAGTGCATACTGGATATCCGTTGACACTCCGGTGCAAGACGCTGGTGGAGACCAAAATTGTAGGAACATGAAGTCGTAGACCAGTCAGGCAAGCGTGAGAGACTCGACGGATAGGTAACAGCCGGCAGGCGGGATGGATGTCGACCATAAGCGGGATGATTGAGTACTAGTGTGCGGCGGGCTTGACAGACGCAACCCAACTACAGACTTGTGAATACGTACATGCAGAGACTCTAGACCTTTGGTCTCCATTCTCAAATCAAGAAAGGCAGGCCGGGTCCCGGCAGTTTGCGGAGCTCTTCACTGCGTTCTTCACTGGCTAACACTTCCCATCCTCCGACTTTGAAGCCTTGAAGAATCGGTCCTTAGTAGAGAGTACGAGGACAAATTCAAACATAACTTGAAGGCTACTCCATCTGTCCTACCGCTCAACATAAGGCGAGAGAGACATGCAGTGGGAGAGTCATGGCTTTCCAACGAAAATTCAAGCAGCTCGCGCAGAGAACTCCTCTGAAGCTGCTTCCCTTAATGGGTACGTGTCCTTTGGCCCTTCGACAAACATTCAAGTGTTTAGTTAACACCGTACCTAGAAACAAGGCTCTGACACCAATAATTGCTGGCAGCGTATGTGGAGGTGTGCTGGGCATCGCATGGATTGTCGGCCTCATCTTGTTTCTACTTAAACGCCGGAAATCGAAAAATCGGAATCCTCCCAAAGAGACCAATGAGATGGAGCCATACATCATACCCCCGGATCCAGCCATCTTGCAAGGAGACAAGGAACTCAACCAGCACAGCGTACGCATATCCGTCTAGCAATAATAGCATGGTCGTCGATATCAGGTCTTGAATCATACACGCGGCACACCATAATATATCTAGTATGTGCAAATTCCGGAATTATAAAATGGTGAAGATGTTTGTCACGTTGCTACCCCCTCGCAAATTCTGAAGTTTTGAACAGACCGAACTACAGGCAATGTGGACATCGTGGACACGACGCCAAACTCATTCTCGCCCACTGATCAGATTGTCGAGGAGGACATATAGGCGGCTCGCGCATTTCTGAGGTCTATCTCATCCAAGTATTTCTTAGTGCGCCTAAAGCGACTGTAATGATTACCGTCTGATTGCACTAATAGGATTCATTGCCCGCAGTGATGTCACGCGACATACTACTCGTATTAAGGAGGCTCAGGCTCCTGTCCTTCCATCAGATTCAGCCTTGTTAAGCTGTGACGTGGAACGTACACAGCCAGATCAGGCTGTGCTCATCATCCTCTGGTTATTATAAGTATCGGGGTCGGTCAGAGAACTACTGACAGCGCGCCAGTTCACGCTGGCAATATACTTTTGACAAATTTTGTAGCAATGCCACTATCGAACCATGCAACCATGAAGTTGTACTAGGGATACATAACGTGAAAACTCACCCCATCACATCGCTATGCACCACGCCACTGTCGATCCAGCCAACTCGGAAGCAATTGTATAGAACTTTTCTTTGAGGAAAGTTACAACAATCGTACGAAATAAGTAGGACGTTGTCAGTATCAACGCACTCACAGACTGTCAAGGGATCAGCGACACATTTGGTCAGTATAAAGTGAGGTATACAGACTCTACATTTCTTATTATGGTTAATCAGTTTACTGCCAGTGACACGGCCTCGCTCGCTGAGTCTACCTCAACACGTTCAGATGTATCATCGTCTCTGCAGTCCATAGCGGACAATGTTGCAAAACATGTTAAGCTTATCCTTCTGCAGGTCAAACAGGATGACGAAGCTGATCTAAGTACGTGAACTTATTGCTCGCGTTTGCGTGGACCTTGATAGAGAGGGCGAGAGTGTTGGATGAAGTTATTAGACCTACGTAGTGTGTTACTATTTCTTGTTTGTGTGCCTGCCCGCGGGTAAGCTGCTATACCGTGGGGGTTAGTACGGGTACGGGTACAGTGTGATCTTCCGACCCGCGGGTATACCCGTGCTATACCTTCACTGTAAATGCTACACCGTGACGTATCAGTATCCGAATCATCTTTCTAAATCAAAAACCCACGAGTCTAATTGCTGCCCATTAAACAATGCTTTCTGTGATAACCACCATCACGATAATAGTCAGTTAAAATTCCTCAGAGTCTCACTCAAGAAGACATAGAAAGCTCAATAACAGAGATCGCGTCTCCATCAAAAGGTTGACGTTTTAACGTTCAGCGTTGGGTATTTCCATATACACACAGATTTTATCTTGGGCGCTGAAGCCGTGGGCCACGAGTTCGTGAGAGGTTAGGAGAAAAATTGGACATGACAAGGGTGTCCGCCGAGCCGCAAGCAACAATAAGTCAATATCAAGCATAAGTATAGCTCGAGTACACTGGGCTGTGTTGTACGCACACAGCTACTTGTTAAATTCTCCCCCCCCCCCTACGTCTCATATTCCCTCTTATCTATTGTCTAACCCACCCGACCAAAATGCCCTCTGTCGGCTTTGATTAAGGTTTTTTTCAAGGATTCAGATCTCCTCAAAGGAATCGCAGTTCGGTCGAGGCGCCCCGCAACTTGCAGTGGCGATTCCTTTGCCCATACGGCTTCTGACATGGCTCAGATAATTTCGCCTGTCGTCCAGGCCACAATTGCAGGTGCAATTCCGGTTGCTGGTCCTCCGATCCACGCTACTATTAGTGGATTATTGTCAATCCTTCAAGCCATATATGTGAGAGTTTATTTTATTACCAGGATGTTTCTTGATTCAAAGGCCATCACAGAGACGTAGTCAGAATAAGGCGGACATAGATCGCCTAAGGGCACAACTTCAACGACTCAGCTCACATCTATGTAACGCCCCGATCGCCCGGGATCCCTTCGAGCAACACCGGACTCGGAGGGACACCGTGATTAAGTACATACTTTCTTGACGTGTTCTTGAATTCACCTGACGTCGAGTCCGCTTAGGATGCTGCAAGACATATATGCCAAAGTAACACAGTTGTACAACCATAGTCTCGCATATACATCTGTCACACAAGCTATCATTGAATGCTCCAGCGAAATCGACCATTATCTGGCGGATCATTCAGTTGTGTTCTACTCTCTCAAGATTGTTTGCATGCACTCAATATTACGCTTCGTCAGTGGTCATCTCAAATGCAAAGTGAACACGACATCTACGAAATGCGGAAAATTCTGGAGAAGCCGCTCGAAATGTTGATGTGATTTGGGAGCGTGTTCTTCCCTGTGCAGTCCTCTGTGGGGCCGATTGTCACACTTGGCTTTGTCACACTTGTAGATGCAACGGGCCGCTTACATCCAATACCGATGGACGTCTGCGACTCGTTTGAGGTAAGGCTCGTTATAAGATCCACCTTGGGGAAGCTTACTCATCCACTTCTCTCTAGCGATTCAATGAGCAGCCCCAGCTTTTATTCAAACACAACTCGACCCAAGCTCAAGTTCAGAGACGGTATATAGAGCAAAGACAATACGATTTGTGCATTGATGACGACAAGCAGGTAACACAACTTGCAAGTCGTAGATGGCCAAGCATTCAAGCAGGCACGACGATCGTCATGAGGGTCGTCTTTGAACAGAAGACACGCCGTGTAGTTGAATATACATGTCATTTTTGCCGCGCTGTCAATCACGTTAGCCGCCCCAAGAATTTGCTTCAATGCCGACCTGGTTACTCGATCAATTGGTGAGTATATTTGTATTTTGTATGCTGATGGCACCTAACAGCCGAAAGTCGAGTATGTAAACGACGATTCCAGATTTCTCAGCAAGGCTACGCCACACGACCCTCCATCGACTCCGTTCCCAAAACTGAAGAAATGGGCCTTATTCGCAACTTTCACGTCAGGCAGACGGTATGTTACTATGGAACCTTGCTAGCAGTCTTAAACTGAAAGCTCAATAACACTAATCCTTATCCGGCGCTGATGGTGCTCTGACCGCGTTCTGTTCTCAGTGGGTTTGTAGATTACGCCGCCTAGCCAAGGCCGATGCTCTCCCGCATCCCGCTCTCAGACAGTGCGTGACCTTGTCTTTCACCTGCTTACCCAACACTGAATAGTGTGTAAGGATGCATACGAGTTCGAAGGGGAGCAATGAATGAGACAAGAGCAAGACAACGCGCTGGTCTCTGTTGAAGTTGAAGTTGAAGTTGAAGTTGAAGTGAGGGAACATGTTCTGCCCGTTCTGTTGTCGCTTTTTTTTAGTTGTGTATCATTGAAAATAAGGATGTACACACACCTTTATGCATTTCCGGAGTCCACGAGACTACGTTTCATTTAGAATTGATGAAGAAATAGTGATGAGATTCGTTCTGCTACGATCGATGCAGATTTTGTTAGGCGTGGTGGTGCTGAAGCCGTGGATGCTGACGAGTTCGTGAGAGGTAAGAGGAAAATTGGTCATGGCAAGAGTATTCGCCGAGCCGCAAGTAACAATGGCCAATACCAAGCATAGAGATAGCGCATAAAAGTTTATTGTTCAGATCATTTTACGGTGTAAACACCGACGCAATAGCATGTCTACCCTTCCCCCCCAGTTACAAGGAAAAACCTATGAGATACTCCTAGCTAATATCCCTTTTCTTTGCATGCAGACTCTGATTCCTCCGAGTAGGCCATGGATCCACGGTGTCACCAGGGTAGGTACGGATCTCCTCGGTGATTTTAGCCTGAACTGGTTGAACGAACGTGGATCCCAGTGTCTGATGTCTCATTAGAAGAAAAGACCTATGAAATGTCGTCCCTTTTCTTTGCCACCATATGCACGCAGTCTCTGATTCTTCCGGGTGAGTCATGGATCCATGGTGTTGCCATAGCAAGTACGGGTCTCCTCAGCGATATTGACCTGGACTGGTTGAGCGAAAGCGTGTTCCGCAATGTCTATGCCTCGTCATGCCTCACGCCAAACTCAAGACTGACGATGAGAAGAAGAGGGGTCAAGGTCTAGAAGGATGTGAGACTATGTACAAAGAAGAAGTATAAAATGCTGACGGCAAACTGAATGCCGACGAAAGGTGCCACGAGACCAGCTGGTTTCCCGGAAAGGCGTAGAACGCATATTACCACGATGCTGCTAGTATAGATTGCACCGCACTGAATGATGGTGTATATAGCAGGTTTGTAGGCATTATGACCGGTCAAACCAAACGTATCAGCTCCCGCGCGCCAAAGACGATAGGCGATCCCGGTCGTGAGACAAATAGTGAGAACGAGGTTGAATATGAAATCAGCCGTCGCCAAAGCCCAGGCAGCCGATGCAAAGGCGACACGGGAATGAGTGACTATAGACCAGGCCGCTAAAGCAGTTGCTACGCAGGAGAGTAATGTTTAGCGCATAATCTGCCAGCCAACTCAAGTAAACAGGCCCACATAGGTGTCCAACTTCTAGGATGAGCTAGCGATCTCAATACTCGTCTAAAGTGCGACAAGTAACGATATCTTACCAGGATGATAGCAAGGATCAAGTTACGATTCCAAACCAAATAAAACCTCCAGATCTGTTGTCGTAAGTGTTAGGTTCAACATTTCCACACACAAGCAGTTACTCACTAGCAGGAAATGCAGAACAAGAACCTGAAAGAAGACATGATTAAGTGCGATTCACGATAGAACTACGATGCCCACATTGAAAAGATACAATCCTATCATTGTCGACCACAAAGCTGTAACACTGGCAAAGTACAAGACAATTCCGTTGGGGACGGATGTTACAGCAGGATTTGTGAGGCCCTGCAGAGTATATAAAAAGGAGATGATGATGTGCGCTGTCGCCATTGAAAAGTGGAAAATGCATGAAAGAGGAACAATCCTGATCCAAAGTTGAGTGCCGGGAGGTAATTGAACGAGTGATGGCACGAACCAATGTGCCCTTTTGTTCCGAATGAATATGGCATACATGCATATGCCAAATAGCACGCAGCTATCGATGAAAATGAGCTCAGTGTAAGCCTTTGGGGTCCTTTCTCCCTTTCAACTCACTTGACTCCTGTCGAGCGGAACATCAGCATTGAATTTATACGCTGTATCAGGATGCATGCCATAAATTATAGACTGTAACCATGCTGAGGTTATGAACATGCGGTCCAAGGCAGGAAGTGACATTTCTGCCTGTCACAATCAGGTAAGAAAACAAAGAAAGGGTGTTTAGGGGCGATCGATGGGTTAGCTTGCTCGCATTGCCAAATCCGCGTTAGCTATGAGCTGTGATCGGCAAGAACTGTGTATCATATAGTCAACCGCGACAAAGAACGACGACAGGATACGAACGAATCAACCAGCATGCAGTATCGCTATACAAAAGCACGGCACCAGTACCAGACCTTCCTGCCAAACACGCCTTATGCTCCCAATACCCAATACGTTCATCTAAGATTTTACAGATTGGATGTGTGTCCATTGACCTCACTTCACGCCTCTGTCCTATTTGTCTACTTGCAGTAGCCAATTCGATTGATGCAAGGGAGCATGGAGAAACCGATGCGAGCGACGCCTCCGGCACACGTAAGATTCTCTAGCTCAGATGAGTTTCATCCAAACTCTGTAGGGAGGTATGTTGAAACGACTTGCCTTGAGGATCGATGCTGATATTGTGAGCGTCAATAACACAGCGTCTCGCAAGTAGGAACATTGACGGAGCGAGGGCAGAGACTAACCAAAAAAAATGTTAATGAGATACTTCTGCACTGCGATGAAGCGCATACTGGATACCCGTTTACACTCCGGTGCAAGACGCCGGTGGAGACCAAAGTTTCCTTTATTGACCAATAGTTCATTGGAGATGACCAAAGACACAGGAGGGCCAAGTGATCGACATGGGTGGGCGGTACTTGGAAGAAGCGACGGCATTCAAAATGGACGACATTCGGGAAATGACAAGAGGAAAACAACCCGAGGACTCAGGAAATGTATGAAATAACCGGTTTATACATAGTCTGGCTGTCACGTCTGGGCGATATGGTCAGAAAGGTCCGGGCGTCGGTCAAAGGTTTGTCTGTTGTCTTAAAGCACCCTGTCGTCCACGTCAGATACCGCTACGCATCCTGCTGTGTATGTTCCAATCGTTGCCACGCCAATCCCGTCCTTTCAGCTTGCCATCGCGGTTAGGTTCACCTCCCGGGGAGAGGACGTGGCAGCTGTAGACTGCGAGCTGCAGACAACAAAATCAAGATGGTATTGATAATGTAATCACAAACTCCACTGGTCTTACTAAAGAGTACTGCATGTCTCTAGCTGTGTCTGAGTCGTACCACGCCACGTTGCAAATTGAGGATTCTGTACTTGCCATTTTTGGCAGGGTGATACAAAGTCCGATGATGGAGGCAGAGTAGTGACACTGACTGCTTCACGACCAACATTTATGTTACGCACCTGGATTGAATTCATCTTTCTTCATACGAAAATACTTACTTTGGGTAATGTGCACTGCAGGAACGGATATAATCTCTCGACCTCGTTTTGGTACTTAAAGCACATGGTATATCTCATTGCCATAGTACGTCCACCAACTTGATTTGCCTCTCACCCACACTCATTCTCTACCAATATGACCATAGTCTTAAACGATCCCACTTTGTGGCCGACCATAAACGGATATCGTTATTCCAGTTATCTTGTAGGTTCGTGCAGAGCAGTTGAATGTTGAAGCTGACTCATTCTAACCTTGCGGTTTTGCAGTTGTCACTTTTGTTGGAGTGACATATGATTGGGGTGAGCATGACGATATTAAAGGACTACTGATATCCTGGAACTACTCAGCACTTTCGTTCGGACAGGAGGTGTGTCAATGCTATGGCTGGGGCGGCCATCTCGCTAACAATGGTTTTATACTAGGTCGAACTGATCTGGGTGAGTGAAGTATCATGTCAGAGGAACACACATGAATGTACACTTAATTCCAGGGCCAACGCTGGTCCCTAATGACAGTTCTGTATCTCGGTGTATGCGGCTTATTTGTTGTAGTTTCCATGTTATGCTGACTTAAACGTATCCTAGGTGCGCTACCTTGGAATCTTATGTACTGCGTATGTTCAGAAGGTCAAATAATCAATGTCGTATTGATTGTCTATCTCTCATAATCAGTGTGGCTATGTTGAGTATGTCTCCTTAGTATATTCGCTGCCTTCGCTTCTCCTAATCAACGGCATACAGACTGTCTTCCAACCATCTCGCTAACAGATACAGTGAGTTTCCTTCACAGATGCCTACCATCCCCCTTCAATTGACCGTGGTGTCCTGTAGGGGTCAGTGTGATCCTTTACTAACTTCTTAGTTCACTAATGACTGCTACACTATACTGCCATAGATGTGAGTCCATTTTGGAGTGTGTGCTACCCGAGGCTTGCCACTGACTGGATTCGTTAGGCGTTATTTCGTACATCGTACAGTATTGTCTCGGTGGTTTGATATTTCCAATACTGGGGGGTGAGCTTGGCACTTGCGACAGTTATTTCCTTGACTGAAACATGCTGCAAGTCATCGTGGTCACTCGGTTATATGCTATGTATCAACGATCCAGAAAGATCCTGATATTTCTCAGTGTCATCTGCCTGGCTGACAACATTTTTAACGGAGTGGCCGTTGTAATGATAACTCTATATGTTTCAGGAGGTACGCTTGATTGTGGATAAAGATAAACGTGCATAGTGCTCATTGATGTGTACCAGAGGAACTTATTCTTTCTGGCACTCATCAGTGCTCGATTGACTTTGGAGAAGGTGGCTTGCGTCTGGATCTCATTATTTGGATACTCGGAACGGTGTGGGAGGTCCTCACATTATGTCTCGCAATCTGGATTGCTGTGAAACACTTCAGCGAATTGCGACAATATTCGACAGGAAGTATTACCGGGGACTGTTTCACGGTATTGGTGAAAGCTCACGTGGTTTACTTTGTGAGGTGAGCTCACGCTGGGATTATTATTCCTCTCACTGAGGGTTCGGTGGTGGTAGCTTTGTTGCTACGTCTTGCTTCCAGCTCATATTTGATTTCTCTGAAGTACTCTCAGTGGTATGTCAATATTTTACTGACCTCTGCATGCGACCATGGTTCATCATTTCTATAGGACAAAAATCCCCTGAAAGTTCAGACTTATTCTGTATTTCTTCAAATTTTCTTAGTCGGGCAGATGTGTGTGCTGGGACCACGCCTGATTCTTAGCGTTCGAAAATATCACACTGAGCTCGTGGTCGACTCTGATGCAGCAACCGGCATGACCTCAATCGCTTTCCAAGAGCGTGTGCATATATCGACTGACAATAGTGTGTGATGCTAGGTGAAGTTAACGGTTCTCTAGTACTCTCCAAGGAGCAGGGGAATTTGCTTTTATTTATTCGCGCTTTCGTGATGGCATTGATTAAGTTTATTTGGTGTTTCGAATTATATTTCAAGGAGACATACAAAAGTTTTCGTCGTAGTATTTAGTTAAGTGCTTTGTTATACACGCTAGCAATGTTTAAACCAATATCCTGAGTATCTCTACTGGCGCTGTCTGTGGCTGACAACATTGGTTCCGGTCGACTTCCGAATGCTTCAAAAGTTCTACCTGGGCCGCTTGAAAGCTTCAACATCTATTGTTATTTGATGTTCACCGTCGCGTTGCGAAATTCGAGGAACGGGTACCAATCCGCCTACAAGATCAGCCTTAGACTAGGAATGAAGATAATCACTGAGTACCCCAATGAGGCAAAAGTGCGTGAGCGTAAAGATAGCAGGACCCTTTGCAAGGTAAGACGGTATTGTCACGATGAAGTTCTGGTAGTAACCATAAGGAGGCCCATGGCCTCAGATGTCCAAGGGCCTGCATAAAGATAAGATCCTAAGCCGTCTGCAGGGTCGGGGCATGAACCGTTCTCGCAGTTAGCGATTCCTAAGGCAATGCCAACCTGAACGGTAGATGCCATGGATTGCTAGGATCGAAGTTGTCAGAGTGACGCATGATGCTGAGAAGCGAAGCAACTACCAACCGGTTGAATAACCTGAGCGGTCACTTCCTGACTGGGGCAGAAGTTGTCCCCATTCTGAGGGAACGCTAGCTCGATTGTCTCAGCCAACGTAGCAGATATAGCAAAGACAGCTATCCACTTGAAGAGCATGTTAACTAGAAGTTGAATTTGAGGGTTTTCAAAGGCGGTTTCTAGGTTTTGTTTGTATGCCAAATATGTTGGGTAACTTTATACCCAAGGTGGCATTGTCTACAGTGGAATTGAGTTTCGAATGATGCGTACACTGCGTCACGCGTGAAATCATGGGACAGCTTGAGGGAGAACAGTAACCAGAGTGAACGTAAATGTTTAATCTACGCGTGCGGGTACCTATGTTGGTCAGGGTCCGAGGCTGTTGCGGTAGAGTTCAATTCAGTACAACTGAATTTGTAATAAGTTCACCTACTAGATATAAAGTAGTCGGATGTATCGGACCTGCCTTGGCCTGAAATCCAGAGGGTCAACGCCAAGGATGTTGAGTACGGCCCTTTGGGCCTGTCATTCTAGCTATAAGTGCACGGAAAACAAATTCAGCCATGCGAGATTGAATTCTACCCCAACAGCCTCGGATCCTGACTAACCTAGGTACCCGCGCACTCTGATGCTAATTCTAAAGCTGAAGGAGTAGTATCTCGGAAGATTGATACATCATAAGAAGTGCTTGAATCACCTACACCGTTCAAGTGGTCGTGTCGGTCAGAGCAGACTCGGAAAAAACTGGCCGCCTGGTGTTTCCAAACTGAGAAGCCCGGGCCCGGGCCACCCTCGACCCCAAAGGCCGGGTCCAACGGTATCACTAGTACGGTCGCAAAGCTCGCCCTCGTAATTAAACGAAAGAGGGCGGATCTAAACGAAGTGGGCTATGCTCACTCCACTCTGTTTGGACTCGACATGCAGGAACAGATGCAGAGACAACCAAGTATGCTAAATACAGCATGAGCATGTATATAGGGGTCCTCAGCGTAGGTACTCAAAGATTTCACGGGGATCGAAGACCGTAGATATTACTGTGGTGAATAGAAAGTTTGAAACTTAATTGACTCAAACTTCAAAGGCAGACTGAGTACAGCCTATAGTTCATACCTTTCCGAATTCGCCCCACGACGTACTTTGTACGAGTTCAGCAAGACCGACTTGTAGCTAGCATGCATCATAGTTTGTATGTATTCGGATTCACAGTATGTCATAATCATAAGATATAGTAAGGATGAAGCTGCAACGATTCAAAATACCTAGAAAGAAAAAGAAACAATGTAACATATCATCCAACGACTCACCCAGAGCTTAAGTAAAGTTGTAAGTTTCATCAAGATGGTTGATACAGTATTCAAGCAACTCTTCCGATGACATATTGTCCATTTCGTGAACACTCTTTTCCGCGCTGTCGGTAGACTCTTCCAACTGCTCGTCCGAAGCCGAATCGACAGTTCCATAAAGATTGTCGTCAAGCGAGCTCGAAGCCGAATCGATGGTTTCTTCAGGATTGTTGATCGACTCTTCAATCTGCTCGCCAAAAACTGGTTCGCAAGCTGCTTCGATGTCGAAAAAATCGTTGAACCCCTCGTCCCAACCCGAATCCGTAGTCTCGTCAAGACTGTTGTCGGACGTTTCCAACGACTCGCTCGAAGTCAAATCGGTAGTTTCTTCAAAACTGTTAGAAAAAGGTCCAAACGGCTCGTTCGAAGTCAAACCTTCGCAAGTTCCTTGAGATATCCCGTAAGTCTCTTGCTGGTTGTTGGAACAAGAGTCGCCTATGTTCGAAAAGTCCCCGTCATTTACACTAGCAAAAATTCACATATCAGCTCCAAAGTCACATTTAAAAGCCTCATAGTACTTACGCCTCGTAATATTCTAGGGATGGGGACCGAGACCTGACCTGCGGGTGCTTCTTCGATTTGATATGATCTTGTATGCCAGCGCGTGGCACTGCAGGCACGTTTTCGCACTGCGACAGGCAGCACTTGTAACGGACCTCGCCGTTGTTTTGGACCAGTTCCTGATGAAACAATTGTCAGCATGATAGCTAGAACTAAATACAAAATGGACTCACGAAATCGGGGTAGTCAACAAGGGGGGAAATCGTTTGCTTCTTTCGTGGGGGAGCATCATCGTCATCCAAGTCCGCCGCCTTGCGCTTTCCGCGCTTGACAGCGCTCTCCTCAGCGTCAGCTACTGGTGCTTGTTCCTCTAGTCCTTGCTCCAAATGCGTGTCGTGGGAAGGTTGTGCCAAGGGGGGTGCGGAAGGATATTGAGGCGGCGCAGCCGCTGGCGGTACACCCATACCCTGGAAGGCGGGGGGATACCCACCCAAATGGTGTGGAGGAGGGGGAGGGGGAGGGACTGGGTTTGGCGGCCCGGGGACTTGGCCAGTTGCGTGTAAATATTGTTGATAACAATATACGTAGACCTCCGGGGGGTAAGGCCTGAACCGCGAGGGCACAAGTGGAGGCTGGGGCATCATTGGGGGGTAAGGATGAAACCCAGGTTGAGGCGGGCCTGGGCCTGGGCCTGGCATTTGGCCCATTTGATTCTGCTGTTGGTACATCATTGGGGGGTAAGGACGAAATCCAGGTTGAGGTGGGCCCGGGACCGGCATTTGGCCCGTTTGAGCCTGCTGGTACATCATTGGGGGGTAAGGATGTTGAGGTGGGCCTTGGACTGGCACTTGGCCCGTTTGAATCGGCTCCTGGTACATATTGAATTATCTAGAATAGTTGAGATGAAGTGTGTATGGCGCGAGGCTACAGTCTGTGGCAGGACGAGGTGAGTGTCAGAAGGTGAAGTAAGTATACAAGAGTGACCCACAGTACACAAGTTAGATGGGAGATGCGCAAGGCAAAATGCGATGGATGTTGAACAGGAGGAAAGAGACGCAAGTTGCAGTATTTAAACTGTTGAAGCAACCACTACTAGGCGATGAATCGTCGCGCTTAGTCTTAACGCGTCCCTTTGTCGCGTTGTGGTCAACAAATTGTTACCCCGGGCCAAGCAACACAGATGCAAAGCAATGCATCCACTGACCTTGATTCCAACAATAGTATAACACGCAGGCCACCCGGATATTCCCCGACGCGACTGTGGATATGTTTAAATGGGTATTTATTCGTAATCATCGAACACGGCACGTTAAATATTATTGAATCGAGGGTATTCTCCCTTTGGCTGGGTATGTTCTTCCTGTATGTGCTCCAGACGTTATCGACAGACTTAATATTGCCATCTGAAATTGTATATTCAGAATCTATCGACAAAATTCATTAATATAAACACAACGGACAGGAAGCCAAGTTATTAATACTAACGGTGTAGGTATATGGGCAACCACCAATAGAAGGCCGCGTCTCCGGGTTGTCGGGCACACTCCACAAGGACATTGGATGCGAATTCCACGCTTCAGCAACCCATGCAACCACTCTCCTCTCATAGAATAGTGGGTCGTTGTGCTCTTTAGTAAGCACCTCACGTTACAGTCTCGCGTATGCTCTCCACGTCCACAAGCGATCTGTCTCCGGGGAACATGTCAGGTCGTCAAGGGACTATGTGAGCGAAAGTAACAGACATACCGTCAAGTCAAGCGCGACGAATACACCAGTCTCATAAATCGCCTCACAGTTGTGGTGTCCTGTAAGGCCACTACCCACCTGCGGGATTTTGGCGAGTGCTGGTTATTGACTTCATTTTATTTCACTTGGAATAGGTTGGCGTAGGAAGACATCGTCTACCCATCGTGGACTTGGACATTCCTACAACAAATCGAAGTCTTTGTAGTTCCAAGTCCCAATGGAACGGGATAAACGATGTATAAAATATCTGCGTAAGTCAGTGTGCTGTGCCCGCCTGTAGTGAGTGAGCTATCAGACTCAGGATACGTGACCTTCGAAACACATCTCCATCAGAAGGTATTTCGGTGCGCACTACGTCATCAAAAGCGTGCAAACATATGACTGACTCCATCCCACCCGATGCAGCACTGACTATCAAGAATAAAAATAAAAATAAAAATGCTTACTGTCCGCGTTAGGTGCAACACTGGGGCCGAGCGCGTCAATATCAAAGCTCAGGTGAATCGGGCGATCAACATAGTCGAGTGCCATCTTAACCACCTTGCAGATGCCTACGTCACTGAGTCAACACCTGCACCCGTCCCTCCTTGTGAAAAACCCAACGCACCAATCAACCTCAGAGACATTACAAGGTTCGCTTCCGAGCTATAGCCTTGTCCGCGTCCTGCAACGCGATGAAGCCAAAAACCAGTTCAAACTTCGCAGGGAGCACGAGGGATTGAAGTTGAGGATAAATTCAAGGGTGTTCCGTTTATATCTGCTCTGAGTAAACTGAACTATGTTTATATATCAGCATGGGCGTCTATCAGACGACTATTCTGTGATTGAATGTCAGTTCTGTGGAAGAAGTATTGTCTAAACGGAGAAATTCACCTCACGGTGACCGAGACAGTGCCGAACCAGGTGCATTCAGCGACTCGTAAAGTCCTTATTCATGGAGACGAGATGCAATTTTTCTTCAGTAGACTGACTTACAAGGGCTGCATGTCGTTGCATCTACTGGACTACCACACGTGGATAGAATAGTCGTTGATTTGTGCAGTGAGGGGTGAGTCGCAGTTCCGAGTCAAATGGAGCGTCGAAGTTCTACACTTTGTCTCTTCAAACTCCGACAAGTACTACTCTCGTTGACCCGTGCATGTACCGTCATCAGAAACACTGACAAGGCTTCCTGTATTCACAATTTAAACACATGACAATGAAAGCTTGCCCTCGTTTATCGCGTGGCGTCTATGAGCGAAGGCATTATCCAATGTCCATGCCTCCATCGATAGTACTTGGGATGGCCGCTCCGCAGCTACCTTGAATGGAAAGGGCACTCTGCCTGGACAGTCTGCAATTGAAGGCGAGAGTCCAATGATGCTGCAGAACCCTTGGCTTATCAGTTGTCTACAGTCTGAGCTCAAACACGCTACTTCTACTTTACAGTTCCCTCGCTTTCCGTTCGCTCGATGGTCCAGATGGTGGATATATGTATGTATCTCGATCGACCCTTTACTCTGCTATCCGTACGTCGCATGATGAGTTCAAACAGATCATTGCAAGGACGCAAACCCGTTGCACGATTTACACTTGCATTGGCGATGGCGCGGCTCCGATCAACATATGTATGGATGCAATGTCGGAATGTCGTGGTGAGTCATGGCATTAACAGTCAGCTCCGAATATTTAATTCTCTACTCCGAGTCCCCGCTCGGCACACCTCATATTCTTGCTCTGTTGAATACATATGTATCATCTTTGTATACCGTTGACTTCACGACAGTATTATACGAACACTACTTATACATCCACCGCTTCAACATAGATATCGGCATCATGTTCATCCTTCCTCTCCGATATAGAATCTTCGTCTCTGGTGGCCGGCGTAAAGTTGGCAACGGGTCCAGTGTACCAATGTACGCCTCCGTACACCGGAAAATAATACCAGGAAATCGCCAGAAACATGAACCCTCCAAGCACCACAACTGTATAGTTCATCTCCTGTACCGTCGTTTGCGGAGTCGCGGGAAAGAAGAAAACAAAGCTCATGAAGGTCATCCACACCACAGCGATCACAGAGACCGGAAAGCTCTGCCGAGGCATATTAGTTCAAGAATACATCGCGCCGATTAACTCACCAGTTTCCCCAGATAAAACGGACCGGGTTTAAAATCATTCTTGAACACAAAGCGGTTCGTGATCGGCGTTATGTACGCGATGTACGATGCGGTGACAGCAATCGTGAATACGGCATCGATTGCTTGGGTGCTCACGAACGACAAAAGTCCAATTGCCAGAGAGCAGATGATTTCGAACCAAACTGTATTGACGGGTGTTCCTGTGTAGCGATTGATCCGGTACAAATACCGTGAAAAAGGTAGGGCTCCATCACGAGCAAATGCAAACGTCTGACGAGAACCGACCAGGAGACAGTTTGCTGCTACCATGTACCTGCTCTATGGTTAGGCTGGGAATACGCAACACGGCACTAAAACGTACTCCGCTATAATAATGAGACACCATATAGCCAGGGCCTTTTGCTGCCCGAGCGAATTGAATAAGATTTGTGCCATAGGCTGGCCAAGAGGGCCGTCTAAGACGCCGCCGACATCAGTGCCCATGCAAAAGGCAAGGGAGATGTTGATTCCTGGATCAGAATATGTCATCAAGATCAGAGTGACATGTCATTCCACATACCTAAACCAAGGAAGGCTGATACAATAATGGAACTGACCTGACTGAGATAAATACAGTAATTGGTCATTTTTAGTGTTACTTACTATCGCCCATGGTATCGCCATAGTGGCATTTGAGGCCTCTTCGCTCATATGGACGCTAGCATCATAACCCCCTGGTGGATTAAAGATGGTCATGGAGCAATGATTCGAGAGAATATGATCTAACCTATTGTATAAAGAGGAGCCATTAAGCTCAAAATAAATGCGAATCCGGAGGGCCAGCCGGCCACTACAACTAATTGTGAGCTGCGGGCGTAATTGGACAATGATACATACAGTTAGTGAATTCCCCTAGCGCAAAATTTGCGCTGTTTCGATAATCCGGTGGCGTCGCGATCGGAAGCGCAATGATGATTATGAAGCAAAGGCTATTGGAGGATTTGAAAAATGATCATGTACGAACTCTACAACACCTACGATGCGTTCACCAACGTGAATAGTCTCTGCAACCTTGCCAAAACTTTGGTACCGAGGCTCACGATGACAGCTTGTGACAAACCCAAAGCTGCGTATATACCACTATAACAACCAAATATAAAGAGTGACATGTCTGCATGAGAACGAGCTTACTAGAGCTGCAGGCTGGTAGCCGTATATACCTGGTCAGAGGAGGCAATGGTGATTGCTGCGACGATTTGAATTGTACAAGCCCAGTTTACGGAAGCTAGCATGCGTGATCAGGGGGAGACTGTTGAGAGAATGAAACCCGTCTTACCAACTCCCGTGATCATCTCTATGGTATTCGAATCTGGCAGATGTCAGGATTGGCTGCGTGTTGCATCGAAATGCAGGACTTACAGCCAACTATCCAAGACAGAAAATTGCGGCATCGTGGAGAAGCGAGAGAGTAAGTCCAATAGTATAGCTAGATTGTGTTGAGTCAAGTGTGAAACAGCGACAGGGTCGATGACATACGCCGCCAGAAGTAGGTGCTGCTGATGCGAGCTCTGCCAACGCCAACCCGGTGCAGAGAATAAAGGGGCAAGCAAATGCCCACTGCACAGAGGAAACGTAAGACGTTACAAAACAGCAATCTCCACGTGTGATGACAGCTTACACCCCAAACCATCGCGAAAGGCCCACCGTTTGGTATTGCATAGAAGAGCACGGAGCTAACCGGTATTTCATCATTAATTTAAATTGGCTTGCATCATAGTGACAACTTACACTATAGAAGGAACCACTCCAACATAGCTGAATGCAAGTCCAGCCACCTGCGATTGTTAGCTTGTGTCGTGTACATGGAAGAGTCTGAAATCAAGCTCACCTCTAGCGGAGTGAATTCCCTGCAAAATTCCTGCTTATATCCTAGCTTGGCGAGAGTCGCCTCATCTCCACTTGGTTGCGGGTGCAACTTTGAAATCGCTGAAGCGCTCGGAGCTGCCATATTGCACCGTTGTAAGTGGGTGATTTTGGATGAGCCTGATCTATTGGCCACGCAGTATAAAAGAGATTAATAGTCAACCGGGAATCACCAGGAAGCACTCTCAGTATCCACATTAGGTGACCGTAACGACCGAGACGCCCTGATGCCATACATGTGGTTCTGTGGGGCCTCTCTGCGATCCAAACGGAAATTGAACCAAGAGATCACTGAAATTTATCTCGACTTACAATCGAACTGGGACACTAGCCTGTCTGAATCTGATGTGCGTGGTCACTGGTCAATTCTCAGGTTTGCATAGCTTTCGGAGACGGTCGTGGCCGCGTTTCAGTACGATGGGACAGTGAGATATGTTCTTGCTGGCTCTGAGTCGTGGTGAATGAGTTCCGTAGTAGAATCCGTACTGTGTCTCTAGTCGCTCTGAAATTTTCGCCGCAGTGAACAGACATGTCAAAATCACGTGGATGATGTCGGTAGCGGCAATGCATACGGTTTTATCAGAAGGGTACTATTTATAGAAAATAATCACACCAAGTTGAGATTCAAGTCATTCGCGGCCCCCCTACGGAAGTTCGGTTCGTTCGAAGCTACTATCCCCAATACTACCGACATGTTCCCCACGAACGTAACACTTTATTACGATGTGGACAAGACTCAAGTCAAGTTCGCCTGGCACCGTCTAACACAATGGGTAGCTCACCGTTGGCGACCCGCCCTCCTTTTCGACGTTGGGCTTACCTAGTCTTGTTTGCCATCGCACTTGTCTGCATCGTTCCTTTCCATTCCTCGACCTTGATCTCTTCTGCGTTTCTTCAATCCAGTCCACAGGAGTTTGCCCGTCGCTCCCAGATCCTCTCCAAATGTGCCTACATACGCTCCAAACCCGGGCCTCCACCCAATTTCCACGACCGCACCCAGAGTGACCGCTACGCAGATTCCGAGAACACGGCTCCCGTTCTTGTGCGCAACGCGACTATCTGGACAGCTGCTAATGACGGCCACGAGGTTCTCAATGGTGACCTCCTCATCCACCGCGGTCTCATCAAAGCCATCGGGGATGTTCCTCTTTCCCTGATTCGGCAGGTGGAGTCAAAACACAGGAAATTGGAGGTCGTTGATGTTCACGGAGCGTGGGTGACCCCTGGTATTGTAGATTTACATTCCCATATTGGTGTCGGTAGCGTGCCTGAGCTAAATGGTGCGTTCATTTGCTAGTCTACATTGACAATAACTACAAGGTACCATTTCCTGCAGGTGCACGCGACACAAACTCTCGCAAGGCCCCCATCTTGCCCTGGTTGCGCAGTATCGACGGGTTGAACACCCATGACGCATCATACGAACTCGCCATAGCTGGAGGCGTCACAACCGCGCAAATCCTCCCTGGGAGCGCAAATGATATCGGTCAGAGTTGTCTCAATACACACATTGTCTAATTGCTCATCATAAACCTTGTCTACTAGGTGGCCAAGCGTTCATAATGAAGCTTCGTCCTACAGCCGAACGTTCGCCTTCTTCCATGCTTCTTGAGCCTCCTTACACCCTCAATGGCTCTCACTTTGACCACTCTCTCACGCCCCGCTGGCGACACATGAAGTCTGTTATCTCACTCCCTCCATCTTCTCTTATTTACCTTGAAATCTTCCTCGCTTTCGATAATACCCGACAGACATGCATGTGGTATGTCCTAGAAGACGCCTCGTTATTATCCTCGCTCACTCACCCATAAGGTGAAAACCCCTCTCGTGTCTATGGCATGACGCGCCTTGACTCTGGGTGGAACTTCCGCGCCGCCTACGACAGTGCCCGAAAGCTGCGCGACGCTCAAGACGATTTCTGCGCCAAAGCAGAGTCTAATTCCTGGGACGACCTCGCGGGAAAGGCATTTCCTGAAGACCTGCAATGGGAATCTCTTGTCGATGTACTCCGAGGACGTGTGAGGCTTTCCGTGCACTGCTATGAGGCAGTTGATCTCGATGGAATCGTCCGTGTACGTTCAAGTTTTCTCTTTTCTAATTTATATGCGCATGTGGTTGCTTAATGTATGGGCATGAACAGCTTACGAACGAGTTCGAGTTCCCAGTAGCATCGTTCCATCATGCTGGAGAAACGTACCTTGTTCCGGACTTGTTGAAGAAGACCTGGGTGAGTCTTTCCTCTTTCCTCGGTGCCCGTTCACAACTTCATCTAATGACATTCATTTCCACTAGGGTGGCACACCTGCCATAGCACTCTTTGCATCCAACTTCCGGTACGTATATATGGATTGACTTCTGCAAATCTGCTGATGCAGTTGATCTTGCATGAAGGAAGAAACGCGAGGCATATCGAGGATCGGAGTTCGCACCGCGCGTGCTGGCGGAGCATGGAATCAACGTTGTTATGAAGGTAAATGTCCTCCTCCACCCCACTTCCTTCTTTATTTATGCTACGTCAACGTGCTCTTCTATACATGTACTCGTGTGTGTGTGTGGCGCCACGCAACTCGTATGTATATTTTACATAATGATCATGATTTACTGATCTTTCGCTTCATCCTTGATGCATGTTGTTTTCACTCACTTCCATCATGAAACTTCGATCTTGCTTCCAACTAACTTGTACTTGCAGTCTGACCACCCAGTTGTCAACTCCCGCTACCTCCTGCACGAAGCCGCCCAAGCGCACTATTATGGCCTTGACTCCGCACTCGCGCTCCTCTCCGTTACGTATACTCCTGCTACTGCCATGGGGATGGGCCATCGGATTGGAATGCTCAAAGCAGGTATGTAAGACTACTATATAAGTTCAATGAAGAATTTGAATTTCGGTTGGATTACAGGATATGATGCCGGTACGTCATGCTCGCAGTCTGGATATATGCAAGATCAGTCCAATTGTCTAATCGGAACTAGATGTTGTGATTTGGTCCTCTCATCCACTTTCGCTTGCTGCAACGCCCACTCAGGTCTACATTGATGGTATCCCTCAGCTCTCCCATCCCGGCCGCCATGTCGCCAAGGGGCCCACCACGTCCCCACGCACGCCCGATTTCGATTCTGAGAAGGTGGCAGCGGTCGCGCACGAAGGCATTCCACCTCTTGGACCTCGGAGCGTAAAAGGGGCGTTATTCGTGAATGTCTCGGGGCTTTATATGAGAGGTGGGGGCTCGAGTGGGGTGGTGCATGTTTCTGAGAAGGTGGGATCGGTGGGCGTGGAAGATGGCCGAGTAGTATGTGTTGGTCAATGCTCGGATTTTGCAGAGGGGGCTGTCGATATCGTGGACCTTGAAGGCGGCACGATCACACCTGGACTGACGAGCTTTGGTGCGCCGCTGGGGCTAGTGGAGATAAGGCTCGAGCCGAGCACGAACGATGGAAGCGTCTATAACCCTCTCGATGGGGATCTCCCTGCCATATTGGGTGACACGATCATGAGAGCACAAGACGGGCCCATGTTTGGTGGTCAGAATTTGCTGTGTGTATTCTTTTCATCCAGGGTCTACATTTCTGAATTAACTTTTTGGATTGCAGGCTAGCCTATCGCGGTGGCGTTACAACAGCCATCACTGCTCCCTCTGGGACCTTCCTGCAGGGCGTATCTACTGCATTCTCACCTGGAGCTGCGCATGCAAACGTGGAAAATGCGAGCGTTGTTGATGAAGTCGCATTACATGTGGGCATAAGCATGTCTTCAAGGATAGGTGTAAGTACGCAGATAGCGGCACTTAGGAACATGTTGTTTGGGGAGGGTGGAGATAAGGTGCTCAGGAGGGTTAGAAAGGTTGGCTTAGGGTGTTTCCCCCGCATCGAATCAACACTGATATCTAGAATCAAGGGTAAAACCACGCTCGTTGTGGACGTTGAGAATGCAGACATAATGGCGACGCTGCTTCGGCTCAAAGATGAGTACGAGGCTCATTCCGGGAGAGAGCTCCGTATGACCTTCGCGGGGGCAACTGAAGCTCATCTCCTTGCGCACGAGATTGCGAAGGCAGGTGTGAGCGTGATCGTCACACAGAGCAAGCCATTCCCGTCGACTTGGGAGCAGCGGAGGATGTAAGTATCCTTGTGCCCTTTCTTCTTAGTCCTATCTTCGGTTTTTTTCTCATTTGCGACTAAGGATGCTAACCTGACCATCACATAGACTTGCTGGCCCGCCGATCACGCAGGAGAGTCTGGTCACTGCGCTTTTGAAAGCAGGTGTCAATGTAGCCATTGGAGTTATTGATGAGTACAATACCCGGAATACACGTTTCGAAGCCGGTTGGGTGCGTTTAGTCAAACCCTGCTGTCATGTCACTTTTCCTAACCATAATATTCCTAGTTCCTCCTAACGTCCAATGGTTTTATTGATCGCGCAACGGCTCTCGCACTTGCCACGACAAACCTCGAGAAGGCGCTTGGAGTACAGAGGGAGATGCCTCAGGACCTTGTGGCATACCGTGGTGGGGATGTGTTTGAGTTTGAAGCGAAGGTGGTGGGTGTTATATCGGAGACGTTGGGGCGAACAGATTTGTTTGCGTGAGCAGCGTCAGAGCTTTATTCGTAATCTCTGGGCACGGATGTCTAGTACACATGTATGACCTATCACAGAATGGTAAACTAGGATGAAAACGCAATTTGTCACCGGGTACATGTGCCTTGAATTTTACAATTGAAAATCGTCGATCATGCAATGGTCCGACTTGTTCTCCTTCAATGGGAGATTGGGAATTGAAAAGTGGAGCTTCTTCCGCGTAGAAGGATATCTAGAATGGCTATTACTCTCTTTTCTGCACTCAAGCGGAAAGTGGATTGGATCTCCTCCTGATACGATGGTAAATTGTCACGGAGAAATTGGAAGAAATTTGTGTTACGACTCTTCGCACAGGGGGACACTCCAACCGGAGGATGGCCGCGGCATGTCAGTGAGCAATACTGAAAATCACGCTGGGACTGGGTACCCTTTGAGGACTCGTCAATTCCCGAACCATATTTTCAACCAGGAACAGGTCTTCAGTAAGAAAGACGGGATACTCGACGTGACGAATATCTTGATAGCCCACCCGGTCAATTCATGCCATGTATGCCATGTGTCGATAAGCTTAAGGTACGAATCACTGGATTCCAAGCGCTCGTGGTCGCACGTTGCCATTCCGGCCCAGATATTAGTACAAAAGGCAGAGCATGAATTTCGAAATATGCATTTACTTACATGTGAAGCTCTTGCCCGGATCTCGGTTTACATCAACGAGCGAACCCACATGGGGATTAGCAACTTGAAAACGTTTTTGATATCAAACACGAGGCCATTCGCGGTCCGGGATATCGATGATTGCGTGGACATAGAACTTCCCGATTTGAGTCTGGCTTGCTTCAATGTGTAGTTAGTATTTCCTTCCAGCAGAAGAAACGGGTCGAGCTGTGTACTTGAGTAGAAACTTGGGATCTAAGCGGTGCGTCGCAGGGTACACCTGGTCAGTGATGAATTGCATTTGCACATCCAAATCCAAAGTGTTGTGCATATTCCGCGAGCATTAGTAGGAAAACAACCTGGAACAGCGTAGTAATCCTCTCTCCTATATCGTAACAAGTGAGCATAAACGACATCCACGTAAGATAATATACACCTCTCGGAGGGCGCGTTCTCGGGACTGTCCAAAACAAGACATCACGAAAGCTCTGAGAAACAGAGAACAAGTACGAGCAGCACAGAAGCCCACGCTATAATCACCCTGCCCCGGTGATAAAGTACCAATACCCTACCACTGGCCTTACGCTGTCCCGCATCCCGTTCTTAAACAGCTCCGATTTATCATTCGAACAGATCTGTGTGCCAACTGCACCAGCAACAATCACCGTATCGAACAAGTGTCCATGATCATCCAGTTTCACATCGAGATGAGCGTACCCGCACGGTACACATTCGTCATCGATGATTGGATACGGCATCCCCTCGAGCACCAAGAAAGGACGCCACGCTCCACGGAAAGTGTACACCGCAGCAAACTGGGCTGCACTCAGCACCCGTGGATCTACAGGACGAAGCAGTTTCTTTGGCGCGTCTTCCCGCATGCGCTCAGCATTTAGCGGGGGACCCTGCCACATGCCTTGCTCATTGAATACGCAAAATGCGGTGATCCAGCCTGAGAGGTAGGTCGGCCCGCTCCCGCCTCCCTCGTAGTGCGCGACTTTGGACCAGAAATCGAGGTTTTCGGGGCTGGATGGCGCGTCGAAGGCGGCTACGAATCGAGAGATGATGGGGTGCAGGAGGTGATACCACGCTATTGTTTCTATGCTGTATAGTTTTAGTCGTTCAAGTCGTTCAAGGATTGCCTCCCAGTCATGTCTCTCCCCCAGGAGGGTCACAACCGGTATCCCACAACGTAGTACAAACTTGTAGCGAAAATACTCTTTCATCGTCGCCATCATGGACATCGCGTACACTGTCCGGTCTACATCCGTCGTCGTTGAAAATTCAGGCATGATCCAATCCCTCAGCATCGGATCCACTACACGCGTGTGCATAAGGTCCAACATCTGGCGCGCCAAGAATGCATAATCTGCCGTGTGACGATTTCCATCACCAATGATGATGAGTTCCTCCCGACCGTGGGCTGGAAAGTGCGCACTAAGTTGCTCGGCATTTGCGCTCACGAAGAAGCTGAACTGTATGAGGATCGCGGTCCAGACGTCGTCCGGGCGGAGGATGAGCGCACGATGGTTATTGTATGCCTCAAGCACCGTATGCACGAATCCGTTGGGCTTTGGCATGATGTCACGCACCGCATCGAGGTTGGTGGGGAGGGACGTGCGAAGGAGGTGGAGACAACGCATGAATTGTTCAGGAGATGTCTTTTCGAGGACGGCGAGGTAGGGGTTTTGGTGGAGTGGGATCTGGAGACGGTAGTCTTCTGTGAAAGACTCAGCAGGATGCGTGGCTGGGCAGAACGAAGTCATGCCAGAAGGAATGTGTTGTTGAGTCTAAGGATAGGTCTGGCGCTTGGCATAATTCAGCATTAGGAATGACATGAACATACCGTGGAGAGCGGGGACGAAACCTCAAATGAAGCCGTTGAATTAGCCATGGAAGATATCGGGGAGAATTTATGTGAAAACATGGGGTGTGTAGGAGGTGCAGTCGTGATGACCCTGCGAGGTCGTTTCTGAAGCTTCGGAGTGGGATACGGCCTGAGTGAGCCTGTAATACTCTCTGTAGGGGCAGTAGCCGTGAAAATCGCAGAAACAGCTTCCTCCTTAAACTTGCTGCCTTGGGAGAGAGGCAAATCGATGCTGATCGGAGAAAGTGGTGGTGGATTATAAGGATGTGCTGGAGGTCGGTCGGTGTCCCTCGATCTCGAGAAGACACGCCCAAAAGTCAGTTTTCGAACCATAAGGTTAAGCCTGGAAAAGGGCTGCGTCTACCAACAAAGTCGAGTTGATAAGGAGTGGATGTCGAGGAGTGGTATTGATATCAATCGCGACAGGCACTGCACATCTCGTGCCTATTTCTGAGTATGAAAATGGACTTGGACCACGAGATAGAAGTCCAAAATGAAGTTCAGCTGACTTTGGAGGATTAGGTTAACAATAAGGCAGCTGATGGCGTACTATCCCTTCCTACATGGGAAGAACCATCGTAATAGGGCTTCAAATTAATGAGCGTGTATGACCCGTTGGTAGATGTTGGCCCGAAACGCAAGTATCAGATCCAGCTTGTTCCGCTATACATGGATTGAAGAGATTGCAGGAACTGCCGGCTATGACTATAGCAGAGTGTTGACAGGACCGGCTCGCATGAGTTGATCATCCAACTCAATTGAAGTTCGCGAAAACTCGGGTGACTTACGCGAAAATTTTATGACAAATCAAAAGGGCTCTATGTCAGTATACAATGTTCCTATTATTTGCAGTTGAACGTTCACATCGCGTTTCCTTTACCGAGGCTTGATATACCGATGGTTGAACGCGATATCCAGCTATCTATCTTCATACATGTCATGGTCACCTAGCGGCCCATCAGTAAAACCTCACTTTTATTTTTGGTGATGAATCCTAATTTATCCTTATTTTCTCACTTTAACCGGGTTTGAGGAGCCATTGGGGTGACATGAAAGAGACGGCGGAAAATTTGAGAAAAAGGCCACTCGCCCTCTGAATTCTACTTTATTGCTCTTAAAAGTCACTTACTAGGCATTGACCGACAAAAAAAGCAGTAATAATAGTGCAAACGGCGTCACATTGTCCAATACAAAGTACAAAACATTGGTTAAAATGGAGTAAATGGCGACGTGAAGTGTGAAAAAGTGGTCAAAATAGGAAGAAAGGGCAGTGATTGTAAGAGTGAAAATGAATGTAAAACAAAAGAAAAGGAGATTAAAGGATATGAAATGTGGATAATGAAAAACAAAACGAGCAAACCGGAGTGATGGTGGGATAGGCAAAATGCAATGGTTTGAAGACGGGCGCCGCACAATTGGAAACTTGCAGTGAGCAGTGCAGAAATGACATCTATAGAATGATATCAGCTCGTCAATAAAGGAAAAAAAGAATCAATCTTCATTACCACAGGATGGCGCGGATGTCAACGGCCTCTGAGCCGTCATCATCAGTGCGAAAGTACTTCTGGAGGCTGACACTGCCCGATTTCTTCAGCAATTTCCGAGCCGTTAATGTTGTGGTCCTCATGTAGTCATCTCCTTTCGCCTTGATAGCAACCACGTATGACGCAGTTACTGATCCCCAGTTGTTGATGGAGAAGGCATTCTCGGTAGTGCTATCCTTGCCGGTGGCCTTGTTGAAGGTCTTCGGTGTCCGCTGTAGGGATTCATTTCTGGCTGGGCTTGCAGAGACTGTTTTTACCTTAGTGTTATGTTTGCACTTTTGTAGCTTACATAATCAAGTTATCTTTTCACCAGTTACCAGTATGAGTCTGAGTACTCAGCAAGTTTTCATGATATTTCCTCTTCTCTGAGCCTTGAGCCTGGTCCAGAAACCCTTTAGGGTCGAATAGCAGCTAGGTTCTGCAAGACCCAACATTGTTCAGACTCACCATCTGAATTGTTGTACCTTCACCGCAGCTTGCGCTTCATTTGTGCGGGACCCAGATCTAGGGTGTCCACATCAATGTCAATGGCATTGACACGGAGACGTTTGATGGCGCGCTCGAGCTGTAGAATTATCAGTAATGTTACTTGAATGTACAGAGTACTTACTGAAGCTGCACAAATGCCAATAACACCAGTCATCCCGACGACGGACAGCACATATGTTTTAAGTGTGGGGACTTCAACATGCCCGAGAATGGCGTGAAGATGAGCGGTTGTGAAGAGCTGCAACATGAATGGAGACTGGAAGGCTTGCATCGGGTCTAGGTTTTCCATGTCCTCATAAATGAAAGCGAAGTCCTCCAGAAGCGCGTCAGCAAGTGTTTCTGGATCAGTGTCAGCATTCCTAGTGAAAAAATCCATCATAATAGCCAGTCCCGTTGATCCAAAATTGCTGCGCCACTCTGCGAGACATTGGGTGGCCTGATTGAGATTGTAACCATTAGTAATAGTGACAGAAAAAAAATGCGACTTACAACGCCAAAGACAGACCCTTGAGCGGTCACCTTGTAATCAAGATCTGATTCTTCTGAATACACGACATCATAAATGGATTGGAGTGCCTCGACCAGAGGAGCATCTAAGAATTGCCAGAGGTCATTTTGACTCCCGGCCCACAGGTAAAGTGTTGGGAGGAACTGCTTCGGCCACCGTTGATCTTGGCAATGAGGAGGGAGATGATAGTTTCGGTAGCTCGAGCGCGTCTTGTATTGCTTCTCGATCCAATAGCCAGGTGGGGCTGTGAGCGTTAGTTGCGCGGTGCTGGCATCAACGTCCTCTTCAATTTTCACCTTCTTTGCAGGTGGTTGCATCTTTGTGGTGGCCGACTGGGAGACGGCAACAGCAGTCTGTCAGAGAATATAAGTTGTGATAATCATCAATAAAATAAGCTTACCGAAGAGGTCAAACGCACAGCCGTCTTCGTTGTATTGGCCATTGCGACAGGGCCTGAAGGGACATCAATAACCTCAACATCTGATGTATCCTCGTAGGGGGTACTCTCCAAGACGAGGGTGGAGGATTTGGTGTCTGCAAGCTTGCGCTTCTTACTCCGACGGAACAAGATTCCATCACTTAGGCTGCTGTCACTGTCCACCGCCTTGGACATCCTGGCATCTTTGCCCTCAAACAAATTGTCCTCCAGGTCCACCAATGCATCGTCCAGGTCCATCGGTGCGTCGATATCAATATCCTGTAAGTCCTCTGTTGAAGACAGCACATCCTCAGGCATTGCATCTGAGGTAATCTATATAATTGGCTTTGTGCATTAGAATTAGAATTTATTACAAAACATCTAGTACGCACCCTAAGTGAAGACTGCTTCCCCTTCGTCTTTTGAATGAAGGCATCCAAACGTTCCTGAGAATCATCCGACTCATCATCAAAGCCGCCAACAAGAGCCTTGGGAGTGTCAGATGCATTAGCTAGAGCAGGGGGGGCCTTAGATTTGGAGGACTTGGTAGTTATGGCCAAAACTGATGTAGCGCAGGAACTGGATAAAGCACTGCTTGGTGGCCCATGCGCCAATGACAAAGCTGAGGCAGTGGTACGAGTCTTAGAAGCGCTGGAAGTTTTGAGTAGTTCGGTTGCATCTGGTGAAATATCAGAAATCCAACCATCAACGCGCTTTATCAATGAAAACTTGGGGTTGGTCCTGAATTTTGAGGTCAAGTTAAGAAAAAAAAGAGTCGATTCAGTCAGCATCAACATCGTGGTTTTGATCGGAACAAAAAGACACACGTCGCGGTAGAAGACTTTCCTTTCTTGTCGCCAACACGTGGCCCCTGAATTAACTCAACCTTTCCTGTGAGCGAGCCTCGTGCATTGTTGATTGCGTCCTTCAGAGACGTTTTGACGGCCCTCTGGTTCTTCTTCTTTGTTCCATCCTCAATGTTGGTGTCCTGGCTGCTTTCTTCTTGGTCCTCGATGTCGGTACCAGCCTTGGGTGAGTCAGTATTCATGATACTAGTAACACCAGCGCTTCCTGCTGCCAGGAGCTTCTTACTGGTTTGGCAGGCACTACTTTTTTCTTGACAGGGCGAGCACGGGGTTTGACTGGCTTTGGTTTAGTCGCCACGCCTTGTTCCTCTGCCTCCTCCATCTCCATCTGCATTGCAGCAAGCCACTGCAGCCCCTCGACTGCAGCCCGCTCTTGAGCTTGGCGGGCTTCCTCAAGGTTTTTGTCGTCCTCTGCTTTCTGGGCCTTGCTACGTCGCGGAACCCGTCCTTGCACTGGCAGGTCTGGCAAGCCCAGGTGTTTGAACTTATTGTCTCGGCGAGTGCGGATTCCCTCAGTGATATCGGACATAATTGCTGACAAGTAGCAGATTAAATGAGTGCTGCGGCAAGCTTGAGATGGGTGAAAAAAATGTCAAGGACAACGTGTAGTTGAAGTTTGACTGCAAATTTGTAAGTTCCTTACTTAAATCAACCCGAAACTTTAAAGGTTCAATTCATCAGTCTAGTCATTTACAGCGTCCTTTGCAACTGGGTCCGCATGTGTACTGAATTGTCCTTAATTGACGTAAGTTTGCCATCTTTCTTTTCAACTTTGCTGTTTGCTAGAGCTCTCACCTTTCAACGCGCAGATTTCCAAGCTAACATAGGCAATCCTTCCACCTTTGAACACACAGATTTCCTATTGGTGATTTTTCCTCTTTTCAATGTGCCAGAGCTACTAGTACTGACAATCCTTCACCTTTCAACGCGTGAACTGCCAGAACTAATACTGGCAGTCCTTCCGGTGTGCGAACCACCAGAGCTAATACTGGTAATCCTTCCGCCTTTCAACACGCAGATCTCTGATTGGTGAGTTTTCCACCTTTCAATGTACAAATCGCCAGAACTGAACATCATTCTAGTCTAGTATTGCTGCAATGCCTGATAACATTCCACGGAGTCAACTACGCCGTCGCAACCATAGTTCGCTCCAACTACCATGTAGAAGTTGTCCAAGGTGGTTCAAAACTATCGCCGGGCGAACAAAACATCGCATTTCAGCACATCCCATCCCGCCAGTACTACCTCAGGACAACCACCAACGCTCTCTGGAACCCATCATACCAGAGCCCCGTCTGCCAAGCCCACAGCCTCATGTCGACCACGATATCGACATGGATGTGGATGAAGGATATGCTGACTTGGAGCACCAACATCAACCATCGCCTCAACCAAACGTTGATACGGAATTCGTTGGGCCTGGGGATCACCTGTATCAAAACTATCATACGGGTCTCAATGGTAAGTTCATTCGCATGATTCTGTCACTGTGGCTGAATGTGATTACAGCCAGACCATGCAATGCGGATGGTATATTCCTCCTCCCTGGCACTCCGCCCCCACCTTTGGAGAACGTAGCAACTGGCGACTGGACACCCTTTCGCAATCGTACAGAATTCGAAACGGCAGAGTTCCTGTATACGCAAAATCAGATGCCGGCAGGTCAAATCAACCGGTTGCTGGATTTATGGGCATCTACCCTTGCGAAACATGGCGACAAGCCGCCATTCGCAGATCATCGTGATCTGTACGACGTCATCGATAATTCACCATTTGGGGATGTGAATTGGCAAAATTTTACAGTAACTTACGATGGTGAGAGACCTGAAGATGGTACCAAGCCGTGGATGGACGACAAATACGAAGTCTGGTTTCGTGACCCACGTGAAGTCGTGCGCAATATGCTTGCAAATCCAACATACGCCAGTGAAGTAGACTACTGCCCCTATCGAGAATATTCAACCGAGGGCGACAAGCGCCAGTGGAAGGATTTTATGTCTGGTGACTGGGCATGGGATCAGGCAGTAAGTGCAGTCTTCATCCGGTAATGACTGCTAATTCTGTATGTAGGATGAAATAGCTAAGGACCCGAGCACGCTCGGCTCTACGTTTGTCCCTGTCATCCTTGGCAGTGACAAAACGACAGTTTCAGTCGGGACAGGTAATAATGAGTATTATCCGCTATACGCCTCAATTGGGAACATTCGCAACAATGTTTGACGAGCCCATCATGATGGAGTAGCAGTCATTGGCTTCCTTGCTATGCCGAAAAGTGCGTCGTGGTGTGGGCTTCTACGATAATGACTAACTGATTTTTACAGCTACAAAGGAACATGCTACCGAGGCAGTGTTCCGAAAATTCCGTCGACAGCTGTTCCATTCGTCACTCTCCAAGATTCTCAACACGCTGAAACCAGGCATGACAACCCCCGAAGTCACTCGTTTTGGAGACGGTCACTACCGTCGGGTTATATACGGACTAGGGCCATACATAGCAGATTATGAGGAGCAAGCACTGTTAGCATGTATCGTGCGTGGTTGGTGCCCTAAGTACGTTTTTGTCATCTAGTATGTATCTTTGTATAAGTTACAATTTTTTTTGCAGATGTATGGCATCTCGCGAGGATCTCGACGAAGATGTGTTACGTCGTTGTCGCGAATACACAGAAGCACTCGTTCAAGAAGGTTCCTTAGGTGACCTGTGGGATGACTTTGGAATAGTCGGGGAACTTGTAGTATGTGAATCAGCGCACTCCTTGCAGCACCGTTCTTAATGATCTTATTTTAACAGGCATTTACGAACGACTTCCCCAGAGCTGACATCCATCAGATGATCTCACCGGATATTCTCCATCAACTCGTCAAAGGAGCATTCAAGGACCACCTCGTCGAATGGGTCGAGAAATACCTCAGACACACACATACGAAACGAAAGGCGGATCAAATTATGGATGATATTGATTGCAGGTAAGCTTGACCGCATTTAGACTACATAACATTACTCATTGTCTTAGAATTGCCGCTGTCGCCTCATTTTCAGGCTTGCGACGATTTCCTCAGGGACGTGGCTTCAAGCAATGGACAGGAGATGATTCGAAGGCCCTGATGAAGGTAATTCATCAATTTAGTCATGCTATGGTCGCAGAACTTATTAATTCTTCAGGTCTACTTGCCTGCCATCGAGGGTCATGTACCCGTAGATGTCATGCGCACCTTTCGTGCACTTCTCGAATTTTGTTACCTAGTCCGTCGTAACATAATCACAGAAGACACTCTAGTCGAAATCGAAGACGCTCTCTCACGCTTTCACCATTACCGTAACATCTTCAGGACGACAGGAGTGGTTCCTACCTTTTCCCTACCTCGTCAACATTCACTCAAGCACTATGTCCAAAACATACGATTGTTTGCTGCACCGAACGGCCTCTGCTCATCGATTACTGAAAACAAGCACATCAAAGCGGTCAAGGAGCCATGGAGACGATCCAGCCGTTATAATGCACTTGGTTAAATACTTGTGACCAACCAACGGCTCGACAAACTTTCCGCAGCACGAGCTGACTTCACACGTCGGGGAATGTTAACTGGTACTTGCCTCTCAGTAACCATGGACGCCTTGGGTGGGTAAACAGTTCGTGAGATATCCTATATACTAATGTGCACAATAGTACCCGCACAGCAGATCAATGAACTTGATGAAAATGTGCCGGCACCAGCACCAGCACCTCTGCTGATCGGCATCGATGAGGACCTGGAAATTGATGATGGTCCGACGGTTCTACAAGCTTATGTCCAGCTGGCGAAAACACGCCGTAAGACTTCTTTTTCTTCCTTTTGAATGTCCTAATAAACTATGTACAGAGGGCAAAAAACGTGCTCAAACTATTCCTGCACTTGCCGAAGAACTCAATATTCCTAGTCTACCTGACCTCCTCAGACGCTTCTTATTCCAACAGTTGCATCCTAAAGATCCTCGCGACCCATCTAATATACCCCTCGCCGAATGTCCCCTCTATCTTAGCAAAATCTCGGTCTTCAATTCCGCATCATCACGATTCTATGCGCCGAGTGATTTGAGCGGGATCGGTGGTATGCGTGTTGAACACATTCGTTCTTGCCCCATCTGGCGGAACGAGTACCAGCGCCATGACTGTGTTTTCGTCAACACAGACTCCAGTTTGCCTGGCATGCAAGGCCTCGAAGTCGCCCGTGTTCGTGCATTTTTCTCATTCAGGTACCGGGGCAGGTTATATCCCTGCGCTCTAATAAGCTGGTTCGACAAAGTTGGCGACGCCCCAGATGAAGATACAGGAATGTGGATAGTTCGTCCTGGATTTGGAGCAGACAGTGCTCCAGGGTACGCGGTCATTCATATTGACTCTATTTATCGTGCTGCGCATCTTATTCCCATGTATGGCGTGCAATTTGTGCCCCGGGAGCTCAAATTTTATCATTCATATGACGCATTTCAAGCCTACTATGTGAACAAATACGCTGATCACCACGCATTCGAGATTGCATTTTGACTTCACTTTGTTTTGGATACTAGCGTGTAGCTACTTAAACACAATTTGACTATATACTACTATTTTCGTTCTGAACGTGCCTTATTTCCCTTTGCACCGACAATTTCACTTAGCCACTCTGTGGCGCCTTTGAGAAAATTCAGGACACCCAATTAACACTCCTTATATTCATTTTCGCGCCTTAGCGCTGGCGCCAAGGCGGGTAAAGTGAGATAATAGCAGAAAATAAAAGTGAGGTTTTACTGATGCCGCTGGGTCTCAGCCCAACTACTACCTCACTGTTTTTGCATTAGACGAAGCTAGATGAAATGGACAACCTCTCATTCTGCAAATCAACCGACAGCAGTTAACTTGCTGTGCTGTATCGCAGTCTTTCAAGATCTGCGGCCACAGCGACAACTCGGCTAATGGTTCTTCGAAGCTTCAAGATCGAATCCTTACTATTGTCGCAAAGTCTGCACTTGAACATACTAAGTGCACCTATTTCTGCCCGCCTATCCCTCTGACCATGGCATATCTTGCCTGCGACCCGCCCACACCATATCACCGACTTCAACCCTACAACTGGCCGCAACGCGGCGTACTGCGTATGACATAGTTTTCATCTTATCTGCTGCGGTGCAGGTGATTTGAGACGTTGTCATATCTAGGCACATTTATTTTACGGAGAAGACAATCAAATACCCAACCAGGACGTTGTCAATGCAGTGATAGTGGATATTAGTCTGTCCAGCCGTTATGTTATGACTTACAAGGTTTATGCTTGGATCGTACGTTTATGTAGTGCGGCGGGGTAATCACAGCATCGTCTCTTCAAATCCAGACCCCTGATTGTACCAATATAGAGGCCCAAAATCATGTGGAATATTCGACTTCTGTATTTACAATAATTTCACATGTTTGACTTGACGCGTAATGTTTATTGATCACGTTGCTCAATTGTTTCGCTACCCTCTCATATACCGTGACAAAAGGCATCTCAGTCGCAGTAGGCTCCTTCATTAGCAGGCTGTAAATCATGGTCAGCAAGCGAGGTTGGATCATCAAACTGAGGCTCTTACAGCAACATCACGGGCGTATCGGAACAAGATACCTCTCCGCTCCCTGAGGGCACTCTTGCCTGAGACTTCCCATACTTTTCTTCGGCGTACTTTCTCTTCTTCGCCCACTAGCCAGTCGATGGTCCTACTCTTTGCGTCGATGGCAATGAGATCGCCGTCTTCCACAAGAGCAATTGGACCACCGAGGGTTGCCTCAGGGACGACGTGACCTGGTAGATCGGAAGTAAGCCTTTGTCTTCAAGTGAAGTTGCGTAAAAGACGCACCAATGATGAAACCTCTGGATGCTCCAGAAAAACGACCATCCGTGATCAGCGCAGTCGAGTTGCCCAGCCCAGCACCCATAAGAGCGGCGGTGGGACCTGTGCGTAAAAGGATTAGGAGGACTCTAAGGCTCGTTCAAAATACAACTGTACCCAGCATCTGCAATTAAATGTGAGCACGCAAGAACTAATGTCAAGGATAACATCCAACCTCTGGCATTCCTGGCCCGCCTTTCGGTCCTTGGTATCTGAATATCAAGACCATTCCATGCTTGATGTCTCCGCGCTCAAGTGCAGGATAAAAGTCGTGCACACTTAAAGATGAAGTATATGAGGCAAGCTAACCATAAGGTTTCGCGTTACACCGTACCTATCAAAGCATTTGGCGACACCCTGAACCGCCACAGTATCCGTTAGCTATGACATGGAATCAACAAATAACCATGAATCACCTCAAAGCGCAAACCCTCCTTCCCTGTAAGCTTGGCGACAGCGGTTCCAGGAGCCAAGCTACCTTTGAGAATAGTCAAATGACCAGAGGGTTTAATGGGATCGTCCAGCTTCTTGATGACGTCTTGTGTATCAAAGTCGAGCTCCGGAACATCCACGAGGTTTTCAGCGAGGGTCTTTCCGGTAACAGTCATCTGGCTACCATCGATGAGATTGGTGTTCTTGAGAAGGTATTTGATAATTGCTGGTATGCCACCAATTTTGTGAATGTCTTCCATATAATACTTTCCAGATGGCCTGACGATGTTTACTGTGAGAGAACGCAATCGAATCATGAATACGAAAGTACTTCAAATCGGCAAGGTACGGAGTCCTGTCTGAAATCATCTGGAAGTCGTCGATGGTTAAGGGAACATCGGCGGCACGGGCTATAGCCAGCAAGTGAAGAACAGCGTTCGTTGAGCCACCAAGGACGTTGACGATAGTGATTGCATTCAGGAAAGATTGACGGGTGAGGATATCTCTGGGCTTCAAATCAAGCTCCAGAAGACGTTTCATATACTTGGCAACTTTGAAGCATTCTTGTGCCTTCTCTGATACACGAATTCAAAATTTTACATGCAACATAAGTGTTTTCTAACTCACCAGGGTACATTGCTGGTGTGCTCGAGGAGTAGGGAAGTGACATGCCCAAGACTTCAAGAGCAGAGCTCATGGTGTTGGCCCTAGGACATATGAGGAGGTTTCTGTTTAAAAGCGACAGAACACGTACGTATACATACCACCACAGGCACCGGCGCCAGGACATGAATGTCTGACGACATCGAATCGCTCCTCATCATTGATGAGGCCAACAGCATAGGCACCTGACTCCAGCTCAAGGCTTTGGGAATTCGGAGTCGGATAACCACCCACCATAAGACTCGAAGGCGTCTGAGATGTTGACAGTCCCGCCTTTCTCGTATCCCATGGAAGGGCAGTCGACATGGCGCGTTCCGACCTGAATCGTACCACCGTACACGATAATGGTCGGCCTGTTGTGTCTAGCGGCGGCCATCAAGACACCGGGCATGTTCTTGTCACAACCTGGTATCGAGATATTGCCATCGTAATGTTGCGCCTTACAAAAATCAGATAACTTGAGCATCCAGAGGCTACCAAATGATGGAGCCTCTTACAAGTGTGACCTGATAAACAAAACCCAAATTAGCGTGAAATTAAAGCCTCAGCGAGGTCATTTACAGCTTCAATAGAATCCGCGATGAGATCACGACTTGGGAGTCTGGTATTACTACATCAACAAGATATCATACCAACGACTTTCATGATACGCACGAGTACCGCATCCCTGAATAGATGCAATCAGACATGCCAAAAGAAATTTATCAAAGACACCTTACCATCTGTTCCCATTGTAATAGCATCACTAGCTAGCTTCAGGACATACTCATTGAGAAGATGACCAGACACACCTAACACCAATGGTATTGAAGGTCAAGCCAACTAAACCTTCCTCCGTGCAACCCTCCTTGACTTTTTTGGACAAATCGAGCTTCACAGGTATCAGTTTACCGGACGCTCGCAAATGGGGAGCAAAACGCACGAGATGAGAGTTGCATGGATTACCTGCAAAGCACACATCAGCATCAACATAGCACACAGGTGTGGTATCATTACCTTCCCACCAGATGGGTGAAATACCGATCTAGTGAATAGTTAAGGCAATGTGAAAACCACAAGTGGTCATAAGCATACTTGAGGCTTTTCCATGTCTCCCTCTGTCAGACCGACGGCATATACTATATCACACCTTTATCAATCGCACGATGGATATCTTTCGGGGCAAGGACTTACACATAGCCTGGGCACCTCCCCGAGACTTCAAGCGCAGCGAACGTCAGCAAATGGAAGCAAGAGGGGCGAGTAGTCAATACCTTGTCTTGTGTCAACTGACAAGATATCTTGTTAAGTTTTGCCGGGGTGGGCGCCCCAGTAGGACGCGGGACGGAATGACTGGATATCATTGCGAGTAAGATATCATGATATCTATATCGCGGTGCGTGATCAACTTACATCTCTACTCCAGACATGACTGAGGTTGAATGAAGGTGGATGTTGATAGAGTCGCATATCACCACGTCTCTTATATTGAAGGCATGCATCGTTCTAGTCGGGCCGAATCAGCTTCGACCTCGACGTCCCATGACCCAGGAATGACCTGAGCCGAACAGATTATACACTATCAACTACGCCCACGACGGTCCGAAGCTGAGAATTAGGGATCCAGCCTTGCACGACAATGGTAAGTAGACTCATGACCAGTACTTCTGATAACCTCGAGCTACGTCACTCGACATTCTCGACATTCCGTGGTATTTATATCAGGCCAACCTTGGCCGTCTCGTGCTAGTGAATTACTAATAGTGGTCCGCTGGTAGGACGGATGGTAGTACGATGGGAAAGTCCTTGACAAGTTGGAGTGAGTTAGTACATGTCTTGACAGAAACGAGTCTGTATAACTAATGGTATTAGAAACTTTACCATAGAAGATAACAGACACTGAATGGTCAGTTGTCAACAGAAAACTTCGAGTAACAGTGCTTCAAAGACCCACCACGATGGAGGAGAAATAGAAATTTTCACAGGTGGTAAAGAGAAGCCACATTCGATCAGATGTGAGCTGACTCAGCCGAGTCCCGCACTGGGGCCCCGCCGGCATTACTGCACTGTACAGGCTCAGAAGGGACCAAGCTGTGACACTATGGTACTGTACAACTTTGACAGATCTGTGCAGTGCCAGAACATCGTATTTCACTGATGGTCACTTCGCCTCACTTGATCTAGATAAATACAAAGCTTGGAATGTAGCTAATGAAATCTATGCGACTTCCAGAATCTTGATTATCACCGCTCTTCGGATCTTTATTCCTCAATATTACTATCCTGTGTTGATTCATGCGACATATCAATATCTCACTGGTCACCAGCACCCACAGGTTTTTCTCCTTATTGGTCGTCGAGTCATCACGGTACACTTCATTCAAGTGATCAATCATTTGCTTGCCCTAGGAACGATTGTGATCGGTGTATGCATGGATATCTGAACTCTGCATCTCGTTCGGCGCTTTACTCCGATGGTCGTGCTTAGCAGGGCTCCAACATAATATTTTGGTTGATGTTTGGGTGGTTGCACTGATTCTCGTTGTATTTGTATTTCAATATCGAGCATCAAATTTCAAAGACCGAATTGTTGCTAGACATTCTCGGCTTATCACTTGGTGTAAGCGTGGGTGGGTAGTTACTTGGTTTTAGTAGTGATACGACAAGAAATAGATAGACATACTTCGAAACACCATACGTTAAATAAATACCACGACGGATCCTCCACAAAACGTCTTCTCCTTGCAGACCACTCGCTAAGTACGTCCCTAAATGGTACTGCTAGTTGATACATGTACACGCTCCTGGAAGACAATCGAATTCATGCTAGTTTCTGCATCGGAGTCGACCACAAGTTTGGCGTTAAATTGTCGAGCGCTAAGGATGAGGCGTGGTCCCAGCACAAACATCTGTATGACCGATGAAATTTGAATAGCACCGCTGAGTACCCGAACTCCAATAGAATTTGAATTCTACAGAAATGATGAGCAGTGATTAACGCAGATGTCAGTGACAATTCGGCGCACCGATATTTCTGGAGAAAGAGTAACAAGCTGAAGACAGGAGACACCAATGAAGCTAATGTGTGTGGAACTTGAGCAGAAAAGATAGCCAGAGTCACATTACAAGCTTACCTTGCAAAATAAAGCACGTGAGATTGTATTAGCACTCTAAAACAGCCCCCAATGATCGATCCTGTCGGTGAGTTGAGTCGTCGCAGGTCACGGAACTGTTTTACAACAATCCAGACTGCAAGGCACAGTGTAAGGAACTCCCAAATACTGTTGAGCATCCAAACTATTGAAATGAGAAGCTGCTCCGAGTCCACAGCAGAATAACACATATGTGTACCAGAGAGTATCAACTCCTCTAGTGTTTATTTAATGAGCTGTGTTCTTCAAGTCAACAAGTAAAGCTTACCCGCTGGGCTAGACTTGAGTCCAATTGCCGTGATTACTCCACAGGCAATGTTGACAGCCAAGAAAATGATAACAAGGAAGACAAGCACGATTCTAGATTTTTGATACATGGCATACAACCGAGCAATTATGATGACTTGCATCGTGTTTCAGTCGAGTCGATACCACTGAGGTGTTGCAACTGGGTAACTCACCACCCAACATGGCAGCTACGGCCACGTTTGTCCAATTCACTGCATTGTATATAATATTACCTGAAACACCCAATTAGTGAACACCCTCGTACTAGGATCAAACACTCCGACTTACACCTATTGACTTATTATGTTGAGCCAAGTTTAATGGTTGGCATCTCACTCACCCCTACATATTAATGTGTTCATTGAACGGGGATGAGATGGTTGCGGAATACTTACTGCATCTGTCAGCGAGACCAATGGCATGATTCCTGTGTGTTGCCCAGTGAGAAGGATCGAACACAGTGCATATGATACATACGCAGAAAATTGGCACTGATTGTGAGAGATGAACTATTAGCACGGTGCTAATCTGTTGGCCTCGACACATACACAGAAAACGGTATTCCAATATATCGTATCTAGAACATCTTGGAGTCAGCATGACTTGCCAACCATGCTATAGCACAACAAGAGGTACGAACAACCAAATACAGCACGGTCATGAGGGACCAACGTTGCCTCTGTCGCGAATTCATTGTGTTCTCCTGTTTTCTTTTGATACAGACTCGTATTACTCACCCATATCAGTTCAATCTGTGATACCATTCTTAGCGAGTTGGCTGCTCCAGCGATAAAATAGACCCACCTCTTGGCCAACTGTTAGTACTGAAAATACTATGAGAATATCAGCAATTTTCGAACACTGTCCTGCTCACCCCAGTCGTATACCACGACGGCAGTGGCGGCAACTGCAACACCGCAAGTCAATGTTAGATCTAGATATCTTGATGCGACGAACCTATCCAATAGCTCAAAAAGATATTCAAATCGATTAGTGGCCACAAACTGGGACTATTTAAGACTACGGTCATATTCGAGGATGGGTGTATGAGCCAGTGGGGAATGTTGGTGGTGTAACGATGGCGTTCATGCTAGATATACTACTGTTAAGCGCTTCAGCGCTCGTAATGATAAGCCTTGTATCGCCGAAGTCTGCATGATGGATATTTGATCCCCCTCAAGACCCTCAGGATGATCGGGGGGAGAAAATATTGCGGTGCAAAATCAAATAAAAAGAAGCCTGGACAATTCAAAGTATGATAGTTTGATTTCCATACCAGTGTTACGGCGACTGCTTGAACACCAGGAAAGTTCCAGTGGTTGGTGGTATGCCACTGGTATCGGCAACTGAAGGTATGCATGAATGAATTATGCGGATTCAACGAACGTCACGTGACAATCGCAAATACCATCATCGAAGAGAACAGGAGCTGAATAGGAAAGTCAGCCATCTGCAGAAAACTTCGAGCGACAGTGACTTCATGATCAAAGACCCATCACGAAGTCTACTACATAGTACTGACTCGTAGGCTTGTAGCCAGAGACAGTGGCAAAGATAGAAGCAATTTGGATGACTAATTCCGACGGGAGCTGAGTCAGCTGCAGATGCATATTAAATATTATTCAATTATAAGGTCTACATCAACATTGTAATGTTCTCGCCTACGACGTTCGCTCCGCCGGTCGGATCTCTGATGGAAGCTACTTACCGTCCCCTGTTACCATCTCTATTCGTGACAATAGACCACTATCTCGTGATTTTGTCTACAGCACCGTGACTCAATTTCAAAGTAACATCGTGATTGAGTCACTTGAGTGGTGAGCTGGGCTCATGTGAGATAGGGCGTCTACGGGTCCCAAGTTCCCAACTATGAGCCCAGGATCCAGGCTGCACTCGAATGTCACCTGCAAGTATATTCCAGTAGCTGCAAGGGCACACAAGGTGTGATTATGTATTTTTCAAGTTCCTGTAATGCTAATGTGATGGTACAGGACGCGCGGCAGACTCTTAAAGACTGGAACAAGGGTCTGCATGTATCTCGCAGGGATCAAGTCAAGTCACATCAGCTCCTCCTTCTCTCTGAAGAGGAAGTTGTCAAGGATTGACTAACTCATGAATTCGGCTCTCGCGCATTGAGGAAGACGTCAAAACGAAGACATTCAACAGCTCGCTATGATCATACAAGCGCAAGGACGACCTTATCACTATCGCTGGCGCTCTTTTGCTACTTCGAGATGAGACAATAATTGAACTGACTGCACGAATCAAAGAACATCTTGCAGGAAATCCTGACTGTGCCAGCCAGCCAAGGTTCGCGAGATTTCTTGGGGGCAAACGAATGAGTGCCGCCACAGCGTCAGCAGTTTTAACTTCTAGCCAAGTGCAGAAATTGCCACCAGAACGTTCTGCACCTTCCAGTTCCTCCCAGCCTGGGCATACGCCACCACCACATTTCATTTCATACATGTGTTATCTTACACCGCTTTCAGTATGCTGTACCACTCGTGTGTCCACCACTGATTACACATGGAGTATCTGATTGCCCCGTATACTATGATGCACTCTATCATCCGCAATATCGCACCTAGCACTTGGTGACTTGCTTCCGTATAAGTAAGTTTCAGACATCGGGTTATGACTACTCTGTGCTTCTGCACCACTTGACTCCACATGCTCGCAGTCTAATTATTTAGTGCCTGAACACTGAGAACCCCAGAAAACAGGTCACCTGCAAAAGTAATCGGAGTGTGGTGTGTTTTGGTGTCTGGCCAGCGGCCCGGCGTCGGGCCAGAAGATATGGTACATGCAAAGACCAAGTGACCAATATATCTCTGCCAAGGGACTTGTCTCAAGGGGTGGGAGGCAATAAAGTATACTAAGCTGGTGCCAGAAGGGTGGAGAAATTCGGAGCATGCGGAAGCTGTCAGGATAAAGTTCTCGCCGACAGGTGAGCGACAATCTATTGATCAGAGAAACAGTGGCTTATACTACAGAGGGCTGCGCAGTGGTACGGAAGGAATGACATGGGCGAAATCTGAGGATGAGGGAGATCTTATGAGAGGACTCTAACAGATTTGCACATGCTGGTCGCGATCTCGTGACTTGTCCACAGGAATCGCTGCACGTGATCAGACGAGCTGCGGGCTAGCGCTGTTATGGTGTGAGTAAGTATGTATTGTCAGACAGTTTGTGATTGCTGCTTTGATCACTTACTTTTGTATTGCATTCCCATCGAGGTACTTAGGTACCTGAGCTTAGAAGTCAACTTCACATTGAAGCTCACCCACACACGTGTTTCGTGTCTTGAAGAAATCAAGATTACAATGGGCCAGCACGTTTGTCAAGTAGCCTGTACAAGGGCGCCGTCGCCATATTCTGATGCAGCTGTTTCCGGCAGGTATACTTTCATCTTATCGGATTTGTAGTACAAGTTGATTTCTCACCTCAGTGGCGCCCTGCAGCATTGATCACCCTGGATGGTGGCATGCACGTGCCACAGCTCTTCAGATTATCTTGTCGGACTGGAGCACAAACTGACTTTTTTAGTTACCTCCCTGCGCCCTGGGGCCCTGTAAACATATCATGATGGTGTTGACAATCCTGGGATTGACGGAAACGAATGCGCCGTCTACTTCTCATCTGGCCATTTTGGTCACTCCGACTTGCGGCGCCGCTGATAGTCAGCAATATAAAATGGCCCCTCTTCAGCTGGCTTTTCCTCCAGCAATCTGCTAATCATCAACTGCCTCACATACAAGGTGAGCTGTCTGATCTGAGCTCTCTGACCACGACACGACTAACACCCTCCTGCAGCTTAACCACACTCATAACCACCATGTACAACAACAACACCGAGCAATGCAACTGCGGCGTCGCCAAGTGAGTTTTACCTCGAGGCATTTGAATGACCTGATTCTGACTGTCTATCAACAGCTGCAACTGTCAGGCTGGTAGCTGCAGCTGCAAGAACTAAACATCACGCGCAAGTGCACTTGCCTTGCCGTATATATAAACATAATTATTTCCGAGTCTGCTGTTTGACGTGATTTGTGCCGTTTATATTGAAATGCCAGAGTTGTTCTAGTAAAGTGACATCGAGTCTTGATAAAGCTGACAGTAAAGACTGCACGGCACGTTGTCCGGAATTCTGAATGGCCTCGACGAACCCGCCACTCCAGGGATTTCTGCAATATTGTGACTGTCGTTTAATTTGCATGGTGCGGTATCCCCCGGGTCTAAACCAAATAACTCCACTAGTTGCGAGCACTTTCAAGATAGTTTGAGCATATTGGCACCCGGCGTATTGTATTAGGGGTTGATTGATCTGTCATCGAGCAACGTTTATGTGAACGTCAGCCGTCAAAGCCCCAAGATATTTTTGAAATACAGGATATTCAAGTTCGAATTTCTCGAGTCAAACTTTAGGTGCAAATGTATGCTATAGTTGAATATTATAAATACAGGGATGGCGATGGCAGACTCGTGACCAGTCTGACTATGCCATAGTAAGACAACATCTTTTGCTCCACTATCCCCATCGCGGAAAATGCGACAATGAATAGTAGAGTCCCTTGATCAATACCCACGATCTCATCCATTACGTAGAGAATATGATCGGCTTTCCGCCAGACAGCAGGGTCTTTGCCAATGTGGCTTTGCAATAATCACCGCAGGTGCCCATCCTCATTCTGCTTCGCGGAGGATGCGACCGGCTTTCCGTTAGACGGCAGGATCTCCATGGACATAGCTTTCCCTCTGCGAGGATCACAGCAAGGATGTTCTTTCCCATTCTGCTTTTCAGGCTCCCTGCGCATATTAACACCTACAAAGCCCGAGCGTTGTTAACAACACTCTAGAGCGGGGCTAATCTGCATCCAGACCAGATGATAATCAGTATGCGGGAGAGTGGGGTGATATTAACAGACAACTCACGTTTATATACTGCAATGAAGATGTACATGATCTGTCGCCAGAATAGTGGCCAACACATTTCCAAAGGTAATAGTAGTTGGTTCTCATCGAGGTCAAGACTTTTGATATTGCGCTCCACTGGCAGCCTGTCATCGCAAGGTGGGAATACTTTCCAGAGAAGGATATTCGTGGCGTCGTAATCGTAGAAGAAACTATCCTTATTATGCTAAATCTCTTTTTTGAGGTTATAGACGTCGTTCGTGGCTAACACCTTGACCGCGAAGATATGGTCACGAGTATCGCCTTTAATCTCTCATTGCTCTGTACCTCCAGTTCTGTTGAGGGTGTGACAGAGGTTTTCATGCCAGCAATGATCCTCTGCAAAGCAACTGATAGCAGACGAGGGGTCGCTAAGAGTAAAAAGTGGGCGGAGGCTCGTTGCAGTAGAAGAAGCAGGTACTATTGCAATTTCAATAGGTTTCATCGTCGCAGGTGAGTGCAGATACATAACAGAAGGCGGGAGTCTTGCTGTCCAGGAAGTCCGAGTCAGTGACGAGGAAGCGCGATTGGACGAAGAGAGGCGTTTGACTCGGAGGTGGCACAAAAGACTGGATCACAGACAGCAAGACCACGCGACGTACATAAACGAGGAGTTAAAGGACGAACGAGTTATGCTCGCGCATGTGGACCTGGGTCCTGCATGAATGGGAGCAAGAGAAGAGAAGGCCGCTAAATCCGTTGTACCGAATGTCTACATTAGGGTCAATTGGGGTCAAAAATTCAAAGCCTACTACATAGAAAGCACTCGTTTCAACGAACGTTACCGGCTGGCTGGTTCAGATCTAGATATTGTTCAGTGTACTCCCTTTGAGGCTAGCCTGTATAAAGTCTGGGTGTACTTCCAGAATGGGCCATCTGGGCAACGTCTGGTCTGTGATCGGAAAGTTCCAGGTGGTCAAAGTTCTGTCTGCATTGCAATTTGCAACCACTGCCCTGCCATCTACATCAGTCACCGTTACGCATCCATCCATGTCAACCATCATGCAAATCTCACCCTTGTCAAATTGCCGTCATCTAATTACTTGGAGGGAGGACACGGCAGCCGCAGACTGGGAGCTGCAGACAACAGCATGATATTGGCAGGCGGGTAGGAAATAGGCGAACACAGAGGAAGTGGTAGACAGACGGGCAAGCGTAAGAGACTCGCAGAGATCAGAAGAAATGGAGATAAAGATCTTGATGGCGGGCAGACGGGATGGAGGTTGGGCGGGGGTGATCGTGACATCATGCAGCGTCCTTGATTCGGCCAGACTTCCCTGCACTTTTTGAATCCGAGTTACCCACTGACAAGATACAAATTTGCATCCAGTTTGCATAGAGTCATAGACCTCACGCAGACTAACCAAATCCCGCATTTTTTGCTTCCTTCGATGATTATAGTAATTCAACGGAGACCATAGGACAACGAAGAACGCGATTGCGAAGAAAAACGATGCGAGGCTTCGGAATTTGGAGAGAGCTACATAGTAGAGTCAGTCCCGCCTGTTGCGCTTGACGATGGTGTGTTGGATTGTGCATGAGCATGCAAGTGACAAGTTCGAGCTCGAGGGTCATTCGGAATTCCGGACGATGTCGCAGTCTTTACTGTCAACTCTATCAAGAGACACTAAAGCAACTTTGGCATTTCAATACAACAAACAGTACAAGTCACGTCGAATAGCAAATATGTTTATGTTTATATACACGGCAAGGCAAGTGCACATGCGCGTGGTTTAGTTCTTGCAGCTGCAGCTACCAGCCTGGCAGTTGCAGCTGTTGACAGACGGTCAGAATCAGGTGATTGAAATGTCGCAAGAAAAACTCACTTGGCGACGCCGCAGTTGCATTGCTCGGTGTTGTTGTTGTACATGGTGGTTATGAGTGCGGTTAAGCTGCAGGAGGGTGTCAGTCGTGTCGTGGTCAGGGAGTTCAGAGCAGACAGCTCACCTTGTATGTGAGGTAGTTGATGATAGCAGATTGCTGGAGAAAAAGCCAGCTGAAGAGGGGCCATTTTATATCGCTAAACCAATATTAGCGCCTTGAGACCAAAACGGATAGATGCAGCCAAGTCCCCAAAATCCCACAAGGCGCAGCAGGGGAGGTAACTAAAAGAAGTTCGGCTATCTTTCCCAGCCCGCACATGTATACCGATCCAGGGTTCCCAACGTCACATGGCACTAGTATAGCTCATCGACTTCTTCAATGCTCCCATTAATCTGATAGCATAGATCCGGCCGGAGACTGCCGTATCACAACAGAGCCCCTATATAGGGTACCAACGTGTTTGTGGGTGAGTATGGGGCAAACTTAACATGCGTGCGAAGCCTGTGTGGACCCGTGCGAGAGCGGACCTCCATGTTGATATGTGCCCGAGAGCGAGATCCGAACATCTGAGCACTTGAGCCAACGAACACAGCACTATGGTCACTGATTGAATACAAGGAGCAAACAAAACTCCGATTACGGTCTACGTGTGGCGTCTATGCATGGGGCAAAATTACTAGAAATCAAATCCTTGCTGCCGGAAGGAATCCAAGTTTGACCGATTCTCAGGCTTAGCCAACTCCGCAAGATCATTGCGCTCCTGGAACAGCAAGGTTCAGCATGTCACATCTAGAAGATAGAACTGGATATAACCACCATCGAGATAAAGGCACGCCTCAGGGTCAACCACAACTGATCACTAGTTTGACCACCGCCTGTGGTTTCCTGCATACTAAGTGCACTTAGAAAGTGTTCAGCCGCTTCTTCGTGCGCTCCTATGTTAAGACCTACGTGTGAGATTAGCTCAAAACATGTGCAGGGGATTAACCAGAGGACACACATGCCACCCCAACGTTATAAATAACACGAGTGTAAGTAGGGCGCAAATTCAAAGCTTCCCTGTATGCTCCAAGGGCTTCCTCAGGTTTGTTCCCGTTGGAAAGACAGGATCCTAATCGGTTCCAGAGTACGTAATCCTGTTCGCCATTTATCAGTCACGATAAAATGTCAGCGGCCCGAACTTTCCTACCCCAGGACGCTGTGATAAGGCACTCTCGAAGCAATCCTTCGCACGTTCGTAGTCAATGGCTGCATAAAATAGCACTCCTAGGGCAATCTGAATATCAGGATCGACAATCCCTTGGTCATACTGCTGTCGTGCCAGGGTAAGGAAGGTTTCTGTAAGCTTATCATGCGAGTCCCATGCTGAATGTAAAGAGACAGCTCTTCGGATCTCATCTGATATCGGAAAATCGGGAAAACGTGCTCCTAGCCATCGCAATAACATATTATAAGCAGCCCGGTCATGTTGCTCATTGGTGTATGAGATCGCCAAGGACTGTAAACAATACGTCATGAGAGTGGGCTGGAAGAAGTTTCCAGATGATACACACCAGCATGCCCACTCCGTTGGCATTGGCAGCTTCTGATAAGCGAACACCTTCGATCAATGCACGCAAACCGAGGTCTTCGCGTTCATCCATGTTCCTGGTTTCGCCTAGAAGTATCCAGGCTTCATATCCGCCCTCGCCAAGCTCTCCTTTCTGGATAGCAGCTTCGAGTAGAAGAGCAGCTTCAGATAACGAACCACCCTGTTCCAAAAATGCTTTTGCTTCGCTCAGTGGCGACCGAGGGGACGAAGATGGATCAAGATATTTGTTGTTTGACTCTGTACAGCTTAACAAACGAGGGCGTGATGTATCGGATCCGACTCACCGAACACATATTCATCCAGAATGGGCATCCCATCATCGTTATACCTGGATTGGAGGGCACTCTCATTGAGATTTCCAAATCCGTCATTCCAAGCTTCTTGCATGGCTGTAGAGTAATCTTGGTCCAGCTCTTCGCGATCACGACTCATGAGCTGGTTGAATTGTGCTTCCCATTGGCCGATATCTTCTGCGGGAGGTGGTATATCCGAGTTTTGCAGGTGATCCCAAACGCTACAGAAAACTAAGTAGGCACGTAATAATAATAATAAGATGACAAACTCCTTGAAATCCCCGTTAGTCTTCAGTTCAGTATCTCCAAGTTTGACGTTCTTCATGGCCTGCTCTAAAGTAGCCGTATTATCGTCCAATTCGACAATCCTAGAGGCGGATTCTGATTGATTTTGCAACGAGGCAGCGTACTGGGCAAATGCAGCTTCATAATCAGCTTCGCGGGCTTTACCCTTCCCTTTATTCGCGTCTGCACTCAGGGGAGTAGCATTGAACCCCTGGAAGAACGGCTGTCCCATATTCCCATACAAACCCATGGGGGTTCCATACATCCCATGTGAACCAATGAATTGCTGTCTCTGAGCTGTACGCCTATTGTTGACTCAAAATCCAGAAGTTTACACAGGACAACTCACTTTCAGGCATCTGCATGGCAACAGAATGTTGCATGGCGGAACCGTTGATGGGCTGTTGCTGAGTACCGCTAAATTCATTTGCCCATGAGCTGTGGGCCGCATTGTTATGTATTAGAGGCTGATATCTTTCCCTGCTCCATGCTTCGTTGAGTTCCGGAAGTCTATTCATTTCCGCCATGCGAGCGAGTTCTGCCGGATGAAGATACGGAGGTGCAACAAGTGCGGGGCCACCTGATCTTTGCTGTCCTTCGAAGAACTGACGTGCCATTGCGACATCTTGTTCTGCGGCTTGAGCTGGAGCAGATCCCGGAAGGTGTTGGAGCTGATCGATGACATGAATACATCTCACGGTAAAATGTAGTGAAAGCTGACTCGGGAGGATGAAGGACCAGCTACACGATCCTGTTCGTAGTTGTTGTCAGATGAATTATGGATTTTGACACTGTTGACAGACCTGCTGTAAACTTCTGTCTCCTTCTGTGTGTTTCAGAACTTGCGACAGCGGGTTCAGCGGTACAGCACACTCAGATCCAGAAATCAAACCCTGCAGAGACATGGATGCTCAAGAATGTTTGGTGGAAATATGGGAGATAAATGCGGCTTTGACGCTTGGCTTGTGCTACTGATCACAGTAGCGCTTGCGGCAACTCGGAACGCCGAAATCACAGTACATCATACGTGGGAGTCAGGAATACGTAACTACTTGTAAACAACCACCGTGGCGCGGAGTTCAGCACTGGATATATAGCTCATCTCAAGCCTCAAGGCTCCATAGCTACTTCGCGAATTCGTAAATAAACATGATGCGGATATCATACGTATCAGAGCCGCCGTACGGTGGCGCAAGGCTGCTGACTACAAAGTACGTTTTACCAAAAGTTTCACAGCTTTGTCTACCTTCATCTACCCACCACAACCCACTTGCCAAATATTACTCGAGGGTGCGTTATCTTCATCCAGTTGCGAGCGATTCAGATACTGACTGTAGTCTTCAGTTGACTTTACAGCGATATGTCGCAAATCTCAGTCAAACACACCAATCGACGACAACCTCGACTTGCTCACGAATGTGCAGTAGGCGAATTATTCGGTCGCGCTCCAATCTATGACGCCATCTTCTCTTGCGTCTCGCCCCGCACGCTTGTACGCATTGGTTGCTGTTGTCGTGCTGCGTATGTTGCATCCAAGGACTTCTCTCATCGTGCCTACAACATCCACCGGCATCTTTCTCGGTATCTTTCCGAACCTCTTAATTTTCGCAGCTTACAAGCGCGTACCGGGACGCTTATTGCGGGCTCCAACGCACTTCAATTTCTGGATCGGTCGTTTTATCCCAAATCTGACATGGACCTTTACGTGCATCCAGGGCACGTGAGAGAAGTGTTGGACTATCTTGTTGAAAGAGAAGGATATAGGTTCAAGCCGGACTCGACTCAACCCCAGGATTACCGTGAAATCGTGTCTGATGAATGGGATGGTACTCAAATCCGCGACGAGTCCCCCGAAGATGACGAGCTCTTGCTATACTACCAAATCAGAGGAGTCGAATCTGTACTGACAATCGAGAAAAGTGGCCCAGATGGCCTTTTGAAGATCCAAATTATAGCATGCGAGACGAGCCCATTCGATGCCATTATAAATTTTCATTCCAGTGAGTTTCGAAATATTATAGGTTTAGTCTGCTGATTTCTGATCACGACGGACTTGCACATGTGCATACAGCCTGCGTTATGAACTTCATAGCCTTCGATGCCGCTTATTCTCTGTATCCAGTGGCGACTTTTGAAAAGAGAGATACTCTCTCAGTTTGGAGGGCGAGACCGCTGCATGACCTTACTGTCGTGATCAAGTACGGCGAACGCGGCTTCGCATGGATTTCCACACTACCGGGCGGTACTTCTCCACAAAATTCTGCCTTCCATCCTTTCACAGACCGCACCGTCGGAGACCGTTATACTTGGAAACTGCCTCTGGACACACGCGGGGTCGTTTTGCGTCCACAGATGAACCCTTCTTCTTCCATTTTCCAGTGCGATCCTGTCATCTACAACGGCTGGGCTTTGGAACGAGTACAACACGGAATGGGCACCGTCTACAAGGCAATCAAATCGTCGGTTTTCCGGTACAACTACACGACTACCAACTACAAGCTGAACTTCAAGCTTTGGTTGTTTGCAATCGAACAGGGCTTTTTGAGTCGCATACTACTGCAAAATAATTTGCTGGACAAGGAGAGCTGGCCGTGGTGCGTTGACACTATTGTCGCTTATGCTTTATGAAGTTTGACTTTGATTCGTCTATGAAGGTTCGACACTGAGATTGCCAGTTCCTGGGAAACTTTTAAGGATGATTTTCTGTCCTTCATTCGACGGGATTCCACTTGATACAAGACTTCCTTCATACCACTTGACAGTTCTGACATTATGATATGATGTTGTTGAAGCTGAGTAACCCGTCAGTTCCTTTCGTGTAACGTTCCACTCTTGTAGCTGTTCCACTTCTATAGACTACTTTTTATTATGCACCGCATGTCCGACAATAGATATTCTCGTCGAAATTTTCCGGAGTACAGATGAGACTGCCCTCATGAGGGATGACAATCTTGAAACATTTCCGTCTGATTCGGTGGTTCTCCTGTTTCAACACCGACGTCATTCACTCTACCGACGAGCCCCTCGGCACGTCTGAACAAATGGACATGATTCAAACTTATACCATAGGATACTTCCAAACCATATATCATCTGGCCAGATCGTAGATTTCTTGGAGTAAGTGTTACAACGCCGAACTGTTTATATAAAAAGCCAGTCGAATATCTGTTTGTACATATGCATTCTGCGACGGTCAAAGTCATAAGCGCTCTCTAATAAGGATTGGCCCAAGGGGTTGGTGCTATACGGGGGTTCACTCGCTGAGCAAGGTCGTCATACTGAGTTGCTCTGGTGTTTGTACTATCGAGACTGTGGCTCTGTCCTCCTATGGGAGAGCCGCACTCTGGACAAACACTACGTTGCATGGCTCCTCCGCACTGCAGGACATGAATTAGTATTGCAATAAACCAAATACTCAAATGGGGTCACCTCGGTAATCACAAATGTGTGACCATTTGCACAGTTGTAGAAGTGCCCAGTGCTGCCTGTAACACCGTGAAAAAGGATCTGCAGTTTCAAGAACAACAACCTTACCGAAGTTGAAGGCTTGCACTATTTCCATCTGCTCGTTTAACGAGACTTCCTGATAAAACGTGGATCTACCGACGGCCCTCTTAATGGCCTCCCACTCATCCACAATCGTCTGCGCAGCACCAGAAAAGTTCTCTGCAAGCCATAAAGCCTCTTCCTCTCGCGATGGCGTGACCTTGTTTGCGAAATGATCTATGATTACATCCCTCATGAATTCCTGCGCCTCATAGCCGTACTGTTCCGCAGCCTTTACCATCTCTGGTCGTTGATCTTTGATGTTCCCAAGTTTGTTGGACATGTATAGGCTAAATCGGAAGTTCTCTAGCTTGACACGCATGTAGAGAAGAGAAGTCTTGGTGACCTGTCGGTGTGATTCAGAGCTCTTTGCGAGCTCAAGAGCCTTGATCACATCGAGAGAACAACTCTGCAGCATGAACTTGACGTAGCTTGCCCATAGCTGGAAATGGTACAGCGGATAGTCGGCTTCGCGCTTGCCCACCTCCTCTAGCCACGTGCGACCCAGAGCAATCAGAGTCAGGCGAATATGCAACGTACACCAAAAGGCTTCTACGATGAACCGCCTATCAGCTCGCGGACGCGGCTGGCCAACTTGCAGTCTCGCAAGCCTCATCGCATTTTCCTGCGGCCGAACAGGCGTATGAGCTGGATTGTCGACAAGAGTGGCTAATTCGCGGTGGTACAGGGATGAAAATGCAGACTCCCAAGCATGTAGGTGGGCAGAGCGTGTCTCGGCAACTATAATTGCCTCCTTGTAGGCACTGAATAGCCTGTGGGTGATCTTACCCCAAACTCGGCCAACCGCTGAATCAATAGCATGCAAAGACGTGTTGGTAGAGTTGAGGGCACGTTCTGAGGTAGGGACCTCCTTCTTTGACATCAACTCCTCAGAACGAGGCTTTGCCTGCGAGTTGGACCCCTTGAGCTTTGAGGGGCGAATTTTGATGGTAGCTGCATCACGGATGACCGCGGCCTTCATCTCATCTTCAGGAATACGGAGAATGGCAGTTTGGACCTGGTGAAGCGCTCGAGACATACGGGCGGCAACATTGTGCTCCAAGATATCCAGATCAGCTCGCTTGAAGATGCGACCATATCTGGGAGCTGTAATGGGTGAACGACATGTTGGACATGTAGGAGGTTTTCTGAATCCGATGGGGGAAAGCATGCGAAGCCACCGTCCGGACTCGTTCTGGACGTAGAAATCATTCATACTGCAGTGACCATCCAGAGTTTCTACGGTGAACGTGTGTTTGCATGAGGGAATGGTAATCAACATCTCGTCGAGAGTGTTCAACTCCGGTGTAACTTCGGATAGTGTGCGCTGCAAGATGAAATCAACGACATGGCGTTTCTTGTCATCGGAAGCACACTGCGGGCAAATTTGAATGTCGCAGTCTTCCCCGCAAACTTTCCACGAGGTGAGCACGAGGTTTCGAGGAAGCGATTTGTCACTCACCAGAAGGACACTTGTGTCCACAATGCAAGATTGTATTGCAAGGTACGTCACAGGGCAACCTTGCGCAGACCTAAAAATGGAGTATCAGGAAAGCACGAAACGGCTGAAGCTAGCACACTGACAGAGCCGCATGGTACAGGACAGGACTGGTGTGGGCAGCTCCTAAGGATGTCAATCAGCGAAAATATGAAAACCAATTAGAAAGGTGTCAATTACCACGTGCATGACTCTTGACACGGCGCACAAGGCATCGAACACAACAATTGACACCGGGCATGGGAGCAGGCTTGTCTACATGGTTTCCTACAAGCGACGGTGTGCTTGTGGTCGTCAGAACAAGCATCCTGACACAGATGTTCACAGAAAAGTGGTTTCTCGCAAGGGTGAGCAGTATGCTGTGTCCTCCGTGTATGTTCTCCTTCGGTAGGTGTATTCTTCTGCTGACATTCGTAGCACTTTGCGTTGCATGATCTTCCACAGCAACTCATAATCCCGTTACATGGAGCCTTGCAGAGATAAGTGGCTGGATCAGTCGAACATGCCATACGAGCAGTATGCTCGCAACGAGGCAGTTCCTTGTCAACCATGGAATTACAGTAGACGTTTTCCAATGCGTTGATCTCGTGGCTATAAATACAGCATTAATGTTAAGTTTTCGGCTGGAGACGGTCAAGACACACCATGGAACAGAAGCCTTCAAGTGTCCGCACGGAAGTTCGACATTGGCTTCCGGGAAGAAACAATCGCCACATGTGGAAGAGCATTGCTTGGTGCATGGATGGCCTCTTGTGCAGAGCCTCGTACATGATTGCATGCACGTTACGGAAGCATGTTTCTGATCATCGCTGTGACACTAAAAGAAATGTTAATATCATATGCTACACTGAACAAGAGAACGTTACCTTGAATGGACACATATGACCGCAGTTCAAACGGAAGTCGCAGGGTCGCATGCATCCTCCTGAAAATGTGATTCAATGCATTGCTCGAGTTGGAGGAACGATCATACACACCATCAGGGGCTAATTGGGGTAGTTGACCTGGTTCGCAGACGTACTCGAGCGTCTCCGGGTGCATATGACAAGCGATAGGAAGTGCTGGACCAAGGGCTTCGTTCGTTTCCAGTTCCTCAATGATATGCCGCCACATTTTACTCTTGGAGGACAGGTTTGCAGCATTTCCAAAAATGAAAAGACCTTCGCGTGCACGAGACAAAGCCACTAAGAGCACGGCGATCAACGTGCCACACCATTGTATCACTAATCAGCTTACCATTCGTGCGGTTCTCAGACTGTCCATGAAATCGGATTTTAGCGCGCACCTCGAAGTTATATCCCCGTTTACTCACCTTTAGGAAACCAATGCTAGGTCTGATTCCGTTCGTGTACCCAATTTCATCGTCCAGTTCTCCAGAATTTCGAACCAATGACAAGATCACGATCTAGGAGGAAACATTCAGGAGATGGAGTAAGACTGATGTAGATACTTACTCTACCCTCTTCGCCTTGATAGTTGTCAACGGTGCGCAATCGAACCTGGAAACTGATTCAGCACACAAAGAGACTCCCCCGCAACAACAATGCATACCCTTTGCGTGACTTTTACATGTTCAATCGTGGTCCCACCACCCAAATCATTTTCATCGTCTCCCTCGTGGTCAGCAAGAGCAGCTTGGTCGCGTTCATCAATCACAATCGCCACCTCATTAGCAAGAGCATCTCGTAGCTTGGCAAGCTGACCAAGGTAGGCACAAAGAACCACGATGTCACCTTCCTCAGAGTAGCAGCCTTGCCTGAATAAACAGGTTAGTAATCAAACTACGAAGAGTTTTGTGTGCTCAGACCTCAATAGATACAATACTAGTTCGCGAATCATTTTCACCTGTTATGGATCAGCGAACAGCTAAGTCATCAGGGTGATAAAGACCCTTGCCTCGTACAAATTGTACTTGCTGGCGGAGTCTTCTGCACCCTCATTTTCCCTGTGGTTGTGACTGACGAAGAACAGATTCTTCGTAATGCCTCGGACAGAGGGATAGTGGCGGACGAGCTCGTGGTCATCAAGCTTGGGGTAAAGCGTGTTCCTGATAGAGAATCAGCATGCGCCTGATATGTAAGAAGAGACGGACCTAATCAAACTCGAAATTTCAGGCCGCATTCGGCGTTGTACATCAATCTGAGACATCGCAAGTCCGGAGCTCGAAAGACGTTCCATCAAAGACATGTCAAACTTGTAGAGATCTCGCCCTCGCTGGCTATCCATGGACATCGCTAGTTAGACGTCAGAGAACATATATTATGTTCATCATGAAGTACTCACAGAAATTGTTGAGTGTCGGCCGCAGTTGTAAGGGGTCACCAATCATAATTAGGTGTTGAATCGAGGGCACCAAACTTCCGAGCACGTGAGCCTCCAGAACCTGACCAGCTTCTTCAACGAGCAAAACTCGAGGACCCAGACACTGTGAGAACTCAGATTAGACCGATGCAACGCCAATCTCATTCGCTGACCTTTAAGAGCGTGGCCAACTTTGCTGCGCCTAGTAAATATCACGTTGTAAGTGGATATGCTTGGCTGAATGTAGAAAACACACATACCAGTCGTGGTGCAACCAATGATATCGATGTTGCGCAGTAAATTTCGACGCACCTAAACAACTATTCGAATCAGCTGATGGCTAAAGTGAAACAGCCACGCACCTCTTCTTGGCCTTCGTTACATTCTCGCAGTATACCCTCGTGAAGCCCGCGAAGGCGCGCAAACTCGCCTGTCTGTGTCTCAGCCAACTCTATGCGCGTATTTTCAACCCAGAAATGATGTAAGTTCTGCCGTTCTGCCCTGCTCATCGTCCAAACGTCGCCGACATCATTGAGAAGTTCATTCAAGGGGCGACTGGAAGTAGGAACGACAGGCCATTGCGAGCATCCGAGGGCTTCGAGAAATCCTTCAGGGTCCTTAAAGTCCGCCTGTTCCAGACCGGCATCCTCACGAGGTTCAGGCTCGAGAGTGGAGGCATCGGGAGCTTTGGTGGGAGCAACAGGGACTTCTTTCGAACTAGCAGGTTCGGGAGGTGGCGGCTTGACCTTAACGTTCATCCAAGCGTCCTCAACCGGCACGTCTTCAGGGGGCGACTCGTCATCTTGCTCCTCGCTCGTCACGTATTCATCATCCGATTCGGGCAAAGAATCCTGTTCTAAAAGATTAAACCTATTACTTGTCGTTTCTTCAGGCGGAGGCGTGGTTTTCCAAGGTGCGTATGAGCCGTTATTCAAAGCTTCGATGAATTCCAAGTCAGATCCGTCCCTCCAAAATGCATAGAATGACATGTCCTTGACAAAAGTCTTGCCTCGTCGGCCCTGTTGCTGCCATTCACCCGCACCGTCGTCGTTGTCGTCGCTGGAAAGGGACTTGATGTTCTGAATCCACATTGGCGGAGCATTTAGGTATCCGGAGTGCTCCGGATGCAAGACTGAGATATACTTCATAATTTCGGTGGAGTTCGATTCCAGGTCATCCATCAGGACCTTGGACATCAAGTTCCTGATACTTTCTTGGATCTCCTTAAGCTCCCTGCGCTTGCTGGAAAATGTTCTGTTGAGGCGAGATTCGTTGTTCACCTTTTCCAGTGTCTCGATCGAATATTGCGAAATTCTTTCATCCGCCGAGCGAGAACCCAAACGAACAACCTTCTTGGTGATGTCTGCATCCAGCACAGAGCCAAGCATGTGATCCAGTGCGTGATTCGTGAATGCAATCATCAAGATGGGGCCGATGTCATTGGCTCGTAGCACACGGAGCAATTCAACACCGGTATAACTCTAGGATGTGCGAATCAGAACAATCCGATAGGTTGGGTGAAAGGTGTTACCTTTCCTGTCCCTGGAGGACTAAACATACCGTCAGGCCATCATTCATACTCATTGGGTGCGACACACTCACCCCTGAATTAAAGACACCTCTCTCGTCAGTGCATCAACAACTGCATCCGCCTGGCTCGGGTCAAGGCGGCTACCCTGTCGTAGCTCAGCACGCGCATTTTCGATAGATTGATTATCTGTCGCTGAGAGCGTCAAGTCCTCTACGTCTGTCTTGTCGGGGAAGAGACATGAAAGATTGAACGCGAAGCCAGGCATCGTTGAGTAACGTGGAGGGTCCACTTTGCAAGTATTTAGGAATCCCGGTGGTCGGTGAACTAGATAGCGCGGGAATGGGACTTCCTCGGGTTCGCCTTTCAGAGCTTCGAGGAATGGTCGGATGGCTTCATACATAACGGAGGATTCGACCAACAACTTGATGTTTTGTCCAAACGTCTGAGTGTTCCTGAGCTCTTGCAGAATACGCAACTCCAACTTCGTGTCGAAGAAGACGATGCGAAGCTTCACGCGATCTGGATCGCGCTTCACACACTCAGTAACATCTTTGAGGGAGCTGGCGATCACCCCAAGGTGTACAGAGATATCATTGCCAGATTGCCACACAAGGGCGATCAAGCCGCCCTGGGAAAGGCGCTTGCCACTCTCCCAGAATGAAGTTCGCATATGGGAGTTATTGGAGCGCGCACGGCCCGGGGGCGCGTCAACAACGATACTTGCAGATATACCTTTCCAGTCAGGTACGAGCGACACGAAATCAACGCCAGTGTAAACGTTAAACATAAGACTGTCTTGTGTGTCCGCCTGGCCATGGTACTTTCCTCCTTTGTTCTTTAGAAGCTCTGCCAGTTTCGTCTTCTTGCGTGACTGTATTTTGAGGTCATCATGGACGAGCTGAACAGCTTGGCGTAAAGGGGCACTGCACAAAGTTCAGTCAGCGCCCGACTAAGAGTAAACAGACAACAACATACGTCAACTCTTCTCGCAAAAGCCTGAACTGGATGTCGAGCAAGCGTTGCATGCTCTCCATAGGTGCTGGATGAGGAGCACCAAAGAAGTTCACAGGCAAGAACGGGGGGATACGGCACATGAGTTCCTCATGAGTGGGAGCAACGCGAATGTCATTGATATTCTCGAAATCATTATCGTGACGAGATCCACCTTCACGTAAGGCACCCGGGCCTTGATATGTACTATGAAGGGCAGCAAGGATGCCCTCATTGGAGGGGGCGGACTTTTTTTGACGATCAGGACGTATTTCTTTTCCTTGTTCCCGTTCAACAATGGAAACCAGCTTGTGGATCTTCTCGTTGAGAGTTTGAACGAGCAGGTCTCGTACAGTAGGCTGCAGGCTTCCAAGAAAATTATTGAACAAAGGCGGATTGGCGTGAACACCAGTCTTCCACTCTACAAACCATTTCTGCAAGTTCATGACCAAGGGTGCCAGCCGAGGATATGTCGCAACAGCGTTCTTGAAGCGAATCAGAAACCTAATGCGGATTGCAGTAATGATAATGAAGGTAATGACAGTTCCTTACTCGTGCAGAACACCAGCAATGGCTGCGAACGCCTGTGCGTCAACAGGGTCTTTTCCAGAAGCACCCGGGTCGCTAAAGGAACGGGAAGCAATGATGCTGTCCATAGACTTCTCGACAGCATCTGCAAAACTTGGAAGGTTCTGTAAAACCGTCATGTACAGTTGACTAACGGCAGCTCAGTGCGATGCGTCACGACGAATCGAAGATACATACTTTGCTTGAGTCCTCAAAGTGCTCTGAACAACGAAGTCAGAAGACATATACTGCAACAACGTCAATATTAGCACGGGCGTTTAACATGTCGACATACTCTCAGCAGGGGTATAAGCCCTCTTTGGAATGAAAGAATTTCGCGACTCATCGCTGTTTTGGGAGAAACATTGGGCCAAGTCACTATCTCGGCGACCCGAAGTCGACCAGCGTTCTGCGAATTTCGGTTGAGTATGCATCACAAGACTCTCAATGAACGCACCGAAGTCAAGGCTTCGAGTAGTAACTGGAATAAGCATCGTCAACATAGAGATTGGATCGGGTAGCAGCAGCATACCTGTCCTTCTTCTTGAGTCTGGATCCAACATTTAATTAAGACGAGTTGCACGACATGTCTAAAAACCCACCCATGAGTCATTTTGAATATTGGCACTCGACAGTGGGATGAGAAAGCCGTAAATCTCAGGTGCAGTCTTGAATCGAAAGTCTTCTCTGAAGAATCTCCTCAAGCGGCTTTGAGTCTCCGACGGAGTCAGAGACGTTGTAGCATCCTGAGGGAAATAACCGTCGGTACCACCTCCTACGAGTTTTGATAGACCTTTCTCTGTAAGGAATGGGGCAATGAACGCTTGCGCAGCCTGTGTGGGGATTGCGAAAGGCTGCGGAGTTCGCCTGCCATCCTGACCCTGCGGGAGGGTATGTGCACCACGGCAGCCGAACTCTCGATAACATCGACCTGTCTCCCAGAAGATTCGACACACTCCTCGAGGAGGTGGGGTTGACGGTGACGTTTGGCGCTGAGGGCCTTGAGCATTGCGTCGTGAAGGAGATCCACTAGAAGACGCGCCCGGTGATGACGGTCTTCCGTCTCCTCCACGATGCTGTGCATTTGGTTGAATGTGTTCAAAAGTACAAGATTTGCCACGGCGGCAGCCGCCTGGCGAGTTAAAAAATCTACAACTTTGGCGTTGAGACATGTTGGGTTACTAGTAGTAGTAGTAGTACGACAGTTTCTAGCTGTGGCGCCTTTTAAGTGAAAGGATTATCTATGAGGTGCCTGGGGGACCTACAGACGCAGCCGATGCAACGAACTAATTCAGGAGTACTAATAGAGCTCTTCCGGCACGAGGCTTCACAGGATGTGTTCAATTGGCCGATTGCCAGCTGATACGCATCCTTTGAAGGCAATGTCGTGTGAGATCTGTTTCTGATGCAACCTGACCTGGTTTTTCTAACCTGAGATTCAATACGATTATTTGCATGTAATAAAATTGATATTGTTGTGATACGCACGCTAGTTGTTTGAACAATGACACTCGCTTTTTGATAGACGCAGTTAGGTGAGTGACAGGAGTCGGTCGGTCGACATTACGAGACAACCCCAAGATTCAGCGAATCGGCGGAGATATAATTTTCAACCACCCCATTTGATCAGCGGCCCTCGCACTGTCAGCGACGTGACTCACCACAGGAATCTCCACTGTTCTACCTTGGCTCAGCGGCATCTCAGTCAAGTCACTGGCCTCGTTTCAAGTAGCCTCGAGGAGACGAGTGTCAGGGTTATGGAGAATGCCGGGAGCTATTTCCAAAGAACTTGGAAGTTCAACATAGAAGGGATGAGTCATTGGTAATTGCCTGGAGTCCTGGACCTACAAAGTTCAATTGTCTACCAACTGATCACACAATTCTAGATTAAGTCGACGTTTGTTATTCGAGCATGCTGCACGTTTAGTAATGCATTACGCGTTTCCACAGCATGTTACTTGGGATAGGCCACCACTCTGCCTTAACGGTAACGTCTCAGTCCAGTCACTGAGCTAGTTGGCCTCGTTGGCAGCCTCGAGGAGATTTCATTATTGCCAGGAGCTATTTCTGAAGAACTTCCTTATTCAACACACCCATCGTTGGATGCAATGACTTACAAGTATTAAGTTCAAGGTCTGCTTAAGGAAGATTAGGATTAATCGTTGCCTCACTTCTAGATCAAAGTGTATGGGCCCATTAATGCATTGCGCATCCCCGTAGTAACACGTTGCCTATGATAGCCTTTATCTCCACTTTCTGAGGGAAAATTCCTATCTCCAATGCACGTTCTCTGCCCGCTCTCAAACTCTATACTCCCTCGAACTAGAAACCTTCGATAGGGTCATATTACCCTTTTGACTACTAGTGGACCGGGCACGGACTGCAAGAGAAACCCAAGGCCAAACCTCTATGGCGGGAGGCTGCAGAGGCCTTAGGACCGACTACGACAGGCTGCGAGCCAGGACTCCTGCTCCTGCGCAGGGATACCTGCCACTCCCGATCAGAGCGCCCCGCTCCACTAGTCACTGCGTATTTTCAACATCGATCACGCTCCTCGTTTGCTCCTCGTTAACAAGTTGATATCGTAATGCTTTAAATGGCATTTGCCCTCATCACAGCACCCACCTCACCTTACTCTTTTTTTAGTTTGTGTGAAATCATATGACACTCCTATCGGAATTCTGTTCAGAGAACTAGACATTAATAGTTGTACACCAACGTATTAATATCAACAACCACCATCGTGTCGGGGAGATGCACAGCAAAGAAAGGCACGAAACGAGCCCCCAATGCAATATATCGTGCCCGCGCATTTGCTGCACCTGCTACTTGTATCAAGTGCAGTAGGCGTCGGTGTCGTGGAAGTCGAGGTGGCAGCAGGCTGAGAATGTGATGACGCCTAAGCTTGGACTTGACCATGAGTTGCTTCCGTGTTTGTTGCGCCTGTCAAGGAGATGCACAACAAAGAAAAGGCACGAGATGAGCCCATAACAGTGTTCTGCCGGTCAGTGTACGTTTATCAAAGTTAACGTACGTTCAGCTGCGAACTTTCCCATGAATGCAAGTGAACTCAACTCGTGCAGTGCCAGATGTCCTGCTTGGATATTAGATAATCATGTCTGATTGGACGACGAAGCAGGAGTGAATGTTCAAAGTGCCGCAGTACACGGTGCGTCAACGATCGCAGAATGGATAGTACTCGACTACTACTACTACTATAACATCTGGTAGCACTGCTCATTTTCTGAATCTACTCGTCAAGAACATCATCAACTTGAGGAAAGTCTGGATCATCAATTCCCTCTGCATCTAAGTCAAGAAGCTCGCACAACTCAAGCTCAGCATCTAAACCTCGAATAGCGACTTTATAAAAAGATCCCAACCATTCCTCCGCACAAGAATAGTCGAGTAAGTCATTGATAGCAATGCGGGAGAATGAACCACTGGCACTGGCAGCACCAACGGGGACTGAGTGCATTGATTCTGTGGCGGAAATCTCCTCCTCCTGAACAGCTCGGATAAGGTCTGCTGCAACATCACTTATCCCTCGCCTCTCGAAAGCGAGGCTGCGTGGCTCCCGTTCGCTGCTTTCTCCTGATAGATCGTCACCAACTGCATGAACTACTTGAGTAGGCTCTGCTTTGTCAGTGGCCTCGGTGTCACAGTACCGGCGTTGAAGCCGCTTCTTGACTACGTCATTGCGTACATGCTCTTCGTGAACATACATCTTGAGTTCTGCCAGAAGGGTGAGTGTCTCAGTTGAGAGCCGATTGCGCCATTTTGTGAGGATTGCGCCAAACATGCTAAACAGGCGTTTACAAGAGGCGGAATTCGGGCAAATCGAGAGAAGACGTTGGGCAATAGTATGAAGTGGCCGACGTGCTGAACCGGGATGTGACAGTCCTGTCCATATATCAATTGGATCGACTGAAACACCCTGGGGACTGTTAGCAATGTCTTCTGAACTTGAAAGAATCAGTTTGATGAAGCATACCTCCTTCTCTGCGCGCATAACCTGGGTGCTCCACGAAGTGATCCCACCACCATCCTCGGTTTGATCTCTTGCCGATCTTCACCATCGAGTTGGCATGTCGAAAGTCGGGAGTCCATCTTCGAGTTATAAGCCTTGAAGCGTGCCCTTGAACCGAACACACGAAAACCATGCGTTTATGTGAGTAATGATATGTGAAGTGGCACGAGGATAATCAAAGATTCTAGCATTGACCAGACATAGTATGATTCGTTACAGTAGGACCAGGAAACTCCTGGAAGTCGTGTTCAGATGAACGTCGACGAAGTTCGCCAGCTTTCCCACGCAATCCGGTCAATGACCGTGACCTTGGTTCACTGACCGGCAGAACACTGGCCCATAATGGATCAGGTTGTGACTTGCAGTAGTGCCAACAGGCCAGTGGGAGTGCATGAATGGTCCGGCCGTGGAGCAGCATACAACACCAGCAGAGAAATCATCACACTCCAGCGATTGAAGCACGAAGACATTCCTGCTTGTCTCGCATCACTCTCGGCTTAGCACCGACTCAGCAACGAAACTTCAGCAACCCACAACGTCTTCGGGTTCATGTCCAGATGGTAAGCCGCGTATTTCACAAAATTGGATGTGGCCCGAGTGAAATATTCGTATCGAGATTCCAGACGTGATGTTTTATCCCATGATGGCATGCAGGAGGGGGTTATTTGTTGACAATGTGATGGTAGATCTTTGTGATCTGCTGAGTATTATTGGTTTAGAACGATTCCTGCTCGTATAGTAAAAGGCAAGAGCCACAACATGTCTCTGGTAGTATATCGGATAGTACACCCGCCTGTCATGCAAGAAACACGACCGCGGGAGAGCGGGGTTCGACTCCCCGCCAGAGAGTTTTTTGTGCTTTCTTTTTCGCTTCCCAGTCATATGTAGGTCCGACCACCACACATAAGCCCAAATCGACGCGCGTCGTGTAGCAGTATACTCTCAGCTTTCACTAATAACTTTCTTATTGTACAAACTCGCCGGCCATGACATTCTATCACCCGACTGATCATTTCAGTACAAAGGGCAAAGTCATCGTCGTTGTGCGTATGCCGACATTCGATTCAAGACAGTTCACTGAAGACAAACTCCCCAAGGCAGCCAGTTGTCTCTGTCGCGAACGTTGCACAGCTCGCGGCTGATCTCCTGATCGCTTCACTTTCCTTGCATCGCGTAGGCATATTCGACCCTAGGAGCTTAGTCCCTGTCGTCGGAGCTCGCGAAGATGATCTTCCTGGCGTCACAACACCACTCGAGCGTATGTTTCAGTACTTGTTTTATCAGAGACCGGACTAACGGTTAGGCTAGTTTTTGGCCGTGACAATGTTAATATCGCAGTCATACAACAACGTTCTCCCGCATTAAAGGTAATAAAGTCATCACCCAGACTTGATATTTGCTGTGCTGATCCTGCGTCCTACCAGTCCTCGAAGCAGGAATTTGTTGACTCCCTGTTGGAATTCATCCGTACGTCGGGAGCCTCGGCTATTCTGGTCATTGGCGGAGTAGACATGTCCAACAGGACTGATCCTCAGATGCTGTTGAGTTGAAATGATTCGATATCTGAGCTGTCAAATTGATGTTCTTCCGATGCCTCCAGTACACCTACTTGTCAGATCGTTCCACCTGGAACACCTGATCTGAGTTCTGGTCCACTGGCCGCCCTCACAACCCTGCCAATACCCGTCTACACTTCACCCGTCTCCCAGTTCTTGCATACTGATACAGAAAGGACAATCATACCTTTCATACCAGGCGGAGGGTTATCTCGTCGAATACTCTCCTCACTTTCCGACACATGGCAAATCCCGACTGCATGTCTGTTGCAATATGTCATGGAGGGGGACAACAGAGCGGATGCCCAGCTCATGGCAGCTGTAGTATCCAAGGTGTTGCAAGTAGACGTTCCTAACTGGAAGCAGCCTAGCAGTTGGGGTCATGGTCTTTTCGGTACCCCTCACGATCAAACATTGTATGGTTGATAAGTGTATTCTACAGCCTGGTGCGGATTTTCATAAAACTATCAAGTAATGATCCAAAAACAAATCTACACGCGCTTTTTGATAGTCTGCGCTGAACTTCATCGATGTTTTCCAGCAATGCCAGTACGGTTTCGGCCTTTTTTCTTGGCGGCTTGAGACAACGACACATAAGCATATGGATCCACACCGCCTTTCTTGACGTCACCACCAGCTTTCTGTAATAGAACATCAGAGCCTGTGAGCATGAGCACAGCAGACAACCGACCTTTGCCTTGAACTCGTGGCCGAATTTTGGCTCGGCGGGTCGCTTGTGCTTCTTCGGAGTAGTGGCAGCACCATCAGCCATCTCAACATCTCCGTCTTCGTCCTCATTCTCGCGGCGTCTCTTTTTAGTATCTTTGTTGAACTTGATGCGCCCATTGGGTCCGCGGGTAAAGCCATCCACTGAGGTCATACTCTCCCGATATGCACTGCCAGCAACGTCTTTGGCAGCCTTCCGAGAGCTGACTTCGATGTCAGACTCCTCATCCTCATTGATAACAATCTTTCCAGTGTCAGTATCAGTTTTGAAGTGACCTGCATCCTGACCCGGCTTGCGGCGTCGGTTGGCTTGGGCATCTGTAAAGAGGTAAATGATGTACTTGCAGGCGCATGAAGAACACCCACTGGTCAATCGTGATGCAACACCCTGCAAGAGGTCCATCGGTTCGTCATCATCCACCCGCAGACGCACCCCCTGTTCAACTCCCTTCCGTTTCGGTCCTGCCATAGGTCGAGACGCCTGCTCATCTTCGTCGCTGTCGTCCAACTCGCTTTCACTGCCATACAAAACGTCCTCAAAGGCATCACCTGTGGAAACCTTTCCTTTAGTCGTCTGGATAAGGTCATCAGCGATAGTGAATGATAGACGTTCAATAAAAAACCAACCTCCCCTCTTCTTCGTCATCGTCCTCTCGAGCTTTCTTCCTTTTAGCTCTTTCCTTCCTTTTCTTGATAGTTCACCAACACCTTCGCGGCCTGATCCTCACCTGCCGCTTGATACACGTCATTCCACCCAAACCTCCTGATCATCCGCTCGAAGATATGGCGGACCTTTGCCTTGAAATGGTTCTTGTGATCGTGAGACCAGGCGAGGAGTGCAGGGACAAGGTCTTTTAGATGCTGGTCGGAGCAATTCAATAGGTAAAGTATGAATCGCAAGTTTTATGTACCCGAGCGTAGATTTGATGATTTCACGGTTGGCAGAGGAGAGGAAAACAAGAAGAGTTGTGAAGACCTCCGTCTGCATCTGGGTATCGATGGATTCTACCCGAACTCATTAGATAAGTTGCGGTCGCGGCGTCTATTTACATACCTCTGAACTCAAAGACGAGACGGGAGACGGCGGTTACGGTGGCACTGATCATGTGCGGTGAAGCTCCTGCTAAGCCTCCTGCAACCATAGTCATGTACTCGTTAATGCTTGCTTGTGCTGCAAAGAGTATGTCAATAGCTGAGATTTACAATGCAATCATGGCTTGCCTTCAGCACCAGTCCTCATCCATTCCATCCACCATGCTCCTCTTCACTATACCACCGTTACTCATCTTTTGACCCATAGCAACGATGAGCTCGAAAGCCGCTAACCGGGCTTTCTCTGATGGCTTCCTTCGTACCCAAGACAGCTTCTGGGATAAGCGAAGGAATGATATGCAAAGACTCGCTAGGCACCCGAAGTATCAGCAGAGAGAGCAAGATGAATCGATCTTTCTTTGCAGGCAGGTGAAAGCCCAACAGAAAGCTCGTCCAGACGTTGAAATGTCTGGAGCGCATCCTCTTCTACTTTACCGTGCTCCAGAAGCTTCGCTAGAATCTTGTAACCACGCTTTTGTACGCCGTTGTCCTTGTGGCACAGTACTTCCTGCGCGAGGCACGTCGAGAACAGAGCGGCGACGTCTTGTGTGTCAAGGAAGGGAAGGAGGAGAATTAAAAGGTCTTCCATCATTGCAGTGGTATTCCCGTTGTCTGATTGTTGGAGGCTTTGACGGAAAAGGTCTACGACCTTGCGATAGGCTTTTGCAATGTCTTGCTTCTCTGCGAGTCCAGCCCAAACACTGATCACGTCGCCCACCATGCCACGGTTATCCCTATCCACGCTACCGAAAACGTTGAAGAAGACAGCAAACCAACTTTCTACTTGGGTCTTGAGGACAGTAAGGTTCTCGGAAGCTTGTTCAGGGGTAATTACGTTGTCAGATCCCGAGGACTCTCCCATGTCTGTGTCGACCTGGGATGCGATAACCTTGTTGGACTCTATCAAAGCCTTCAGACCCCTTAGTACAGGTGGTCGAAGATCAGGCTGGCTGTAAAGTAGCTGAGAAAGGAGTTGCGAGAATGCCGGTGTAAGGGCCTAAAATGATATCCATCAATATAAAAGCTTGCATACGAGTACCACACGTACTGTCTTAATATCAGAAGGTGCATGGCAATAGCCCGCAAATCCAGACCATATCTGAGTGACAAGTACACTCCACACTTTCGCCTCTGATTGCCTTCCTTCGCTATCAGCCTTTTGCTGCAAATTGAACATCCGCTCGCTCATGGGCACGAAGTATGAGACAAAATGGCCAAGGAGAGACGGGTGGGGTTGGTTGAGCATAGGTAAAAGGAATGCCCGTGGTTCTTTGCCTGCTTGACTAGAATATATATATCAGCTCTAGTCCTTTTCCCCGTTCCAAAATGACTCACCGATCCGAGGGCTCTAGATTCAGAGGAATGGCTTCAAGAAGTACGGCGGGACCCACTACTCGCATAGCCGTCGAGAGCACAGCGTCAGCAGCTTCCTTATGCTCAAAGCCTTTTTGGACCCGCAGATCGGCGATTTTCGACACTAGAGGCATGAGCAAAGCCTCCGTAGCAGTAGTAGACTTTGCAGGGTCCACACGAACGCCCAAATTCGAGATCAGAGCTGAAATAACCGAGAGCAGTTCCTGCATAGCAGATGCAAAGGACAGGGAGTCGAGAGCTTTTGTTATTTGCGAGATGATGCTTCGCAAAGGCGATTTGCCAGCTTCACCATCCGAAATGGAGTCTTTCACGAGAGAAGACGTGATACACCGTGTCAGTAAATCCAGAGATTCCGCAACAGCTTTACGAGTTTGCGGGTTCTTCGTCTCGAAGTACGACCACACCGTCTTCCACACTCTGTGAAATTCAGTGGCACAGGCCGATGCGTCCGCGACATGATATGCAAACATTGCATCTCCTAGAACACGAATCCAAGATGGAGAGATGGAATTATCGGCTTTTGCTGGTGGGGATTCCAGGACGGCATGTAAAACGGCTGGAATCTGTTCGATTGCACTGGCAGTGCCGGTCGTAGTAGATGCAGTAAAAAGATCGGAAAGAATCGAGTATGCGGCCTGGGAGAGGTATGGGTTTCCTAATCGTGGAAGGGTCAAGAGCGTAGTGGTGATGGGCGGAATGGCCTTGCAAATATTTGTGTTAGTAGATGGTAATTCAAATATTATTTAACATACTTCGAGGGGAAGATTTGGAAGCACTGGGCGTAAGAATGCAAGGAGATGGATGGCTGTTTCTGCAGCTGAGGTATCAGACCCTTTTCCTGATGATTTTGATTTCGGTAGGGCACCGGTGCTTGCTTGCTGGAGCGCGATATGCGCCCACTCAGCCACCCGCTGAGCGTAAGGATGCCGAATTAAAGGACTCGGTGGGAAGGAAAGAACGTCTTTTACAATGTCAGCTGCTTTCTTGCGCACTTTTGGTCGAGGATCCAGACACAATTGCAGTATAGATGCAAATGATTGGCGGACTGCAGAAACGTCCAGTTGCGATTTGTCAAGGGCTCTAAACACAGCATTGTACAGAGTCAACTGTGATCTCAGTGGAGGAGCATGTGCCATCAAGGCAGGAAAAAGTGGTGCGGTCAGAGAGAGAAGTGTATTGAGATTGGTCTGGATAACTGGCGGGGGGACGAAGGGAGCCACCAGAGCAAGAAGATACAGTTCTGCGGGTAGTACGTCTCCATCTCCAAGTGAAGTCTCCTTCTTTTGAATGCTTCCATCGAGAGTTGTGATCAATGCAGCAAAATAAGCCGTAGGTGTCCTGTCCGCATGCTTTTCCTGAAACGTAGATTCTAAAGCCTGAAGTAGGTTGGCTGGTGCTTTCTGGTGGGCAAGATTTGATGTCGTATGAGGCCGTATTTTGGCCAATGCTTCCTCCATGACGATCACTTGTGAATAGCCGTCCTGCTGATATGCAGCATTGATCAAAAAATTGATTACGTAATACACAAGACTACTTTGAAGTGACAAGTAGTGACATGTACCAAACATATACTAAACCTTTTTCTTTCCTAAATCCTCCCCATACGCAACAGTTCATGTACACGACCTTCACGACGAAACTCGCATAAATATGGCGAAAGGTTCTACTACGCCTTGGTCTTACATCTTAATTCGGTGAGGTCAGCGACATACCAAAGGTCGACAGAATTTAACGGCGGTGTTAGGTTGCTCTTCAAGTTTGTGCTGAAGATATTCTATGGAACCATTGTCGTCGAGAATGCTGATATTATACCGAAAACCGGGCAACCATGGTCCGTTTTCAGTCAGGTTATCCTCCATTAGCTAAATGGTTTTGCGACTCAGCATTGTCTGTGCCAACCATCCCAATTCCCTGACGGATGCACTGTGAGAATACATCTGCCTTGGCCAAGCGTGTTAACTCATGTAGTTTGTATACGTCAGTCTTCTGGTAACTTCTATGCCGTCCAAAGTAAGCAACCACGACCTTGAATCTAACGTCATCATTGACCCATCGCCGCATAGACCCGTAATATGCTGCGGCTCACGGCAAAATCCACCCAATTCGGCCATCGGACATTCACCAGTTGGCTGATCGAATCCGCAGGCACTGTGCCTATTAAGCGGCGTAAAGACTACAGTGGCAGCGAGGTTGACAACAGCCAAGCCATGGATAAGCTAATGGATGTAAGATGCGCTTATAATATACATATAGGGGATCTGAAAGTCCAATCAAATCTAACAGGCACTCGAACTGGGAGATGCAGTTTGTTTATTTCCGGAGGGGGCAAGTCGTTATCACCCCACCATTGCCCCCCTTAAGACAGGAGGTTTGTCGACTGATTAGTATCTGCTAATGTTTGCTTCACCTATCTTCCAGTGGCTCGTATTGTTTCGGATGTCCTGAGTCGTAATCGTGATGATCCAAACTTTTCTGTATCCATTTTGACATGCTCAATCACTTACATGTAATCAAACTATTCTGATATTTCCGCCTAGTTACTGACCGTGTAAAATTATAGGCATCGACAACATTTCAGATCAGATGTTCTAGTAACATTCAACCCCCCAATGACATTTACTCCCAAGGTGCGTGCATATATAATATCTATATAGAGCATTTCATTTAGTGTCCTGTGGTTCAGGACAATCCAGAGCTTCTCGCACCCGTACAGTATGACGAAATTCGGGCTCTGACTGCACGGATGCAACAACAAATTAGTTCCCGGACGATTGACTCGCCATCTTGGGAATTTGTGAGATCTGCAAAGATGGCGACACGCATGTATGCACCTCTTGGGACTCTTATGAGCCTAGGAGAATATGTGCGAATCACCAGAACATTTGTCGAGGCGTTCAAAGCTTCTGACGACACTCAAAAGAGCAAACGTATTGTTGAGGATCAGTCTATCGACTTCACCAAGGAGGACATTGAACTCAACCAACTGCGTCGTGACCTCAAGGTAATATAGCTTTTAATGAATGCACCTGTTTCTAAATTATCATCAAGTATTATCAAGACCGGCTTGTTCGTTGGGGTATTAAAGACGATCGCATTGCGCGTCCTCTCTCCTTCGGAACGATTACCATGCGGATGGTTATTCGGCTGACGTGGTTCATATGCCTCTTTACCATATCTCTTCCAGGCCTGGTGCTCTGGACCCCAGTATTCATTACCACATTCATCGCCGTCCGGAACTTCAAGAGAACTGGGCCAGTCTGGGACACCTTTGACGAGATAGCGCAATATAAACTAGTCTATGGGCTTTTTTCGGGTCTATCCGTCTGGGCTGCTTGTATTCTATTGACGCTTCCCTCCGCCGCATTCACAACATTTCTCGTCCCTGCAATGATGTGGATGACCCTGAGATGGACAGAAGACGCGATATCGGCTTTCCGCGCCTTTATGGCACTAGCGAGGCTTCTGTGTGTCGGGAAGAAGACGCTGAACGAGATACGAGTGACAAGGCGGGATCTGCATTCGCGATTGATGAATCTTGCTGTGGGGACTTTGGGTTTACCGGATGATCCCGAGAAGTTTTTCGTCGAACGTGGTGGTAAACAGAAGGGTCGTGTGAGAAGCACGTGGGACAGTGGAGCTAAGTACTTCTCTGTCAGAAGGAGGCGGAAGAGGGACTGGAATGAGACACTGAGGCTATATGACCAGGTAGATTATCCAGAAGATGGGTGAAGAAGGGCTATGTATATCAGATGGTACATCTAGACAACCGATATTTGGTATTTTATTTTGCATACAACTTTCACACAACAATTACACCTTTATAATTAAGTGAGAGAGCGACTCGTTCAATGAACATATTTACAAAATGCGTGTATACACTAAAAGTGCAGAGGTATCCAAATATGGTACAAGGAAAACCGAAGCCGAGTCCGATTCGTCGTGTGTTCGTAGAGAGTAAGAAACGAACTATACATTTGAACCATAATTTTGAACGGGTTTGTTTAATCTGCGACGAGAACCCGGAATTGGTGTGTATGATCTGTTACCGGCAGCCCACTGCTGGCCGCGGTCCGCAGCTACGCCGGTTATGATGACGCCAGCCCCCACAGCAAAACCTGAAACCCAAGAAACGGCGTTTAAGACGTAGCCAACACCTTTGAGGAGTATATTAGAGTCAACAAGAAGAGAAGGCACCGTAAAACCTACCAGGCTTAGCGTGTTCGAATCCCGGGAAACGGTCCTTGCGATACAGCTCGGTGACGAGGATAAACGTCACCAGCTGGAACACAGCTGCGGAACATATCAAGATGACGTCTGATGAAGCCATGTGCTTCATAAAGACTTACCGTGTAATATGACTAGCCCAGCCACCGCTCTCCAAACCCTTCTCCGCCTGGAGTGCGTGCTCACGCCGATGACCAAAGCAACGAGACCCATTCCTGCGAACCCATTGCCAAGCTCGGTGAAGTATTGAGCGGAGGTCCACAGAGCACAGAACAGGCGGTTTTCTTTTTCACATTTGTCCTGTACGCGGAGCGGAAACTGGCGACATTCGTAGTCGGCGTATTCCAGACGTCCTTTGTTGGGACCGGGAATGCTGATGGTAGAAGACTCGCAACGTTGCATTAAGCCATAGCGAACTGTGACGTGTGTGTTCGCGACGTCATATCTAGCAATAAGCCTTCAAATACAATGTCAGGGTATTTGATGGTTAAAAGTTCTCTGGGCGAACCAATCCGGGAGACGCGAAGATAAAATATTCTAGAAACCCCCTGGATGAGTGGTCATTCATGAAATGGGAGGTGAACGGCGTACGATGATAAGAATGGCAAGAACAGCAACAAAAGTTGCTGCGTATGAGGTTTTCCTCATTGCAGGGGAAGTTTTGAAGGAGATAGCAAGAGGGTAAAGTAATATTCGAGATGCTCCACAGTTGGTTGGATATGTCTTGTCAAGGCCTTTTATTGTTAGTATTATGTAACAATCAATTACCGGAAGGGCCGGGAGTTTGGTGCCGCGCGATATCTGCGACCATTCGCGCAAATATCTCAATCGTACGTGACAATGCAATGCCCTGATGCTCCGGTGAGAGAGACAACCGTGGAAGGAAGCGCGTATATCTCGCGTCAACCAACCATTCTGTCGTTGTTTCCAAGCCGATTTGGTGCACCTAACAGCATCATTTCTAACTTTGAGGCTCGGATCCCAAAATGTGATGGACTTGGGGTATTCATAGCATATTGGAAATCTGTGACGCGCCGCCAACGCACCGGTATCGCTTCTTTTACTTCTTTGTACACTAAAGTTTGTAGTTTCCGCAACCACCGCATGGTTGAATCGACCACCAACACACATACCAGAGTGTGCAATTATGTAAATACACCATACCACTCTTCTGAGTCTTCTCCGAGTCGCCACAATTCCAGATGATCATGATCCCCGTTGTTCGGGCGTTCATCCGGAGATCTTGTTTATCTAAGGCCTCATTATCGCTTCAGTCTGGCATCAGTAGTATCGACAAGAATTGAAAGCAGGCAAGGCAGGTAGCAGAATTTGTAGCAATACCCATTCAAGCACACTCCCGGGCCGGAACTCGGCAGGGGCGAGTGATCCAGGGTATTGATGACGTAGGTAGGGCAAGCTGGCGGTGGGGGAGGCCGGGGTTTTTTCAACCTAGTGTTATTAAAAGGTATTCTATAAACAGTACTTGTCGAGCAGGAAAGATAACGACTTTTCAAACCGTTACACTACATATTTAGTGAATTTCGCAAAATCTCATACATTAATCTTTCCTCAACGCATCACGCTTGAGTGCAGATTCGTTGCAACTTCGGTCTGATTCGGAATCACTATGTCCCGAGCGCCCCGAGCTAGGAACACATACGACACCGTCGGCCCCGACAAGTCTTGTTGCTTCTGATACATCGATAGTGGCGACTGGGCAATGTCCTTGTCGATTAGTGGTTAAATCATCGCATTGTGGCTACTCCAATCTGCGAAGCCGGAAGTTCGAATCCTCCCTGGGACAAATGGTCTTTTTGCTCCAGGATTAACTACGTCACAAGTACATTTATGTATACCTCAGCTTCTCCGCGTCCAGATACGAACAAGATATGAATAACTTATCATGGCTACAGATATGATGGCATCGATGATAGCCAAATGATAACTTATTATTATCATAGTTGACGTCATACAGTATCGTCTTCCGGAATTCTTGGATCGGAAATGACCGAAACAGAAGTCACTCTATCGGTGAGTTGTCTCGACATGACGATACTTGGAGTTTGCTTGGAGATGAAGCTTCCTACTCCCCACTAACCCTCTCACAACCGTAAACTACCCTACCGGTGGGTCATGGTTACTGGACGCAACTGGTCATCGGACGCAGTTGCAATCGTGCGACAGAACCTGTACTCCCACTACTAGATATATAGGTTCAGCCGCAGTAGTATTATCCTAAACAGAACGAAAAGGTCAGCGCGGTTGGGGTAGCGGTAGCCCTCTGATGAAGAAGTTCGCGGGTTTGCAACGGCTGCCACCTCTGCTATTCTAGCGTTCCACCTGCCCTAGCTAACGGACTTTTATTCTAAAAGGAGTCGGGCGGGTGTGGTCTGCCTTGCGACGCTCTGTTGGACGCTCTAGCTTGGGCTTTGTTTGTCCAAACCAGTCGCTATTGCCGGTGGTGTTGTGGAGCGCTGGGTATATCCCGGTTCGGCCCGTGTGTTGAGGTGGTTAAAACGTTCGTGAGCCGAGTCGAACGTGCTGGACCCTTAGCACTGGTCTCAACAAATCACTCACTGAATATTACTCGTTGCCTTTCATTGCCCGCTCATCTGAGAGCGCCTGAATTCCACTAGCGTACACGTTAACCACCGACACAGAAAGCACATCAACACTAGCTATCTCAGTGCACTGCACTCAATCAATTCGAGGGGGGCCTGATAGGAATGAACCTCCAGTATGACGCGTCGCCTGCGCCATCCCTAACGAGTCGGACCTAATCACAATGTAAAATATTATGCAATAGCACAAACTGAAGCGTCGTACCTCTGTTCCATCATCATTCTTAGGCAACTGCAACAACAAGCCCGAAGTAGGGTCCTGAATACTGAAGAGAAGATCCACATTACTCCCTGAAGACGCGTGATCATATATGGCATACTCACATCCACCTGCCTACTTCGCGGTACGATACATTCCATTCATAGGGCGTGGCATTATAAACCACTTTCTCAGACTTTTACACAGTTAGCATTCAGTTTCAAAATAAAGGACAAGTAAAACTGACGTCAGCACCGACGTAGTTGGAGCTGGAGCTAGAGTCCGACTTGATGATTATCTTGCTGTTCTCGCCTACAGTGGTGGCCTTGATTTCCCACTGCAAAGGCCATGAGAACTGAACGGTAGTGCAATGAGATATTTGTTGAAGAACTTGCCTCGATGCGTGGATTGACCGAATCCTGGTGACGGCCGACGACGATGACGTCCTTATTCTTGAGTCCTATCTTTTGCTCGGGATAGGCGACATTCTGGATGCGGTATACTCCATCCCATGGAACGACGGAACTCATGATATTGATTTGAAGGAAAAAGGCTTTCGAAGAAGATGGGGACACACCCTACGATGATAATCCGAGAGCTTTTATACTGCACTCTGCCCGGATGTACAAACGCGTTAACCGGCTGCCATTGCTAAAGAGATATCAAATGATCTGACAACTAGCACAGAATAGAGCACAATTGCGCAAGTTGACCGAATAGCACTTCAAGATGATGTGCTTCCATTCCACTCGCTTCCACAAGTGTAAGAACTTCTTGAACTTACGCTGGAATTACTTAAAAGTTCTGGTCAGGTGCAGGCCATTCGTGAGGGAGCCTATCGGGTGAGCTGACAGCTTGCATGGAAGAATGGATACTTGCGTAAATTTGCGCGAATAGCACAGGCCTTCAGACGCAAATATCATTCGTGCTCGCTATGAGAACAAAGACAGGTGAGCGCAAAACTGTACATTGGCAGCACGACCCACTAGATTCGTTCGTCGTAAGACACGTCGTACGCACTGGTCATATCATAGTAACCGAAACCAGCTATCAGCGGTTTCAAGAAACTGGGGACAGGTCGAAGAAAGGGCCTGGCTTACGGCTGCTTACGGGCTTTGTGGATCTGATCGTACCTGTCGACCAAATGAGGGTGATTGACAATTGAATCAGTACAATATCATCTTTTGAGTCTGATCCAATGGCTGTAAAGGTAGAGCAAGTAAACCGCCTTTCCTGGGGAACCATACGATCGCAAAAGAAGACAATCGTCATTATTGACAAATCAGCCTGCACTGACAATGTCTGAGCATCGTGGAGACACTTCAAGTCTGGTGATCCTGGTTAGGGTTTTACGTTGTGAGGTAATGTTCACGTCTGTCAACTTTGAAAATGATGGTTCCGACCGTGACTATTCCATTCATATCGGACCGGTGACTGTCATAGCCGTATGACTCGACAATCTGTAGTTCGGTTCACGTTCATACTTGAGGCTTTATACAGTAACATGCGTTCATGTTGAATGGATCTCAAAAACTTGTTTCGACGCAGGGACCTAAGCCGGATCCGGCCACACAAAATATCCGGACATCGCCACATCGAGAGCATCAAACCCTCGGTACCCCTTGAACGACACGAGGATAAGTAAGAGCAATGAGCTGCAAAGCTGATCAGGTACAGATATACTGCGACTTTGAGAATCTCACCCTAAATAGGTCAGGTGCGCGTGCAGCTAATACTTGTGGATCTTCTCCGAGACCCACGAAGCTGGAAATCGAGAAAATTAGCAACTGGTATCTCCATATACTGAGGTTTGTACATACATAGTAGACACTCCAGCCTCTATGGCAGCGGACATTGTCATCGCTGCAAAATATTGATAATCATCTCGATGGGACCAAAAAGAAGCACGCACAACATTGCAGTCCGATGAGGAATCCAAACAAGACAACTGGCGCTGTGTACTGTCCATCGGCGTTATATGCAGGATGTGTCACTGTGTGGTAACAATGGTACCGATTTCTCAAACACATTAATTCAGCACGCACGGCGCAGGTAGAGATATCCAAAGAGTGAGCATAGAAGCCCAATGGCATACGCTCCCCACGTCAAAGCTGTCGAACATCATCAGATGACGTCAGTATCCCCCACTGGTGACTCACTCATGCCAACCAATGAATCGTTGACAAGCGCATCAATTCCTACAATATTAGAATCCTGAGAGTGCTTACGGGAAAACAAACGATAACGGAGCGTACCACGATCCATGAACATGGTCCAAGTGTCTTTTGCTGCTTTAATGTAAGGTTTTCCATAGAGCGCTAATAATACCGAGTGACTGGTAAGTACAACCCGACCAACTCATATAACTTACCGATCTCGATGTAGGCATACCTATTGAAGTACCTTACCAGTCCTTCAATACACCCAACGAAGAACTCTGCGCAGCAAGCAAGACATGCTTCAACGACTTATGAAAGACTTCAAAATGGCATTAAAATGGAAAAATTCAGATTGATACTCACAGCTCCCTTGCGCATTTGCATTGTTCCTCGCAGCATTTAGCACAAGGCGAACAATTTCCAAAATAGTGACAATCAAGGATCCAAATGCTATCGACCCAAGAGAAAGCGTTGAAGCACGTCCAAATGCGCTAAGGGTTGGATGCTTTGGCTGAAATCATGTATAAGCATAACTAAGGGCACATAGAACAGAAAGTTACCATCAGTTGCTGCTCTTGAGGTCCGAAGTAATACCAACCTGTGATGTGTATATGAGATGATGAAACCAATCGAGTCGTCTAGCTATGCTCACTTCCGTACGGTCCACCAGCAAGAGTGGCTAAGGCGACGTTACCGATGACTTGAGATGTCCAGAGGTACGAAAATATTGCATAGAATACTAGGCCTGCCACAGTACTTCCAGAACAAGACGTTCCGCTGTCGCAACCTGTGTGGTCGTTCGAACTTGATAAAATTGACTAGTAACGCAAACTTACTTGGATTGCCAGGTGTCCATTTCGTATATCTACAAATATGTTAGAGAAACTAAAGATTGCACAGCAAATTGAAACACTTGCATCGCAATCAGTGTATAGGAAAACCACCTGCAATTAATAGCATATGAAAAATACTTCTTCAAGCGTGACAACAGCGATAACTTACACGGTTAGAGCAGCTTGCAAAATCAAGGCGATGAAGACAACGACGTAGACGCTCTTGTGATGTTTGGAGATATCCATTACTACTTGCAGGAGTAGTGACGCCAATGGAATGCGGGACCTAAAGCCAAAATAGGCAAAGATCGAAATCAAGGCAATGATAGTGAATATGATGGCACCAGCTGTGGCTTCGTAGTCAATAAAGAGGTGGCCGATAAGTTCGTATCGCTCACAATAGTAGCCAGTGATCCAGTAATAAACGCAAATGGCGCTAGAGTGACGATCACCATGATAGTCGATTAGGGCGTTAGAGGGGGCTTACATGTTGAGTGTTACAGACAAAACGAGAGTGATGTGCATCAAGGCCCGTGTAAAGATGCGTGCGAGTATCAAATAGGCTGTAGATAAGACAAGAGCTGCTGCAGTGACAAACAACAGAAGGTAGGCAGTATGCCTAACGCAGTCAACATCAATTAAATATGTCGACAAATGCCTACAGTCAACACACCGATTGAGGGTCACCGACGAGCCAACCTGAGAGCCATTGCCTACACCACCCCCGAGTCCGTTATCCGACACGTATCCTGAGAGGGCAATTCCTGAAAGCGCGACAAATCCGGCAAACTGCCACCGGTTAGAAGGAGTGGACCAAGAAATGACGTCACGGTAGACTAACCTGCAGAATGAAAAGGACCAGGAAGAGAATGTCGTTGACCTGCTTCTTCGGCTCAAACCGACCGTCGTCGAAGGGTGTTTTTTGGTTTGCAGATGATTGTGGATCGTACTGCGGCTGAACGACTGGTTGCGCATATGGTTGAGAGTGTCCAGGCGTCGGCTCTGCGCCGAGGGTAGTATAGAATGGCGAATACCCCTGTGCCTGTTGCACTCCCCATTGATCCTTGTTCCAATGGGCCATTTTCTGAAGCAATGAGAAAGCGAATAAGTTGTTGTGGGAGGCAACTTCTGGTACATGCAGACTCCTCGAGGCAAAGGAAGAGCTGAATTTGAAAACAAGCTGCGTCGATCATCACCTCCAAGTTTGGAATCCATGGTCCAAAACTATGATTGAAAGACAGGTGATCACAGGTGCGGACGGCATTTATACCGGTACATGAGATGCGTTATATGTAGTTGGGTCATGGGGAAGGCTAGGAACATCGGACTATGCAACAGTCCCTGGTAGTCCTAGAGGTTCCAGTGGAGTCTAAGACTCGGCCGAATGTCACCGAACACTCGTAACAGAGGGTAAAAATGCTAAAACCAACTAAAGTCTATCGAAAAGCATCCCCCTTGGCACATGCCCGAAGTACATGCCTAGTGGGGTAATGGAAACTACTCACTTCTTCACGGAAGTAGTTGAACTCGGGCCCCAGGAGAGGCCTTCCGCTCCAACTCATTAAATAAGCATGGGGTTGATGCCTCTTTACAATATTGCCAACGAGATTCGTCGCTGATATAGTTTTCTCCTGTTGGTTGCAGGTGTTACTGTAAAAAGAAATGCTCGGGATGCGGTCCCGGGTGCACCACAAAATAGTTCATGGGAAATTTTTATTGATCTTGGTGCATTATTTCCCTTCTCAGCAGTAGCACGGAATGCATAAATATAGCATCGTTGGCAGAAAGCCGAAGGGATATCAACTTGACCACATACCACGACTGCCAGTTAATGACGATATTAGCTAGCCTAGGGGATGAACGTTGTGATGGTTATGTACTAACAGAATAATGAAATGACATCGTACGTCTATCGATCACGTCACACTCTCCTGCAGGGTGGACTCGTATGTGTGAATGAAAGACATGCGAACAGTCTGGACAATGGACATACTTAGACCACTACAGGGTAAATTTCCTGCGTGTATAAATGGTAAGACACGTTGTCCAGCTCGTGGTCGGCAGCATGTTCTATCAAATATGTAAAACCAAGGTAAGTAAGGTGCAAAATTCTTGGCGCATTGTTCTCCAACCTCGGATAACTGATGCGACTATCGATGGATAACGTTTGGCTTAGATCAATATAAAAAAAGTACAAAGAGTTCAGCCAAAAGATTTCCGGTGCCGTGGCACATGTAAATGACAGTGCATTTTGTCAAGGAAACCTATATGGCAAGCTGTGTGGATGACATGATCGTGGATTAAGATTAGTAGCGAATTTAGTTTGGTTGTGAAACTGTGGCACTGATTTACGTACGAAAATTCCGACTCCGGCATTTTGATTGCGGGCGCTGTTCTTCTTCCTAAACTCTCAACGTTCCTCAACGTGATCATCGTTGGCGACGTTCTATCCCTAAAAACGACGGTACGTTCATCATTATAATTCTCAAACTCACTAACTCAACTCACTTCCTACAGGTACATTTCAATTTAAGTGCGGGGACGTCATTGTCCCTTTGCAACAGTGTCTGCCATTAATCGCACCCACTCTACTCGTAATCTTCATCCCAGCGTGCATAATATCCCAAAGTCGTCAAGACCATCCACCATCTTGCTAATGAGCCTATCTTTCGGCGGCCTTGGCTTGATCTCCCTATGGACTCCCTTGTATTTCTGGGATGACTCCGCCCGTGTTCGCTAGTGAATTCAGGTCTTTCGTCTTTCTTCTTGTATTTGTTGCTGTAGTGCTCATCCTTGGTGAGCAATGTGGTTCAACCTCTTTTATTCCCCATATTGACCATTTTATTTCTCACTCTTGCATACTATCATTGTTCACTGCATTTGATCGTCCATCTAATTGGCATCCTTATTCAACCTAAAAACATCCAGCGTATCTCACAAACCCCTCAGAGACATCATTTCGTGCTTATCTAACCGAACAATCCTTCCGCCAACACCTCAGCCATCTTGATGATACCACGGACGAATCTTCTGATACTGATGCCCAATACTCTTCGCGTCCTGTGGACCGCAATACACTGACTGACCGCACGCCACTTCCATTTCACTTTGCAAACCGTGCTTCAGTATCTCTACGCACCCCCAAGCATATCTTCCATAGCATCGGCATTTGCACGATCGCCACTACCCGCGGAGCTGCTGGCGTTACTGGACGTAATTCAAGCACAACTAGTTTACATGGTAACGGGAACTTGTCGGGCGTTTATCATGATGGATCGGTAGTATCAGATTCTTGGTTTATTGGAGCGTTTGGTCACTGGTGGCGTGGCGGTCTTGTTGATTCATGGTATCACGATGCCATGATCGGATCAAAGGACGCTGAAGGCTGGAGCTCTGGTATACTTGGCTTCAAGGCTCTTGACAAACTCAACGAATTCAACAGTATGTTTTTTCGATCTCATTCGTCCTTCCATCTTAATGTAGAAAGAAGGTCGCCCATTTGCAAAGTCGGTTCCCTGTCCCAGGCTTCCATCGCGTGGTACTCCACCTAGGTTACGTAATCGTGAACGTTTCGCGCCGCGCCTTGGATTAATTCCTCGTCGTAACTCGACGCCTCCGCCACTTCCCAAGTCGGCTTCACTTCCCCTGCACACAGATCACCGAACGCACGAGCATAACCTTCAAATATCCCAACCAGTTTCCGACCAGACCTGTATCGGCGTCTACGTCCCGCCTGTTGCTCAAACCATCTCATGTGGCCCTTCGAGATCTGTATCCATCGATGACTCCCCGATGGTCGCGGAAGTCTTGAGGCAAATCGCTGCTCAGCAGGCTTTCGTGGCAGAACTAGATACCCAGATTTGCGAGGCCCAAACAGCCGCCACTACGTCCCATGATGCGCTGGAAGCTGAATTGGCCGAGCTGCGCATACGTAAGCGCGATGAAGATCAACGCAAAGCCGAAGGGAAAGCTCGTGCCAAAATGCTTGAGGATGCACGACGCTCTGCTGAAACGGGAAGAAGAGATGCCGAGAAGAAGCTCAAGGCCGCCCGCGGTGTGAAGGAGGGCGCTGTAAGGCGCATTGAGGAATTGGAGAACGAAATTGGCAGGTTAAGGGGTCAAATCGAGACAGACCGAGCGACTTTGCTTGAAGAAGCTGAGGTCGAGGACGCCAACCTAACACAGGAACTGGAACTGGAGCTTGAGACGAAGAAGAAGGAGGTTCGGATTGCCGAGGATGTTGTCGCCGCGCTCAACACACGTGCGAAGGAGCTCGAGGTTAAAATCACAGAGGCACGCGAGCGACTCGAAGCCGCTAGGGAGCGAACGGAGGTTCTGAAACAGGAGCCGTTGTTTGTCCCTATGCAGGTTTTGAACAGCGGCCATTCCTCCACGCAAGAGCAATACGGTCATATCAACGGTCACGGCAATGCAAATGATTATGACATGGGTCAACCAGATGCACCATCCTGGTCTTCAACTTTCAGTCCCTTTGATGAGCCGTTAGACATCCATTCTTCACCGGGGTCTTCGGAACGCGCACAAAGCGGTCTTGATTCAGGAGAATTTTCACGCTCTCCGAGACCTCCACGACTTTCGTTGGGATCACTGTCAAACTTCAGCCCTAATACAAGTGAAACGAGTGCTGTTTCGCGTCGCTCCAAGGGGTACACCATCTTTGATGACGATATCGCTTCCCTCGCGCAACCATCACAATCTGGTAAAATCGCTCACGGTCATTTCTCCCCCCACACGAATTTGGCGTTCTCTCCCTTTGATGTTCAAACACCGTCTTCAGCATTCATCCCAAGTAGCCTCATTAGCGTGCTAGACTCCCCTTCTGGAGACTGCCGAGGCATTGGAAGAGCTGGAAACACACTTAATGTGTCACCTGTATCCCTTACTGGACCTTCGCCCACACAGGAAATGAATGTTGAGTATGATCCTTTCGAAGTTCGCCACCACACTCAGGCCATGTATGACAAAATGAGCATGCCTCACCGTACGAACTCTGATCCCTCCGCCGTACGCGCGCTGGACAACACTCTTGTCAATGATGCCGCTATCATGGGGTTGGATTCTGGACCACGCAGGTGGTTCTCGACATCTGCCAAGGACAAGCAACGCAAGGGCCTCAATCCTGATGCCAAGGTTTTCAGACTTCCGCGACGACAAGCTCCGGCTATATCCGAATCCACCAGCGCCGCTCCTATGGCTTGCTATGACGCGCTGAATCCAAACGGGCTGATGTCCAGCAATTCCTCGACTCCATCTGCTCTCCTTCGCGCTTTTGCTCCCTCTCGAGCGGAACGTGAGGTACTTCAGCGCGCGCTTGGTGGTTCGACTAATACGAGCCTCGAGCGTCTGCCAAGCCTCAGCGACGTCGGAAGTATTCCATCTTCTCCAGTGCACGCTCACGCTGAAGTGCAGCCGCTGCCGGCGTTTGGGGGGAAGGGGGCTGTTTTACCTGCGTGGCTACAGTCGCTGCCGTTGATTCGGAAGCCCAACTTCAGCCCGTGGGAGGACGAAGAACCTGTCTCTGTGAGCACAGGCGGGGAGGCCAAGAGAAAGTAGATGGTGTGTGGCAAGCGGAACGGGGGAGTGGGGGGAAACAGTGTACAAACCATGGAATGGTGTCTAGTCGTCCTGGCATGACGAGGAAGGTGTTCGCAATAGAGAAAAAGGGGTGGGTGGGGTAGCTGTATTTGCTTTTCAATTACCTGCTCGTCTGATATATATATCGCAATGCACGAATTTGTTGAATCGTTTCACATGGCAGGTAGCCACAACCAGTCAGGGCGATCAGGAGGCCTGAGTCTCGAGCCGGTAGCCCGACGGATCATTGTCAGCGCGCGTACAATCTTGTTCTCGACAGAGCCTTGATCCTTCGGGGGGTTTAATATCCAATTGCTACTTAGTCAAGGGACCTATTTCTGGGATTGATGTAGATGTGCAATTGCTATGACGTGTGCTCTTGATCAAAATCCGACACGCGCCGCGAGCCAGGAAGCATCATATCAACCAAAGTACATCTACAATATGTAAGGACATCCCGCGGAACCAATTCGCGTGATTCTCCTGTCTGTACTCCACCTGTCCTCCAAATTGGTCTAGCGCCAACGGATCTAAGCTCCTACTCTTTCACCACCATGGCCTCCGCGTGCTCCTTTCACGGCATTGTAGAAGTAGACCAAGCACCTCCAGACGCACCTGAGCAAACGCCCGACTACCTCGCCATGTCGACTCTGAGTCAACGTCAACGCCTCCCCATCGTTTGGATCTCAAAGTGGATGCTATATGCGCAATACAACGCAACATGTCCGATGACGGATTGGTGCAAAATGCGCGAGTCTGCATCACCGCTCTGCATCGGAGGTTGAGATCCCTCAAACAGGAGAAATACATTCCCTGCCTCGCATCACATTCTCTTTCAATCCAACGGGGTCAAGCTAGACCGTCGATTGAAAACAACTTCACCCTGCGACCTGCTTATGCCACCACATTCAACGGATGTCAAGGACTCACTGGAGAAAGCGGTGCTGAACCTACGTACTGATTCGTTCTTCACCGTATAAACTTGAAGGCAGCCGACGTCCGAAGGTGATCGAAGCGCTTGTACTTCATTAAAGTGAGAGCACTCAGTGCCCACCCTCGGGCCCAATCGCCTTCTTTCTTTGGCAAAACACTGGTATTACGGGTTCCATTTGAGATTAGCAACGTCACGATCATCGTGTCTGAGCGGCTGCCCCATTTTGCATGAGCTCGGGACCATGTGTACCGGTGACAACTTCAAATGCTGGTGCTATGCAGTTCTTCTGTCAGTCATTACTCGTACAATACAGCCAGTGCCGGCGAGGCGACTTCGGTCAGCTACCATTATGGTCAGAAAGTTTATATATGAAGTAAGCTCCAGGTGCACCTTTTCATGCCACCCCAAGAGCATGCTGCCGCTCACATCACCCCAGCCCGGCATCCCCATACCCCGATGATGATTCAGACAGAGGTGTCGTATCGTACGAGGGAGGTGCATCACCGGCACCCACAGACTTTTGATCATCGAAATCTTCTGAAGGATTGGTAGTCATGATAGAGGGGCAACTAGTCAAACCAAATAGAACGTCGAAGTATAAAAAAGAGAATAGGGGCCACAACCAATTTCCCTTTTGGTCACACGAGCACCTTAATCCTTTCGGCAGTTTGCCCTCAACGGTATACTCACCAAACACAAAAAATTGATTATGGCGCTGATTTGTTTCGGTTCTACCTGATACGAAAGCATCCTTGCATTACCGCACGCAAGCATCAACTTCTTTGTTCCTCTTACCGTGCAATATCCTCAATTGGCAAGGTCACAGAGATGGTAGCTGAGCGCTGAGCAGGCAAGATCCCACCCCTTGTGTCTTCTCAATCCCTAGTACAAACTACGATAGCAACCAGTAAGGCCCTGCACTCGGATAGGGCTATGTCCGGCATGGGGTTTTCGACCAAATCTGATTTCACAAGGGAAGGCAGTCGTACCAGTGTGGAGATCATGATGGTCAACGTATTCAGAATCGCGCGTAGGCTCGAAGAGCGGTATAAGCATCAATTCTAAACCTCACATCTCGAGAGGTAAATTATGTAGATATAGCTAAGCTACCTATCGATGATGAATGTAACTTGACACACGAACACTATGACCTCGGCCGTGACTCTCGTCCTCCAGTATCAATGAACGTCTGCAAGTTATCCGAAACGGTGTATCCACACTTCTTCAGCTCGTCCAATGCTAGTGTGTAACGCGAATCACCAGCAGCGATGCAAGTGCGAATGATGGCGTCGTAAACGCTCCGTGGCGGCACGTATTTTTGCGCTTTCATTTCCTCGAGATAGAAGAACGCGTCTTCATATGTGGTCTGTGTTAGGCAAAGGACGATGATCCGCTCGTATGTCATTGCATCTGGCTTGATGCCCAACTCCTTCAGATCCAGGAGCAGTCTATCTCCGAGTCCACGGTGACTGGCAATGATACAGCCAGAAAGAAGTGAGTTGAAGGTGTCAATGTCGGGGACGCATTTGTAGTCGGGGAAAGCCTTGTAGGCGCCCACGGCACGCTGCAGATCTGAAAGTGATATGGCAGCGCGGATGATGGCATTGATGGCGGTCCTGTCGATCGTCTTCCCTTCACTTCGCAGCTTGTCAAGCAGTTCCCAAGCGCCGTCTACCTTGTCAACATCCTGCTTCAGGACTTCGTATATCGGCTGGGTTGTTACCGCAGTAGGGAAGATGTTACTACTTCGCATCAAGTCGAGTGTGCCAAAGGCATCTTTTAGATTTCCGGCGTTACACATTGCTTCCACGAGCGGTGCAAAGTGGTACTCTTGCCAGTCAGCGCCCAGAATTCTGAGGACACGAATGACATCTGTTGCAAGGTCAGAGAGTCCATGGCGTCCAGCAGTATGGAGAACATCGAGGCAGAGTCCTTCGTCTGGAGTAACATTAAGGTCACCAATAACCTTTTCCCAGCATCGTTGAACACCTTTGGCCTTCCGATCGAATGTCAGGTGGAAACGATACTAGATATAAATATCACACACGTAAAGAGCTTCGGCAGATGATGCTAGACATCCTAGCCATGTTTCTGAGCTTAATCTCCGGACGGAGGTTGCTTCGAAATTCTCCGCCAGGTCGATTGCAAGTCGGGGAAAGCCGAGTTCCGCCGCAAGCCCTATCACATCTTGGGCGATCGTGAGCTCAAGGATGAGCCCCCGGGTCCCCATCTCATAAACACATTGCAGTGCAAATTCGAGATTTTTTCTTTCTGGCGTTGTGTGGCGTTGAATCATCAACTGGAATGTCCGTTCGTTCGGAGGGATGTTTGCTGCATCCATCTTGTCGAGGATATCCCACATAGCTCCCGAGTGCAATCGACGTGATGCCTAGGTTCAACAGTGAAACGATAAGGCAAGTTACAGCGACCAAAGAAACACGAACGCACATGTATGAGGTGATTGAAAGTGTTTCGATCGGGTGCAATCCCCATAGAACTCATATCTTCGACAACAGCCCAAGCCTCTAGCACATGACAATCGTCCGCAAGACATGCCAGCAAGTTATTATAAATGATGATGTCCGGGTTTACGCCCTCCTGCTTCATTTCTTTGCACATTCTAAGAAGCATTGCGGTGCTCTTGGAATTGGCAAACCCTGTAGACCTGAACTGGTAGCGCGCTATAGCACTACCACTTGCAGTTCCCTGAAAACTTTGGTCGGGAACGAAGGACCATGGTTTATTCCGAATTCTAGACGAGCTCGAATGTAGAGCAGGCTTTGCTGCAACCTGTTGGGTGCTCTGACATCCTACACGGTGTTCAAAACCGTGTTTGCGAACGAGTGGTTGAATTGACTCACGGGAAAAGGTCACAGGCAGCACTCCAGTGCACTCGGACTGGGATGTCCATAAAGCGGCTTTCCTTGAGACTCTTTTAAGAGAGTTTCGCGATGTGGAAGTCAGCATCTTTGACTTTGACCAGCCCACTTCCACAAAAATCTGTAAATTTAGGCCAATAGGCCAAACACAGTTCAATAACCTTCCACTGCGACACAGCCACCGCCTGACCAAGTTGTTCAAAACCGTCAGTCCGCGACCGGGTGCCTGGTCAACACCCTCTCTCTTTTCATTTCTTGTATATCCCCTAAAGCCTGGATTATCATGGTTCGTATACCTTACTCCTGCAACTACTTGGCGGTGGCTTACTCCGGAAAAGTTTTACTCAGAAGCTATTTTATCGCGCCGTGGGCCACTAGCCAAAGTATGGCTAGCCGCGCATATGGAGAGAAAACTCTCCAAAACACAGACACTACAGACGGATATTGAGCAGGCAGCGGGTGCGTCATTATCTTATCTGTTTCTGACGCGTTAACTGACACTTTACACTGATCCCAGATGCCATTATGGGACAGGAGGTTGAAGTTATGGCACTGCGCCTAAGCGGCCAGCTATTGCTCGGTGTTGTTCGAATTTACAGTCGAAAAGCGAAATATCTATTGGATGATTGTAACGAAGCACTTCTCAAAATCAAGATGGTAATGTCTTGTACTTTTGGTGTCACATAAATGTTGACCTCGTTCCAGGCATTCCGCCCAGGTGTTGTTGATATGACGGAAGATCAACTGGCTGTCAACCGCAATGCCATCACACTTCAAAGCAGCAATCTGGACCTGGACGTCTTACTTCCAGATATCAATTGGTGAGATCCTTATGCATTCTCTCGTCTCTTATCCCCCCGGCTCATATACTGAGCCAGGGACATCGATTTTGAGGACCGTATTGCTGAACCTCAAGGTCATCATGTTGCACGCCAAGCAGATATTACCCTTCAAACAGCTGACGACCTGCAATTTGACCTTGACGATCCTGGCTACGGCTTTGACCTCGGACCATCAGATGGTATCGGTTCACAGGACTTTGGAGAGCTTGATCTTGGTCTTGACTTTGGGGACGGGCCGGTCAGCGTTATTGACGGAAGCGTAGAAGTTGGTCGTGATGCCCCGACTCCACGAAGTGCCAGAGAGTCGTTGGACTCTAGAATGATGGGACAAGGTGGAGAGGGCGAAGACTTCTTCTCGAACAGAAGTAGAGAACCCTCCGAACATCCGTTTGGTGCCGACATGGATGTGGACATGGGTTTTGGTCCAGACATGGGAGTTATGGACATTGATTTGGGTATCGATTTCGGGGACCGCCCCTTGAGCGATCGTGAAAAGACACCCGGACAAACCAGGTCTCCTTCTCGAATGTGTACGCTGTGGTTTTATATTTTCTGCTTGACTTTTTTTTGATGCCCAGTAAACAGCCTCTCCGCTCACGGAGCCTCCGCCAACGCCACCGCCCGACCTTCTCCTCACACCAAAAGCAGCTGCACAAGAATTAGCTGACGATGCAGTTGCTGCAAAGGCCAAGCGCAAGCCCAAAGAAAAAAAGCAAATCATCGATGCTGTTACTGAGCTCACCGATGGCCCCGGAGCCAGAGCTGGTCGCGGTCTAGGCGCGCCTGTTATCAAGGATGTCAGTAATATCCTTGCAGAGCATCCATCTCTTCCTCGCTCTGCGATGGTGATGCGGCTCATGGAGATCCGCGAGGATCCCCTTGCCTACTTTCTTCCCACCAAGGTTACGCCCGAAGGCACATTCTTCCTTGCCGGGCCCCCTGGACTAGCGCCCGAATTATCCGACCTGTTCATGCGTCCTTTACAAACTGGCTTCCCATCGAAAAAGAGGGGTGCATCCCCTGACAAGGCAGGGAGGAAGAAGCCTAGGGTTGAAGGGAGCGTACATGAGGATGAGCAGGTCGAACAAGCTCGACGGGATGCCAGTATTGCTCCGAGCATTGCACTTGCCAGCGAAGCTCTTGGCGGTCGTGCCAGTATGGCTCCTGACGGTGGCTTCGACTTTGGCGACATGACGGGCGGTTTGGATGAGTTTCAGATGGATGTTGGTGGTGAATTCCCGGTGGCACATGACGAATTGGGATTGGAACAAGGCAGAGGTGCCGCAACAGAACAAAGTCGATCGTCCACGCCAGCCATCGATGGAGAAGAAGGTGACGAGACCTACGCTGATATGACATGCCCTATCGCATCATTCGATGTACGGCCCTCTCCCACTCAGGCTCAGGAAGCTGCTGGTGACGGTGAAGGCACAGGATATAGCAAGAACACGGTAAAAGCGCTGGGTATCATTCGCAAGGAGCTGAAACCCGAAGCCCGCGAGGACGGCGAAGAGCGAGTCATAAGCTTCCGCAGGATGACGGAGAAAGCTTCTCGGCGTGCTGCATCCGCATTCTTCTTTGAGCTTCTTGTCCTCGGGACACGGGACTGCGTAAAATTGACGCAGAGCGCTGCCTTTGAGAATATCGAAATCCGCGCAAAGGACAAATTGTGGGAGCGCCAGCGGCACGGATCCATCGCTCCATCTATTGCATCTGCCACGGGATTCTAAGTGTATTTATCTGGTTTTCTTTTGGATTTTTCAGATCTTGATTTCACGACCATCTACGATGTGATACTAGGATTTTTTATCAGTTTATTCTATCTCGCGAGCTCGCTACACCAAGCTTTCAATCGTTTTGTTCTCTGTAGCTTTCCTGATTTATACTGTATCTTCCTATACATCCTAGAATTGTTTGCCTGGATCTGTATGTTCCGTTACCTATTACCAACAAGAAATCGAGGACGCAGTCATAAACAAGTCGTAAATGTTCATTATCTATCGTAGTGCCCTTTCGCTCTTTGGGGAACGCATGTTGTTTAAATCTTCTCGAGGCCTGGACACGTTTTCCGTGTAATCTTATCTCCGGCTTCAACTGAACGTTGCACTCAAGCTTTCAAACTGACTGCGAAATCTAGAGCGTGATCATAGTTGAACAAGTATCAATTACATAATAAGTTAACGTTGCACTCGGGGAGTGGCACAGAAGATGCCGCTGTGATCGATCATGGCAAATATAATCGGTCAAGTGAGGCCAAAATATGGGGCTCACTTAATTTTTCAGTTCGGTTCACCCCGCTAAACGATGAGGGTTTGCCTTAAGGGTATTAGGGTTTGGAGTAACTCGAGAGAACCGAGCTCAGCAAGGTTCGACTGATAAGGGTATCATGATCAAACTCTAATATTATGACACAAGGACCAAGAGCAATACAACTACCGTCAAGGTACAAATGAAAACTACGAGTAACCGCTCGCTGTGAGCGCACCATCCCCATGGGAAGCATAGAGCGCATTTCGATCTTACTTGAGAGCTGAGTGAAGTGCAGTTGATGATTCTAGACGGAGAGACGGGAAGACATTACTGAAATACTTACCAATGAACCAAGCACGCAAACCGACTTTCGTATCATCATCAACCTTATCCATGATGGATTGATACGATTCGATGGCTGCTCCAAAACTACCTGCTCGGAAGAGTGCATAACACTGTTGTTGGTTTGCGGTTTGCCACAAGGACTTGAGGTCCCAACCAAAGAGCTGCGGAAAACACGTAGTTGAGCATGAATGAATTTTGGATTGCGTCATATCAACGTACCGCGACAAATTCGTCGTATGTCAAATGAATTGACGATTTGTAAAAGAAAGTGCTAGCATTGGCGGCGGCAGTGAAATGTTCAACAGCTTCGTTATGGCGTGCACTATTTAAGGCAATATTTCCCAGTTGGACGCGTAGGTAGGCCTGTGTACGAAGGGTAAATGAAATAAATGATAGTACGTGAACCTGGTGTGATCGAGCGCATCACACTCACTTCCACGATACGACAGGCAACAGGATCGACATTGGGACTCGCGGCTAGTTCTCCAATGCGGAGCATCGCTTCTTGATGTTCATTTGCATTGAACAATGCAATGGCCTAAAATCGCAATGAAGCGCGGAGTATGTGAGAAAAATATTACCTGCCTTGATCAAGAAAAGCATGTGATCGGTCTTTAAATCACCGTTTGTGAACATGGATGCAAGGTCAAATGATATCCTAGCAGCCAAAACCTGCTTTTTCCCGCAGAGGGCAATGCCCTTGGAGATATGGCCTATCAATGATGGCTGAATGCTGACGGACTATGCCATCATCAAAGTTAACTTTTGTTAGGAGGTCATGATGGGCCAGTCAATCTCACCTGAACTGCATCTTGAAGCGCTCGGTCCCAGTCGCATTTTCGCGCCATAATAAATGCGCGATTGGCATAGGCGGTGTGACTAGCGTCAGACTCAATATCTTGATTTAGCACATTTTCAGCGATAGACAAGGCCCCAGCTATGCATGCATTGCGGGCTGCTGAGTTCATAGTGAGGACCTGCGTAAATCATGTTCACGCTGCGTTATAAAAGCCGAAGGTGGGAACATGCCTTGAAATCAGAGTAGACTTGAACCTTGACGTAAAAAAGATACTTAAATGATGAATGGGCGGGAAAATGAAAACAAATTTACCTGGCGCGTCGCTTGCTCCTTCATGAGGCCATCATTTGTACCATCCTCTAACAAAGCATCTTCGGATATGGGCCACTCCGAAATCTTTTTATCCACACCTCCACTGAGGATGTGTTTGTCACCCGCAGAGAACGTCACGCAGTTCAGCTCCCCAGAGTGTTTGAATATGGCAATGTTTCGTCGATCTGAGAGTCGCCAGAGGCGGACACAATTGTCATGAGATGCGGAGGCGAGGAGAGTGCCGCTAGAGTTCAGAGAAATGGCATGGATAGTCTTGAAATGGCCCTTCCAGGGACTACCGACCTGCTGCCAGGTGGATGTATCCCACGATCGTATGGTGGGATCAACCCCGTTGCCCCCCAAAAGAAGCCGCGTGCCATCTAGCGTCCACGCGAGTGAGTAGTTGAATTCTTCCCAGATCGTCTGCAGCAACTGAGTAGGGAATGGAGGAGGTGGCGGTGGCGGTGATGGTGGTTGTGTGCGATTCCACCCGTAGTCGTAACCGACATTAGATCTGTTTGAAGTGTAATTCTGGTAAATTTTGACATCGCGGTCCGTTGCAATCGCAAGAAGTGCTTGCGAATAGCGCGGCCGCGGCGAATACTGAACGCAGCGGACAATTCCACCACAACTAAGTGTATAGTGCACCTGCCATGTTGATGTACTCCATAGCTTCGTGGTAGTGTCAGATGATCCACTGGCTAGCATCCTGGAATCCGAAGAAAAGTCAAGTGAAAATATCCAGCTATCGTGAGCTTTATTGGTTGCTTGGTTGAGTGGTTCCCCAGTTTTTCCATGCCAGATGATGAGCTCTCCGCTTTCATCACCGCTTGCTATCCATTCCCCATCTGGTGAAACAGCCAACGCCCGCACCCGACTGCGATGCCCCTCCATCTTCTTCAATACTACACCTGTTTTCAAGTCCCACAGACGAAGCGTCCCGTCATACGAGCCCGTGACCATGCGTTCGTCACGATCGCGGAAAACCGCCAGTGCGATCACGCGATCCTCGTGATCTTCGAATGCTCGAATAGGTGTGATTTTTGGAATGAGCACCGCCATTTTTGTGGTGCTGCAGTACAGTTGAGGTGGACTTGGTGTATGGGGATGGCGTCTTGCTCGAAGTTGCAGAGATGAGTGTGATGGGGAGTTTTAAACTTGTTTTATAGCATTACCTTCTCACTAGACGCCCAAAACATGAGGCAGCTATTATAAGGACCTTGCTTGACAATCTGAACGAATGGGCTCATGCGTCCAAGCCGCGTCGCGGCAATTTTCCATATCAGTCAACAAGCCTGACCGTAATTGTTTCAAGGGTCCACGCGGCAGATAGGAAGACGACATACACGGTTCACCCGATTCACCTGATTGGCCCAGAAAGTCAGGGTATTGGGAAGTCTGTGTGAGGTCTGCGCAGACTCCGCGTCCAGGTTTGTGTTCCTGGATGTCCTCGATTGGCCATACCCTCGAATTTTAATCAAGTCATCACCCAAAGACGTAGTATTCTACCCGGTGACATTTTGAGCTTCTGTTCCCTGGAACATTCGTCGCGGAGATCCTACGATGACGAGGCTTCCTTTGATCTCCTCTGGTTATTAGCATCATAAAGTAGCATTGAATCGTTTCAAACTCTGACTTGCGGTGGTTGAGGATGGCGATCGGTACGGTGATGACCCTCTAGATGGGCCCACAAGTTCGTTTTTCCAGGTTTTTCCACTCTAGTTGAGTATATATTCCGTCGCACGATTGCGAGCATGACCGGTAGGATTTTGAAGCTAAGTCTCGTGACTTTAGCGGACCCTTTGTCGGTCGTTTCCGAACCGAAAAGGGAATGTCTCTGCAGCCCCAACCAACTAGCACCGTCATCAGCTCTACCTTCGATGGTGTTCGTACGTACTACACCCCCACTGCCAGTTTCGCCGTGATGTGCGCAATTACCATCTGCTCGAGTCGACTTTTGGCGTTAGAAGAATCAAGCTGTCTATCAGTCGACCGTGACGTTGACCATTACTCATGTCCCATGTTAGTCTTGACTGACGGAATACCTTTGATGATGACGTTATTCCCCCCGAAGGTCATATAACTTGAATACCATTGGCACTGCTCGGTCGTTGGTCGCGCCATTTACATTAGGACCAGGTCGACTTTTCAACCCCCTGACTCCCGCTCCTTTTGCATCCTTTCCGCTGTCTTTAAGTCTGAATCAGAACAACTAGATCCTGTCCTTTCTTTATCGACGATGTATACTAGATGTGCCATTTTACTCGCATTCGCTTCCTTGGTGGTGGTCAACGCCCAGTCACTGTTCCCGTCATTGACCTACAATTTAATCGTCTCACATATTGGTTATGACTTTCTAGGTAATTTCTCTTGGGAGACAGCGGACGATCCAACGAACGGCCGTGTCAACTATGTCGACAAAGCTACCGCTCTCAAGGATAATCTGACTTTCGGTATGTGTCTCCTTTCGCGCTCAATTTATTCGCTCAATTTTTCGCAGTTTCGGACCACAAGTTTATCATGCGCGCTGACAACACGAAGAAAGTTGCAAAATCTGCCCGTGGGCGAGATAGCGTACGCATACATTCGCTAGATGCTTACGACGACGCCTTGTTTGTCCTCGACATATTTCATATGCCCGAGGGTTGTGCAACGTGGCCTGCGTGGTGGACATTGAGTGAGGAAGGGCCCTGGCCTTACGGTGGCGAAATTGATATTATCGAAGGCGTCAACCTCGGTCAAGGAAATCTTGCCTCCCTTCACACTACACCGAACTGCACTATGCCCAAGGCTCGATCACAGAGAGGGTTCGCTATTTTATAACCGTCATACGTATTATTCGCTCAAGTTGGTCTGTAGGTTCACAAAGTCCACCTCATGCGACACATCTGTAAACTCCAACCAGGGTTGTGGTGTCTCTTTTCCTGATCAAGATTCTTACGGAACAAACTTCAACGCAGTGGGCGGTGGCTTTTATATCATGGAAAAAAGCAGCACGAAAGGCGTCTCAGTCTGGTTTATCGCTCGTGATAGCTTGCTGCTTCTCGATGGCGAGCCCGTCTTGGACTTGGTGCTTCTATCAACACCTGATGCGTACTTCCCGACGGTTAACAACTGCGACTACTCCAAACACTTCAATGCACATAGCATTGTTTTTGATCTGACATTCTGTGTGAGTGTCCTTTTTATGTTCTGCAGCATCATTGTGACCTATCCATCAACTTTGCAGGGCGACTGGGCTGGGTCTGAGTCGGTGTGGAATGCGTCCACATGTGCGGCCAAAGCCTCTACCTGTAACAGCTGTAAGCCTATCTTGTTTTCATCACTCGCAATCCTGACACATGACTATCGCAGTTGTTGACAACAATCCCAGCGAGTTCACCGAAGCCTATTGGGAAATCAACTCCCTCAAGATATATACACCTCATGGTCTTTTGCGTTAGCCCGCGTCCGTCTGTCTTCCTTATACCATACTATCCAGCTATTCATGTAACAAGTCCGGAAGATCATTTCACCATCATAGAAGTCTGTCATCTAGCCCTTGCATTGTTTACGTTACTCCTTAGATACCCTGGAGGAATACAAGTTGCTAATGGATCATCTGCATGGAATATATTACAACACGTTCTTCGTACGCACTTACTTTATTAATGACTCATCATACACATTGTCTTTTCGCTCCCCGTCTCAACGATACCTTTTTATTATCCCTCCTTTTGAGTCGTCTCCCCTCAGTCCTTCAATCGAAGACTGAGGTGGGCCTTAGTCTACTAGTATCGCATACAGTTTCTGATCGCCTATGTAGTCTCCCCTTCGTCCCTAGGTATACCATTTGTTGTTGTCAATTTCTCAATCGAAGACTTCGTTCCTAGTCCGAGCCTCTCTTCGTTATTCGGTGCATCATACCTGGTTGCGATTGACTACATAGTACCGCTGGTCAGTACTATGTAGTCAGTATCCGCCAGGCTATATTTGGCAAATTTGGATTGTTTTGTCAGCCACATCCTGGTACTGCACTAGTACTTATGACCTAGCTGTTCTACACTTTCTACCACCAGGTAACCACCAGGATGCGGTTTTTCAAATCGTTTCGATTACTGCACCGTCGTACAAGGTCTGAGGGCGATGTGTCCCATATGATTTCCTCCCCACCATCGTCGACTGGGTCACCTTGTTCGATGGAATCCCGACAGATCCAACAATATGTCAGGCCTGCTACATCGTCTAGCCTAGTCAGCGGATCAGCGGCCCCGGTGTTTGTATCCCTTGAGGCCTCCCTCCCTTCATTCGACCCAGCTCAACTTTATCAACCCCGGCCAACTCCTCTGGACATGTATACTGGTAACTGCATTCACCAGCCCGAAAGCGATGTTTTCCGCCTGCGTCAGACCAACACCGAACTCGCAGCTGACCTTGCCGATGTCACCAACGATCTTTCGCGGACCCGCAACGAACTCTATACTGAGATGACCAAGCTTGCCCGCTTCCAACACCAGCTTGCGCGTGGTATGGACCACATTCAGAAGCTTGAATCAAGATTTCAGCGTCTTGCAGGCCTTCTCGTCGACATTGGCATTCCCTACTTTACCGTTCAGCGGATCTCCGATGCACTGGATTCTGATCTCGGCACCGCAGATCATATCTTGGTCGATGCTATAGGTGACGCTGTCCACGACCCAGAAGCACTGCTCTCAAGCTTGAAGCCGGCGGTGATCGGCAACGCTGTCCTAGAACAGTATCAATCCGCGCTGAACATGACTCTCAGCGCGCGGCGCAAAGTCTGTGCACAAAAGAAAGTCTCCAAATTCTGGAAACGCCTCGCTCAGGAAGATGACCGCCACACAGACACCGTCACCCCGTCCTCGTCCAACATATCCTCTGTCCGCGAGCCTCTCACCCCCGCCCGTCAACACGCTGTCGACTCCCTCATTGCTCGTAGACGAGAGGCAAATGCATACTCTGCTAGATATCCATTCAGTGGGGCTTCTGTGCAAGGTGGTTTGGTTCTACCCGTTTCTACCTCTGACATTGGATCTGCGGCGAGTTCTGCATCTGGATCGACTGTACAGTTGCAACATACTCCGCCTTCGAGAGCACGATTTTCGATATCTGAACTACGCCGACGCTCACCCCCCATGGTTTTGGGCAACATTGATCTCAACGTTTCCCAAACATCGGATGGACTTCCAGAAGCGGAGCCTGAACCTGATAATTTAGAACACGATGGATCTGACGACCAGAATGCACGCCCAACAGTGACTCTTAGCCAGGACCTCATTCAGGTATGTCAAATAAACACATTCTACATTCAAAAGATAGTGATGATGGTGCCAACAGAATTTGAATCGCGTTGCCCTTGGACGTGGACACCGTCGTAATTCCTCGGCCGTATCAAGGTCAAGCATTCCGTCCCACCTCTTCGATTCCACACCCGCCATCTCCTCTCTTAGCACCTCGTCGGGCCTACTCACGTCCTCTTGTGGCTTTAGTTCCGACGTGCCGTTTGACAATTCCGCATTCCATAGTCTGCTTTATGGTATTGGCAGCACTCCGACGAACTCAGACAGGCGCAAATGTTCCAATACACTTATAAGCACCAGGAGGAACTCGCGCTTCCTCGAGCATATCAACGAGTACTCGACCGGATCCCTTGCTATCCTTGAATCTGCAGATTCTTTGGGATTGATGAACTCTACTGGCTCACTTGCTGTGCTCAACACTACGGCTTCCACCACCGCAACGTCCCCTGGACTCTTTGGCATCAGCAGGGAAAGCAAGGACTCGTTGTTCATGTCTACTCAGACGCCCACAACAGGGCCTACCACGCCGAGCAAGACACCACCTACAGAAAGCAGGACACCCTCATCTAGTGGGAGCAAGCTGCCCGTATTGAGACACTTGCATAGTCCTGATGCTAGTCCTGATGCCTTCAAAGTTTCCATACGCAACCCTGGGGGGATCATGAGGCGGTTGTCGCCGAGCCCTGAGAGCTTCGTACGAAAGCTTCGGAACTTGGGTTCTCGTGACGGGAGCGAGAATGTGAGTCCTGAGAAGCCGTCTGGGATTCCTATCATGCAGCGTAAGATGACGATCAAGGGACGGGTGAGGAAGTGAGTAGATGTATCATGGGTGGATTTCGGATTTCGATCGATTGCTACTATCTTTTCTTCTATTTGTTGTAAATACTTGGAGGTTATGTCATCTTCCATTTCTTCGATACATTTTCTGGCAAGCAGTTGGTGGTCTTGAATTGAGTCTGAGTCAAATATTAGCCCTGCTTCTTATAAGATGAAAGGTCGAGTTGTGCAACACTCGTCAAAAACCTTTATTCAATATTGAGTCGTGCAGTGCTGGTCCCCGCATGTACCACACGTGTCTGTAGCATCAGAGCAGCTTCGCGCGACATGGCCGTATCGTTGCCATTTCACACAACAAATGGGTTCCTTCTTGTCTTTTTGAATGGCAATGTACTCGTTTTTGATACAGAGGCCGTCGCGTAGGAGAGTGTTGGCCGTCTGAGCATCAGCAACTTGAAGAAGGGCAAATGCCTTTCTTTGCTGGGGTGAACGACAGGTGGGGGGTTTGATCCAGCGGATGGAGGCTAGCGAGTTGGTCAGGAGTAAGTTCTCCTCTTCTACTACTCTCCCGAGGTGCTTCGGGGCTCAACCGTTACTTCAGGTCCACACATCAGAATCGACATGGGTACTCATCTGAGGCCTCTCGCGGGGATTCCACCCGGTCATCAAGTTTAAAACCAGCTACTCAAGGCTGGTCCCAGACCACCGCATATTCCCACATGGGGCAGGGTGCTTTTCATCGGTGCCAGAATCTATCTTTACCACAGGCCATAAGAGCACCTGCTCACCGTGGATTCGTTATCCTGACTAACTCAATAGATGCTTAGGGCTCTTTTCCCCATTAACATCGTCACTAGCCTTCGGAGGCATATGCCGGTTTCCCAGTTCTGCCCAAGGTGAAGCCAAATCTAAAGTGGATCGGTCATTGCTCCCACAAGGTCCATGAGGACCTGATTCAGCCGAACTGCTACCCATAGGCACTCCTAGGTAGACCAGACCTTGATATCTGGTGGCAGGCAGTAATTTTATACCCTGCTCTTGTTGTGTTGTCCATGGGTACCAATCTAATGGCGAACCAGGCTGGCGTTGAAGTCGTTGCCCGACAGTGCCCAAACAGCATGATAGCCGAAAGGAGATACCAGGACGGGTAAAGGGAGAGTTTCTAATGTTTCCTCTTTATACCCTGCGACACGTCAAGTCCCCGGGAGGACACAACAGTGTGAGATCGGCGTGTTGTCTCGATCTCAAGAAATAATTGATTGGTTGCTTGAGTGGTCCAAGCTACCTATCAGTTAGAACGAGCACATTTCTCGTTAGCGTTCAAGTTGCGTGCTGAGAAGTTCGTAGCCACTGTTGGCTGTCATTCATACCTTCCTATTGTACTCCTTTCATAACGCGGATCAAAGTTCAGTCAAACGAGCTGCAAGACGCTGAACCTACCAGTGCTTAAAGCTTCGATCAACGCATGAACCTGACTTCGCAAATCACCGGTTCACTGATGGACTGCGTATATTGCAGGTTACAGTGTTGTTCAGAACGTTCAATACACTTGTAGGGAGTTGGGGTCACAGATACGGTCGCAAGTGAGTAACCGTGACACAAACAGGATGCCACGGGCCACCGCGCATTTCGCAATGCGCGACTGCAATATCTTGTTGCTATAGTACTGGCCCCGTCGACCTGGTTTGAGTCTGGGATGAATCAGTTGTCAAAATCAAAGTTCAGTCAAACGAACTGCAAGACGCTGAACCTGCGAGTGCTTGAAGCATCAACCAGCGCATAAAACTTGACTCCGCCGAGTTGCAGGGTCATTCAAAACGTTCAAGGCGCTTCGCCTGCTCGACCTGAGCTAGTTCTAGAGCAGCGTCCGCATCAGTGGACAAAATCAAATTACCTTCATCAGCAAAAGCGCTGCCATGAACGCTTGCTTGAGTGCGTTACGAACACTTGTGGACGTATGGTGTTATTAGGTTCGTAACCAGTCCGCCCGAGGCAAACCGCCGATAAATGGTAAGACCGGGTTTGAATATTGAATTGGGATAGGCGCTTTGGAGTCGTCACATGACGACAAACGATAACATTCGGGCTGCACAACGCTTGTTTTCCGACGACGCGGGGCTTTGGCATAGTGTCGGACGCATTTTTATGTGGGTGTCTTACCCCCACTCGCAGATATTGTGGCGAACGTTGAGACAGAAGTGGATGTCTTGCCCCCAGTCTGATGTAGGTGTCTCATCCCCACGGCCTGCTTGTACAAACGTTGGAACCTAGGCTGTTGTCACGTTTAGCGCAGGTTTGGTATTTGCAGAGTATTCGGCTTGCAGGGTATATTTGGGGAGAATACAAACGACGTGTTCGAGCACTCACTGATGCTGTTCCTGCGTCCAATGTTTCACATTCGTCAGATGATAATTTGGCGTACCTGTTACCTCGGAGTTCGATATGTTTACTAGCTTGCGTAGTTCTAGTTAAGCTTTAAGTTTCAGATGTTTACTTTGTTTCCTGGCTTGCATAGTAGTTTGCTTTCATGTTTGTAGTTGAGCCATCGGTACCTGAGCTTATGTAAGCGTGGTTGACCGTTCATTCAAGTATTTTTATTGGCTGACGGGAAAACCCTGCTTATTAGACATCGCTTAGATAAGTAACTCTTGGCGCTAGCGCCCATCTCTTTTTGTTGAGAACGCGACATGTGGAGACAGTCCGACACCGTAACTTACTGGCAACACTCAGACAACCTAGAGGTACATCGTCGACCTCTTCCTGTTTGCATACTGAGGTTTGTCGTATCAGTGATGCTAACACACGAGACATACACTTTCTACGAAGGCAAACAATTGGAACCATCTCAATCGTACTACTCAAGGCTTTCAGGATCAGACATTGTCATCAAGCTCTCCGCTCATTGTCCTTCGTCGCCTGGTTTGCTTTTTTTTTTTTGCTTTGTGTCGCTTCAGGAATCTTGCATGGCCATGGCTTTACTGTGATGTCCACTGCGACACTGATGTGGGCAGGAACCATGCCTGGAGAATATCTATATCTGTTCTTACCCGCCGACGGTTTCGGTTGTAATCAGAGCTCGACAGACGATGAAGATACATGTTGCCCCTTCTTTCGTGATGATTGGCCAAGGTGGAGTCGAGTGAATGCGATGGTTTCATTGGATCTGGTCACATTGCTTCGCAAGCTCTATTCAATCGGTAGAGGAAAGAGGTGTCAGCTGCTCAGGCGCTCACACATACAGCTCGGTTCCGGCACAATTGAACACACCTGTTCCGAGCTGCAACGATACAGATGGTGCTTCCTTTCACCTCCTTTGTCATATCCAAGCAACAAATTCAGCTTCAGGTCGCGACGGAAGTGTCAAATAACTGCTAGGCTGAGTCTTGTGAGGACCTAATGTTATCTATCAATGGTTGAAAGCTGAAAACATAAGAATGAAGTATTTGCTCCAGTACCATTGGCAATTGCTAGAACGTTCGTCGCCTGGACCCTTGCCGTCTCGTCATGAATGAACCGAATATCAATATCAATATTAGTTGAAACTTGAAACTAGTACCAATCAGCAGAGGCCACTTCAACGGTCATCAGTTTTGGCAGCCCTCAATATCGACATACGTATTTCTTCTCTTCTTGCCACTATCATGTGGTCTCGCCGCCAACACCCCTCAAGTTACTGTTTACCATGCAATATGCCACAAACGACATCGCTTGCATCATGCATGACCCCTCGCGAGTTCGCATACACCACATTCCGCTTAAAATGAGGTTCTTAGACACCAAGAGCTGGGCGCTAGGGAAGTTGCCGATAAGAGTGCAGCCTCGTATTCCATCGGCATCGCAGAGAACAGCGAGCCCACTGAAAAGAAAGACGGACTACTACCATTAGCGATATTTCCAGCGACTATGCGAGAACGATTTGACTTTGCCAATATTGGAGTGCGACGCCCAGAGTTCCAACAGCTTTTAATCGACACGGCCCAAAAGCATAGCGTCGAGATCGCCATCAAGCCACTGATTTGAGCAAAGCGAAGATGCAGTGGAAGTCACGTTCGCGAATGATGCCAAGAGGTAATGCAGGGGTGAATCAGTCCCCTTCTCAGTGTCAGGGCTAACAGAATATTTGATTGAGATACTTATAGCGGCTACACAAATCTTCCTCCGAATCCGCACAGGTCACACTGGGGCGGGTCGCACCGCGGGTACAATATCTACCCCTATCCAAATCAATCCTCCGGCACATGCATCAACTCCTATCCAAATCTTGCTAGATTCGCTCATCACAATGGTATTTCAATATGCCATCCTCTGGGCTTACCTCCTCGCGTACATCAATCTCGTCAACAATGCATTGTTCCATTCCTGGACCGGAGTGGGCCTTGTCGTCAGCATGGCGGCAACCTGGCTTTTCGCTGTCGCCCTAGCACGAATTCCAATTACCCGCAGAATGTGCCGAGAGGATTTATCCGGCCTTTCCATACTATGCTTGGTCTTTTGTGTATTGTGGACACGCATCTTAGTATGGTACGATCATGGGACCGCGGAACCGGAGATGGTGACATGGGCAGGTAAAGTCGCAGCACTGCATCTTCAGGAACTCCAATTGATGTTATGCATACCAAAGATGTTCTAAAACGATTGGCCATATTTTTTGGTTCTACATTGGCATGGGCGTTGGAGTTCGTAGTCATGTTATGTTTCTGGGGGAATTTGCAGTGGAAAGATCCGATAGCGACATCTTGGCGGTTTATCACCTTGGGCCCGGTGGATGAGAGCGACCCGGAGAATGATCTGGACTTGTGTGTATATTCCTCACTGGTGGGTATTTCATTTAGTATCTATAACCAAGCTCATATTACGTTCAAGCTCCATGAGGATCCTGATTTGTTGCCCTCGCAACTTGACGAGAAAGTTTTTACATCCGAAGTCTGAATGCTCACGGCATTGGGCTATCTCTTCTAGACCTGGCTCTTACATATCTTTCCATATCGCTACATATGTCGTAGGCACCTAGGATGTGCGCCCCCAATAAAGTCTCTTTCAAATTCTCCATATTCATTCCTCATCAAACACTAATTCAATGCCTTCATCCCTTGCAGCCGCTATCGCGGCCTCTTGTCTTTCCTCACAGTGCATTTTCAATGAAGTAAGAATGTCACGTTGCCCTACAAAACAATGTCAGAAAACCCCGCAACGACTTTCCCGACGACCCACCTTCTAGGTAATGTTTGAGCATCAATCTCACCGCCGGGCGTATGCCAGCGTCGTTCTCATCCGGGAGATCGGGAAGTGAATCGCACTTCTTCTGAACCATTTCCAACAACAGCTGTGCTGCTTCCAAATCGTCCTCATACCCTATCTCATCCGGGGTTTCAGCCACCAATCGACTCACTTCGTTCCAGAGTCCTTCCGCACCGCTTGCAAGACGACCGATCGCCCACTTGTTAGAGGAACCACCTAGCTGTAGCGTAATTTTATCATCCGGGTTTTGTGGGAGCGAGAAGCCATATCCAAGGATCAGCTCGTCGTTCGCTTTGAGCCCATAGTTGTTGAAGACTTCTTCGCCAAGAGGCGTCATGGTATGCGAAATGATGGAAATAGTGGCCGACTCATCCCTTTCTTTCGTACTTCCGTCTGGATACGACGTGCACCAAGAAACAGGCTGTCCACGAGAATGGTTGAGGATATCTACTCCCGGAAGCATGAATGGATAACTCGAGGAGGTGGTCTGCAGCGTAGGAGATCGAGATAGAAGCGTGGACGGAAATGCGCGGGTTGAAAGATACGTTGATGCTCTCAGATATCTGTCCCTGATCTGGTTTGAGAGGCGTACGCGGAGAAAACAAGCACGGGAGATGCATACCAAGTGTATCTTTCAGCCCAATCTGGATCAACGGCATGGATAAAGGTTCGACATGTATTCCACTCAGCTTTCCAGCTTTCCTGACGATCACGGGTAGCGCCATAGATGTTAGTTCCTCGGAAAGCCTCCAGTTCAGATGACGTGAATTGAAGGGGCGTTAGCAGTGCGTCTGAAGGTGGAAGGCTTTTCAAGTAGGGAAGATGTCGAAGGACATCGGGAATTTGACTGTAATGGATTATGATTATCAGACACGCACATAGAGAGACGGTATTAGTTCAATGCACCTTGAATCGGGGAAGATCCAGTGTAAACATAAGTAAGTGCAAATAAGCTGCCTTTCCGACCACGACTGCAGGTCAACGAGAGTCGATTCGCCAAATAGCGCTGTTAGAGCACGCAGAGAACACTCCACGTCGATGGCCAGTGAAAATGGACAAGACACAATCGTAGTGTCGGCATCGATAGCGTCTTGCGCAATAGCAGAGAGTCCGAAATTGCCTGGCAGTGACATTAAACGGCGGAAAGGATATAAAGTATCTAGGTGTTAGATCGAGCACCTTGAGACAAAGAGACGGATGAGTGAATAAAACCGCCATAGGCAGTGAGCCATCGTCTAAGCTCGGCAGCGCTGCTGGGCTCCATGGTTGACATTGACCGTTAGAGGGATGAATAATAGTTAACTAATTTCAAATGCAGATCTTACTACATGAATGAACCCTAAAGCTTTAAAGCGCACGATATTGGCTACTTTTGCATCGTGTATTCATCCAAATTTCTTGTCCAGATCGTGCGAGGGCGGTTTCAATTGGCGGTGCACGATGCTGCACTCTCCGGACGTCTCTCGCACTAGGTCTTGAGCCGCCGGCTCCGGCTTTTCAGCCGGGCCCTTATGTGAGCGTAGTTTTCATTCGAGTTTTTTCATTGGCTGACGGGAAAACCCTGCTTAGACATTGCTTAGATAAGTAACTCTTGGCGCTAGCGCCCATCTCTTTTTGTTGAGAACGCGTGGAGACAGTCTGACACCGTAACTTACTGGCAGCACTGCAGACAACCTAGAGGTACATCGTCGACCTCTTCCTGTTTGCATACTGAGGTTTGTCGCATCAGTGATGCTGACACGAGACATACACTTTCTACTCGAAGGCAAACAATTGGAACCATCTCGATCGTACTACTCAAGGCTTTCAGGATCAGACATTGTCATCAAGCTCTCCGCTCATTGTCCTTCGTCGCCTGGTTTGCTTTTTTTTTTTTTGCTTTGTGTCGCTTCAGGAATCTTGCATGGCCACTGCTTTGCTGAGATGTTCACTGTAACACTGATGTGGGCAGGAACCATGCCTGGAGAATATCTATATCTGTTCTTACCCGCCGACGCTTTCGGTTGTAATCAGAGCTTGACAGACGATGAAGATACATGTTGCCCGGTCTTTCGTGATGATTGGCCAAGGTGGAGGGCAAAACAAATTACTCAACGGTACCGGCAATGAACTCGATCTTGTTCGTGGACAAAGAACAACACTACTATCTTGTGTGGCGATGAAACCACACAATCAGGTATCCTCGAAGCTTTGCGGCACGTTGAGCAACCTTACAATTCAGGTTCCGCTGTGAGAGGCAAACGCCTCACGCTACTTGGCCTGGAGGACGATACTCCGCACGCCGAGTTCGCATTATTATCGGCGTATCAAACTGCCGTCGGCGATGAGGAGACGCCCAACAAGATCATTCACCTCGCAGTTAGTCTTCAGTTTTGCAGTTGTGAGAGGGTCGTTGGCACGTTGTAGTCGCCGATCCTGAAACAACATGTTATGGAAGCTTCCTACGAGAAAATGTTCGAGAATTTGGAGGGTGATTGTATCATAGTGAACTGTACGAATGCGGCCTCGCGGGCACTTGAGCTGTTGAACATGCTACGTGCACCGTGAAGAAGAAAGTGCCGCTCGATCGAGCAGAGGATGGTTTTCATTCATATTACCAGTGTGTATGATCCAGCTGCATTGTGTTCGCCTGCATAGGACCGCAAGTTGGTTCCCTTTTTTTAACAAGTGCTTAATTTGAATTGCTCTTGTACTTTGTTTTGTTTGAGAAGAGGCCGTGCTATCATATCCGGATATTTCTTTATGCATGCTGCAGCGTGCCAAGTGATTCAAGGCACAGCCACTTATAGAAGCCTTCCTTCTGCTCAGTCAATATTCAGTACTACCTACCCCTGTAGACCAAGAAAAGCCACAGTCATGCATATGCTAACGTCTATCAGGACATCGAATGGGAAGATCGAGATCATCGATCAACTGCTCTTGCCACACGCGACAAAGTACGTGGAAATCACCTCTATCGAACAGGCCTATGATGCCATCAAAGAAATGAAGGTCAGAAAGAAAAAATACATATCCACTCCGCGGTTTTTGATGAATAATAGATTCGTGGTGCTCCGGCCATCGCATCGTTGGCATCGCTAGCTTTTGCTGCTTACATTCAAACCGGTCTCGATAGTGCTCAACCACCAGCCTTCCTCCTGTCACCCGAATCACTTTCCGCACAGGTGATCCAGAAACTCGACTATCTCTCCGGCGCACGTCCGACTGCCGTTAATTTAGGCACAGCAATTCGCCGCCTGAAGGCTGTCCTTCAGTCTTCTATAGATGCTGGAAAGTCTGTCCCACTGATCGCAACAGACTTGATCAGCGAAGGAAAACTTATAGCCGATGAAGATTTCGACCGCAATAAAAGAATGGCAGAGCATGGCGGTGAATGGCTTGCAGAACTTGACAGGGGATCTGGAGGCAGTGGTCAAGGACTTAATGTCCTCACCGTGTGCAACACAGGATCCCTTGCGACATCGGTATGGCATCTCTTAGCTAATGTATCCATTTTTGACGGCGATAAATGTGTCACAGGGCTACGGTACAGCTCTGGGGCTGATTACCTATCTCCACGAGCAAAAGAAGCTAGGTAAAGCATACTATACCCAAACCGCACCGTACCACCAAGGGTCCCGGTGAGCCGCCGATCGGTCGTGGTAATGCCAAGCTTTAGCTGATACCTCATACCTCACAGCCTCACGGCACTAGAGCTTAAGACAATGCAGGTCCCCTCAGTAATGATCTGTGATACAATGGTTGGTTCTTTATTTCAACATCATAAGATCCATGCCGTCGGTAAGAACCATTTGAGTTCAACGTTTCTTTCGATCATCTGATCCTTCCCCTTCATAGCGGTTGGTGCCGACCGGATAGCGAGGAATGGTGACACTGCGAACAAAGTACGTCATACTTGTTAACCAAACTCAGAGTCATCAGAGGATATTATTACCCGTGCAGATCGGGACTTATAATGCGGCCGTACTTGCGGCGCGGCATAAGATCCCATTTATTGTCGTTGCCTCAATTAGCAGTGTCGATCTCGATACCCCGGACGGTTCAAGCATTCCGATCGAGCATCGCAAGCCGCTCGAAGCTTGCCTCGTGCGCGGGGCTGTTCATCCCTTTGAATTCGATGTCGAAGGAAAGGTTAGGCAGGAAACTGTCATGATTACTCCCAGCGGCCTCGAAGGGATATACAATCCGAGCTTTGATGTTACTCCAGCTGAATTAATCACCGCGATTGTCACAGAGAAGGGCGTCGCAACTAGGAAAGAGGGCGAGACTAGTTTCGATCTAAGTGGAGTTGTATGATCTTACGAGATACCGACTAGAAGTAAAATGTACTTGTACCCACGCGACGGATCAAAACTTCAGTTAAAAATTAGCTAGTGCTAATTGTTTCTGAGATACTCCAAATCGGTATTACGGTCTTTATTCAAAGCGATATCTAGAAAGCACGGCTAATCGTCAATTTCCCTAGTTGAGCAGATTTAGCAGATTTAAGAAATGGGCAGTACTGTACTAAACCACTCCGGACTCGGTTTTCAAGTGTCCGATGGAGCAATTGTTGGTTGACGAAAAATATTTTCCCCTGCGTCGCAAGTCAATCTAGCTCATTAAGTGTCACTGACAGTTGTCCCTCCAAGTGGCCCTGTGTGGGCCAAGTACTACAACATGGTTTCAACCCATTGCCTGAGTCAGACTAGGATCATGGATCATCTGTTCACATTACCCATGGCACAACTTTGAAAGCAGTAAATTTAAGTGCCATGAATATTCCTTGATTTACCGCGGAGATTGGATGACGAGCTCTTATCTGGCTTATTCGACTAGGGTATAGTCCACACTACGAAGTCCAATTCTACTAGTAATCGAATCATGTGTTCGACACAGATGGAAATTTTCGAGAGTAACGACTGCGGTGCTCGATAACGTGTAATCGGCGGAAGTCCATAAAGAACGTGAGTGCGGCCACCGCACATGACAACAAGGTACTAGTAGTAGTACATGGATGATACTCTACAATATGATGACCAGACGAACATGACTAATAATCGCCACGACAGTAGAAATGGTTGTACACCGAATAAGGCAGGTGCTGTAATTAGAGAATCACATGCAAAGACTGTTGTCTGGTAGTCCATGCTTGTCCCACTGCCCCTCCTTACTCGCAACTCATCATGATCGACTATCTTCTAGGCAGGCCAAGTCCATCTTGGAAGCGCACTCAGGTAATGATAACCATAATCTGGCGCATCACTTTGCTTATAAGTGAATACAAGGTCTTTCTCGTCCTCGTCTTCTGGATTTGGCGGCTGGTGTACGGTAGCCCCAATGCTCCACGGTTTCTGTGGCTCAGAAGAGCAAATAGGCGTCTGCGTGAGTGGTACATATACATGTTTGTAGTTTCCAATTACATACTGCCTTTAGAACGTTTCACGCCTTGGCAAATCATCGTTAGTACACTTACTGCGGTGTATGCTGCTCGAAATTTGGACAAGATTACTGGTTTTGGAGGTAGGTCTATGGAACGTTATCAGCCATTGATTCATCTCATCTGAGCTTGAAATCTCGCAGCGCCGGAACCTCTGGCTCGTTTGGTTAGTCCCTGACCTTTGTTGCTGTCTGACAGTGCCATAACCGTTGTAATGCAGTACTCGCCCTCATACTACCGTGCCACATGGATTGCGATTGGACTTGATGCTGGATTTGCTACTGCTATGTCCATACGCCCTAAATGGCTTAAAGACTTCTGCTCTATCTTATTCTCCATCTATTATATCATCTACGCTAATGAAGCTGACGAAAAGGTACTTCTTGTGCATGCCACTAATGTCAATACTATTCACAGAACACGTCCGTAGATCCGTAGGCACAGAGCTGTTCCGACTGTGGAGATGCTCAGAACTACCTGGGAGAAGACTACTAACCCATATGTAAGATATCCTCGTATTGCTTTGAGGCTTATCTCAAAACGTTTCTAGCTCCGTTTAATTGCGTTGACGCCGCGAATGTCTCTGTGCAAGAAATTTCTACTGCCAAGGCCTATCACGTCGACATACGACCGTCCTTTAAAGGTGCATGTGTACTTTGCGCCACCTGCTGTTCAGCTTCAGCAAGCCACGGATCTCATACTTGATTTCCCGGGTGGTGGGTTTGTTGCAATGACCCCAGAACATCATGATGAGCGACTGCGCTCCTGGGCGCTACGCACAGGCAAACCAGTCCTCTCCGTCGAGTACGGCAAGGCACCAGAATGTAATGTCAACATAATGTGCCTGTTCTCACCTCACTAACGTATTCTAGATCCATATCCTTTCGCGATTGATGAATGCTTCGATATTTATCGGGTCATTTCTATGTCCGCTGGACGATGCATTGGCATGTCTGGTAAGAAGCTTAACATCATATTAACGGGAGACTCTGCGTACGTCGATTCATGTGTAGTTGCATACCGCTCATTCAGGGTCATTCAGCGGTGCAACACTTGTGGTGGGCGTGATGACCAAGATTTTACAACACAATACCGCGCTCCCCGCTTCTACAGCCCCTCTTCCCGCGCCTGTCGCACTTGTGCTGAGCTATGCAGCGCTCGACTTCAATTTTACCTCGTGGATGTCTCCTGAAAACCTCCAGGTCCTGCGCTCCGAGCAATCCTCGGGTAATCTTCCGGGCATACATGAGTTAGCATCGCAGAAAGACCACTTGCAACACGTCAGCCCGTTGAGTATGGTGGGAGACCGCAAACATGGGTCCGGACGCCGGAAATTACATAGACGCAGGAGCTGGAAAGATGCTCTATTGGATTTTACAGGGGTAGACGCTGATGCTGTCAGGTCGAAGCCAGTGCCAGCTCGGCATCACTCTACCTTGGGAATGAAGAAAAAAAGTTCCGTGGTATCGTTTGGAACGCGTGCTGGGAGAGATAGCGCGCGAAGCAATCCATTGCGACATGACGATAGTGGTTTTTGGGCGGGTTCTGAAAGCGACGAGGACGAGCCTGTGAGAGAGGAGGACCGGGCACTGGAGGATCGTGTGCGTTATGTGTACCCTGAATGCGTCAGCAGCGGTGACGGTGCACACTTGCATCAGAGGCTCGAGAAACAGCAGGAAAAACTCTCTGCAGCTGTAGCGGAGGCTGATAGTAAAGCGTCATCTACCAAAGGCGAAGACAAGAAACGGGAACTGATTGGCACCCGATTGACGATGACTAGCCGCACAGGGTATTTCCAGGATAGAATTATACCTCCCAGTATGGTAAGTTTGATTAGTGTTCAAATCCCATTGGGTATTTATTAAACTCCACAGATGCGGGCGATGGCCATCCTCTATATTGGTCCCCACCATAATCCGGATTTTGCCACTGATTACTTTATCTCGCCCATCCTCACGCCCGCGAAACTTCTAGCGCAATTCCCCCCACTTCTGATGCAATGTGGTGAAAAGGATCCATTTGTGGACGATACCGTCATTTTTGCGGGGCGTGTCCGGGAGGCCAAACGTGCGCGTAAGATTGAATTGGAGCTTGCACTTTCTGGGAAGAGTGCCCGATTTGGGGAAACGCTTCAAATGAGCTCCGCACACCTGGAGAGCAACGAGGATTTGGAGAAGTTGAGGCAAGAGAGGGAGCAACTTGCGAAAGAGACGGAGGACGACTGGGTGCAGATGGTGTTGTTCTCTGATTGGAGCCACGGGTACCTTCAGATGATGTCCCTGATGAGTGAGGCACGGGCTGTGGTGGAAGATTTGGCGGACTGGATGGAGGATGCGTTTGTGAGATACGGCGGTAAAGAGAAGGGCAGCCCATGCGGCAGGGTTGAGGTCAAGCCTGTTGATAATGGTGGAACAAAGAAGATCCGGTCACGGAGAAACTCGCCGCAATCATCGTCTGGTACTTCGAAACGGGTGAATGGGGACGTACACGCCGATGGTAGCCCTAGCCCGTTTACATCTGAAACGGAGACGGACGACTCGGGTATCACGTTTGTGGCTCGAAAGCGGCTTACGATGACACAGGGAAGCTCTGTGGGATCGACGCCTCTTATGAACTCATGCAGGGGATCTGGTGAGCTTGTTGAGAGTGTGTTGGAAGCGCAGAAGTTTGGGCAGTTGCGTCGTGGGGAAGTTGACACAGCGACTAGTACGACGCCTCAGAGCAGTACGCCTCGTGGAGGGAACGGGAAGATAGGACAACGGATCACGGAGAGTGAGTTATTGAGACGGAGGAGGTTATTGGATGCACATATCTTTGAAGGACCATAGTTAGTTGTAGTAAGAATTTATAATTGCTGTGCACGGGTAGAAATGGGAACCGGGGCGTGAGACACAGCCACCCTTGAATTGCTTCCAAGATCTTTGTCAATCCCGTACGTAGGTGGGTTGCACTGGTTTTTTGTTTAGTTCTAATCTTAAATCACTGAGGCTGTGTCATCTTCCTTCAAATAGCGCCAGGAGAGCGCTCCAGATTCAGTCATCCGCTTCCCCACCCGTTGTCCTGAAAAGTCTCAGCATCCGCTTCTGTTCAGAACTTCCGTTGATCTTAAGTACAACCTTTCAAATCAAAGAAGCCCTCTATTCCCTCGCCTAAATAATAAAAAGGTCCTATCAATCATGAACCTGGATTCGACTCGGGTTCACTGGTCGACATCTCCCACATCTCAACAGGAATTTCAAGCTTATAACAATCACCAGTTTATTTCAACTGAACCCACAAACATGTCTCAGCAACAGCAATCCTTTCCTCCAGGCGCAGGTCCGAATGACGCTCCTCAAGACCAATATCCTCCAGGTCACGCGTACAGGAGGAGTCAGTCTAACTCTCCGTTCCGACACACCACACATCCATCACCGTATCCACAACCAAACATTCCACCAATTCAACCTCAACCGGAGCTAAAACAGGAGTCATACTACACCCCAACCTCCGCAGAGTTATACACTCATGCTCAGGTCCTCGCATCCGGTGCAGCAGAAGGGTCTGCTTCCGCCCATTACACTTCCCAAACCGCTATAACTCGTCTCCCCCCTATTCTACAAGTAGAGAAGAAGCAGGTCACCACATCCGCAACACAAGCTGCAAGTGCAAGCAGGCGGAGAAATGAAGCCCATTTCGCCTGTCCGGTCCCGGGTTGTGGGAGCACATTTACGCGTCGATTCAATCTTAGAGGTGCACAATTACATCAATATTGTCTCTACATTCTCTAACTAATTCACTAGGTCATCTTCGATCTCACACCGAGGAACGTCCATATGTGTGCGAGTACCCCGATTGTAAGAAAGGCTTTGCAAGACAGCATGACTGCAAGTGAGTCTTACTCCATCACAATACTCTTCGATCATACATTTGTCTTCGGCCGACCGCCGTTCCTTATCGCGTCACCGATCCTCTCCACATTATTGACTCACCTATGACATGCTCACGTCATGATCTACACAGGCGACATCAAGCACTACACGCCACGCGCTCCCAATCCAACATCTGTCAGGGCTGCAAAAAGACCTTCAGTCGCCTGGATGCCCTAAACGTAACTTCTCTATATCGTTACCATCTCACATTAGCTAACGTCCATCCCCCTTTTGCTTTCATCCAGCGACATCGTAAGTCACTATTCCCGTCGTTATTGACACTCGAGTGCTTACTACTACTCCGCGGTATAGTTCGTTCCGAGGGTGGTTCTGAATGCAGACAGATTGTAGAAGCCCAGCAGCAGGCTGCAGCACATGCTCAAGCGATCACACAATCTCAGGGTCCTCCACTACCCGACCACCCTCCCGGCAATCAACCAGGACCCAGCTCAAGCACTGCCAGTTAGAGTTAGTGGTTGAGACCCATGGACAGTTGGACTCCCAGAACGCTTTTAGATATTTCTCCTTCATGTTTTCATGATTCCTCTTTACACTCAGGATGTAAGATTACCTGAGCTATAGGCTCATCATCATTCATTCCCACTGATGTATACACTCTTGTATCGATTCCTTGGGCTTACAGTTAATATACTTTGCTCTTAATGTTACCCCCAATCATTATTGCCACGATCCGTGAGAACTTGGAGAAACACGTGAGAAGTGCACCCTCGGCTATCATAGGGTATCGCTGCATGTCTTAGTACTCATCCAGTACTTCTCTTCCTCTCCCATCACAATGTCCCTTGCAATGCTCGTCGGTGGGGCTGAGTGCGGCCCATCGAACCCACTGCAGAGCCTGTCCAAAAGGTTCGACCAAGACCGCGGAGTGCAGCAGGTGCGTGCGGGGTTATGGGAAGTCCTAGGGTCACCAACCATTCTACCCCACTGCAGGATCTCATCGGTGGCACGCGTGCAAGTTCATCTCGAGAGGTAATAATAAAACCTCCTAATCAAACAAAACCCCGATAACATCACACGCAGGTTTTCCGCACCCAACAAGCTACTTCACCTGAACTACAACAGCATGCGGAACGTTTCTTTAATTCGACGCATGCGCCCCCGGCCCAGCTTGTAGTCCCTCAGCCTTTCAATCTGGCTGGATTTCATGATGCTCTTCCGCAAGTTCAAGCATCCATTCAATCACCGCAGACCCAGAACCCATTTCCCTCGGGCTGGGCGAGTGATTTTTTGGTACACCAGGTGCAAACGCCTGCATCTGCGATCAATCATGTCGAGGCTCAGAAGGATCGAATGCAGAGTCCTATTTCTGTGCCCATAACTCCGGGACTGCAAGGTGCGTGCTTATGGTGGGTACAGTGAATATATGGTATATGCGGAGTTCAAGTGCTAGGTAGTATGCCCTGGAACGCCTCGCATGTGGGCTACAGAACGAGTCCTATGTCGGGCATGATGGCCGCAGTGCCGATGTCGATGCAAAGATCTACTTTGCAGACTGATCGTGCGTTTATAGCTTGATCAAATGCAATCAAACGCTCATACATTGTCTGAAGAGATGTCATGGGACAAAGAGTTTCAGTCTCAAGAAACGATGTTGAATGCGCATATTGCCACAGTTGCAGAATCTGTTCACACCGCATCAAAGCCTACACCGAAAGACGATATGGCACAATTAGCAGCACGCGTCATTGATGCTGTTCAGGGCGAACAAAATCCAAAATTCCACCAGAGTCAATTCATGAGCCTCATGCGTCAGTTTCGGGACGGCGAAGTCATCGTTGAAGAAGACAAGATCGTTCCGAGTGAAAGCAGCACTGCTGTTCGTGTAGACGTCAAGGGAAAGGGGCGTGCAGTTGACATTCCTGTGCGAGAAGTTCAGGAACCTGTCCTTGTCCATTCAGTACCAGCGAGTTCCATCCAGGGTTTTCAAGGTTCCTTCGAATTAAGCGAGGCGTATCACCGTCAACGTGACAAAAACAATAGCGCAAACGATGCGTATTTTCAACAAGAAAACGAGGAGTTCTCGGATTACTGGGATGCTCATTATACAGGACCTGTGCCTCGCACTATATCCGCGGGCGAGCAAGGTTCATGGCATGAACTGCAACGCGATTGGGATGCCTTTGAAGCTACCTCCACGGGAATTAAAGCGTTGGCAAATTACCAATTTCAGGAGAATAATCCTTATCTCCTGGGCGACTCATCAAGGACGCACCATCATGGAATGCACGTGAGTGATGTCCAACGTGCCTATGATGTCAGTCACAAGATGTTTTTGTTTTTCACATGTATGCTGACTGCGCTCCATCTCAAATAGAGCGTGCTCGAACTAGAGGCGGCTGTCCAGCGCGATGGAAACAACGCTGCAGCATGGTATGAGCTTGGCGTCAAACATCAAGAAAGCGAACGTGAAAAGAAGGCTATCCAGGCCCTGGAACGTTCTGTTGAGCTTGATCCGACGCACCTGGGTGCTTGGCTTGCCCTCTCGGTATCTTACACCAATGAAAACAATCGCATGGGCGTTCATAAGGCAATCAAAGAATGGGCGATTCGCAATCCCAACTACACGCATATGGTCCAGAACGCCACTTTGACATCGGCTATTAATGTATCCTCTCCTGGCAATTTTGAGGCGTTGATAGAATGTCTTATCAGTATGGCACGTAACGCTGATGAGGTGGGAGGTGTGGATGCGGATGTACAAGTGGCACTTGCTGTGCTACTAAACACGACAGATGTACGTGCTTGTGATCTCGGGTCGTCCCCATCTGTTCCGAGAGTGATGGGCTGATTACCAATTTTTCCACTAGGAATATGCCAAGGCGCAAGATTGCTTCCTGACGGCCTTGGCTGTTCGCCCAAATGTGAGTGTTTCAAAATCGAGTTCATGTGCGCGAGGCTGAAGTAAACTATTACCAGGACTGGCTTCTGTATAATAGAGTGGGTGCCACGATGGCAAACAATGGGCAGGCTGAGGAAGCACTTCAGTTCTACTATCGGGCACTGGATCTAAACCCTGCATATATACGAGCGAGGTATCGTGACCCTTTCCTCATAGTTGGTTGTCGTGAATGCTGAGTGAAACACATCATGTGGCAGGTTCAACCTGGGTATTTCTTGCATTAATCTTCGGGTGGGTCTTTCTTATTCCGATAAGCTGTGATGCTGTGCTATTGTTGACGTTGGTTTGACAGCGATATGAGGAGGCACAGTCACACATTCTCGATGCGTTAGTTTTGCAAGATAGTGATGGTGTGGCGGACGATGGTGGCATGAACGACAAGCGTGGTGTAACAAACTCCACGCTATGGGAGAGCCTCAAGACGACGTGTTTACACCTTCATAGGCCTGACCTAGCAGCGTTATGTGATAAGAGAGACCTGGATGGTATGTTTTGGGACATCTTCTGATGTTTCTGATAAGGGGCTGATGACAGCTGATGTACAGGATTCAGGAATGCGTTTGAAAGCGGGCCTTGACAAGCGGATCCGTGAAATCCCCGACAATTCGTGCTGTAATGTCTGATTTCGTACTTGGATTTACTGCGTCTAGCACCGCTTCATGTGTATTTTACCTCGCATTTGTATCGCTAGAACCTATGGAGCTATTAGTTCGGAGTAGTTCTTGGGCCAGTAGCGCTTGATTCAAACCTGTACTCGGACCAAGAATAGCTGTGCTCCCATGAATACCTGTGCTCGGGGCAGGTATACCGAGCCGTCTATTCCTCTCAGCCACCAATAGCTGGAACCACGGCAAGGTCTCTGGGTCGTTTGGTTGAATTGGATGCTCAGCTACTTTTTTCATTGCGAGGAGGGTCTTTTGCTTGGCCTCGAAGCGAGACTTTTGATCTGCGACGAGGTCTCGGATCTCTTGGACGTCGGCGTCTGACATTGGAATCATGGTAGGCGTGCGTCTGATCATGGTGTAGTCGATAGAAATCGCAGGCAGAGTGATCTGTAGTATAATACAAGCTCAAGCGCTAGTTTGACGATGTAAACAGTGATGAGCGGTGATAATGAGGTCCCAAATAAGCGCCCTTGCTGACAACAATCTGAGACGTGTTCACAACTGTTTGGTTATTAAACCCGACACGCGAAACGGAACGCAGCAGCTGAGCCGCAGCACAAAAAACCTTGAACAAATACTGTACCCACAGACCATACTTTCAACCAACCACCATCCACTAAACAGTCATGGAAGCCGTTCTTCGTGTCACCGACGCTCTCAAGTCTTTCCGGGTACGTAGCAGTACTCTGCATGAAAGGAAAATTTGACATCTAACGCTCATTCAGGAAACCCGCTTGAGCACCCTCAGAACTCCTGCAGAGTTCTTTGATATCCACCGAATTTCAAGACCTGCAGATTTCAACACGGCAATATCGGTGCGTTTTCGCGGGTTGTTTGCATACTCTGGCGACCGGTACTGAGAACCGAACTCGTTAGCGACTCACATATAACACTCGGTATTTCTCGGGGAACTACACTCTCATCGTAGCTGCTCTTGCAGTATATTCCATGTGCGTAGGGTCCCAACCACGAGCTAGTGCTCAACCCTGAACCCATAGCTGACGTCGTCTCCTAGTATTGCAAGTCCTCTCCTTCTCTTATCCCTCGTCTTCCTCTTTGGAGGCTTTGCCGCCATCAACCGTTTTGGTGCGACTTACTCTATCTTTTTCTCCCCTTCACTCGGTACTGACGTAGGATTTTATTTAGAGGAAATATATGGGCAGTTCGTCACCCAAAAGACCCTGTACACAGGGCTCTTCGTGATCGGCATCCCCCTTCTGTGGTTCTCCTCTCCATTCATGACTTTGTTCTGGCTCATCGGAGCGTCCGCGTGTCTCATTCTCACCCACGCATGCTTGATTGAACCAGGAGTGGAGAGCGAATATGCAAATATCGAAGGAGCAGTGTAAAATGTCATGGGGAAAGAGAATGAGAGCTGAGTGCGCATGTGGTTGTTGTACTGTTTCGAGATTGGACTGTGTCTTTTTGAATCCCAATTCCGGTCGCTCGTTCTTATTCGTATAGGCGCGTATTTCCTTTACGTACATAGATTGTACAAATCGGAATAGGATGGACCGAGAGTCAGTTTCATTGTCTACGTTTAGAATATCAGTACTAGGATAATGATTCTATGATTGCAACGGCAGTGCAAGCGAAATCATGTGCAATATAAGAAGCTCATAAAGTAATGTACAGAGTTAAGCCATCCTCTCCAAGGAATGCAGTATCTCGGTACAAATGTAGATAGATAGATAAGCGAGTCACAATATCATCCGGGTGGGTCATCGGGTCATAGGAGCGGTAACCACTGGCCTTTTGGGCGCCTATAGTTAACGTATTGATGGGAGTCAGGATATCACTTACCGATGACTATGCTGGGAAGATCAAAGATGTCCCTTCGTATCGAGAAACAAAAGGTCGAGGGTATCGGCGCGCCGGAGGGCTTGAGGAGAACGCAGTGCGAGTATACCGATTTGGTCGTATTCTCAAAGGCATGAGAGGCGAAGTTTTCCCAGTATTCGACGACGGATTGGTTTTCGAAAAGCTGGCACCGGGTCAACGTGATTTCAAGAAAGAGACCGAGTATACGAACTTCGTATATGTACTTGCGCTTTCCAACGAGATCTTCCAGACGCCACTCGGTGAGCATGCAAAACTCGGGTGCGACAAGACAGATTTCGCCGGTTCGCCTCCAGACCACCGTTGGTGTGCCACTGTACGAGATAAGCTTTTCGAGTTCCTACATGGGAAATCAAGACCAGTGTGATGTGAGAATAAATTAATATACGTACAAGTAGTGATCTTTGGAAACATTTCTCGACGAATACTTCGTCCTCATCCGTCATGGGCATTTGCAGAGCAATAAGTGATGGTCGAAAGATGGCGAGTGCTCGAACAATGCGTAATATGTCATTCTTTTCAAAACTGAATGGTCCAGGGTTCCAGGGGCAATCCAACCCAAGATAATATTAGGATTTGACCACACAGGCCAGGAGCTCTCGACTTCTCAGCACACAGAGTATACGCACCGACTCGGGAGATGCTTCATGAGGAAGTGGTAACCTTCGGTATAATCATAAGGCGTTGTTACGTTGATGGCCTGAATGGGAAGATGAGCCATATACAGCATGAGAAAGTAGACACGAACAGAATGATGATCACCGCTTTGGATCGTAGGCGATGGTGACGTCCGCGAAGAAGACTCGTAGGAGTGAGAACGAGTATCCCTCGATGGCGTGCGTATTACACTTGAGGAACCGAGACTGACGACACCACGCGAATAGTGTGGTGCAAGGTGATATGGAGCTGATAATTGTGGCTGTGGTTGAGCGTAGGAGTATTGGAGCGCTGGTGACGAAGTTCGACATAGTGGCGCGGGATAGCTTGTAAGGAAGGTTGGCGACGGTTGAGAGGCAGACAAACTATCCGGCTGCGGCATTGATAACTGTGGCGGATCTCCGAACGGGGAGCCAAAATTGCTTGGCGCTCCCTGAATGTACTGGGGTTGCGCGTGGAGTGGCTCAGGAGACCACGCCGAATTTGGGAGTGGCTGAGAAACCTGTTGCTGTTGCTGCTGTGACGGAGATGGTGCTGTACCGGATTCTGGAGGACTTGGATTACCCAAGATCGCAGAAAGTATGGAGTACTCTAAGTTGGCGGCCTCGGAGCCGAACGTGAAATTGGGATCGAACGACACATTAAAGAGTGGATCGTGCGATTGGAAGCTTTCAGCTACATGCAGTGTCAGAATATCACACGACTAGACAAAAGAGCCAAGACGTGTTACATGTCGGTTGGAGCGCGGGCGCAGGCTCTGAACTCGATTCAGGAACTCTGCCCTTTTTCTTAAGTTGTTCTGTCATAGGCACGTGATCAAAATTAACCGGGCAAGCGGAGATGCAGAGAAGCACGCACGAAGTTCGTCATCGTCGAGAAGATACTTGGCTTTCTTGCGATGGCCTTCTGTACAAGTAGAAGCAATTCCACGCTTGACGCAACGTTGACAAGGACGAGCTATTAGAGGCAATATGAAGTTGACATGTGCGAGATCCGGGAAACAGACAGGTGACCTACAATCATCACATGTTAAATGCGCTTTCTGACAGTGCGCGCAGGCACGGTTCGCTTTCTTTTTCTTGGGACCGTCCCTGCTTTTGCGAGGAGCTTCAGTGTCTTCATCGCGTCTGCGTTTCTTCAAGGCGACTTTGTCTTTTTGTGTGCGGTAATGAGAAGGGCCTGCCTGCGGTTCTGGAGTGACCATCTGGGAAGGATTCACGTATGCACTAGATGGTGAAGGAGCAGCAGTAGTCACAGGGGATGGGTCGACCAAAGTAGACATTTCTGAGGATGTAGCAGTGAGGGTGGAATATGCTCCCATGAGAGTTGTTATGAAGACATATAATGATCAACAAGGTAGATGTTTAAAGACTTGTAAGAAGTAAAAGGAAGAAGGATTATGACTGTCGGTTGCAAGCAAGGGAAACTTTGACGTCGGCCGTAAACCGATGAGCAACTGATATCCTTCCTTTTACATCATTTCCAATTATTGCCAAGTACATATAATATATTTTTTTACTATTTTGATTACATAATAAGTCAAACACCCGTAAACCGGTCGGCATTGCCGATCACGGACCGGAAACACCGGGCTGACGCTAACTAACATGAGGCAAAAATTCTATAGGTCTGTTCTAACTTGAACAAAGTTAGAATGCGTACTAGTGACAGTGTGAAACACTTGTTCGCTAGGCTGGTTTCTTCACTCGGTCGTGCAACTGCCACACGCGAATTCAAATGGATGAAACAAGCTTTGATCCCATCTCATTCTCTCACACTTCCCGCCATGCTCCAGCGCAGGTTGAGTGGAGAACCACTTCAATATATCTTAGGTGTGCAGACTAGTCCATCAATTCCACGTGCTAATCACTCATGCAGATCTCTAGGCACTACGCCATTTGGTCCACTTGACCTGCTGACAAGGCCTCCAACATTAATACCTCGTCCCGAGACAGAAGACTGGACTCTTCGCCTTGCGGATATGTTATCGCCGACCCCCCACCGTCCGCTAACCGTCCTCGACCTATGTACTGGCACCGGCTGCATACCTCTTTTATTATGTCATCTCTGGCCACCAGGCAGCACTCGCGCTTATGGCCTAGACATATCTAAAGACGCGATCCGCTTAGCCATGGATAATGCTGCACGTTGCAACATTCCATCATCCCAGCCCTCGTCCCTGACTCCATACAGTCAAAACGTATTCATTCCAGTGCTTGGTGATCTCCGTGATCCAGACGTCTTCAAATACCTCCTGCCGCCATTCGACATTATTACGGCGAATCCTCCTTACATTCCAAAACGAGAGTACGACGAGCTTCCTATATCAGTCAAGGATTACGAAGATCCTGCCGCATTGTTGGGCGACCCCCCAGATTCCGAGGAACAGGATGGCCTCACTTACTATCGTCTCATTTCGCAGCTTCTCAGACAAAAAGGGATGTTGCGGGACGGTTCAATCGTGGCATTGGAAGTGGGCCGAGCTCAAGCAGATGCGGTCGAGGGCATACTCCAGCAGTCAGCAGGCTTGCGAAACACGCAAGTATGGAAAGACCCATGGAATGTCAAACGTGTCGTCCTTGCACGCACTTGAGGATACTCACATACACGTGGCGTGTCCTCGAGTGATCGACGCTCTTCTAATCTCCAGATGCGCGTAATAATAGCAATCTTACTCCGTTTCTGCCGTGACTCATGACGTCCGATATATGAAGTTTCTACCGCTTCCCTCGACAACGACGTGGTTGACCTATGATCGAACTATTGAGTTGTTCTCTGAACGGAAACTCTTTTCCGGATATTTCACGGCGACCACACGTGGCAGCCCACATGCGGGGAATACAGACGGAAATCTCCCACTGCGAAGGGTGAGACGCCATGACAATGACAATAATTGCACGTGGCGCTTATGTGGCAGAGCAACCGACCTTGATTGGCGAGGGGAGCCGATTGCTCGTGGTGATGGATTTCAAGGTTGTCCGCAATCCAAATACTCAGGAGGTCTGTGATTCTAATGGATTTGATGTTACATTCGCAGAAAGCCGAAGTGTAATTCTATAGTGAGTGATCTCATTGTGAGCAGCTTAATGAAAAGTTTGATCAACCCCATGCAGACCCCTCGCGTTGCATATTTCCGCCGTCTTTATATCTCACCTTATCTCATCGCATTCCCAAGCCCCGGCAAGCGCCACATTTTCGTCTGAAGATGTCTATTTTCTACTCGATGCTGAAATCTGGCCTACTTTTAGCTGTTCTTCTGATTGGTGGTGGTGATATCGATGAAGGTTGAGAGGTTTCTTACGAGAGTGAGTCAGAGTACATGTCTGATGAGTCTTCAAGGAATAATGAATCAATACGCAGCCGGCAACGTGCTTCAGACCCCCGACTTTACGACATTGATTTGGATCCCCCTGTGACGCTTGTGCGACATGAGCACTGTTGTACTCACCACCGCTTGGACTATTTCCTCTTCTAATGCCCCCATTACCGCCATGACAGTAGAGCAAATGGACTTTAGAACGTAGAGGGCGACGACAACTCATTGGTTTAAATAGATATCCTGGCGCCTTTTTGTGCTCCACAGTCATTCCGCACCATCGCCAGGAAAAGTCCAATAAGACGAGATGATACAACAAGTATTCATGATTGATTCGCCACACTAGGATCCTGTGGGCTAGCCGCGGAGTCTGTGGCGGTTACAGTGACATCCATTTTCCTCGACAATCAACACAACACCATAGAAGACCATCTTGTTCTGATCGAGATTTTCAAACCACTCAAAAATAATGATCGGAACGATGCATGCGCTATTTCTGTCGCCATTCTCTGGATGTTGAAGTGTTTGACAGGGGTTAAGGAAGACTGGTCTTGCTGTAAGCTGCCGAGCCTAGTGCCGTTTTCTTCCTATCTTCCAGACTGATTAAGCTCTCTTATATCTAGTTTGGACCCAAGTCGTGAAGCTGTTCGTTGAGTGCTCCTCGATTATCCTACGCGGGTGATTGAGCTTCCCGCGCCTTTGCACATGCATCCAACTAGCATTCCGCAGGGGTCGGATCCAGATGCATCACTCCACACCAACTTTCTACTCTCAAATAGAGCATCGCTTCCCCGATTACGATACGTGTTTCCAACCTTCCGGCATTGCGCAAGCAACACATCTTGATCTGAAGAATCGTCATCTCCCAAATGATCTGAAACCTGCGGTGTCGGAGATAAGACGGAGACAACCAGTGGGAGTTCCACCTGCGGTCGTAGCGCATCCCAGGGATATTGGTGAGATTTACTTCCAATGGGGCGAGCTGGTGTTTGGGCGCTCTTCTCACAATAAAGTGCACACTCCAAGCTCACACCCCAAAGGGGGTTGACCACGTTATAGTCAACCGAATTACATGGTGGATTACCTCAAAATGAACAATAATCGTGCTTTAGCAAATGTGGAGCTATGCTCGCATTGAGAGATTAGAACACTTGGAATATTAATGTGCGCTGAAACTTGCATCAAGTTCTAGCATGTACTTCATGTAACCCTCCTAAACGACTCCTGAAAACCTACCCTGCAAGCATGAAACATCTGGCCAAGTAGCGGAAGTCCCTCACCGGCCGTGAAGTTTTCAACTATGCTTGACGATCGGCGCACCGCCTCCAACCGGCGGCCCAAACATATCCAGATTTTAAGCTCCACCAGATTGGATCTTGATCATTAATTACTATGGACTACTACTAGTACAAGCCGATGGATGTTGGTTCTGCATACCTTTGCCAGTGCTCGCGTGATTCAATTCACGAGGTTAATTATTATTCGGACTACTAGTAGTATGAGCCACTGATGGATATTGGTTCTGCGGCCCGCTATCTGGAACCGACCAGTGGCGCCACTACGGTTCGCGTGATTGGATCTACCTAGATCTGATTCGTCGTACCAAGGGGTTCTACCCCAAGATAAGACAGTCATTTACTGCGGGGGGAGCCGGCAGAGGAGTCTTTTCATACATCTACCATCTCATACGCAAAGCTTAGCATGGCATACGAGAGCATCCCACTCGAAGCCTTCCATGAAACATTCAAATCTAATACTGGTGCGTCACATTATATTTAAATTGCCCTTTGTTCAATCCCGACACGACTCGTCGAATTCAGAGCTCTCCAGTGTCGCACTAGGAGGAAAGGTTGTGAAAGTCTCAGACGAGTTCTTCGCTGAGGCATTTCACCTACTTGAAGTTGAAGTAAGTTCCACAGCCAGTGTGAGTTTACAATATATCAAATCCCTCTCAACAGCCAGCTCCCAGCCTCAAAGGGCAGTTTGGCCCTAATGGCGCGTTGTACAGCGGCTGGGAGTCACGGAGACATAATCCTTCCTACGACTGGTATGTTGACGAGTATGATCTGCATAATATGTCCCGAAAGTGTTCTCCGCACAGGTGTATCATTAAACTTGGCACGTTGGGCACGGTCGTCGGGTTCGACATCGACACAACCCACTTCAACGGTTTGTCTCAGGCTTATCTTTACAAAATCAATGATATTGATAAGGTCGTCGTAATTGGTAGGTAATGAAGCTCCCGAAGTATCCGTAGATGGCATCATTGACTCATCATTGGATGAACATAACGTGGACAACGCAAAGGTTCGTATCTGTATCTCGCGTCCGCTTTTCCTAAACCGAAATATAACGCTCCAGTGGACGGAAATATTACCTCGTGTCCCCCTCGGCCCGTCTAAGCGGCATCTTTTCAAGATACCAGAGACTGAACGAGTGAAGTTTGTAAAGTTAAACATGTATCCGGACGGTGGTATCGTAAGACTCGTGCACAACTGCTCGAATGTGAAACTCACGTGTTTAATTATAGGCGCGTTTCCGAGTCTACGGTAACGTCGCTCCTGTGCAGCCTGATAGCCCTCAAGAAGTGTTCGATCTCGCCCATGTCTTCGCTGGAGGTCGCGTGACATTTATGTCCGATCAGCATTTTGGTGTTGGCGCCAATCTGATTCTCCCAGGGCGTGGTAGGTCTCGCGCTTCTTGGCAGTTTGAGTTCGGTACTATATCTGTGCAGGTAAAGATATGGGCGATGGTTGGGAGACTAAGCGAAGCCGGCAAAAGGGTCACAAGGATTGGGTGATCATTAAATTGCAAGTCACCGAAAACCTCTCAGAGTCCCATGAATTGAGCTTATAGGCGACTATCTAGGGGCGCACCAGGCCATCTAGGAACAGTCGAAATTGACACGGCACATTTTAAGGGCAACTTCCCAGAGAGCTGTGAACTCCACGCTTTGTGTAGCGAAGATGAGATACCAAATAGCGACTGCCGTCGATTGGACACAGATTTTGTCCCCGGTCAAGCTTGGTCCGCATCGTAGGCACTTCTTTGCACTGGAAGCAGATACCTCTGTTGCCTACACGCACGTAAAGCTTACCATATATCCTGATGGTGGTATCAAACGCGTACGAATCTATGGCACGAAGGGACCCTGTCCTACAGCAGACCTTGCAGTCAGACCTACTGATACAGCAGAAAACGATGCTGCTGTACCACTTGAGTCGGCGCCTGTAGCAATGAAACAGGTCAAAACCATACCTGTTCTCCCCCTCACACCAGAAGCCTTTTCGCCCTTTGGCCAAGTCATTCAAGCATATGGTGACCATGCCGCGGCTCCCCCAGGGACTAAGATCACGCCTGCGAATCAGGGTTCTGCAACCAAATTCCATAAACTTTCACTTTTAAAATCGTCGTATCCGGCTGATCTGGAGGCTAGCAGTGGACTGTCCGTCTATCGCTGCAATCCGACAAAAGTTGTTAATGGTGGTGTGGAGCTCAAGGTCGTCGAGCGTCACCCATATACGAACCAGGCCTTCATTCCTATGGGAGGGGGAGGTATACAGGGTGACGAGGTGCTGAAGGAGCCAGGCAGTGCATACCTTGTGGTGGTCGCCCACAATGGAGCCGATGACAAACCCGACTTCAGTACTCTTCGTGCATTCGTTGCGAGTGCAGGGCAAGGAATCATGTATAACACCGCAATTTGGCGTAAGTGACCCACCAACATTTGCGTTACCAGTTTTTACAACATGTTTCAGATCAACCGATGACGGTTTTGTACAAGGTAACGGGCCTCTTTAATCTGTTCTGGAATGCACAAGCTCACCAGCTTTCTGGAAGCCAATGGACTTCACTTGCGTGGAGACGCAAATCGGGAATGGCGACAAGGCGGATTGTGAAATATTGGACTTGGAAGCTAGCGAGGTGGTCATTCTGGCGCTTCCGCGTCACTAGGTTACCTTCCTGCTCGACACAACACACCTTCTGATTGATCGACAAAGCGTGATATCAATCGGAGTGATGTGTATTATTTAAGCTCTAGTGTTCGAGATCAAGCCACAATCCAGGCTTGTAAGCTCTATGTAGGTCAGTGATGTGTCTATTAGTGTAATAAATCTACTTCTTTGCCTGCGGCATCGTCTTGCGGTAGGCCTCTTCCAGTTCCTTCTGAACGTTGGGTAGCACAGGCATGTGGTTCTACGAGGACAACATCAGCTCCTACCCTTCAATCGACGTGCATAACATACCTTATACTCCATGGTGAACTCGCCCTTGCCCTGCGTCGCACCGCGGAGCTGACTCGAGTAGCCAAACATGTCATTCAGAGCGACTTCTGCAGTGCAAACGAACTCTTCATCGCGGACCTCACTGTCAATGATAGTACCTCGCCGTTGATTCAGTCCACCGATGACAGCGCCTATATGAGAAGTGAGTTCATCCACGCAACCAAAAGGGCTGCGACATACTCTGGAATTCAGATGGGGCGACAACCTCGACAGTCATGATAGGCTCAAGAATGACCGGCTTTGTATTTTTATAAGCTTCGCGGAATGCACCAATAGTGGCGTTTCGGAAAGCAAGTTCAGACGAGTCCACAGCATGGAAAGCGCCATCCTTGAGCACGAAGCAGCAGCCAGTGATGGGGTTACCCGACAGTGAACCTTTCTCAAGCGCCTCGTAAAAGCCCTGTACGACAACATGAAGACATGATCGATCTTCGAGTAACTACGTCGACGTACCTTCTCCACAGCAGGAATGAAATTAGTGGGGATGTTTCCTCCCATGACAACATTCACAAAGTCAACATCACGGCTAAGGTCCTCGCTGTATTCCATGGGCTCAATGTTTCCGATGACACGTGCAAATTGCCCTGCACCACCACTTTGTTTCTTGTGTGTATAGTTGAACTCCGCACGCTGCGTGATAGTCTCGCGGAAGGCGACGCGAGGTTTACCAGTCGTACAAGCGACATTGTACTCACGACGCATGCGCTCGACGTAAATCTCCAAATGAAGTTCACCCATGCCAGAAATGATGGTCTACAGTGAAACGTGAATAAAGGAGTGACATTGCATACAAGTATACATACCTCTTTGCTCTCTTTGTCAAGATGAACTCTGAACGTTGGATCTTCCTTCTGGAATCTGTTCAGGGCACGAGAAAAGTTGGGAGTCTCTTTGCCTTCAGGTTTGATTGCGAGGGAAATCACAGGTTCGGGAACGAACATCGACGTCTTCAGAATGATATGGGTAAGACCAGCACCAGAAGGAGAGTATAAAATGCTTACCATGGAAAAACTAGTCGAACCATCGGTGAAAGTGTCACCAGAGGAGCATTCAACGCCGAAGATAGCGCAGATCTCACCAGGACCGATAGACTCGATATCCTAATTTCATAAGGGTAAGAGGTCTAGAACTGCGTAAACTACAAAGACGCGTACCTCCATCTCGTTACTGTGCATACGGACTAGTCGAGGGATCTTAACCTTCTTGCCAGTGCGGGCGTTGTAAATGATACCGCTCTTCTTGAGAGTGCCTTGGTAAACCCGCATGTATGTCAACTGGCCAAACCGTCCCTCCTCAAGTTTGAAAGCCAAGCCGACGAGAGGTGCATCTGAGGCAGGGACAAGCGGAACAGGTGGGGCAGATGCAGGTTGGGTTGTATCATGGGCTGTCACGGCTACCTCAGCGGGGTTCGCGAGGTATGCGCATACACCATCGAGCATAGGTTGGACAGCGGTGTTCTTGATTGCAGAGCCAATAAAGACTGGCGAGAACTTGAGGCCGACGGTGGCACGACGAATGGCCGCAACAAGCTGGGCAGTTGTGGGGGTCTCGTCCATGATCAGAAGTTCACCCATTTCGTCGTCCACTTCAGCAAGTTGTTCGAGCAATTCGGCACGCTTGGCCTTGGCGAGATCAAGCACAGATTCAGGAATATCATCAGACTCTACGACATTGATGCTGCAGCATACGGTTAACACCGCTGTAGAAGACAGGTTCTTAGAGACATACCCCTTTTCTCCTTCATTGTAAATGGCTTTCCAACGTACAAGGTCGACTACACCCTTCAGCTCGTCTTCAACGCCTATAGGTACTTGAACTGCTGCAGCTGCAATCTTAAGTTTTGACCGGATCTGATTGATAACTCGCCATGGGTTGGCGCCAGGCCTGCGGAGGAAATTTAGAATTCGAACTTCAAATTGATGAATCAAAGCTTACCTATCCATCTTGTTGATAAAGGAAATACGGGGAACACCATACCGTCTCATTTGTCGGTCTACTGTGGTAGTTTGGCTCTATATAAATGATGAGACGTTTTTGATCAAGTTTAACTATGTTGTGCACACCTGTACACCAGATACAGCACATAGAACTAGGATAGCACCATCCAAGACACGGAGGGCACGCTCAACCTCTATGGTGAAGTCAACGTGACCTGCAAAGACGCGTCAATTTCAGTACGGAGATAGTTAAGTGACCATTTTACCTGGGGTATCGATGATATTAATAGCATACTTTTGTTTCTCGTTTGTCACAGGTAAAGTTGCTTCCCAATCACAAAACGTAGCAGCACTTTGAATAGTGATACCCTTTTCGCGTTCAAGCTCCATACTATCCATCTTGGCACCAACAGCATCCCGACCTCGAACCTTGGTCGGAAAAAAAAATCAGTCACGACCCATGTAAATAAATTTAACTGGGAAACAAATATTGTTTGGAAACCAAAATAATTGCCCAACTCACCTCGTGAATTTCCCGAATACGACCGGTGTAGAACAGTACACGTTCTGTGAGAGTCGTCTTGCCGGAATCGATGTGGGCGGAAACACCAATGTTCCTCTGGAAATTGAGCCTTTGCACATCTTTCCCTGTTAACTGATATGTGGGGTAAGTTGGTGGCTCATATTCCACTGGTGAAGACTTGGCGACCGCAGCTGCTGCTGAAGCAGCGCGTCTGCCTGAGCATGATACAAAGCACTGCGGAGAAGTTCTTGATGATCTAGAACTGTATAACGCCCATTGCCATGAACTGGGCAGCCTCCGGACAAATGTTTGCATGACAGGTCAGAAGGACATACAAAAATTAGGCGGGTGGCGATAAACCCGACAACCCGCTACAACTATCGGAGTTTCAAACTCAGATATACTGTTCATTGCTAAGGTCCATTTTGAAAGTGTTTATTCTATTCGTTGTGTCCTACCAACGCCTCTTTTCATCCGTCATCATGTTGGAATCAAGGAAGAGGCCCTTGCCAGATGACGGAGAGGTTGCTCAAGCAAAAAAGCGGGTGTTGACGAGCACGAGTGGGAGCCCGGAGGTCAACGGCTTGAGTGCTAATCACGACGCAGAAGAACCTGCGGACAACCACCAGTTAGAGGTGATTTTGGCATCTCTTGTACCTTACAGTCCACAAACCTCACTCTTTATTAGCTATTTCGCAAGGAAGCTATCTTCAGGCGCATGAAGCATTACTCCAGAGAGAATGAACGGAATCAGGCGCGCATTGCTCAACTGGAGCAGAGAAGAAGTTCGTGCGAGGCAGGTCTAGTAGCTATTGCTGCATGCTGGAAGCAGGTATGTGTTATATGTTGCTGGTATCTTAGTAGTGGGCATCAACGTTCTGGTGGGATAGTTGGTAGACACCGTTCAAACCCTGACGCCACCAGAGGAACTTCCAGTTGTCGAAGTCGATACGAAAGGTGCGTCAAGCACTCCTTTCATGACTTGGTTTCCGTTAAACATTGTACCAGATATTTTTGACTTGTCACAGCACATTTCAACTGACTCGAGCCTCAAAGCTGCACTCGAAAAGAACATGCTTGCAACCGAAAAACTAATCGCAAGCTTCATGAAACTAAATCCGGCCACCTTTAATGATAAGGCATATCAACGCTGTCAGACATCACAGACCGAGGTCAGCATTTCCACTGGGCCACACCATGCCATATTAACTCGACTTAGTGTGTTGCTCTTCGCTCTGAGATAGCACTTCTGCAGCAGAGGCTTGACGAGGTCCAGTCAGAGAAAGAGCAACTACACGACGACCTTGTTGCTGCGGAGATCAAGCTAGACCGTATGCAAAGTGGCACTGTTGCAGCCATGAAGACAAAGGGTGGGGTAAAGGAAGATGCAAACTCGGACCAACCATGCCCAGCGGAAGGAAGCACCCCAAATCATGGGACATCAACTCCACCAGTCAGTAACCATGGATGCCCCTCATTATTGCATAGAACTCACATTTTCTAGCCGCCTCAAATAAATGGTCATAATGATTCATCCCTGTCAGATATCGAAGCTTTTCGGTTGGAGCTCAAGATTTCCTCCGAACGTGCAAGTAAACTGGAGGCAGAAATTAGGACTCAGGCGGAGATCATAGCGAAGCTCGAGGTCGAGGTTTGTCGGTTATTACCGTCTGCAGGACAATACTGAAAAACCTTAAAGCGCGCCGCGCCAACAGTCGAAATGGTTTCTGGGACTGTGCATTACAAGATATTATCTGAGCGTAGGGACCAGCTGGAGCACCTGAAAGCTGAGAACGATAGCAGAATAGGACGCTTGGATGTCATGATACGTGACTTGCAATCAAGTCGGACGCAATTTGAGGAGGAGACTCGGGTAGGTTACTCCACACTTGTCCTCTTACTTATTCATATCATCTTTGTCAGACTTCCGCGCAACAAATGAATCAAGAACTCAAAGCCGTACTTGCTAAGCGGGATGCAGATCTCTCTCGCCTACGCGACCAACGTGAGCTGCTGCACGCCGAATTAAATGAACTTAGAAGTCGTGAAAATATAAAATATCAGTCATCTCGGGAGCTCAAGGCCCTCGCCGAATCACGAGCGGTGCGCCAGTTACACACAGATTCATACCAAGTTGTTGATACATTGCAAATAGGAAAGGATAACGCAACTTGAGTCGGAGGTTAGGAGACATAAGGCCAAATTAGCTGCGCATGCCGGTAATGAAGATCTCATGAAGCATTTCTGGGAGGGAAAAGTTGATGATCTTCAATACGTGGACGGCCTTCGGAAGAAACTGATGTGCGCATGATATTCTAAAGTGCGGAGACGGGTACCATTGACATCACACAGTGAAACGGAAGCAAAGCTTGCCGCACTTCAGAAATCCATGTCCACTATACGAGAAGGGCAACCCGATATTGCACGTCATATTGCCTCAGAAGCAGCTGTGCGGGAAGAGCTCGCGGCGGTCACAACAGAATTATCACGGTATCAATCTCTCCTTGGAAAACCCCCTTCTTCAGACCTCGCTAGGCAATTACAAGCGAAGGAAGATGAGCTCCAGAAAATGCGGCTTCTTGCAGAGCAACATCAGCAGGCGGAGGATGCGATTTACGCAGAGGTGGAAAGGCTTTCGGGAGCATGGGAGGCTTTGGATGGGCAATTGAAGAGTAAGGTAGTGAGCTTAATAGCGGCAGAGGAAAAGGTCGCCAAGAGCGCACACGAGGTACGTCGCCATTTCTCGTCCGTCCAGCAGGTTGAGTGTATACTTGGTATCCAGAAAGCGAAAGCGGATAACAAGTACTTTGCGGCCATGCGCGACAGAGAGTCCGTCGAGATTGAGCGGAAAAACGCCATTCGGAACCTCGAGAAGCAAGCCAAGGTTGTCGAACGACTGGCTGACGGCGAGAAAAACCTGCAACAACAAATAGTGCGTTCTTTTCCTTTGCATTCTGCCCCTCCGTCTCTTACCATCGTCATTTTGACTCAGGGTCATCTCGAAGCAGCCAACCAGCGTCTGCATCGAGTGATGGATGAAGCAGAAACAAGATTCACTGCTCTTGAATCCGATATTCTGATGTACAAGAAGCAGGCCGAAAGTACCGAAGAGATGATGATGAATGTACGATTTCACATCCTTGTCTGGTCCATATTTATAAATTGTCTACCTAGGTTCGAAAGATCGCTGACGAAAAATATGCTCACATCCACCACCTCAAGGGCTGTCTATTCAAGAGGGACGACGACCTTACTCGTATGAAAGCCGAGGTTGATAAACTCCGTCTTGAGGCGAAGAAGTTGAAATCTGCTTCAGCAAGTGAAAAGGAAGCAGAACTTATGGAAGAGGCTGCGTCTGTCTGGGTACGTTGTACCCTCGGTGTGGTGTTTGGAAGTGATTGTTGAATGGGTTCACAGAGACTCATTAAATGTTCGACATGCAAAGAACACATGCGTGGAGTTGCTCTCACCAAGTGCTCACACAGTACGTATTACTGCTAGAAATCAATAAACATGAGTGAACTAATTTCCTAATTTCCAGCGTTCTGCAAGCAATGCATCGACGCGAGGATCTCCACACGTCAGCGGCGGTGCCCACATTGTAATTCAGGCTTTGCACAGAGCGAGGTAGTGAACGTCCTCTTCCAATGACTGTTTCTCCGTTTCTATCCATCCCTGCTCAAACGTAGACTTCTGGTAATCTTCGCTGCTTGGCGTCTCTTTTATTGGACCGAATCTTCAGTCACGCGGCGATGTATTGTAGCATATTTTATGCTTTTTTATGGAGCACTCGTGCCGGGTAATGTAATGATGATATCATTTTATCTTTGGCATCTACGCTGGTGAATGAAAATTGTGAAAATTGTGAAACGGTCAAACTGTGAAACGATGCGGAGATTGCAAGGCATGATACCTTCGCTGGATGGTGGTGGAATGCAAGACCAATGGGCTGCCCGTCTGTGCAACTCTTTGCAGGAGGACAACCAAGTGAGCACAGATATCGTTCCACATGAACCACTACACAGCAAGACGAAACCGCTTTATAACGGACCAGCAATTGAGACTCAATTGGCCTGCTACTAAATATGTCCAGAGGTCGATTAAAATTCGACAGCTATTCGAGGTGTGTTGCAGCTGGCAACCTGACTCGGGGGTGTCACTGAATCTCTTGATATCCGCAACACCACGAAGAATCACTCTGGTTAGCGTCCCAAGCAATGACTTCTCGTTGTTATATCAAGCGATAGAGGTGAAAACATCTCAGCAATATTCACCTAAGTACTTCATGCAGAATTGTCAGGTTGATGGAACATTGGTGATACGATAAAAGCGATGGAACGAGAAGTAGGTACTGCGCAATATGCTGAGAATGACTACCGCTTGACCCAGGCATACTGTAGACAAGGTGAGCAAATGAGAGAAAGAATCAACGAAAAATACACATACCCGCTTGCGTGCCTTCGCAAGACCAGGCTTTTTCCGCTCAACCATACGCGGATCGCGACGCAAAAGTTTCGCTATGAACAGAGATGTTAGTCAAATTTGTTAAGTGGAGGACGGCTGGAATGGAAGTGATGCGCAACACTTACCCTTTCTCAAAATCGTTGCGACGGCTGGTTCGTGTGCTGCCAGACCCTTTGCGATACCATGCGCAACCGCACCGCTTTGTCCAGATGTACCTCCGCCACGTACGATGGCGAAGATATTATATGCCCCCAATAAACCCGCGAGTTTGATTGGATGAATCACGCGAGCACGATCAGCGGGAATAGGGAAATAAGTTGAGAGAGGAGTATTGTTCACGAGAATCTGGGAGACGGATACAGGCTCGTTGCTCTTCGACGAAGAAATGGGGTCAAGAAGAGCTGTAAGCGCGGTGTCTGTTTCCGTTGCTGCTGGTATTGACTGGGAGGCGGTGGATTTATCTGCGGGAGGTTGTTGGACAGGCACGATCCACACCCGCGCAGAGCTCGTCTTCCGCTTCCCGAGGGTATAGCTTCGCCCATACTCATCGAACTTGACAGGTTTGGCCTTTCCCCTCGCCAGCATCGTCGCAGCGTCTGCACGCTCGAACAGTTCTGTGATACCTCTGATGCCTTCCTGCAACTCTGCAATCCCAGCCTTTTCCGCAATGGCTCTATAGGTCTCTAGCTCATTGAGCACAAGAACCACTCGTCTGTAGCGGCTCGTCGTGAGGGTGCTTCTGAGCTTCAGACCGAGCTCGCGCTTGTCTACCCAAGCATTGACACGCGGTGGGAGGGCCTCCCGAGCAAATTGAGGAAGGGGAAGGAGGTGGCATGATGTAAGCGCAGTCTTGGCATGTTGCAGAGCTGACTCTAACGACGAGAGCTGATCGTAGAATTCGGGACGAGCGGTATAGAAGGCTGGGCTCGTAGGACGCGGTTTTTCGCGTTGGCGTTGGCGGAAGTCAAAGTGGTTTAGAGAGGCGGGTGGGACAAACGGCCTCGTGGTCTGTGTCGAGTAAAACCGAAACTTGGACAAGCCCGACGGTCGTCGCAGGACGTTCATTGGTGTCTTGAACAAAATTCAAGAAAACCCGTAATTTCAGAGCCGCGTTATAGACGTCACGTGACGTGTCAGATCTTGCCTTGAATCAACTTTAAATTATCGAGCGTCTCAGTGAGCGCAGTGCGCTCTCTCTACGGCGTTGTCAACAAACTCTATTATCCTGGGTAGGCTCATGTGATAAAACACTTCCTAGCGACCCACTAGGGCGGAGAATATCTTCTCGCCTTGTCGAGCTACGAGTCGGGTCGTTCTCGATCTAACACCCTATTTCTGCCCGTCACCAGCTATTTTCAGTCTCGTTTCATGAGTAGCCCTGCTGGTATTGTTGCCAATGCAGTCGACATCCGCATAACCAAAGCCGCAGTGGCTGGGAAGGAGCCTGGGTTAATCGGTGTTCACTACTTTGGTCATACCTTAGTCAGCTTCTACTCCTTGTGCTCGTACCATGACCATATTGATTTGAGACGAGTCAGATCTAAATTTAGCGAACTATTGGTACAGTACTTTCGAGTCGTGTTTAAACACTAACGTTGTCTTCAGGATTGTTAAAATCTCGTTTGCGCAGTATTTAAATGCGCTCGTCTTGATCCATATCTCGATGATGGGTAAGTACTTTTCTCTCAGATATCTCGTCTAATGCTGAACCACGCTAGACTACTCACCGTTCGTGATCGCCAATTTTGATATCAATGATTACGCCAACGCCATTCTTGCTGGCGAGCCGTATCCACAGCACCAAACGCAATTCGCAAAGCCCCGAACGGGGGCGCCCTTGGAATCAAGCAAGGAAAACATATCGATCACAATATCCAAGCTGGACTCGAGCATCGAGAATGTTGGAAAGCAAATAAAAAGCCTGGTATGTAATTATATTATCACACTGAGATACTGTTGATCACGTATTGATTGCAGGTTACTACCCACCATGAAGAACTGCTTCAACGAGCAGTGGAGATCAATAACCTCTCAGGATCGCTGACTTCAGTTCGACGTAGCTTAGACGACATCGATGCTTCCTCGGAGAAGTACGTAGCTACGTTCTGTCGTTACCTTGCAACTTACGCGACCGAATCAGACTTCGCGAGAAGATTCGTGTTCCATACCGAACCTTGGAAACGAGCGCCATTAGGCTTCAGCGCACTCGTCAAGCTTCAGATGTGTTGCGGTGTATTTCACGTTTCATCGTGCTCTCACGACGTCTAGATACTCAAATGTCCAAGTTCGCGACGTTCGACAAGCCGAGCACCGCTGAAAAGAACCTCAATAATTCAAAACGCCTATTCACAGATCAGCAAGACGACAAGGAGCGCACAATTGCCAAAGCGGCATTGGTAATAACTGAGCTAGGTTCGCTTATTTATTACCTCGCAGGTATTTAATTGTTTACTTTGTCAAGGCGCCTTGTTGGATGGACCTGAAGATACTGGGGATACCCTCCAGAATTGCTTGCCAGAAACTGGCCATAGGACTACCCCAACGATGGACGCACTGGTCCCGCTTCGATCGGTGAAGGCGGCAGTAGCTTACCTACCATTTATCGAAGAAGCGCGGTGCAAGGTCACGCGTGAGATGGAATCCATGATCATGACCGGTCTTTCCACTTTGGTCTGTCATTCCATATTCTAGCATGAATCATTAACATGACTTTTGATTCCAAGGACCAGTCACTACTGGCATCCTCGTTACAGACAGCGCACAACTTATGTGTACTCCCAACGCTCGTACAGCGTTTGTCAAAAGATCTTTGTGACGCCGTCGAGGAACGGATACGAAGTACTTTTGATCTCTCATGTATTTCAAAGGAACTTGTTTCGAAGGGTACGTCGTACTGAGACTATCCTTCCTTGACTGATGTTCTTGTTCTCAAGAAAATATACCTTCGTCTCAAGGCCTCTCATATAAGTCGCGTGTACGAACAGAACCAACAAACATCACGGCACCACAATGGACAGGTGCGCTTTGGGCCCGCCTCGAGTCTCTCGTCGAGGAGATGGCGGCATGCTGCATCAAGGTAGCAACCTGAACACTATTCTACATCATATCGACGACTTACTACTTAGTTTTAGGTGTATACGCTCGAGAAGGCCCTAAAATTGAAGAAGGACCCGGTAACGCAAAGATCGTTCATTGCCGATGTAATGAAGGTGCGTTTTTTTGTACATCCAAGCACCAGATCTATGACTAACTAACTACTTGAAGGTTCTAGAGAACAAACCTAGCTCCACAGTCTGGACTTCGCTAGGACGCTCTCTCGAGAAGTATGTTCGCGATGCTACCAAAGGTTCGTTTTCATCTGTGCCATGTACATCACCACTAATGTGTCATGACTAGGATCAATTTTCTTTCAACAGACTCTCAGCGTCGGTTACCCCAAACTCCTACGCATCTTCCACAAATTGTTTGCCAAAATTGCAGTGCATACTGACACAGTCTATACCCAATCTCAGCAATCGTATGTCTTCCCCTTCTCGTGAAATATAGCCTTATACGCAATTTTTTAGACCAGAAACTGTTATCGTCCTCCGCGCTCTCTCTACATTCGAGGATCTCTACCTCTCTCGTTCAGCGACCCGTTTGAATGAATCCGTTTCCCAGGCTTTTGCTGGTGGCTCTCACGCACCTCCAGGCTCTAACGAAGGAGTCACAATTGCGCGGGTGGTGATGAATGAACTTGATTCTGCTAGGTTCGATCCTTTGTTAATACTTGCGGTGGCGAGAAATGTTGGCGCAGCTCTTGATAGTGTGATCATGAGGGCCGAGGGCCTGGTGAGTCTTTTTTGGCTTTGAATAGGTACCATATAACTCATATGTTGAAACTAGATCTCTTCAGATCGCTTAGCGGTTACACTTCTTGGGCCGATGGCGACTCCACAACAAGTCTTGAATGGTCAGGTTGCGACGTGCCTTTATTATTGCTGGACGAATTTGGAGAAGGTAGCTGAAGAACATACCGAGAGCGCTGCCACGCTTGTAAAAGCTGGTGTAAAGGTATTTATTCCCAAGAATACCAAGTCTTGAACTCACCCCGCTGCACAGAGACTGCACCTCACTTACGACGGTATTGTTGACCCGCTCCTGATGGCGATCCGAAGGGAGCTCGCTTCCATCGTCTCGAAGCTTCATAGGGTTGACCTGCAGAAGGCCACGAACCCGATGGCAGGCATGGCGGGGCCAAGCCTGTACATGAAAGACCTCGCCGATAAAATCAACTACGTCAAGACTCAGATCTTTACCAATTTTGCAAGTGATATGACCCAGTCCTGGTATGTTCTTTAGTCATTTGTTGTTGACCTGTCGCGCTAAGTGAAACACCCAGGGCGCTCTCCATCGTAAGATATGTCATCCGAAACTTCGTGCTCCACGCCAGTATCGCGAAACCGTTGGGGGAGAGCGGGAAGCTGCAGCTCACGACAGATATGATGGAGCTCGAATTTGCGTTGAGTGCGTTCCTTGGGCCCTCAAGGCAAGCGTGGTCTTGAAGTGGCAGGAGAGGAGTATAAAATGCTCAGAGCCATGCGGTTCGTTCTATTCTTGATGCTACCTGATGCGCGCTCACTCACTTGTCGTAGACCCCTCCTCTTCATCGACACAGCTTCGCTTGCAAGTCCAACGCACGCCGCGAACCTGCCTCCGCTCGTAGTGCTACACCATATTCTTGTACGGTCCCTACTGCCAATGCCGCACATAACCCATGGATGGCAGGAAGCGGAGTATGTGCGATGGACGGAAGAGCATAGACAAGAGGATGCGTGGGGACTAGTTGAGGCTGCGCTGGTTGGGAAGGAGGGAGAGTTTGTAGAGCTTGCAAGGAAGGTACTGAGGCAAGCGAGAGGTGAGTGAGGCTCGGGACAGGGTACTCAGCGCTTGCTTCCGTTTATTCAAGCTATTTCTAAATCGATACCCACCCACCATCTTTGTTTAGGTTTGGAGCGAAACAAACAACCGCCTCCCCGCCTACCCTGATTGTGATGTCACATATTTCTAAATTCGAGCATGTTGCGCTACAAAATCTACTCTACGGTGTTAGTAAGGCTTGCTGATTCGACATGATGACTAGCAGGTATGTGAGCTAATCCAGTCCACTCGCTTGCAATGGTGACACTAAGCACTACCTGAGCTTGCTCACCAGCCCGGTGATTGTAGCGCGCTCCACTTCCAACCAGTGAGCAACCCTGGTCAAGTTCTACTTCGTCTCCAACACTCGCGAACAATGCCACAGTATGATGATGTCAATATATTTCAGCTCTGTTATTGAGGATACATAGCAGATGACTCGATACCCGGCGATGCTAACAGTATGTCTGTTTCAAAATCAGGGACTACTCGGAGACACAGAGCTTTTGTGATTCACCAAGCTATTGCACGTCGTACATGAGTCTTATATACTATCCAACATGTATAAGCATTTTCGATGGCTCGTGTCCATTTGATTCCGCAGAAGCAATTCGTGCCAACCCCATGTGTGCTCCATCTAACTTGTTCTTGAACTACCATGGCTTCCACATGTTCTTTTCACGGTGTTGTCGGTATCTAGAATGCTACTCCTTATGCATTGGAGCCGAGAAAGAGGTTTTGGTTGAAGATGGATGGGTTTGTGCTGGTCTCTGTCACTAATTCAGGAGGCAGCGTTGGAGATCTTCCTGTCTCCGTCTTCACTTTTGGCACCAAAAACGCTCCTCCGGAGGATGGTATTTACACCATCAATACTCACGTTATTACAGCTGCCACTTTAGACAGAGAAACCAATTTAGAGCTTTATTGCGTTACTAGTGTATGTTGCCTATCTTTTTATCCAAGTACCTCTTTGTGTGCATATTCACACTTACCACCTGTGCGTATGACGCAACTTTAATATTTGTGCGATACAACATAGAGTGCGCGATACACTAGCTACTCTAGTAAACTAGACGGCCGAAATCTTCGAAACTAGGCTCGACAATCAGGTAGTATCTTGCGAGATCATCAGTTGTACAAGCAATAAGTTTTCGCTTGTACTTTGAGCCTTCACAATATTTAATATGGCCTTCCAGCTGCAGTCTGGGTTGGTATCTCCAATGTTGAGTTTCTCGGAAACAAAGAACTGGGATATTCCCTGAGTCAAAAAAGATTCCGAGGGAGTGTCGATGTAGACCAAACGCCTTCCTGTACTACGAAGGCATCCTCATTTACCCTACTGTCAATGACATGGATATCTTAAATGGCGATGCATCCGAAACCTGAGGACAGATGCCATAATGGTGAATTTATGACAACCTGACTCGGCTTGAATTGGATTGTGATTTCTTGGGAAGCTCGATTATCCCGTACTGCTGACAAGGGGGTGTGGCTTCAGGGTCGGTACCTAATTAGGATAGAGCAAAGGGGGTAGAACCATTGTACTCACTTCGGAGGAAAAGCTGTGTGAGCATAAGCTGTAGATGTCAAATTCACTGTACTGCACTGGAAGATCGGACTGGTAGTTTACAAGCAACACCGCAGAAGATTATGGTGCTTACTAGACTTGCCGGCCCTACCACAGCAAGTTCAAATATACTGCGAGTTCGTCCAAGGTGTGAATAAGATGAGAAAAGGGGCAGTCTCGTCTAGACCCGGGTATTGCTGTACATAACTTGAGTTTCGACAGCCAAAATAGTTGATACGTTGTCGTGTAAACAACGGCCAATTTACCTTTGCCTGCTGTGCCAACAGATACAACTGTACTAGTGTACGTACGTTTGCAATAAATTGAAGGTGCAGGAAATAAAACCTGTGCGACGGAGCAAGGTGAGAGTCGGCAAGGCTGAACCCTAATTTTGTATCCATGAAATCGAGTGTGTAGTGCCCTGTTAGGGTACCGTGTTCCATGGAGGGCTTCTAGGCAAGTTGTACTTAAGATCAACGGAAGTTCTGAACGGAAGCGGATGACTGAATCTGGAGCGTTCTGCTATTTGAACACAGCCTTATGTAAGCTTGATCTCTCCCCAGCTCTGACGCCACCAACGAAAATAACCGCTGCTCCAAATTCTGCTTCCAAGCCCTGCAGCATACATTAACCTGGCTTCCTCATCTTCATGTCCCACCCTCTCCCACAAAACTTGGGTGTGTAGTGTAGTATCTCCTTGACAGTATTTTATTATTCACGTATTATGAAATTTTAATCATGAACCAACTTGATTTTTTCGGACAGCCTGTCGGCCAGGAGGTCACCCGGTCTAGTGTGCTAGATGAAGGCTTACAAGGTAAGAGCCGTCCACGTCGCACTCGATCATAATATTACAATTCTATGTTTAGATCTTGGCTGTTCCTGTCCTAATACACGCTGTACCGAGTAGTAAGTATGGATTCTAATGATGGCAAAGTTCCAACTGGGCTGATGGCACCCAGTGAAAACTGGACTTTACCGGAGAGGCTCGTAGATGTTGTGGTGTGTTATTTTTTATATCGGAGAGAAACACAGTTCGGTGCGAAGGTGTGATACAATGCGAACTTTGCGAAGGTTGTGTCGAAGAGATAAGAAAGGAACACATCTCGGCACATCACAAACAAGGTAATTCATCGGAGAGCCTCTCTGGTAAGATCCAGTTTTCATTGATCATTGCTGATGCAGCGCTGATTCGTCTGACGCCGCAAGACAGTTGGCATAGTACTAAACTTACGACTTCACCAGGATTAGCGTTCTTTCCAAATCCAGTCCATCCTCACACGGGATCTTCCTAAAGTGAGTGTGTTCTCTTCCTCTTCAAAGCGCTAGGCTGGCGTCTCTGCCACCGCCATGCGGTGCCACTTATCAATTGGAATCACATCAGATCTATCGAATGATAATCGTTTCATGTGTAACAAAATGGATCGCAGCAAGATCGGTAAGACTGGGGGGACAGCGGATTTTTCTGTTTTTAGCTGTGGCGGCCAGCGTCTCTTCAGCTGCAGCTCCTTTTCAGGTGTGCAGCAGGTGTTGGCGGATCCAACGTCCCCTGGATTCATTATGAAGCTTTGAAGTCTCACGCTGTAATTCTTCGCGACTTTGTGATGCGGAATCGGAATTTCCCGTAACCGTTACGTTGAACGTTGAGTCGTGCATTCATGCATTAACTCAAGATCTCAGCTTCTCAATTGGATGCAAAGTTCGAATGACTTTCGTTCTGCTAGAACATTCATATCTACACTGGTATCCTGTCTTGCGGACTCCTGCGGCCGCAGCCTCATCAACGTGACTAGCTGTTTTGGGGATAGTAGTTGGAGGGTTCTCGGAATCGTCAGGTCACTCAGGCTGTCCCTGCGGCAATTTGGCAATCTGCTCTCCTCCACTGATCAGGGTCCTTGCCTCCTTCTTTACGAGGTTTCAAGGATCAACGTAATTTTTCAGCAAGACTACCCGCCGGAAGTAGTACAAATCGTTACGCCCCAAACGACACCGCTTCCATTGATTTTACTTCATCTCGTGAGTTGCTCAAAATACCACATGGGTCAGTTATTTAAATTTGTAGTTCAATTCGGGCACCATCCTGCTAGACTACGTTGTTGTATGTGTCAGTTGGTGAGCGTGAAATGGTGAGAATCGACACGACCAGGAAGGTATCGAGCTCATCTTCTCGCTGATGGGAATTTTTTTGTATTCGATAGTTCCGACCTCCTCGTCGAGACATATAAGACCCCAGTCACCGGCCGAAACAGCTTTGCATCCTCCTCTATTCACGTTGGCGTGGAACATGCCATCTCGTCCATATTGGCTTAAATACCTGCAATCAAAAAGGCGTATGTCAAAAATCTTCTATTGCTTAGCACCCTACTTGAACATACACTCTTAATCCCCGTCACGGGTACGTTTAGCACCCAAGAACAACTCGAGTTAGTACTAATCCACGGTGCAGCATATCCTTGTGATCACCGTCAACCAGCACGTCCCCTTGATGAGCCACAGCATGCCTCTCGATATCGTTCACGTGGATCCAGAAACAATTTTACGAGCAAATCAAAGCGGCCAGCCAGTTGTTCTGTATAAGTGTCAACTACAGGGGGACCTCTGCGGATTGTATGTAGAGGGAACGACCAGTGCAATGTCTGCTCATCTGCGAAGACACGGCATCACCGGTCCGGTCACCGGTCCGGACAGCATCAGTACAATTTGTACATGGGATGGCTGCTTCAAGCCACTCAAGAAGGGAAGCATGACAAGACACCTCCTTGCTCACCTTGGTGTCAAAGTGCGTTGCTCTGCATGTGGAGTCGTGAAGTGCCGTCACGATATCCTTCGTGCGCACATCACATCCTCAGAGCCGTGCCATTCTGCAATTGCCGATCATATTCACGGACCCGAAGGACGTCTCTTCATTCCTTCGAGTCGGGTTGCTGAGCCTGCTACCCATGAGGTTTAATCCCTGTGACATTGTGTATGTCCATCATCTTGTTATCCGTGTTTTGACTGGTACTGACAAGTCGATTTTCATTGTGGTCACAGTGCCCATTATCCCCCACGGTGTGGTAATCAAGATTCAAGACGGTACACTTAACACGTTTCATGTGCAGACTACCTGACATACTATATAGTATTAATATTGTAAATGATATACCAAATGATAGCTCATCGGACGCCGCTGCAGATGCCAAGTTCAAAATCGTAAGTAGCGCCAAGCCATCACCCTTCCTTATTCAGCCCGCCTATGTCGCGTTTCCGCTGGATCTGATTTACAGCTATTTGCAAAAAGGTTGGTGAGTAGTACCCGATATCATGAGAAAATAAACTATTGTTCACCATATTTGGAAAGTACTATATGCATACCTGTGTTCAAACCTAAACAAAAACTTATATAAGCACACCGCTAAGCTTTAATATTGACGGGGTCATTTAGATAGCGCCTTGACTTGAACACAGTGGGGTGCCGGTGAGGTTTGAATTTGCGGTCCGACTCGTCGTCCGAGATCTGAGATTGGATCTGCATGATGTTGGAATCCGAAGCCGAGAGATCCGAGTCGAGAGAAGCCGAAGGATCCAAGCTTAAGATAGGAACGAGCGGGAGGTGATAGGTACGAGCTCAAGCCAAAGTGGACTTGGGCGAGCGCCGTAGTGACGTCGGCTCGCGTCCTAGAATATTTTCAGTCTATCTTTCGTATATTCGTGTTGCTAACGCACTTACTATAAGACCAGTAGGAATAGCGCAGATACATCTCAGTTTCGTCCAAGACACTGACATGTACGTTCTAAAAAGTCACCTAGAGTTTTTATCATGTCTAACGTTAGCTATAGCTTTTGTCGTTCTAGGTAGACGCACCGTTTGTTCGTCCAAGACACTGAGATCTTTGGTCGTTCTAGACTCCTCGTTTGGTACGCAATCTAAATATAATTAATTGAGTGCCGTTGGCAGACAGGATGAACGACTTACCAATCTTGTTCACAAGGAGTATGATGTCTTTGCCTGTCGCTACTTTAAATAAATCCTCATTGAGGCCCGCTGCAGGATCCCGCGCATCCACTACATGGAGAAGTACGTCCGCTCTTTCCAACACCCTGCGAAGAGAGCAAGGTCATTTGGTGATCGGTTTGCCAGGTTCTGAAATCGGAAGTGTCTTGATGGGTGTGGGACGAATGGACATGATATTTTAATGTTCCTCGAGTCCAGCAAGAGCGGCGCGCGTTTCATCCTTGCGTCGCTGCTTTTCCTCTGCAGCCTGTAGTGCAATCAAGTCAGTAAGGAGAAAACTGAATAGATTAGTGCTTTTTGCCTGACGTCATGACTCTGCGATTTCCGCGAGCATTTGATCCTTGTAGGGAAAATATTCGGAATTCCAAGATCTTTTTTGGATTTCTTGTGGGCTACACGAAGACTATGATCAAGAACATAAAACAACTGAGCAAAAAATAGATGCGAAGATGAACGGCAAGTACTCACTTATTCCAGCGTCTTGTGTGTTTTGAACCTCTTTCTTAGCTTTCTTCCTGCCTTGCGGGACCTTATGCTTCAACTTTTCACGCTGATGGGTCGTCCCTCGCTTGGATGTTTCTATTCCGCGGTGTCAATATTACGAATGAGTATGTTTTTATGAAATTGATTAGCCACGTACTTTTACGAATCCGAGGCATAGCAAAGTATGATTTGCAAGTGCAGGCGGCAGCCACTCGATGCAGCGATTATAAACTCTGAGTACTAGGACGCATTCAAGTATCCTAGCTGAATGATGGATGTCAAATCCGAGTAGAAGCAGTCCTGCGGACTACACGTGACCAGCTAACATCAATTCAAAATTCGAGGAACTAAAACATATGTGTTGCTATATGCATATGTTATTATTTGTATATCTAATACTATCGCCGAGTATACTAGAGTCACGTGGCCTACTACGCTTAGACTAGGACGCGGTTGACCATGAGCGCAGCAGAGCACAACTTTTCTGGTGCGCTGGCAACATGGAAGGGTACGCAAAGGCAAATTAGATGGATGAAACGACGAGCTAACAAGTGCAGACATCAAGCTGCACGAACTGCAAAAGACGCTGGACGCTCAAGGTATCGAGATTGTCGACAACCAGAAGGAATCTGTACTGGGTCGCAAACAGCTTGCTGACCGCACAAAAGGTTTGCGTGCATACCTTCTTTGATCTTCGGCTATTCCCAACTTTCTGTAGAGTTCAAGAAGATTCCAGATGACGAAAAGTTGAACTCGTTCAAAGGCCTGCTCAAAGGTTCGCATATCCTCTTCTCAGTGACCTATCAATTGCTAACTTTGGCGTAGCGTACCAGACAGAGATCGATAACCTTACGAAGCGGTCAAAGGTTTCTGAGAATGCGTTCCTCAACGTGTACAAGGTCCTCGCTGAAGCACCGGATCCATATCCTCTACTCGAAGCTGCTGTCGTGCGTCTCACCCATCTTCTTCACTTCTCCCCAATTTCACACGGACGTAGGACCAAACGGTTAAAGCCACAGAAGCGCAAGCACTGGAAGCTGAAGTTGCCCGGTTGCGTGCTGAGAACGCTGAGCTTCGACAGTCGTCTAGTGCTTTTGATGGGTCCAAGCGTCGTGTCGAACAATTGGAGACACGTATGGACGAGCTTGTCGCGCAGAAGGAGTCTGAGATCAACGCTGCGTACGACGAACGCATGCGTAATTACGAGGAACGGTACGTGGCTTGTGTTTGGTAGTTGCATGATGCTGATTGAGATGCAGGGAACAGGACTTGCATCGCCAGGTTGCACTATATAGGGACCAAGTGCGCGATCTCCGACTGTCGAACGAATCGAATCAAGCGAAGCTTTTTGATCACAGCCAGCGTCAAGGCAAGTTGTGCTGCTTTGCTTCCTTCTTTCTACTTCGTTGTTCTTGCATGCTGACACTTCTGCTTAGACCAAGAGGTTATTTCCCGTCTCGCAGAAGCTGACATGATCATGGTCGACTTGGAACGTGCGAATAGCAGAGTCGTGACCGTCGAGCAGCGGAATGTAAGTTGTATCAGCCTCTACTCCTTGTTCGTCATTTTGCCGTTGTCCCATACCATTTATTACGCATCATCTTGCATACGTCCACCCCAGTTACTATACAGCTGTCGCATGGTTGACATATCACCACCTTCCCTTCGTTGCCATGCATGCATTTCACCCTACTATTTTCCTTTTTATTACCGCAACCTGTCCATACTTTTTGCTGTTCTGAAATTCAAATGATACTGACTAATTCCACAGGAAGCACTCCGTGGAGAGATCGAGGCATTGCGCATTGGCAGCGAAAGCAGTGAGCGGTACGTCTGATCTTTCATTTTGCTTCCCCCTCCACCCACTTTTTCTGAATCTTTCAATCCTTATACGTGCTCTTAACTCAACTGACATGCGTATATTTGAACAGTGTTAGATCGCTAACTACTCGTCTCTCCGAGCTTGAGTCCGAGTGCACGCGACTCGAAAGTGCTGTTGACGTTGCACGAACCGCTGCAACGCGATCAGAGGAGCAGATTTTAGAGAAGGTAGGTGTCGTTTTAAGCTTGGAGAGACATGCCTTATCATAACATAAACACGCCACAGGCTTGTGAAGCAGACTCTGCTCGTGCAGAAGTAGACGCTCTCAAGATAAAACTAAAAACATACGCAGATTACGACGAGGTGAAGCGAGAACTGGAGATTCTGAAGGTGCGCTTTTCCCTCGTGTGTCCTTCTCATCGTGTCGACCCCATGATAGTACGTTGAATTTGCAGGTCTCGACCCGGATGATGATTGGTCAAGTCCTGACGAAGACGAAGACGGAGTGCATCTGCCAAATCCAAATGCGGACAAAGCGAATGTACAGCACGGCAAGAGTCTTGAAGTGCTCCTTGCGACGAAGAATAAACGGATACTGGAGGAGTTGACTCGATTTAGGGTATGCTCACTGTTAATTTTGACCTCTTCATCCAACTTTCTGTTCCATAGATCCTCCACACATCTCTTGAAGCCTCCCTCAAAAGCACACAAGATGAGCTCGCAGACACGCACGCAGAACTTGCCAAGCAACAAGCCCTTTGTGAGAAACTCGAGACGGACCTACTTGCTCTGAACACCAACAATGGGGGCGGGTCAAGAGAGGAGAACGGGGAGAACGGGGAGAGTGGGATTTCGGGGCTTGGTCTCGAATTTGGCTTACGGACCAAGGTTTGTCTACATTTGAAGGACTTAATTTGGGCAGTTGGTACAATTGATATGACAGGACGCAGCGGGTCCAAGCACCACACGCTCGACACCGATACCTTTCACGTCATCCGCCGATACCTCGATTCTTCCTATCGTGACCAGTCAGCGGGATCGGTTCCGGCAAAGGAACGCAGAGCTTGAGGAAGTAAGTATCAAGTTTCGCAATCACGTTTCTGCTCCACCTCTTCAGTCGTCATTCATCCTGCCCGATGCTAACCCATCCCCAGGAACTGCGTAAACACTACCACACCATCTCAGAACTCCGCACCGAAATCAAATCCCTCCAATCCGACAACCTCAAGCTCTACGAGAAAGTCCGTTACATGCAATCATACCGCGAACAAGGATCTGTCTCACAGCTTGACCCTCTTCCGCCGTCTTCTTCCTCGGCATTCAACGGAACCGGAAGCGGGAATGTAAGTGGAAGTGGTGGTGGAAGGGACGAGTTAGGGAAATGGCGCACGAGGTATGAGGAAGCGATGAATCCGTTTGAAGCGTTCCGTGGGAGGGTATGTGTCCTGTACTTGGGCTTCGTGTGTGCTGGGCTGATGATTGTCGTTCAGGAAGCGACACGTGCATATGAGGCTCTCAACCCTGTCGAGCGAGGTGTACTCATGCTCACGCGTGGGATTATTGGGAACCGGCGTGCCCGTACAGCTTTTATCTTTTATGCGGCGGCGTTACATCTCTTAGTTGTCGTCACGGTGTATGAGTGTGCGTGGTCGAGTGGGCAGCTGCAGGTTCAGCCGGGGCCCTACTAATCATGATGGAGTCTTAAGCGAGATAATCCTTGTTGACCGCTCGCTTTGGAGTTCACCACGTCGTGGAACTTGGAGGGACACATATGCTCAAGGCTGATTAGATTATATGCTGTAAAATATCAATGCACTATGGCTATGTTACATGCTGAGATACGCAATCTCCTGCTGAATCGCACTACGCGGTTTTCAGCGTCGAAGTCTTTGCACTCCGCGCCCTATAAAACGCAAGCGCGTGCTCGACAGCGTCCAAAAGGGGTTTCATAGCCTATCATAAAAGCGCGTTCAGCACCAATCATCCAAACAAAAGAAGAGAACAAAGACTCACCACCTCTACCCTCTCAGGTTCCACACCCTCTAATTGGCCTGCCCGCACGAGCGCCTCGACTTTCTCGCGTGTCTTACTGAGGTAGCCCGCCATCTTAGCTGCTTTAGCTGCGCTCTGAGAGGGCGTGGCGCCTGATGAAGTAGTCGTTGGGGGAGGATAGAGAGAAGTCCAGAATTGTCTGAGGAACTCGTTTGCGGCCGTTTGGCATGTCGTGAGTTGGCGGAAGAGCGTTGGTGGGAAATCAGCTTTAAAGCAAGAATTTGAATGAAAGAGGTGGTGGTTGTGAGGAGTACGCACTTTTTCTAGTACGGATATCTAATCGCGCAGACACATTTTGAGTCATTGAGTCGAGCGCTGCGTCTCCTGCTCTTTTGTCTATTCGAAGCTGTGAAGGAATTGGGAATGTGACATCGATACATCAAAAAAAAGGAGACGCTACCTGACTGAATCGCGTCTCCCAACCCCTAAAGCCATGTTTCAATTCTGCAAAAGCTGTGCGGACATCAACGACCTGATCGTTCGGTGTGTGAGTACTTTGGGAGACAAGAGAATAGAATAGAGGGAAACACACCTCACTACCTGCCTGCTCTGAAGCACTTCGGGCAAGCTGTCCCTCGAAATACCGCTCGCGGTCTTGCATCTGGAGCGTGATTCCACTCATAGCTTCTGAGTCCCTTAGATCATCCAGCGTGATCTGGGCGTATGCGTCGTCATCCTCATCGTTACCACTATCAGTGCGTCGGCGTTTGGCGGGTGGTACTTCGCCTCTGTCATACATTGAGCTCATCAAGATCAGTATTGATATTGAAAAGAAGAGACAGACAGAGCAGAGTTGAGTAATCGTTCAGAATGCTCGTTGAATTTTCGGATGAGAGGGAGGGCCCCGCGTTGTCTTCCGGCTTGCATTGTCACGTCCTTTTCGTTTCCTGTCTGTTCAGGGTAAGAAAGAACATGAACCAAACATGGTGGAGGTATTACCTCTACATGGTCCTCAAGTGTCGCTCCTATATTGATGTAGAGGTCCGAAACTTCGTTTCGTGCTCTTCGGGGCTCTAGCTCTGTGGAATGAAATGACGGGGATGAATTTCAGGATAGATAGAAGTGGTGTACCATCGTCGTCTTTCTCTAGGTATTTGTCGAATATAGGATCGTCTTTTACGACGTGCTGCGTAGCCGAGGAACGGATAGAAGCACGGTGGGCGTTGAAGAGCTTTGACTGGAAATATCTCTTCCAGAACTCGGCTTCTGAGAGCTTGTAGCGGTGCAGTTTAGATACAGGCGATATATGTAGATCTGGGACGGACCTTGTTAGGAACGTTGTCGTTGTACGCTTTTGCAACGACGGGGAACTCGTCGAATATGTCGTGGACTAGCTGTGGGGTGATAACAATCTTGACCTCGCCACCTTCTACGGTCTGTGGTCTAGGGTCTACGAGCTGGCCTGGACGCCCGCGTTTCTGGCCCTCTGCAGCAGCTTCTGCAAGCAAGAGGTGCTTCGTAATAACTCAGGACAAGAAAGGGGTATATAAAGGCAGGATACGATACCTCTCTACCATCCCAAAACTCAGACTCAGTAATTTGACCACTCATAACAAGCTCCTTATGTAGCACCAAAAGTTCGGGATTCGAAAGTAGGACTTTTTTTCTGAGGCGAAAGTCAGTTGCTGCATCTATACCGGAGAGGATTGGAGTGCGAGTATCGCTCGAGACGGAGGTGGCACGGGATGTGGATGGGATTGGTGCGGGTGTCTTTGCAGGTGTGCTGAGTGGTGTCGGTTTTGGTAAAGGCGTTGGTGCAGCGCTTCGGTTTCGAGAGATGATGTTTGTGAGCTCTTGCTTGAATGCTTCCCGCTCGGCGTATGCGACTGCTGAAGGCGAAGTGAAAGTGAAATTATGACCTGCTTCATCGTTTACAAGTCCAAGTTTGAGACGGACTTGAGCAGCGCCTTCTTTGCTGCAGAACAGAGCTGGAAGCGATAATGAGCTTGATGTGATGTGAATTGAGTCTACTTACAAGATGCTTCTGGGTGCTGAACACGGACTGCTGGTGTTTTCTTGCCTTCTTGTGTCCATATTAAAAGTGAATCTGTTAGTTCGAGAGTACCGGGTTGTTTTTTGTAGGATGCTTTGGCGGAACACAACGTCGTAGGCATCGTCGACTTTGCGCTCACACAACCACCTTCCAATAATGTACACTTTTAAACACCGCGACGTACAACAACAAGCTCATCATTCTCAGATCGACTTATCTCTTTGACCACCATGACCGCGATCAGAACCCAGTTGATCGTCTTCGACTTTGACTGGTAATTCGTTCTCATTCGCTCCATCATTTATCATACATGTCTCGCATCCTAGGTCGATGGCAGATCAAGACACCGATCGCTGGGTATTCGAAGTCTTGGCGCCTGATATCCGCAGAAAAATGAAAACGCTCCAAGAAAGCGTTCAATGGACCGATCTCATGTCCGTGCATTCCATTTTCCTATCCAATCAACCTCACATGGCTTGCAGAGCACAGTCGTTGCAGGAAATTCATGCACGCGGCAGGACGCGTGAGGAGATCGAACATACCCTCCGTCAAATGCCGTTCGTGAGTAACTCGCATGTAGGAGAGGAGGTGTCTTGAAGCATATATTTGTAGCACCCCGCGATGGTACGCGGTATCACTAACCTCAAGGCAGCGTCCAACCCCACCACCACTTTATTTTGCCTCTCTAACGCTAACTCTGTTTTCATCAACACTATTCTCGAGGTGCCTTCCCTCGCGTTTCGAGTTCGTCGCTTTGGCTGATGAGAGATCGCAGTCAAAAGGGCTGCAAAACCTGTTTGAAGAGATCGTGACTAACCCAGCAGAGTTTGATCCTTCGGGTTTGCTCAAGCTCCGTCGTAGAATCGACCCCGACGAGCCTCAGCACAGCTGTGCAGTCGGATGCAGCCCCAACATGTGTAAAGGTCATTTGTTCCGCTCCATACGACCGCAAAATCCTAGCTAACACAACACCCAGGTGAAGAGCTCGCTGCGTTTTTGGAGCGCCACAAGCCTGGCTACGACCGTATCGTCTATGTTGGAGATGGGTCTAATGACTTTTGTCCTATCCTCAGACTGCGAAGGTAAGTCTGCATCGTTTTCTACTCTGATCTCGTTGCTGAGGTTTAGTAGCCAGGATTTAGTGCTCTGCCGGCGGTTCCGTGGCCTCGAAGGCCGCATTTCTCGAGAAGGCGGTCATCAGTGTCAGGTCAAGTACTGGGCGGGCGCTTGGGAGGTCGAAGAGATCTTTAATCAATTTATAGAGAAGAACTGAAGGTGGCGATGCTACTGGATGGCGTCGATCGATGTTGTTGGAGTATTTATGGCTGCAAGAATGCTGCCGGCACTTCAAGCTTCAAGAGGTGCCCTGATTTAACATCATAGATGGAAACGTCTCTCGCATATGGCATCTAGATATGATATCAAAGTTTGGCCTCACAAATGCTTAAGCGCCAATAACCAACACTATAGATTTCATACTGACAAGGCCTATTTTATTACCTTCTGTCCGGGTCCATCACAGCTATAACAATGTTCCTAAACTAATACTAGCACTAACTGGGAGGAAGTTTCTGTCATTCTTACCGAGCCCCTATTTTCTGTTATGCATACATCAGCGGGACACTCCTGCATGGTGTCTTCAGCTTTCCAACCACCGATGTCAAGACCATGTATGTAGCAATATGCACTTGGCAATGAGTGTATGGGAGGTACAAGTCTTTGGAAGTGTCCCTGCAATGTTTCAATCACGTCATCATGGAGGTCGTTCTCTGATTCATTGTCCGTGCAGGACCCAGGCAAATTCAAGATATCCACCAACTTTGACAGGCCATTGTCCTCAGGTGAAGTCAAAATGTATCAGGATTCATTTGCTATGCGGTAGCCATCGGGTAGCCAAGCTGCAAATATGGAGGATGCAAGTTTGATAGTTATGATTAGCTATGGATGATGACACGAAATAAGGATACCTATCAATAAAATAAGAACTACCAGTACGAAGCGACAATAGAATTGAAATACCCCCGCACATTCACCAATGCTAGCAACAGCAATACGACCGGCCGCCTCCATGTTGCCCGGTGTCTGCCTGAACTGCTACCATTTGCTGTTGCTGTTGTGAATTGGGGTCCGGTGTAGGAGGTCCATGATAGTCTTCATCACGTATCAAAGAGTGCTCACTCCCAGGAGCACCCGCTGCAGCATTACGCTGTATATTTACATATCAGACACCCAAAACACAGTTATGAAAATAGACCGGGCACACCTGTCGACCCTGCGCAAAAGGAACATCGACAACAGGCGGCATTGCATGATGGGGCAGCCAGGTGAATAGGTGTTGTAGGTAAGTTTTGAAGGTGGCGGCGGCGGCGGCTGGTGATGTGGTGGTGGTGGTGGTACGTGGTACGGGTAGAGGAGCTGAATGAGGGGTTCTCGTCATAGCGAGCCTGAGTCTTTTGAGACGCCCAGGGCGCTGCTGAGGTCGTGACCTAGAAATCTGAGAATGCTGTAATGAATGATGTGAGATAAAAGAAAGACCCGCTGTTGCACACACTTGATGCATTCCATAGAAGAAATTGAGTCCTATATCGTAGCCATCATGACCTTGCTCGGGGATCTCCGCCTGCATACAGGTCGGTAAAGAAAGGAATGAGAAAGGGAGTACATACGCCAAGAATACGGTCATCGTGTGCAGCGAGTGCACTACATCGCTCCTTAAATTCTGGGTCAAATGGTGGTGAGTATGTAGCCTGAGTGGCGTCAATGAAAACTTGCCATTGGACCAATCAAGGCAGCTGGCTTTGGCAGATTCGTCGATGGTGTCCATCATGTATTCGTGTGCTTTGAGGGCTTCATTGGGTTTACCTCCCGAAAGGAAAGCCTGACACCGTTTTTGGTTTGCAGTGAAACGTAAGGACTTGACGTCCCAGCCGAAGAGCTAGACAAAGCACTCAGTTATGAAAAATATTATGTATATATCATCTTGACGCACCACGGTCAAGTCCTCAAATATTTCATGAATGGTTTTCGATGAGAAAACAACGGCGCTGCAGTTGACAGCGGTAGTGAAGTGGTCAGCAGCTTCGTCATAACGCGCACCACTCAAGGCCGTGGTTCCGAGCTGAACGCGTATATATGTCTAATGTGCGAGTTACAAAGATCACTGTTGATGACCGAGCGTGACTCCATGATACTTACTTCTACGACATGACACCCGAGAAGATCGATATTCTGACAAACGGCAGCGAGTTCTTCGTTGAGCACCATTGGTTCCTCGCGTTGATCTGCGTTGAAGAGTGCAATGGCCTAAAACACGCAGTGAAGTAGAGAATATGCAAGACAAATTGAAGCTACCTTGATCAAGAGAAGAAAATGGTTGGCTTTTGAATCTTGGTTCGTGAACACGGATGCGACGTCGAATGCTATCCTTGCCTCCCAGACGCGGCCTTTTCCGCAGAGGGCGATGCCTTTGGAGATGTAGCCTGTCAATGAAGGCTGAATACTGACGGACTATGTCATGAATGAAGATTAGCCTTTTGTCAGAAGACCACGACGGGTCGGTATAACTCACGTCGATTGCATCCTGAAGAGCATGGTCCCAGTCGTGATTTCGGGCCATGATAAATGAGCGATTGGCATAAGAAGTATAAGGGTTAGCATCGGTGTCGATCTCTTGGGTGAGTAACTCTTCAGCGGTGTCCAGGTCCCCAATGATGCATGCATTGCGGGCTGTAGTAATATCCAAGATCTACACGAAAAATGCTCGAACTGCGTTAAGTATGAGAGTCAAGGATGTAAACTCGCGATTGAATTGAAGTCACTCGGTACTTGATACTCTGAGATCTTTTTATCGTGACCTCCGCTGAGGATGTGCTTGCCATCCACAGAAAATGTGACACATGTCAGGCTGGATGGGTGCTTGAATATTGCGATGGTTTGCTGATCTGAGAGCCGCCAGAGACGGAGATGGTTGTCATCAGATGCAGAAACGACAAGGGTGCCAGCGGGATTAATGGCAATGGCGTAGATACTGCGAGTATGGCCTTCCCAGGGATGACCGACCTGCTCCCAATTTAATGGATCCCACTCCCGTATGGTAGGATCGTCTTTATTGCCTGCTGAAAGAAGGCGTTTGCCATCGGGTGTCCACGCGAGTGTCGAGTTGTGTTTTGTGAAATCCACGTGACCCCTGAAAGATGCGACGCGCTCCCTCGTGCTTGGATTATAAATTTCGTTATTGCTATCTGTTGCGATGGCAAGAAGTTTTCCAGATGGCGAATATCGAACGCAGTTGATCTTAACATCACACTTGATTGGTTCCCCTTGCATCTGCCATGTTTTGGTACTCCAAAACTTCGTCGTTTCGTCCCATGAACCAGTGGCCAGCATCGTACCACCAGGAGAAAAATGCAGCGAGGTGATCCACTTGGAGTGCGCTTTGATGGGTTGAGTGATGGATTCGCCTGTTTCTCCGTGCCAGACAATGAGCTCTCCCTCTGTATCACCGCTTGCTATCATTTGACCATCTCGTGATACCGCCAATGCCCACCCTCCACCGCTATGTCCTTCCATCTTCTTCAACACAACACCTGTCTTCAAGTCCCACAGACGAAGTGTCTTGTCATTCGAGGCTGTGACTATTCGTCGCTTGTCGGGGAATACTGCGACTGCCTTTACGATCCCCTGATGATCTTCAAAAGTTCGAAGGGGTATGGTGCTTGACATTAATTGGAGGTTGATGATGTTGAGCACGGTCCAGGGATTGTGGGTGTCTTTCTCTAAGCTGAAGAGGTGCGTGTATTCCGCGTTTTTATGCTGCTTCACCATGCCGCTAACCTAGTACCTAGTTTCCATATATGAGAACACGAGTTCACCATCACCGTTCCAGCAAGAGTGATCTCTACGAGTGTTAATTGCCTTCTTCTACTGCACTGTGTACATGCATCCGACTCGTGTCTCCACAGCTTTCAGAATATGTCATCGATCACGGAAAACACAAGTTCAATCCTCTCTTGCCGAACAAGTTAATGCATCAAAGATGGTTGGAATTAGCTCGTGTTGCCGAACAAGATGTTGGATCACTGGATGTATGGATGGATATAAATGGGTGCCCTTCATGTGACGTTGTTGGGACGGACATGCCAACTAAAGTCCACTGCAGTCTGGACCTTGTGCGTGACTCGCCCCCTCCTTCGTCGTCCTTTCGGGTTTTCGGTTTTCATTGTTTCTCCAAGTGCGCTAGTATACTATATTCCTCTATTACTTTCATCGTCCAGTGTGCACTTCTGCTGATCTCTTCAAGTTTATATCATTTATCATTTTGTTCATAGTACTTTGTCCATACCTTACTCCTCGTCCGTGTTTGACGCGCTACCTCGTATAGTATTGACTACAACTCAGGCTGAACTTGATTCTGAAGGGATTTCATGGTCATGTCATGACTCACTGGCATTATCCTAGGCCTACTTCGCCTCTCGTCTTGCTCTCGTGAGTTTCTTACGCTCCTTGCATCGAATATTTTTTCATCATTTGGTCTTACAGTTGGCATCCTGAAGCCTGAGTTCTAGCTGCACATACGTGTGCTTGATTCCCATTATCCGTCCGAGTCTGTTCGGGCTCGATGTCTCGCATCCTGGCAACATCCTTCTGCATCCTGGATTGCGTCCTAATCTGGGCATTCTCCTTTCCCCATCGGTTTTATATCCTGACTACTGGCCTTTCTTTTCCTCTAGTGCACCTGGCTGGTTGCCCCTTCTTCCGGCTGGGTGGGCCTACCTCATCTCTCGGACTCCAGGTTGCCTATAAAACTAGGCTGGAATCCTCCAGCCTCACCACACACCAGTCATCGACAACATCTACAAAGTAAATTGCCATTGGGCAGCAGCTCTTCATTCAGACCGTCGAACAATAGTGTTGCTGCTCCTCATATGGGCTTGTCTCTATGCGGGATCCTTCCACCCTTGATTCTAGCTGGGGTTTTCACACACGACTTCTTCCATTGCATTTTTCCCTCTGTTCTACCGGCTCTCCCTCATCGTTATCTTCTCAGGTCACTTCGCTTCTCTTCTGGTTCACGAGATGCGGCGTCCTGTGGTTTCACTCGAGTAGTCCGTGACATCTTCTCGAATTCGTATGTGCTGGCGTCTTTGCACTTGCACTTGCAAACGGCTTTTCGTTTGATGAGCCGCCGGTGATATTGTTGATCTTGTTTGAAATGTTTGGCGAGACAGTCGAGATATTATATACATGATGTATTGGGTTGAACGTTGCTCCACCTGGAGATGAGTGAATATTTGACTTTTGAGGAGTGTTCCGATAAAAAAAGATTGTCGTCGGCAGGTTTTGAGCCTGGACAATCCAAGAGAAACTCTGTTGTGTATACCACTGTCGCCAGGACAAAGTTGAGATGTACCTCGGGGGAACTGTACATACTAAGTGAATGTCGGTGTAATAAAGATGAAAATTCATTTCTTGGCAGGTTTCAAACCTACTCAGTCCAAGAGAACAGATTTCTAATTTGTTCTGGTGCTGCACGTGGGCCATGACTATTGAAAATAGACCTCAAAGGATTCATGTATGAGTGGTTGTTCAAGGGGTATCTGCAACTGTTAGTAGTAGTTGCCGACGTAGCTTCAAGGCTACTTGGATTTCTCTATCAAACATTAGTACTTACACTCCAACACACATCAAGCTGACCATGATCTCCCTCGAATGGCGAATAGATTTCGTTTCATAAATCATAAATCATATACATATGCATATACATAACACACGACATACACGAGTAAGTAAACCAGCACCAAAACTCTCTTCACAAACAGACGTCAGTCTCCATAAAATTACCGATGACCACCCTGCTGTGCCCAATCAGTTCCAGTCTCCGGAACGATGCCCATTGGGTCATGCGCGTCAAATATACGGTGGTAACGGCCTCCTGCGCGTACATCGAGGGCACGGCCTTGAGCCAATGCGGTATGTATGGCTTGTTGAAGTGTCTCGTTGGGACGCCGCGGCGCGTACATGTCAAATTTTATGGAACGCATGTGTTCTGGGCAGTGTTCGCTGCAAACAGGCGTCAAGGGATAACCATTGATCCTGTCACGGAGTACATTCGGGTCCTGCTCGTACAAAATGTGATTGTATTTGGAGTCAGGCCAGCGAGACTGGGGATTGGCTGGCGCCGGAGTCGGGACGGCGATATGGGACGGAACTTCTCGAATGTTTACGCGTGAGCTTTGTGCGAAGCGGGTGAGTACCGGATGAATGGATCGGGGGTTAGGAAGAGGGGCAGGAGCGTGGGGAGGAGGGATGTTCGAACGACCAGCGCTCGACTTGGCGCGAATACGTTCTGCCAATCCGGCACTGCGAGTATGGTCGTCAGGGATCTGTAGTACACCCGCCGAAGCTTGATGAACAGTGGCCTCATGTCTCTGCATTCTGCGGGACATGGGAGGGTAGGCTTGTTGTCCACTTGAATTCGAACCACAAACAGGCAATTGGAGCCTGATACTTTGTGAGTTTAAAGAAACCGCTCTGAAACCGCTGCGAGGCAGGCCCTGGGTTGGTTCAGGGGAATGGGGAAACTTGGCCAGCAAACCCTCGCGTGCGTCAGAGTTCGCGCGAGTCGGACCATGGTAATAGGTGTGTTGCGACAGTTTGCCGTGGTAGATCTCGAGCATCCCCGGAGCTTGCTCGACGTAGACGATGTCGGACTTTTTAAGGGGGTTCTTACCACGGTACACGGGTTTGAAAGGATCGGCACGAGGCTCGCGCATCCTCCCTTGTGAAGAGAATCCGTGTGGCATCGACTTGGAGTGCTTAAGCGGCGCTGTCTGGTCGTCGTTGGACCTGAGGAGTATTGATTAGTATTAGTATGATTACAACGAGTAGAACATGAAAGCGGTAGGCTCACTTTTGGAACATCTTCTTGAACGAATTCATAATTGATATAGGAAAACAAGGAGATGTAAAGTTGCAAATAATGAGGCGGGAGTGTGTGTAGTGGTGTAGGGTACCTGAATGTCAGTATATAAAGGTTGGGCTGCTGTGGACGCACCATGGTATCCACAACCACAACCACAAAGCAATTTCTCAATATCCGAAGATGATACATTGTAGATGCTCTTTCTAATGCTCCGATTGCCCGCCTAGAATCAAAGCAATGCCATTGATGTCGCCCCATTTGCACCACAAAGGTAGACAATGCGACAACCAAGCAATTACAAAGTAAAGTTGCCACAGGCCGGCCCAGTGAATGCATCGCGCATCTTTCTCGTTAACTTTCGAGCTTATAGCTTGAACACGCGATGAAGATTACCTGCAATGACCATCAGCACGCTGACCCGGATGTACGGGACACAAGGATATGGCACGATGTATACAAAACCACTGATCAGAACAGCTGGTATCTTCCTTGCCTGTAGTGCGTTCACTCTGGCGTCTCAAACAATCTGAAGGTGGTGCAACAAACAAGTTGATATCAATTCCAACGGAATTACGCACACGATCACTATAGCCTCCAGTATACCTGGAGGATAAGTAGACTTGAAACCGATCATAGCCCAGAGTGATGCTTGCATTATTGATCTCTAGAAACGTCGAGATTCTCTAGCTCGCATCAGGATGAATGGATCGTCTGCTTACTGTTTCCTGTTTCATGGTCAACACTGCAACGGAAACTAACTGTCCAATTCGCATAGAGCCCATATGCCTTTACAAAATCATGCGCTAATAGCCCTAACAGGAGCTACTGTCGCAGTCCAGAGCTGCAGAAGGACATGATCATAATGAGCATGATGATGGGTTTCACTTTGGAATGCAATCGTAAACCCTACAAGGAGTGACGGAGTCTGCCCGTAGCAACGCACTGAACTGCAACACAGCACGAAGTGACCCGACGGTGGATAATCGAATGGCATTCGCAATACACAGTTTGGTTTGGAAAATATTCCACCATGCAATCACCATGTGAGTTTTGAATAAAAGTATATTTGTCTTTGTTAGGAATGAAAGCTCGGCTGAGTAGCCTACTTAGGGGAAATATTGTAACGAGTAAAGAATACAATTTTGAAATCCAGTACGTAGCCGATATCGATGGGTGGTTTACAAACGTTGAATACAAAGGATCAGTGATGCTAAAATAAAAGATCGAGGAAGCTGCAAAAACATTCAGATTGGAAGTATACGGTCTTCCACCCTTAGGCTATCCACTCCATGGGTGGTTTGTAATCAGGCATTAGACTGGTCGCACGCTTAAATCTCTCCGCCCATGTATCCTCCTCGCGTTTCAGCATCGTCAAGAAGTTTGTGTACTGGTGAACTCGATTCCGCGATACAAGGTATTTTGAATACACGGCGTCGATGAGTTGCTTGATGGACTGTGGATCCCCCTCATCGTATTCCAATTTGATTCCACCGAGCTCCAACTTACGCAGGCTTAGTGCTCGCCGCCAAGTAGAACAAGGAGATCATCGTACCACACGCGACTGCCTCTCTCGCTGACACCCAGAACCTTCTACCTTTGAAAATTCACGAGGCACTTCAGGCACATTGTTTGTGCTGCTGGCCTCAATGTTATTGGGTGGTAATACTAATGGTGTTAATAATGATGCCATTTGGTTGGTAGGAAGTGATTTGATGAGTTATTGATAAGATTCTTGATTGAAGCATCAACAACATTTTAAAGTGCCGCTTGGAGTTGGCCGTAATTGGCGGAAAAGCACGCAGTTCACTACTTCACGGTCGTTTTACGGTCCTTCAATGATTCTACCCCAAAGTGACGACAGCGCCCAACCCGAGCGATGTCGAAGAGCAACGCGTGCATCAAACGTGCACTCAGGCCATAGCAGCATTGTCCAAGTGGAGATGCTCGCTTCTGGGGCCCATAGGTCTAGCTCGAGCAGTCACTGAGCGAGGCCTCTAGAGACGTCTTGGTACCAAGTTGGTTTGCGTTGCCAAAAGGGTGGTTGATTAGGAGAGAATTCCAAACACAGAGTGAGTTCCCTTGTAAAATAAGCAAGCTGATGAGCATTGAAGACGTCGATGCAAAGAATAGTAAACTCAAGGCGCACGTAGCTGGCACCAGCTACACGGCGCTTAGGTTTAGGCTGTGAAACGAACACGTACCTTACTTATGCGACCAAGTGCGTACCATAGCTATAGGACTCATTGTCCTGTGCTAAAATTAACATCGACTGGCTCCACTGACAGTCGGTATCTCTCATTGGTTATTGGAAAGTTGCGTGGCACCTGAAATATGCCTCTCTCGAATCTATCCTTGCATACAAAGTGGTGAAGCCATCCTGTGAGTTAGAATCTCTTAAGCGTGTCAAGATCAGCCTGTGGACTCACCACTGGCAGTGATTTTGTCAGTCAATGTGTCTGGCCCATAATATTCCTGAGCTGAGACCCTGACCAGGGAATAGAAGCCCACCAGATGATGCGAGGTCATACACATTGGATACGAGGTGTTACGCACTTGCTAGGACCTATAAAGTGGCATGCAGGTCAGGCGAGATGAAGAGGATGAGACAAGAGTCAACACCATGGCAATGTCCCCAAACGGCATTACTGTTGCAAGCAGAAACCATGATGGGGCAGAGGGGGTGAGGTGTCGAGACAGGAAGTATCATCACCTAATGGAAAGGACATACTTGGGGTGCACTCGGCCAATGCAATGGTGTCTGAACAGCATGTGGTCTTGCTTTGTTGTATCCAAAGGGCGGAAATTGTCAAGGTCTGTATGATTCCCGTGTGTAAGCAGCAACAACTTCTGATGGTGGCTGCTTCCGATGTAAGTTCTGGATCGTCGATCATCAACGATCCCGGACAGGGGCTTTGCTGTCGCAGTTCACGCGTTTGGGAGCCAGAGTTAGTAGACACCCGACTAGTACCGGCGTGCCGCTGCATCGACGACAGATAGCATCTGTTCAATACAACCGAAATTCGGGCCTAGTGATATATGTTCCGGTGTGCGTCGTCGTTTTGTCGCATCTAGGATATCCAAGCACAGCTCCAAAAGCTTCAACAAAGGCGTCATTGCGATCGTCTCGCGGCGCACGTCGATTATCACAGATACAATCATCTCTTCGGCCAATGGTCTGCTGCCCCACACCCTCTAGAAACCTCTCACAAGACGGCGTTCTTGTACTTGCGGTCATTACTTTGCTGTAATAATATCTTTGACATAAATCATTCAGCGAACAGCAGGAATGTGATAATATAAGCCCCTTACCTCGCACATCACATACAATTCGACATCATGCCTCAAGGAGAGCGATACCATACGCTGCTATGTAGGCTTGACAGACTCAGGGGATTCTGGATCATCCATCCCATTAACACTCGAGAGCAAATGAAACTGGACGTACTCATACATGTCCTTGATAAGAATTCTCTATCGAGTTGGGTTGGGCCGAAGTACAATGCAGATGATAATCCTGGTTTCTACCCTGTCTCCTTCCTTGAGCGGCTTCGTGTTGTTGAAGAACTAGTAAATACATAAGAGGGTGCAACGCTCCCTCGTCTTGTAACTAAGATAATTCAAGAAATCATGATCAAAGTTGTATGTACCCTATCTCGAAGGATTCTGAAAGGTTCTTGATACTGCGGTTATCAATGACTGGTACTAGGTGTTATACAAGGAATGAGGCATGCCCTTCACCGCGACCAGAATCCCTAAGGTCTATGGTCACAGAAGTGGAGCCATTTCAGATGCGGGATCTTTTATCACAATGTAATCTGCGAGTAAAGTACAGTAGCGTAGATCATCATTAGTATGAGAATTTAATGTTAGCAAACCAAGGTATATGTCTAGGGCTCTGTAGGGTCTGAGTGAGCGCTCAAGAACGGACTACAGGTACCAGGTTTAGGCATAAAAGCGCCACTGGATTGAATATGGAGTTTTTTTTCAATTTCATGGTCTTTCGGGGTCGGAGACCCTATGTCGGATTTTCGCGGGGGGCTTACTCCTGCTTATCTATCGTGATTATGTATGCGGTCTAATGTGTTTGAGTAGATGAACACGTACTCCGTCAGCATGGTGTCGGGCGAATGCCGACGCTGATTTCGTACGTACAGGGGGAGAATGTGGTGAGTGGCGTTGGGTTCTTCGCCCCTCTTTCCCATATCGACTAATCGTCTGAATCCTGCGTGAATATGGAGTTAGGGCTGTGAGCACTTGACCATCTCAAGGGATCGAGATCAGGGACTGAATGGCAGGGTCCGTGACTTCAACTGACTAATCAGTCCCCTGAGGGGTGCTAGAGTTCTAATTTGCCACTAGCCGCTACAACAGGACTGAAAGTGTTATGCAAATTAGCGAAAGCTAATTGGATGGTAATAGTAATTAGGGGAAGCGCCACCTACGTAGAGCAGGCGTGGCGTGAAAACTCAACTCAACTATCGACAGCCAAGTCCGTAGTGAGATACTCGAAGTGGATTGTAATAAGTGTAACATCACCTGTATAACCGATTTGTAAGTCCAAGCAAATAGAAATGGGTTGGGGTTAGTTAAAAACCGCAAAATTAAGGAAATGTCACCACTGCTAATAGCAAGTGAATAGGTCACCCTGAAAGATGGCGTGCGAGAAAAGGTAAAATGCATAACACTGCCGGAGGTCCTGGTGCCTTGGCAGACCCCGCTTGACGTTAGCTTCCTTTGAGGACCCCAGTGTCTGAGCCCATCCAAAGTCCAATGTAGATACAGCCATGATGGAGAGCGAGAGATTCATCAATGACGGGATAACACTGGATCAATTCTCTTCTAGCATATGTTCCTCGACGTGAATCGCGCAAGGCTCTACTTGAGTCCTATCGCGCATCAAGCCTTCCCAACGCCATCGACCAACCATAAGGACAAACGCGGTGACCTGAGACATTGTTCGCACAAAATGCGCCCACATGTCCGATCCATGAAAGATAAGACAGGGGTGTAGAAAGAACAGCTCTGCGGCGGGTATCATCCACCTAGTCCGAAATCAGGGGGCTGTAGTGCTGAAGATAGGGCGGCGTAAGGGTGGGTCGAAGCCTCCAGGTCCTGATGCGCAAGTGCTGCCGCCGCTTTACCCCATTGGTGTACCAAGTAGTTTGACGAGTAATTGCGCAGCAGAGCCCCCAGACGTCCCATTTGTGCCTAACAAGACGTGCGTGGGGCAGGTACAGCCAAGCATCAAAGGCTGGGCGTATCCAAGGAACACTCGTCTTTTGAGTAGCTATGTTAGACCAGAGCAACGTAAGTGATACTGAACATCTGCCAATAGCTTGATGTCGTGCACATGGAACACCTAGTCTCGATTGGATTATGCTGATCAGAGTCATGAAGGCACATTCCGGGACGGGGCAAGTTTCGATTGAGCTGCTTGGGATCTCCGCGATAGGTAGTAGGGACATATCCTTAGAGGGTTTGTGATGGATGAACTGGACAGCACAGACGGGTCAGCGTACGGCAATAGAAAAGGTCCCTATGGATACTAATGATCAAAATCCTTGCTGTCTATGACCAAAATCGCGACAAAACTTTAGGTATGATCACAGCTGATCAGACATGCGGACAAGTGAAGTATTCATGTTACTTGAAAAAATATTTCAACATGCCTGTCCCAGACAAGAATCTTGGTAGGGACAAGACGTAATTTCCAAACGATGCCTGAGTCTTCAATAGCTGCGTGGCGCGATCATAAATTGCCTGTCGTAGCATCCCCAGAAACAGCTGCTGGACAGAAACCTGAAGGCGATTTTATACACGTAATTCAGGGTAACGTGACATAAGGGTAAGGTCAACAATGATAGATTACTGTCAGGTAAACGCAAACTCACGATTGATTGAGGACGTGACGAGGTGAAGAATCAAAATTGGGATTTTTCAGCTGTGCATTCGATCGTATGACTCTAGATGATGCCATAATTTTTGAAGCCATCGTCGATTGAGTGGTTTAGTCAACAAAACTTGATCAAACTTTCAGACCAGTCCGATACTAATCCATGCAGAACGGTTTTGTTCAGGTTGCTAAGTAGGTCCGTGGGCTTGCAACACGTTGCAACTGAAAGTTCGACTGACATGATGATTAGCGAGGACGATAGATCTTGCGTGGCGTCTGGCACTGACAGTTTTTGCTATGAGTGAGTTCAGATGAATGGGAAAATATGTACCAGCACCTCGGCGGGGAGAATAAGAAGTGGTGAGTCCCAGAAGAGCTGGCCCTGCTGATCTGAAAACCGTGCCACAAGGGTTCCTTTGAATACAAATGTGCTGCTCGTCATATAACGACTGCCATGGTGGATGCAATGTTGGACTGATATTGCATAGGACGAATCGCGACGAAAATGAAAGATATACGAGTCGACAGTTTCATTGCAGATGAAACAGTACATGACGCATATGCATGATGAGTGTGTCATGATCAAATTGCGGGTTCTATATTCACAGTGCCTCTGGACAGATTAGGTTCCTCGAGAATCATCGCGTCGAAGAAGGTGAACAACATCTTTCTCGTGAAGACATGATTTAATGACGCATTTCCGGGAGTAGGCTTCCACGTTGGTAAAACATGCCTAGAATATGCCTGTACTATTCGCGGATCTGGAAATACAACTCAGTGAAAGAAGTCGCTCTATCAAGAACAGTCATACTGAGAATATGCCCCGGTCGATGCCGCCCTGCGTTAATTGAAATTAACTGATCTGCGCAGCTGCACACCTGGCCCTTTACAAGCACAAAAACACCGTTCTGCAGACTGACGACCAGCCCGTCTATGAACAGGCTGGCTCAGCGCTAAGATCCAAGACCTCACGAGGCACCAGACCCCGAGGGGCCTGCTTCCACTGTCTGCCATCCAACCTGGTAAATATTTCATCAGACACAGAAAACAGGCAAAACATTACACAAAGAGGGTGTGCTCGCAGCGCGGTTACATAGTTGAACATGGTTTGACCTGCTTATCCAAGGATAATGGTCAGCACATGACAAAGACACCTTACATAAAATTGAAAGCTGCGTCGAACTTGACCAACCATCTCACCCAACCCATCATCTCACTGTCATGAGAACACACATCCTGCTGACAGATTGCGCATGCTCGGCGATCGGAGCGCTAGAACTAGAACAGAAGGACTGCATTGCCTTCGACTCTCCATGGAATCGGCCTCTTCCGTGACCTGTCACGATAAACTGATTATCATTGCTTCGACATTTTTCGTTAAATCTAGGGATCTTCGTTGCCCAACTTCCTCTCTATGATCGACGAATGCACCTCGAACTATCAAATATGGATGGTTGCGACGTCGAGCTCATACACGCGGAATGCGAGCGCACGTAATACTACCTCAGGCGATGGTCAAAAAACTGGGGCGAACACATAATTTCCTAATCGAGATGCTATAGGTGGGAAACCACCCAAACAAAAGCAAACTCTCACCATCGACCTGATTTTCTTACTAATACTCGCGCCTCCTCAACGCGACCGTCGTTGAAACTCGATCAGCGAAAACACCCCCCTAGCATCTAAAAAACTTATCAAGTCACTGCGCCCTTTATCAAGACAGATATAATACACTAGCGATCATTGCTAATGCTACACGGTTACCCTCCTTCGGGCCAGCAGCAAGGTCAGCAGTCTGAGGCTCTGCAGCAGCAGCAGCAACAACCTCAACCTCAACAACAGCAACAAACCCCACAGGCTATTCCTGCAATGCGTCTCCGCGACGACCCACTGCCGCCTCAACCTTCCACATCTCAAGCACCTGCACAGCCAGCCGCCCCAGCTCCAGCAACCCGTTCTCGCAAACGTAAATCTCCCCCAACAACAGCCCAGCCGCCGGCACCACCACCACAGCAGCTCCAGCAGCCTCCGCCTGGCATATTCCTTCCTCCAATGTTGCCACCCCCACATGGACACCACCCATCATCCATGCCCATTTATTTCTCTGGCCCTCCGGGGCCTGAGTTCGGTGGACCTCCACCCCACCCGCCTCCGGGTGAACAACCTTCCCCGCAGATTGAGGGTCAGCCTGGTGGTCCTGATGACTCAAAGGCAAATGGTCGTCCATTGAGCCAAACCAAGAGGGCCGAGCAAAATAGGAAGGCGCAGAGAGCGTTCAGGGAACGTAGAGATCAGTAAGTGCATGTTTCTCATCATTGCCTTTTTTCCCTTTCTGCATTCAAAAGGGGCATAGTTTCACTTCTTTCTTGCTTTCATCTCTTAAACGCATTGTGCAGTTCTGACTCACCTTCATTATAGGCACGTTAAAGCCCTCGAGTCGCGCTCTCAACTATTGGATGCAGCACTTGCGTCCGCAGATGAGGCGAATCGTCGATGGGAAGAGTGTCGAGCGCTTAATGACAGGCTCCGTGACGACATCACACATCTCCGCGAGGAAAACACGCACCTCCGTCAACAACTCGACGAGGTGTACTCCCAGATTCCACAGGGTTTACTCTCACATCTCATGCCCTCCCAGTCCCAGCAGCAGCCAGCAACGCAAGCACAGCCTCAGCCAGCAACGGCTGAGGCGGAGAAGAAGGATGACACTGCCACCAAAGAGTGAGGCAGCCGAGGTGTTCGACTTGTTTGTTCTGTAAAATGACTTCAATGATAAGGCAGCAATAGGTTGCGGAGGCGCAGTGTACCGTAGACGTCCAATTTTTACTTTGCTTCACCCATCTTACTTCTACACGTGTGCTTGCAGTGGGCAGTAGTTTATTCCACCTAGTTTGTACGTACCCGCGCCTGTGCCGTTTATGACTGTCTCCGGAATCAAATTTGTGTTCCTTGATACCACTGGGGTTTGTTTTAGCTCGTCGCACCATGGCTCCATTGTCGACGTCGTTGAGAGGAGATGGTGGGTGGGATGAAAACGACGCTGGAATTGCTGACAACTACATTGTGATAGGAACTTTTTATGTAACCCGGGGCTTTGTCATCTACTGCTCACCTTCAAGTTGCCACATCTATGAGCCTTATGCCAACCTTGGACAGCCTTGTATGAAGACATTCCGCTCTGTTCCTGTTGATTGCAGTCGGAGGTCCAAGTAGTGCTATTTCAAGTTCATCATATCCCTACTATTCCTCGACCTGTGATCAATTCCGAACGTTCTTGATTGCCGAAGGCGTTTTTCCCGCTCGATACCAATCGATCTGACCATGTTACAGGTCCCCATCGAGCTGCAAATCGATTCAGGTATCGGAATGCATTTACGGCTCCGAGTATGCGCGGAGCTTCAATGAACTGGCCTGATGCACACTGGTGAGTAGCTACTAGTGACTGCCATGACGAGTCTTGCTTGTTGACTCGACCATTGTCCAGCAGGAGTCAGACTCGCGCTGTGTATTCGTAATTTTCGGTTAGATCTCTGCATCAGGGAAAGCCTCCTTCCCAAAATGAAGATCATCTTTGACAATTGCTCGTAATTTCAGTGAAATTATGCGTGACTAGTTTTCCTAACCCCCAGTCGCAGTTAAATTACTTCGAATTTATGGTCATTGTTGTTGATTACTGTCAAATCATCTTGAATTCGGTCAAGGTCAAGATGCACGGTTCATCAATTCACACCTCGGAAGGGCCCACTTGGGATTGATTCATTTCCGGGAGGGGCCGGATAGTACGGAGATCACGTGCGTACACACCCATCCAGCCTCCAATACCTCCCAGCTCTCTCGAGTCTCCAACAAGCTTACAACAATCAACTGCACCCCTTCCTGGCTCCTTCGGATATCTGGTCTCGCCGTAAGACTTTGGGAACATTTTTCTTCAGCTCCATTGCCATCGAAATACTTTGTTTCATTCTTTTCGGGGACATGGCGCTGCGAGCCCTGTAGACGGTGTACAACACGACTTCAGGCTTTACATATAGAGCAAGACATGTTTGTTGTATCATACACGCAGTCTTCACTCCACTAATGTAGAAGAAAGGGATTCACACAGATGTAAGAAGCCAATTTTGTGTTTCTTTTTCCTGGGTCCGACGGCTCCAGCCAGTGTCCTTGGAACTCACGAACCTGCGTTTATTTCACTGGCAATACGCCACTTCGTTGTGATGGCATGAACTCAGCCCAAAACTTTAGTAGGTTGTCACGTAGATTCTGTCTGAACACCTGATACTCCGTGCGTCCTTTAAAAATGTTACTACTCGTGTATGTGATCAACTAAGAGGCTGCACTAGGTATACTTCAGGAAGTGTACATACGGCATGAAGATGTACATCATGTACCGCCATACTTCGCTTTCCCATTCCCCACAAAGTCCATCGTTCTGTCGGGCTTGTCTCCTGCCAATGGAATATTATTGTTCTTACATCACCGTTTAGACTGGCTTAGACGGAACATCAAGGAAGGAAAAAAAAACTTTGACCCTGATCCATCGGGGGAGACAAGCCGCAGGCCCTAGTAACAATCTGAGTGACATTATTTACCTCTAACGGCGCACAAATTTCCTTGTTCTTGCTAGCAGGGCAATATCTAGATATGCAGGATCATATACTGATAGCACAAAAGGCCTGTATTTGAAATTTTCTATTTTGCAGAATCCAGATCTAAAAATTTCTTGGCAGTTTAATCACAGCCCATGTAATTGAATGCGATTGACAGCGCACTATGTTCCCAGGACAAAACGAGTCAAGCCACTATGTCTAAGGTTACACCAACTGGTACTGGCCAAGCGGGGATGCCTCCGACCCTGTCCTCCGAAACAGGTTTCCGAGCTAGAGGTGTCAGGGCCACACTCCTTCGCACCCCTCGCCACGTTGGTGGCGTTAGCATCGTGGCGCCTACTACTATGATCCCTTCATGACCCTTCGTTATGACTCACAAGTGCTCCCCTTTGTCGTCATCGTATCGATGGCCTCCGCATCAACGAAGACTTGTACCCTTCCAACCCCATTCTATCTCGTCCATTCTTCTACAAAAAAAAACACATCGATATCATAATTGCGGTTGCGAATACACTCTGTTATGCACTGCCATTTTCGAAACTCCGCGAGGAAGAGTAAGGCCCATATCTAAGGGGTGTAACTCGGGTTGTAACCTGCGTATCACGTATTTCTGGTCAGGCCCTTCTGCTTGTTCTTGCAGCTCATGAGCAATAAAGTAGAATGACGGAATTAAATTGGTTCGAGTGGGGCTGTTCGATTGCCTGCGGTAGCCTTATGTCCACAGACGTAACAAAGACCAATGCTGTCCTATCACGAGGTATGTAATACCACTTCAACCATTTCAGTCACTAGGTCCATCCGGCTGGCGCTATTAGAGCCTAGCCATTGCGCATTGATCGGCAGTTGGAACATTGCAAAAGCGATGGCTCGGAAATTCTCTCTACTCCATGCCCTCATGGTCTGCCGTCAGTTAAGATGATGTATCGTTTGTGGTAAGTTCATACGGCTCACTTGCGGGACTTCTGCGAGATTTGCTCGATAGAAATTGGTAAGCTCCATTATCGTCATTCACATCAGAATTCGTCGGGTGCGAGGAGAATGCTTACCCTGCCGCTAATTATCACAAACAGTACTCAGACTTTACACCGCGGCCATGGGTTATATGTCTTTCCGAGGATGCGAGTTTCCGAATCTTTGCGGCCACCACACCTTTTGAACTGCCGAAAATGAGCACAGACTTCATCATCACCAGGCGGGTCTAGGTAGGGACGGCGATCTCACAGAGAATCAGATCTTAATAGACCATCTGACGCCGCGCGCACTCGACGGAATTATGCGTTCGACGAAGAATCGTGCAGCGCCGGTTGCACGGCTTTTGGTGTGCTTTTAGCATTAATGATCCGAATCTACAGGTGTAACTCAATCTGTACGCTTTGAACTAACTTGGAGAGTGCCCCCTGGCAGTCGATGTCTAAAAAGCGAAGTAGTTGAAACACGCTAGACTACAATTCCTAAAAATGATGAGGCCTCCTGCTAGTATGGTATCAACCCGGAGCCAGTCTCAGATTGGCCCATAGGAACCGTAACCTATAGACTTAAGCGCTGTTGTCTAGCATTGTCTTTGTTCACAATTAAACCGTGACATTCGGCCTGTGTGGTGAAATAGGAAGCAAAGGTTGCTGTGCTGTAGGCTGAGTAAGCGAAATTCAACTTCCCCCTCATGACTCGGTAAGTCGACACAAACGACGCAAAATCTGCTCTTCGCCCTTAGCACTCAGCTTTCGCCGCCGTTTTGCTCGAGAATGGTCTCTGCACATGCTAACAATGAAGGCTCGCAGGAGTCAGCATCCATCACACCTGGAGGAACGTACACTATCCAAGTAAATTTCCGCAGTTTCAATTCACACAGGCCTCCATAGTGCTGACTCATCAAATTCTTTCCTCAGACCGTCTCTGTTGGGTGCAAAATCTACATCCGCCGTCCAACCCCAGACGGGGAGGAAGAGCGGCTTGCAGAAATACTATCGATTCGTGATAAACCCGTGAATTCATATACGTCAGCACAACGCACAAATGCCCGAGGTGGTGTGAAAGAAGAAGAGGAAGATGCGCTCGACAAACCAGAAGACAAGTGGGAGTACTTTGTCCACTGGGATCAGTTTAACAAGCGTTTGGATGAGTGGGTGACGGGATCTAGGCTTATCTTGAGCAGGGACCTCGAGTGGCCCCGTCCAAAGGTGCTACCGGGCAAGAAAGCTGGGCCTGGCTCACTGCAGAAAGCACCGGGGAAGGCCCCTCGCTCCCAGTCACTATTGAAGAAAGCGACATCAAATGCGGCTGCGGCTGCTTCGCCTACGTCTGCCTCAACCCCTGGCCGCTCTGCTTTTCCTTCGCCATCACCTGCCCCATCATTGAAGCGGAAGTTAACTGATGATGAAGAGGAAGAAGAGGAAGAAGAAATTGAAGGAGATGATGTAGACGCAGAAGGCGAGATGGATGTCGACGGCGAAGGGGATACCTTCGAACTTAACGTCAATGGTGCACAAGTAGAGACGCCCCCTCCCGTCTCTTCATTCAGCAAAGAACAAGAAATCGAGAAACTACGGACATCCGGCTCGATGACCCAGTCAATATCAGAAATTGCGCGGGTGAAGAATTTAAACCGTCTACAGATTGGCAAACACGAGGTCGAAGCGTGGTACTTCAGTCCATATCCAAAGGAATATGCGCATTTACCCGTGCTATACATCTGCGAGTTCTGTCTCGCATATTTTCCGTCGCCCATGATGCTCTCGCGCCACCGACAACGTTGTACGCTATTTCATCCACCTGGCAACGAGATCTACCGCCACCAAGACATTTCGGTCTTCGAACTTGATGGGAAGCGGCAATTAAGCTGGTGTCGGAACCTCAGTTTATTGTCCAAATGTTTTCTAGATCAGTAAGTTCTTCTCGGTAACGACGAAGCTCAATTATCTGACTGTGCCCTTATAGCAAGACGTTGTACTATGACGTGACACCGTTCATGTATTATGTCATGGTGTGTACAATGCCATTCTGTATTTATGTTATACCGACTATCATCCCAGTGTCTACGAGATTCTACAGGTTGCCATATTATCGGTTACTTCTCGAAAGAGAAAGAGTCGGCGGAGAATTATAACGTCGCATGTATCTTGACGCTACCGCAGCATCAACGCCACGGCTTTGGCAAGCTGCTCATCGAATTTTCTTACGAGTTGAGTAAGAAAGAGGGGAAACTTGGCAGCCCTGAAAAGCCCCTGAGCGATCTGGGCCTACTCGGTTACCGTGCATATTGGGCGGAGGTCATCGTGGAATTGCTCATCAATACAACAGATGAGCTGAGCATTGACGATATTGCGCAGAAGACGTCTATCACCCATGCGGATATTATGAATACGTGTGTGAAAGAACCTGTTCTCTGGGATGTAACGCTAAATGAATTGCTTGCAGGTGCACAACGTTGCAGCTATTTAAACACTACAAAGGACAACATATCATTTGTCTGTCGGAAGCCGTTTTGGAGAAACATGAAAAAGTGCGAAACAAACGCAGGCGTCGGATTTATGCCGATAATTTGATCTGGAAGCCACCTGTCTTCACCAGAGATCAGCTACGGTTTTACTGATCACCTCACTTGACGTCTTGGCCAGTTGTTTTTATTTGCGAGTTCGTTTTCCTGATCGATATCACTGTAGCTGTAGAGTAAAAAGGGACGTTGATCGGTATCATGTCATCGTACACGGTGCAAAAAATGTGTAGTTCTAGCGGCGATTCCAAAAAGGCTGATTTAATCATCACTTTTCGCTTGGGCGCCCCGTCGTCGCAGGATCATGGGCTCATCCTGTGCATCACGTAGACCTTCCATTCTCATCGATTCATCTTCTCCAGACAAGTTCTCGTGGGGTAGAACAGGTGACGGTGGCTGAGACGGGGAAGGCGAGAGAACGCCAACACTAGACAAGCGTAGATCCTCCTCTCCCGTGAAGTAAGCCTGGAGCTTCATTTCTTCCTGTACTCCCGCACTCTTCATGTCGGTATTATGTTGCCGATGAACCGAAGATATGCAGCTGCCTTGCTCCGCGGGGAAGGATTCTTCAGATGACGTATCTTCAACGAGGACCGAGGGCGTGCCCTCAGCAGTCACAACAGGCAGGTCGCTTGTGGACGCTTTGACGTCGTCAACAATACCGAGAGTGCGTGCGATCACATAGGAGGTTATATCCTAACAAGAAAAATTAGATATCAATAATTGAAAGAAGCAACGATCTACAAATTTAGCAAGGTTGGATACGCACCAGCAGTGTCAGAACGACGACTGGCAGAATAAGCAGGAACGCCAATATGCGGAATGAATATGCGACCTGGGTGACCCAGGAGCCAGGAAGCGGGTTCCATAGATATTGGATGTATGCATGCCATACGCGACGAGGTGCGGAAGAGAACAAGAGGTGTAAACTGTATTGGGAACCCATGGCGCTGCGGAAGGGTGAAGGGATTTGGAGCGAAATTGGAACAGCTCGCTTGCAGGAATATGCAAAAAGAATGCTGGCAAGGTGCAAGTTACGCCCGCCTAGTAGTGATTTAGATGGTGTTTTGGACCCGACACAACGATTTCTGATTGCGCTTGGGTTTTGTAACAGCCGTGATTACTAGATAGCGTTTTTACACCCGATACGACGAACGCGTTTGCGTGTAGAGCGATGATAGGTGGGCGTACCGCTGTCAAATATGTTGATATGATGGAAAGTAACGTACAAAAGTCGAGAATTTGGCCAACTCAGTGCTCAGATCTGATAAAGATGATAACTGTAACGAGCCTACAAGACAGTTTCACGGTCTTTGCCGTAGAAGATCCTGCCTAAGGGGCGAAAGGCAGGAGATAGAAACATCAAATCGAAATTCTTCTAACAGATATGATACAAGGGGGCTACATAGTACTGTCTTGCGCTGGGACTTAGTCGGGTCCATGGTGTACAGATAGCAACTATCAGATCCTAACATGTTCAAAGCATTGGGAATCGCGAAATTATAGGGATGTATCCAGGCAGGCAGACCAGGCCACAAACAAGCACCGAGGATATACCGATAAATACAATCAAGGGAACATAACAGGTGACGGGAACACAACGCCATCAGGTCGTATCATGATAATCGGCCGGCGTTTCGCAACTTGGTTTTCTGGAGGTAGGCAGCCCAACACCTCGGTGCACCTCACTTCGGCATATGGCGAAGGGTCTGATCCGAAGAAGATGTGTACTGGGTCTGCTTTGTTGAAGTTTTCTCCGTATACGGTCAACATTTTTGATATGTGAGGATTAGGTTTCGACAAGACGCCACGCGATTGTGCGCAGTTAGACTTTGGTGCCTCCGCAGCACGGTCAGGAGGCAGGTATTTCACAACTGCCGGGAATGGAGTGACGGGCTTCGACGGGATTGGGAATGATCCTGTTTGAGGGGCGTTCTGGTTGTCGAACAACACGGGCGGTACATAGAAGTTGTATCGCACTTGATCTGACAAATTCAAAGTTAAGTTTTGCACATTTGGGAATGGAAAATTACGTAGTACCTGTGCCAACAATAGTCCAGACGCTCGTCTCGCCTATATCCACTTGCCAAAGTGCACCCGATGATGCGCCGGCGTCAGTGGAAGATCCGCGACGTCCAGAAGACGCAGACCCGGCGGAGGTCGGGCGCCGCCGCCCTTTTGGGCCTGGATTCTTGATAACACCGGCACTTGATGTTGAACGTTTCGCCTTCTTCACGCGCCCGCCGTCATTTGAAAAATCATTTGATGAAGACGGCGATGCTGGCTCGCTTGCAGTGGCCTGCCCGAAATAATCGGCGCCCGACATGGACGCTGGTGTTGAAACTACGGGAGATCCGGGAAGAATAGGGGATGTCGACCCTGCATTCGGCGGGTTGTTCCACAGCCGGCCCTCAATTGGACGGTAGGTATTAACCTTTTCACCCATGCACGACAAGAACGCGCCCGTTGTACCGGGGGTCCCAGGCTCAGGCATGCCCTTCGTTGAGTCGTAAACTTCGAAGGCGATCTTATGAAGCTGGGAGACTGGGTCGCCACACACTTCGCCTGGTGAGCAATAGTGGTCTGCAACACCCTTTGCGCCTTCTTGAAGACCTCCTCCAACTACTGTCGTCTGATGATCAACTTTCCGGATAATCAAGACGGGAGATACGACGCCCGAGACCAGACACTGTAGCACCACTGTCTGGTTGTAATAGATTGGTATTTGGGTGCCGTTGTTGGTGAAAGGAATGGCATTTGGCGGAGGTGAAGGGTAGTCAGGTTGTGGAGGTGGTGGGGGAGGGGTATCGATTCCGCCGGCTGGTTTGTTGACATCGACAATGTACATTACAAACGGATCTAATATGAAAACGTCAGCAAAGACAAAAAAAGCATAAGTGAAAAACTGACCCCAACTAGCAGTACGTGCAATGAATGATGGCGTGCTAGATCGCGCACGGGTATCAATCCCCATTAAAGGGGCACCGTCAGAACCCTTGAAAGAGGAGCCTGAACCGGAGACGCAGAGGTACTTCGTCGAGACGGTCTGAGAACGCAGACGATGGAAGAGTGAAATCGTTGAACCATGGTTTATACATACTGGAGGATCACGGTCAAAAGCCATCATGAATCACAGTGAATCTACGCACGCTCAAGATTCTTTGCACTCTGTCTCTTCTTACTTGGCTTGCTGATCACTTTGATAGGACGACTCGGGAAAGTTCCGATAACGCGTTCAGGCTCATCGTCAGAAGACGGAGCAGTGATCTTTACAAGCGCCTCGACTTTTTTCTTCTTCTCGTCTACATCACTGATGAACAACTGCTTTCCAACGCAGCGACCAATGTATGTTGTGCCTGTAGGGGCATCATTTACATCAAAGATCTTGCCGGAGGCAGACGTCCACTCGATCGAACCCTCTTGAGGGACAGGTTCACCCGATATGCAGACGGTCACACGAGGAGGGCAAAGTTTTGGCTCTTCGCCGCGGCGTATCACGTCAGTCCACCAAGAGTTGCCAATCATGATTGCCGTTGGAGGGGGGCAGAGGAAGCGTTTCTCAGTGCCGTATGATTTTTGCGCCACCCTGCTCGACATGACAATCACAGTGCGTTCGCCAAACGCGAGGCGGTTTGGCGTCCGTACGTATTGATCGAGGTAGGGTCTGAATAGCAGAATCATGAGATTCCGAAGGTAAATTTAACGTAATAGTATTTACCGAATGAAAGCCTGAAGGTCGTTGGAGGAGCCCATACCAGGATGCCCATTTCTCATCCCAGGGAAACCATCCCCAATGTTGGACATGCGTAAGGACATGTCAGCATGAGGGTTGCCAAAATATTGCACGTCGTCGTAGCCAGGAAGGCCAGAGTCAGGGCGGAACGAGTGCGTTGCTTGCGGAGCAACGCCACGGAACATATCAGGGCTGTGTCCCATATGCGAAGGGACCGAAGGAGGTAGGCCAGAATGGGGAAAGCGACTGTCAGGTTGCAAACGCATGCGATCTTGGAATGGTTGAAGGGCCGATGGAGGATAGCCTGCACCGCCGTTCATGCCATAATCATCGGAGAAGTCATTGTGATAGCCAGCGCCGCTAACACCGGAAACACGGCGATCGTTGAGGAGTTCCGGGTATGCGTGGCCGTTGGAAAAGTCCTTCTGGTGTCCGTTTATACCCAAGGAGTGGGGGAAGACCGGAGATTGCTGGATGCCAGTCATCGCGTCATTGGGAGTCAAGGGCGAGACCTTCCCACTGGAATACGAAACATTGTTCATGATGTCGTAGGTGTTGCCGGAACTAAATGATGGGACAGAGTCGCCAAAGGATGCATGCGAGTATACACCATCTGGGCTCATAGCGTAAGGAGGGCCCAGAGATGAGGAGGAAGAGGAATTGGCGCGGTACCGCTGAGAGGCAAAATTGTTATTATTGTTTGAAAAGAGATCATAGGAGGGATGATCTGAGACCTCTCGAGATTCTGAATGATCAAAGTTATGTTGAGGAATTGTTTGAGACAAATGGTGAGATGGAGAAGAGTTGTCTACTGTCTGCAATGAATTAAATGCTTGATCGAGGTCGGCTTGGTTGTACATTTGCTGATGTGAAGGAGTTGCAAAGTCCATCGCTCCTGGACGGGGTATCGTCGTGGTATCGAAAAGACCTTGATTATTGAAAGAATGATGGATAGAAGGAAGACGAAAGACAGCTGATGATGAAGTTTCGTCAGACAGGGAAGCCTGAACAAGCTGTGATCGGTCGTCGGGAATTGCCGCTGTCATCACGGAAACCCAAGTGGCGCTTTGAGCCATAAAATATGAGAGCTTTATGAACGGGTCCGTACAGGTAGAAACTTTTTATCAAGCTTATCAGCGATGCTGTAAGAGTCGACTGTGCTTGACAAAGATATCAAAAAATCACTCTGGTAGTGAAGCAACACTACTAACCTGTTCTTCTACTGATCTCTATCTTTTCTAGGACTGACTCTATAATCGGTGGTTGCAGCTTGGTTGGTTGTGAAGATACGAATGTCAAATTTATATTGACGAACAACAGACTACCAAGGTTAGGTTAGGAAGGCGCGAGGTAAGCAACGTTGTTAAGGCTTGTACGTTGCCGGCAAATTGGTGGAACGGTGAGGTAGGCGACGGCCCGCTGGCGCTAGGGGATACCGTGACGTCTAGTAACGGCACAGACGAGCTCGAAACTGGAAGGTGTAACAAAAAGGATCATATCAGCACGGTGTGCCGTTGCTTTTATAGATCTCTTAGGCTGACATAGAACTCTAATTGCGGCAAGGCAACATTTCGCGAAACACCGCGGCCGACCTGATTCATGAAAAAAAGGTTCCGTGTTTCTTTGCTATCACTGCGTTCTGAGTGATTCGACTTGTCCAAACAATGAATGATCTCGATCTATCGTCGCCTTCTCGTGCCTACCCAAGTCCATCTTCTTCGACCTATCGGCGCGCTGGCATATATCTGGCAGTCTACCCGCTCCGAAATCTCATCTGTTTCATCCGATTGGATCTCTCTCGACCTTGTGGCATTGACTCTTCAACTGTCGCACGCGGCGGAAATACTGCACCCATCTTACCCAACCAATCTTCGTTTTGGGATCTCACCTATTTTGAAAGTCGCTCGGTTAGACCCGTCAAGAGGTACGTATGGCAGTTCCATCAAAACAATCTCATTCTTGGTTGCCGTGATAGACGAGGATAGACGCTTGTTGCAGGAATGGCTCATCGTCCCATTCTATCTCAACTGTTGCACTCAGTCGACAACACCCAGAATGTGGCGCCGTATTTCCCCCGATTTAGGGATAGTCAGAGGGACTTGCCGTCCCTGCAATGTGACAATCGGCCCCTCTCCACCAATCAGGGTCCTTGCTTCCGTCTTCACGAAAGCTTCAAGGATCAACGTAAGTTTCGGCTGTACAGCAATCAACTACTTTGCAGGCCCGAAATAGATGTCAGGTCATTACACCGCAGTCCCTACTGGGGGGCTCACTCAAGGTTTTTCCAGAACAGAGTAAGTCTGTAGAAGTTCGACAGCTTGACGTCGGTTAACGCATTCTGATGTTGTGTAGACCGTAACAATTCGAGCATTCATTGCGGCATATTTTTTGAAATCCGCCATGGTCCAAACCTTAGGGTTCTCATTAGTAGACTTTTGATGGGTCGTAGGTACGTCCTACACGTCTTCAACATTAATTCTACAGAGAGTTGATTGCGCACAATTGACATACTTGAACGTCCAGACTACCAGTCTTCGTCATACTGCCCTTTTGCCATGACACCCCGTCAATATTAATGTGTGATCGCATCTCCAAGATCCACGGTCACGGCTATTTACCTTTTCCTCAAACCCTTACTAATTTGACTATTGGAGCGCCTTTGCGGAGGTCATGTACGTACGACCCTCGCGAAGCAAACGTGGGCAGGGGTAGGTTTTGCATGCAGAAAGAAGTTACAAGGGTCATTTTTGGGTCATTTTGTAAATGGACAATCCACGTGTAAGGAAATTTTAGAATAATAATGTTTTATCAAGTCGATCTTTTTTATTTCATCACTTGGCCTTGTCCGGTTCTACGCAAACAGGATATATATTATCAACTGTTCTCGTTCACGGTGTCCACCATTCCTGAGATCGAGATAAGGTAGCGGCAAGAATCAATACAGTCGGGCTGCATACATACGGAGGCAATAGTCAAAGTAAGTAAAAAGATTCTGCACCGAATGGGGTGTGAACAAGATAGCGGAACCATTAAATTGGTCCAACTTGTAGGGAAAAGATAATAGGCTGGCACTTGCTAAAACTCGTTGGCTTCTTTGACCCGGGAGCGCGACCGTGACCAGGATACCTAAAGGAGTTGTTTGTCCGGGGACTTTTTTTTAATTATATTTTATTTTATTTGTTGCGAGCTCATTGCATGAGGCGGCCGGTAGGCAAGTACCTTGCTTGCATCGCATCCGACGGCCGGCAGCGCAGGAGCCCTCTGAGAAATTTTAGGAATTAAATAAAATTTTGGGCGCGCCCCGCCCCGACAGCTAGCGGAGGAATAAATTCACACTCCGTTTAATTTTAAAGTCCGCTATGTTTTTACCATGTAGGGACTTGTTAGGCCGTGTGGCATGAGTAGTCGGCCGAAAAGAGAGGTATGTAATGTCTTTATCCCAAGATGTAGGTGGTTAGCACATGCCAAAGTGGCAAAAGGCACAGTCAAAGCAATATACGTACCATCCTTCCTTACATGAACGAGTCTATCAAACGGGGCGCCGCACGTGAGTAAGAGGCCCGCGGGAGTTGTTACATTGGAACATCTGTTCAGGGTAGACATTGCCGCAGGGATCAACCATAGATGGGCGGTTACACACCTCAAGTTCGAAGAATATCGATTTCATTAGACATGTTTACGAGAACGATTTAGTGTCGAGCATGACGTTTCAAAGAGGCTAGTCTGCACAGCTTCCCTTTGGGTACTCCCTCGGACACCGCGCTGAAAGTTATCAGAGCCAATATTAATGGCTAATGGCGAGATTCGAACGGACATGCTGTTACAGAAGCAACCTCCTAGCGTACACTTGTCCCAAACGAAGACCTTGACAGCTTCATGGGACCCAGTGTGAACATTTTGGAAAAAATCATCTTTTCTCCAACCTACACGGCACGGGTAGCCGTCCAATCCGGAAAGACGCCCAGGTGCCTGGAAAATCAGGCCTCTTGACGTATCGCTTACAACAAATCACCCGTTTGCGTCGCAGTTCAGCTCAGCGCTGTACATCGGCTGCGTCGCATCAGAGGCACTGATCAACACCGTGTCAAACGCATGTTCGCCTTGCAGTTGACATGCTATTGTGAATACCGGAGTAAATTACATCTTCATCTTTGAGGTGGGACCACTGGATACTTGACGAGATGTAAAGACGCAAGTACAGTCCAAATACCACGCTGGCCTAACACGGGACCGCATGACGGACAATGTGACAACGCCCCACTGCAAACGGCGCCCAAACCGCAGTTAACGGATCAGGTGCTGTTGAGCGAGGCGGTGAAATTACAAAGCGCTTTTTGAAGGATGCAACGCAAAAGGGTGATTTAAAGATGCGATTGGACGGAAATACATCCTTGTTGATGAAAACACCTTCCTAAGATTGAGCAAATGTCAGGTAACAGGGCTGGGCAATACGGCCCACATCCAAAGTGATCATTAAGATGCACAACTTGTCGATCTCAAAGAGCTCGGCGTTGATCGATATTTTGGTGCGGAAACCGCACGGCCTAAAAGATGGCCAATGTTCAGGGTTTTAGCTTCCATTGGCAGCAGATGGGATGTAGTCAGAAGAAGGTACTTACATGGTTTCGCCAGACCTCTGCCAGCAGGACTTGGTCCCATTACTACATTCGGGTATTGTGGCGGTGACCGAAATTTGGGAATTAGTTGCCTTGCTTGCTGGCAGTCGTTAGCGCAGCCGTGGCCATCGTCCAGCCGTCGTCATTGTCACCGTTCAACGTAGGTTGTGTCTAACAATCTAACGCTTTGTGGGTCAATTTTATTGCCAGCTTGTATCAGTTAGTCGCATCGCGATACATTTCTTTTTCTCACTCTCTTGTCTTAATCTCGAGTGTGTGGTTTATCCAAGCTCCAGTCAGAGTTCAAGAGGCTATTCAAGCTACCTCTTTCGGCAGATTATTTGACGAATCGAGCTGGTTTCGTATCGTCAAACATGTCAGTTCCTTCTTACCAACTCAATACGCCTCGTCCGCGTCCTCCTCCACCTCCTCTGCGCTTCCAGAAATCTCAAAATTCTTCATTGACGAATACGCACTCAAACGCGCAAACACTCCTTTATGATCTTCCTCATTCAACTTCTGTTGTTTCTCCTCCTGGAAGTCCAGCTGCGAAACCTGGTGTATTACCGCCATCCTCTCCTTCATTTGCTGGCAGACCCAGAGGCCGAAGAAATGGTCACCCTGGCCCAACGCCGCCTCCTACTTCTCGAAATCGATCGATCACCCCTCTTGGAGTCTCTCGCAGCGAGCTCGAAAAATTTGCCGAACTTTGTCGTGCATGGTATGCCTTTGTTCTCAACTGATTGTCCTGTCAATCATAATTCATGTCATCAGGTACTTCAACCAAGATGAAGCGTCCGGGCGACTAGTTACTCAGACACTAGCAAATTTGCCTCCTGCTCAGCGAGCACCATTTTCGCGCCTTCAGGCATCCATTCGTTCTGCTTACCATGCGAGCGTCAATGCCCGTCGACACGCGGAATTTCAGGCACATATCAACGCAACTCAGCCTGGTGGTTCATTAATGCCACATTCTAGAGCAAATCCAAGAGGTCCAGTGGCCGCGAAAGAACGCTTTGACCGATTAGATAAATTTATTAAGACCTGGTGCACTATGGGCATGCCTGGAACCAAGCCGTTCTTTCAGGCTTTGTGGGCAATTCTGCGACTTCAAGTTGTCCCAGAGCCCCTTGGCGGTGCGGGGGCGAACCGAATACGCTGGGAATTTGACGACGCCGTTTTCAAAGAGTCTGCGTAAGCATACAAAGCATTCATTGGCGTCTAAATCTATCATACTTACTTTTTACACACGGCATAGTGGCAAAGACTTTATGCTTGATGCTATTGATGTCCTCAAAGGAGTATGTTATTGTTATTCGTTCATCGTCGATGTACTAAACCAGCCTTTCAGGTGTTGGCCTTTGAAGAAGTTTCATCCTCGAAGCACGACAGCAATTGCGCGTCTCACCAGCCACAGCCCGCGCACTTGCGTTCCCGCTCACAACCTTTATCCGCTCACCGCGAGACGATTGGTTCGTATGCTTCACCAATTGCCATGACTACCCAGGTAAAGCGCGCGAGAGCTACAAGCGACCCATTTTTAGACATGCCCGCCCTCTCACACTCCGTCCCTTCTGCTTCTTCTCAATCCTCCGGAGCTACCATCCCTTCCTCTGAAACTCCCGAAGATTGCCCAAGTTCCTCTACCCCACACGATCAACTTGGGGAAGACGAATCATTACCCCCGCTTCGATCAGAATTCGTCGCAGAAGATCCAGAGGATTACTTGCGCATCTGGACGTCTCCGGATCTTCCAAATCCCGAATTGTTATCGTTACTAACTGTATTTCCTTCATTCATCACCCGTTGCTCTTTGCCGCGTTTTACCGCACCTCTGAATACCCGTGCCGCCGACATCGAGGAGGGCGAGGAGGAGAGAGCAGAAGGCAAAGAAATTCACTTCGGCACTGGATCGATGTGGATTAGTTCCAAGCCACGCGGCGATGGGTGGCGTGGAGACTGGTGGACAAGATTCGTCCTTTGGTGGCGAAGACTGTTCTGCTAAATATTGTGCTCTACGTCGATGACACATTGGACATATGTAACACTCCTTGTTTATCATTTTTGCATATACCAGCGTACACTTACCATTCACAGACACTATTTGGAATGGACGCAGACTGTCAGATAAGTATATCATTATCCAGTGAATTGCTATGCATATGTTTCGAATATACAATCATAGCATATTGGACCTCCCACTGACGTAGTTCAACTTGATACCAATTACATGAAGTCTCCCGGGACCGTCGATTCATTAATTTCGGGGTGATGGGATCATGTCTGCACGTAAACGCCGACTCCACCCTGGGCCATCTCGTCAACATGCCCAGTGAGCGCTGTTTCCGAGTAATGGCCCACAGGAACTTAATGCCGTTTCCAGTGACAGTTGAGTCTTCGAGTACTCGTTTAGGTGCTATGAAAATCCTCACGCGTGAACGTAAAGACAGGATTTTTATGTATACACCGAAGCTGCGTCACTATGATGGGCCACTTCTTGCAATTTTCTTTGACATAAAGTATTAATTACTCAGACGCTGATTTGCGCGCCCCTCGGGCCAGAACTGCAACTTTTTCAACCTGTCAAACCATGGGAGACTATCGACACCCAGTGTTCGATGTTCAAGATAGCGTCCCTGTGGCCGTCGCCAAGCGCTTTCCATCTTAGATCCCCAGAACTTGGATAGACTTCGCTTGTGCATTTGAAGGACAGCAGAGGACAGGCTGTCACTCGGCGAGTCGATACATGTGATTTAAGCTGATGATATCAAACAATAGGTCCGGAAGGAAATTCAGTCGGATCCTCGCCAACACACCCTTGTCAAGGGGCCGAATATCAACCCACATATCTCTTATCAAAGCACTGGAACACAACCCCACAAGGTTCTTGCACCCTGACGTGATCTTCCAGGATGCTTGTCATGAATATTTCGTCATGTTCGGGGCCTTCTCATCTCTGTTCACATGAAAGACTTGTAATAATACTTCGGCCTCGATATTTGTTCTGGCGGATCTGAGAGTTATCTTTACATTTAAAGGTGAGTAATAGAGTTCTGGTTCAGCGGCAATAGTCAAGGGTCTTCCACGTGAACTCATACTAGAAGTTACTGTACCCACAATGTTTCCCATGTCCGTTAGGCGCGCTTGGAGATCTGTCATTTGCACAAAGATAGACAAATTTCCCTGTGCACGGCATTTCTCGGTGGCTTTCGGTAAACCTGCAAGAACTGTCATGTTGGTGCAAAGTTCCCCAAGTGAGCGAGCCCTTTAGCCGGAACTCCTTCTGTTCCTTTGTCGGAGCTGTACCATCTATACGGCACTTGTATCAGCCCCTTTCTTTGATGGGTTCTCCAAGTTGGATCCAGAGCGTTTCGGTCAACTTAGCCCTCATCCTGTAGCGCGACTCGCTCAGCAGCAGACGGCGACCCATTTTATTTTCGGAGACTATGCCTGAAAAGGCCCTCAAGGACTTTGGATACAGCTGCGGATTGATCTCGGACGTTACTGGGTGTCATTTACTCTTTTTGTTTCTGATTTTTATTTATTTAAAACGTGCATCTCAAACGCACTGGCTCTGCCCGCAGCCCGCCTGGCTGTGGCACATGTACGAGATGGCAACGGGGTCGCACTAAACCAGAACATGTTGCGTAGCCATCGTCGTTACAAGCAGATCGTCTTATTTCTGTCTAGTTGCTCCATACCAATGAAATCGCTGGTCGGCTAAATCCTTTTCCCCCGCTTCTTTGGGGCATGCGACGCTCCTGATAAAGATTCGGCGCCAACTCAACAGTCGGTGTCGTACATGCCAATGGAGCGTGGCCATACGGCGGCCTAACTTTTCTTCTCAGATTACTCGATCGACTACCACTTTGTGTTTTCTTCATAATCGTGTACCTCGAGTTCTCGAAATACATGTCAAAAAATACTGCTTTCGTCGTTTTGGGCCCTCATTTTTTCTCGCGTCCCCGGATAACATTTCTCTCCATGTGCCCCCCCGGAGCAGGTTTATAGCCCATCGCGTGCTACGATAATGAAAGGGCCCTGAGTCTATAACTTATTGGGGCTTATGATAGCGGTAACGAAAATCCTCCACATCGCGCGTGAGGAAAGAAGACTGCACTAAAAGGTTACTGCTTCTTTCTTCTAGAATCTGGGCTAAACGGCGGGGAAGAATAATTTGACTCGCTTCGAGGACCGACTGTGGTTCTGAGTTTCTCCAGTCGACCTCCAAAGGATTTACGGCAAGCGATTTTGTGCTCTGCCCTGCAGAAGCCTCAAATGAATGACGAAAATTGCTCTCAAAAAATTGATCTGTTTGCACATGGCATTGGTATTAATGCCTCCATAGATTCCCCCCGTGAGATTGAGATGAACCAACCGATAGTGAGTTGGTGTGAACGAGAATGTGCCTAGATAAAAATATGGAAGAATAACTATGGAGCTGGTTGATTGAGTCCGGTACACATTGTAGATTGTCTGGATCACTATGTGAAATCGCCCTTGAACATTCAACTTCCACTAAATGCAAAGATGTTGGAAACGTAGCCCAGCAGCAGGAACCCCTTACCCTCCACGCCGCGTCAGGATAACCAAGAAGCGAGATCGTTCCAATAAAATAACATCACATATTTGGAGGACGACGGGACTTGATAGCGGCAATTTCGATATCTTTGACGCGGCTGCTTTGCTCAGACCTGGAAGGGCATTGAGCGTGACAGAAAATGGACAGTCATGGGTATAATTCCTACTGTAACAGCCTGTCCTGCAGATGCGCATTCGCTTGCGCCAACCGCGCATTTTCACTCTGAAGACCCGCATTCTCCGCTATCAAACGCACATTTTCACTCTCCGTTTCCGCCTTCGCAGCCTTGAGGTCCTCGAGGTACTTCGCCTTGAATTTATTGCTTTGGTCCAGCGCACTGAGCTTTTTCTCCATTTTACGAATATATGACGGTGACTTTAAAGCGTCCAGTGCTTCTAGATGCGAAGCAATGCTTTCCCCAGTAGTTTGGTCAACAATAAAAGGGTTGGAAGAGGCGCGTTCGAGGGGTTTAGATGTATGTGCGGGGACGTCACGTTTGAAAGTACTGCTTCCGCTCTCAAAGGCACTGGGGATGCGAGCATTCGTGCCTGAGGTCTACAAAGTCTTCAATCAATCTCTCTGTAAAAGCCGAGTCCAGACCAACCGTTCGCTCCCCGCCGCTATTTTCCCGCTCCTTGCCTTTGTTCCTGGTAGGCGTTTGCGGGAAAAAGTCTGTTTCGAATATGCCCTGGTCGGAATTGTCGACGCGACGGCGTGATGTCTGAGGTGGAGTAAGTGGAAAGGGGATTTGGAAACCCGATCGCTGATCCACGGACGCAACTCTGGGTTTCTTTGGCGTCCTTTGGTCTATATTTCTAAGACTCTGGTCCACACTCCTGGATGGACTGCTTTGTTCGAGGTCATCTTCTGGCGATGTCTCTTCCCAATCCCCGATCGTCGAGGCCTGAGAGGATTGGGAGCCAAAAAGAAATGAGCGGGTTCGGTCATTCATGGCGGTTGCATTTTGCTGGGGGCTACCATATTGTGGCGTTGAAGTGGCCTCAAGCTCTGGTTCATTTAAGGCGGCCGCTATATCTGCCATCCTCTTCCTAGGACTTTTCTGGGGCGTGCCCGATGTTCGAGCTGATTCGGCTCTCTGTCTCTGAGAAGGAGGGGGCCTCGATGACGCAGGTACAGAGGGAGATACAGAACTATGCTGTTGTGGGTAAAAAATAGGGTCATCTACCCAATCTGAGCGATTTCGATTGAGTCATTTCCATGTGCACTAGGAGAGATCCTCACAAAAGAATCTACACCTCTCGCTCTTGATTGACCTCGAGCAAGTGTAGAACTCACTGAGCGGCAAATGTCAGCCACCGATACTTGGAGACCATTTTGAACATACCGATTGGGATTTGAAGATGTTTGACTAGTCCTTCTTATTGCAGTTTCACCGTGTGTGCAACGTACTACACCACCTGCATCCATAGGACTCGTCGATTGTGTATGCAGTTGGCTGAAGGACATGAAGGTTCCAGTTGAATTCGAACACCCCCTATGCGATATTAATAATACATATCAGGTGACTCATTTGAATTTTGATAAGGGCTTGGCCAATGCTTGGCTGTAACTCTCCTCAACTCGTGCTTGTCGCGTTGCGGGGCTTGTTCATTATATCGGATAACGTCCACGATGGCGGCCACATCTCAAGGGAATTCTTCCTTGATCTCTGTCACCTCAAAATATGTCGCGCCGTCCGACCCATCTTTGCCTGCCCTTGCCTTGCAAATCACTAGCCTTGTAGGCTCATACATGATTTGGGTTGGTGTTACGAATCAACCACCAGAATCTGTGCAGAACGCAGCCCTCTCTGGCATGCTTTGTAAAGATTGGGCATGTGCTATGCCCGCACTACCTGGTCATACAGTAAGTAAATGATGTTAATAGCCAATTATACACCAACAATGGCCTGAGCGAGTTCTGGAAGGGGTTTGGACCTGCTACTTCCTTGTTCCGATCATCAAGTTCTGATGTATCTTTTTCGATGGCGCAGCGTCTTGGTAAGTGGAGCCCATTTTTTGCTCCGTTCGGATCGCCGTGTCCTTTGCTGATTTTAATTCATTGATTCCAGCGCGGAGGTTTCATCGACAGATATTCTTATCGGTTGATGTGCCTGCTACCCTGCTATCAACACAACGAGGATCTAATCTGTTGTTTGATGCAGAGAAAGGCATAGTTGCTGCGCTCAGCAGCCTTGGAGATGAACACGGCCAAGAAGTATCCTAAATTCTGCCCTAGCACGGTTTCCATCTCTGCGTCCCTAACCAATTTGCTGCGCAAAGCATGTGCGAGGGGGTATGCCATGATTCGGTTGGCGGATTGTATCTGAATTCCATATAATGTTGTCAAATGTCGTTGGTAAGTCCTAATCTCGCCACGGAGGTAACCTCTGGCCACGTGTTGTACTAGCCGGGTCTAGAGGCACTTGGATAAAACTCGTGTTGGCACGAAGTTGGCACTGTAGTAATTTTTTATGAATGAAAAGTAAAATTGATTGGGGATTCGTTGTTGAGGCCTAAGATCGATTAGCCGACCCTTAACCCCTCACATAGTAGTGGAACCGTGTGGCACTTGGCGCTATTCGACTCATTTGTGGCCTGGGACTAACTGCCATTTATTTCCTGTCCTTGCCGTTGACGACAACGGCGACCACGAAACAACTAAACGGCCTACTATTATTTTCTGACTTGCGAGGAGAGCAGCAGTACTAACTGTTTTCTCATAGACAGAGCATGTCGGAACCCGAACTTGCCTACATGACCAACACCAACGAAGACTTTGATCTCCCTCGCTGGCAAACTCACGCTCATCTGGAACCGTTGTCTTCATCTGCTCAGGCTGCTCAGTCCGCTGCCAGAGCATCCTATCTTTATCCAAGTGCACCGCCTCCTCCACCACCACAGTCTCTCACAACTGTCGGTCAGAGATTGCCGCCCCTGCATCAATCACCTGGCTCATCTACTAGGCAGCCTCGCCTGGCTCATATCCTTGACCACGATCAACCAACGGGCATCACATCTTCATCTTTCCTTTCTACCGGTTTGAACCAGCTTTCGAGGAGTGCGTCATTGGGTGGTGGTAGTGGAGCTGGTAACGGATCTTCCAGGGCTCGTCGTCACCATCAACCAGAAGATCTTGAGGGCGCTTTCAACCTTGACGCCCAAACCGTTCCTAGTTCGAGGCACATGGCTGCAACACCAAACTCCCTCTACCCATCTGGCGTTGCCTTCCACCAATCTCAACCAGGTCCCCCTCCCCCCAACAACAGTGCTTCTCCCGCAGCTGTATCCAGCGAACCGTATTCAGAAATGTATTATAATGGTTCCAGTGGGAACCTGCCAAAGCGAGCTCTTACACAGCATGATCCTACCCCCCGCTCTGGACGTTCACCAATGCGTACGGGTAACTCACTCCTGGATCCATACTCTCAACAAGCCCAGTACTCGCCGTCTACCACCCCTTACCTCTACGCCTCATCGTCTGATGCTCAGAGGCCTAACACTTCATCTGCCTATCATTCCCATGCCCGCGGCACCTCTCAAACCAAGGTTGAACCCTCAACGCCACCACTATCATCCCCGTACACTCCGCAGAGTGCTGCGCAGGCTGCATATGCTGCGTATGCGATGGACTCCTCCAGTCCCGCACCACACCAAAATCAGAGTCATCTATCAAGCCAAGCATCTATCAAAAGTTCCATCTCCACCCCAAATACCCCTCTGTCATTTGCTCACCCGCAGAGTCCGGCCAACCAATACTATCAAGACCAGCCCATGGTCGTTGATCAGCCGCAGCATCGACGCCGAGCTTCTGGTTTCAGAAGAGTCCGTGATACGCGCGATCTTAGACCTTACGTAAATGCTCAGCCTTCGGGCAGGCGAATGGATGCCAACGGGGTATTTTTATCGGTGCGTGTGGTTTTAATTTGACTGCGGTCGAGCTCTGACATCCAGTGACATAGCCACTGAGACAATTGACAACCAACATCCTCGAGACGTATCACATCTGTAACCCGCAGTTCAGATACGAATCGGCGCACAATCCGCGGAGGGTGCTTACCAAGCCGAGTAAGCCCGCCCACAACGAAGGTTACGACAACGAGGATTATGATTATATTCTCTACGTCAATGATTGGCTGGGAAACGAGGATGGTCACAAGTACGTTGATGCCATATGCTCTCAGCGATATACTGAACTGAGCGCAGTCGATATCTCATTCTGGATATTCTCGGTCAAGGAACCTTTGGTCAGGTGGTGAAATGTCAGAATATGAAGACCCACGAGATCGTGGCAGTCAAAGTGGTAAAAAATAAGCCTGCGTACTTCAACCAAAGTATGATGGAAGTCACAATACTGGAACTGGTGCGTTTCTCCACGAACAATGATGAAATGATATTCACATTACTGCCCGTAGCTCAACAATTCATGTGATCCTCATGATGAGCATCATATATTGCGACTTCGTGACTCGTTCATTCATCGAAATCATTTATGCCTTGTATTTGAGCTGCTCTCATCTAACCTCTATGAGCTGATCAAGCAAAACCAATTCCAAGGATTGAGCACGCAACTCGTGAAAGTGTTTACTGCTCAGCTGTTAGATGCTATGACTGTGCTCAAGGATGCACGCTTGATTCACTGCGATCTGAAACCAGAAAACATCCTACTCAAATCGTATTTTTTAATTTATTTTCCCCACATTTCCCGTACTCAATCCCTTTACCAGGCTTCAATCACCCCAAATCAAGGTTATTGATTTTGGATCAGCGTGTCATGAACGACAGACGGTGTACACATATATCCAGTCACGGTTTTATCGGTCGCCAGAAGTCATCCTCGGAATTCCTTACACATCTTCGATTGACATGTGGTCGTTGGGTTGCATTGCTGTAGAGCTCTTCTTAGGGCTACCGCTCTTCCCCGGGACGAGCGAGTATAATCAGATAACTCGGATCGTCGAAATGCTTGGGTGCGTATTTCGTTTCACTAGCTGGGTTACCAACATTTATTGATGCATTATCCTGCGATCACAGGATGCCTCCAACATATATGCTGGACATAGGAAAGCAGACAAAGCAGTTTTTCGACTCCTACGTAGATGTGTATGGCCAGAAGAAGTACCGCCTCAAAACCTTGGAGCAGTACTCCCGTGAGCACAACACCAAGGAACAGCCAGGGAAGCATTACTTCAAGGCGAATACGCTTCCGGAAATTGTCAACACTGCACCGATGCCGACGTTCAAGTCATCGTCTCGGCAGGGGCACGAAGTGGAAAAAGGTAAGATTAAGTGTTCTCGGCGTTTGCCTGACTTGTTCTCACGTGGCCTTACAGAATTAAACAATCGAGCGTCATTCATCGACTTCTGCCAGGGTCTACTCAATCTCAACCCTATAGAACGATGGTCACCCCAGCAGGCTAGGATGCACCCTTTTATCACCGGTGAAAAGTTCACTAAGCCTTTCCAAGTTCGTCATCTTATTCATCGATCTTCTCAAAAAAATTTACTGACAGATCATTACAGCCTAATGGACACACCACTGCCCAGATTACACAGTTGCCATCCACGTCAGGCAATGCAGACCCGAAGCGGCCATACGGTGGTCTTGTTCCCCAGCAGCCCAAAGGCACCAGAGCATTCCAGGATGCAGCGTCATACAACCAGCAGCTTGCTCAACACCAAGCTTACACTGCGCAGGCGCAAGCCGCATCTCAGGCGGCTAACAATGTATTCCGTAACCCGTACATAACGCAGACACAGCAGCAGCAGCCACCTGCTTCTCAGACACAGCAGCCACCTCCTCCGCCATTGTCCTACCAGCCACCACAGGATGCATCTGCGCCGTCGTCATTTCCAGCTCAACAGCAGCAGCAGCACACCTTCTCGTCATCGCAGCCTGCACAGCTCAGTGCCCTCAACCCTGCTGGCGCTAGCTACTCGCAAGGGACAGGAATCAGCGTAACGGGGATGCTCAACCCCAACCCACCCGCTACCTCACACTACCCCCCACCCCATGCTCGCGCACGGGCCAATACTATCAACCACAACGACATGATTCCTCCTGCGCTGGCGCGGCTGCAGCATATGAACCAAGATGCGATAGCCGGACGGAACGCACTGACCCCTGTGCTTAACCGGGATGATGCCATGCGCGAATGGGAAAGGCGGCAGGCGGGCAAGCCGAGCGCAGCGCAGCCGTACCCTCAGCTCGAATATCTGCAACAACAGGCTGAGCTTGCTGCTGCAAACGGCATGTCTGGGTGGGGTGCATCCACCCGTTACCCCCCGCCGCCTTCTAAGTTATCGCACTCCTACCAACCCACAATTATAGTGGACGATGATCGAAGGGAGACTGTCATGTCGAATGTCCGGACTGCTGCACGCAGCGATACGGTTGCGAGCGGGTACAATCCCAACGCTATGGTGACTAGTCCGACGCAAGCATATGCAGGGAACCCTGCTGGTACCGGCGCGCGGTACCCCACAGCATTCCCTTCACAACAGCAGGCGCCGAATCCACCTTTCGACCCGCTGACTCAGCGGACAGATATCGGGGCGCTTTACGTTCCGATGCAGCCTGAGCAATATCAGTCCTATGGTGGAGGTAGTGCGGCTCAGGGACCTAGTTTGTCATCCTCAAGGCAAGCTACTCAGACGTCACAACCGGGTCCACAATCCTTTTATGGGCCAAGTGTGGCTTCGGCCGTACAAGCTCCGCCGCAGGCAGCTCAACGAAACCCGTTCAATGCGAGTGACACGCCGCAACAGCCAAAGGAGGCGAGAAGACTGAGCGGGATGGATATTTGGTCGCGATGAATGCTAGTTAATAATGTGATCCCCCTCTTCTTTCTATGCGATGACTTCTACTCAATTGCGACCGGTGCTAGTACGATGTGCTTCCAACCAATTTTTGTGCTTTTTTTTCTCAGGCATTCTTGCAACTCTGCCCCATTTACCAAGACATCTTCTATGTGTTTTCTGTCTCGCATCGTTCAATATTCAGGGCATTTATCATTTTATGGTCACTGGTTTGGCAACGCTACCCAAAACTTCCGATGGATGTGACATACTATGCTCCAGTACAACACGTACAGTTCGTCATATCCATCAAGGAACTCGAAATACGAAGCTTCGGTCACTCAATGGTACCCGCTGATAACAAATTGAGTTTGCCACAGAAGGCAACATAAAAATGGGTATTCATGGACTATGCCGTGGTTTGGAAGGTTTGGATTGACGGTTCCATCCCTCGCCACGCTATCGCTAGCAATATTAAGGCTCCTTTGAAGTTTGAACCCTACAAGTACTAGTGTCGCCACCTACTTTGGCAGCCGGATAAGTAAGTCCACAAGTCCTCGGTATTATATGCATTTACGATGTATCTGTTCCTCTCGGAGTGTGATGTGGCTGCAAATTATCCATAAATTCGCGAGTGAAAGTGATCCCTTGAAACCGTAAATTACATTGTACGGGTGCCAAGATGTTTTGAGTGCATTCTGCGTCTTGTCTGGCTATCTTCTCGAGATGGAATAATTTTGTAGGACCTTTGTAAAGGCCAGGCGTGACGTCGCTGCGAGCCTCACCGTACTAGACTAATCTATTTCTTCCTTCTAGCTTGCGCCACTCAGGGCCGACTAGAGGTCGTGCGCTTGTGAATGAGGACTGTTTGATCTTTCCAGGTTTTCCTTCAAACGTGGTATGTCAGTTGCACCTTGGTTGTACTACGGCTTTTATCCCGTCGCATCTTCAATGGAGCTGCACTAAAATTTGCGGAGGCAGCCGTCCGGATTGAACGACATGCAAGGACAACAAGGTAAACTTTCTACCGTGCGATCTATGGCCCACGTTCATTTGTATTCCAGTTCTTCTAGCGTATCCACGAGGAGCACGATACATGTCCAGATATCATGATATGTAACACATTGCTCTCGCCGCATGCTTAACACGACCATAACAGTTATCTGTGGCAAATATGGCATGTCCCCCTACTCATCAGCTTTATCTCGTGCAGAGAGTGGTCCGGAGCAGCACATATGACGCTGCGTCTCTCTCCTATATCGCAATTTACTTATTGATAGATTCTGGCTCCGCAATTGAATATTAGCTCTTCTACTTACTCTGGTTCTGTAAGATACACGATTCAGTCAATGTTCTTTCAGCTGATACTGCTTGCCGTATTGAGTTCATTATCTTGCCAGCTGTGGTGCTTGGCGTCTTGCTAGAATGGAGCTTCCGACGATTTATGAAAATCTGCCAGCGCAACGACGCCCCGGCTGCCGGTCCTTCTGTTTCGTTGTACGTACTCCGACCTTGATACTGGGTTCTGACTACCTCCTGGTAGATCATCTTGCACAACGGCATTGTCTTGGACAGTTTATTTAACCGCCGCATCGATTCGTCGACTTCTTGTTCGAGGCCCCTGCCTTCGTTACGACGCCGCCAGGACACCCTTGGATAATTTATCATGCATTCCGTTGTTCTGTATTTGACCAGATCCCACAGCTAACCTGTGTATTCATTTTATACGAACCGCGGATAAGTTCGAGTTTGAGGGATCAGATCGATCAAAGCTGTGGTGCTGAAGGCGGCCGTGTGGTCAATGTTCATGAATTTTGCCGAAGAATGCGACTGGAGCGGACATCGGCAACAGCGACTAAGTCCGCGTACTTATCGACGGAGAGTCATCTGAATGTGCAGTCTCCCCTAGTCAGACCTATTGAATCAAGATAGGCGTTCCTTGGTATTAGGGCGAAGTCAAGACAAAAGTTCGGGTATAGAGTGGTTGGATAAAATATATTCACCAGATCCCGAGATCGCCCTTTGTACAAAGCCATAAGGCAACAACCAAAGTTGGCATATGCTCAGATCCTAGAGCGGTATTAATTTTTGCTTGTGCTCGCCGTCTCCCGGATGAAGGCCCGAATCGATCGTGACTGTGTTATCTGTTGGACGGACCGACGTAGACCGACATATGCAGGAGAACTATTCAAGTTGATTCTGATTCTCATGCTCGTCAGGGAGTTTGTTGAGCCAGTTCAACAGAATATCCAACGAGTATACGATAGAGCTGTGTAGTTTCAGGCGGCCTCGGAGTGAGTCGCCGACTCCTGGGCTCATGAGCGCTGTAATGAAAAATGTCCAGCTGTAAAATATCATTAGTAAGACTGAATTGAGTACGGTGCCACGGCGGCCGTACCTATACTACTAATTTATGGTTGTCGGTGACCAGCTGTAGTCTCGGGAAGCTTCGGAAGGGGTCGGTCGGACACAACGGCGGGGCCAGTAACCTCGAGAACGATGAGCATCTACTAGAATTATTAGTGACTTCCACTCTTCTACTTCCAAACTTGCATCAAGGTTGGACGCTTATAGCTGGTGCGGCTACTCACCTGGCCGTGACGTTGTGTCCACTATCATTGGTCTGCCAGGTTCATGGCAACCTACTTATAGTAAGCGACCTGTCACGTATTATTATTATCATCACCAACCGTGTCTACCCAATTTGTTCCGTACTCATCGTCCAGTACAGCACAGTGCCGAAGTGTTGTCTGTCTCTACTATCTAGGTATTGTTTAGCGTCTCTTGACTATAGAAATGCTATCGAAACGAGTTATCGCTGCTGCTCGCAGTCGTGCATTTTTCGCTAGTAGAGGTGCTCAATACACTGCTGTATCATTCTCGCAAGGATGGTGCGTGTTCTCTGTTTTTTCTTTCTGTTGTTAACATCGCTGACTTGAACGACCGTTTTCTTGTATGTATAGGAAAGTCGCCAACTATATCAGACGCGCACAGTTGCATTCCAAGACCGTGAAGGTCCCACAGATGGCCGAATCTATTTCCGAGGGCACACTACGATCATGGTCAAAGCAGGTCGGGGATACCGTCGAGGTCGACGAGGAGGTTGCGACCATTGAGACGGATAAGGCGGGTATCAGCTCATTGGCGCCTCTGAAAGTATTAATCCTTCATCACAGATTGACGTCAGTGTCAATGCGCCTACAGCAGGGAAGATTGTGGAGTTGCTTGCAAAGGAAGAAGACACTGTCAGCGTTGGCCAGGACCTCTTCATAATTGCACCTGGCGAAGGCGGTGGTAAGCCCCGTGTAACTTACGTGACATGCTATTTCATCACATTTTCACATGGCTCTAGCATCTGCTGCTCTTGAGGAGCAGAAGACAGATCCTGAAGAACCTAAGGATCAGCAACTGGACAAGATGACACCAGAGCCGCGTGCACCATCAGCTGCTGACAAGCAGAGTGGTGGCATCCCTCCAGAAGGACCTAAAGAGTCCAAGAAGGAGGTGAAGAAGCAGGATTCGAAACCAAAGGAGGACAAGTCGAAAGCACCTCCTCCTGCGCCAAAGGCCCCTGGCAATCGGGGCGAGACAAGAGTATGCAGCATTACTACGCCTGTTTTGGTAATGTTGACGTGCTTCCTCCCTTAGGTTAAGATGAACCGTATGCGCCTGCGCATTGCCGAGCGTTTGAAGGAATCGCAAAACGCTGCCGCTTCACTCACGACCTTCAATGAAATCGACATGTCTTCTCTCGTGGAGATGCGGAAGAAGTACAAGGACGAAGTGCTCAAACAACACGATGTCAAGCTCGGCTTCATGAGCGCGTTCGCTCGTGCGTGCGCTCTGGCGCTCAAAGAGATTCCTGCTGCAAATGCATCCATCGAGGGCGACGAGATTGTCTACCATGACTTTGTTGACCTGAGTGTCGCTGTCGCGACGCCCAAGGGCTTGGTCACCCCTGTGGTGAGGAATGCCGAGGGCATGGGCTTTGTTGAAATCGAGAAGGAGATTGCTGCTCTTGGAAACAAGGCAAGTACTGTATATATCGTATTCTCCTGCAGTTTACCTATTGTTTTCAGGCCAGGGATGGTAAATTGACTCTGGAGGATATGGCAGGAGGCACTTTCACCATGTGAGTGTCATTGATTCTCAATCCAAACTAATACTAATTTTGTACGCTTAGTTCCAATGGTGGTGTCTTTGGCTCATTGTACGGAACGCCCATTATCAACTTGCCACAATCTGCTGTGCTCGGTATGCACGCGATCAAGGACAAACCTGTCGTTGTAAACGGCCAGATCGTCATCCGACCCATCATGGTCGTCGCTCTCACCTATGACCACAGACTACTCGATGGTCGGGAGGCAGTCACGTTCCTAGGTCTGTACTCTCTCCGTTATTATATCTCACGTGACCGTTATCTAACGCGTCGGTGCGTCGTTTGTAGTGAAGGTCCGCGACTACATTGAGGACCCTCGGAAAATGCTTCTTGCATTGAGCTGAGCGTTCCTTGGCAATTGTTTCATGTTTTTATTTATTCCATTTGTGATGTACCTACATTGAACACCAGGCCATAATTGAACTCATCCACAAGGAATCACTAATATTCCAGCCTCTGGATGAGGCTCTGATAATTTGCAGAAAGTTAAAGAGTGATGTATCTCTGTTTATTGATTCCCTTTCACTTCTGTATTCGTTTGTATTTATTGTCAACGTTGTTGACCACAATACAGCAAGTACTCGGTCACTGAGCTTGCACGAAGCAAACCTAAAGTATCAGCTGCGATGAGCGTGGCACTCGAGGGTCACGTGGTCAGGGGTCAGGCAAAACAACTCAGTCCGAGCCTTGTCCGAGCCAAGTTCGAACGTACCAACAACTGTAAACCTAGAGGACAACCGTTATCCCTATCACTGTCAACTCGTACCGTAGGTGTATTGCTTATCAAGTCTCTACAGCGAGCCTGCCAATTGCAACGAACAGGATTCAAGGTGCCAAGTAACGACCATAAAATGTCAAGTACCCGCTCACGAGGTAACGCGACAATAAACTTGAAACTTGGAAATTAACCTCGTGGATATGGTTTACAGGACCCTCTCTTGTTGTGCGATTCTATTTAATCGCATTCAATGCATTATCTGCAGCAGGATGGGCCTATGTCATTTACCTCGCTCTTGCCGTATTCAGAGGTCAACGCGCTTCAAGTTCAGTACACGACTTCTTCAAACCACTTGCTTCATACGTGCCGACTTCAATCGTAGCATTATTGATACCACAGCCTAAATCAACCAACAATTTCTCCACAACTCTCGCATATTTCTTGCATTCATACATCCCTGCAACATACGAATCCACGTTCTCTGCCCTTGCACCTGTACAATCGCTTGCCGCCCTTGAAATATTGCATGTCCTTTTTGGATTTGTGCGCTCCCCGCTCCCGACAACTGTCGTCCAGGTCTCATCGCGTCTCATCCTGATCTGGGGAATCGTCGAGCGCTTTCCCAATACTCACTTGAGCCCGGTCTATACCACTATGATCCTTGCTTGGGCGCTGACTGAAGTGCCACGCTATGCATACTACGCGCTCTCGCTTGCAGGTTGCGGCGTGCCTTCATGGCTGACATGGATGCGCTATTCCACATTTTATGTCCTGTATCCTATCGGCGCAGGAAGCGAGGCCCTAGTCATGTTGAGCACCATTTCAGAGTGGAGCAACGGCAAGTGGGCCGTGTGGAGCACCGAAGACCGGGTCAAGGCAGGTTTGGTGGCAATTTGGGTGCCTGGTAAGTCGTGCATGTTATTTTGCATTTGGTCGCTGACTCCTGGTTCTCGTAGGACTGTGGGTGATGTATTCCCATATGATGCGCATGCGCCGCAAGGTGCTTGGTGTCGGTAAGGGCCAGAAGTTGGGAGCAAAGCCCAAAGACAGGCTCAAGGCGGAGTGAGAGGTGCCATGGATACAAAATGTCACTAACTATTCGCAATGTCATGGAACCACTTACCTTACGATATTATCACGCCTAGAATCATCCCCCACTACTTGTGTAGTGCAACCCAGTATGTGCAATTCATCTAGGGTGGGCTGGATATATCGCGTTGTACACGCAGACCCGTACAAGTATACAGAGAATTGTGTAGGCAAAGTGGTTCGGTTTTATCAAAATTCGCTTAAAGTTCTGGCTGACGAGTTAGCGGCAGCAGCAGCATATTGCCTGTCGTACAACCAATGTATGGCTTCAGCCAAATGCAGTGTTGTCTTGACCTTTTTTATATTCTGATCTGGGCTGGAAGGTCAGCTCAGGCTGATATGTCAGTGAAGCGCGCTGTTCGATTCTGCGGCAGTGGCAAGTTACCTGTTATCTGACCCGACTAACTCATTGATATGAATCTTATCTGCCTAATGTCTGGCTTCAGTGAAATACGGTGTTGCTACTACCCTTTCTCTCAATGCAGGTGTTCAATCTGGGCTGGCGGGTCAGCTCAGGTCGCTATGTCACTGGAGCACACCGCTAGTCCGGATTGGAATTTTATGCTAATGGATTTAAAAGACTTGCTTCACCTTCAGTTCCATCGGGTTTTCTTCATCCTTTACTTTCTCAACTACCATGCTTCCCCGCTTCCCCCTTTTCTTTCTCTTCCCGACTGTAGGCGTGTTGGGCTCTCCCGTGTATGACATGATGTTTTATCCCCCAATGTACATGCGGGATCCCTTTGGAACGTTCAACCACACCCATGACTTGGTCACCTCGACTGTCGTCCCAGTCTTCAATGTCCAGCCTGTGGTGAGCTTCTGTCTCATAAACCTTTCTACGAGACTAACTTGTATATCCAGATGGCCGAGATAGAAGCCCTCCAAATAAAATACCAGAACGCTCTTGATTTTTTGACCGGCAAGAACCTCGTGGCGCTACCAGATGCACTTTCAGATCCCGGGCTCGATGCGCTGTCAGACGCGGCGTTCACCGATACGACAAGCGACCTATCCGGTTTTGTGTTGTTCGGATCAACCACAATATCGCAGCAGGCAAACATGAGCTTTTCTGCGATGAATGCCGCTGCTCAGAGTGCGACTGACCCCCTGACGGATGAGATACAGAGGACCATCCATGTCCCGTTCTACGGCCCACTTGAATTTGGGAAGAAATCACAACAGCTCTCAGTGGCCTTTGACACATGTTCTGCAGATCTCTGGATTCCTGTGGGCTGCGGCGATTGCGGGACCCCACAATATAACGCCGCTGCGAGTTCAACCTACAGGACTACAGGGAATGTGTTCAATGTGAATTACGTGCGTCTCCCTCATGCTATCTCGGTGCCTGGTTGATGTGTTGGGCAGGAGGGCGTCAGCTATGCGGAAGGAACTCTTGCGTACGATACGATCGGCATGGGCGGCTTAAAGGTCAACAGCCAATATTTTGGTGCTGTCACTGATGTGTCGAGTAACTTCGATTCCGACCGGATCTCTGGATGTCTCGGGCTCGGTTTCAGCTCCATCGCGACGTCAGGGAAGCCAACGTTCTTCGAGAACCTAATCATGCAGGAAAAGATCGAAGCACCATTCTTCTCTGTGCATTTAACGAGAGGAAAGGCAAGCGGGTCGAAGGTACGTGGCGTACTATCGTTCATATAACCGTAATCGAGAAGATTTTTTTTAGATAACTCTGGGTGGTTACGACATATCCAAGGCGGTAGGACCTCTGACATGGGTCTCAGTTATTTCCAAGGTTGATCTTCCCGCGCCTTGAATCACCCTGTCTAACTGGTTTTTATTGGCAGACCTACTGGACAGTGCATTTCGACGGAGCTGTTGTCGAAGGGAACTACGTCTCTGGTAACGTCGATGCGGTAAGGTTCAATTCATCAGAAAATTCACTCGGGTTCACCTCATTTCATATGAACAGGTGATTGACACAGGTTCTAGTTTTATATACGTTTCAAAGGCATTGGCAAATCTGATCTACGCCAATGTCAGTCTCTCGCTATTTGCTTCCCTCGCCACCTTGCTGACAAGTCGTAGATACTCGGGGCTGGCCCCGCAGCAAACTACAGCTCCGGCTTCTTCTCCTTCCCGTGCGACTCCAACCCCACGATTTCATTCTCGCTTGGTGGGCACGACTTCGGAATCAGTATCCAGGACTTTAAGCTCGGACAAGATGGGTATGGGTCAACGTAAGTCAGCGTGTATTCATACAATGCACGTCGCCTGAACCAGCGCAGAAACTGCATTGGTGGGATCATTGGCCTGGACGATGCATTCATGGAAGGAATTGTCATCATCGGTGAGTTGTTTGAATATTCGGTTCGTTTTCTTGGATGTTCTTCTGATGTCGCGTGCTGCAGGGCATGCATTTATGAGATCATGTGAGTAGTGCCTTATCGCATGGCATTTGATCTGCAACGCTCATGACTGTGATTGTCTAGGGTACTCGGTATTTGACTATTCGCACGGGGCGCGGGTGGGCTTCGCGCCCAGCATCAATAATGCACAGTAAAATATTTTGTATGATTGATACCCATGGTTATATAACGTGTCTTTGGTTTAGAAGAGATGATAGTAAGTATTATTCCCTCGACAGAAATCCGGAGTACACCAGCTTTCTGAATGTTTGAAAGGGGAACATTGATGCCAGTTTCCTGGGAATGCACCACCCAGAGGACATCTCGATCCTGGGATATCTGACTGTCCAACCGCATCCGCGCCAGCGTAGTAATCATCATTCCCACACATCAATCACAACACATTCAATAATCATGTATCAAGCTTGCTGTTTCCCACATGTCCTCACTGTCAGCCACCTTGCACACAATGTCAGGGATATTACTACATTTGGCCAAGCCACTACCTAACAGTGTTGCTACATGCTTACCTCCCTGCACTGCACTCAATGACTATGCCAATACCATCAGCTCTTAAGGTGCTGCAGTTGCTGCATTATCAGCTCCCTACTGGCTCACCTCCAACATTCACCATGACACAAAGGGTGGGGGTCGGGAAAGAGTGACATAGTTTAAGGTGGTGTGCTGTTTATTTGTAGATGTCACACTGAGTCATATCCAGGGTGAATGCTGGATAGGGTTGGACAGTTGGATATTCTAGGATTGAAATATTTTGATCACCCATGCAGGATTGCATGGTTCATGAATGTGTACAAATAAGCCTTCAGAGGAAGAAAAGAAATCAAGGAATTTGTGAGACAGTGGAGTCAGGGACTGGTGCTTGCTGTGGTATCTACAGACAAAGACCTTATGGCTCTATCATATGCTACCATAAATTCTGGCTGTTAGCAATAGGATTCATATGCATATTATCAGTTCCAGAGAATTAGCCTCTAAGACTATCTTTCCTTTTTGAAAGTTTCACTAATTAGTTGGGTTTGATAGCTAGGAAATTTTAATTGATGCCCTGTTAATTAGCACCAATTTCTGCAATCTTAGAGGTAATGATCATCAGGGAAACTTAATCCACTATAAAGTGTTACAGAGTGCTACAGAGTGCTCTGTAGCATTCTGTAGCACAACTTGAATATAATCTGCTGATGATTATTGAAAGTCTTGTAATATCTTTTGATTCCAGTAGACACAGTTTTCAGACTTGATGGAATACATAATATTCAAATCAATTAGTTTTCCATTGCAGCCATGAGTTACATAGTGCTGCCATGGTTTGGTTTGGTCTGGTTCACATAGGGTTGAGTGAGAACTAAGAACCAGACCTAGGTCTAGTTCTACCAGACTCGATGAACCTTGAACTGGACCTTTGCAAACAGTTTAGAATAGTTAGGTCTGATTATTTTTAGGTTTGTACATGAACTGAACCAAATTTATTTACAATGAGCAAAAAAAACATAGATAGGACTCCTACTTATAGCTATACATCCAAAAACACAGGTGCTTCTGTCTCAACTATTGCAGAAACATGATGGCCGTTCCTATATGCCACCTTTGACAACTGTAGCAAGCCAAATGTAGATGATGCAAGTGTATTATGTTGCATGATGGAGGTGATCCCTCTGCTCAAGAAAGCCTGTTCAGAGGGACACAGCTGCCTTGGATGGGCAAATAATCACACACAATACATGCTAGCATAGGAAATTGCAATGAATAAAGCTAATAAACAATTTCTGTAGCAAATAAACAGACTACTTACTTTCCACCAGGTAACAATGTCATTGGCTTCCTCTAGTGGTGAAGACAGATACATAGTGAGTTCTTAATGAGGATTGTGAGTAAGTTTGTCTGTAGCTTAATATGTCTTAATGGCCTCACACATTCATGCATCACCATACTGGTTTTTATGCAAGGGTCTTATTGGTGGAGAAGGTTTATTAACAGGCATCTGACTTGGTGGTTTATAATACTCATCAACATCAGTAGGTTAGATTGTGCTACAGAATGCTACAGAGCACTTTGTAGCACTCTGTAATACTTTGTAGTAAATTATGTTTCGCTGATGAAACTGTAGAAGAATGTAAGTCCAAAGACGATAATGAGTTTGAACAAATACTTATGACAGTCTTGAGGTGAGCCCCCTCTATCTACAACATCTTGACTGTCCCATCGTTCTTTGACATAAGCAAGCTTGTAGTTGGAGTCAAGAACTATAATTGTATGAGAGGTGGGTATATGTTATAGAAAGTAATATTAATGTTTACCAAGACAAATAAAATACACATCTGAGTCACTTGTTTTCTTGTAGTACTTGTTAATGTTCTTGAGTCCTTGCTTAATTGCATCAGTGATCAGCACACACTGTATATCATTGGCCATCTCTTGCCACCAGTCAGCTAGACATTCCAATATAGGTATCATTTGCCATGTAGTAGGATGTTTCATGGAGGAGAAAGTTTGCTAGGCAGTGGCTGGCTTCATGAGTTCAAGGTGTTTCCAGTTACTCCAATTGAGCTTGAAATCATTGTAAGATTTGTTGTGAAGATTCAGCACTTCTTTACTTTTACCAGTGAGATTAGTGAAATGATTGATAGCCTATTAAAATATAAATATTGGACTCATAAACACTGATAGAAAAAATATATATTTGATGTAGCACTTGGCCTCATGCTGGACTTGTATCTAGCTCTTTCATGATGCATGTCAAATGGCCATCATACACAAATCACTTCCCAATATTATCTAATACTTACTTGCTCAATCTAGTGCTTTGACTAGCAGACCTGATGTTTAGACCAACTTGGCTGATCAAATACTTTACACTCATCCTTCCCATGTCCTGTCTTATCTTGCTAGCCCCACTAGGTGCATAGTTCCTTATTTCACATGTTACTCATATCATAGCTAGCACTGTTACATGTTTTACTATCATCCACAGTACCTCATGTTATTTTACATGTACTTCAGATCTGAAATATTCTGCTACTACTTTTGCCTATAGGTTTCTGCATTTCTATGTATTTACATATATATCGGAGTATCATCATCATCCAAGTAGTAGGGAGCCATTTTCCAATGCTTAGAGGTCAAACCCAATATTTTGTAGTTCTTAATTGACATTGCGAATATTACTACTCTTTTCATCTGAAATACCTATCATCTTCATTATTCCATTTTCCCACAACCCACTGTAGAGACTGACATTTCTGTAGCCTCATAGAGGTCTAATCCTCCAATGCTCTAATCACTACCTAAACACAGTGCGACTCATATCTTATTCCCATGTACCAGGCACTTCATTGGCCACTCATGTGTACAAGCACTTTGGTTGCTCATTAGTGTGCACATCCTTAGTTCCATTGCTCGTCCTTAATCCATCCATCCCATGTCTGTTTGATTCATTGGTGTGTATTCCTATTCTATTCTTGTGTATCCTGATAATATCTCCAGTGCTATGCAGACACATTGTGTATCTTGTGTTATAGACCCTTATATTACATATTATCATGTACTCATTTTGCTTCCCAGTTCGCCTCAGTGCTTGACAGTGCTTAACATTACTTACATAGTTTCATGTATGTTTTTCTCTCTTAACAAGTCACCACCATCTTCTTGCATGTCATTGGATTCTAAGTCAAAATTTCCATCATAGCCACTAACTAACACTAAGCACCTGAACATACATCAGTGCTAATTATCATATTCTTACCAAAACTTCTTTTTTTATCTTTTGACTCATTTAGAGTCGCTGTACTCCAACTATCTGCACGTGCACCTTACATCTGCTCAGTGCATGCTGTTGCTTCATATCACAAATCAGCAGTTCATAGTGGTTCTGCTTTCCTATACTCCACATATCATTGTGCACCTTACTAGGCTTGACTAGGCGCCTGGTATAAGACTGGAAGTCCCTACAGCCTTGTAGAGGCTATTTTTGCAGTGCCCCTCAGCACCCTATTGCTTTGGTACACAAAGCACAGCTTTCCTGTGAGCTGTGCACATCGGCCAATACTTTCCCATGCTGGCCATAGCTTTCCTCTACATGTGCACAGCCATGCTTAGCTGTGTTTTTCTCACACTCCATCAGCTGAAGTCTCATGTCCATTCATAGTCCAAAACCAACCCAATAGTACATTTTCTTTGATTAATATTTGCATATCAGACCATTTTCATATTGTACCACCTTTTTTGATCATAGACCCTTAGTTACATATAGCTTTAAATACCATATTCAGTAGTGCTTTGGCTTAGCTTTGCATGACAGTGCTTAGCACAATACTTAAGTGGCAGCAGTACATATCATTCAGTAGTTTGTTTTCTGGATATTCCAGTAGCAGCTCCCATTAGCCTACAGTTGGTAGCTATTGGCAATCAGTATCTATTTACTACTCACATTGTATCTGTTATTGCCTTGCTCTATATCTATTTCTATTGTCCCTCATCTCTATTATCATCTAAACCCCTTGTGTATTGGCCACTTCGCAGCTGCACTTTTTCCTGCATCTTCAGCTTTTAGTTGCCACTACTTTCCTGCACACATACCCTCTGCTTTCCCATGAGTAGCACCTTCTGTGCCAATTTCTAGACCTTTGCTGCACTTGCTTCCTCTTCAGGGTTGAATACACTTGTCTCACAAGTATAGCAGACTAGGCAGTGCATGACCTACAACATAAAGATATCAGTTTGGAGCCTATAGCACCACTCTGAGTTGTAAACCTACACTAGTTCAGTGTTTCCCTCCATCTATACATATAGAGGAACCTTCTTAGTAGCAATCCCCTTGGGCTGACATTAATTCGTGTACAGAGAACCATCTGAGTTCATCTCACATCATCTACTTTCCATTACTTCATATTCCTCACCTACACTGCAACCTGCTAATCCACTAATCCACTGACCCAAAAATATTGTAGTATACCTTCAGACATTGTTTCATACTCTTGGATTATTGACTGTTTATCTTATCACTGACATTCAGACTATGTCTAAACAGCAAACCCCGCAGGTTAAACACACTTGTCCTGCAAGTATAGCAGACTTCTGAAAAAATTAGGGTTTCTATAGTGCTAATGCAAAAATTGGACACATTTCTTCAAGGATAATGCTATATTTTCCATCTATTGTGTTGTGGAAACAACAACCTTGCTGGGTGGCAAGAAAAGGTTGGGTCAAGCAAATGCCTAGCTGCTATGTCTAAACTGATGTGTTCGACTCTAAAGGGAATTGCTACTAGAATGATGATGGATATGTGCAACCTGAGAGCATGCTAAGCGTGTTACAGTAACATGGCACGAGTCCCCTGCCACCAGACAGCCCTCTGCCACCACACAGCTATAGACAATACCAAGGGTCTCACCAGCCCTATGACGATAGATGACAAAGCAGCAACTGCCGGCTTAGATAAGCGGTCTGGACCGCATATGATGACATAGGTCTAGAAGACCTATTTATGTTATCAAGATAGAAGGCAAGCCTTGTGTTGCCTCATGTACTGATAGAAGGATGCCTCATGGATCCTATCTACGATAGAAGCCCACCTCATGGACGCTATCTCTGACTCATGTAGATAAGCAGATTAGAACCCAGCTTAGAGCTGAGCTTAGACACGATAGAGTAGCCTTATATAAGGTTGAAGATTAGAGTAGACGTTCCTTACTTTAATCTTACTTGGTTTTCCCTTGAACTCCTTGTCCTGCTAAAGCTACCTGCTCGACATCGACTCATACCTTCAGTGATGCCTCTCACTGTCTGTAACTCTGCTATTATCTCAGCGTAACCCCTCGTTAACCACCATGAGCTATGTTCGAGTACGCAACCTTTGCTTGTCTGTAAAGGCCGATGACTCTCAGCACTCGGTACCACTGTTGTGGTTGTCGCTGTTTAGATCATCCAAGTCGCACACGACCTTGTGTCGTAACAAAGCACAGGAAAATAGCGGACAGATATGTGCAAGGTGTAGGAATGTATCTGAGGCTATCTGAAGTGTGGGAACGCACAGCCGAAGGTGCAGAAAGTGCGGGAAAGTGTGGACAAGGTATAGGGAAGTTAAGGAACGAGGTTTGGAGTGGGTGAGGGCAAAGGTATATTGCAAGGTAAGGAAAGTCTAGGTATAGAGAGGTATAGGGACCTAATAGAGGCTAAAAGCACACACTACAAGGGACTACTTCGAAGGTAAACCTATAGGAAGAGGTATCCAGTACGAGGGAAGTGTAGTAAGTAATACTTAGAAGTAGTCAACTTATACTATCTAGACTCTCACTCAGAGAAGGAAGGGATAGGAAATATAGGAAATATGTAAGGACATGTAATAAGGCTGCAACACATTTTACAAGCCTCAAGGTAAGGAAATTCATATACCAATGGGGTTTGGATGGACTATGGATGGACAAGGATCTTTCCTAATGCGTTTCTGAGGTATCCGAAGCGCGGGAATGCACATCCAATGTGGCCAATGCATGGGAAAGTGCAGATAAGCAGATGCGCAAAGTCTGGGAAAAGCGGATTCAGGTTTGGACAGAGGTTACTTGCTGGACAAATGATGGACAATGATAGGGAAACTCGTAGTGCTCTATACTCCTTGACACATATATGGAAATGACCCATTTGCAGCCTAGGGAGGATCCAAGTGTCACACCGCATCTTTGATTTGTATCACACGGTTATACAAATTTTTCTATTTCCCATCAACAAGTCCTTTCATATCTAGGTGGGGAAATTCTAGCAATATCTGCTACATCCAGTTGCAACCAGTTGCACAACAGTACACACATCACATCACTTATTTGTATTAAGCATCTTCCATCTAGCCATAGGAAAGGCTAGATATTCCTCTATAAAGTCTACATTATCTGTCTTGCCAGATAAAGTTGGATTTCTTTTGTAGAACATCTACTGTTCTAGGTAGAATCATACCACCAAGCTGTATAAGCAGGTAACCTCCCACGAACAACACATTATCTACCATGAAAGAAAAAGTCATAGACCATGAACTTGAGGTTATTTGGCAGCATCTAGTCTTCTCAAAAGTGTAATTGTGGTGTCATTGCCTTTTGACCACTTTTATATAAGACACCTCAAGTAAGAAGATACTGTCTCTATGAAGAGCACACTGACCTTCTATCTAATGGTCATTGGGTGTGGGCTGACACTGCATATCCATTGGAGCCATGGTGCATTGATCCTTTCAAGAAGCCTTGCAATGGGCGGTTGACTAAGGACCAGAAGACATTTAATTATCACCTCTCTAAGGTATTTTTTTTTTGAGGGAACCATATTTCAATGAATTGATTTTTTTCAGATTTGTGTTCGTATTGAACATACATCTGCTGTTTTAGAGGGATGGTTCCAGTCCCTTTGAGAGCTCTGGTTTAGAATTCAGACTGAGAAAAACCTTGAATTTACTATGCAGTGGATCAAATGCTGCATCATCCTGTATAATATAATCATTTGGTTTGAAATACATTATCGCAAGCAAGATGTCACTTATGAGAGCTCTCTCAAGTAAGCTTGTGATGAGGGTAAAGACTTCATTGATCAGGAGTTTGAGGATCCTGATGGTGATGAAGTAGTTGGTAACAGGAATTATGAGGGCACTCCAGGTCAGGCTGCTTATGTAAAGCTGATGGATGATCTCTTGAATAGTCCTCACTTGGATGCACAACATAGGGAAGGATAATCTCTCTCATATTAGACTTGACATATACTATCACAAAGAAATATATGTCCAGTCATGTAATAACAAATGTCAAATGAAAAGCAATTAAAAAAAACAAATAAGATAGTTAAAAAAATATGAAAATAATACAGCAACAGATGGAGATAACAGACATAACAACAACAAATAGCTTATATAGCTCCATTTAATGTCTAGGCTCTGCTACCTTACATCATCTGGTGGAATTGGATCTTAAGATGGAGGGTCTCAGCCTCCTTGTCAAGCACCTGTGAATATGCTTCATGCACCCATATATCCACTTCACAAAGGTGGATCTCAGCATCTTTATTCTCCTGTTAGCACTGATGGTACTCAGACTTTATCTTAAGTTTTGTAAGGAACTGCTGATGCTTGCTATCATGACATGACATAGCATCAGACTGTAAGCTCTTGATCTCACACCAGAACTGGTCCACCTGCTGCATGATGTCAGATTTAGCCTTCTTCTTTAAGCTCCCTACACTGATCAGCAGCAAGGTCTATGGGCTCAGTGGCCCAATATAGTCTAACAATGACACATATGTAGTGTTGTGTGTTGTCGATGATGGTGTTGACATGCTGCATACAATTTTTGGTGCCACTTTGTGTTACCCTTCCACAGCTCGATGGCCTCTGTGCACCAAATGCAGAGCAGTTGTTATATGAAGATGCTGAGAACTTAGTGAGGATTTAAAATGATTGTGGTTGTGGGGCTTCAGGAGTGGGAGTGGGCAATATAGCAAATTGTTGTTTGGTCCCTACAACTTGGGGAGGGTTATTGGTAGTATTGGTAGTATTATATATTTGTTATGTACTCAAATAGATCTGTTATACGGAGCCCTAAGAGGGGTGACATCTGCTAATGTTTGTGACATAACTAGAAGGATCTGGTATGATGAGTGAGACTGGCAATGTCTAGTCGACAGTGATCACAGACACATATATCATGTGACTTCTAAGACGGTGGTCTCTGAAGTCACCAGGCTCAAAGTAAGGATGATGAGTCTGAACAATGAGTGTCGATTGAATAGACTTAAGCGTGAAGAGCACTTAAGAAAAGATACTAGAGGCTGAAGCTGAAGCTGAGAGGCTTCAGAGAGAAGTATGTTTCAAGGAAGATTGAGTAGATTCAAGTTAGAGAATCTAATATAAGGTGACCGACTACTTATACTAAGTAGAAAGGGTTAAGGGTTGGGTTACCATACCGTAGGTAAGGGTAAAGGGGAAACTGTAATGGTATAGGTATGCTGGCAACATAGCCAAATTAGTGGTGGATGGTCAAATGCAGAATGAGACTGAGAAATGTTGGAACAATCCAATGGTAAAAAATACAACATGCGTGAAACACAGTCAAAAGAAAACGAAAAAAGAAAGCCACATTGGTGGCATGAGTCACACTGAGTCAGAGGAGTGAGACCACATTGGTGGTTAAATCATAGGAGGAAACATGCATGTACGTGCATAGAGGAGGATAATATGAGGGACGGGAACTGTCCCAAGGATCCGGTCAATGGATAATTGGTAGAGGAGGACGAGCCAGTAGATGGTGAGGATGAGGATGAAGGGAAAATGATAGGGGGGCCATGTGACAGATGTTATTTGTAACAATATTATCTTATCACAATCAAGGTGGTTTAAAGCATCTCAAAGGAGGGAGTCTAATAGGCTGCTCTCCAAATGACTGTTATCACATTGGGGGGCAAAGTTGTCATAGATCTTAACATCAGGAAAATTACAAAGGCCAGGAAGGTGTATCTAAAGCAGATTATGCGAAGTTAAGGTAAGGGTAGAAGCAGAAGCAGAAGCAGCTGGATGTAGTTGCAAATCAATTGCAGGATTGCTATGCAAATTTATAACAAAAGAGGCTCTAGGTGGATATGTAGTGCTGGTGGAATATGTAGTCATGGCAGGAAATATGCTATTGGAGGTATATACATTGTAGGGCTGGGAGTTTGAGAAGGACTAAGCATCATAAGTATGTATAGAAGACTGTTGAGCACTGGTGTCAAAATATGTGGTAGAACCAGCCCTACCATGTGGTTGGACAAGTGAGTACAAGGTGCCTGTATGATTGACCCCTGGCTTAGATGAGTGAATCTTGGCGGCCATGGATGGATTGGAATGCCAGATTTAATCAAGCTCTGTGTACTATGGGAGCTTAATAAGAACTGCATCTATAAGAATCAATCAGCAAAGAACAAAAACAAGTAACAGATGACTTACCTAACATATTTTTTGTAGCCATGTCACCTAGCAGCACCACACCAGCACCAGTATCACTAAATTTTACTTTGAGTTTCTTGTATTTCATTCTAAGACTTAAGGGACTTAGTATACATAGTTCTATCTCAGCATTCTCTATCATGTCTGCTGAGGTATGCATGTATCAGTAAAGAAACATGTTGCTCAAGCTGCCTTAAATGGACTTGATTTACACTTCAGTGTCTTTGTATAAATTAGTTCACTTAGCCAAAATTTCAACTTAAATATATTCAGAAAAACATTATTGAGGTATATTAATACATATTTTATATTTTATACTAAACAAGATATGCTAAGTGAAAAAAAACTAATGCAGTGCAATCTGGACATGTTCCACTGGCATGATTACCAATTCTCAAAACTTACTGTTATATACTTTTACATATGTTACTATCTTTTTAAAAGCCTGTTTGTACCATAGGATGATATCATTAAGAGAGAATTGTTTATTGGCATTGTATAGAAGGAGTTATATGCATAAGGGAATAGAGAATATAATATGGGAAGTATTACTCACTAGAACTAATGTGATATTTAAAAGTTCTATATTGAAGGAGTTAGATGATTGATTTACATCAGGATTATCACTCTCTTTACTTTCTTCTCAAGCTCAAAATTCATAATTACTTAGGTGCAGTCTGGACAACGACTCTGGGTTCGAAATTCGTGGTTCAAACTACACGTGATGACTGCACATGAGCGGGAAGATCCATACCATCACCACTATCATATGTACCATTGTCAAGATGTCCAATAAATCTAACAGTGGCTCTTCACATTCGCTATGCTCTTGAGGTGCTATCAATGTAGCATCAGCCACTGCCTCTGGAACAAACCACAAGCCTCCTGCAGTCTGGACAAAAGCGGAGGAAAGCACATTTCTCGAGTTCCTTGTGGTGGCCCTTCCTTCATCAGGTGAAGGGGGCTTCAAGATGCCTACCTTTAATCAGGCATCTGCCCACCTCAAGGCACAATACCCCAATCAGAGGGGGGCAGAAAAAACTGGTCTAGTATGCAAAAATAAATGGACAGCGGTATGTTTATTATAATCTTTGTGTCAGCTGCCAGTGACATCTTTATAGTTAAAGAAAGTGTACCATAGTGTCGTTGAAATCAAGTGCACATCAGGTTTCACATGGAGCGATGAGCATGGAGCAGGGGTTACAGATAGAAAGGATGATGTCTTGTCACGCTTTACAAAGGTAAGTATTGTAATTGATTGCATGCCTCTCGATGACATTCTTTTTGGACACATCCTCATGCTAAGCCCTTCATGATGAAGGGCTTTGAACACTTCAATATTATGGAGCAGCTAATGCCAAGCAAGCTGAAAGGCTCACATGTCTTCTGACCTACCACCACTGGCCACACAGCTCCTCAAGATACTGTCATCGCTATATTGTCCTCCATTGCCTCATCAACAGAGGCTGTACCTCCAGTGCCACCATCCTCCGTGGGCCTAGAGTCCATCATCCCCTCCGCTCCATCTACATATCTCGCTCTGTCCACTGAAGGCTCTAATAGTGACTCAGTAGTGACGAGTATCAGCCGAGGAAAGCGTAAATTCAGTGCTCTCTCTCCTTCAGTTGCAGTGTCTCAGAAACAAAATCACCCACTATCTGTAACATTGTTAGCGCAGCAGGAGGGTACTGAGATGATGAAGAGCCTCGTCGAAGTGGTACGTAAGATGCAGAAGAACCTCGTGTTGGCACCACCACAGCTACCGGTGCAGCCACAGCCTTCTATGCACGTCAGGAGTGCCATATCCCTGCTCAATAAGTACACACATCTAATGAGTAAATAGCACTTGGCAATTGCACTTTTTTTTGCTGAGCACGAGAACCAGGCTATTATATTTTACTCATTGGATGAGGCAATGAGGCTCGAGTGGCTGGAGAAGAAGTGCATACTTTGTGGTGGCACATCACATGCATCAATCGACTTGCAGGACTCTATGGTTGTATTATAGCATGCTGATCATTTCAAAGTACAAAATTTGTAATACGTATAACTATGGCAATGGGAGTCCCCTTTGTTCATGTTCCTTGAGATAATCATCCCACATCTCTAGTGCAATTCTCTCGTAATGAGCATCTGCTCGTCACCACTCAGGAGCATCTGCTGGTCCCTCCAAAAGTCCAGAACCTATATTATCATCCTCCACAAGATTGTACTTGTAATCAAGTGCAAGGTCAAAAATATCAGGATTATGTCTTCGCATGAAGTTATGGATGGCACATAGTGCCGCCGGGATCCGGTGTAGGTATACAACACAGAGTGGGGCTATACAAAGATGGCTCCAAACTGATATCTTTATGTTGTGGTCTTGCACTGCCTAGTCTGCTATACTTGGTGACAAGTGCGTTCAACCCAGGGGTCTGCAGTCTGGGAATAGTTTTGGGGGTCAGTGGGTGATGTGAGGTCATTAATCCGAGCACAGGAAACAATGTCCGAAGGTATAATTATGATGTCTGATGCAAAAGTGTCAGGTCCGATGTGTTTTGGATTTCAGGTTATCGGGTTCGGGTTCGGGGTATTGGAAACTAATAGCTACATGATAGCGAGCGTCAGGAAAGCGAGCGGTGTGCGCAATAATAACGATGACGGGTACAGATGGTGAAGGAACGATGATATTCACAATGTCAACTAAGAACTACCAAATATCGGGTTTGACCCCTAAGTGTCGGAGATGATTCTCCTCTACTCAGATGATGATGATGCTATGGGGAGTCCAATATTTATGTAGATACATAGAAATCCAGAACCCTATAGGCGAAAGTAGTAGCGCAATATTTCGGGTCCAATGTCCTATGTAATAAGACATGAGGTACTGCGGACTATGGGAATACATGTAATAATGTGGTCAACAATGTTAGGGATGTGAAAACAAGTAACTACACACCTAGTGGGGCTAGCACGATGAGACTGGACATAGGTAGGGTGAGTGTGTGCGATATCCGATCGGCTGATGTGAAACCCGATGTCCAATGTCCAATGTCCAATGTCCAATGTCCAATGCCCAATGTCCGATGGTTTCGGGTTTGGTGTGTATTGAGTCGGATATGATAGGGAATGATTTGGGCAATGATTAGCATTCAACATGCATCGGAAATTAGACCTCTATGAGGCCACAAGGACTCCAAGTCCTACACCGGGCCTGGATGCACATGTCATATTCTGGAGCAATTGTCAAAATGCGCCATTGGCACTTCAAAATGCCAAAGATATGTTCAATAATGTTGTGTAGTGCTGCGTGCATAAATTGAACAGCTCCTTTGGATCTTGTGGCCTATGAAATGTTTTAATAGCAAAACAAATGTAAAAAGAAAGGACTTATGCAAGGTTTGCTTGGCACCATTCTTTCAGATGATAGTGCACACCCTGATAGGGTATGAGAAGTGAGTCACATGTACCAAAGCCTGCATCAGCAAGGAGATACTTTTGTGCAGGCATGTGCAAATCATGAGAGCATGCATCATTCCAAAGAGTGGCATCAGCCACTGAGCTGTCCCAGCCTGTGAGTGAGTATGTGAAGTAAAAGTTGAAGTCGCATATAAACAGACAATTTTGGGATAAAAATCCCTTTTGGTTGCATAGGATGATGTGCTCTTTGAGTGGTGCAAAGACGCAAATGTGGGTGCTGTTGACAGCGCCAATACAGTCATGAAAGAATCTGAATTGTGAATCATCGTGGATTGCTGCAGAAATGGGGGTGTTATGGTCCGGGAACTGAACATTCGAAGTATAGAAGGGAGGCGATGAGAAGAACATAAGCATGCACTTGAAATATCTGCAAAATCAGCACACAACTACTTATATCGCCATTGCAGGACTGGATGAATCTATGCTGATGAAGAATCTCTAACATTTCCTTGAAAATCTGAAGGTTAACACCAAAGTTATGCTTGATGTGATCTGGGTGACCGGTAATCAACTCATATACCCATGCTTTGCCAGTCAGGATGGATGTATGATAAGGTATCCTCTCAGTGCGGGACGGGAATAAAAGGTTGTAAAGATAAGAGATCTGAGCCACAGCAATTGTTATGATGACAATGACTTGGTGTCGTCGATGGCATGTTTGAGCTTCAAGGTCCATCATGGTGGGTGCACCATGCAGCAAGCAATCAATTGTATTCCATAGCTATATGATCAATTATCAATCAGTTCGCACCTTATATCATGTGGGGTCCTCACATGCAGTTTGAACCACAAATTTCGAACCCAGAGTCATTGGTTGTCCAGACCGCACCTTAGCTGGTCAGTATCATAATACAGCCAATATGGCTCACAAGCTAGTAGGATATCAAAAAATTCAAGGTTGAAGTAAACAAAAAATGCAAACATTACCTAATTTGATACTTGAATGCATGATGTGTCTATATATAGCACAGATCTTACTGATGGTTTAACCTTTATTATCATTATATAACTTGCTGTTAGTCAAGCTGCAGTAGAAAATTTGTTAAATTAATAGTATAATGAAGTACTTGAATGAGTCTCATCTAGCTACTTTAAAGTTGAATAAACCTACTTCTGAAAATATAGCAAACTAGATAGTGCAAAGACTTTAACACAAATATATTTGGTTTAGTATATCTTTCAAAGTGCCTAACTAGAGTTAAACATCTTTATCAAATAGTGCTACTGTTTGAAGGGCTATGGTTACTATCCTAAAGTAATTCTAGTTACTAGTAAGATGCAAGTGTCTCTTCAAGATCTTTCTGACAATATTAAAGTCTCTAAAGGCCTTCTACTTTATTCAATTGTTTGATTTGATTACTTCATAATTAAAGTAAATAAAAAGTATTTTCAAAAGCAGTGGGATGACATTTTTGCCTCTTGTGCCAAGTACCAAGTCTCCAAACATGATATAAACTATTCTGTTGATAATACTGTTTTTTTATTTTAGGATCTAGAAGGTCATAAACTCTATACTATATTGAATAGCTAGAACCTGATATCAGATCTCCTAAGCCATCATAGCTATTAATGTCCTACTGAAGTATATTGATACTTTATTATTAGGAAAATTGGTAGTATTTTTAAATTTTATCATCTGACCAATGGAATGCTATACAATGGTAAGAGGATATCAATGAGTTTTTAAAAAATAGTAACCAAACTACTAGCTTGCCCTAGTTTAGATTTTTGAGGAGCATTTTTTATAGTAGCTAGATGAATCTAAGATGATGTATATCAATTGAAATGATAACCATATCATTTGGGCATTTGTATTTGTAGTAAATAATTGGGAAGGATGAGAGTTTTGTGTTTCTCAAGTTAGGAATTCAATTTTCTTAGGTATATAGTGGCTCATTTTAGTATTCCTATAACCTAGGAGTTTTAGATTGTGTTCACTTATTATACAGGCAGTCTTATAGTACTTTATGCCAATCCTAACTTTGTAGTGAGGTAGTGGATCCTTTAGTTATCTTATGTCTCACTCACCTCGACATCACATAATCTTGCCTTAATAAGAATGCCATACTCCCAGGGGGTCACCATTCTAATTAGCATAGATTATGCCAAAGCTCTACACTGCCAGTAAATAGTGTAATAATGCTGAATATCTACTCTTCAGAAAAAACCACCAAGGTCCCACACCGGCAACATCCGCTAACCAATGTTACCAAATACCAATGAGTGCGAACATACCAAATATGGTGTAGCACTCGAGCTCGCGCTAGGCTCATATCCAGCTATTTCCTGATACATGTCAAACATCTGAATCACTTCCTGATGTTATCTGAGACTCATCTGCTCAAATCTGATGCTAACCCGCTCAATCTGATGTTTATCCGCTAAACCTGATGCTAATCTGACAGACCCGACATTTCCCGCGCATCGGACCTGATATTTTCCCGTGCATTTGTCCTCCCGATGTCCTGTCCTGTCATATCTATCCCCACTAGGTGCGCAGTTATTCATTTTCACGTTGCTAACATTGTAGAACACATTATTACATGTCCGCAGTACATTGTGTCTTATTACATAGGACATTGGACCCGAAAATCAGTGCTACTACTTTCGCCTATAGCACTCCGAAATTCTACATAGACACTATATATTTCGCATACCTCCTACCTATTTACTTTACCTTTCTACCTCTGAGTAGGAGGAGGTCATCCGATATTCGTAGTTCTTAGTTGGATTCTGCAATATCATCCATTCTTTATCCGAAACACTCCGAAACATCTGACAGTAACCCGCCATTTGCTATTCCCGACATTTGCTATATTCCTGAGGCAAACCTGATGCTAACCTGATGCAACCCGAGGCAAACCCACTAACCCAAAACCTAAAAACATCGGACTCGTAATTATACCTTCGGACTTTGTTTCCCACGCTTCGGGCTATCTTCCTTTTGTTATAACTGATTATTCTAATACCATACAGTAAACCCCTTGGGTCAAACGCACTTGCCTTGCAAGTATAGCAGACTAGGCTGTGCACGACCACAACACATTTTTTATATTGCTGGCTACTTACTTCGTGTAGTGTCCAGCAATTGTTGTATCTCTACAATGGTAAGGGTTCAGCACTCATTGTTGGCAACGTCTGCAAACCTTCATGCTCACTGTTCTCAACAGGTGCTTTCCTTTCTCCTCACTCCCTCCCTCTCACCTTTATGCCACCCTCAAGGACTCATCAAGGCCTCTCTCGCACTGTTCGGATCGTTAATGCAGGCAATAGGACCCACATTACTGAACACCGCATTGTCTCTCATGCAACAATTAGCAAGGAAGGAGCTGCTGCACAAGCACACTATCAATTAGACATTACTGGTGAGTACTTTATCATAATTCTGTCTACTTTTCTACATCTTATTGGTCCTACATCAGCAAAAGTGGCGCAGCCCGGTAAGGCATTCCCAGGCTTGGAAAGATACCCCAAGTCTGATGAACTTTGCCAAGACTGAACATGGCTTGCAGACAACCTCTCCATCGTGCCAGATGGGCACCAGGCTGGTCAAAAGCCATCATAATCGTGTATTTTAAAAAGTCTTGAGGCGCCTTGCAATGTTGATCCAGCCTTGCCAGTTCCAAGCAGGCTGTTCATAGCTTACATGACTCATACCAGACAGATAGCACACTGCAATGCAATAAACAGAATCCAGTGAATTTCATGATCGTACAATACAAAGCAGTGCAAGTAGTAAAACTACACAGGTGTCTATGCGAGTCCGACGCCATCCGAAAGCAGGAGCAAGGGTCCAATGAGAGCAAAAATGATGGTGCGAGAAATGAAATATTGTAAGTGCGGGAGCAGTCGTGAGTGCGAGTGTAATGTACAGCATGATGGGCACGAGATGACCAAGTGGAATGCAGCGAGCGACAGTGTTGAAACCTGTGTGATTAAAGCAAGAGTCAGAATAGGCAAACCAACCAGGATTCAAAATACCTAGGCAGCCTTTTTACCATGACGAGCCACAGGCTTTTTCTTTGGAGGTGCAGGAGCTTTCACATTCAGAATACCAGCATCACCCACCTCATTAGTGGGTTCTTCAACCTGGATACCACCAGCAGAGAGACGCGCAGAACCGCGAGTGTTGGACCGTGGCTTGGGTACTGGTTTGGCCTTTGGAATGGGTTTAGGTCTGGGGACAAGTTTGGCCTTTTTGTGCGCAACAGGCACTGGATTGGGAAGAACGGCTGTGGGTATAGCAGGTGGCTGTTTTGCCGGGGAGGGTGGGAATGATTCCGAGTCAGATAGTGGTGTCAAGGCGCGTGGTGGTGATGATGTGGAAGGTGTAACCTGCGAAGGGAGTCTGGGTGGAGATAGTGGTGATGGTGCAGGTGATGATGGGTGTTCTGCTGCTGATACTGAGGGTGGAGAAGTAGTGGTACTGCGCACAACATTGTTTGTTGCCGATGTCGAAGTGTTACCTTGTTTATGAGCGGCACATTTCGCTCGCATTTTCGCAAGGTCAGAATCGGTGTCATCTGCAGCAGCTGTCATGGCCTTGGCTGCATGTTTCCTGAAAACCTGTCTGTAATTTGTGTTAGTAGACATTGATATTAGCCTAGACACATACTCATTAATCCATGCCATTGTCTCTACTGCCCATGGGTCCTCGGGATCATCGAGAGTTTCGAGGATAGCGAAAAAGAAATCTTCTAGGTTGAATGACCCGATGCACACTTTGTATGAGTTGCAGGCTGAGAGCAAAAACCACACCTGTACGAAAATCAGTACACTAGTCAAAAATAAAAACAGACACACTGCACACATGGCCCAAGCCCATGCTTGCGGTGTCACCTTTGTAAGCCCATACATGGTAGCCTTGGACTTGCTTCTACCGTGCTTGCTGTCATCGTCGTTATGTTCCTCTGATCCTGCAGCAGCAGGACCTAGGTACAAGTGCTGGAATGCCTAGGAAAATTGTGAGCACATGAAAGGTGACAATACACTACATACCCTGATACCAGCATGCCCGCGAAAGAGGCCAATGTTTGGGTCCTCGCTGTTGTAGATGGCATCGGCTGCATATAGGAATGACGGCCAATTAGTTGAGAGTAAAGGCCAAGTCCCATCTTGAAGATGCTGAATTCCTCTGAGTATGTAACGGTCAGTGACCAGAACTTGAAATAAAAACAAGAACTTACAAGTCGACATTGATATCAAATCTGTCCAGCCACTTCCGAGGGCAGAGCTCACGCGCCAATCGTGGATGATTTGTGCCTCAGTTGGACTTACAGGATGACTTTGGTATGGGAGGCTGCAGGGTATCACTGTTACGGTTTGTCAAAATATACTTGAGTATTGAGTGTTTGAGGGATGCGAAGTCATCGGATCGTTGTGAGCTCATGGCGCTGTTGATCTAGTTATTTGTAGTCATTAGTTTGGTGCCAATCAATGAATATATGCGCATATATGCAGAAACGTACCGCCGTGATATATGGTTTAAGTTCGTCATATGACAACTCATCGAGAGTTGCACGGAAACCAGGAATCATATCTAGAATACCATTGTAAAATGTACGGTAATGAGTTTGTTGCTCATCAGATCTTACGAGCAGATCAGGTTAATACTACGAGATGCGATTACCAACTTACATGTTTGAATTGGAGATGCCTCCCTTGTCAAGCATCATCCCATAGTGAAATGCGAGCGACATGTTGGCAAATGGATTCAATGTAAGGACCGCTTTGCACCTGGCCGTGCGATATTCCGATAATGCATTGCTCAACCTTAAGTTGCATGAGTTGCATGATAGTGGTCAGCCCACGAATGTAAAACTCACTTTATTTTCTTCTGCCTGCCAGTGGTAGTAAGATTATCGAGGATATCATCAGTTGAGACACATTTTTTCGACACATTAGAGCTTGATGAAGATGTACGCTTCTCAGAGTTGGAAGTTGGCAACGTCGCTGTGAAGAAGTAATGATGACTGGCCAGCAAGAAAGCTAGAGCACCAATAAAACCAACTGAGTGGGGGTGTGCTGTCTCGACCCAAGAGGATTGCTATGAAGCACTTCCTTCAAGTAATATGCGAAGGGAGCAAATGCGGAACGGAATAGAACTAAGTTGACCCTGGAAAAGTGAGTCCGCTGGTAAGAGCGACAGCGAGACTGCGGGTCCGGTGAGTGCGCTATGAGAAACGAATGAAAGCGAGAAGATCCAAGGTAAAGAGCAGCGGGTTTCTAGGTAAAGCGCGGTTCCACCAGTAGCGGCTAGGTATAAGGGAGGTTTGAAGCCGAGGTATAACTAGGTATGAAAACGCTAAGTCGGAAGCCAAGAGCGGTTCGGATCCGTGCAGAGCCTAGGTAAGGAAACTTAGAGGCGCATTCTCGGAGCAGTCAAGAACACACGGGTTCGAAGTGAGAAGTGAACAAAGCTTGTCAATTGATCAATAATACTAGGAATGTCTAAGTGACTCCACAAAACAAAGGTAGTGTCCGAGGGAAGGGAAGTAAAGTACTGTATGTAGCGCGCGAGATTTTATCCTACTGCGTGAGCGTCCGGAACCCGTAGGCGAGAACTGTAGCGATGAAACGAGGCAGATAAGTAATATGTAATGAGAGAGCGCGCGGAACGGAATACGCGGTTACATGTAATAAGCCTTGATATTGTTTAGTCAAACCGAGAGAAAATGAATATGCACCAATGGAGATAGCGGACATGGAAAGGACATGGACGGACAGTGCAGAGTGGAAGTGCGGAACGGATACGCCTGTGGGAGTATGTCAGATAGCGTCGACCGAGGTATCCTTGCCATTGGAACACCAGAAAATGAGACGGGACATATATCTCCCCATACTCCTTGACACCAATACCAAAAGACACACTTTGCAGCCCAGGGAGGATGCGAGTGTCACATCGCGTCAGAGTTTGATGAAGACGCGCATTTATTGGAGTTGTAGGCTGACGACAATGTGTCAGAGTCTGATGAAGACATTGTAGGGTGAGGTAAAGGGCTCAGGGGAAATCAGGAAGTTGTTCACAGATATCAGAATTTAAAAATATTGATGGCCAGAGTTTCAAGATCATCAGACAACCGTGACAAGCAGATACACTTTGAATTGAGCAGTACATGACATATGATAATCAGCAAAAGAACATTGTAAAATAGTGGTACAGTGCAAGAAGAAAGAGGTACTGTGAGCAACATGAAAGGTATCTGTAGTACGAGAGCAGGTGATAGCAAACAGTAGTTGATACAAATGACTGCAAAAGGTATGAGTGACTATGGGAAAATGAGCAAACAATTTGAAGCAATAGTGGACAGATCATAATTTACGACGCTTGCATGCATAGTCCTTGATGTCTTGATGCAGTGCCTTCCTTTTAGCAGCCTCCGACGGAATGTTTGACCGATCAAATGGCCGTACTGAGTAGCGCCACAGTGCAAATGGGTCAGTTGGTCTTGCGTTTGGATTACCACAGTGTCGAGCGAGTAGGTTGCATGGAGACACATTTCTTTGAAAATCTGTTAGTCAGAATCCGAGTATAGTAATTAGACAGAAGGTTGCATACACAGAATTTATGGAATCCTTGTCGTCCTCCTCGAACTTTACACAAGTCTCAACTAAGTCAGGTTCTGTCTTGATGTTGTCAGCCTCGAGTGTGCTCGTATTAGTGCTAGCTTCAAAGTGAATAATTAACGCACTGTATTGAATGAATGAACTCACATATGGCCGGAGTCAGATGAACCCTCTCGAATGGCCTTTCCGATATCTTTGAACCGGAAAATCACTCGCTGAATAGACAAAAACATGATAGGTTTAGTCGTACTTGTAAATAAAACGATTATTTCATACTTTGGAGCCAGGAGTGACTATATTTAGGCCAAGACAATAGGTATCCCACGTAGAGGCAACACCATCAATCTCAATGAGTATGTTGTCCTCGAACATGTTGATGGTAGACATTGAAGGCATTGAGGATAATAAATAGTAGCGTAAGAGTACAATTAATGGTAAGAGATAAGCAAAGATTGACACGTTATTGAGACATTGTGTATTTCCGGAAAGTGCCGACTGACTTTGAAAGTCACATGACTTTCAAAACAGGAAGTCTGAACTTATTCTTCTTGTTTCTTCAGTTTCCGAGCGAGCGCACAAACTCTGGTGAGTTTTTTTATTTTTATTTTTATTTGCACTTCACTTCCTGGTCCAACACGCCTCTAGGAGGCGACTTGGACCAGAGGCTGTCAGGCTGCGAGGACACGCCTCTAGGAGGCGACTCCGAGCACCTAAGCCTGATGGCTTCTAACTTTTACTACCTACTATGTGTACTGACTTTGTTTCTTGTACTAGGCTATTTGTCTCACCCGCCCTTGCATCTTCACTAACCTTGCATCTTCACCCACCCTCGCATCTTCACCCAACCTCGCATCTTCACCCGCCTTGCATCTGCACCCACCCTCACATCTGCACCCACCCTCGCATCTTCGCATCCGACTGCTGCGCTGATGGAAGGCTTCAGTGCCATTGGTGATTTGGAATTCTTGGCAACCTGGACATATAAGTTGGGCACGGAGATCTTGATGCCTTTCGGCCGCGAATTGGTGTACATTCGCTCTCATTTGCGATGCTTCCACTGACGCTCTCCTCCGTCAGCTTTAGCAACGGGATTGTCTTTCACTACAGATATGGCCAGTTGCTTAATGGCTTCACGGACCTCCCAGTATTCCGTACTACTTCCATCTACCCTACATAGATTGTCGCATGAATATCATTGTTTCTTGTGTTGAGCTGACACCTGTGTGGCGCAGTGATGATTCTACACCCAAGACTCTTCAAATCTGGTTATCGACGAACTACCAAAGATACTGACTATAGGCAAATATGTGAAGACCTCTTCACATCCAGTTATCGACGAACTACTAGAGATAAGTCTATTGGCTTCAGTCATGATCCGCAGAGGCTTGGTCAAGCACGTCAGCCAGAGGGAGAGAATGGCAATATTGGACCTATAGCAGGAGAGAAGGATACATCACCATATGGTGCACAGCACTGCCAGGATGCTCTTTGGGAGCATAGAGTTTTACAGGCAGGTTTTGATCGGGTGGCAGGTCCGATTTAACATAAAATGTGTCCTTTGTTCTGACTCCTCGCCTCCCCATTGCAGTGCACGCCTGTAGTGACTTAGGCAGATACACGCAGGCAATGCCTGCAAAGTGTACCATCCTTGCGTTACTCACTTTCATCCTTGTCATGTCGTTCGTATGTCCTGCTTGCAATTATACTGCCAAATCAGCACATGGTCTGTCAACGCACCAGAACCAATGGTGCAAAGGCCTTAGAGACGCCTCAAACAATGTCATGAATGCCCGTCGTGAGCGCCAAGCCCCACAGCCTCCTCCTGTGCCACATACTCAGTCAGAAGCTCCCTTGCATGACGGGGCGAGCCAGCCGGAGTTTGAGAATCTCAAGCCATATGTAAGTGAATATTTATTTTTTTCAGAGCGATACAATATATCCATGCTCGTATTTAGGAATTACCAGTGCATCATTCACCCCCACCTCCACTGGTACATTCAAGTCCACCACAGCGACCGTCGGGCCTTCCAAATCATAAACGGCAGCTCCCATTACGCTTTCAGGATGAGCTTCCTGCTCTCCCCATTCCAGTTCCCATTCCTCCACCTGTAACTGACATTAATCATGCTGCTTCTCAGTCTGATGTCGATGCCACCTCACCACGTTCTGGTACCGAGTCTGACATGGAATCAGATGAAGATGTCTGGGTACACACGGACCAGGACACCGTGTGTTCCACTCATACCTGGGAGCTTTCCCGTCGTATGATCCAGAGAATATAGCGTCGTTTGACGATGTTTGCGACTCTTGCACATTCCAACCAGCTGATGGTCCCAGCGAGCATAAGCGATCCTGGTATGCAGGCTTTGGCACTGCTGTTGATGCTGTCAATCGCACCTTCTTTGCACCTTTCCTCAATGTTATGACTTTTCGGCTCATGAGTTGGTTCTACAACGTAGATCTATTGCCGACCTTGACCACCTAGTGCAAGAGGTGATACTTGCCGAAGATTTTGAGCGCGAGGACTTGAGAGGATTTTCTGCATCTCGGGAGGCTAAGAGAATGGATCAGGCAGGCGAAGATCCAAACTTGGGTTTGTTTACATCTGACAAGTGGCGTGAGGCGTCTGTGAAGATTAAGCTGCCTGCGGAGAAGGAGAAATTTGTGTCAGAAGCAGATGCCCCCGAATTTGAAGTCAAAGGACTTTACTATCGCAAGCCGCTTGAAGTTCTCAAATCAGCATATGAAGAGATGTCCTCAAGGACGTTCCATACTACTCCCTTCAAAGTCTTCTGGCACCCTGACGAACATGAATTCCCTGAATGAATCATCACCAAACTCTATACTGCTGACGCAATGCTCCAGGAGCATCAGCAAATCAAGGCACAGCCTCGGAGGTGCAATCTAGAGACGGTTGTTGCTGCCATCATGTTGTGGTCAGACTCGACACATCTGGCTTCATTCGGGCACGCTGCGCTATGGCCTATCTACCTGTTTATTGGAAACCAATCAAAGTACCTGTGGAACAAGCCACTCGAATTTGCAGCACATCATTTAGCATATATTCCAAAGGTAAGTCTTGTATCTCGAGTTGTTATGGTCAATCCTGACGGTAACATATCCAGTTACCAGATATTGTACATGAATATTATATGCATGCCTATGGGAAAGCTGCAATGAGTGCAGTCCTTACCCATCTCAAGCGGGATCTTATGCATGCCATTTGGCTCCTACTCCTCGACGACAAATTCATGTATGCCTACGAGCATGGTATTGTTATCCGATTTGCGGACAACGTCTATCGTCGAGTATTTCCTCGTTTTTTTACCTATGCAGCGGATTACCCAGAGAAGTACATGTCTATAACTCTCCTTCTTTACAACAGCTCATTCAAATTTCAGGATTCTCCTTGCATGTATTAAGTTCCTTGGTAAATTTCCATGTTCCCGATGCCTCATTCCGAAGGACAAGATTGAACAGCTGGGATCAAAGTTGGATCGACTGCGACGCACACGAGATGTACGGGTGGATAACCATGCTCGCCGGAGCATGATCGAGATGGTCCGAGGCTGGATTTTTACAAAGGGGCATAACATTGCAAGCTCAGTGATCGACAAGGTACTTGGACCAACATCTCTTGTTCCAACACGTGTAAGTTTTACATTTATTGTACACTCAAGTTCCTGACGCCTCCGATACTTTGAAGAATGCTTTCTCAGCACGCTTGTCCCACTTTGGGTTTGACTTTCACTCAATGTTTGTACCTGATTTTATGCACGAGTTCGAACTGGGGGTCTGGAAGGGTACTCTCACACATTTGCTGCGTATCATGTATGCTTTTGGCGGGGACGCAATTCAACAGTTTGACGCAAGGTGAGGTTTGAATTTGTTTGATTGCTTTCCAGACTAACCAACTCAAATATTTCGTAATGTTCCAACTTTTGGCCGAGATACAATACGCAAATTCAACCGCAATGTTTCGAATCTTTCAAAACTCGCTGCAAGAGACTTTGAGGATATCTTACAGGTTCGTGCACAGTTTCAAGTCTGATCTTTGTTCGATGTGACTCAGTGCACTATTCCTGTGTTGGAAGGGCTATTGCCTGGTGACCACAATGAGGTTATATTGGATTTGCTCTTTGAACTTGCAATGTGGCACATGCTAGGAAAACTCAGACTGCATACTGAAACTACATTGCATTTCCTTGACAACTCAACCACTAGACTTGGGCAAGATTTGCGTCGGTTCAAGGATGTTACATGTGATGCCTTTGTCACTCAGGAGCTGCCAAAGGAAGTGGCTGCACATGGGCGTTGCAAACCTGCATACTTGAAGAAGGGCAAATCAAAAACACCACCGAAGAAGACAGCTTCAGATGGCCCTCGGACATGCCATTTCAACATGTCGACGTACAAGCTTCATGCACTTGGGGATTATGTCAAGTCTATTTGGTTGTTCAGAACGACGGACAACTTCTCTACACAAGTCGTGAGCTTTTTCTATAATTTATGTTATCACATCTTAAAGTATACATCAGGGTGAATTGGAACACCGTCGAGTCAAGAGATTTTATGCGCGTACCAACAAAATTAAGTTTGCGTGAGGTATTGCAAAGCAACAGTGCCGTGAACGACTTCTATACAAACTTCGACAAAAAGCTCAGACTGCCGCACAACAGGCCAGCGATGAGCACTCAGATAACTCACATCCGACAGTCAATTTCTCCGAACAAGAAGTGCTACCACAGTGCTCCCCAGAGTCCCAGTACCAAATTTCTAATTCACGTCGCCTCCACTGGGACCTTACAGCTTGGCTCCATAAGAACCGTGAGGACCTTGCAGTCAAGGCATGTTTTCGCCTGCTCTCACTTTTTTCACCAAGTTTTGTCACAGGACTTTTTACTGCACCTCAAAGATCATATTCTTGCTCGGTTACTTGGTTCTGACAACAACAGTGAGCAAATATTCACACCCGCACAGCGCAACTCACTTATTATTGTTGACAACAAGATATACAGGCACAAGGTACTTCGCATCAATTATACGACATATGACCTTCATCGAGCCCAGGACTCACTCAACCCACGTGTGCATGCTGATATCATGGTTCTTGCTAATGAGAAGAGCCAGCCTGGTGAGCTTGCTCCACATCCATACTGGTATGCATGTATTGTTGGGATTTTTCACGTCTACGTGAGATATCTTGGTGCTCAGTCTCGCAGTTGGACATCACAGTGCATCGATTTTCTGTGGGTGCATTGGTTTTTCCGGGATTCAAACCACAACTCTGGTTGGGCAGCATGATGGCTGCATCGGATTGGCTTCTTTGATGCACACAAAGTAGGAGCAGAAGCATTTGGATTCATTGACCCAAAACAAGTCATACGGGCCGTCCACCTAATACCAGTATATGACAAGCGCTACACATACAATCTACTTCCTCCATCGATTGCCCAACAGCCGCATGACCTCGATGCAGACTTTAATTGGTATTATGTCAATCAGTGCAGGATTTTCTGTAAGATACACTCTTTGTGCTCACCATATTTTAGATTCATGGATTGTGATATGTTTATGCGCTTTCGTGGTGGTGGTGTCGGACACAAGACCACCCGAGAGGCAACACAAAGTTTTTATGAGGACTGGGATGCCCTCGACTCAGTGCCATTCAAGAAGGAAAGTGAATGTACTGGAATGTTCTATGTGCCAGGATCTCCCATGAATGAGGATGAGACGTCTTTTCACACTGCCAACCAAGACATAGACGAAGATATGCACAGCCATTCCACCGGCAGGGACTCTGCTGATATGGATGAGGATGAAGAGGTCACTGGCCAAGGTGATACCAATGAAAGTGAGGAGGATGAGCCTGAAGATGCAGAAGAGCCTGAGGATAGAGCACCGGAGCGTGTTGATCAGCTCAATGGAGAGGAAGACTCAGATGATGAAGCTGACGAAGATGCAAGCTGTTACAAGTAACATCGGTCACGTGGCCCCCCTATCATTTTCCCTTCATCCTCGCCCTCACCATCTACCGGCTCGTCCTCCTTTACCGACTTTCCGTTGACCGGATCCTCGGGACCATTCCCGTCCCTCGCATCGCCCGCCTCTATGCATGTGCACGCACGTTCCTCCCCTGATTCGACCACCAATGTGGTCCCGCACTTATGACTTGGTCTGACTCGTGCCACCAATGTGGCTTTCCTCTTTCTGTTTCTTCTGACTGTGGATTCCCGCACGTTGTATTCTTACCGTTGGTCCGTTCCAACGTTTCTCGGTCTCATTCCACATTCGACCATCCATCACTAATCCGGCTCTGTTGCCAACGCGCTGAAGGTACAACAATTCAGATGGTGAGTCTGAACAATGTTGGGTCTTGCAGAACCTAGCTGCTATTCGACCCTAAAGGGTTTCTGGACCAGGCTCAAGGCTCAGAGAAGAGGAAATATCATGAAAACTTGCTGAGTACTCAGACTCATACTGGTAACTGGTGAAAAGATAACTTGATTATGTAAGCTACAAAAGTGCAAACATAACACTAAGGTAAAAACAGTCTCTGCAAGCCCAGCCAGAAATGAATCCCTACATCTCATGGGAACTTTGAATCATGACTGTCCCCAGTCATCTACCTATGCAAACCAAAGCTAAGCTAAACTAAGAAAACTAACCTGGGGGTCCTCAAACACCTTTTGTTTCCTTGACGCGTATGCCAGGTAAACTGCGCCAGTGAGTGAGGGTCAGGCAATGCAATAAAACGATAATCTCCAGACTTTGCTTTGAGTACTGGAGGAGCAGCGACGATAAAGTGATAAAAAACGCGATGATGGTTGCATGGGTGACAATGGGGAGTAGACGGATAGAAAGAGGCGAACGAGGGCTTCGAAATGAGTATAGGGTCGACTAGGATTGGTGGAGAACTGGGTGAGAAATGAAGGAAATGGTGGAAAATGGAGGGAAACGCGAGAAGTGCGGATTGCGGAGGAACGCGCAGACGTATCTGGAAGCGGAGCGGACGGATGGAAAGCGGCGGCGAATGCGGTCAGAACGAGTATAGGGTTAATAGGTGCGCGATCGAGGGGCGAGGAGATATAGATAAAATGGTGTAAATGTGCGATAAAATAGAGGGGCGGCGGAAAACGCGAATGGTGGGCGAATGACGGAGCGGATCGGGGCGGCGATGGGCGCGAATGAAAGCCATGAATGAGGGCTTCAAAACGGGTATAGGGTCGATGGGGTTCCGAGGCAAAATGGGCTGGTGAAAGTGCGAAAAAGTGCGGAGGTGCAAGAGGGAGGAGGAGGAAGGGGTATGGTGCAGGGCAACAAGAGCTGGTCCTATCAAGAAGCAGATTGGGGCAATGGACAGAGCCACTGAAGGATGGTAAATGGCCAAAAGAGCTAAAAGACACAGGCCTTTGAGCACCCAGAAAACCCTTATCTCCCCTCAACTTCTCAAAAACACCAAAAACTCGATAACTCCACAACTACTGCTCCAAATTCGATGAGCGAGGGCTCAAAATGACCGGACGGACGTGGGGAATACGACCCTAAGTTTGCGAGAGATCCGCTCGAAAAACGCGTGAGAAAAACGCTTATCAATGCGCTGGGGAGGAGGACAAGATGCTGAAAACTTGGGAATATGGGAGAAGCTGATAAGGAATGACTGTGGTAGGATAATAGGCGAATTTGGGGGATGATTGGAGAGCTGGAAGAGCCTAGAAACACAAGAAACCCTCGCGGTGGGCTCCAGTTGAAGGTAAGACGATACAGCGAGACACGAACAGTGCTCCTGACTGTATCTATAATGTTGTAAGGTCGCGCGTTGCCTAGTCTGCTATACTTGAGACGACAAGTGCGTTCGACCCTAAAGGGGAAGCGAGTGCAGCAAGGATCTAGAGGTATGCGCTGAAAGCGCTACTGGTTGGCCAATGCGAAGCGCGAGAAAGCGCAGGTGCACGCGAGGCGCGAGAATGCGCGAAGCGCGGGAATGCGCGCGCATGTATGCGGAAACAAGAGAGAGTAAGAGTGAGTTTGCTTAGGTGATGATATGATGTAAGACAAGAGAAGGGAGATGCGAGGTGTAAACAAATAGATTTCTACTATGTTCTGATAGGTAAATAGTGGGTAGTAACCAGTAAGTCCTCTGTCGTTCTGGTGGGAGAGTAAGTGAGTCCCGGTGGGTGTGTAAGTTAGTATGTACTGCTGGCGCTTAAGTATGGCGCCTAAGCGCTGTCATGCGGAGCCGAAGCGCTACCGAGTAAGGTATGTAAAGATATATGTAAGTAAGGGTCCATGATAAAAATAAAGATGGAACGATATGCAAATGTGAGAATTGGAAATATACGCACTAGGGAACTTGGTGGACAGTGGATGGATGCTTCCGGATGGCTGGCGCTATAGGGCGCTACAGCGCGGGAAAGCGCGCGCGCATATACATCGTGAAGCGCGGGAAAGGTACGCGCGCATGGCGCGCATTGCGCGGGAAAGCTGCGCCTCATATAGAGATAGCTGCAGGTAGCACACAGAGTGATGCTACAAGTTCGTGCCATGTACTCCCCAGTGAAAACTGCCATATTGCACAATGAGAGGCATGAGTCTCTACAGCGCCTATACCATTCTCGTTTCCCCTTTACCCTTACCTACTGTGCGGTAGCCTTGCCCTTAACCCTCTCCACTTAGTATAAGTAGTCAGTCACCCTGTACTAGATTCTCTAACTTGAATCTACTCAATCTTCCCTGGAACATACTTCCCTCTGAATGCCCCTTTGGCTTCAGTCTCTGGTATCTTTTCTTAGTTGCTCATCGCGACTAAGTCTACCTCGATCGACCTCATCGTTCGGACAAGACTGTCCTTACCTTGAGCGACTTCTAGACATCCGTCTCAGAAGTCACGTGACACGTGCGTACTGTGATCACTGCCAACTCGTCGTCGCCAGTCTCACTTGCTATACCGGATCCTTCCAGTTACGTCACGAACGTTAGCGGACGACGCCCCTCTTAGGGCTCCACCTAACAGATCTATTTGAGTGCGTAACACAAGCTCAGAGTTAGAGGACGAGCGCAGCAAATTTGGTTATGGAGATCTGGAGGAGCATATGATAGAGGATGACATTGAGGACGATGAAGATGATGGTGACAGTGATAGCGAGATTGATCTTGGTGCTGAGGACGGGGAGGGCGCTGCAGACAATGAGGAGGATTATGGTGACTATGCCAAGTACTAGAATGCAATCAGCATGGCAAACACTACGTTGTCTACATAGTACTCACCAGTGTAGGGAACATATCAAGGAGAATGTATGTGACCGCTGCATTGTCCTCCAACAATGTTCGAGCGAATGCTCACAGTATGTGAGAGTTTACGATGAATGACTGAAGTGATGAAGGATTGTACCAATGGATAGCGTCAGCAAAAGTTGCACTCTGGGTTCTGCGGCATTGGATGGACTTGTCTTAAGCGGTTATAACAGTACTTCGCATTTGCGAGCCTTGCAATGCCTGGTGTGACGCCTCCAAGGCTTGTAGCCGCATCTGGAAGCCTACGCCAGGCTTACGGCATTTGCCGAGACCTTGTCAGCTTGCACCACTTTTGCTGATGTAGGGCTCGCTGATGAGACCATCAACGCACTTGCCGACATGCATGAGGAATTGCCAGCACGACATGAAGACACCGAGTGGATTGACAGTGAGGACATTGGTCTGGACGTAGAGACACTCCCAGAGCATATGAGCAATGAGGAAAGCATTGTAAATGCTCTCTGTGACTACGTCAATAACCCGTACATTTTTTTCTCTTTGACTTAATATCTTCTCATCATCAGATGGGCATACTGTCAACATAAAGATACTCGTACATGGTGTCACCAGCTAGAATCTGTTCATGCTAACTGGCGCCCTCTGATTCCTATGCTAGTGGTCACATATCTTACCTGGAAGTCATCACAAGCTGGCACCCCCCTCGAACCACAGCAAAGAAGTCCAACATGAGACTCTAACGACTACTCCTTCTCCATCAACACGGTCAACATATTCACACTATCTACGTGTGCAACATTTCACCGGTCGGAGGATTCCCTATCTCCAGTTCAGTCGCTTGTATCCGCTGGATTTCTGGGCAATGCACCCCACAATCCCTCAATTGCAATATCCCTGTGGAATCTTGAACATTACCGCCTGCTTCGCTTGCGCAAGCCATCACTCAGTATTGAAGCCTTCGCAAAGGTAATATGCGACTCTTACTTGGTATGTGTTCCATCAATGTATGCCTTAGATCCATGCTTACAACACTTAGATTGCTTACCGCCGCTCATATCGCACTGCCTTGGCAGACTCGTTTGATGTGTACCTCACCATTCTTCGCAAAGTTGGGAGATGAGTGGACACAGCCCTTGGACGTGATGCACCTAATTGGCGGGTACTCAATGCATGTCCTCCATGCTCCTACGAACTGAATGGTGAACCACCACTCAAGTTTACACATATGTATGTGATGAATGGTGGCAATTCAGTCAAGCGTATGATGGGCATTGGTGACCGACAATGTGGCAACACTCGGGTGTATAATGAGAGTGATTACATGCTTCCACGTACCTTCATTGATCGCTTCACTAATGAAGTGCTGCAATCTCGCTCTGCATATCGAGTCAATGATCGCCCTGATGATGACACCATCTCCGAAGCTGAAGAAGACATCTCCTGGGCACACGTAATAGCTGAAGATTGTAGCAAAAACTGGAAAGCAGCGGCAGACGATGATAAGAAAAGGATGTGGGCAGTCTTCGATGAGACAGGGATCTTTGTCACAGCCTGTAGACATGGATTCATCTTATGGTACACAGATATGATTAAGAGTGGCAAGTTGTACGTGAATCCTTCTCCTTGTTGTTATGTTACTGACTCACTGCAGAGCGAAGTATCCATTGGCAATTGTTGCCAAAGTCCTTGAAGTCATTGGTGAGCGCACACTTGGTGCCTATGACATTGGGTGTGGATTCTCATCTATGGTTCATGCATCATCCTTGGGTACTACATTCACGGAAATGCAGTCACGCTTGTATGTTGACTCGTTCCACGGCTACGCACACAATTATGTGTGTCAAACTCAACACCACCATCCTCTCGGCATTGAAAGTGCAGGACTCGAAGACTTTGGCATTGCTGAGTGCATCTTCAGTGCTTCGAATGCGCTAGCACCTGTCATTCACTATGCTAGTGCCTACTGCCATCATATGTTCCTGGATCTGTTCTTCAAGCAGTGGGATGAAGACAAGTACACAAACCTTGGCACTATGCTACTCAACAACTATAGGCAAGCACTGCAAATCATATCATCGGAGACTGTAGCATTGGAGGAGGCAAAGACTTCTCTTGGCATACAAGACACTGACCTCATGAATTGGCGAGCTGAAGAGATTCAGTACTTTCAGACACTTGGGAAGGAACCCAAGTGGGATGCACATGCTGTCATGTATGTTGAACTGCTTTAACAAATGCAAGAACTTGAGTCAGTGTTTCCTTCTTGTGCATACTTGTAACTGATGTCTTTTGCAGGTGCCAAGCTTCTGTGAGCTTCAATCATTTCGTTTCTGCTGCCCTGGATGACTATCAATTTACGGCTGCTTCAGAGTCCAACTTCTATTCAGCCAATCTATCGCAGACATGTAAACTCAAGACACAGCAATGCTTTGCAGCTGAACACTTTACTGTCATTCAATGTGAAGTCATTTCCATGGAAATAAAGCTCGGTATCGCAAATCACTGGAATATATCATCACCTGAATATCAAGATACCCTAAAATACATGACACTTCACAAGTATCATAAGGCCCTCGATAATCTGCAGCATCTTGTTGTGCAACGGTTGTTTGAGTTGCAAAGACTTAACGTCTCGCAAACTGGTAAGTTTTTTGATTTATTGGTTGAAATGTCACTGAAGTACTTTATAGCATACAAGATGCGCACCCATATCGCAAAATCTCTTCAAACTCGATGTTGAGCAATTTAAAATGCTGTCAGGAAGTATAACGAGGCAGCATCAGACTTGCAACCACCATGGCCACCACTTGAGTGGTCGAAAGTCTCACACTTCAGTTTCCTTGATGAATTCAACCTACTTTGTGAAACCCAGCAAGACATTCACAAGAAACCATGCACCAAGCCTGCGGTTCAGGAGACTATCTGCCAATATCTCCACATTCAACGTGCAAAGGAGGAGATTACCTGTTGTGATGTTGAAGTGCGTCACTTACACACTGCAGTTGTTGTCGAGAACGAAGCATTCACCCGCATACTTGATGCACTCAAGACATCCAACTCACCTATCTTTGTAGCCATGCATGAGCACTGCACTCATTGATGTTGTATCAACCAACAACTCTTATCACGCATCGCCCAGATTCATTGTCTTGATGCATTTAGTGGAGACAAGTCTTCTGGTATTAGGAAGGGGTCTAGCAGTGTTGAAGTTCCCTCCACTGTGACCACAGATCAGCCACTCAAGAATGACGAGAGCGAAGAAGGTTTAGATGAGGGTGACAAAGTGGAGCAGGACATAGGGACTCTCATAGAATTTATCTCTGACATGACATTGCGTCCTTGATAGCATTTTGTGATTCTGTACTTCATACATTGCAATTATCTGTTCTGTTGGCCTTGTACCTTCCAGCATAGGCTCATATGTGCGCGAAGTTGAAAATCATAAGGTCGTGATAGTGACAGCCAATGATCATGCATCACTGATTGATAACAGTGATAAACAGTGATATTGATTGATCAACGTTCACATCACATACCACCATTACTCATTGTCAAGTCATCAACCAGCGCTCAGCGCTCAGCTACCATCAACTGTTTATCAACGCATCAACGACATAATGATAGATTCTCATTGGGTCGTGATTGGTGGAAAAGATCCAGACATTTTTATACAGCGGTGAGTCTATCTATAAGTACATGATCCCACTTGACACTGACCAGCAGTTTTTTTCAAGACCCTGTATCGCTTGTGGTTTCTGAAGCACACCATTTCCCATCGCCATCAAATGTAACACTTATGCACAGGCCTCAAAGGTCCATTCTACCTTGCAGCCTCTCATGAGTAATATCTCGGATGATACATCTCCCACTTATGTCACCTGCATCTTCTACAAATCACCTGGCACCACTTCACTCTTTAAAGAAACAGTCACTAAGTTTTATGTTGTAGTTGTAGGCCATGAGTCTTGCATCTTTTTGTGATGGTGAGTGTTAGTTTTCGGTGCATCAATCATCCTGTCTGACATCTTCATCTGCAGGGATGAATGTCATCAAGCTATTACCAGACATTCCAGTCCTTGTTTTAAGAAGCTGGCAGGTTTCCCCGCAGCATTAGAGTTTCTTATCATGAAGACTCACCGTCTCGGTGATGCTACCGATATTGCAAGTCCGTGTGCTCCTACTTTAAATTTGGCTGGTCTCTCTCTCACCAACAGTATATAATGTTTCTTCATCTGTTATATTCTCTTGCTAACAAAGTGTCTAGGATCACCATCGCGAATGATGAGTGGCACTATGGGTAAGCTTCTCTTTGTTGTGTACATCTAACCCTCACGCTTCAGGTGGACATAGATCAACCATCTGCCAGTGTTTACTTGGATGGTTCCACCCCACAAAACTTTTCATTGTGTGCTTGGAGAATGCTCACTTGTCCCCCGACATCTGACACCAACTCGGCGCCAATATATCAGCACATTCGTGAGATCAATGGAGTCAGTGGTGTTGCACTCCAGCTGCACTTCGATGACACTCCACTCCTGTCATTTGGTCCCATGGCTGACTGGTATCTTCAAGCTCATGGATACACTGTGAAGGCTTTACTCCATGTTGCATATGCTCATGACATGAGTTCTTCGGCCCAAGACTTTGTTGACAAGCTCACCGACAAGGGGATGGCTAGGGCTGAAGCATTCTTCCTTTGGGGACTTATCACTACTGAAGACAGTCCCTCTGGTGTCTAACAGTATTATTGCCTCTGTCACCAGTCATGTCGTCACTTTAGATGCTCCACTTTCAAAGTCATGTGTCGTCTTGTTAATGTTTCAATGTTTGCTCTGTTTTTTTTGCTTGTACAACATCCATGGTTGGCGTGAAGTCTGATAATGCACTCTCTTGCTATGCATCACGCATGCGAAAGATTTCCACTACAAAAACTCGTTCTTTCTGGAGACACTGTGCTGTTCAACGCTACAAGAAAACTTTGGCAGAGAAAGCTTTGTTAAAAGCTAAATGAAAACAGCATTGTACAGAATACACAGAGGCTCTTGCTGTAGCCTGGAATGTTATCATGGAGCAAGCTACTTTACTGCGTGAAAAGTTCGGTTGTCACTCAGTCGACTATTACTTCAAAGAAATCATGCAATGTTCAAGGCTACACAAGGGCACACGTAAGGCCAACAAATGGAATGCTTTTGTTAAAAAAGAAGTCGAACATCATAATGCAGGTATGTTCTACTTCTATCTTTATTTCATGCCATCTCACTGTATCACTACAGCATTATCAGCCAGTGAGAAACATCACAAGGCATGTGAGCTCATGTCCAAAATTTGTGCACGTTGGCAGGAGATGGACGAAGATCAATGCACCATTGAAACTCAAGATGTCATCGAGACCCTTACTGAATGTCGTGAAATGAAGGAATTAGCCACTCACAACACCATGATTCACACATTTAATGATGCTCAGAGGACTCTCGAGAAGATAGATCAAGAGGTAAGCTTTGTTTTGTGTAGCGAGATTTATATTACTGATGATTATGTCCAGTTGATGGCTTTACATAGTCATACTGGTGTTGAATTCATCTTACTTAGTGTACAAGGAGATACAGAACATTGGAATCAGCCTCACGTTTTCCACATGGCTCGTGCAGCTGAGTTCTTCGACTGTTGCTTCAAGACTTCAATTGGAACGCTTGCATTTCACTTCGAAGGCTATTGTATTGCAGGTGTACAAGGTATGAATTCACAGTATGTCTAATCTATCTTCTGACTTCGACTACAACAGGCCTTGCAAAGACTCACCTGGATGAGGTCCTTGAGTTGAAGAAGAAGCTAAGTGAATTGATTTTACAAAAGCTTCGTGAGTGTGCCATCTTTATCTTTCTCCGACACATTTTCAAGTTCGGCTTGTTTGTTTGTCATCATAGAGGCTGCAGCAGCACCTGCACAGGCACAGCACATGTATTACACTAACTTTGATACCAACATTACAGTGAAGTACTGCATGGTACTTGAGAAGTGGCCGCTATCGAAGTTCTGCTGCCCTGGTGACATAAGTTCATGCAATGAACTTCGTGTCTTGTACTATGCCTGGAACACTAACACTACGTGCTTTCAGCAGCTTTCAGATGTTGAGTTCGAGGATTGGGAAAATGGAAGGTTTGATGATAAGATGGCCTAAATGTCAAGGGATGTTGATGAAGACAATACTTCTACTCCTCCTGTGCCATCACCTTCCCCCCCTTTCATGGAGACACCTACATCAACAGCAGATATTCAGTCTCAGCCACTTTCAGCAATACAGAGCAGAAAGCGGCCTGGGGAGGAGCTCAATGGTGTGTTCTCTGTCTCAGGAGAGGCCATGCCGGTCCAGAAGAGGGCGTGGAAAGAGTGCTCGGATAAGGGCAAGAAGTGTGGCCCTAGGAAAGGCAAATCTGTGTCTGCATCTATCCCCTCCTCAGATTCTTCTGCCACCTCTTCTTCAGACCCAAGTTCATCTATGTCTATGTCTGCGTCTCCCCCCTCCTCAGATCCTTCTGTCACCTCTTCTTCAGACCTAACTTCATCTGTGTCTGTGTCTGCCCCCTCCTCAGATCCTTCTGTCACCTCTTCATTGGGCCCAAGTTCTATCCCCACAGCTGGAGTGTCTGCTTAGGTGGTCTCTTATGTGAAACTTCATAAATACATTATATTTCGCTCTTTTGTCATATATCTACACTTCAATACTACTACTAATAGATTCAGAAACATACAAGATATTAGAATTAAAAAGGTCCTGAAAATTGAGTGAGGTACTTGTGCTCAATGTTGAGAACAGTGAGCATGGAGGTTTGTGGATGTTGCCGACGATGAGCACTGAACCCTTACCATATTTGATATGTTTGCACTTATTGGTATTCAGTAACATTGGCTAGCGGATGTTGCCAGTGTGGGACCTTGGTGGTTTTTTCCAAAGAGTAGATATTCAGCATTGTTATACTATTTACTGGCAGTGTAGAGCTTTGGCATAATCTATGCTAATTAGAATGGCGACCCCCTGGGAGTATGGCATTCTTATTAAGGCAAGATTATGTGATGTCGAGGTGGTCTCACTATATACAGTGGCTCAAGAAAGTATTTCAATATTTGTAGTTTTTTATGTAATTACTTTGTCATATCTTAGGGCATGGAAAATATGACTAAGTTGTAGGGAGGTATTAGAAAGCTTTGCCTCTTAGCTTTATTTTTACTTCATATAAGATAAATTATTATTATTATTATTATATAACTTCCTTTTGCTTTAATTTTTTTTGTTACTTTTTAAATATATTATTTATTAATTTACTATATTCCTCCTTAGTAATCTTCCTCTACTCTGCTGCAACCAACATGGACCTGCACAAGGTTTTTGATACAATCTCTTAGATTCTTAAGAGTATTAGTTATTATGGCTATGTATGCTTGTCCTTTTGCACTCTTGCTTCATTTAGGATTTCAGCTATTTTCAGAAGTAGCTATTAGCTATGATCATAATGTTGCCAGACTTACTACTCTGATATTCTAATACTGTGGCCTCAAAACTTTTTTGTGTCAATGTTGCACTACCAATCATTGACATTAGAAAGTCTCAAATTTTGAGAGATAGATATTATGGTACTTCAAATATATGTTAAATCTAATCTAATTAGAATATACTTAAGATGATGGAGGAGGAAAAGAGACCTACAATCACAATGCTGCTTATCCAATAACAATAACTCCAACAATATTATGGACAGCAAATATGTGAGTACTGTAGGTGACACCAAACATTGTGAACCTTATAAAAATGGATGAGTCATGTAACATGGTGTGGATAGCACACTTTAATTATTTGTGCTACCCTAATGTTCCATTTATATATGCTACTAACATCGACCCTGTAAGTAAGCAATACATATTATTTCAATAGTGATGTTCAACTCTTTCCCGTAGATTACCATACACATCATCTCTTGGCAGCCACTCGTCATAAAGCTGCCTACCCTAATTCACGAGAACATTCTCGTGCCTCTGCGTTCATCTATTGATGAGGCACTTGTGACAATGGGCATCAATTTAACCTTTGGTGCCTTCATCACACAGATGAATTCCACTCTCAGGAGAGAAGGGCAAGCCGGATCCACACAGAAACCTCTCAGCATCCCAGACTCGCTCTTAGAGTTCCACAATGCTGATGGTGGACATTTACAGCTCTGGAACATGGAGATAACTTTTTTACAAACAGAATACGAAGCCCTAGCAAAACTACAACATAGGGCAAATCTAAGTAAAGACATATAAGTTATAATGCTACTCTTCATTTCAGAAAAAGAACATTATTAAGCACCATCAGTGTCCTCTGCGTTTTCTAAAAGTATCGACAAGAAGACTGGGAATGTGGTAGCCAACTATCGCAAGCACAACAACCCTGTATTTGGCGAAGTAACAGTGTTTAAGCACACTTGGATGTTGCCCCTCACCATTACAATTGAGGTTTGGCTTTATTGTAATGACAGACAATTCAACATACTAGATGATAATCTCATACATTTTGCAAGCATGGTGAGTTCCACCTCTGGTTTCAAGTGCAAATCTTACCTGATGTTGATCATAGCAATTAAGTCCTGATATGGATGAAGTTGGCCTTCACTTGGTGCAACATATAGTTGTTTGCGCACTATTGAAGATCAGAGATCACACCCTGCAATATCTTGATGTGGTGTTGGAGGAAGAGGACAATGAGTTGGATGAAGAAGAAGTTGAGATTGAAGAAGAGGACAAGGATGCCTATACCAAGAAAGAGGATGAGTCCGACATTGTTCAGGAATTCAATGAGAGGTATAGTTTTTAAATTTATCATGATGTATAACACAGAGCACTTACACATGACAGTGTTGACCCTCTTGAAGTCGCCCATGCATGGACCCCCCTTGAATCACCTATAGACTGGGACAGCGTCTTTTTTTGACCTCACATCATTCACTGGCCCCCAAGACTATTCCCAGAATGCAGACCCCTGGGTTGAATGCACTTGTCTCACCAAGTATAGCAGACTAGGCAGTGCAAGACCACAACATAGAGATATCAGTTTGGGGCTATCTTCATATAGTTCCACTCTGTGTTGTATACCTACACCAAGTGTGGGAAACAACGTCAAAAAGTATAATTATAATCTCTAATATGAAAGCATCAGGTTTGGATTTAGGCTTTGGATGTCAGAAACTAATATTGATATGGTAGTGAGCATTAGGAAAGTGAGTAGTGTGCACAATAATAATAAGGACAGATGTAGATGATGAAGGAATGATGATATTTGCAATGTCAACTAAGAACTAAGAACTATAAAATATTGGCATAGGACTTAGATTTCTTATAGCCTTATAGAGGTCTATTTTCTGATGCAAATCAACTGCTAAATATTATCTAAATCACTTTCTAGTCTATGTTATAGCTAACATAGCTTGCCCATAAAATCTGACTTAAGGTATATACTCATTGTATATCTAGAACTTACTATTACATGATCTATATAGCACCTATACTTTCTGTAGTATATGTCTCAGGTATATAATACATATAGTAAACTCATTCTGTGTTATAGTAACTGGCATATCTAACTTATTTCAGGTTATATTAAACACATCAAAAGATAATATATGAAAGCCATATTTCATAGGTGAAGGATATATAATATATGCATTATATCAAGAAAATCTACAAATTATGGTAATAGCAGCTAGTAATAAGAATATAAGAGCCTGATAGCATTAAGTGATAGCATTATAATTCTTTATAATCACAAGTTAGTGATCTATCAAGAATTGTAGATGCTAGAGATAATAACATATTACTATAGTAGCTATATAGGTGCAAGAGGTTGCTATACAGTGACAATAAAGAAGAGGATTGTTATGAGCTATAATAGCTATATATGATATAAAGTATACTTGATTTTTTTCAGAAGTTTCAAATATTATTTATAATACCCTATCTTAGTAATTTTCAAAGTTTCATTAACTTAACTTTCACTATGATCAGCTGTTGCAGTGCATAGATTATCATCCAAAGCCTAGTGCTCATCTTAATCATTTCTATTATTTTATCTCTTTATCTTATTCCTCACTACTATAGGCTGGAGTCTATCTATTGGATCCTAGACATCTACTCAAGCATCACACTTACACTTATTATCATCTTCACATAAATTAACACAAGATTAATACAAATAAGCAGGCTCACAGATACCTTAGTCTAGATGTTTCTTTTCTTATAGATGAGCCTTTTCCACAAGAGTAGACTACTATCTGAGGCAATATAGCTAGGTAAGTCATGAAAGTAGAATGATTAGAAACTAATTTCACACATGTGACCATAGACATGAGAAAATAGATTGTTTCAGTGTTATATGGTTTTAATATATTCATATTTGTTATGAACGTCTACACTAATAGTCTTTAGTTGAAGTCTTCATGAATCCTAATAATCCTTATTGAGGTGTTAGAGACTTAGGTGGGCTTCGAGTCTACAATCTAAAATAGCCAATATAGTATGCAGATACTACTTCAAGTTATTGGTAAGTACTAAATATGTTTCCTTATATAATGATGAAGTTAATTATGTATTTAGGTCACAGAATCTTTATCACACATTTCTTCTAGCTCACAGTCAATCTTTGTAACTCAGAATGTTAAGATTATCCTGAAGCCTTTAACTTAGGTTTCTCTCATTGTATATCAGATGTTAAAGCTAACACTATTAATTATTTTTTCATCAGTGCAAAAATTATTACTAGTGATGTCTACCATATTCCTAATGTCAAACTTATTAGAAATGGAAGCATTTTTATTGTTACTAGATGTCTTTATCACTTTGGTTATCCTATTTCAGAAATCTTTTAGGTTGATTGTTGCCTCTAGAAAGCTATTATGCCATTTTAATGTAGTAACTACCAGTGCACCAATCTTTAATTTAACATTTAACCTTCTAAGAGAAAATGTAATCATAGCTGACCACTAACTAATTGCTAACTTCTAACTAACTACTAACCTCTAACTGTCTAATAGACTATACAATATCTAACTCTATTCAAAATTAACAGTTATCATTATGTAATGTCATTACAATGGTTGATATATTAGTTATATCTTGTAATTATAATAAATAATGCATTATTCCCATAATATGAGGTGCCTCTAGAGGTTTATATGTAATAGACATTTTTCTGCTGGTCCCTTTATAGTAGTAGTCTGTGGTCTTTTCCTATTATTTTATAGACCAAAAGAGTACATACTATATAGACCAAAGACTATTGGAAACATGTGATGAAAAGTTACTTGGACCATATATCTAATGAATTTTCCCTATTATGAGTATCTGAGGTTTATAAATTATCAGAATTTTCAATAATTTAAAGTAATTTTCTATCTATCCTCAGGCTTAATACCCACTTTAGCAGAAACAGAGTTTTGTTGGTTGAAATTGCATCTAGAGTCAAAATTATCATTTGAGCATTGTTTTACAATCACTAGTTAGTATAGTCTCAGATGGCGCAAATTTGATGATTTTGGGTAGACTTTTATTAGGAAAGTTATCAAAAGAATAAGAAGTGCACAAATTTGGGTCATTGTGCATCGTTACTTAATAGGCCAGTCACTCTAATTTTCCATAGTACTATCCAGCTTGAATATTGTGCACTACCTCTAACATCTACATAATGAATTTGTTGCCTCCTAAGCCTACCATCAGGTATTTGACCAAAGTATAACAAAGCACGTTACTTAACAAGCCAATCACTCTAATTTTTCATAGTACTATCCAGCTTGAACATTGTACACTACCTCTGACATCTATGTAATGAATTTGTTGCCTCCTAAGCCTGCTATCAAGTATTTGACCAGAGTATATCATCTCCATGAGGCATGTTCTTGTAGCATAACAGCCTTTGGTCCAAGTCACCTCCAAGAGACATGTTAAACTAGAAAGTGAAGCACAAATTGAAAAAAAAACTCACCAAAGTCATTATGCTTACTTGGACAAATGGCCAAAGGTTTAGAGTAATAAGTGAGGTTGTTGATTAAACAAATATAAGTATGGAAATAGGTAGGAAGAGGAGTGTGCCTGTTTGGAGTTCTGTTGGATAGGAGGTCAGAGGAATGTAGTAATACCATAATATGTAAGAAGTACATAATACGAGTATAGGTGAGAAAGGGCAGGTTAGAAAAAGGTAAATAAAAATACAAGAGCTAGTAAATGTGAGGGCAGGTGAGAATGTGAGGGTGAGTGAATGTAAGTGATAAAGGAAAGTCAAGACCATGTACAACAATTTCAACAACCAAGAACTTAGATGTAAGCAACAGATTGACATTATCAGTATCAAATCAAATGATTCACTACTACTAATCATTATCCACTCATCTAAGAATTGCTTGTTGTATAGCCTCAAACCTTTGACACAAGGTATCTGAGGTATAGATAGTAGTTACAATATAGATAATAATATCATGGTAAACATCATCAAAAGTAGATGAGTTCACTAAGACATTAACAAAATAACTAGTTTGATAAGCCTGCAGCACATAATGAATTGTTATACCACATATTGCAAACAAACAATCAAGTGGACTGCATATGATGTCTGATAAGCCTCCTTTCAGAAGGTTAATAATCATATTGATAAGAACTTCATTCTCCAATAGCTATTCAACCCCTGTATCATCAGTTATCTATAGCCATATCAGCCAGATACTACAAATGATTTAATAGAAATACATATCTGTTTAAATTAATGTAAGTACTTTAAATCTTCCAATAGATCCTTGATTCTATCCTGCCTATGCATCGACTTGTTGTCTTTGGAAAATAATGGTAGCTACAGACCATATCCGTCCAGAATTGTCTTCATGACATGAGTTTTGAAACTACATTGCATATCTGCTAATAAGGCTACCATAAAATTGTTGATACCTTTGACATCCTTGATCTCCACTACAACAAAGGCCTATCAGTACAATGATTATTTAAGAAATAATAAGACTAGTACCTTGACTAAACAGCTCTATCTTTGCAGTTGTTAGTACTATGTATATTATCTTGTCATAAAGCTTGTCATCAGGAGCTCCATCAGTTTCAGTGTCCACATTCAATATCAAGGCTCAAAGTTTTTCTTTTGTAATTTCCTTCAAGTTTTAAGCCAATTGTTTTGAGAGCTTAATGTATACAAAAACAGGTGAGTTCATGACTAACACAGACCCCTCTATCAAATTGGATGCAGCAGCAGCAGTTATTTCAGGTGTCAGAGGCAGTTTGGTATTATGCTGTCGTTTCCCAGTGTTAGAGATATGTTTTTGAGTCTGTATATCATAAGTAAGTGCTTGAACAAATGCTCAATGACTTATCTGAATGACACCCTAGGTTCTCTCCCTATGAGTGCTCTCTCCCAGATGAAGGGGTGTGAGTGCAACAAGCTGTGCAGCCTCCCATAGAGCCAGAGACTCATCTCCAATAGTGTTTGGCTACAAAGGCAGCCTCGATAACCCAGTACAAAGGAGTGCAAACACATCTACATATGCCTCTACTACTGCTCTATCCTCATTCTCTTCAGTGGGGTACCAATCTAATATGGTCTGCTTGTGTTATTGATGATAGCAGGGCTGAGGCTACACTTATGGCAGCTGAGATTGATAGAGTGCCAGTGCCTGGTATTGATTGGGTGCCAGCACCTGGTATTATTGGACAGGTGCCTGGTATTGTTGGGATGGCAATATCTAATATTGTTCAGGTACTGGCACCTGAAATTGCTGGTGTACCGGTGCTATGTGCTAGCGATACTGTTGGGGGAGGGCCATCTGATATTCTGTAGATGTTGCTGCATAATTGCCAGGTAAGCTGATGTAGGTACAACAATCCAGATGAGTGTATACTGAACAATGAGTTAAGTCTTGCTTGCCTAAGCTACTATGCTTGTAGTGATAAGTGCATTCGACCCTAAAGGGGAAGTAAGTGTAGCAGAGATCTAGGAGCTGATGCTGATGGTGCTGCTTATTAGGCAATATGAAGCACAGGAAAAGCATGCAGAGTAGTGTGAGATGGGGGGTATAAGAAGAGATTCATAATAGATGGATAGACATTGTAGATGAGGAATATGAAGTGGTGGAAAGTGGGTGGCGTGAGATGTACTCAGATAGTCCTCTGTGCGCAAGCTAATGTTGGCCCAAGGGGATTGCTACTGAGAAGGTTCCTCTATGTATATAAATGAAAGAAAACACTGAACCAGGCGCCTAGTCAAGCCTGGTAAGGCACACAATGATGTGCAAAGCATGGGAAAGCAGAAGTACTATGAAGCACTACTGATGTTACAGGCATCCGTAACACCTACAGGAGCCCCAGCTCTGCCTACGCCTGCCCCCGCTCTGCTAGACTCCCCGTGCGGCAGTGCGCCGCCTGCGCCTAGAAAGACAGCGGTCTGGACCGCTGTGACCCCACCCCTGGCGCTATGACCCCACCCCTGGCCTAGATGGCCTTGTACCTGATCCATGGAGGCTGTACGCCTCATGGTCACCCTAGATCAGCGCATGCATACCGCATGTCGCTTCATGAAGATCTGGAGCGCTCTTGGCGCTTCCTGTACCTATGCGCAGCTGCCCTTGGCGCAGCATGCTTGATCAGAGGTTAAGCCTCATGTACCTTATCTGAACCTCATGTCTTGTTATCATAGATCATAGATATACTATTGATTACAGACTGAGCTAGAATACTTGTAGTACTTCCCTATAAGTAGACAGGATTATTGTACTTAGACTTTACTTTAATCTACTAGGTTCATCCCCAGAACTTGCTCAACTAAGCCTTACCAGCTTCCTTGTGTGAGACCGCACTTCTAAGTCGCCCCCTTACGACTTAGCACGTATCCGCTAGCCCTGTATCTCCACGAGCGCCGTCTTACCGAGATCACCGGAGGAACCCTTGACGTTCCGTCAAGCCGAGAACCACCCTCAGCTTCAGTAGGCTCACTCGAGCCGTTGCTGAGAAGACCTATCCTAGTTCGCACACGCCGACCGACGGTCAGCGTAACAACTGAACCATAAGATGCAACAGTGTACACTGAGCAGATATGAGGTACATGTGTGGGTGGTTGGAATGCAGCGACTCTAAATGAGTCAAAAGGTAATAAAAAGGGGTGTTGGCAAGAACACAAGGACTGGTGCTGATGTTTGTTTAGATGCTTAGTGCCAGTTGGCAGCTACAACAGGAACTTAGACTTAGAGTCCAATGATATGTGAGAAGATGGTGGTTACTTATTAAGAGACAAAAGAATACATGAAACTATGTAAGTATCATTAAGTACTGTCAAGCACTGAGGTGAACCAGTATGATACTTGGACCCATGCTGGGCGGGAACAAGTGTCTTTTGATATCCATGTCAAGGCCTATAGAAACTTGTAGGATCTATGTCATTCCAATTCTCCCTAGCAACAAGTTTTCTTTGGCCGATAGCCATCTGGCGTGCACCTGCACTTGGGCCTGTTCTCTGTACCATCTGTCTATGTCCTTTCCATATCCACCTATCTCTACTGGTGCATGTTCATTTTCTCTCACTTTGACTAAATGATATGCAAGGCTTATTACATGTAACCGTGTATTCCGTTCTGCGCATATTTATATTACATATTACCTATCTGCCTCATTTCATTGCTACAGTTCTCACCTATGGGTTCCAGACACTCATGCAGTAGAATAAAATCTCGCGCTGTGGGTGAGGAATGTAGAATGATGATAAGTGGGTGGTATAAGAGATACTCAGAGGGTCCTCTGTGTGTGAACTAATGTTGGTCCAAGGGGATTGCTACTGAGAAGGTTCCTCTATGTATAATAGTGGAGGGAAACACTGAACTGGGCTGTTGGATAAGCCTGGTGAGGCATGTGATGAAGAGCGAAGCACGAGAAGCAAAAGCACTACTAAGTGCTACTGAGCAACAAGTGTGGTAATGTGCATTGAGTGAACACGAGGTGCGCGTTGTAGAGACTCGTGCCTCTCATTGTGCAATATTGCAGTTTTCACTAGGGAGTACATGGCACGAACTTGTAGCATCACTCTGTATGCTATCCACAGCTATTCCTACATGAGGTGCAGCTTTCCCGCGCAATGCGCAACTTGCGCGTGTACCTTTCCCACGCTTCACGATGTATATGCGCGCGTGCTTTCCCGCGCTTGAGCGCCCTATAGCGCCAGCCATCCAGAAGCATCCATCCACTGTCCACCAAGTTCCCTAGTGCGTATATTTCCATTTCTCACATTTGCTTATCGTTCCATCTTTATTTTTATCATGGACCCTTACTTACATATATCTTTACATACCTTACTCGGTAGCGCTTCGGCTCCGCATGACAGCGCTTAGGCGCCAGCAGTACATACTATGACTCACTTACTCACCCACCAAGAACGACAGAAAACAAACCACAACGATACCCATTTACTACCCAGCAGAACATAGTTGAAATCTATTCCTTGGCACCTCGCATATAACATCTCTCAGCTTGCATCTCTCACCTCTTGTCTAGTGACTAATCATCACTTAAGCAAACTCACTCTTACTCTCACTTGTTTCCGCATATACGCGCGCGCATTCTCGCGCCTCGTGCGCACCTGCGCTTTCCCGCGCTTCGCATTCGCCAACCAGTAGTGCCTTCAGCGCCTACTACTAGATCCTTGCTGCACTCGCTTCCCCTTTAGGGTCGAACGCACTTGTCGTCTCAAGTATAGCAGACTAGGCAACGCGCGACCTTACAACATTTATAGATACAGTCAGGACCGTTGTTCGTGCTTCGCAGTATCGTTGAACCTTCAGCGTGTGGGTGGTGGAGCGCAGCGACTCTAAGTGAGTCAGGAGACAGATAAAACAATGTTTTTTATTTGAGAATATGAAGACTGGCACTTGCGTGCATTCAGGCGCTTAGTGTCGGTCGGCAGATATGACAGAGATTTAGACTTAGAGTCCAATGATGTGCGGGAAGAAAGATGATCATTATATAGAGAGGCAGGAGTATATATATTCTAAGTAGCATTAAGTGCTGTCAAGCACTAAAGCGAGCCAGAAAGCAAAGCGAGTACATGATTACATGTAATAAGGGTTCGTGACGAAACATACAGAATGTGTGCGCAAGCGCCAGAGATATGTCAGAATACATGAGAATAAAATAGGAACATGCACCGACGAACCAAACGGACATCGAATGGATGGATGGAGGACAAGCGACAGAACTGAGGATGTATGCACCGATGTGTGGCTGAAGTGCTTGCGCACACAATCGGCCGATGAAGCACCAAGTGCATGGAAACTAGATATGAGTTGTGCTATGTTTTGAAAGTGATTAGAGCATTGGAGAATTAGCTCTCTACAAGGCCACAGAGATGTCAGTCTCTACAGCACACTATATACAGTATGAGAGTTCCCTTCCCTTGGACACTACTTTTGTTTTGCGAAGTCACCTTAGATGTTCTTAGTACTTTGTTCAATTGACAAGCTTTGTTCATCCTCACTCTAAACCCGCGTGTTCTTGACCGCTCTGAGAATGCGCCTCTAAGTCTTCTTTACCTAGGCTCTGCACAGATCCAAACCGCTCTCGGTTTCTGACCTAGCACCTCATACCTAGTTATACCTCAGCCATAAACCTCGTCTATACCTAGCCACTACTTGCAGAACTGCGCTATACCTAGAACCCACCACTCTTTACCTAGGATCATCTCACTTTCATTTGTTTTGCATTGCACACTCACTGGACCTGCGGTCTCACTTTCGCTCTTATCGGCAGACTCACTTTTCCAAGATTGCCTTAGCTCTTTCCATTCCGCATTTGCTCCCTTTGTATTTTACTTGAAGAAAGTGCTTCATAGCAATCCTCTTGGGTTGAGACAGCACACTCACACTCAGTTGGATTTATTAGTGCTCTAGCTTTCTTGCTAGCCATCTACTATTACTTCTTCACACAGGGAAGCAAAGCGAGTACATGATAATATGTGATATAAGGGTCTGTGACATATACATATGGAATGTGTGCACATAGCACAGGAGATATTATCAGAAAACACAGAAATAGAATAGGAATATGCACCAGTGAACTGAATGGACATGGAATGGATGGACAGAGGACAAGTGGTGGAACTGAAGATACCTGCGCTAATGCATGACCAAAGTGCTTGTGCTTGCAAGCGGCTGATGAAGTGCCAAGTACATGGGAATAAGATATGAGTTGTGCTGTGTTTGGAAGGTGATTAGAGTATCAGAGAATTAGACCTCTATGAGGCTATAGAGATGTTAATCTCTACACCAGTTTGCCTCAGCACTTAATGATACTTACATAGTTTCGTGTATTCTTTTGTCTCTTAACAAGTAACCACCATCTTCTTGCACATTATTGGACTCTAAGTCTAAGTTTCTGTCTCAGCTGCCAATCAACACTAAGCATCTGAATGTACATCAGTGCCAATCATTGCATTCTTGCCAGGACTTCTTCTTATTACCTTTCAACTCATTTAGAGTCACTGCACTCCAATCACCCACATGCGTGCCTTACCAGGCTTGACTAAGTGCCTAGTTCAATGTTTCCTTCCATTTATACATATAAAATGGTCAGTCTAATATTTATGTATGTACATATGTAGATATCCAGAAATGCATAGGTGAAAGTAGTAGCAGAATATTTTGGGTCTGATGTATACATAAAAAGACATGAGGCACTGCGGACCATGAGAAAACATGTAATAGTGCTAGCTACAATGTGAGTAATGTGCAAGATAATCAACTATGCACCTAGTGAGGCTAGCAAAGATAGGACAGGACATGGGAAGGATAAGTGCACAAGATATTAGATTAGCCAATGCAGTCAAAACATCAGATCTGCTACAGAAAGAGTTAGATATGATTGGGAAGTGATTAGCATGTGACAGGAATTTGACATACATTGTAAAATAGCCAGATATAAGCCCAATGCTAGGCCAAGTGCTATACCACTCCCTGTGTATCAAGTCCTACAATTAATCTATGGGTGAAATAAGAATGAGTTACATAGCTCCAAATAGAGACATCAGGAAATTGTCAAGGTTACAGTTTTCATAGTTGTAATTGGTAAGATCAGATCAAAAACTCATGTGATTATATATAATGACAAAGGTAGACAAAATAATATATAAGATAAGCAATTTGGTAGTGAAGGATAAGATATGGCAAAAAATGTACAATTCTGATGAAAATAGGCAAGTGTACCAGCATTTCTCAACTGCATGGTCACCTATGGTCACTTGTGACCACTTGGAATCAAGAGGCTTGGCCCTATAGGATGCTTATGTAAGTCTAATTTTTTTTCAAAGTTCAATCTTCTTATCAGTTCCTTCTCTCAATGCTATCACCACTTGATTACTCTGAAACTTGCCCTTTGAATCTCAAACTCTCACTCTCTTTGGCCTTCCCTCTTGGTCCCTCCTTGGTCCCTCCTTTGTAGACCCTTCTTTATGGACTCTCCTCCCTCTTATACTTGTTTTCTGTCTTTTGTTGTGTTACATATGTATATATGTACTTACCTCTTGTTTGTTTAATTACAAAATGATTTTTTTGAAATGAAATGTATGTATAAAGGTCAAAAAATTAGCTTTTGTTTGAAGCCACCCAATATCATCAAACTTTGTCATGGCTGCCACCGAATTGATTGAATGTGTACTTTAGAGCTGCAAATTCTAGTAAGTACAGCTTATGTTGTTCTTCTGATGGTGATGTCTGTTTGGATGTAAATGCAATTGGGTGTACTCTGATCGTTGTTTCCCCTACATCATTCTGTGTCATGAATCGTTGCGCTAGAACTGTGCCAAATCTGTCCTTGCATCCATGCTGGTAATGATGAATGGCGACCCATTGAACTTGGGTGCATGCAGTACTGGTTCCATTATGAGGGTTTGCTTGAGTTTCAAGAAGGCTTGTGTGTGGTGTTGTTCCCAAAAGTTCTTGAGCTTATATTCTCATAGGAACTGTCTATACTTGCTCTTCTTTACCTTCATGGTACTTGTTAGCATATCCAGGTTATGTAGCATGTCCATGAGTGAGGCTGCAATGCATGCATAGTCTTTGATGAGCGATCTGAAATAACCAGTAAGACCTAGGAAGCGCATCAGTTCTAGAAGATTCTGAGGGATCGGCCACTCAGCGACTGCCACCATTTTCACCAAGTCCGGACATATTCCTTCTTGTCCTACTCATGCTCCTCCAAAGATAACCTCATTCATAAACAGTTGTGTTTTCATTGGTGATATTGATAGGCTCCATTCTCAACATTTAATGAAAAATGTGTGTAAGCAATTCAATGACTCATCAAAGTCATTTCCTGCCACTGTGTCATCATTAGCTTGACCAAGATGTTATGTAACACTTGAGCTGTGAGATCGCTAAAACACGACGGCGCACCATGAATGCTCATTGTCATCTGGCAGTACACTTTGTACCCTCGTCCTTCTGTATAGAAACATAAGTTTGGTTGGCTGTCTTCTTCTACTGGGATTGCATAGAATCCAGCTGCTAAATCAAGTATGCATATGTACAGTGGCTCAAAAAAGTGTCTCAATGTTTATAACTTTTCATGTAATTGCTTTATTATGAGCCAGGATGTAGGAATATGACTAAGCTACAGGGAGGTGTCAGAACGCTATACTTCTCAGCCTCATTTATGTTCCATATAGCGCGTGGGAAACTGATGTCATCATGCACAGATATGGCTATTTTAATTTGGTGACTTATTGAGACATTTTTTTGACTTTCAGTTTGATCAATACAATCTCTATAATTATGATACTTTGTGTGACCTCCTTTTGCTCTAATCACTTCTGCCACTCTTCTAGATATACTATCTATCAATTTTGAACAGTTTTTCCTAGTACTCCTTCCTCACTCTGCTGCAACTCTATCCTACAGCTGAAATAGCCCCTATGATGAATTTTGATAGGCTGCAAGCAATTTCTTGAGTATTTTCCAGAGACATTCAATAGGGCTGAGGTCCAGGGACTGTGTTAGACATAATAGAACATTGATATTATGGTCTTTGAGCTGCTGGTGCTAACTGGACAGGCTGCTAATGCTACTAAGGCCACACAATTCATCAATTCTATCATCTCCAGCACTGTTTATACTCAAATAATTAATAATACTTTCAAGGCAGCAAATATTAAAGTTACAATCAAGAAGAAAAAGATCCCTCATCTTTAGCCTATAGAAAGAGGAAATGAACTTTAGCTTTAAAGCACCAGTATTGGACTGAAAGAGGACTAGAAGAAGATTATCTTATAAGATTTGATCAAAATAAATATGATAAGGTGAGATGACTGGCAATACATCTATAGAAAGACAGGTGAATCACTAAAAGAAAAGAAAAACATGTAAACTTTCAAGTGTGGGGTAGCAAACATAAAGATATAGGGCTGTATGAGATGGAATAGAGTATATATTCTGTTTGAAGTAAAGGGTAGAATAAATACAGGGTGGTACATCTCTATTTTAAATAAGAGTCTGCTAAAAAGGATATAGGAATCATAGATTGATAAGGAAGATACTATCTTGCAATAAGATAATGATTCTAAGCATATCTCTAAGTTAGCTACCAATAGCTCAAAGACCATAATATCAATGTTCTATTATGTCTAACACAGTCCCTGGACCTCAGCCCTATTGAATGTCTCTGGAAAATACTCAAGAAATTACTTGCAGCCTATCAAAATTCATCATAGGGGCTATTTCAGCTGTAGGATAGAGTTGCAGCAGAGTGAGGAAGGAGTACTAGGAAGAACTGTTTAAAATTGATAGATAGTATGTCTAGAAGAGTGGCAGAAGTGATTAGAGCAAAAGAAGGTCACACAAAGTATCATAATTATAGAGATTGTATTGATCAAACTGAAAGTCAAAAAAGTGTCTTAATAAGTCATCAAATTAAAATAGCCATATCTGTGCATGATGACATCAGTTTCCCACGCGCTATAGGGAACATAAATGAGGCTGAGAAGTATAGCGTTCTGACACCTCCCTATAGCTTAGTCATATTCCCACACCCTGGCTCATAATAAAGCAATTACATGAAAAGTTACAAACATTGAGACACTTTTTTTGAGCCACTGTACTTGTGTCCTGCTAAATGCTGCTGTTTTGCTGCGATGTCCCCCTGTGGAGTCACAGCAACTTCTGATACTTTTTTGATGTCATTGAAGTTCTGACATATGTGCCACTTGATCTTCGAAGTGTCCACAGGTTCTGGTGTGACTGAAGGTGCTGAGTCTAGGTCAATTTCTGGATCCAAAGGCTCACCCAATTCAATGCATTGCTTATTTACGATCTGTTGTATATTCCCCATAGATAGGCTTGTATCTGAATGTGCTTTCTGTACCAACACTATTGATGCAATAGCTTTGACCTCGTCCAATTTGATGAATTATGTTATTTCTATGTCTCGCATATCATCCAGTACTGGGAATAGATATTCATGTTGTGGCTTTGTCAGAGGTCTTTGCTGTATCTTCTTGGCAAAGGTTGTACCTGGTGGGATCTGTAAATGAAACTTGATAAAGTCTACTGGCTTTACCTCTCACACTGATAGTATGAAGACATCCACAAATTCTGCTATTAGTGTCTGTGCCTTGTCCCACTGATCTTCCATGAGTTGAGTTCCATACCGATGTGTGTGAGGAATGATAGCTAGATGAGAAGGGGTGAAATAGAGAGAAAGGGGGAAGTAGGGTAAAACTCAAATAGACCTCTGGATGCAAGTATAGATTCAGCCCAAGGGGATTGCTACTGAGAATGATTCCTCTAAGTAAAAGTGTGAGGGGAAACTTAGAAACTAGTCAGGGTAACTGAGAATAGAGGAAATGCGAAAACTGATGCAATGCGAGCACAAGTGAGCCACTGATAGTATAATGTGATATGGGTGCGGATGAAGCACCAATAAGATGTGATGTGGTGCAAGCACGAGTGGCCGCAACACGACAAAACACGAAAATGTGTAGTTAAGCCGAAGGTGGAATGCGAAAGAAGAACTGAAAATGCAAGGGCAGGGCCGAGCAATGATAAGAGCTGAGAGTGTTAGGTGATATAAACATGTGAATATATGATGATTGCCACCAATAGAGATGTGCATGTGAGAGTGTGCTGGAGATTTTTAGATTCTTAGTCCAAGACTTAGTTGCATGCAAACAGGTGATAAATTTTGATGGGAGGGAGAAGTTACATGAAAATTCTAAGTACTGGAGATATGTATGCACACCTAAGCAATATTCGGAACTGAGTAGGTAGCAAGAAGTATGTAAGTAGGGTCCATGACACATTTAATGAGAATGTAAACGAAATAGCTTGGGAAATATTGTCAGTCTAGTATGAATTGAGTAATATACGCACCAATGAACCAGTGGAGAATATGGATACGCAACGGATCCAAAGAGAAGCTGACACTAGCTGAAGTGCGCACGAGAGCCACGGCTGTCAGCTGATGATGGAATGCTTGTGCACTATACCAATGGTAGTGCACACTGTATTAGGACCTGAGGGATGACACAAAAATGGCCTATACAAGGCCACAAAGACCATAGGTCTTACACTGAACCAGATTTACTATGGCTTCCACTCTTGCTGCTCAAAAGGGTCCACATTTCATTAATCTAGTGAATATATTACTCGGTAGCACTGAAGATGAAAGATCTGGCACTTCACCTATATGTATCAGTTGTTCCAGGTCTTCGACTTTGAGGATTGGACATATCTTCTCCTCTGTGGCTGAATCTGTGACTGGATGATTAGGAGGATTAGTATTAGTTGCTATTTGATATGTATCTGCTATAGTTTGTATGTGTGAAGTGTTAGTATTATTTGAGTCTTTTAAATTAGAGTCTAAAGAAAGTGTTGACATCTGAATGAAATTAGTGACAGATGGGAATCAGATAGCTGAAGGTAAACATGGGGTTGGTAATGGGCAGTATGTTATAAAGTTCAACACTCAATAGAAACTGTTACCATGTGGGAGCATTATGGTGTCATTGCCATAGTCTTGAATTGCGTGGACTTGCTCTAACAGTGGTTTGCCAATTAGCATGTGCCAGGATCCTCCGCTAGGGAAAACTTCAAAGGATGTATGTACATTAATGGGTCCCCACGAAACTGTTCCTGTCCATATACCTGTTAATGGTACTAGGGAACTGTCAGCCATGCGAAGTGTTCTGGCAGATGGACTTGGTGGTGTTAGTCTTCGCACGATTCTCTGATATGCTGTGTCAATGGCATTGATCATGGCCCCATTGTCGACAATGGCCAGAATCCACACTTTCTCCCCTCATGGTCCATATAATTGAGGTACTGTTAGAAATGGATTACTGATTTGATCTCAGATTGTTTTTCCTGATGTGTCCATCAAATAAACATCAGTGATATGATTATCAAGTATAGAGAAAGGTACAACCAGGCTTGTAATAGACTGTGGTTCATCTACTGGTGCTTCTGTGTCCATATTTGAAGAGAAGAAGGAATCTGAAAGTGAAAAGGTGCTAACTGGTAACATATTAGCCTTAGAGATAAGAGAGGGTGATTCAGTAGAAGTAGCAAGTGTGTCCATAGTATGTACAGTGCTAAGCACTTCTTGTGCTTCTGCTTGAGATATAGAGGAAATATAAGAGTTTAACTGCAGTTCATGCAATGAATTGAAATGCGGACTTGATATCTGTGGGACTACTGCTGGTCTGGTGTTTGTAGTGTCCCCCCATAATTTTACGACTCCCAGTCATACCCTGGTTCCTATGTTCCCCATGCATCATTCTGTTCTCCCCATCCTTGTTTGTCCTGCAGGATGTCATGATATACTGGCTGCACATAAGGGTTACTGTACAATTAGTATGGTGGAAGGTTTGCTAGCATGACATATTGGACTGGGGTGGCATATGGGGTCCGTGTTCCTTGCTGCAGCATCACACGCCGTAACATTCCTGCCACTTGTTGTCACTATTTAGTCTCGTGTGGACGCAACAGACTTGTCATCATGCATTGCAAGCTCAGATGGCTTATGTCTGTAACCATCCCACAGTTATAACATTCTCCAGAGCCCACTAATGCAGTTCCTGGCCTTAGCAGGTATGGGCAATCTAGGATTGTCATCCCATCTGTGCCATATGTACAATACCATAGGTCTACATCGGCTTCATATTGACACATTCCTACTTCTGTATTGGGTCTCTGCAGTACCAGTGCCATTCTTTCTAGTATCTGTGCTCTTGTGAGCAGTGTGTATAAAGAGAATGCTCCTCTGGCTCCATTGTATGCTGAAGGTCCACCTCGTGATGCCATAAATGGCCCCATGTTGAACATTGACTGCAATGATGCTGGGGAGAGTGTCAATACTGGTACGTTAGGATTGAACATTTGCAGTGCTGAGTGATATAGTGTGGGGACTGCATGCTGTGCAGGTATTGACATTTGAATTATTGCGATAGAAGTAGTAGGAAAGGAGAGTTCTGGGCTTTGAGTTTGGCTATCTCTGCATCCTGTGCCTGGTTCTTCTCAAGGTCCTTAAAGGTTGGTGTTTTTGGAGCTAGGGTTTTCAATCTTGGTTTGTGCACTTTTGCCTGCTATTTATTCTCAGCTTCCGCCTTCACCTGTTGCTGCAACAGTGAAATATGACTGAGAAGCCCACAATGACATAAAGGGGACTGTGCCCTAGAAAGAGAATCAATTTGTGAACTCAACATGAAGGGAATGTACTTACTGTACCACCAATGAGATATTTATTATCTGTAGTAATGCATACTGCAAATTCCCAGTCAATAAGAAACCCCTTGCTGATGTCAAAATCATCTAGGATTATTGTATTATTCAGACTGCAATTGCAATACAGAATCTTGCGTTCCTCCACCACTGATTTCTGGACTAAAGGAGGAGACATCAGTTTAACGCTCTTGTATAACTCAACTAGACACTTACTGATCACAATATCCCTCAACACTCTCACTAACTCTTTCAGCATATGAAACATATGGAGGGGGCAAGCACACAGTTTTAACACAAGGCAGACATGAGTGTAGCTGGTGCCCTGGGTACTCTGATGTTCCCATTTGCAATAACATTGAGTATTATCAACCTCACCCTCTGATGTCATGATGAGTGAATAATCTACTAGCTCTGGAATGCCAGGGACACTATGCATCAGTTGTAATATCTCAATCTCGTTCAAAATAACATCATTATGGTTGCTGAGGACCCAATGGTCCTTGACAATATAGTCTTCTCTGTCCAAACTGACCAGATAGCAGATGCTTCCACAACCAACAAGGCCCCAGGTCACAGAAATAATTTTCTTGATAATATACATGGTATCCCCTACACAGATCTTGCCGCAAGGTTTGGGTGAGTGTGTAGAGTAGGGAAATTGGGAAGGATGAGGTGTGATGGAAGATATGCTCTCAGTCAATTCCTGGGGAATTTGGGATGCAAGGCAGAGAAGGAGGTTACTGGACATTGGAGTGGGATGCACTGGAGAGGGGGAGGGGGGATTCTTCTTCCTGTATGGATGTAGTAAAGTCTGAGCTCCCATCCTCATTCAAGTGTTCCTCAGAATAAAAGCTATCAGATGCTATGGACTCGAGATAATTGCCAGACGACAGGCCCTCTGAATCAGACAGTTGAACGAGGGAATCAGAGGTAGATACAACAGAATCTGTTAAACTGCTGCGTCAGGCAGGCAAGTTCTTGATTGGATGATAAGTGTGGATGTCTTTGGAAAGTGTTGATAAAAGATGCAATAATTTCTTTGTAAGTTACACTCTCTGCAGCCTCTAGGTCTAGGCTCACCGGAGTCCCACTGGTGTCTGAGTCCGAGTCATCTCTAGGAGGGTCAACTGGAAGATTCCAGTTCCAAGTACTCATTGCAGTGTCATACAGCAGTACAATAGGATCAGACAATAAGTCATAGTATTGTGATCTGATACGTTGGTGGAGATAGATGATTTTTTAGGGGAATTTTGAGCTCAGATACATCAGGGAGAGGAACTTTGAAAGGCTTGAAGATGTGAGATAGTAAGTGTCCTAGTGGTTGCGACACCTCTGGTGCATCCTCGTGTGTTACCAAACAATTTATTTTGTCAGAGGTGATCTTGTTCATGGTATGAACATTGCTGATGTCGGAGATGAACAGTAAGGAGGAAAGCTTAATTACATTGTTAACAGTCCTGAAAAAGAATGCTATTTTTTGAGTGACAATGGTGGGATCAAGTGAGACAATGCTTATCATGTGCCACATAGCACCCCTATTGGGAATGGAGCTCAATGTTGCAAGTAAACTAATAATAAAACAGGCCAATGGCGATTATCATACTCAGAATAGGGCATGAAGTCAAAAAATGATCTACAAAAACTTCATAAAAAGAGGAAAGAATATGTTTTTGTCCCAGTATTTATTAAGCCAAAATTCTGAAGCATGTTTCATACTGTTATATGGGGCGAGCCAATTGTCCGCACTTGCGCCAAAGCAAGGTACAAGGTTGACAGGTGTCCTAAGCTGCGTAACTGGTATGATATCACCCACTAGAGTACCATTTGAATGTGTTGCTCGTTTGAGTATATACATGCATTTGTGTGCTCAGCTCATGATCACCTCTGCTTTGCGGAACAAAGTCGAAGCAATACACATAGGCAAGGAAGCAGTCCTTCCATGACCAGTTTGTGTGAGCCTTGCCAACAGGATGCAGAATTAGCCTGATTTCACCAACAGTGTGCCCTAATATATGAAAATGAAAATAGTTAGCATGGCAGGAGAGTAAAACATACCACAAAGACCATCAATGGGCCATGAGCATCCTGCATCGTTATTAACAATGACCAGATCATACCGGCCACAGGTCCAGATGCCAGAAGGTGGTGAAAAATTAAGGGTCTGGGCTGGCCATATGATACCAATATCATGAAAATCAGTATTCTGCAATCGAAGCTTGAACCAGACTTGGAGCTTTTCGAATGGAAGTAAAGCAGTGGGTCCAGCTTTTCTAGCCCCTCCAATGGTGTGAACAAAATCCTGCCCCTGAGCAGTTTCATAACCAAGAAAGTCAGTGATGGCTGGTCATAGGTTAGGAAGGCCAAACATGAGAGCAGTATCGTCAATAGAAATGGCTCTGATGGATGAGGCATAGGCAAGATGAAATGATGTGCATCCAATAGAGAATGAGCACAATGGCACAGGAACTGTTCCCACCTCCCTGTGCTGGAGGAGCTTTGCAATTGCAAAGTGATTGGTGATGGGACGCAAATAGTCAGGACATTCAATGGTCGCCAGAAGCTCTGCTGGGATGTCATAATCGTTATTGTTGTTGTTGTTGTTGTTGTTGTTGTTGTTGTTGTCATCAAAATCAATGTCATCATCATCAAGATTGGTATCAACCTGCTGCTTCAAGCCTGACATATTGTCCAGCAGACTCATGGCAAGTTCAAAGTGATGGCATTTATCAGTGTGGTCTAGATGACGACAGATATCTGTGAATCGTAATTGTTGTTATTGCTCGAGCACATGGGATCCTTGATTTTGGTGATGTGTGCATGTTCTGTAGTATTAGCAGTCCATTGCATGATAACTCCACTGTTTCGGATACTTGGAACTATGCTCTGCATAAGCTCAATCTTCAGGATATACCAGTTATCGATGACTCCACCGCACTGACTGCAATGAAAACCACCAGCAAGAATTGCACTCCTGTTGGCATGAAATTCGTCGAGCGCTGCAGAAATGCACTTGAGATTGATGTCGTTAATCCAAGGTGACTGCATGAGGTAATGAAAGTCCATTAGAGCTTGGATGGCAGTGATCATGGCACTAGGTGCTGCATCTGCACTAACTGCAATGATCGAGCGCTGGATGTCACGCTGAGCATGCCCTGTAACCTGTTTGAACTTCAAAACACTGCCATGAAAATGGCAAAACCCTGTGATGGGCTGCATCACAGAAAAGTAAAAATCAAGCTTGGCATCCCCAACTACACAAATGAGCCACTTCACATTGTGGTCATAGAATTCTCGATGGACGTGGTGGAGCGTCTCAGGAGTGAAAAAATGGGATGGATCAGAAAGTACCCAGTCCTCAAAGAATGGTTCAGATACGCCATTTAAGCAAAATTTCTGAGCTTCACGAAAGAACACTTCAATATCACCAGGATCCGCCCTTGTCCAGATGACACATAGCTGGGCTAGCATAGTTGATTTGGTGCGAGGCTCATGGCGGAAACTGTCTCTGAACTGCTTGTACATGGCCATAGTGACTGGGGAGGTTTCCCCACCAACAGTAGCCAGCATCATGGCCTCCAGAGTGTCGACAATATAGCTTGCAAGTGGTGTGAAACAGTATCGACTGTGTCCAACAGGATCAGACAATATGACTCCTTTACGAGCAGCTTACTTGAGGGGACGTAGCACAATATTCAAGCACTCATGAATTAGGCAGCCCTCAAGTACACCTTGCATACATTTTTTTTATTAAATAAATTTTGGTATGGGGAGGAGGGCGGTAAGAACAAAGGCATTAGATGATGACTTACCATGTGGACATGTGTATATTAGTGAGACTGATAAGGAAGGGATGTGCAACTCTGTTTCCCGTCATCATAGAAATATTGGTCTTGTCAGATAACAAAATTGTCCCAAGGAGCATTGCACCTCTTGTCAGGGCTGACTTTTGAAAACAAGTAAGTACAGCAACTCACAAAAAGAAAGAAAACCCCACCTGCATGTTCCACACATCATCACCAGTCATCCATTTAGAGTACACATGACACAGTCACTGCACAGTAGTATATACCCTGCGAGGCGTAAAATCTATGTGATCATGAAAGAAAGGGTGACTTAAAATGCTTGTGATGCAATCCAGAGGATCGCACCAATACAAAACGACAGGCAATTTCGTCAGATGTGCAGTAGGGATTGTTTGGGACAACCAGCAGGGACCACTAGGTAGCATTTTGGCTCGACCATGTAGTTCCTTGGTTGAATGAAAGGACAATAGAAGACTCTTGATCTTAACGAAACACTTGTCAGAACTGTGAATGCAATGAAAAAGTTTAAAACTAACCATCTTGAGTGAAAGAAAGTTGTTGATCTTCGCCATGCTCAACCCTGAATGCAGTAACCAGGATGCAATGGGTTTCCAGTACCCTGTTATCACTCAGACGTTACTTGACTCCATCAAACCCTGAGGAAACAAGGTATGGACATCCCTCACATAATTCACAAGGAAAGGACCCCAGACCGACCTATGATGTTTGGTTCAGTTTATTTGTGACGGCATCACCCAACTGTATATGACCCTCAATGCATTCCTTCACCCATCCACTTCCCTTCCACCCATGTCCCTCCAAGCTCCCTTCTCTCCAAAACTTTTACCTTCCTCTTGTCCTCTTTGCTATGATAACATTGTTTTATCCTCGTTATGTTGATGTATCTCCTTGTCGGACGCAGAATTTTCAATGCACACTTTGTTATATTTTGTATCTGGCACAATAATACATGGATTGGCTGTTCTATTCTACATCAGCACTCCCCTGGAATCGTCTATAGTGAGACCTGCACAGTGGGTATGGGTTTTATGGTGGTCCAGAGCCAGCTTTGCCTCCTGTAATATGGAGAGAGTGAGACATCGTGGGGGATTGGAATGGAGGTGCAGCACCATTTGGTCTTGGAGGGCCGCTGGGCCTCTGCTGCCCTGGTAGTAGCTGCAAGAAGTTTCCTGGTTGACCTGGAGGGTTGGTAGGTGTACACTAAGATTAGTAGCAGACTAGTAGTTGAAAAAATAAAATATAACAAAGAAGCGGTGAGGGAAGTGGAGGTAGTGCCATTAAACAGTCGCTACTCTGCTTAGGCTTGTGCAGAGACACCTTGTCGACATCAAATCTGGGCTATATGGGAGAAGGGAGCTGAGTATTACGCCCATGGAGTGAGATACTAGGGAGGGATGGAAGAATGGAGTCGGTATGAACGAGCTTGAGCAGATTATCTAGAAAGACTTGATGACAGCATTAATGGAGTTTACTTTGGTTATTTTGAAGCAAAGAGATGAGCGGATTATCTAGAAAGACTTGACGACAGCATTAATGGAGTTTACTTTGGTTATTTTGAAGCAAAGAGTTGAGTGGATTATCTAGAAAGACTTGACAACAGAATTAATGGAGTTTACTTTGGTTATTTCGAAGCAAAGAGTATTGAAGTGTCAGGGATATCATGACTGGGTATAGATAGTCCTGGTAAATAGTGATGAAAGTGTATAGGTTAGTGCCATCGTCGAGATGGGGGAGGGAAATAATCAATGATACCAGCTCCAAGTGTGAGGGCATACTCGAGGTCACTAACATAGCTGCTAGAATAGTGTTCTTGCAGATGATCGTGTGTCAGCGGATGTACAGAATGTTGTTGCCATGGGCACAGCTCCAGAACACCTTTGACATCTGGTTGAAGAGCATCGAAAAGCGAGTAGGATGGTACTGGCGTGATGGGTAGGATTCTTCTGGGTGCTGGTTGCTGTGATGGCACATGCATAGCATGAGAACCATGGTTCTGGTGTCCATTACCTGCAGGTTGTGTCACTAGATGTTGAGTGACACGACGGTGTAGAGATACAACAATTGCTGGACACTACACAAAGTAAGTAGCCAGCAATATAAAAAATGTGTTGTGGTCGTGCACAGCCTAGTCTGCTATACTTGCAAGACAAGTGTGTTCGACCCGAGGGGTTTACTGTATGGTATTAGAATAATCAGTTATAACAAAAGGAAGATAGCCCGAAGCATGGGAAACAAAGTCCGAAGGTATAATTACGAGTCCGATGTTTTTAGGTTTTGGGTTAGTGGGTTTGCCTCGGGTTGCGTCAGGTTAGCGTCGGGTTTGCCTTGGGAATATAGCAAATGTCGGGGATAGCGAATGGCGGGTTACTGTCAGATGTTTCGGAGTGTTTCGGATAAAGAATGGATGATATTGCAGAATCCAACTAAGAACTACAAATATTGGATGACCTCCTCCTACTCAGAGGTAGAAAGGTAAAGTAAATAGGTAGGAGGTATGCGAAATATATAGTGTCTATGTAGAATTTCGGAGTGCTATAGGCGAAAGTAGTAGCGCTGATTTTCGGGTCCAATGTCCTATGTAATAAGACACGATGTACTGCGGACATGTAATAATGTGTTCTACAATGTTAGCGACGTGAAAATGAATACCTGTGCACCTAGTGGGGATAGATACGACAGGACAGGACATAGGGAGGACAAATGTGTGGGAAAATATTGGGTCCGATGCGCGGGAAATGTCGGGTCCATTGGATTAGCGTCGGGTTTAGCAGATAAACATCAGATTGAGCGGGTTAGCGTTGGATTTGAGTGGATGAGTCTCGGATAACATTGGGAAGTGATTCAGATGTTTGACATGTATCAGAAAATAGCTGGATACGAGCCTAGCGCGAGCTCGAGTGCTACAACGGCACTGTGAAAGGGCTAAGATGCTGTCAACACAATGGGTAAATGACATAGATGAAGATCTATACCTTGACAAGTGATGCTTCTTGAGGCTCTATATCTACGATGTCTGATGCCAAAGTGTCGGGTCCGATGTTTTCAGGTTTTGGGTTTGCAGGTTTTGGGTTCAGGTTTAGCGGGTTAGCAGGAATCGCGATAGTGAGTGTCGGAAAAGCAAGCGGTATGCGGATTAATGATAATGATGGGTATTTCAGATAGAAAGAGTGGTAATATTCGCAATGTCAACTAAGAACTACGAAATATCGGGTTTGACCACTATGTATTGGGAAATGGCTCCCTACTACTTGGATCATAAAAATACTCGAGGTCAGTCCAATATATATGTAAGTACATAGAAATCTGGAAACCTGTAGGCAAAAGTAGCGGCCGATGATTTCAGGTCCGAAGTACATGTAAATAAACACAAGGTACTGCAGATGATGGGAAAACATGTAATAGCACTGGCTACGATGTGAGTAATGTGCGAAATAATCAACTACACACCTAGTGGGGCTAGCAAGACAGGATGGGACACGGATAGGACAAGTGCATGGGAAAATATCAGGTCCAATGCGGCCAAAACATCGGGTCCACTAGTCAAAGTGTCGGGTTAGCATCGGGTTGAGCGGGTTAGCATTGGGAAGTGATTAGTGCATGACGGGCATTGGACATGTACCGAGAAATAAGAGAATATGTACTCAGCACGAGCTCGAGTGCTACATCGAGATTCGCTAGAGATGGGTGAAGGTCAGCAAGAGTTGGACTGTGGTCCAGTGTCCAACCCAAAGCCATATGTAGCCCCCACATGAATCCAGAGTCACATAGAATTTGTCTCGGAGTTGCATCGGCAAGCTCCCAATCCATATCCATTAGCAGCGACCTGAACAAATCAACGAGTGGAAGTGGTGTTTTGACTGGAGTGGGTGGCAGGTGAGAGTGTGGGTTGCAACACACAACCACGATATGGGGTACAGCGATGAGGTCGACAGGGACAAATATATCAAATTTTGACTGGCAGTTGTGCTCCCATTTGAGGAGACAACCACATTCCAAGATGCCAGCTGAGTTCCTGTGCCAACGAGCTGCATAAACATGACATCAGCTGAGAGGCAGGGATTTTGAAAAAATGACCCACCACAAGTTTGCTTGTGCTCAACTGGCAAAGCAACAAAATTGCAAGGCACTAGGGGTCCGTAACCACAACACTCTGCACATTCTTCATGAGTAGCAATTGCTGCGATATCATGGGTGAGCAATGCTTCAAGATAGTTGATGTTGAATTCTTGAAGGTTCCAAAGGATGAGATGTGCCCGGTCAGTGGGTGAACAATGTTCACATCTACAGCCGCGGTGATTGGATTAGTGAATATTAGAATGATGGCGACAATATAATTACTGACTGGATGAATCATTGATTGTATTTATCAGTGCGCATGATAAGGTTGCCTGAATAAGATGTCGGAGAGCACAAGGATACAGTGGGAGTCACAAGAGTACGTTCATAGTCGTTGGGGTCGATGTTTGAATCATTCAAGTCATTCTTGAAGTTGAAATCTGTGAACTCAGTGCTGGTACAGAAAGCACAGCCGTGTACCTTAAGTGTGCAGAAAAATGCAAAAAGTCTTGGTGAAAACTTCATGTTCTGCTGTATCATCAGCAGGAGAAAATGCTCTGGTAGGAGTGATAAGTTCACTGATGTGTGCCCGGTGGGTGTATGAATGGGTAGCATTGATGAATGCATCAGTGTTGGAGGAACATACCTTCAGGCCCTTACCTAAGCATATTGCTGAGTGTCAACTGACATCAGGCATAGATTGATGAATTTGAAACTTACAAGATGTTGAAATCCTGTTGCACTTAACTGGTTTGCCATCAGTGCTATCTGAAAGCAAATGGCAGAGAATGTTCTTCTGGCCTCCATGTCCGTCACCCAACAAGTACTGAAATGAAGCTTTAGGATTGTCAAACCCATGAGTAATGCAGTTCGCAGATATTGGGAAAATGTGTGCGATTGCTTGTCCCATGACTGATCCAGTTTCAGGGTACTCTATGATTGCCCCGAAAGGATGTTTGACTATGGCATCAACAGTTGTCTGCCAGTTGACATGGTGAGCATTTTGTGAGATTTCATCTGCAGTGAAGTGATGCGCAGGCGGTGGAATGTAGTTGGAAGCTTGAACAATTGGGGAGGGCTCAGTGCTGGGTAATGGTGAAGGTTCAACGATACAGCGAGGGACGAACAATGCTCCTGACTGTATCTATAAGTGTGGTAAGGTCGCGCGTTGCCTAGTCTGCTATACTTGAGACGACAAGTGCATTCGACCCTAAAAGGGAAGCAAGTGCAGCAAGGATCTAGTAGTAGGCACCGAAGGCGCTACTGGTTGGCGAATGCAAAGCGCGGGAAAGCGCAGGTGCGTGCGAGGTGCGAGAATGCGCGCGCGTGTATGCGGAAACAAGAGAGAGTAAGAGTGAGTTTGCTTAAGTGATGATTAGACACTTGACAAGAGGTGCGAGATGCAAGCTGAGAGATGTTATATGTGAGGTGCCAAGGAATAGATTTCAACTATGCTCTGCTGGGTAGTAAATGGGTATTGTTGTGGTTCAGTCCTCTGTCGTTCTTGGTGGTTGAGTAAGTGAGTAATAGTATGTACTGCTGGCGCTTAAGTATGGCGCCTAAGCGCTGTCATGCGGAGCCGAAGCGCTACTGAGTAAGGTATGTAAGGATATATGTAAGTAAGGGTCCATGATAAAAATAAAGATGGAACGATATGCAAATGTGAGAAATGGAAATATACGCACTAGGGAACTTGGTGGACAGTGGATGGATGCTTCTGGATGGCTGGCGCTATAGGGCGCTCAAGCGCGGGAAAGCTCGCACGCATATACATTTTGAAGCGCGGGAAGCATCGCGCACATTGCACGGGAAAGCTGCGCCTCATGTAGGAATAGCTGTAGGAAGCATACAGAGTGATGCTACAAGTTCATGCTGTATACTCCTTGGTGAAAACTGCAATATTGCACAAGGAGAGGCATGAGTTTCTACAACGGGGCGAAGCACGATGCGGCAGGAGATGTGTTCGAAGTTGTAGGGGTCAAGGATCAGGTGCTAGTAGTTGGTGAGTAATCGAGATCAGACGCTGACAGTCCAGCATCGCTAAGGATGGATTGGGCACATTGGACAGCAAGACATTGATCTTCTGAGAGATCCATTGGGGTGCATCTAGTGGCATGGTTGAAGGTATATATCACGCACTCTCGTACTCTATGCGTCTTCACCATTCAGGGGGAACTTCTGTTTAGGTCTTGATGTGTAAACTGTTTGTCACGCAGTTTAACTTTTCCGATTCTCTCCACCACTCACAGAGCGCTTAGCACACTTTTTTTACTTGGCGACTCTATGACCATACCCTCAAGCCATCAAAAAACTCTTTTCAATGAGTTTTAACAGACTGATCAGCTGGGGCCATTTTCAAACAAGGTTTTCCCCAAACTACTGTGACAGCCTAAAACTCATTCTATGTTCATCCATTGTATTCCATAGCCATTCGATTGGACGACGTCCTTGCTTCAAGAATGTCTGTTGGAAGCGAAGATCACTAGACGATAGAAAAAGGTAAGTACCATTGAATTGTATTTTTCACCTCTTCTCACTTCAATATACAAGCAATAAAGCAGGACAGCGACCTCAATGTGGACGTGGACCAAGAGACCAGTGGCTTGAGCTGGGGCACATTATAAAAGGTGCATGAGTTTTACTTTTGCTTGTCATCTCATTTTTCAACCATTTACCATGCCAGCTTCTGATTCGATGTTTTGATTTGTCGTCACTACCAATGAAGCAGTATGGAGCTCATCATTTACTCACATGATGTGAAACAGTGCATTGAAACTGCTTAGTGCATCTGATTTAACCTATTCAGATATCATGCTAACATTTCATCCATTTCAGTCCAGTCTCCCACACAACTAGAACTTGTGTAACACCCTCAGGTATTGCACAATTTTTGCAATGTAGGCACACTTCTTGGGAGCGCTTCTGTGGTGCTGTGGAGGAATGCCCAACTCCCATTTGTTTTGTATTGACAGCAAATGGCTTTACAAAAGCTGTGTGTTGTTTCCACAGTAACAAGTGCGGTTTTTCCAGTAAGTCTTTGAACTTTTCAACAACCTCTATCTCTACCTTACTCAGTTCACAGTTAATCTCAATGAGATGTGTCACATCACACACCGTATTTCTACCTATGAGGATTGGTCTCATACATCGTACATTTCAGTTTGTGTGAAAGTGCTCATCTGCATTATTTAGTGCGTCTAGCTGCCACCAACACTGCAGTTTTGATAACTAGGTTTGAACTTCAGCGGCTGAGTTCACCTCTCTGTTATGCGGAAATTGCACCATACTTTACAGACTATCTTGGTGCCCATTGGTCCATTTACCCTCCACAAACGCGGTCTTGTACAGTCTCTGCCATCCCTAGTCATAGTAATAATAACCGGCGTCATCATTCAGGTGCTTTTTTTCACTCATTTGTCTTTCATTAACTCATGTAAATTTATCTACAGCTGTATTTCCCACTGCGAGAGATCAGTTGCTCGGCTGTGTGCATCACCCAGTGCAACACCAAATGCAACATGTTAAGCCTGATGCCCTCATAGCCCCTCCCAAACATGCTCCTGACTTACCCATGGTCGAGAAAGGCCCCATCCTGTCTCCGAATGAGCCAGGTCACTTGTATGAGCTTGCAGCTGGTAGGGGTATAGATGTGTTTGATGCTGATGGTCTTTTGGAGAAGTGTGATAGTTGCCAACGTGTGTTTATTCCAACTGCATTGAGGTTACACATCATTGAAGGGTGCAGAGAGAGATAGTCTATAAGCACAGACAATTACAAAGTTACATGTACATATTTAGGTAGTCTATAAGTATGAAGTTTGTTTGAGTTCTATCACAGAACTTAAACATACTTTGCAAATAATGAGTAAACTTGCAAGAAATCAAGAGTAACAGAGACAAAGTTCATATTGAAAATTATACATTCAACAAGGAGATACATCAACATAATGAGGATGAAACAATATTAACATAGCAAAGAGGACAAGAGAAAGGGAAAAGTTTTGGAGAGAAGAAAGCTTGGAGGGATGTGAGCGGAAGGGAAGTATGTGGATGGGTGAAGGAATGCGTTGAGGGTTATATACAGCTGGGTGATGCTGTCACAAATAAACTGAACTGAACATCATAGGTTGGTCTGGGGTCCTTTCCTTGTGAATTATGTGAGGGATGTCCATACCTTGTTTCCTCAGGGTTTGATGGAGCCGAGTAACATCTGAGTGATAACAGGGTACCTATAACTCGATGCAACCTCCCAGTCTTTCTGGCCACTAAATGGGTAATGATGATTTGTTGCATGGTATGCACTGTTCTCGTCAGAATGAAACAAATCAAGGAAAGTGTAGCCCCTGCCATATGTTTGAGGGGGTCAAGCATTTTCTAATGAACTACCATTTTGATAGATATTATACAAATTTTAAATCAGGTAAAGCTTGACAAAACTGTACCATTTTCATGTCACTTCCCTGATGGAGGTACTACTACAAAAAAGTTGGCATTACATCAGACATTCAATGATGAAATGATATAGGTATATAAATAATTATATTAAGTAAAATACAAACAATAAGTGTAACAATGATAGGTCACATCATTAAGTCTTACATTGTAGAATAGACATGGCAGAACTTGCCAAATATACAAGAATGAGACATCACTTGTTGAGGTGCCATCAAAGGAACATAGATTGCTAACATAACATCTAGTATTACAATCATGACACATATGTGGACCATACTCCCTTGAAATCTAATGGATGCTTACCTTTACTGAACTCACAATTATCATCGTGGTGACAAGGATTTTAGGGGAACATCTGGAAGGCAAAACAGGTAAGCTTCGCAATTGTGATGCCCTGTTAACTCTAGTGACTAAGTATATAATAAATGCTTATGTTTATGTAGCATATGAAATTGACATCAAAAGACTAGTATTGCATAGGCATGTCTAAATGTTATTATTCTTACAAGTACTGGCCACAAATACACTTATGATCAGCAACATGATCATTGGTGAATTTGGAGCAAGAATCTCAAAATGATACATACTAAATCTGTAGTGACAGACTGACAACATAATTCACCAAGATGCTATTATCACAGTATGAACACCTCAATTGCTACAATTGATAAAAAATATACACAGATGAGGTATTTACTATGATTCACTTTCAGTCTGAAAGCTGGGCATAATCTTGGTGTCACAAGCAAGTCATATGTGTTGTGGCAAGATTACTGAACATTCTCTAGCAGTAAGGTACAATCAACTATCATGTGCCGACGGTATGCTACACACTGCCCCCATTATCATCAGTCACTGAAAGCTCCTTCATTCATGCTTGCTTCTCCTGAATTCTCACCAGTGCACTATTCTTCACAAGAGGACGTTGAGCAGTTGAGTATGAAGGGAAAATTTGCCTAGAAAACGTGAGAATCCGAATCAGCGGAATAAAACAAGGCATCAATCACCTGTTCCACCAAATGGCAAGGTCATCCACTTCTTGCTTCTCATCCGAGTCTTCAAAAACATCTAAAATGGAATTATAGAACCTTTCAGAGTCAGTAACTGTGTCTGTATGCAAAAACACAGGTGACGAAGTGAGGGCGAATCAGACCTGGAATGAATGTTCATTTAGTAGAAATGTATGGATCCAAAGTGCGAACAGACCTGCATTGCAATATATGCGATGGAGGGCAATGTGACTTGGGTCATCCCATGGATCCGAGCATTACCTGAACGAGTCACCTTTGGTTCTTTGTCCACAGAACTGGGGGACGTAAAGACGTGTTTATATGCCTAAGAGTCTAGTTGAGTGCAAAGAAATTTGGAAGCAACGTAAAATGTATATCATACACAAACTAGCAAGGCGCTTCGAAATAGACCGTTCCAAGGATCCTCAGGATCATAATGATAGTCTGCATACAAGAACAACGGCCATTGGTCTCCGGTTATGATGATTTTGCCATTCTTTAGTTTAGTTTTTCGTCCTGCATTCTATCAGTATTTACGTTAAGGAAATAGATGTCATGCACTCGGAGTTAGACCAGTCGAGGCCAGCAGGACAAAGTAACACGCCTGTCCATTCATGATGAAAGCCACGGTCAATTTTCACATTGTGAGCAAGAGGAGGAACGAGACTTTGTCCCTTCGGGGTAATCCAATTGAGCACACTTCTTTTGAGACTTTTAGTGTCATCACCCCTTGCTCCAGATGCGCTGTAAGACCTACAGTCTTTGCGGCCTCATATAGGCCTTTTTGTGTTGTCCCTCTGGTCCTAATTGCAGTACACGCTACCATTGGTATAGCACGCATGTCTTATATCGTTGGCCAACGGCCGCGGCTCTCGCGCGCGCTTCGGCTAACATTGGCTTCTCTTCGGATCCGTCACACGTCCTCTGTCCATCCTATCCATATCCTCCGCTGGTTCATTGGTGCGTATATTACTTGATTCCCACTAGACTAACAACAATTCCCAAGCTATTCCAATTATATTCTTATTAAATGTGTCATGGACCCTATTTACATACATCTTGCTACCTACTCGGCTCTGAATATTGCTTATGCACACATACATATATCGGACACTTAGAATTTTCATGTACTCCTCTCTCCCATCAGAATCTATCACCCGTTTACACGCAAAAGCCATAAGTCCTGACTAAAAGTCTAAAATCTTCGGTACTCTCTCTCGCACGCACTTCTATCGGCGGCAATTGTCTTGCCTTCACATAGCTATAATATCCAACTCTCTCGGCGCTCATCATCGCTCGGTTCTGCCTTCGCACCTTCAGTATCTCTTCGCAATTCACCTTCGGCTAAACCGCGCACTTTCGCGTTTTGTCACATCATGGCCGCTTGCGCTCGCATCACATCGCATTGGATCGCGTCTTATTGGCGCTTTGTCTAAACGTATATCACATCGCATTTTCGGCGGCTCGCTCACACTTGCATTGCGTCGGCTTTGGCTTTCAGTTTTCGGCTTTCCCTTGTAGTCTCAGTCACCCTTATTAGTTTCTACGTTTCCCCTCACACTTTTACTTAGAGGAATCATTCTCAGTAGCAATCCCCTCAGGCCAAACCTATACTCACGTCCAGAGGTCTATTTGAGTTTTCACCCCACTTCCCCCTTTCTTCCCATTACACCCCTTCTCATCTAGCTATCATTCCTCGCACACAGCGCCTTTGGTGAGCTGACGGTATGTGAGATACATAGATAACTCTGAAAGACATAGGACAACGTGATACTTACCAGCTCCGCAACAACATCAACCTCGTCTTCACCGCCTTCGCTTTGCATCAAATGTTCTTCCAGACCTGCCACAGACTTCAGAAGCTCTTGGAAAATATGATGTTCGCGTCATTCCCTTGGTATACATATGTGAATAAATAGCTGCACATAACTCTGGGGGAAAGTAAAATACTTGGTGGTGAAAATTTCTTCTGGAGTGTCGGCCAACTCTCCCATCTGTAAAATTCCATTTGTAAGAAGGGCTTGGAAGTTGCATAAAGCATGGACGGTTCGGCCGAAATGACGACCATAATGAACCAATGGGTCTGTCGCACTCCTGTAATACCATGGTAATCATTAGTAGCTGCATTGCTTCCCAAAAATATCAAGTCACCCACGGCCTTTTCCTGGGCCCAAGTTGTAAGGCATCAACCGGTTTATGACATTGGCCACAAGATTGCTGGTCCTCGGACATGACACATTCAATAGCTGTGAGGCAGTATGAAAACTCCCACTATAACTGGGACTCTAAATGCTTTTGGCTGCAGTGTTTGCTGCAGTTTGAGTGAACAACTGGAAATCTGTTTTAAGAGTTTAAGTTTAAATAGTGACTTACAGTCAATTATGGAAGTACGAACTAGTATAGTCGGAGCACTAAAGTGAACATCTCACACGTGGAGAGACATACGGAACCGAGAAAAATGCGATAGAACGTTCGATAATGCCAATGGACAGAATTTCACCAGTGCTGAATGTCGGTTGATTGAAAATGGATCTATATGGGATTCATAAATTAATGGTCAGGGCACTGAGTCAAAAGTTGTGCCAACTCACGAGTGTTGCGATATAAGCTACAGAAGGGACAGTAACCTTGCCACTGGAGTGAGTGACTGCATCGCCTTTGCCACATCTTCTTGCTCGCGATGAATTCATTGCCATAGTGACTTGGTTTGTGAAATATGTGAAAGAAATGTGAGTGGGGACTAGCCTTATTGTTAGACAAGACAACATTATGAAGATGCGTAAATACTTGAAAAATTGCTGCTGAGGGAATGTCGTATGCGAGTAACTCAAGTCTTTGCCCTAATGATCTGCCAAGTGACATTTGATATGAACAGAGGAGTTTCGGTTGCGTTGCTCAGTGATTGCTGAAGTGCTGAAAGGATGCTCCCAGGTGTAGTCTTGAAGCAAGGAAATTGCCGATTTCCGAAGCTGCAAATCATGTAATCTAGTGCAGAAGTTCCGGTTAACATTCACTCTAGATTTCGAGAGTTCTTAGCATTATTATCACAACAAGTGCCTGAACACGATAAACAGCGCGATTGAAATGCAAGTGGTAGTACATGTATAACGACATCATGATCATAAGCCCAAGATAAGATCGATGATGACAGAACGATCAAGACAAAGTCTGCGTGCCTTCAGCTTCAGTCCTAGGGCCTCACTGTCTGTTTACCAAGTCCAGTGCTTGTCAACTGCACAATACATGTGAGACTGAATGACTGAAAAATCGAATCGAAACTATTTACAGGTCTTCCAGCCAGCCATTCAGGCCATCCCAAGTGTTGATCCATGAATTCAGCTCTTGGGCTTGCAAGTCCACGCTCGCATTCTGGCGGACAGTCCTGAGGATTTGCAGCTGGGATGCTGATTCTTTCTCCAATGCGGTGGATGAAATGTTGATGGATGGGTGCCCGGGAAGTCGACACCTAAAGTAAATCACATACTGTGGAAAGGAATGAAATTCAATTTTCAAAATCGCAGATGTCACGCACCATGCCGCATGCAGTAGCTATCAAGTGCTCCGGAAGTTTCTGATACTGGATAGGAAACATATGAAATAGTGAATGGTAGCGATATCTGATTGGTTGCAAGATACAAAGTGCCAGAATTATTAGGATCGGCAATCGACGATAATATTTCTATAGAATACACATCAATGTCACATTCATATGAGTTCAACAAGAGATCTATACCCCTAAAGCACAGGTAAATCTAATGGATGTTACCTCACCATTCCAGGTCATCAGACTGGTAAGTTGAGCGATGTATGGTATGACCGTCTTGGCATCATAGTTGTTCAATCTGAATCCATCCAGATGTATTTTCCGTGGGCTGTTGGTGAGAGAAAGAGAAACCTCCTTTACTGATCTGACTAATCTGTCCCATTCCTTGTATATCTGTAGGGTCTGCATCAGTACAGTCATCCAAACTCCAACAGAATGAAACATACAATGTCAATAATCTGTTTGCACTCCATATTCAAGGGTTTGACCTCATCAGTTTCCTGACACTTAATGCCTATGAAAAGGTAAGCGAATCGAGAGAGATTCTACTTGTGTTTATGCCCACCTCTCTCTACTGGCCGACTGGCATGCTTTGCAACTGTCACCATTTCCATGATGCCATCCTTGCAGAATGAATTAAACAATGTCCTTTTTATGCCTTGAGTATTCAAGCGCTGCCCAGCGAGGATCTTGGCATCATAGATGCAGATAGTGGTGACAGGAAAGTTTTTCTGAAGGCTTTTCTCATCATACTTGATACCATCAGCAAAGACATCCGGATCACAAAGCACATAGTGCGGTGTCACCAAAGCGGTGTTCGCCAAGGTGATATCAGTGATCGGTGTTAGAAGAAAGGTGGGGAAGCCTCAAGACACTGGATCATATTCCGACCCAATCCCTGCTGCAGCAGGAACTGGGGAAGGTAACTCCATGATTGCTGGGGCAGGAGCTGAAGGCAGCACATCCACAGCAGGCATTGGGAATCCAACCCCGAACACTGTGGTATCTGTACCTACCCAATCACCATTGAACAAACTCATAGCAGACATGAAATAATCATCGAAAAATGTGTCATTAAATCCAATATCATTGAACCCATCATTGAACCCATCATTGAACCCAGTGTCGCCACACCCACTGTCAGTGAACTGAGTTCCAGTGAGGGAGGCACAAGGATCTGAGATGACGATGTTGCGCTCTGGCTCAACAATTTTCTGTCAAAAGTCATCGGCTCATCCCTAGCACAATATCAATATCTTTTGTACGTACTTGAATCACAGGCCGCATGATGCGATCGTCATCTGTGTAAACCCAGAGTTGTTTCCAGCCTTTTGGGACAGTGAATGACTAGAGAAACGTAAGCACTGAGTCTGTTAAGACCGTGCACAAAGGGTAGGACTGATTCCGAAGGGCTTGGCTTCAGCTCGTGCGCTGCGCCCCTTACCCGAGTATGTGCCCTTAATTGCAGATGACATCTGGAGGAAGTCCAAGGAAGTCCATAGGACTTCCGAAGGAGCATGGGAAAGTCCGGAAGGACCATCCGGATCTGGATGAGTGCGAGAAACTTCCGGAGGGGTGTGGGAAACTTCCGGAGGAACTTCCGGAAATTACTATGAGGTTTCATCCTGGTACAGATATGTGTAATGGCTACTCAGGATGAATCCTGAGTAGAATGGATACAGAGGAAAGGCTGCAGGGACAAAGTCCGAAGCAGAATAGGTCCAGAGGACCATGGGAAAGTTCCGGAGGAACTTCCGGAAACTTGGAGGAGTGTAGGAGCAGAGGAGCAGAGGAGTAGAGCTCCAGCCTAGGGAATTCCTCCCTAGGCCTGATATGGATATTGACTAAGTCGGAGGACTAGAACTAGTATGAGGACTTAGTGTGAGATCTAGTGCGAGGACTAATATGTGTAATATTCAGACTAAGGAAATACAGGAGTTTCTACAGGGTTTATATACTATGGAGGACATAACGGAGAATCAGTCAGCACAGTGCAAGGCTATGTGAGGCTATGGACGGAGCATGTGGAATGCCTAACACTAGTGCATTGGAACTTAATAAAATGAAGACGGAAATGAATCAGGTACGGAAAATAAAGCACAGTCGGTTATAGGGATAACTGGATGTCCAGAAACAGGTGATTACCATAAGGGGATGAGCGCTGATTTAAGGTTTGGGTTCGGATATGAAGCATAGGTCGGATCCGGAGATCCTGAGAAGTGGATATGAAATCAGGTGTCCGGATATCGGATCCAGATGTGTGGATATGCAAAGGTACAGGGATTCGGGCGTATAGACATCTGAACAGATAAAGGACATGGACAGGGGATCCGGAGGTCCGGATGAGGCGTAGGAACATTGTTGGATGTAGGTCCAGAATACAGGATATGACAGAGTCGACAAACACCTCCAAACCCTCAATGAAGCCCTTATGGGTACTACTAGATTCGGTTGCGTGCGCACATCCTGTAGAGGAATTTAGTAGTACATTGGCAGACTCGGATGTAACTTACTATGTATACAGATTTATATGTGTTCTCTATGGCTAGAGTCGACACATCTTCTTGCGGAGGTAATACATGAGCTACCTTGAAGAAAATCCCTTCAAGGGTCTCAACTGTGTGTTGCTAGAATAATCCATGTAAGCTAGACCATGTCAAAAGGTGAGAGCCTACTGAGTGACCAAACCAGTTGAATATAACTGCATCATTCCCATCTGTGGGAGGGCTGTAAATGTGGCCTATTCGAACCTGCAAGGACATTATGGAGAAAGGTCAGCAATAATCTTTCAGATGACGAGTTAGAATGGTGATTAGCCGTTTTGGACGAGCTTTTAAGACCCTCCACCTACTGTATTGTTCATTTTGTGTTTTACGTCGAAGTTAATTACGATTACACAGTAATTTCTAGAATGTCATCCCAATATCAGCATTAAATCAAGTAGTCGAATTCTAGTGCAACCTGTTTTGGGAGGACTCAAGGCAAACACGTGAATGATTGATTGATCAATCAGCGACTACTCACCCATATTCGCGGAGTCATTGAATTGTTGACAGCCTTGTGTTGGTAAATATATTACATTTCATGTGTTCAATACCTAAACAAGAATTCTCATTTGGGTTGTTGACAGCTTTGTAATTACGTTTTGTGCGTTCAATACCCAAACGAGAATTCTCGTATGGATTGTCGACAGCTTTGTGTCAATGAATATATTATGTTTCATGTGTTCAATACCCAAATGAGAATTCTCGTTTGGCAGAAGGTCAAATATTTGATAAATGGGGGCCAGAGGCCTCAGAAGTCAGGCTAAAGGAGTAGATCAATTGACTATTCTTGTTCCTGCAGTTGATTCAATGTTCACCTGAATGACAATTCTCATTTGCGGGTGGAGTGTCTGACAAATGACCATCAGATTATGGATGATTGAAGTACTGGGTTTGAGAAATATGACCAGTGATTCACTCAATGAAGGGCTGCCAGAAGATCTGACTCGGAGGCATCAAAGTGCAGCCCAGAATAAAGTACGTGTGCGAGTTTCAGCATAACCCGTTCAATCTAGTAGTACTTGAGCAAGTCAGTAAAAATCAACAAGAAATTCTCCATTGATTCATTATGTCCTCCACGCTACAGCCTGTTCTTGCATCTATCATCCCTGATTGTCATCAAGTCAACTCACATATTCTTCAATCCAATGACCCAAAACCTGATTTCTTGAATCGTTGTACCACCTGGCATACCAACGTCCCACAACGACCTCAGGACACATGTCTTCCTTCACACTCCCATGAAGCCGAGTTGCAAGAGCCACCGCATGTGGGTGACATTATTACATATCATGTGATGCAACTAATAACTGAAATAGATGGATATCTTCTGTCTTCCCCCGTTCTGGGAGACTACTTGTGATAGCAATCTCACTGTCCATCTTATCAGTGCTCAGTGCTCAGAGCATCAGACAGAGAGCCGGCTTATCCAGAGACACCTGAAGCAAATAATGATTGAACACGAACTATACAATCTCATGGACCAACACACATGCCAAAGGCTGCGCAAAGCTGATATCAGTGTTGGTGTTTCATGCAGTGTGTTGCGCGTGTCTGGCCTTGCAGGCAAGACATTTGATGATGTGGATAGCGACACTTCAAGTATGTTAGATGAATCAGATGCAGAGCCATCCCCTTGAGATTTGTTGCGTACCCTATCTGTTTCTTCATACTGAATATATGTTCTACCATGCCTTTTGAATGGCTCTATACACGTTGTACTGGACGCTAGCCCATTTTGCCTTGGAAAGATATATATTATTTATATATATGTGTTATATGCCACTCCCCTTCTTACTACTATTTGTTTCACCAGTGGCATTGGAAATATGAAATTTGCACAGGCCCTAAAATCATACAAGTTCTTAAGCTTTGCTCTCAATCTTCTGAATGATCACGTCCCATGAGTACTAGAACATGATATACAGTGTGAAGAAGCAATAGTGACTGGCCAGCAAGAAAGCTAGAGCACTAATAAATCCTACTGAGTGCAGGTGTGCTGTCTCGACCCAAGAGGATTGCTATGAAGCACTTCCTTCAAGTATAATGTGAAGGGAGCAAACGCAGAACAGAAAAGAACTAAGTCGACCTTGGAAAAGCAAGTCCACTGGTAAGAGTGAAAGCAAGACCGCAGGTCCAGTGAGTGCGCGATGAGAAATGAACGAAAGCAAGAGGATCCTAGGTAAAGAGCGGTGGGTTTCTAGGTAAAGCACGGTTCCGCAAGTAGTGGCTAGGTATAGACGAGGTTTGAGGCCAAGGTATAACTAGGTATGAAAATGCTAAGTCAGAAACCAAGAGTGGTTCAGATCCACGCAGAGCCTAGGTAAGGAAACTTAGAGGCGCGTTTTTGGAGCGGTCAAGAACACGTGGGTTCGAAGTGAGAAATGAACAAAGCTTGTCAATTGATCAATAATACTAGGAACGTCTAAGTGACTCCACAAAACAAAGGTAGCATCCAAGGGAAGGGAAGTACTGTACTGTATGTAGCGCGCGAGACTGTATCCTACTGCATGTGCATCCAGAACATGTAGGTGAGAACTGTAGCAATGAAATGAGGCAGATAAGTAATATGTAAGGAGAGAGCACACGGAACAGAATACGCAGTTACATGTAATAACCCTTGATAGTGTTTAGTCAAACCGAGAGAAAATGAACACGCACCAATGGAGATAGGCAGACATGGAAAGGACATGGATGGAGGATGGATCCGAGTGCGGGTGTATGCCAGTTGGCTATCGGCTGAAGGAACTTCTAGAGTAAGACTGGAATGACATGGATCCAATGAGTTTCCATAGACCTTGACATGAGTATCAAAAGACACTCGTTCCTGCCCAGTGTGGGTCCGAGCGTCACAATGGGACCTCCAAGTCTAACTAATCTTTGAGATCAGTTAATGATCCTACTAATCAATATCTTCTGTAGTGAGATCAATAACCTCCCTGTTTCCTCTCTCTGTGTTTCCTACACATTCATGATGTTCAAACATTCGCCTCATCATGACAAGTTCACAACTGTTGCACCGCGTGAGAAAATGACGGAATTCAGCTTCTGTGAGACTGGGCTGGGAGAAGGAATCCAGTTGTAAAAGTTTGTCGAAGACTTGGCGAGCTTCGCATTGTCGAGGCTGGCTCCTTTGGACATCTACTAATCTGATATCTATGGCCAGACAAATCCCATGGTATTAATCTATTGTGCAAAGTCCTGACTGGTTCAAGTACGTACCATTTCCATCGAGAAATACGATTTCATGCGGCCTGGCCTCGTCAGAGCCTGTGTCATCAGATATCAGTACATGTAACTAACACTTATCACCATGACAGTATTTATCTCACTGCGTCTTGGGTAGTACTTGATGGGTAATCTGGGCAAATTGTGCATCTTTTCGATGAAGACTACACCAATGATTCGGAATTGACACTTGAAGATGCAACTATCCAGCCAAGGACAACCTACCGATATAACCGCATTTGCTCAATGCACAACGAGCAACATACTCTTTTACATGTGCTCCCCACATTAACATGATTATTACTGCTTCATGGTGGTCACTGGGATCGTCGTCACCACCCAACGCACACAAACACCATGGTCCTCAAAACTGATGAGATCTTCGATGCGCTACAAGATTGGAAGGAACCACACGTTCTCCATCGTTGTTTAGTGGCCTGGATCCAAAAAAAGGTAAGATCTTTAAGACAATCTTGTACTTGGTAAGTTGGCTAACATACCAATGCCATAAGCTCAGCTTTTCTCTGGTCTCATCTAATTCAAGCATGGCATTTTCCCTGTTACTGGCTTGGGCTGCAAGCTTCACTCGCCGTGCTCTCGTTGAAGAGGTCTGTCAGCTGCAATGCTGGCCTGGGTTTGTACGCGATCAGGAGCCATAGTATGCCAGCAGATTGTGTTGTACAACTGGACATAGCCTGAGGGCCATCCTTAGGCTTTTATACCATTATGTGAGTACTAGCTTGTTACTCAGTCGAGGTTTTATGTAATTCTACGCCTTTAGCAGCTGAGGCATTGTTTTAACGCAAGTTACGCAATGATGCGATGTGTGCCGTTTAGTTTGTGTATATTTCCTAATCGAAACATCTAGTACTAGGTCTTCATTTACATTGACAGTTCAAAGTTTTCTTTGATCCTTAAGCGGGTGCTTCCGCTGGTGGCCCTTGTGCACAAACATAAACGTGATGTCATGCTATGCACTCAGCACATAGAAGCCGACATGCACTGACCTGGTCAGTCGGTGAGTGCTGTTCAGTTTGAACTTTTAGGTTTGAAGCTAACACTACTGCAGCCGGAAGCCCCGGTAGACAGCCTCACCGAGTCTTGAATCAATCTAGGGATTTAACTCTTGATCCTAAATAGCTGACAAACCCCTTCAATAGAGGTGTGGCACTCTATAGTGATGTCACTATTATCACTTAATGCGTTTTCATAGCCTCAGACCCAAAGATGGATGCATCATTATCAGCTTGCGAGTCGTCATCCTCTGTGAATGTGGCAGGATATTCGACTGCCAGTGGTTGTCAGTGCACTTGCGGAAGAAGCTTCGCTCAACTCAATGTGTACGCAAACCACCAAAGGACATGTAGAAAGCAGAAGAAGTATCTTTCAAATGCACTAGCAAAGGCCAAAGAGGTATGGACCACAAGAAAAAAGCTGTGTAGAGAAGGCGAACAAGACGGTTTAGCTGCTCCTCCCATCATTGATCATAATGTAGAAACTTGGACCTCGCGAGCAGGAGAAAGCGGGGTGCACCCACAGCTAGGCCATATATTTTCCGGCTCAAAATTCACATCCGATCAGACTACTTTCAATGGAGAAGAGTACAGTTCAGCACTCCCAGGATCAGGCATCGAAATTGAAAGCAATGTGAGTGTCAGATATAAATGGTTCTTATTGATACCTGAATGGTCTGTTAGGATGGATGTAGGCCTCCAGAGTCTTTGCATGCAGTTGATGACCCACAATCACTAGCTGAGCATCGCCCACAATGCCTCAATTGTCGTCTTCCCACACAGGTTTTGAGATATCCTCTCTCAACCTCCACCCTCATCCCTGGCTGAGCCTGCCCCGTCACCAGCTGCAGATCCCTTGCCCGCTTCAGAAATAAGTGCACTGTTGTCACATACACGTCACTTCTTTCACACACTTCCTAATTTATTTGGGGCTTTCACATCGGTATTATGATTGCCTGCCAACTCACGACCCGGAAGAGCTTACAACTCTAGAAAACCTCACTCTGACACATTCTGAGCCAGACCAGCAATGTCAGGATCTCAGCATGTCTGCTCATGTAACACATCATGACGGCCTGGAAGTCCTGGATACTTTCTATTCATATCCAAACAAGTCGTTGTTTCTCCTTGGTGATTGGTTTTGGAATGGGGGTATCCAGAAGTCACAAAAGAGTTTCAAGGATTTGCTACAAATAATTGGTGATGCCAAGTTTTGGTCTGAAGACATCTGTTCGATGCGCTGGAATGAGATCAACCATCGACTTGGATCTAGTGCCAATGATGTAGAGGCACATAATGATATGCCCTTCGAAGGTGCTGGGTGGAAGAAGACCGCGGTCAATATTAAGATACCTATTCACAATCATGCAGATAACCCAGGTGTCCACAATTATCTTACCACTGATTTCTATCATCGACCACTCATGTCTGTCATCCAGGAAAGACTTGCAAATGAAAAGCACGACAAATTATTTCATTACCAGCCCTACAAACTATTCTGGAATTGCGGATGGTCTGACAGACCCATTCGTGTTCATGGGGAACTGTACAATTCCGAGGCTTTTATTCAGGCACACCGTGAAGTTCAAGAGTCCTCAGCGGAGCCTGGGTGCAATATAGAGCGCGTTGTTGTCGCCCTTATGTTTTGGTCAGATGCGACCCATCTGACCTCCTTTGGTAATTCCAAACTTTGGCCTTGCTACATGTTTTTTGGAAATGAGTCCAAGTATAGAAGATGCAAGCCTTCTTGTCATCTATGTAGTCATGTCGCCTACTTCAACCATGTAAGTGCCCACTGGCGTCCTGATCTTCTTTTCCTACTCACGCATCGATTATCTTTAAGCTTCCGGATAGCTTCAAGGATTTTGCGTCAAAACATTTTGGTGGGAAAGGTCCCAGTGCTGATTTTGTTGCACATTGCCATAGGGAACTTTATCACGAGCAGTGGAAGATTCTGCTCGATGACGAGTTTGTAGAAGCCTGCAAACATGGCATTGTGATATGCTGCTGTGACGGAATTGAGCATTGCTTTTACCCTCGCATTTTCATGTATTCTGCTGATTATCCAGAAAAGTGAGTGACTGACATCTCATGCTTATAAGGTCAACTAAATGGCTGTCCATCCTATTATCAGAACGTTGCTGGCTACAATATGTAATCTTGGTGGGTGTCTATGCCCTCAGTGCCTCATCCCGAAATCCCGCATTCAGAATCTGGGTTTGCCACTCGATATGAAACAATGCCAGACCCTTGCGCATGTGGACAATGTTACAAGTAACATCGGTCACGTGGCCCCCCTATCATTTTCCCTTCATCCTCACCCTCACCATCTACCGGCTCGTCCTCCTTTACCGACTTTCCGTTGACCGGATCCTCGGGACCATTCCCGTCCCTCGCATCATCCGCCTCTATGCACGTGCACGCACGTTCCTCCCCTGATTCGACCACCAATGTGGTCCCGCACCTATGACTCGGTCTGACTCGTGCCACCAATGTGGCTTTCCCTTTCTGTTCCTTCTGACTGCGGATTCCCGCACGTTGTATTCGTACTGTTGGTCCGTTCCAACGTTTCTCGGTCTCATTCCACATTCGACCATCCATCACTAATCCGGCTCTGTTGCCAACGCACCTATACCATTCTCGTTTCCCCTTTACCCTTACCTACTGTGCGGTAGCCTTGCCCTTAACCCTCTCCACTTAGTATAAGTAGTCAGTCATCCTGTACTAGATTCTCTAACTTGAATCTACTCAATCTTCCCTGGAACATACTTCTCTCTGAACGCTCCTTTGGCTTCAGTCTCTAGTATCTTTTCTTAGTCGCTCATCGCGACTAAGTCTACCTCAATCGACCTCATCGTTCGGACAAGATAGTCCTGACCTTGAGCGACTCCATAGACATCCGTCTACGAAGTCACGTGACATGCGCGTACTGTGATCGCTGCCGACTTATCGTCGCCAGCCTCACTTGCTATACCGGATCCTTCTGGTTACATCACGAACGTTAGCGGACGACGCCCCTCTTAGGGCTCCGCCTAACAGATCTATTTGAGTGCGTAACAGACAACAATACCCGGCAAAGTAAAGTCTCGGTCTCACACTCACGCTCACACATTTATAATCTCGGTTATGACATTTGCAGTAATGCTGTTGAAAACATATTGAAAGAGCACTCATTGGTCCCAACCACTGTATGCTTGCTTTGTCTTCACTAAATTTGTATGAGTATTGACAGACCTTTCAGAACACATTTTCTGAGAGACTTGGATGCCTCGGCTTCAATCTTTTCATCATGTTGGTCATAGACCTCATGCACGAGTTTGAACTTGGTGTCTGGAAAGTGCTGTTTATTCATCTGATACGCTGTAAAATAAAGATATGGGCTGGGCAAGTACAGGGGAGCAGTATGTTCAGCCCAAGGGCTTCTGATGAGGCCAGAGCTCAGGAGGAAAGTGAAAGTGATGCAAACACAGCAAATAGTAATTCCTGGACAGCAGGTAGGAAGTGGGGAATCTAATACCAGGAGCTTTCGACAAAACTACAGCCTGTAACTACCTATCAGAGGCATCAGGCATACTGGGATAGCAAAACAGTGAGTATTCGGTAGAAACTGTGTGGGGTTTGGAGTGCAGGTGTCAGGGTACTAGGTGAAGGGAAACATGATTAGGTAAGCAGTAAAAGTGCGAACCTATTGAGAGGAAATGACTGTAAATAAAGGTGTAACAAAATAGGCCAATGTGAGCTCAGCCAGAGGCTGAGTGCTACAATGCATTCTTAGTTCTGCTTGTGCAGGTGATGAATTGGTGCATGAACTCAATCGTTGGTATGTTTTCTTGAATAAACCTGATGTAGGTTGTCTGAATGACAGAAAACACAAGCTACAGACTCACTCCTACCTTTGGCCGTGACACTATCCGAAAATTCGCTTCAAATGCTTCTGAAATGAAGAAGATGGCTGCTCGGGACTTTGAAGACCTTGTTCAGGTAGTGTTCTATATTCTTTTTAACCATTTCATTGACTCATGTCTATCTAATCAGTGTGCCATCCCTGTATTTGATGCCCTCCTTCCAGAGCCACACAATATAAATATTTTAACCCTGCTTTGTACTTGTGCACACTGGCATGCTCTTGCAAAACTGTGCATGCACACCGACGAAACCCTTGACCTCCTGACACTGCCACTGTTACACTCGGAAAGCAGCTTCGTCATTTTCAGAAACATACCTGTGTAGCATTCAATACCCAGGAACTAAAGTGGGAAGCAGAATGTCGCCAGTACCGGCAGTTACATCATGTTGTTAACAATGAAGAGACAAGGACCATGACGCCAACAAATCAGACGTCTCGGCGAACAAAGACTTTTCACCTTCAAACGTACAAGTTACACGCCATTGGCGATTATTCCGCCTCAATATGCAAATTCGGCACCACAGACTCGTATAGCACTGAACCAGTAAGTAGAACCACCGTGATCGCACTGTCAGTCATGTAAACAATTTTTGTGTATTATAGGGAGAGCTAGAACACCGTACCTCGAAGACAAGGTATCATTGAACGGACTGAAAAGAATTCGTCAAACAGATCGCCAGCATCGAATGGCGTGAGGCCCATATAAATCACATTCATGACAGGCAGTCGCCATACGGTACAGTGATCAATGAAGAAGTTGCTACATCGCCAGATGCTCGCTTCCATGTCGGAAAATCTTAAAATTATTACGAGAACATTCCGCTATTCCTTCAAATGCACCTGGGCAATCCTGCAATCAAAGTGAGTTCAACCCAATTATGAAGACAACTTGAATGCAACACGATGCTGATTCTGAATAACAGGACTTTTCACTCAAGCTTCAATCCTTTCTCCTGGCTAAGATGAAGCAGATCTTAACAAGGAAAAATGGTCTGTCGCATACCAACAGTTCCACTGCTGTTACAGTACCAGGAGCTTCCGCAACAATCTCAGACTCAGAAGGCCACATTTTTATAAAGGCTGATCGCATGTACAGACATAATTTGTTGCATCTTAACTACACGATGTACGATGTCCGTTGGGTGCAGGACTTGATCAATCCATTGACATCACATTGCAATATCATGCTTCTCCAAACCAGTGAGGACCCAGTTGTCAAACAACATCCTTACTTATATACTTGCGTACTTGGCATTTATCACGTCAATGTCACTTATATTGGTCCTGGCATGATTGACTATCACTCGTGACGAATCAACTTCCTATGGGTGCGCTGGTATCAATACGTAGATATCGATAAAGGCTCGAGCCGTTGCACATCTTTAGATCGTGTTTACTTCCCTCCCATGGCAGAACCAGACACGTTTGGGTTTGTAAGCCCTGATGACGTCCTTAGATGTTGCCATCTCATCCCGCAATTTGCTCAAGGCTTGCGACATTTGGATGGCAGCAGTGTTTCCCAATGTGCTCAGGATAAGTCTGACTGGAGGTTTTATTACATCAATCGGTGCGTTTCCTACCTCTGGTCTAATGAAGCACCTCTGACTCAACAGCTTAGTTTCATAGACCATGACATGTTCATGCGTTTTCAGTGGGGGCTAGGAGTTGGGCACACATACACACATACCAGTCACAAAGATGCTGACACTACTGCAAATTCTGAGGACCTTGAAGAGGAGACAATTAATTTTGACCAAGATCAGGGTATGTCTAACTCGGATGGTGAAGGGTCTAACTCTGAGTTGGACTTGAGATCTGATTCTTGTGACAAGGAGCGTAGTAATAGTGACTCTCTTGACTATGAAAACTAGATCGATTATTTGTAGAAAGGCAGCACAAGGGAGCCAGACCGAACTCATGTATTCTCAGTGCCTCGCACTGTGTCATCATCGGAAGAATACAGATAATTTAATAATAGGTATGCTTACCCATGGCAGTGACAATGGTTGTTATGCTCTACACTGTCATGCTGCCACCAGCAGCAGCGCTGATATACAACCACTAGTGTTTCACATGTACAAGATCGTTGCAAGATAACAGACCAGCTGTCTCTGGAGCGGCTGAGGTGTGTTTCTTTAAGTTGTTCAGATTCAAACAATCAAAGCTAATCATGCTTAATTCGACAGGTCGATGCGAGTTCTCAAAAACCTCTTACTATCAATCGGGGCCCTTCAGCGCCCACTTAGTACAAAGTCTTCATGTGAGCACTCTTTATTTTATCTTACCAGTAATGTTCCCCTCATCTTTTTACCAAGGATGCTACTACTTCATCCTATCCCTCGAATCTGTCTGTCTATTGAGCTTACCCACCACATCATGTTGATCGCAAAGCATGCTTCCAACAATACCCAGCCGCCCCCAGGTCCACCTACTCCTGAAGCCACTGTCCCTGCACCTGTACTGGCCAACAAAAGAACACGAACTGAAGATATCAAAGAGGGCTACGAACCTAGTGATGAGGAACTCGAAAATGCACAGACAAACCATAGATGTAAGTCTATATCTATTCATGTAAGAGAATGTACATGGCTCACTCAATACCATCAGCCAAATGAGTCCACCATCAGAAAACTACTGTTGAAGACCACGAAGATGTCGATGAGGATGGGATTCTCATGGATATTGACGTGCAGCCCATCACTGATGAGTCTGGTACCACACGTGGGGATAGGACTCCTGATATCAATGAATTCTTCAGCAAACTTTTTGAGTGCACTAGCACCAATGGCATGGTGAAAAAACACCGCAAGTGCAAAGTTTGTCCGTACGTTGTCTCATCATCACTTTCATGTGTCTGTGTCATTAACATTGCATAATCATAAACGAGATATCCACACTGCGCCGTCACACTGAAGCTGGATTCACTGTAAGTTTTCTTATTATCATCAATGTATATCTAAAGAATGTATGTACATGGGGTAAATATCGTAAATGGGCTAAAGACAATGCCTTGAGCCCAAGCCACGGCTCGGCTTGGGCTTACGGCTCAGCCTGAGGTTTTTCGAAGCCCAAGCCCCCCAAGCCGGGCCCGCATATCACTAGCTGCAAGATTATGATCCAGCACCTGGTCCTCTTCACTGGTGATCATTTCCACCTAGCGGGGGACTCTGGAGGTATTTTTACTGATGTTTGGTGGTGCTCGTAATTGATGATTATCAAGTGTTCATCGACTCATTCTTCTCCTCTGGCATCGATCTGACCTTCACAGGAGGACTTTCAGCTACCCTCACGATAGCTACCTCCATTCAAGGGATTTTCAGCGAAGAGGATGCCCAACGTTGTCACACCTCAAATGTTGCCACCTCTTGCACAAGGTGTGTAAAATTGGTCTCTGGGATGATAGCAACTGATGTGACGCATGCTGTAGATTTCTTGTCATTCTCGGGACCTACAAACAGATCTGCAATCAGTCTATGCCAGTTATGAGCAAGAGGTCAATTTTGACAGAGCATTTGATCTGATCAGGCCAGGTGAGAATCAATGTTTCTTACCGCCACTGCAAATTCTAAGGGCTAAGTGCAGTGATTCAAGGAATGGTAGATGTTGGTAAGGCATTGACAGACCCTACCAATAGCAATGACATACATACAGCAACTTAGTGGCATGGCTCATTTTTTGTGGTTCCGTGAGCAAATTTCTCGTTCGAATTCCCTGCCCATGGCCTACTATGTTCCTGCAGGTTCTTGAGAATACATATATCAAGCTCGGTGTTCCTCTCGTCAATGACACCTCCCGACTATATATGCTCCTGCCGATTCCTTTCGATCCCCCAAACCCTCTCAACTTCGTCCAGCCGCTAATTCCTTTTGATCCCTAACACCTTCTTTGTTTCATCGAGCTCACGCCAAGCTTTTTCTAGCTCCCTGAAACTCTCCTGCAATTCTTGCTCCTTTTTAAGTGCCAGCAACGTAACCCAGCATCGCTCCTCCATTGTAGTGCGAACAGGATTGATTGGCAACATCGAAAGGTAGTTTTGGAGGCGATATCTTGCTAATGCTATGGTGGTATCTCAGATCACCTAAAACTATGTCAGTCTAGCGTGACATCCGAATACTATGCATGTGTACGATTGCCAATTTGTTTATGATCAGAGGTCCTGGTATCACTGGCACAACAGGTTCCGGTTGAGCGCTTGGCTAATAGCATTTAGTAGGCAGCATGATACTTCGCTAATCAACTTACCATGGGTTCTGGTTGTGCTTGAAAGTAGTTTTCCATTGTATGTAGACTCGAGGATTGTAATATACGACGTTAATGATTATCGAGTTGAATGTCCTTACTAGCTAGTACATGCATGCCTGCCTTTTTTGACACAAATATCTGCAAAGTTTCCCATCCATCAAACCAAGTATTGTCTATCACTCAGCTAGTTGGATCACCCTGAGATTCAGTGTTTGTCCGACAACCAATTATTAGGTCTGACTATCAGACAAAGTCTTGATCAATTTGGTGTTTGCCTGACAATGCATTATAATATTTTATTGAGTCACTACAGAGTCTAACTATTGCTCAACTGGTCGATGAAGACTTGATCACCCTCCATCAATTTGGTGTAGTGATGTGCACGGCCCGGCCTCAAGCCGTGGGCCAGGCCAGGCCAGGTCCATATAGGCCAGGCCAAAGTCATGGCCTGACCAGGGCTTTGGCCCAGCCCATGATTCTGAAAAGCCAGGAGCCAGCAGCTCAGGCCACGGCTTTGAGAGTATTTTGGCTTTGTGGGAAATGTTTGTGTAAAAATAGAATGAGCGCAAATTGGTTCCTGATGTCAAGCACAATGGTCGCTTCAAGACTCGACTTCAACGTCACGACAATGTCTGTCTAATATATGTCACGCTAATCATTATTCACTATTTACTGAGTTGCAGGTCCACTCCACGGACATCCCACACAACGTTCTCTGGCTTCGATATTCATCCAACATGTGATGTGTTCACCTGATCTTTTGCCCGGATATACCATCAGCAATATGAAAAGGTGTTCCCTTGGTGTGAACAGAAGATAAAGTAAGTCTTTATAATATTGTACTTCATATCTAACAGTTTGGGTAGCTGTCTAGCCCACATCATAAATCTTGGAACCCAAACTTTACTCAGTACCTATAGTAAATCCCCACACTATAATCCACATGATCCCAAGGCACACGAACCTGACACTTCAAAGATGGATGAGCGCGATGAGATAGGACTAGTCTGCGCCATTTGTGTCAAGGTCTATCTATCATCTTCACCACCGCTATAACGGACTAACGATTTAATAGGAATGCTCATCGGCAAAACGGAAGGAGCTCTACAAACAAGTTCAAGAGAAGGCTGGTGTCGTACCTCCAACCCAGTTGCTTCTTGATATGAAGGTTTGGTGGTCATCGACATATGTCATGCTCAATCGTGCCGAGAACAGCAACAAGGTGTGTCTGTAATAGCTCACAACTGCCTGTGCTCATATCAATTCTCAGCATGTCGATGTTTTTGTATATGAGATGGGTTTGCAGGAGCGCAATCTTAGAAAGTGTGTGGGCCGCGGCTTGGGCCAGAGCCAGGCCAAAGCCAGCCGGCTTTCACGGCTTTGGCCTGGCCTGGATTTTTGGCAAGCCAGAGCTGTCTGAAGCCGGGCCAAAGCCATGGCTTTTGGGCCAAGCCAGGCCAGAACATCACTAAATTTGGTGTTTGTCCGACAACCGATTATTAGGCACCTGACTGGCTGACAAAGTCTTGATCCCCCTCTATCAGTTTGATGTTTGCTGACAACACATTATAATATTTTTTCGAGTCAGATCATCACTTACCTGACTGATGAAGGCTTTCAAACTCCGTCTGGTCAAACCAGCGACTCCCGAATTTCCTGATGTACATGTGGTTAACCTTGTTGTTGTCTGTTTGACAACAGTTTCCGTTCCCAACAAGTTCAAACAAACTCTAAGTAGGACCCAGACTAACTTGAAGAACAACCGGATGCGTGAACCGGGGGTACTATGACTTTCGCTCGGTGCGCCAAGTTCACATTGAGATCTAGGGCTCGATGCACTATCAGATCCAGTGCTCGCGAATGTGACGACAAGCGATCTTCCCGATTTTGCCCTGTCCGAATCAACTTCAATCTCACAGCGGGTCAACATGCGGGCCGCCACCCAGCCTGAGAGTGGAGTGGACCTTTTGATGGACGAGTACAAGGGAGCATTTATATCCAGTACTACGGGCAGAAAGTGAGCGGTGTGGAACCTCGAGGATTGGGTCAAGGCATGTTTCATCGCAATTTGGGTTCCTGGTGGAGTTGTGCATGCCACACTTTGCATTTGGTCGCTGACTCCGCGTTCCGGAAGGGCTGTGGGCGATGTATGCGCATATAGCACGCATGCTCCGCAAGGTGCTTTCTGTTTGTAAGAGCTATGGTTTGGGAGCGAGGTTCAAAGACAGGTTTGAGGCGGAGTGAGAGATGCTACGAGTATTGGCGAGAATGCAAAATGTTGCTGACTATTCGCAATGCCCTGGAATGACTATATCATCAAGCCTCGAGTCATCCTCCACCAATTGTGTAGTGCAACCCAATATGTGCGAATTCCTTGTCAGTTCGACTCAAGGGAGGCTGCACATATCACGCTTCACATGCAAGTATACATGGACTTGTGCAGGCAAAGTGGGTCTATTTTATCAATGTTCAATAAAAGATCTCGCTAACGGCCAGCAGCAACAGTACATTGTCTGTCGTATTTGATCCAGACGTGCGTGTAAATGTAATTTGCTCGATGTCAGGTTTCAGTCAGATACACAGGGTCGTTTGCCTTTCAAAGTAATATTTTGATCTGGACTGGCAAGTCCTCAGATTGTTATGTCATGGTAAAAGACACAGGGTGTCGAAACCTGCCGCAAGTCTAGATTGGAATCTCATGTCTGGCTTAAAATCTTGCTTCAACCTCCAACTCCCGTCATTTTTTCTCTACCCTTTACCATGTCTGCTACCATGGTTCCCCGCTTCCCTTTTTTCTTTCTACTCCTGACTGTAAGCACGCTAGGCTTTCCCATAGATGGCATAGCACCCCCGATGTACGTGCGTGATCCTTTTGGAACGTTCAACTACACCTAGGACTGGCACAGCTCGACCGTCGTAGTTGAAATCAACATTCCAATCTTCAATCAACAGGTCGCGGTGAGTTTCCGTCGTATGCAATCTTCTGCAAGACTAACTTTTATACTCAGATGGCCGAGCTTAAAGCCATCAAACTAAAATACGGCAATGTACAAGATGTTATAGCCGGCAAGAACCTCGTGGTGTTGCCAGATGCACTCTCAGACCCCAGGCTCGATGGACTATCAAATGCAGCGCTCACCGATACACCGAGCAACCTCTCCGGCTTTGCGTTGTCCAAATCAACGCCAACACCACAGCAGGTCAAGAGCTTTTTTGTGATGAATGCCGCCGCTCAGAGTGCGACAGACCCTCTGACAGACGAGATAGTTGGGAACATCGATCTCCAGTACTACGGCCCAGTTGGGTTTGGGAACGAGGCACATCCACAGCAGCTCTCAGTGATCATAGACACGGGCTCTGCAGACCTCTGGACCCCTGTGGGCTGTGGCGATTGCGTGAACACACAATACGAAGCTAATGCGAGCTCAACGTACACAGACACTGGGAAATCATTCAATGTGACTTACGTACGTCTCCCCTCCCACTATCCCGATGCTGACCTGATCTTGCTGGATTGCAGGGATCCGGTAATGTAGGAGGCACCCTTGCGCATGATACGATCGGTGTTGGTGGTCTGAAGATCGATAAGCAATACTTTGGTGCTGTCACTCGCGTATCGAATGATTTCAATGACGATCCGATCTCCGGCCTCATCGGGCTTGGTTTTAGCTCTATCGCCGCGTCGGGGGAGCCAACGTTCTTCGAGAACCTAATCATGCAGGACAAGGTCTCGGCACCATTCTTCTCTGTGTATTTGACAAGAGGAAAGGCGAACGGGTCGACGGTACGTTGTGCTTTAGCGTTGATACGATCATAATTGAGATGAGATTCTAGATAACTCTTGGAGGCTTCGATATATCAAAGGCAATGGGACCTTTGACATGGATCCCAGTTATTTCCAAGGTTGCTCCTCCTGCGCCTTTATCCCTCCTTTCTAAATGGTTCTTATCGACAGACATACTGGACAGTACAATTCGACGGAGCTGTTGTTGAAGGGAAAAACGTAACTGGTGACCTCCATGCGGTAAGGTTCAGCCCGTCAGCCACATCTTCACTCAGTTCCACCTCATTCCTCCTGCATAGGCGATTGACACAGGTACTACTTTGATATACCTCTCACAGGCGGTGGCATCTTCGATCTACGCCAATGTCAGTCTCTCGCTCTTTACCTCTCTCGTCAACCTTGCTGACGAGTCATAGATACCTGGGGCGGGCCCCGCAGCAAACTACGACTCTAATTTCTTCTCCTTTCCATGCAACTCCAACCCCACGATTTCATTATTGCTTGGTGGGCACGACTTCGGCCTTAACCTTCAAGACTTCAATCTCGGACAAGAGGCAGACGGGTCAAAGTAGGTCAAAGTGTCTTCATATAATACATGCTGCCTGAACGAGCACAGAAACTGCATCGGCGGAATCGTTGGGATGGACGATACATTCATGGAAGGATTTGCCATCATCGGTAAGTTGTTTGGGTACTTGGTTCATTCTGTTGAATGTACGTTGATGTTGCGTGCTGCAGGGGATGAGTTTCTGAAATCATGTGAGTACTGTCTTGTTTTCACGGGTTTGATCTAGAACGTTCGCGATTGTTGTCATCCAGGGTACTCGGTATATGACTACTCCCACGGGGCGCGGGTAGGTTTCGCCCCAAATATTAATAACGCGCAGTAGGATATTTGGAACTCTTGATACCCCCATGGACACTGGCGTATCTAAGTTTGGGAGAGATGGCGGATCAGGTCAGCCTGAGTAGACGGTGTCGTCATTATCGTGGTTATTGTTCCTTCGACGGACTTCGGATTATACCAAAGTCATACGATCTGAACGTGATGAGGTAGATCAGAGCCTTTGTTCCACAGCCGACGTGAACCACAACAAAGAGATGCTGCCATGCTGTCAACATCAAGAGGTCTTTAAAGTGACAGGGAAACAACACAGCATCGACGTCGACTTGACAGTGCTTATTATTACTCAGCCAGACTGGATTCGGATTACATCAGAATTACATTATATGAAGGTCAGGAGGTGTACAAGAAGCGATGACAGGTGACCAGTGTGATTCTGTCGACGTCATCAAGGAGTCAAAAGGTAACCCCATGGACGAAAGACAATACCAGTACTTCTCGCTGGGAATTTTTTTTTACACTCTGCTCACAGCCTGAATGGGCGACCGGTGCACCGGTGATCTTGTCCTATTACTCGAACCCCTGATAACGTCACCAATCACGACGAGGTGAGAGCGAGGACAACACGTCTAAGTCATTGTTGCGGTTTGGGAGTGCGAAGATGATGGTGGCAGTGGTACAGGCACAGACTCGTGTTTTGGAATACCTTGGCGACGATGATACAAGCAGCAAAATCCTCCATACCTGGGGGAGATGCGCTTGAGGCCGGACACATTGATGTTGAATAATTTAGTGACAGCGTGTCCGGCGTTGTCGATGTAGGACGAGTTTGGCGAAGGGAAGGCCGGCTTTGGCGGAGGGCGATCATGATGGTGGTCATAAGAGGGCTGGACGCCAAAAGCGCTCCCTCGATCACCGGAGAAGGATGAGGGCCACGAAAGTGATGGGCGAGTAGAGTTTGGTGCGGTGGAGAGCGCCCGGCGCATGCACTGATGAAACTTGATTTGAGAGTGAGATGAACGCGGATGGTTCGTCTTCCGGACAAGCAAAGATATAGGCAATAAACAACCCGAGTTGTAGGTTGAATTGATTAAGGTTTATGTGACGACTTTTGTGTAGACGAATCGTCATTGCCGTTGGCGTTGACATCAGCGAGCGCCAGAACAAGAGGCGGTGTTCCTATGACTCGGGCAGAGGCAAATCTGCAGCTGACGAATCTTGTCATCACGTTCTTACGTTACGCCAACGTTACGTACCTTGTTTTCGGGAGCTTTGTGGAACCGAAGTATTTAGGAAGGCACTCGTCACTCCCGTGAAGTTCACTCAATAATCACATCTTCGTTACCCCTTGCTCCCGCATAGCACCGAGAACGGCTACAGCATATCCGGGTGGTTGCGGACATGAACTGCAAAGCGACGATAATCATCCCTGCACTTGAAGTGGTCGAAGCAACCGTGACAACCTTAACGTTAGTATGATTCGTGGACTTGTGCGGTGCTGTGTTGCAATCATTCTGGCAAGTAGATGACTGTCTACACGTGTTCGTGACCAAGATCCGCGAGAAGCTGCCACATACGTTCACATAGGGGGATGGTTCATAGCTATGTGGATGCACCACAAACACCACCGTACAGGATTGGAAAGTCTGCCAGAAGTAAATCTATGACAGCATAACCACTGTAAAGGCAAGGCTGTTCCTGATGCTGTGTGGCCACGAGGTCAAGTGAAATTACCTGGTATGACATCAAGGAGGAGGTCGAACTATTCCGAATTGTACGCTTTAAGTTGGATGAGTCAATGATGCGCATGATGCCAGCATCGTTTTGTTCATGACCGCAGCCTGAGCAGAACTTTCTCGAGTGTAGTGTGACGCGTGACCTCACTTGAAAGCGATAGAGTATATATGGAAATCTCGATTATCGCCGTCCCTCCACCTCAACACCCACAACTGACTTTCGATGCAACCAGATTCTGCGTCCGCTCAGGACGACGTTTCTTCTTATAATGCTCCTAGACCTGCTCCAGTTCCTGTATCGTCCCAGAGACCAGCACCACGTCCGCCACCCTCTTCGGGTGGTGCACCCCGTAACACTTTAAGTGGTCTACTCGCAAACAGAGGAGGAAATGCTCCAATACCTCCTTCATTGCAGGCAAAAATGACAGCAGTATGTATTTTACTCGCCATCTTTAATGGACCGAAAATTTTTCATTCCTGTGTCTGACCTACCTTGTTCAGATGATGAATCGCGGATCAGCTGCGTCACCCGGCTCGGCCATCGATTCCGCAGCACATGCGCAACGTGCTTCCATAAACGAAACGAATCACCCAAATGTTCATTCTTCTTTCTCATTTTCCGCTTCACCAGGCTCGTCATCATTGGTTGCTACACGCGCTCGCGGACGCGGTGGCGGTGTTACTGCTGCGGGTAGACGCACTAAGCCAGAATTTAAATTATCCGACATGAACCCTGAAACGGGAGGCGGTGCTATTGGTGCAGGGCTTGGAGCAGGGCGTCCATCGCTAGCTGAAGCTAGGAGAGGACCCTCATCATTTGATACTCCGTTTGCAAATTTCAACAAGATCGTGTGCGTATCTCTATCTTTTTTCCGCTATCATGAGCTAAATCCAACTTCTTCCCCTCTTTTAGTGATCCTTCTGGACGCCTCAACTTCGCCGGGAAAGCCGTTCTGCATGCTTCGGGCGTCGATTTTTCCAATGGATCATCTTATGCTATAAATATGGAACAGCTTGTTCTTGAGCAGGAACTCGGCCGTGGTAACTATGGTACAGTCAAGAAGGTTCTGCATCGACCGACAAAGGTCGAAATGGCTATGAAGGTCCAACCCCTGACACGTTTTTGATCCCCCTTATCTAATCATTGCTTCCAGGAAATTCGTCTTGAGCTAGACTCCACTAAACTCAATGGAATATTGATGGAGTTGGACATCCTGCACCGCGCCGTAAGCTCATACATTGTGGAATTCTATGGTGCTTTCTTCGTGGAATCGTGCGTGTACTACTGCATGGAGTACATGGATGGTGGTTCGCTGGCTTCTTTGTGTTGCTTTCCGAATGGTAATGTTTCTCTGCCGCCAAGTTTATCTACCAGTCCGGGCTCTGCATGGACGTCTAGCCCTCCACCGCTTGCCGATGAGCACCTCTGCCGCATCGCTTCATCCATGACGCATGGTCTTGAATTCCTCAAAACTGAACTTGGGGTCATGCACCGGGACGTCAAACCTACGAACGTCCTTGTGAATTGCAAGGGCGAAGTGAAGCTTTGCGATTTTGGTGTTAGCGGACAGCTGGAGAAGAGCATTGCGAAGACGAATGTTGGTTGTCAAAGTTACATGGCTGTAGGTTCTTACCTCCGATTAGCACTGAGCTCTGTTGATCGTGTACTTCCGCAGCCTGAGAGAATTAAGGGTTCATCACCATCTGGATCTAATATGGAAGATGCCTTCACTTCATACACGGTCAGTGCAGACGTATGGTCCCTGGGCTTGTCGATTGTTGAGATTGCACGAGGAAGGTGTGCCCTGGTTGGCTGTATTTTTGGCGCAGAACTGACTAATCGATAGATACCCATACCCTCCGGAAACTTACGAGAATGTATTTGCACAACTAAGTGCCATAGTTGATGGCGAAGCACCTGGACTGCCAGAAGACGAGGAAATCGCAGATGAAGAAGTCGAGGTTCATACTCAGGATAATGGTGCATCTCCAGGACAGTTTAGCTTCATGCGCAAGGGAAAGCGAAGATGGTCTCCAGAGGCGCATGACTGGGTTCGACGGTGCCTCATCAAGAATGCAGATGGGCGAGCCAGTTACAAGGAGTTACTTGAACATCCATGGATGCAGACCGACAGACATCGAAATGTTGACATGGTGAGTTGGGTAGCAAAGGCGATCGAATGGCGGGACCGGGGAGGGAGATAAGCAAGTATCGTGCATTCGCAGTGGCCGTTATTCCATGCATCCTATCTGCATTTTTTTCGTTTTTGCATTGCCTTTTCTCCACATAGATACTCGACGCATACCGCCATCGTTTTACCCAACATTCTTTTTGCTCACATGTATTATCACTCACACTCGCGCATTGGCGCTGGTCGTTGATATACCCTAATCCCCTTTGCTATGTTGACGTTGTCCATTATTTCCTCGTTCTCTTGGGATTGCAGTAGACCATAGTGGGCCATTATATTGTTTTGTTTCGCGGGCATGTAGCTTTAGTTTTGACTTGCAATTAATGGGACCGGTTGTTTGGTCGTGTTAACATCTGAAGGTGTCACGTCACTGACTCTTTCAAGAACTTGGAAGCATTTTGTGTTTTAGATCATCGGCTCGAGCCGAAGGTTTCAAGCTGTCGTCACTCCACCAAGGTGATTACTTGTCTAGTAGCGTGTTGTCCGATCATACTCACATTCCGCAGTCATCCTCAGCTTCGTGCTGTTTCTTCGCGCGGCGTACTCTTTTTTCCGCGGTACATTTTTTCACCAGTCCAAACATCCGTTCTCTACCATGATTCATGTCAAATGGGACAGGGAGATACTGCATTTTCCAGTACCTCCTCCGGAGACTAAGCTCGGAAAACTGAGAACAGACCTAGCAGACTATACACACCTTCCTCTCGGATCCTTCAAGCTCATCCACGCTGGAGCTGTGATGAAGGATGATTCCGCGCCACGTATGTAGAGTCATGTGTGTTTTCAGCTTGGTGCCTCAACTTATCATTTCCCAGTGACAGCTTATAAAATACGCGAGAACTCTACTATTGCGCTGATCGGCGGTCATTCACTTCCATCAGCACCGACGACTGCACCACCAGCTAGACCACAACCCAAAGTGAAAGAGCCTCCAACAGAACAAAGCACTATCACTGCTATTAGGTCCGAGCTTGATCGTGTACGGACAACACTGGTACCGGACGTCGACGCGTTGGTCGACGCACTTACTCCACCTGCAGCCACAACCGCGTCATCTCCCACGTCTGCTCCAACACCCACATCAGGAAGTACACCAACGCAGTCATTTAGCTCCACTGCACAAGCTCCTCATCTCCCCCCTCATCCTACGTCCGCTTCCTATACATCGAAACCCACTTCATCGGATCACACGCGCTTATCCGAACTTCTTTTGCAGTCGTTGTTGCGTCTTGATGCTATGCATCTGGCGGGATCGGATTGGCCTGAGGCTCGAGCGGAACGTAAAGCTGCTGTTCGTGAGGTTCAGGGAGTGCTTGACCGGTTGGATGGGGCTTGGTCGGCGCGGTGAGTGCTGCTATGCATGTAGGGTTGGCCCTAGGATATATAGATGGGAGCTAGCAAGTTCACTGTTGGTATTAGAGGATACTCCGGATGGCACATACCTTAATATACGGTGGAACTTTTGATCTTTATCTTTGAAAGGTTCCAGATTATGGGCTCATCCAAGATAGAATTCCGACTGAATTCATGTTTACTGGAGAACTAAGACTATTGCGAGTCGGTCAGTTCTGCTGGCACCGGCAGAAGGTGGCAATCAAGACTGCAGCTACTTATGTGGTTGATGCATGTGTTTTGGTGATGTAAAAGATGTTTGACAAGGCTTTCGCTCCACTAACGTGAGGGTCGGGGATGTTACAACAGCTTGTTCAGAAGGTGGAACAAACGGGTGCTGCATTCCATATCTATTTAGAATGCTCTTGCGAAATGACTTGGTAATGCGAAGGGGCTTTGTAAACGTAACACGCCTTAAGGTACTCAGGACAACTCTCGATAATAACTGTAGATCAGCGCCGAGGTATAGTATTTTCGAGAATAAGTAAGTGGAGGACTATATCACACTGTCAGGGTCAAATCCGAGGAAACAGAGCGGCGTATACTTGTTACTTGATGGCACTCTTGCCGATTTCGTCTGCCTTCGGCTGCAAAGTCCGTCTACCTCGTTTCAAACGTTGTGCGGAAATAGGGGCGATGTATGTATAACTTACACTGGATTTGCCGACACAAGACATCGCGGCTGTGGGCGTCGGAAAAGGGACATGTGGAAGAGGAGTGGAAGAGAGAGCCCAAGGTCTGTTTGAGGCGTGGAGGCCAACAAACGTTCCTTGTGACACCACCACAAGCTCTATTAGGGAAGCATGAGTTTACAGTTCCCTCGTCGATATAGTAAAGTGACGTTTGCATTATCGATTGTTGGGATCGAATTCGACGGCCGGCAGCACTTTATTGGGCTGTACGTAAACAGGTCCGTGCTGAGGACAAAACAAAAGGATCAGTTTCTAGGATTTTGCTTCCAAATCACGATAATGGTTGGAGATATACACACTTTTGCAGTTGAGTTTCTGCCCTTCAGACAAAACAATGAGGCAAGATTACAGACCCTTCAAACACCACTGCCTTTCGAGCCAGGAAAGGGAACGTCGATCCCAGATATACGATTGAGCTTGTCATCCCATGGGTTCAGACCTTGCGAGAGATGCACGATCCAGTTTTGACGGGGGTACTTGAGAGCGCCGGAAGCTGATCGACTTTATTTCTGTGCTTCGTTTGCGAAGGTCCTAAAAGATGCTATAGCATGTCCGATTTCCATGTCCGCTCGAAAATATATCCTAGAGAGGCGCTGACTCAGATATCCTAAGGACAGTAAAACCGGAGACGCCAATGAATCTGGCAAGCTCTTGAACTGCTGGACTGCTTGGAAAGTTGGAAGTAAAGTCGATTCTGGGACAATGATATATTCGTCGATGACTTCCAAAGTGCTTGAGTATTCAACCAGACAGAAGCTGCGGGAGTAGACTGCCATGCTTTGCTATCGGGTATTTGCAGCCACTCTTGTGCGTGTAGGGTCCGCAGCCAATGCTGTCCACCCGGGGTTTGCAACCATTCCTACCCGCTCGGGATCCGTAGCTATTCTCGCCTGTCTGGGATCTGCAACCATTCCTGCTGCTCGAAGTTTGCGGCCATTCATGCCCGCTCGTGGAATGGATGCATGAATGGATGGTGATAAAACGCAATCGAAGAACAAGCGGATACTCGTCTGGTTGTAGGCCACGGGGAATACGAGGCTGCCGTAAGTGCTGAGGCTAGAATTCCGACTTCAGGGCTGTTGTGAGCTGTCGGGGTCATAATGTTGTCTAGTATGCTGTAACCTCATACGAGTTAATTGTATATCAACCCTCTCATACGTTCCTTTTGTTTGATTTAGGAACTTTAGGAATTTTCCCGATGGCATGATAAAGTAAATGGTCCAGTGTTACTGCACTCAAGGAATTCGCTAAGGTTAATAGATGGAAGATTAGCTCCGTTTCCTCGTGCACTAGACGGCCACTCAACATGCCATGATACTCCTTTGGTAAATTCGCCTGAGAATCTTCCTGGACCAATCCCAAGAAGACATGTTGATGTAGTCACTATGTAGAGCAGAAGGAAGGCGGCCGAGTAAAAAAGTTGCATGATTATCAAATGCCATTACTTTCGCAAACAACTCTGAGTCTAAGACGGCTTCGAGTTGGGGCATGCGCTATAGCTATAAGGAGCCGCCGTCAACACGCAAGGGCCCCAATCCTCTTCTCTTTCTCGGTTTGTCTCTGGCTTCATTCGGTGTCTTCTACTACATCGTCAAACGTCGAGAGACAGCTTATCCGGCATCGAAGCAGCCTAGACAACACGACAACCCTCTTATTCCCCCCCGACACCGAGATCAGTAACCTCAATCCAAATCAATCCAACATGGCAGAATCTACGTCTTCGCCCGTTTTTGGCGCCGAGAAGGTCACCGTCATTTATGTCCTGGGTGGGCCCGGAGCTGGCAAGTTCCCACTCAGAAACCAATCGTCGCGCATACGGTGGTCTGATCAGTGTCATAGGGAAAGGCACGCAATGCAGCAAGCTCGTTGACGCGTTTGGCTTTTGCCATCTATCTGGTTAGACCTTTTTACCTCTTTATCAAGGCTGATGTGAACATTGGACCCAGCTGGAGACCTTCTGCGTGAAGAACAAAACCGAGAAGGGTCTCAATATGGTGAAATGATCCGAACATACATTCGAGAGGGTACTATCGTCCCATCTCATGTCACCATAAAGCTTCTTGAGAATGCTATGACCGAAGAGATGAAGAAAAAGACGGGAGATGGGTGGGTGGATGGCAGGGGTCGATTCTTGATCGATGGCTTCCCTAGGAAGATTGATCAGGCTATTGGATTCGATGAAACGGTGCGGGAGGATTTTGCTCACTTCATCATGCCACTATACTGATTTCAGGGTCCAGGTATGTCTTGCTTCATTGGTCATCTTCTTCAACACATCGGAAGATGTGATGCTTGAACGCCTGCTTGAGCGCGCAAAAACCAGCGGACGTGAAGACGACAACGTCGAAACTATTAGAAAGCGTTTCCGTATGTGATACCCGCTCTTGCTTTTCCTCAGCTTACAACGAAATTAGGCACATACAACGAGCAAACCATGCCCGTGATAGAACATTACAGGACACTGAACAAGGTTGCAGAGGTGAGCAAAGGCTTATATTTATCTTGCTCTGATGCTCAGTTCTAGATGTGTAGATCGATAGCACGGCGGCGGTCGAGGAAGTCTATCATGTGGCGTGTGCTACTGTTACCAACCTGTTTTCTTGAGTTATACCCAGAATACCTCCTTAGACATCGAAATCCGAACACTTTTTGTCTGCAACTACGAGCGTTGTTGGGGTATCGCTAGTGCGCTCTCAAAGTAAACTCGGGACCTTGTTATGCCACTCCCAAGTGTAGAATTGATGCTAAATATTCTTAGTTCATTCACAGCAAGCACGTAATGCATTGGTTACAACCATCCGTGTTCAGGGGTACCACCGGGTTCTCAATCGCGAACCACATGCCGCTACCTTTTTCTGAAAGAAAAAAATGCAGTTCATTGTCTTCTCGGGATTCACCGCCTTCCTATCCCAATGCTCCGATGGTGACAACGTCGGAGGAGGATTGTTGGCACTATTTCCTATGCTTGCTCAATGTTGTGTCGCCTAGTGGCACACGACGTTAAGCATAACTCGCGCTTGAATGTTCGGGCCTACCTTACGGTGAAAAATGGCCTACTCTCAACCCACCTGTGACAGACACCTAAGTAACTGGACGCCGGCCTTGCTTGACTGACTTTCAAGTGCACGGGAACTACCACGATCGCGGAGTCTGCACGGAAGATGCGGAATCAATAGAGCTGTCCTTTCTTATTGATCTTATCCGTTGCACATTTCTTAAGCAAGTCCACCTCGACTATAGTGCTTGACAGCAGTAGAATGGCGCGGGCTGGACGGCTCATTACTAGTACCAGACGATTCAAAAAGAACTCCCTCGTTCGAACGTTCGAAGCCCATGAAGAAGCGGTAGTCGCAGTCGCAGTCTTCCCCGATGGACGACGTATGGTGACGAGCTCGTGGGATAGTACGCTTTGTTTGTGGGACTTGACAGACGGCGTTTGGTTGAAGAGCCTGGAGGGGCATGCCAGCGAAGCGAGTGGCTTAGCGGTATCACGAGATGGCCAATTCATCGCGAGTGGCGGCACGAATGGAGAGCTAATCGTCTGGCACGGAGACACTGGAACTCGTAGCCGAACCTTGGCCGCTGATTCGATGTGTTTGATCAGTTTAGATTTTTCTCCAGACGACAAAATACTGGCAACTTGTTCACATGATGAAATGACGAAGCTCTGGGGGACAGAAAATTGGCAACTTCAAGGAAGTCCCATCACTTGTTGTGTGGCTCCGTATACTCAATCAATCGTCTACTGGATTCGCTATTCACCATCTGGGGAACATCTTGCCATCGCGACAGAGAATGATATACAGATATGGAATCCAAGCACGAGGAAATGCATTACAGCTGTCAAGGCTCATGCAGCAATCGAAGGTGCTTACAACGGCCCACTCCAATGGACGCCGGATGGGAGACGCCTTCTCTCGGCAGGTTCAGACCTTGACCCCAATATATTGGAGTGGGATACACTTACCTGGCAGCAGGTCGGTGATCCCTGGAAGGGCCACCGTGCCAGCATCAATGCCATTGCCACTAATACCACTGGCACTCTTGTCGCCTCCTCATCTGATGACGAAGACGTCCGCCTTTGGAAACTTTTGGACCGGCAGACTATTGCCATATTCAAGCACTCCCGCGAAGTAATGTGCGTCACCTTCACCCTCGATAGCAAGCATGTCCTCAGTGGAGGCCATGATGCCAAGATCTCCCAGTGGAGAGTACCTTTGGACGCTTTGCAGGGGTGCGAACAAGAGCTACAGCAGGTGAGTTCACGTTGGTTTATCTGCCCCGTTATTTCATCTCATGTATTTTGAAAGGCTCGAGACGCCGAACTAAATGTACGTGTGTACCCTAGACTCGCATAATGCAATTGGAGCGCGTATTATGATCATATAGATTCTCGCTCTACACACGGCTGCTCGTGGTGCGTGCCTCGAAGGGGAAGCTGGAGGACGCTGTGAAACTCCTCACGAAAGAGATCGATGCTGGTCCTAACAAACACATCCCCTATGCCAATCGTTCTTTTCTCATGTCGCGATTATGTGCTTGGAAAAATGCGCTTCAGGATGCAGATCAGGTCAGATACACTAACCCATGATGGCCCTCAAGTAGGCTAACTATGATCACGACTTAGTCCATCGCCATTAAGCCCTCGTTGACAGGTTATATCTCGAAGGGTATTGTCCTCTGCAGGAACAAGCAGTTTCAGGAGGCAACCACAGCGTTTGATATTGCGTTTACGTTTACGAAGAAAGATTCGTCTTTGAACCATCTTCTTTTCTTGATCAAGGCAGGTCATATTCTTTTTACGCAATCTGCGCTTTCTTACGACTTTCAGGTCATTGCGCTATTCAATGCAAGGAAACATGATGAAGCGATACAACGCATTGGGGAGCTATCTCAGACTTCTCCTCTCTATAATGATCCCATTCCTTCTCGTATCGTTGAGGTAAGTATTGTGCCTCGGTCAGTGCCAGGTTCGGCTGCTGACACTAATTTTCTGGGTTTTCGCACATCAGGCGTATCTACATGTCGAACTGGGCAACGTTGCGTTGAATAATACCATTTTTGGACCCGTTCCACCGCTTTGCCCGCACAAAGTGGCTAGCGCTATTGATCACTTCACTACCGCTGTCAACGCTAGCTCTTTCTTTTTTGGATTACCAATTCATACCAAATACGAGGTATTCATCGAGGTGCGTTGATATGATATAACTGAAAATCACTTTCATCCTCGACTCCGTTGTTTGCAGCTCTTCGGGTGGGACCTCAAATCCTTGTGGGAAACCGCGAATAAGCAATTGTGCCATGCACTCTTACTGGCTGGCGAGCACAGAAAAGCTTTCAAGTTGTTCTATTCTATGATGGACAAGTGTGATGAGCCTACGAAAGCCAGCTTACGGACTTGGTTAACTGGTAGGTCTCCAACAATGTCACATATGCTACTGTCTTTAACCGCCCCCACTCAGAGTATATATGAAGCGTGCTCCATGTTGTCAGTACAGATGAAGCCATCGCCACGAACGGTTGCTTGCGCATTTCGGCGAACAGTATTTCATACTTTTCCTCCCGCGGTAGAGCGATCTGGCAATTCGATAGTTACTGGATATAATGGAATGTTCCGAACCTCAGAACGATACTATGCAAGATGATTGTATTCAAACATTTGCAAGCTCGACAATTGCGTATACCACGAAACAAAGGGAAACGAGATATCAATGAAACAAACCTGATCAAAGAAATAAATCCGCAATTAAAACGACAGTCCATGATCATACCAATGATCTATGTAAGATATAGTGGGTGTTAGCCTTGCGCCCCATCAGTTAGTACATAAAGCTTGCTAAGAAATTATCGCAGTTGAGTCGGTTACCTGATGTTGTTATAAATAGTTCACGAGCACGTGACCGCGTTAAGTCGCGACTGTCTCATTGGAAGTTATACTACTCTTCCGCCACAATCATGATTGAACCTACTCCCATTATTGACCTCACCACCTCCGGAGCTGCAGGGACATCATTAGCAGCACATTTGATTACTGCGAAAAATCTTCAGGCTACACTGGACGATGCAAAAGCGGGACTCCGAATAGTTAATGCTCATGCTGAGCTATCCACACATACTTGGGATGGCATTGAAGAATGGGTTGGTGAAGATGGCGCTCTGGGACTCAAAGATCCTAAGATTGTCGAGAGCGATGTCCAAGCTCAAATTGTGCGTGTTTTACCTGTCCAAATCATGGATGGTGACTTATTTGCCGTTTCAACGTTCAACCATCGATCCTGAATAGTCTTTCCTAAGGAAGCTCAAGTTTCTTTACCTGGAACAGAATGCCAAAGATAAATATGTGAAGACCATTGTCAGTGACGATGCCCCGCTGGTGACACCTGCACTAAACGAGGAACTCCGAGTACGGAATGAGGAGAAGAAGGCTGCGCTACGCGAGCACAAAGCGAAGCTAGCAGAAAGAAGGGACGATCTTCGAGCACTTTCTGGATTCGTTGAAGAAGGCATGTACCATGGACTGTTGCGTTTTCTTGCGCTTCATACTAAACAATCAACGTAGATTACAAGAAAGCGCAAGCTCTCACTCTCCAAGCATCCACGCTCTCACAAAAGATACTCGATGCACGTCTATCACTTACTCGCTTGCGACAGGCCCACCCCCATCCTCGGTTAACAATAACCACAGCGAACCAGCAACTTGATGGCCAGGTAGAAGAGATGCAAGCACTAGATGCGGAACTTGCAGATGCACACGAGAAGATTGCTACTGTACGAGAGCGGATAAAAGTTGGGACGGCTGATGTTGAAAAGCTGAGGAGTGTTAGAGCAGAGGTGGAAAAGGCTGTGGAAATCGGCGCTGGTGAAAGAGTGGAAGATGGAAGAGTGACTGAACTGTATGATTGGTGCGCAACTTCTAACGTGAGACTACTTAATTCTGACTCTTTCTGATTTCACGCAGGTTCTCAACCACGACCTTAACCTATCATGCGCTCGTTTCACTTCTCTCCGCGCATAGTGAGTCTGACAACGAGCTGCGCCTCACCTACCGCGTGCATGAGCGTGAGATATGTATAACGCTGCTATTCATACCTAATACGCGCCGCTTGGCTGAGGCACGGGTGGAGGGCGTCGAGGAACACATAATCGGAGACGTAGTGGATGCACACGTCATGGAAAACGATGTATCTGGGCTTGTATGGGCTGTGCTTGCGAGAGCAAGGACCACATAATATCATCCCTATCGTGACTGGTCATTCCTCATTGATGCAGGAGGGACAATATTGTGACGTCCACGCGACAATCACTTACTCCTGCGAGCTGTCCATTACCTGGGAGTTAACATTCACGGCCACTATCTAGTAGACCGCGGCTTGCCATATACGACGGACTGGGTGATAATTCAGATATGACTCGGCAACATTTAGGTTGAGCCGGGCTGCGGTCAGCCACACAGAAGTTAAGAAAAAAAACTTGTTCTTGCATTCGAATGAGTACGGCGTGCCCCACAAGAGTGCCTCCTGGCTGTTATTCGCAGGAACCCGGTTTTCTCTTCCGACCAAGTGCGCGCTGTCTGGGGTCAATGTTTGTTGTAGTATGCATATGTAGGGCTAGGCCGAATACCATATATCAATGTGCATGGGGTACCAAAAAGCTACTAGCACTAGCGATGACCATTGTGACTGTACTTGGTAGTACAAAGAGCTTTATCCAATCCTTCTTTACTGGTGGTGACACCCTATCAACCATGATACAGCTACCTGACTTGTGCATCTCTGACAACACGCAGCTTGTCCTCAGTGCTGTGGCTTGTCTTGGTGTTGTAGGAATACTTGTTCGGGCTTACCGTCATAAAATGGAGAGCCAGCTTCCTCTCCCACCTTCCCCTCCCACTTGGAGACTTTGGGGGCACTTCCTGCCGTATCTCCAGTAAACTTTCTAGTTCGACCTGTTGACTTTCGATTGCTGATTGTGTTCTATCGCTGATAAGCCCATCTCTCGTGATAGCGGGATGGATTGAAAAGTACGGTCCTCTGATCACCATCCGGTCAAAATTTGAGCACATCGTCATTATTGGCCGTTACAAGGTCGGTCCCTACATGCTGAGTGGCCCTCATCTAGGCTTTATATTTTTGTTGCAGGCAGCCATTGATATCATGGAGAACCAGGGCAAATTTACAGCCGATCGTCCTCGCATGAATCCTGCTGGAAAAATGTTTAATGGCGCAATTAGTATCTCGTTTGTACACTTTGGGGACAGGTTCCGTCGGATGCGTAGGTTAGTGAACTACTTCCCCTCGTCTACCTTAATTTTCAACATGATGCAGAACACTTCATTCGCATCTCCAGCCTAAAGCAGCTGAGGCCTATCAGCCTCTGCAGATGTCGCACGCGAAGAACACAGTTCTCAGCATTCTCGACGATCCATACAACTATCATAACCATGTGATAACGTAAGCACTTTCGGCGATGATTGTACTTGGCTTACAGATGGTTTGAAGTTATGCTGCTACGACAATCATGAAAGTTGCATATGGAAGAAGTGTGCCCACATCTGCGACCGATCCGGAAATGGTTGAACTCAGTCGACGCATCAAGATATCAAGTGTAGTCCGGCGTCCTGGCACTTACCTAGTAGACTGGATCCCGTGGCTCCAATATCTTCCTTGGTATGGACGAGATTTGAAACGGTCATTTGAGAGAACCAAGAAACTTAACATTGATCGGCTGAACCGCGTGAAAGAGCAAATGGTGTGCATTTCCTTCACAATCTTTACTTCGTCTCTGAGCCGCCGTACAGCAAAGTGACAAGGACATCGGTCCTTCGTTCGCGAAATATATGCTAGAGAATATTCATCTTCATGGTTTAACAGAAATTGAGATGGCCTTTCTTGGCGGTGCCTTTTTTGTAGCTGGATCTAGTACCGTGAGGTTTTGTTTGTTGCCTCTGGAAATATGTGGCTGAGATCAGGCGAAAGACGTCTGCGGCAATATCCACGGTACTGATGGCAGCCGCATGTTTCCCCGAGGAGCAAGCTCAAGTTCAAGCTGAGCTTGACATGGTCATCGGAAGGCACCGAGGTAAGTTTGATTACCTATTACAGTGCTCTAATTCGATCGTATCTGCACAAAAGCACCAACCTTCGCCGACCAAAATTCTCTTCCTCGCCTGCAAGCATTCATCTTAGAGGCTTTGAGATGGAGACCGCCTTTGCCTACCGGTGGTGGGTATCATCTTCCTTTTTGTTTTATCCCTAAATTTCAACATGCACATTGCAGCATTAGCTCACCGAACAACCCACGACGTGATTTGGGCAAGTACTCTTTGAATAGCTTATTTCACGGATGAATGATCTGGCCCATCAGGAAAACTATCGTATTCCAGCTGGGACCACATTGTTCGCCGACCATTGGTAAGCATCATGCTTCAAAATATGAAGGATCTAACGGTTACTGCCTTAGGTCCATCTCTCGAGATCCAGATGCCTATCCAGAGCCTGACGCGTTCAAACCTCAGCGTTGGATTGACGACCAATATCGCCTAAGAGACGATTTAAAAATTTTTGTCTTTGGCTTTGGTCGGCGGTAAGCACCACCTTTCAGTTGTTCATTTTTTCAATAACATTGCTTTTAGCGTATGCCCTGGTCAACATGTCGCGAACAGGTGAAGTTATTCTTCCATGCACATCGTCTTCCGAACTGACTTTGATCAACCCAGATCGGTGTTCATCAACTCACTCCTAACCATGTGGGCCTTCCAGCTCACTTTGAATCCTACGAAGCCGTTGGATGACAGGGGATTCATGAACGGGGTTATGTCAATTGTTCCGCCATGCGCAATTGAGTTTGAGAGGAGGATTCCAGAATTGGAACTCAGGCGCATGATGCAGCATTATCCTCAGGATACTTGAGAAGCCTTGACGCCTAGATGGATCAGGGAGACTACGAAGAACTAGTCCCCAACGAATCGCCAGTTGAACATATTGGTGCATCCCTCGACTCGCAGTCCATTTTAATTCTGCCTTCCATGCGATTTTGAACTGTACATTATCAGCGTCGTTTATTTCATCTTAGACAGACCTCATTTGAATATATGATGCCACAATTTGCAGCAGTGACTTGAACAAATGTTGAGCGCTGTCACTGGCAGGCATGGTATTCGAGTTCCCATTGCACTTGCTGATAATGAGAAGATGGAGCACCTTTTCAAGGTTGAATGGTCAGCCGACGATGAAGAGGATCGGCTCATAGATGACGATGAGGAAATCAAAATAGATGAACAAGAGGTCGACATTGAACATCTCTGCATCATATCATAGCCTTCCACCACTTGGGCGGCAGTATAACCTTCCACAGTCATAGCAGTACATAGTGAGAACTGGTCCCCTCGGACAAAGACATCAGTCAGTGTGGCTCGTTCTCCTTACTGAACGTAAAGTCGTGCATATGTACGTTCGTTCTTACTCGTTTCATCAAGCATGACGAACTTCAATGAAACCACCACCAATGAAGTGATTTTGAAAGCCATCCTTGTCGATGAGCTTCATCACGTTCGATAGCAAGCTTTTGTAGAACTTTCTGTGTCAGACCAACTTCAAGGTCTGAGATTGCGAGGGTGTAGAAACAGTCCTTGAAACACGCAGCCACCTTGGAGGGACTTGCGATTATACTAGTACAAAGAAGGCTTGATCATCTTTTGATCAACCCGGGTTACCCGGCCGTTTCTGACGTACGCTTCTCGACCGAAGGAAGCTAACATTGAAGGCTTCAGAGTTTCAACATGCTTCCGGATCTATCTCTCATCAGGAAAAAACAAATTTTGTGGGAGCCCTGGTGAGAGCTATGTAGCACTACATAGCTACCATAGTTCTATGTACCTAATGTAGCCGTGACTCAGACTATATAGATCTACAGCGGGCTACAGCAGACTACAGCAGACTACAGCGGACACTTGGAGGCACAATAGTCAAATTGAAGTCTGTAGTCAATAGTAGCTGAGTAGCAACAAAACTAATCAATAGCGGACATGCAGAATGTATCAAGGTCAATAAAGCTATTTAAGTAAAAATCACTTGCGGACTCATAGACATTTGCGCTAGTCCATCCACGGTCAACAGCTTGTCCCATCCTCGGAATAAGATGGCAAGGACGAGCGATTTCATCGATGTGTATCACCGCTGCATTCCGGTGCAGCCGACGAGTCGAACGCGACAATTGGTGCAGGCCAGATGAGCGGTCTGGCTCCCTGAGTGGTGTGAACCACTCAATGTAAGCTAAGGCTCGCGAGTAGGTCCCAAATTGACGCAGCAGAGTGAAAATAACGCGAACCTGTCCCACTCACATACCTAGTAAAATATTAACATGAATTTTTTGACGGCTCAACAAATAGTTAGTACTCACCTTCTAAAGTGCGCGGCTGAATGCCATTGCTTGTCAGGGCCATATCAAACTTAGCGGGAGATCCAGGCTTGCGTCCACGTCCAGGAAGCACTTCAGGCGTGGCTCTAACACGCCACTGCCTCGGTGATTCACTGATGAGTGGATTAGGCGGAGCAGTGATTACTACCTGTCGAAAAACATCGAAACGGTCTTGCAGACCAGGGGCAATGATAGCGTGCGGCATGTGGTTGCGCAGAAACAACTTAAGGGCTGGGAGGAACATGGACGCACCATGTGCAGTGACGAGGTGCTGAACCGAACGCTGAGGGTATGCAGGCGTCTTAGCGAGAGAGTGGACCGTTCGTTGCTCAGGGAGGATGGGAAGTGTATTGACAGGGACAGTGTTTGGCCCTTCCATCTCTGAGTCCGAGTCCGAGTCATATCCGTGGTCACAAGTGAAATTGGTTGGTGCCGACTGAGACTGTTCCAACAGCCAGTTGAGGTAGGAACCACGCAGGAAGACTGCCTCCTGGCGCTGGAGCCATAAGGCCATCTGTTCTTCATAATCGCGCTTGTTACTGGCGCGATACACTTCTTTGGCGAAGTCGATGTGCAAACGTTCTGGAAGTTCACTGTTAAAGCCGTCTGTAGCGCCAAACAATAGGATAGACTGAACGTAGTGAGAGAGCTGATGTAATTTGGGAATATTAAAATGGTCGCGAATATCGAGTTGCTGCAAGACGTCCTTGTTGGCGTGAAATATCGCCAGAGTGCTTTCCAGGCCATTGAGGGATTCAGTTGAGTGAACTCGAAGCTGAGCATAGTATGAAAAATCTAGAAGTGCTCGCGCAACTACTAACACTTGGCTGTAAGCAAATGAAAACAATCACGTCAGCACCAACCTCGTGCTTAGCAACAATTGAAGCTTACCTAGGGACAGCGCCAGCAAGTAGCCCAACAAATACACGCTGCATCTCTTTGTGTTCTGTCCCCGTCCACTGCTTTACCATAGATATTCCCTTCTTGAAATGCCGCAGACCAGGATAATCAGGCATCGCTTTGAACCGTGTGTCCATTTCTTCTTCGCCAACAATATCAAGGCACCACTTAACTAAATGGTCCTTGAAGATGCCTTTGTGGAGTTGGTGTAGGAGGTCGGGTGTAAAGGCCAGGAAGATGTTAGAGTGGGGGAGATTAGCCCAAAATGGAGCATAGACGGTGCGTAGTCCAAATTCCTCAAATTCAGCAGGATGGTGACCAGTCTTTCGCTTCTCTAATATCCCCTTTATGACTGCAGGATCCCGCATCGGCGAATCCAGTGGATCGCCTCTTTCATCCGCCGCAACTACACATTTTGGACAGCGGTTTTCCTTGCAACACGCCACCAGACACTGCTCTGGAAAGTCCACTACATACGCGGCAAGGATCGGATACACTCGACGGATCAACGCATCAGCACACACCATTTCAACGCCGTCTTCACCTGCAGCAACAAGGGGTTGAAGGAGGAGGGACATGCAATGATGGAATAGTCGGTAGTTGGCGAGGGAGCATTCATCAGGTGTAAAGCAGTCAAGCTTTCCTGAAGGTAGGTAACCAATCAGGACTGTCGCTCGTGCTGATGTTTGCCGCCGTTTTTCTTTAGCAATGTTTCCAATAGAGAGGTACACAGGATATGCCGTTTTGTCGCCTCGGAATTGCGACAGACTCGTTTTGTCTGTTGCAAGAATAATTGGCGCGATGGTCGCTCCTTCCGGCACCTTTTTCTGGACAACACAGGTCAGTGCTTGTCATTTTCGATGTTTTTTTTGATATGGTGCTTACTTGCATGTCACACCACCAATCTGCAGTCCACATGTCATCTATCACCCGGTGGAGTCCTGCAGAGTCCGTGTATGCGCGAGCAGGTGTGTACACCATTTGATCCTTGAACAAAGGATTTCCGATCAAGTCCTTGATGCACTCTACAGGATTGCGCATCCACAGTTCAACATCTTCATGCAACGGTTCGCCTTTTTCGTCCGTTCTATTTCCCTGAACGCTAATCTTCTTACAGCTCCAGGCGGCTCCATGCGGGAGTTCATCAACCTTCTTGAGGAATGATCGGTTGTTGTGGAATGAAGCTTGCATTCGGTTTCGGGTCTATCACGCTGGTCAGTACATTTTTTCGGTGCTTGATGCCAAACTTACAATCGGTAACTTTAGAAATTCATCGGTTCGAGTCTGCCCAAGGCTTTTTACAAGCCACTCAGCGAGACCCCACTCTTCCCTGGCAGCTAAAGTCAGGCAGAGGCCATCAACATGAAAGGGTACATACTCGTCACAAAATGGAGCCCACTCGTCCTCACCCATGCCTTCCTTGTACTTCCGGTATCGTTCAAATTCAGTTTCCCCTTCCCGCAGTGCCCATCCACCATCAGAACATTGCTTGAAATAGCGCCCACCACCTCCCACTACCTCACCTTCATCCACTACCTCACCTTCGTCAGCAACATCCTCGACCGTCACACGCCGACTTTTTGGTGCCGGCGGATTAAGTTCATCAGCCTCGAAAGAGTTGGACCGTGAGCGGCGAAGTGGGGAAAATGAGTTGCCAGCATCGTCGTTCTCCATAGAAGGTGCGTTGTCTTCCAAGTCCTTTTCTTCAATCGTTAACTCCCATGCCGTTCTGCATTTAGGCCGGTTAGCTATGTGTCTCTTGATGCCCCCCCTCGTAGAAAACTCCTTGCCACAAAATGTACAGCAGTGCGACATAGTATGTGAGTAGGTGAGTGTTTCGCCCTGGTCTTAGGTGACTTGTCTCATTGTAGTATGCCCTTTTTTTTTTTTCAATGGCCTGGTCTAGACTTAAACTGGGCGCAGTTACCGGGCGCCGCGCCACAACTAGATTCGAGCACCACACCACACCACACCACACAACCCTTAATGAGTTGGAAAGTACGGCAAGTCTTGGCTGGTTTTGTTGATTGGGAGGACGATCCATGAGGTGCGCGGCTGGGTTTGTTGATTGGGAGGGGTGTGCTTATCCTGATCTTGCAACCAGACGTGCCCTCACAAAGTGCAAGAGGGACTTATCCCAGTTCTGCCACCAGACGCACCCTCACAAACCTACGGATTACGGCCTCGTTTAGACTCGATCAGTATGCCAAAGTTACGGCCTCATTTAGACTCAATCCATGCGCCAAGTCGCAACCAGGTACGGGTTTTTTTTTTGAGGATGATCCATGAGGTGTGCTTACCCTGGTCATTCCGTCTACAGTAAGATAGGCAAAGATCCTGCCTGCCATTCTGCTTACCCTGCCATTCCGTCTACAGTAAGATAGGCAAAGATCCTGCCATTCCGTCTACAGTAAGATAGGTACGTGCTCTTATTCTGACCGGTTTGAATGATACTTACATCTTGCCTAGTTCCCAACACAATTCCGTCTACAATAAGATAGGAAAAGATCCTGCCTGCCATTCTGCTTACCCTGCCATTCCATCTACAGTAAGATAGGCAAAGATCCTGCCCGCCATTCCGTCTACAGTAAGATAGGCAAAGATCCTGCCCGCCATTCCGTCTACAGTAAGATAGGCAAAGATCCTGCCATTCCGTCTACAGTAAGATAGGCAGAGATCCTGGTCATTCCGTCTACAGTAAGATAGGTACGTGCTCTTATTCTGATCGGTTTGAATGATACTTACATCTTGCCTAGTTCCCAACACACAACCTCCATTACAATCTTCCTCGTCTAGCGAGAGAACAAGATCGAGAGAGCCAATGACCAATTCTAGTATGTTAATTCTCGTCTCTGATACTAGCTAATTTGATGTGCTACGTTAGTTTGGAAATACCATGGGCGGCCAGAAGTACCTCTGAAAGCTGCGCCCGTTTGGCTTCCTCGCACCATTTCACCTCCGCATCCCAGCGCTCAACGACGAGCCTTCGTATGCTCGCTTGTAAGATACTAATAGCTGGGCCTGGTGCTATTTCTAACAGTTGCAGTTTTTTTGCTTGCTCGCAGGCCTTCACTTCTGCCTCCCAACGCTCCAGAATTAGGTTTCGTATGTAATTCTGGGAAGCTGTGACAGGGCCAGGTGTTTGACGAAACGGAGGGCGCAGGAACATGGGCTCTGCATCAGGCCTTTCGAGCTTGGGTCTGCAAGCCGGTGAGTATTTGAGTGTAACATGGAACGGCAACTAACCTTTTGACGTCAATTTTCGTGTCTTCACAGCCAGCCTCTTTGCGACCAGCAATTTGTGACATCGGGCTGCAAGATTCGTCAGAGCACAGTGAGTTTTGAAGCAAGCTCCATACCGTTTTTTTGACGAGTCGGGGGTATTCATAACAGTGAAAATAAATTGTGACGGTATGATCATACCTTTTTATCGTCCCTCTCGTTTGACACAGCTTTCAGCCCTTCATTCTTCAAATCAACAATCAACGAACTATTAAGGTTCAATTGTGAGTTATTTGTCTGTTTCGCAGTGGTATAAATTGTGCTGACCTGCTGTGTACTTTGACTAGACAACCATGGCACCTCGTAAGCCTACCTCCAAGCCAAAGCACGCCCCCTCACCACCTGCCGCAAAACAAAAGCGCGCCCCCTCACCACCTGCCGCAAAACAGCAGGTGCGCACTGCAAGTGGTCGAGAGCGGCGACCAACTGAAAAAGAGAACTACCGTCGTAAGTACCAGCACATTATGTTCCGCTCACTCACCATCTCGTTCTACAGTCAGCGAATCCCAACATGTTGTCCATCGCCAAGAAATCAAGGAAACCCGGACGGCAAAACAGAAGAAGAAGGCCTTAAAGGCTGCCTACCAAGGGCATCCTGACGTCTTCGAGAAAGAGCCGTCAGAGCTCCTTAGCGACATGGACAGGCAAGAAGACACAATGGTACAAGCTTTTGTTTTCTTTCCTCATCTTAAATCAGCCGCTGACATTTATTTTTTTCAGTTCTCTGACCACAGTGTCGATACAAGGTTGTCCAACACTAATAGCCTGACATTCAGTACAGGGAAAATCCCTCCAAGGTTGCGCAACTCATCCATACCTACAACCAAAGGACCAAAAGGTATGTTTTTACTTTATATAATTACACTACTAACCCTCCATCAAACAGCACCACATAATGTTGACGAGTCAACAGACAACGACAACGACAACGCTGCCGACGATGCTGACGATGATGACGATGAACAGTTGCCTGCAGCTCGAGGGACCAAGCGATCATTCGATGACATGTCATATGAAGATACCGTGGTGCCGAAGGTCAAGAAAAACGCTGACGGTTCGCGTCGATGCGTGAAAGCCAGCGACTTTGACGAAATCTCGAAAGAGATTCTCATAACTGCTTGCTCCGTTTATCGGTGTCTCATCGTCACACAGGCACCTTTTCCGGATTCCGTTGCAGCTGAGACAAAACTGGCGAAAGAGGCCTGGCGCGAGGCATGTCAACTCAAAGGTGTTGACGTCAAACTGACCCCTTCGGCGGTGAATATGGTGAGCACAGTATTTTTAGTGCATTCCTGGTCTTATTCTTTCAAAGCTGTTGAAACGCGCTTCACACGTGCGAGGTGAACTCAAGACGAAGATGCGTCCGCTCACGGCTTCATTTCACGGCTTCCGCTCAAGTAATTCTATGGAGGTGATAAGGTCAAACCGAGATCTCGCAGAGAGATTGAAAATTGGCTCGATCTTTGTTTTCAAGGTGAGTATTCGACGGTCTACATAACTTAGTGCTGACATTGAGCAATAGGACCCGTCATCCAAGTCAGGCATCTACAAGACTGAGTTGCTTCAACAGGGTATCAACAGCATGTGGTTCTTGAACCGAAGTGACGAGGGTGTCATCTACCACAAATACTTCGACCCCATCCCTATCAAAACTATTGTGCTCGTGCTTACGGCTGTGAGCCGTTTTTCACATTCTTACTTTCAACTTGATGACGCTGACAATATCTTATAGATAGAATGTTGTGTTGATGAGTGGTCGCAAGGCATCAAAGAGGACATCAAGTTCACATCTGCTGGTTATGGGGCCGTCTACAACCATCATTTCAGCTCACTGCAACGCTTTGATGAGCGCACTGCACCTTACAAACTCCTTTCAAAAATTCGTATCAATCTGCATGATACAGCGCGGTATGTTGGACTCTTATCTCACTGACTCTTCTAATGCTCGCGCTTCTCAGCTTCCACGCAGGTGTCGCATCACTCATTCCATTGTCAGCTACATCCCAGGCCCACATCGACGACGCGGCGTTTGAAGACGCTATTCGAGAGTACCAGCGTGAGGGGAAGGATGCGGCAGTCGAGGATGAGGTCGAGGAGTATGAGTATCCTAGTAGCGAGGGTGGGGATGATGAATAGGGACGCAGTGAGTAAGACGTTCGTATTATGCTAGTTTGTGTTTCAGGTGGTTGAATTTAATTGTGACTACGAGGTTCTTTGGTGTGCTATATAGCTGCTGGTAGTAATTTATAGCTGCGTGCAGTAGCACTCCGACAAACTACGGTAGTACCTTGTAGCTACTGGTAGTTACTATGGGACTCTATGGTGTCTACATAGAGGGCACTTGACAACGGGGCTACTCGCGCTACCCTGACTATATAGCACTATGTAGTCACTATGTTTTTTCCTGATGCTGATTTAGATCGAAACCACAATGAAGCCATATGCCCCTTCAAATTGGTATTATCTACTGTGAAACTTCTGACAACTCGAAAACTTTATGGTATCAAACCATATGCATACCATTCAGTTCGATTAGGAGGACGGAGTCTTTGGAAGAGATAAGTGTATAAGTCTTTCTGGGGTATATAAGAGGTAGGGATATCAGAAGGCTTCGAGTGTTATCACTCAGCTGCAGTGTCCAGACTGGAGATTTCAAAACATGGAACCCAATATGTATATGGCGACATCAGTTGTTGCTACTCTCACGTTGAAATACACACACCTTAACATATTTCTGCCCTTCAGATAAGACGACAAGGCAAGACCGCAGACCCTTCAAACACCACTGCCGTTCAAGCCAGGAAAGGAGGTAACGATTCCAGAAAGTCTGGAATATGTGGTTGAGCGTGTCATCCAGTGGATCTGGAGCACGCGAGAGATGGGTGGCCCAGTTTTGACAGGCGTACTTGAGAGCGTCGGAAGATAATTGACTGTTGTGCTGTGCCTTGTGTGTGAAAGTCATAAAGGTGTTCATGGCATGGATGATCTTCCTGTTTGGTGGACGATTTGTAGTGGAATGATGCTGGTAGTTTAACGCAAGGAACGTCGGGAACATTAAAAAATCAGGCAAGGTTTTAAACTGCTGGATCGATTGGAAGGTTGGTAGTGAACACAATTCTGGGATAATAATAAACTCGCTGATTGCTTCCAACGTACTTGAGAATTCGTCCAGAGCCAACCAGACAGATGCTGCAGGAGTGGATTTCCAAGCTTGGCCATGGGGTGTCTGCAGCCAGGCCTGCCCATTCAGGGATTTCAGCCAGTCTGGCCCGTCCGGGGACTTCAGCCAGTTTTGTCCTGCCAAAGTCTGTAGCCAGTTCTGTCCTGCCTGGGTCTGCAGCCAATTTGATCCCCCCTCGGTCCACAGCCAGCTTTTTCCTCCCTCGGTCCACAGCCAGCTTTGTCCCCCAGTCTGCATCCAGCTTTGTCCTCCCTCAGTCTGCAGCCAGCTTCGTCCTCCCCCAGTCTGCAGCCAGCTTTGCCCTCTCTTGCTCCACATCCAGCTTGCTCCTCTCCTGGTCTGCAGCCAGCTTCGTCCTCCCTCGGTCCACAGCCAGCTTCGCCCTCCCTCGGTCCACAACCAGCTTTGTCCTCTCCTAGTCTCCAGCCAGCTTCCCCCTCCCTCGGTCCGCAGCCAGCTTTGTCCTACCTGGATCTGCACCCAGGCTCTCATGTCAGGGTCCCAGATCCAGGCCGGCCCTCCTTGTGTCAGCAGCCAGTTGTTCCCTTCCTGGGTCTGCAGCCACTCTGACCTGTGCACTATCTGTGGCCGGTCACCCACTTCCGAAGAGTCTGAAGAGTTTGAATCGTCCGAAGAGTCTGACACAGATTGCAATTCAGGCATTTGCTGGGCTTCCCAGGCCAATCCTCCCTCGGTCTGCAGCCACTCTTGTCCCTCCCAGGTATTCAGCCAGGATTTCCCGTTAGGGGTGTATAGCCAGGCATCCCCATTCACAGTCTCTAGCCAGAATTGTACATCTGACCTGCGATCACCCCGAAGCCATAGCATGCTAATAAGAATAGACACTGGCTCTGGTTCCCCGACGAAGAAGGCTAATTCGTTTTTTAATCTATGGGGATCCCCAAAACTTATTGCGTGGGTCTGCATCGTCAACTCTGAAAGCGCATCCAAGAGTGCTGTGCTCTTAGGAATCTCCTTCATCATCAAGCGAAGAGACGAATCAGCGAGTAGTGAGTGTGGTGATGACATTTCATGTACTTGAAGGAGGCTGCAGTTTGAGGGGTCGGAGACATAGTCACGAATGGACGAGTGGTGAATATTCACGGGAAGAATGCTTTCTATAGGGATATCCACAACAGACCGTAGCTGCATCAGTGTCGTCTGCACATCTCTGCCTAAACCAGATCCAAGAAGTAATGAGATTTGTGAGATGGGAAGAGGGTCTGCGAGGGCGGCGACAATGGACAAGTGCATGTAAGCACGCTTGGGGTCGGCACATGTGGAGAGGATACAGTCGTATAACTTGAACACCTCCGTTCCTGGTAGCAGCTCGCTCGTCAGCTTGAGCATCAGCTGCAACCGATCGCTGGGATCCTTGTCTTCATCATCAATAATAAACTTCATCATCGTAGACGCCACAATGAAACGTCTGCCCGCTCGGCTCGCCAGCTTCACAAGATCATCCGTCGATGGCTGAGGGAAATCGGGGCGACGACTTCCTAGCTCTTCGAAGGAATGCTGCAAGAAAGTACAGATGTCCTTGTCAACGTCTGCGCCGTCCAACGAAATGATGCCACCTTTCCCGCAAGTTTTCACGGGCATCTCGCACACCAACGGGCGCACCTCTTCGTTCTGAAAGGCTTTAGAGATGTGGGATTCCAAGCGACTTGTAAGCAGAATATGGGTCACAGGAAGGCCAGGCTCACGGAGAGCCTGTGCGAGGGAAAGGATGAGATCAGTAAGCTCGGGTTCAGATGTGCATTCATCAAGCGCATCGACAACAAATGTCAAAGGCTGACACCCGCGCAATCTGAGGTGAAGCCCACGGAGAGCTGGAAGAAAGAGCTTCTCCATCTGGTCGCAGAGAGGTGTGTCTGGGTCTAGTAGAGCAGGATTGTTGCGAATCGCTCTGCTCACATCCTTCCGGATGCTTGGAAAATTGGTGGAAAGCTGGTAGACAAGTGTCGCAAATAAATATCCAGCCGTGCGACGTTCGGTGTGCTTGCGCGAAAAAAAGAATGTTCCCGCTAGCCGTTTTTCAATGTTCGTCTTTTCGTTTACTTTCATACCTTTCATTGTTTCAGCAACTGTAAACGCAACAGCAGACTTTCCGACGCCAGCCGTTCCATGCAGCCAGATGAGGTGGTTCTTCTCTGGGTCGTCTAGTAATTTGTGGATGTATTTGAGGAGATCAACCCGGGTCCCTTTCAAACATTTTGGGTGGGGTTGACGTTCACGGGAGTTGTATTGGGCACCTTTGACGGCAACCTGGGAGAGTTTCTCCCAAATTCCTTCAAGAACTGCAAAAGAAATTGGAGAGCATGCAAGAGATAAGAGATGAGAGCACTGACGTTGATCGTCACCCATTGACGAAGGTTGTTGTATGCGAGATACAATGAACCAACTGAAAGTACTAACTGGGTTCAAGGGTGTTGTTAGAACCCATTCAAACGATGGTTAACTTGAGAGGCGGCGACGTACGAAGATTTGAATCGAAACTTGGACTTAGATTGTGCAATGATGAAGCTGTCGAGTGATGATCAGTGTAAAGCGTGATTTGGTTGAATGGATGTTTCAGTCTATGGAAAGCTCGCTAGATCAGCGCTTAGCAGGCGCTCGTCTGGTGGCGCTGTGGTATTGCCGACATGTTGTAGGAACGTTATAGCTCCCATAGTATGTAGCCACTACAACACAACCTTGGAATTGGTGGCGGAGCTCGTAAAGCCTTCTGGCCCATCAGCGATCGAGTAGCCTGGTATACAGAGTCACTGCAGTGACTGCACCAACTACATAGTGGTGACCACTATGACAGTATTATCATGACGTAATACCTCCGAAACTTATTTGCGAAGTCTCGGGTCAATCACATGTGACACTATATATATATATAGCTACCGCTGGCAGAGTCAAGGATCCATGTCTGTCGTTCCTTTCGAAATTCGCGCCGAACTCACTTTGTTGTGACATCAGTATAGACGTTGCAATCAGCCGACATGGCTCGTGCACTGCTTAGCGGAGTTACGAGAGCATCTGAGTGGCGGAGTAAATAGTTAGTATAATAGAATATCGGAATCGGCCGAATATATTCTGAGCGCCACGAACTCCTATTATCGTCGCTGTTCCTACTAAGCCCGGAACCTGAATCATAAGAGGTTACGAGCCCTGTGATACGTTAAAAAGCAAATGTTAAGACAATACATTGAAATAACATCAGGAAAACCCTCCCATATAGACTTAGATAGATTAGACGTTCTTAGACAAATTTTCGCAAGCTGTGAAATTTTATAGTAGCTAGCTCTAAGACCAATAGTATAGTGCAAGCTAATGATAATCATTGGCAACTAGCGCAGTGTTGCAAAACTGTATCGATCTAAGTATGTATTTACATAGAATGATGAACACTCGTCAAGAACGTTAGCAGAGGTCCATTCACGAGGAGCTACAGAGCCGAAATGCGGAATCAAATGGGCACTACAACGAATATTGCTGATTGGTATGATGCTGGCCATTCGTTCTCCATTTTTAACGACACGCGAGACCTTGTGCAGGCCGTGATCTCGATCAGGTACACGGAAGGCAGAGAACCATTCGACGTATGCGAGATGTTTCGGAGGCTGAAATGTGGACGGGAAAAGTTGGGGGATGGCTTTGGGAGGTATCAAGAATATGATACGGACTTGCGCAATTCGATATCCTAAATAGTAACCGCTGAGTACCAGTCAACAGCACAATTCAGAGCACTCACCTTTGATGCCAAGTGACCCACCTGTGCCATCATTAACGAACACGGTATCAAATCGTGGCGCAACACTGTCGGATGTAAATTTTCCTGATCGTCCAGGACGTGCATGGACACTATCGACTGTGACCGGAGGATCCCCATCACCACGAACATTATCCAAGAGCCATTTCACCTTGTGAAAGACCGGTAGTCTTTGAAATGGGATGTGTATATCAGCTGCTCGATCTTCGAGCTGCCTGGCCGTAACAGTAGTGTCAACAGGAAGGGTAGCTTTCGCAACATAACGTGCGAGACATTCATTAAAGTGCGTGGCACCATATTCGTTTGCGACCTTGTCCAATGTGACCGCCTTGATGGTAGGATGCTTTGTCATCATTTGAGTACGACGAAATGTCATTTCTGGGGGACGGGGCTGATGATGCGGACGTGTGGTGTTTTCGACGAGTCTCCACTGAATGTATTTCTCGTGACGTGAAATTTTCTCCCTCCATTCAAGCCAAGTCGTCATTTGACCAAACTCATTCTTGTGGTTTGTAGAGCGATAAGCATCTTTCGCAAGGTCGATGTGAAGGCGTTCGGTGTATTCAGTATTGTAGTTGTCCGTAGTGCCATACATTCGAATCATGTGAGCGTAGTGAGCTGTGAAGTGGAGTTTTGGCAAGTTGAAGGAATTCCGAATGCCAAGGTCAATAAAGATGTCCTTGTTGTCGTGGAAAAGGTTAAGTGCCTCGTCAAGTAAAACCAGCGTCTCAGAGCTGTGACATGGGTACTGAGCAAAATATAAAAAGTCTAGCAGACCACGAACGGCACGGAGGAGTCGAGCGGAAGACATATTATTAGGTAGACTGATGTCGATGATGATGCCGAGCAAGAAACGGCAAATTTGATTATGTTCTGTACCGCTTACACGTGAAAGAGTTGTGATGCCCTTCGTAAATAGTCGAATATGGTGATTTGGGGGGAGGCGTCGACATCGTGCATCAATCTCCGTACTGCCACATGCATCAGAAAGCCAAGCGAGGAGATGCTTGACGAGCCCTTGGTATAGTTGATGCAGAATATCAGGAGTTATGGATTCGAATATATTGACAAAGGGTAGTCCCTCCCAGAATGGGTGGACAATAGGCTTAATGCCAGCATCTGCGCATGCACGCACAAAGGCCAATCCACCTTGGTCAAGAGCGCAGAGGGCATCAAGTACTGCACCAAGGTCTCGTGGTTGCCAATTTGCGACACCAGTTGCTAGACCAAGCTCGTCGGAGGGAACATCGCAATTTGGACATTGAGTTGTCTTGACTCCGGTAGCTAAAACTTGCTCTGGGTAGTCTCCTGCAAAACATGCAAACAAAGGATGGCCTCGACGCATTATTCCATCACCACTTCGCATATTAATGCCATTGATGCCGGCAGCTGTGAGTGGTGCAAGTACACGTCCCACACAAGCATGATATAAATTGGCAAGCATCCGTCGGCGAGCAGCTTTGTTGGTAACGTGTTCAAGGCGAGTAGTTGGAAGGTATGCGAGGAGGACATGTGCCTGGCGTGACGGTTTCCGACGAATATCCTTTGGGATGTTTCCAATAGTCATGTAGACGGGGTATGCTGTCTTGTTGCGAAACATTCGTAACTTGAGTCTTGTCTGATGAAATGATGATGGGAATTATTGTAGCACCAGGGCGCTCGTGATCTAAGTGTTTCTAGGAAGAATACAATATTAATATTAGTACGTTGAAGCTCACAAAAGGTAGAAAACACCGACCTGACTATTCCACCACCATTTTCCAGTATGCATCTCATGATATAAACGAATCGTCTCATCTTCGTCGGCATAATGGCGTTCAGGCGCAAAGACCAGAAAGTCAGCAAAACTTGGATCACTGAAAAGAGCCTTGATGCATTCAATGATATCACGATAGTAGACATCAAACGCTTCATTAGCAACGACAATCTGATCGCGTTTGAATTTCGGACGGCCTGGAAGTTCATCGTCGATGATCTTGTTCAGTTCCCGTGTATTCTTGAAGGAAAGACCAATCTTTTCGCTAAGCTGGAAGTGCTACAATTAGATTGATCCTAGTGTTCGAGTAAAGCACGGACTTACACCTTCAATAGAAACAAGTTCTGAGAACGCAGTTGAGCTTGAACCTCGTAATTTTGCCCATCGAGCCATCTCCCAATCAAGCTTCGAGGTGAATGGGGCATAAATATTATCTGCACTCGAGCCATTAAGCTGTGCATGGTAGGTTATATTGCTTGGCTGCTTGATGGCTGAGTCGATGGGCTGTCCAGCTCGTTGATCAGGGTAATGGACAATTATAGGTACTTGTTCGTGTTCAAGAAGTCGCCGCTGCGCCATATGAAAAGCATCTTGGCCTTGATCTGTGGTAGGTGGGTGTAAGGCATCATTGTGCGCAGGTGCTGGCACTACAGGAGGTTCCCATTCGTCATGATTGTTAGTGTCATGATGCTCCGCAGAATGACTTGAGGGTGCTGGTGCTGCAGGAGGCTCCCATTCGTCGTGATCGTTGATGTCATTATCTGAGTCATCTTCATCCATAGGTGCTTGACCAACATCCCCCTCGTCATCTGACCCTGGCCATGCAAACTCATCCTCAGCGTATGTTCCAAAAAAATCACCTTCAAAATGCAGCGGATGATTTGGATCAGGTGCGTCTATATCTACATCATTTGCTGGGTCTGGAGCGAATTGCCGTGAGGAAAGGTAGAGGGTACGACAGGCAGGATTGGTGGTTTTTGCGAGATGCTGACTATAACCGGTGATTGATGCAAGCTTTTTATCGCAGGAAGGACATGTTATTTCGGGCATGTTCTGCATAGATTCAATAAAAAATGAACACTGAACACCTGAAAATCACTTACAACTTGTCAGTCAACAGTAAGGACAAATAAAGTGTGCGAGTCTGACAGTCAGAGCAAAAAAGTGGTGTCAGCAGCATGTAAGAGGCTGTGAGGCTCTGCCGAAGTAAGAAATATTGGGTAAAGTGATGACGGTATTCCGCATGCTCGGAGATTGGTAAATTCAAGTCTTGCAGTGACGGAACCAGATATCAGACTCGTTAAGCACATCAGATAAATGACTTTTGCGAAGCACAGTAGCTGAACACGACAAACATAGAGGGTAGTAATGGAGAGGAGAATGCTTCTTGATAGTTCGTAAACGGGGGAATGCCAAAAGTTCCCAGCCGATGGGGCCGTTACTAGGGAAGAACACTAGTTGAAGATGCTAAACATAGAGGGTGGTAATGGAGAGGAAAATGCTTCTTGATAGTCCGTAAATGGAGGAAATGGCTTTCGCCAAGTGCCGTAGTGGAACATAGAGGGTGGTAATGGAGAGGAAAATGCTTCTTGATAGTCCGTAAACGAAGGAAATGGCTTTCGCCAAGTGCCGTAGTGGAACATAGAGGGTGGTAATGGAGAGGAAAATGCTTCTTGATAGTCCGTAAACGGAGGAAACGACTTGCATCCGATTAGCGTGCCACCAATAAGAAAGTTCCCGATTGACAGGACCGTTACTAAGAAGAGAATGGTGTGCGCACTAGGACTACTTTGTAAAGCTGTGTTTTAAGTTTCTGAACATAAACTCACCAAATAGCAAACTAAGCCAGACAAGGAAAGGGTCAACCCTGGCTCAGCGCTCAGTATAATAAGCGGACTGTTTCAAATTAAATGCCTGACCCCAACTTAAATAAAAACACTCACTCACCTTTTTGAAGCGGTCTTTCTCCAGCAGAAAGGCATTCTCACATTCGTTTTTCAGACTTTTTACTCCTTCCGACCTTAATTTCCCTTCAATGGACTTGCATCCACGGCGTAAGAAATTTTTCATGACAACAAAGTTAAAACTCACTTGGTTCAAGTATGACGCAAGGCAAAAGATCAGGCTCTAGACAATCCAGGTAAGCACATTGTCACCATACAAATTCATACTCACAATGATACTTTATGGCAGTTTGGGGACCACTCCGCCAAAACAAACGGGCACGCAAGCACGAACTGCTCACCCACTGATGATATTGCACCTATTCCAAAATGGGTCAAGTCAGTCAAAAGTAAGTCGCGATTAGTAGTAGCTCACCTGTAGTGATGACCCGCCATGATGGATGCAGGTGGTGGAACGAAAGCAAGGGCGCCAGAACCTCCCCTCAGAACTGGAAAAAGCAAAAGCTGCAGTAAGTATCAGTGCCCACACAAAAGCCAAACTTGCTCACAGAAAGATTAGAGCGGCCGCCACCTCTCGCATCAGACTCTGAGGACAACGTGGAGGTTAGCCAACCTCAGCGGTTAAAGAAGAGGGGTCAGCATTGCGTGTTGCCACGTGACACTCTTACTAATGGTTGAAAGTTATAGCTCGTGTCAGTGTTGAACCATCAGATATTGATTCGGACACTGCTAGCAAGCAGAGTGTCTCTGATAGAGCTTCCAGCTCCGAAATTGAAATGTCGGACTCAGGATCAGAGCCAGTCAAGAGCATCGCAAAAGCTCTGTTTGAAGAGGTGAGTCACTTCACACTGCATTCAATAAGCTTAAGTAATCTGCATGAACTTTCAAGGTTCCTGCAATTGTCAATACGCAGGCAGACCGCCAGAAAAAGCCTGCAAAGAGTAAGTCTGGCAGACCTTGGAAGACCAGATATACTCTGTCCCGGTCACCAACACCTCCACCACCTGTATGGGGCTCACAATACAGGCCTTGGAGTGCGAAAGAAAAGAAATATACTGCCGAAGTAAGAATATATTTTGTTCCTTTGTATTCTGAGTCTACTGAAACCAAAATTCGCTCAATAGATCCCCATGTGGGACTCTCCAATGACGAGGTCATCCTTTGGACCGCAGCCTCTCAAACACAGTAGCAAGAGCAATACGCCCTCCTCCGCAGTACAAGTCAAGGAAGATGAGGAAGACCTTTCCATCCTCGAAATCAAACCTGAGCCCGATGTGCCCCCACATGCTGACGCAATGGCTGATCTTGTCTACACGAAGACTGGGTCAGTACGACTTACGGACCAGAACACGGAGCTTCGCAAGGTGATCCATCATGGTATCCTCGAGGTCAAGGCATACATTGCCTTCAAGCACAGGTACCCTGAAATTGTGGCCAAGAACTCATATGCGCGGGAAATCTTACTTCAGGCTGCGAAGCACCACAAGACAGTGCCAATTGAGAAACGGATGTATGTTGATGATGAGTATTTGTCGGCACTCGCCAATCTAGTAAGTAATCTGTCTTACTTTGATTTAATATTGACACCTGCTATAGATTGATGCTCGTGTGAGCCTCTTCCGCACTGAAATCAAGGATGTCGCCTATAAATATGCCCCAGGCTACTTTCGACTCGGCCGTGACTGCAATGCTATCGTTGACCGTCTCCTTGCGGGTCATTCCTACATTTTTCCGCAGACATTTGATGTTAGTTTTTTCGCACAAGAATTTGACATCCCACTGACACCTCGCATCAAGGCTGAGGGTCTTCCTTCTCCAAAACGACAGAAGCCATATCAAGGGCAGCCCATAGTCGACACTCTATACGAGACATTCTTCAAAAACACGAAGTCAGTTGGTTTGCAGTTTGCTCAGCACTTTCTTGACATTGCGGAGAACAAAACTGGTCGACCAGAAATCCCTATCCCCATGTTGGCCATGGTCAGCACAGCTGTAAGTTTGTGTTCGCACTCATCTGTTCATTGACTCAATTCTTTGTTGTTAGATCCATGCTGTTCTCGTTGCAAAGAAGAACAAGGCAGGTGAAGATTTCAAGTTCACTGGTAACCAATTCTGTGATATCTATACATACCACGTGGCGTTGTTGGAGAGAATCCGAAGGACGGCTCCTGTCAAGTTTCACAAAATGATGGCCGATATTTACGAGGAGGTCCAGTAAGTCCACATCCAATTTGGTATACACGTTGCTGACTTACTGTTGCTTACAGGCATTTATGTCATGACACAATTGGAGTCTATGACAAAGATACCGATCTAGCATTCTTGGACCTTGAGGGAATGGATGACGAGTAGAATACCTCACTGACGCTGTGCCATATTTTGCAGGACATAGGATTTAATCTTCGATACCCCACTGCTCGCTATATCTCACCACTCGCTATGTTTTCTCGTGCTTGTTTTGCTCATATGAGTCGTACATTACTGCATCAGCCTGATACCCGATTTTAATGATATTAATTTTTTCATGTACTCGAAGTGTGAAAGTCTTCCTATTAGTGTTTCCTAGGGCGCGTAAAGGCTTTCCTAGGTGTCTACTAGGACACGTCAAATTGTTTTTAAATGACAGCAAGGTATGGCTAATTGTTCTAAATAGCAGCAAGGTATGGCTAATTAAAAATCAGCAATAAAGTCTGGCTAGGATGTCTAGCCCATCTAATATGTCTAATATGTATTAGTTGCACGAAAAAAGATCTAATCCGAACAGCTTTATCTAAGTTTACATGGGAGGGTTTTCCTGATGAATAATCAAGATGTCGAATCCCAATCCTAATCCTCCGACTTCTACAGCTACTGGGACTTCCACAACAGTACCTGTCCCTGCGGCAATACAAAAACCTAAAGAGATTAACCTCGGAGCGTTGTCGTCGTATAAAATCGAACCTTTGAAGGAAAAGAATTGGAGTGGATGGAAAGCCCGTATGATGGGCCTTCTCAAGCTTCATGGCGTGTCTGAACATGTAGATGGCACAACGAAAAAGCCTGATCCGAACAAAACGGATGAGTTAGCGTCATGGAATAAACTCGACCAAGTTGCACAGACCTTGATAATGAACAGCATCATTGATGAACAGATGGTGCATGTCACCGAGGCTGCAATGGCCGAACAAATGTGGACGAACTTGATGAGTATTCATCAAGTTCGAGGACAACAGAGTGTTGTCGTCGCGAAGCGAAATCTATTCGCTATGCGAGCAGCTGAAGGCGTCAATATCATCGAACATATCAATGAGATGAAAAGGCAACAAAACGACTTACATCTTATGGGCGAGATGATTACGGACAAGGAATATAAATCCTTGCTCGTGATGTCCCTACCGGACTCCTGGGATGCCTTCACATCCTCGTACCTTGGTACGCATGCGGATGCGCAAGGGACAAAAGGTATAACGTCCCAGGAGATTACCTCGTTGATTATAGACGAGTATAATTGTAGGGAGACGCACAGTACGCAGGCGCAGGAGAAGGGGTATTATGCTAAGAGTACCGAATGCGGGAAAAAGCGTAAGATCGAGAAGGAAAGACCGAAACAGAACTTACCGGAATGTTCGATTTGCGGAAGACATAACCATGTCACCACAAAGTGCTATTGGAAAGGCAAGCTGAAGTGTACGTCCTGCGGCAAATTCGGACACGAGACTTCGGCATGCTGGGGAAACAAGACTTCAGGAGCGTCATCTAGACCTGTAAAGCCGAAACGTGCTTACCAAGTGCGAGGCAATATGGAGGATGACGACACTGATATGGAAGTTGAAGACGAACCTAAAATTGTGTTTATGGTTCAGTCTGATCTTTCCCCGAAGAGCGAACAAGAATCAATGATCTGGTACGAGTGGTTCGCAGATTCAGGAACAACCTCGCATATAACCAGAGTTCGAACTGCACTTACAGAATATGTCCCAACAAAAAGTGAAGTTGTCGGGATAGGAAACGAGCCCCTTGAAGTGAAAGGGCGAGGCACAGTCGAACTCGAAAGCTATATAGGCAGACAAAAGGTCAAATTTTATCTAAAGAATGTATTATACGTACCGAACGCATCAAACAATCTATTATCTGTGCGCCAGCTAGACAAAGATGGCGGATGTGCTAGGTTCGGTGGTGGAAAAGTGGCCTTGTATGCCAAACAAGGACAACACATCGCAGAAGGACATATTGAACATGGCCTATATAAACTAAATGTTAGAGCGAAGTTAAGACTAATAGAAAAGACACATACCGTAAAAGAGAGACCACCAGCCGATTGGCTGACATGGCACAAAAGATATGGCCATGTAGCGGTAACAGGTCTTAAAAAGCTGTATAACGAAAAGTTAGTAGACGGCTTGAATATAGATAAAAGCGAACCTCAATTTGAATGCGAAGCGTGCATTCGCGCAAAACAAATAAGGGAACCTTTCCCGAAATTAGTAGATCAACGTGCAGAAAAACCATGCGAACATACCCATAGTGATGTATGGGGTCCAGCAAGGACTCAATCTATAGGAGGAGCCCACTACTATATCTCCTTCGTGGACGATTGTTCCAGGAGATGTACCGTTGAATTTCTGAAACACAAAAATGAGGCATCATCAAAGGTAAAGCAATATATCGCTTACCTTGAAAGACAACGAACCAAATCACCCAAGACAATTAGGGTAGATAACGGTACTGAATATATAAATAATGAGCTGATAACATGGTGTAAAGAGAAGGGAATAGACTTACAAACAACAGCACCCTATTCACCACAGCAAAACGGAGTATCAGAAAGACAGAATCGAACACTAACAGAATTAGCAAGAGCGATGATAACCGAAAGAGAGTTACCAGAGTTCCTATGGGCAGAAGCGGTTGCACACGCCACATATGTAAGAAATCGGGCACCAACCCGAGCATTAGATCATTCAACCCCTGAAGAAGTATGGAGTGGTAAGAAACCTGACGTGTCATACTTACAAGAATTCGGCGTACCTGTATATGTTCTCCAGGAGAACGCCAACCAATCTAAGATGCAGCCTAGGTCCATAAAACAAGTCTTCGTCGGCTTTGTGGATGGACCGAAGGCAATATGTTACTATGACGCCCGAACACGTCAGATACGAGTGAGTAGAAACTACAAGTTTATAAACTCACCGGAAAAGATCCCAGAAAGCACTAATGATGTACAGCGCGAGGGGGAGATTGATATGGGGGAGATAGACGCGCAGACATCAGGGGGAGCTGACGTGCAATCACCTATACAAGAACACTCCATAAATGAACAGCATAGAGATATACGAGAACACTTACAAGAAAAGAGCTCAAATGAGCGTATATCTGCAGATAATAAGCAGAAAGAGCCGCCAGAGACAAATGAGCTGCCCAGAAGAACCAAGAGACAAACAGTTAGAAAAGATTACCGAAAAATGAATGAACCAGACTTACCGGACTTTGATAATGACGAAGATGATAGATCTAAGTCGTATGAAGTTAGAGACGGTAAACTACCATTGCCAGAACTTACAGAAGAAGACATAGTCTTGATTGCGATGGTAGAAGGAGGACACATTGACCCTAATGAGCCAAAGAATCTAAGTGAAGCACAGGCGTCAATAGATTGGCCAAAATGGGAAGAAGCGATATGAGCAGAACTTACCCAGTTAAACAAAATGGGCACTTGGGAGTTGGTAGAACCACCCGAGAACAGGACACTTGTAGGAAACAAATGGGTCCTAGTTAAGAAAACAAATAAAGAAGGCGAAATCATTAAGTATAAAGCAAGGTTAGTAGTGAAAGGGTACTCACAAATTCCTGGTATGGATTATACAGATACCTTTGCACCGGTAGTATGTCTTGAGTCGATATGATCGACGATGTCTGTTGCAGCGGCCCAAAATTGGGAAGTTGAGCAGATGGACGTGAAAGGAGCATATTTAAACGGCACCTTAACAGAGGAGGTGTACATGGTCCAACCGGAAGGATATGATGACGGTACCGGAAGAGTGTGTCGACTTCGAAAAACCTTGTATGGATTAAAACAATCTGGACGTGAGTGGAACATTGAGTTAAATAGTCGTCTAACGAAGATAGGATTTAAATGTACCGAGTCGGATCCATGCGTCTATATAAGACAGACCGAGACAGGCACGCAGATTATAACAGTATGGGTAGACGATCTACTCCTGTTTGCAAATAGTGTCAATCTTATGAGTCAATTAAAGATGCAGCTAAAAGAGATATTGGACGTTACTGACCTGGGAGAACCTAAAAAGATAGTAGGAATTGAAATAACAAGAGACCGTGCCGAGAAAACAATTAAGTTATCTCAAGCATGGTACATAGATTCAATCCTACGAAAATATGGACTCCAGGACTGCAATGCAGTAGGTATGCCCATGGATCTGAAAATTGTATTAGAAAAGGAGGATACCGACACAAAAGGCGAACAAAGTAATAGTTACGCCTCATTAGTCGGATCTTTAATAGTGCTGCCGCGGTCCGGTCCAGAACCATGGTTCGAACCGGACTTTTGGTCCGGTTCTCCGCGGTTCGGTCCATGGTTCTCAACTAGTCTTTCAATGATTTTTTTTTCACGCTCACCACTGAAAATTTTCGGGTTTGGTTCGAGTTCAGACCAGAAAAAAACCAAACCGGACCACAGAGAACGGTTCTCTGTGGTCCGGTTCTCAGTTCTCGTCCAGGACCCTCTGAACCGGACCAAACCGGACCACGGCAGCACTAAGATTCTTTAATGTATCTTGCAGTGGCGACACGTCCCGACATCGCGTATGCGATACAAAGGCTAAGCTCTTTTGCTGCAAATCCTGGACTAACACATTGGTCAGCGGCAAAACGGGTATTAAGATATCTAGCTGGGACGAAAAACCTTGGAATTAAGTATCGAGGAAACAATTCCACAAACGCCAAAGTCAAATTTGAGGGATGGACAGATGCAGACTATGCTAATGACGTTCGCAATAGAGTCTCAATATCAGGATATGTCTTCAAACTTAGTGAAGGAGCCATTACTTGGAGCTCCAAGAAACAAAACACCGTTTCGCTATCCTCAACGGAGGCAGAATATGCAGCGATGGCGTATGGAGCAAAGGAAGCAGTGTGGCTCCGATATTTGTTCGAAGATTTGAAATTGGCCCAAGAAGGACCAACAATCCTATATGGAGACAATATGGCAGCGTTAGCAATAGCACGAGACCCTCAATATCACGCGAAATCAAAACACTTTGATGTAAAGAATCATTACATCAGAAGTAAGATTCGCGAGAAAATAATACAAGAAGTATACTGTCCTACAGAAAGGATGATAGCAGATGTACTCACTAAACCGCTAGCTAAACCGTCGCATCAGAGACTCTCCAACATGATGGGCATGTCTCCAGATTGAGGGGGAGTGTTGTGACATCAGTATAGACGTTGCAATCAGCCGACATGGCTCGTGCACTGCTTAGCGGAGTTACGAGAGCATCTGAGTGGCGGAGTAAATAGTTAGTATAATAGAATATCGGAATCGGCCGAATATATTCTGAGCGCCACGAACTCCTATTATCGTCGCTGTTCCTACTAAGCCCGGAACCTGAATCATAAGACACTTCCCCCTGGCAGATTCTATATCCAATAGCTCCCAAGTATAAGCAGATCCCATTCGCATCATTGCCTGTTTCATACTGTCGCAACGCTATAAAGTACTGGACGTCCTGATTGTTCATGAGCAAGGTCCACGTCGGCAACGCCGACCCCTAGTTACCAAGGGAGACTCATTCAACAGTAAGCGGCACCGTATGCGAAAACATCGGCGAGTGGGATATCACTTCAGATACTGGAGTCAGCGGGAGCTTCGTTATCGCACAAACTCATAAATTCAGGAGAACTAGGCCAAGCTCGATTGAGATTCGACACGAGTGATCAAGGAAGTATGAGATACCAACAGTGATGATGATAGAGATAGAATTGAGTAAATGACGACGAACTCGGATTGATACTGCAATGTACCGGCTATGCAGCGTGGTCATTTGACACAACTAGGCGGTGATCGATTAATCATGCTGGCGAAGTTGTGCTGGAGAATGCGATGACTAGCGATAACATGTGACGGCTATGGAACGTGAAGCGAGACTCAGAAACGAACAAGAACAAGACAAGAGCAACGAACGAGATGACAAGATTTGAGACAAAAGAGCAACGAACGAGACGATGAGATTTGAGACGGCGAGATGCGAGAACACAATGGACGATGATTTAAAACGCGCCGAAATACCCTCCGGCAGCCTGAACAAGAACAGATTGCAAGTAGGGGAGACGATTCTCAACTCTGGCACACAAGTAGGTGTTGCATACTGCTGGGCTCCTGACGAAAACGTTTATGAGGGTGATCTTGTCAGCTAGTAAAATCCCCTTCTCATCCTGCATGAGGGCCAAGGCCTGTGACCTTTCATCCGCCACCCGAGTTTCTTCAACTGATGCCTGAAGCTTGTCCGCCAGGCGGTTAATGGAACTTTGCAGGCCCATGAAGGCAGCGCTGCTTTGCTCCTCCTCAGTCAATGTCATAGTTAAGAGTTGGTACTGAGTACAGATGATCACGGCAGTTACAGCTAAGAGGATCTGCCTTCGCTGATTCGTAGTCAGACTAGTCATTCTGAGAGATTATTGAAACTCCGTCACAACGGCTTCTGTGCCCAGCACTCCAACACACATAGTTGTTCCACTTTCAACGTGAGGTTCTAAATCTGTGCTTACCTTGACACCACTTTTTGGTTGGAGATTACACTGACCCTTTCTTACTCAGTCTACTCCGTAGAGTCAGGGAGTAGAAAATCCAAGTTATGTTTTACCAACTTGCATGACATCTGAATTGAGCAATCCATCTCGCCCGAAAGTAATACGCGAACCATCAGAGTCGTATGATATGCAGTCAGTTTCCAGCAAGAGATTCTCAATAAACTTCACGCTGTGCGAGTGTGGAATTCATAAATATCAATCATTTCGCTCTTTCATACTATCAGTAATGTACATCCTCCTTCCCATAGACATATAGGTGCATATAAGTTTTGCATACATAAAGATATTAGCAAGGGTTTCAAGCAGGCGCATCCACAGTTCAGCGTTCAACGCTGACCGTCTACAAGAATATGTCAGACAAGACCAACAAGTAACATGTCTAAACAGGTACTCACAAGCCTTGCTCTCGTACTTGCCAACACCGACGATGATGTTTTGAGGCTCCTGGGCCTTGCCAGAGAGGTAGTTCTCAATGATGCTCTTGGTGCCGCTTGCATAACGAGCCTGAGCATCGAGGGTGGTGCCAGAGTAATGGGGTACCATGCCGTTACCGCCGCCAAGGGTGTTCTTAGCCGTGCGCAAGACGTGGTCTTTGGGTGCGGGCTGGACGTTCCAAACATCACCGGCGTAACCTGTTGCCATGTGAGCTCAATGTGCAGATATTAGGTGGCGAGGGTCACGAACCGTTCAGGTGACCACTTGCAAGGGCAGCAGCTACGGCGTCCTTGTCACAGATAGCACCACGAGCGGTGTTAACGAGCCATGCACCCTTCTTGAAGTGTTTGAGAAGCTCAGCGTTGACGAGGCCGAGTGTACCCTCATGCAGAGGGCAGTTGACAGTGACGATGTCGCACTGCGAGACGAAGTCCTTGAGGTCCTCGACGCGACGAGCGTTGACGGCCTTAGCAGCAGCTGTAATACGTGAGTCAAGCTGTATAAAACCGTAAATAGTGTGGTACAAACCTTCAGGCAGGGGAGCGTAGTCGTAGTAGAGGAGCTCCTTGCAGTCGAAAGGCACCAGACGCTGCAGGACACGGTAGCCGATACGACCAGCACCAATGGTGCCAACGACCTTGCCCTCGAGATCGAAGGCATTGCGAGCAATGTCAGAGACCATCCAGTCTCCACGCTCGATCATCTAAGGATGGCAAACAATTAACAGAGGGAAGCGCGTGCTAGCGGGTCATCATACCTCGTGTGCTGGAACAAAGTTCCTGACGAGGAGGAGGATAGACATCATAACGTGCTCAGCGACGGAGACGACATTGGATCCTGAGACCTCCAAGACCTGAATACCATGTTTGACAGCGGAGTTGAGGTCGATGTGGTCAGAGCCAACACCAGCGGTGACACAGAGCTTAAGGTTCTTGGCCTATCAGGAGTATGAATGTACCGTTCATATCGATAGCTCAACGATCATACCTTTGCGATCAAGTCACCAGTGAGGTACCCGGGGTGGAATGGAGTGGTGATCAAGATCTCAGCCTAAAAAGGAAAGTAAGCACACGCGGATATATATACAGTAGTCACGGTGGGGGCTTGGCTTAGACGTACATCAACGATGTGCTTCTGGAAGTCGCTGTCAGGGCCCTCTTTTGATTCCGAAACCTACACGAATGAGTAGAATTAGGCGACTGCGTAAGCATGCCAAGAGAAACCTTAACACGTACAATGTACTCGTGGCCTTGAGACTCAAGCCACTTGCGGATACCGAGCTATACGGAAAGCTTGAGTAAGTCTGTTTGAGATAATCCAGATTCTCAATGAGACGAACCTGGTTCTCCACAGTACCAAGGAGACGGGGCTCGCTCGTAGCAGCATTACCGCCCTTGTAGAGGATAGCTAAGATCTAGAAGCGCAAGCGCGTCAGATCTTGTGATTGATGACAGCGAATTCATCACTACCTTCATGATTGAGTTTCTGAGGACTGAAGGAAGATGTGTAGTTAGGAAAGTGGGTGGAGAATGAGTCCTTAAGTCGACCAAAGTCCAGGATCTTTATAGGGGGAATGCGGGGTGTAAGCGGTCCTACTGCAATAGGAAAATATGCATCAGCTGACACTGTGTGGGCCTACCATTCTCTGTGCACATCGTGGCTCTTCCGGTTTTGGCCTGATCCGTCCATTTGGCAGATGGCGCCCTGACGGGGATCACGTGTGCCCACCCGGTCACGCCCATTGGCCAAAAATAACACCCTGATCAGCGTCCATTATATCGCGTCCCGGAAGAAGGCGCTCGCATGGTACCAGTTGGAGAATTGATGCGGACGGGATCGGAAGAAACCATTGTTCACTCACCACGGCGGACGTCTGTGTTCAACAACAATATTTAGTAGACTTGGGAGATGCGGACAGATCCTGGGATGTTAGCAGTCAGCCCATCTCACGTTCAAATGAAACACTCCTTGCCTGACACACACACTCGGGTGGACCTTGTTCAGAGATCATATCAGCTTTACACGAGCGTCGGAGCACCCCGGTGAGTTCCCCAGCATGGGAACTCTAATTTCTTTGTCATTTTTCATATGTGACATGAGAAAGGGAGAACGAGTTAGAGAAAAGTACAAGCAGACACCAGTCTACTCCAGTAGCATCATAATCAGACTTTGTCGTCGAGCAACGCTTGTTAGGTTAAATTCGATGTTTTGATGGAAACGTCTACTTGGTTCGATCGGACGTGGTTTTGGGGTTGTAACCAGCGAATGACGAGCTGGACCCGGTTGCCGAGCGGGACCTAATGTATGAATATGTACTGATAATTGCTGAGTGCTATACTGTGAGCTGTTCCGTTAGTGTATTGCTATGCACCCTGTCTAGTGAACCCGATTACTTACAATGTACATTGTTATCCAGCTGGGCGTTTTGATGCGAACAATCTATAGGATCAGAACGGTTTGATGGCATTGCCGAGCGGGGCATAATGTATTGTAATATCTATTTATAATTGCTGGATGCTATACTATGAGCTGTTCCGTAAGTATATTGTTATGGACCCTGCCTAGTGAACCCGATTACTCACTACAATGCAAATTTTTATCCTGAGTGTTCTGATGCAAGTACATAATCATCATCCATAGGATCAGAACGGTTTGATGGCATCAACTCCACTTCCTCTGATGCAGTTCTGATTGACATGATCTGAGATTTGTGTTGTGCATTCTTTGCAACCTCCCATTCCACCCGAAGGAAGACCCACATCCATCGTCGAAAGACTTCCGCAACCTCAAGCCAGAGCATAAGAACGCTTCCTTCCGACTGCGAATGCAGATGACTCGATAGTTTGATTGACCATGTCATACGGAGCACGAGGTTGAAGAACATAACCAGGGGGTATACCAGAAGCGGGTAGAGGAGCACTGGTCGAAGTCCATAAGGGTATGACTGGTGACGTTGAATTGCGCCACCAAGAACATGGTGGCCAGAAGATTGTGTGACAGTATGTGCGTCGGAAGACCCAGCAATGGAAGAAGTTTTTGAATGGAGAGATGGGAGCACAAGGGGTCTTCGCGACTCCGCAGATCGCGGTTTCAAAAGGTTAAGACCCCAATCATTGGTTAAATCCCACCAGAAGGAATATAGAGAGTTCACGGCCGCGGCTAGAAGCCTAAATTGACGTAGCAGATCACTTGGCGACGATAAATTTATGAACCTTGCTTACCATAGGCGAAATAATGGATGTTCCCCATGCCATGGCTCTCGCGTGACCAATTCACCCTTCACCTCTGCGAGCTCCAGTACCACAATTCTTTGAGCGGCAGAAAGGAATATCACCGGAAACGAGGATGCGTATTTGAGCGCATTGAAGAGTGGTCGCTTGCTGGTGTTGGTAGGAGACTGGTACTCGATCAAGCACTGGCGGAAGCGAATAATATACGGTAGACTGACTTCTGTGAGTACAGACTTTCACACACGGGGGAGTAGTGCGTACCTCATGAACGTTGGAAGTATCCACTGAGAGAGGCCATCGAGGTGTGGGGGAGACACAAGACTTCCACCTGGAAGCAACATGCAAAGAGAAAGCCAAACGTCACCAAGGACTTTTGCAAATGAGGTGAACACGTCTGCAAAGACTACATCCGAAAAATACACTGGACTATCTGTTGAAGAGAAGAGACACCTTGCAGCGCTCCTGTTAAAGATTATTACAGTGCTATCATGAAAAGACGTAAAAAAAAACACTCTTACTGAAGGAACATATCTCTCTCGCGCTTTTGGCACAACTCAAATGGGCATATGAGAGTTGTTAGCACACCCAAAGAGCTCAGGGAAGGAATATATTTGAAGGTATCCACCAACATAGTGTTCGAGTGAGTGGCGAGTCTGAAGAAGGACCATCCAGCAAAACACCAAGTTGCATATCCTGCGAATAGACGGTATACGGGCATATAAGACAGTCGTAGAGACAAAGATACTCGTGAAGACGAGGAGTTGGTGGGCAAGAAGGTACGACCAGAGGACAACTCTAGTGCTGACCCTGCATCAATCCCAAGTAGGTGCAATCCATGGAGGTTGGTCGCCCATCCTAGTATGCCCAAGCCGATCAATAATAGTACGCGAAACGGGAGGGGAAAAGAGGTAGAGAGCGGAACTGCATCACCCGGATCCATTCTATAGATTAGAGTCGCAAAGCATGGAAAGAACAGACGATACTGCTGATACTGCTGCGGGGGTCAGTGCAAAAGGCAAATATTCCGAATCCGTTCAACAGTAACCACTGTGCCACGTGACATCGACCCCTTCCACTCCAACCACCATGGCTGAGAAGGCTGGCGCATATGGCACCAAGGCCGCCGACACTGATTTCAGGAAGAAATGGGATAAGGAAGAATACGCTGAACGGGCGCGGAAAAAGGACGAGGAAGAACGGACCAGAATGCAAGAAAATGAGGAGCGCATGAAACAAGGTACGCAATATTCACAGTTGGCTTTTTAGGCCGGGTACTACTTCGTTATACAGGCAGGAAACCGCGCAAGGCCCCAAAGGAGGACCTTCCGAAGCCGACAGAGCTCATGAAACGTCGAGAAGCCTCTCTCGAACTGGACAAGAATCTCGGAAAAACCATGGTTGTGCAGAATCCCGGCGCACGAGGGCCGGGGCAGCCTGGTTTCTTCTGTGAAACTTGCAATCGAAACTACAGGGACAGCACAGGTTATTTGGATCACATAAATAGCAAAGCACGTATGTCAACACAACGATCGCCAATTGTGTGTATCTCTAAACATAACCATAGATCTCAGGAAACTTGGTCAGACGACCCGCGTGGAACGCTCTACCCTCGCACAGGTTCGCGCTCGAATAGCATATCTACGGGAAAAAACCAAAGAGGCATCATCCGCCAAGGCTTTTGATTTTGATCAGCGGCTTGCAGAGGTCAAGGCGAAAGAAGATACTCGGCGAGCCGAGAAGAAGGCTCAGAAACAGGCTCAAAAGGAGGAAGCTCGTCTTGCACTTGTCAAAGATACTGTCATGGATGGTGATGATGAGATGTCGAAGCTCATGGGCTTCGGCGGCTTCGGATCCACCAAGAAATAATCATCTGTTGATACCCACACAACTTCAAATTGTATCTGTAGCCACAACTCACTGTATCATCACACCTGTCATCACTTCATCAAAACTCGCGTCTTCGCATGCGCCAACCTAATTGCTCAGCAGGTAATGTACAAATTCCGCCACATGATTCTTGTCTACTTCTAGCCTTCTGAAATTATTATGCCCGAACCAGTGACAGCACGAACTTGACGTCTGCTACCTCCTGTTCCTCTTCAATCACGAGTTCCCCACCGTTTCTAGTCTTCACGTCAGCAGGCACGCTACGGATGGTCTTCTGAATGGCTTCCGCGTGCTCCTTGAGGGCGTCTTGCAACTCTGCCCCCGAGCCCTCTTCGAAGCAGTAGTACACGTTCAGATCATCAGTGGCTTGCAGTCCAGCCTTTTTCCGAAGCTTCTGTACCCGGTTGATGACCTCTCTCGCAAGCCATTCGCTCATCAGCTCCGGGTGGACTTGGATATCCAGTCTGACCACGACATCATTATCGGTATGGGTTGCATACTGGCCTTCAGAAGCGGGTGGTAACTCGAGGTAACGTTGCACGGTCAGGTCACCAGCGACTAACTCGATGCCATCAACTGTGAGCTTCCCTGAGTCAACGTATGCCTTGACATCGGTGGTGGAAACATTGGGAAGCGCGTTCTTGACGCGTCCGAGATCCTTGCGCAGTTTACGGCCTAGCGTACCCCAATCTGCGACAGCTCGGTAGCCAATGCCACATGCGGCCTCGTCGGTGGTGAATACCACGTCGCGTACGTTAAGCTCTGACTGAATGTAACGTTGCAAAGACTGTACATCGGCAATGTACTGCTCCTCGGGATGGAAGATAAGGAGTTCTCTCAGAGGCGTCTGTGTATCGTAGATTGGTTAAAGTAATTCTTATGACGGCGAATAAAGCTTACCTTCAAGGACAAGTTATGCTTCTCCCGGATATACCGAGTAAGATCAATTACAGCTTGCATGCGCTTCACCTGGCGCTCGATCACCTCATCAAAGTACTCTTCCTTGACATCGGGGAACATGAGGAAGTGAACTGATCGCGCATCGGGAACGGAAGGATCCTCCGGGATATATTCACGCAGAGTCTGATATAGGTTCTCCGTCATGAAAGGCGTGTACGAAGACTAGCAGAGCATCAGCATGGTCAGTCATGGGATTTTCATGTGGAACACGCACCATAGTCCTGCAAAGCGTGAATAGTGTCTCGAAAAGCGTGTTGAGGGCGGCAATCGTGTCCTCTTTACCATCCTCGCCCTTCAATCTTCGCCGATTGAACCGGATATACCAGTTCGTTAGCTCGTCGATAAGATCGAGGAGTCGCGGCAAGATGGTGTAGAGCCTGTAGGCTTTCATCTCATCCTTCACAAGTTTGATAAGAGATTGACACCGAGCAAGGATCCATCGATCCATGACGTTGTTGGAGACAGGAGCATGTGGGTTGTACATGAACCGCACGCCAGTGGTTTTGTTAAGAAGCGTCACTTGGCCAATGAAGAATCGGACGGAATTCAACCAGGGAAGAAGAACGCGAGAGATAACATCCCGAACACCTTCCTCACGGAAGCGCAAGTTTTCACCCCGCACAATGGGAGAGTTGACCAGAAACATCCTGGGACGAAGTAGGCTTTGAAGTAGCATATATTACTGAGTTGACACTGACCTCGTAGCGTCCGCACCATATTGGTCAAAGATAATATGAGGGTCGGGATAATTTCTAAGACTTTTGCTCATCTTCTTGCCATCGGCAGCGAGCACGAGACCGGTGACAATTAAATTCTTCCACGGTGCAGTGCCGAAGAGATGAGTTGAGAGAATGAGCAACGTGTAGAACCAACCCCGAGTCTGATCAATACCCTCTGACACGAAGTCACCCGGGAAGTTCTTGAGAAAAGACTCTTTATTTTCGAATGGGTAGTGCGATGATGCAAATGGCATACTGGAATGGTCCCATTGTTAGTGTGGTTTGCAGGATTGGGGAGCCGAGTTACCTTCCAGATTCGAACCAGCAGTCAAAGACTTCCTCCACACGTCTCAAGACGCCCTTGCCCATTTTCGAAGGAATAGTCAGATGATCAATTTTTTCGCGGTGAATGTCTGTGAGGCCAACAGCACCAGTCAGCTCCTCGAGTTCGGCGATGGAGCCGATGCAGACAACCTGTGCTCTGATCAATTCACACCCATGTTGAAAAATCCTGACACTAACCTCTTCATAGTCATCGCTAACCCACAGAGGTAGTGGTGTACCCCAGTACCTGTTTCTAGATACATTCCAGTCACGTGCATTTGCTAGCCAGTTCCCAAATCGACCATCCTTGACATTTTGGGGCACCCTGATAAACAGAATTGGATCAACATTTGCAGGGAAGCGGACGGCGCACTCACCATAGTGTGTTCAGGTTGTTGGTAACAAGCTGGTCTACGATAGGTTGTACACGGATGAACCACGACGGCACAGCACGATAGATTAAGGGTGTTCCTGATCTGGGGAAGAAGTCAGCGTACCGATCAATGTCCTGTCAAGAGGCCTTACCGCCAGCAGAACGGATAGGAATGCTTGATGGTCGATTGCACAATGAGACGACCTTTCGCCTTCAAGACCTTCATGACTTCTTTATCTGCAACCTTGAAACCAACGGTGAGCACCGCTAAATAGCTCAATCAATGAATAATGACAAACTTTGATGTACATGCCCTCGAAATCGGTAACTGGCTTAGTGAATTTGCCAGCATCATCTAAGGGACAGGGAGCCATCTCTCCAGTATAAAGGATACCATTTTCGATAGCAACGCGAGCGTCATCTTCACCGAATGCCGGGGCTTGCTGTACGATGCCTGTACCGTCCGTCGCCGTAACATATGTATCCACAAGCACGCGAAATGCGCGATCCTTATACTGAAGAATGGTCGGAAACTGCACGAAAAAGGAGGCAATTCACATACTTGTTCTGTGAAATACTCGAAGAGCGGCGTATATCTCCATCCCTTCATTTCGATACCCTTGTAAGATGCTAGCTTCTTGAACTTTGCTTTCTTTGGATCTTTGTAGAGAGTCCCAAGAAGTTGATCACAAAGTATGTAATTTGTGTTGTGTTCTTCATCGTGAATCTTGATGTAAGTGAGCTCGGGATGAACGCACAGTGCTAGATTAGATGGGAGGGTCCATGGGGTAGTCGTCCAGGCTAGAAGCGATGTGCTAGGATCTTCAACTAGCGGGAATGCGATTGTGACTGCAGGATCGTTTACATCCTTGTAGTCTAGCCCTGCTTCAAAGTTCGAAAGTGGGGTGGTACATCCTGTAGAATACGGCATGACACGCTGGCCACGGTACACCATGCCCTTTTTCCAGAGCTCCGAGAACGCCCACCACTCGCTTTCCATGAAAGGCGTATTTAGTGTTTTGTAGTCGTTGTCAAAGTCAATCCATCGACCCATGCGCTCGACGGTGACGCGCCAATCTGAAGCGTAACGCATGACGATGGCACGACATTCTGCATTGTATTTTTCGATTCCCATGGCCATAACGTCACTCTTGCCAGTGATCCCAAGTTTCTTATCGATCTCATGCTCGACGGGGAGACCATGAGTGTCCCAACCAAATCGACGCGTGACATGATGGCCTGTTACATGGGCATGTCGAGTAACTATGTCCTAGATCAAGGAAGCGGGCGTTAACAGATCGGCCAACGATAAAGATCAGATATTACTGGAATCACATACCTTGATGGTACCCGCGAGAAGATGACCATAGTGAGGCAGACCAGTCGCGAAAGGAGGACCGTCGAAGAAGACATATTCTGGTTTGCCTTCTGATAGCTTCAAACTTGTCTGGAAAGCATCTATCTCGCGCCAGTAAGCGATGACCTTCTCCTCCTCCTTTGGAAAGTTGAATGGTTGGGTTACTAGTCCGAGAGACGCTGATAAGCAACATAATGTACGGGCGTAGTCACCAAGCTACGCACTGTCTTGTTTCTGGAATGACATCCTAGTACCTCGACTTCAGCAATGGTGTGATCTGTATGAGTAACCCTGTCGCAGTGAAGGCGATTCTTTTGAAGTGATATCTTGATCTAAAGTGTGACTCGAGTTTCGGATTATGACTCGGATATCAAAACCAAACACTGTGGGTATGTGTGTCACCAAAAAACGTAGATCATGGACTAGCGCTCGCGAAAAACAGCTGAACAGTGTAGATCGATGGATGTAACGATCAATTCAATTCACAGACATCGTTATATCGTACTACAATCTTGTAACCCCTTCGAAAGCAAAATTTTGGATCCCGCGTCGATGACTTTCGGCAAACAGCGACTGAGTCAGAATGGGCCAAGAGTTGTCTCGTCAAAATACGAACTTCGACGCCGGCGAAGCTTGGTGAGTCACTGGATTATCCACCCAAAGTTGTCAAATTTCTGAGTCGTTGCCGCAGTTTCGCGCGCATAACGGACATGGGCGGACAAAAATATTCACTTGATTTCTTGTGACTTTGTCGGTCCCAAATCAACTGACATCAAGGTCCGAGTTGTCATTCACCGGCAACACTCGACACTGATCGTCATGATACTCTTTCTGGAAGTCCAAGGGAAGATGCGAGCTGAAATCGACTGAGGCATACGCAGTGATGCGCTATCCGCTTTCGCAGACCAGGATACTTGGCCGTACATTGAAGAAAAGTTCCTTTACCACTGTTTCTCATTCATTTTCCGAGAGGCCATGTCGCGCAACTGTGTTAACGCTGACCAGTTTGACCCGGGACGGTACCTGCTTCACGACGGCAAGCTCTCGCCAACCGCAAGGATTGCAGGGAGCCCTCTCTTCTGGTTTGGAAGAAGGTTTATCACAGAGAAATTGTTGTGGTAGCCTCCTTGTAGGTCTCAGCAACAATGCGCTTCTTGAAGGCCAAAGACACGAAAATTCGACCCATCGAAATCACCCCAGTGATTACAAATGGTGTTGCATCGCTAGTTTCTTGATTCGATGGAACTCGACTTTGATCTTGAAGTCGTCCAGCATCATCCCTGCGTTTCATGAGCAGGGTCCATTTTGTCGCCGGTGCACTATTTATGCATGCTGTGAGTAGTCGTGCATCGATGTATTTCATTTTTGATCAAAACAGACCGAATTTGCAAAAATCTATGACTTTGAGTCCAATCGATATCGACGATCTCTCAAATTTCAAACCCGATTCCTTTTCCTTGTTTTCCGATCCGATATTTGAATCGTTCTTGATTAAATTTAGATTCTTAAGCCCATACAGCTGGACGTTGAAGCTTAAGGCCCTTGTCAGATGTTAGCAATGAATCACATCACGGAATGGGCTCATCAAGCATCAATACTTCACAACGCCCGTGTCTTTCAAATAACGGTTCATGTCGATCTGGCGGATGAATTTATCTATTCGCGTCTGCTGAAGAAACATCATTTCTAAACTTTGGCGACGAGCACGTTTAGGGCGATAAATCGCCAGTAACTCCTTATGGTCTGATTGTTCCAATGTTTGACTGTTCTTGACTTCGCAAGGTCAACCATAGATATCCGTGCAATGAGTATACGGAATTACTTTGTGAAGCCAACTTTCATTGGATACGAAGCGTACGCCGATTCTTGATGTCGTTATCCAGTTGCCGTATCACATTCGGTTCGCTCGGGGTGGTTTCGGGCAGGTTTTCTGCGCTGGTGTAGTGGAGGCCTATAAGAATGTGATACTTCAGTGATGGGCGAGCGGAAAGAAACGTATACGATACACATATGGTGATCCTTATAGTAAATAATACAGATGCGAATTAATAAAGATAGTATAACAAGACAACTGTCCTCAGGACCCTCGTTTTGCATATTCTGGACATTGCTCTTTCATGAATTTCTCAAGCTTTACTGCGTTCCTATGGTATATCGATGTTTCGGGGTTGTACAGCTTGCAATTATCGACCACCAGTTGAACATCGTCAAGAAAGAATTTCAGTGAGGAGTACTGATTCGTGTCCAATTTGTGTTCCATCGTGCTGAAATCTGATGGAGATGTCAATGCAAAATATATGACAGAGGATTTGATACAGACCCATAGGTCTCTTGATAACACCGTAGTAATCTGGGACCTCATCGGCATTGACTGGGTTTAAGAAAGCCCAGGCTAGGGGATGGGCTTTAAGATCGGACAGGAACCGCTGCATTTGTGTGTGCTCGGCACTTTTCCCGGAACGTGTGCTGCAAGAAATTACATACAACCCACTCAGACCGCAAAAGGCAACCTACCTGTGTTCCATGCCGGGCGTCCAACCGCTCTCTCCTACAACAAATTGGAGGTGCCAACTCACTTAAAGAAACGATGACGTACTTAGCCCTGGGACCTCCTTAGGATCCACTGTGATTCCTTCCAGACCACCTTCTTGGAATTGTGAAAGACCCTGATATACGATGTGCGACTTCGACATCTCGCGGATCTTGGTGAGGATTGCCTCTCGTTGCTGAGAGATGATGTTGACTTTATCAAGATAATTGACCTTGCGCAACATGGTGCATTGCATGATCGTCCCGCCTTCGTAGTCCTTGATGTACCCTGCCCACACAGAGCGATCAAGTGTGATCTCTTTCGAAAAGCCTTGCTTCTTGAAGAATACTACTGCAAAATTGTCGGCGTAGGTGAGGAAGTGCATCACTTCGGGGTATGTACGTTTGATGTGTTGTTTGAAGTTGTCCATGAGCATGCCACCGTAGCCCTGTCATAGAAGCTGCAGTCGCATACATGATGGACGAGGCCTTTGCCTACCTTCACTTGGTCCACGGATGCAGTAGCAAAGAAGACGATCTCCGCAAAGCCACGGTGTGGAAAAGGCCTATAGCAAATACCACCTACGACCTTATAACCACGTTTTATGATCGCGAGTGATTTCGAGTTGTGGTCATAGACTAGACGCGCAATGTACTCGCGCGGCATCATAGGCAACTGTGTTTGGAACAAGGTCTTTAGACCAGTGAGAATCACTGTAGAGCGCGGCTGTCGGTCGTTCTCCACTGCAGTTATCTCAATAACTCCCTTGCGCAGCTCCACAAAAGCAGCTTTTTCTGGCTTGTGAGTAGGCTTGACAGAATAAGCGTCAGTTAAGCGAGAAATAGTAATAAAACTTACTACAGCAGATGATGCTGGCCCCGTGTCTACCGTAACTCCAGTCGCAAGGCGTGTGAGTTGACCCTCATCCATCTTATCTTCGACCTTTACTTTAAGATCCGAGCTGCGACCATTGGCAACGCCATTCTTCTCTGACCTTTTGTCTCCCGTGGGAGCGGTCTGCGCTTTTGACTTCATACTGGAGGTCTTCTTCCCGCTTCTGTGCGTCACAGTCTTTCTAGAAGTCGTTCCTGTGGCCGCAGCATTTGAATCTGCAACTTGGGCGGCTAAAGGCTTATCGTCGTCGTCATCATCGTCATCTTCATCGCTGAGTGAAGAGGAGGACAGTCGTCTACGTTTTGAAGGTGGAGGCTCGTCACTGAGTACGGAAGAATCCGGGGACATTGGTCGATCAACCGGGGAAGATTGTGCTGAAAATTTTGAGGAGGTCGCAGGGAGGATCGATGTAAATGACGTACGGATGGAAGGAGACGATACGCTAACCATAGAGATGGACGTCTTCATTTGTTGCCTGAGGGAGTCGATGTCTTCATCTGTATAGTTAAAATCAAGCTGCCTGTCTGCTTCCTGACACGGTGCGCGTGCTGTGACTCAGCGTGCATATAATGACGTGAGAGAAGACGTACTTGAAGAAGTTCATCAATACGAATTGCAAGACGCGCTCTACGAGCAAATTCCTCCCGTCCCAAGGCGGCTAGTTGACTACCGTGGTCTGCTACATCGTGGCCACATATACATGTTTCGAGGTATGCGGGGCCATCCTCTTCGTCGGAGCCGTATTGTGTTAGGTCGCCAAGTAGAGACTTTTGGTGGATATCATCATCTAGAACCACCTCGACGCTTGCTGGGGGTCGCAGACCAGGACAAGAATCACAGGCGGTACAGAAAGAGTGCCGGGCTATCCTGAGTGCAAGTGCAAGGTCATTGTGATTAGCTTCGGATAAACAAGGATAAGACAGTCTCATGGGAGCAAAAGCTAGAATTACTATGTGGGGTTGCGTGCGAGCCAATGTATGAAAAGTATGAAGTAGTCATTTCCAAAAGCGGTGTGCCCCTGAAGCTATACGTGCAATTCGAGAAAAAGTATCAGGCATTATCAAGGCTATCGAGCTTTAAAAACTTATATTTTAATCCGCCATGTTAATGAACACACTAGACGAGGGCTGCCATGTCGCGCCGTGTCCATGTCAATGATGGACTCACTGCGTCCACACGATATCCACATCCACTCGATGCGCAAGATATAATCTTATGATGAGTCCTTGCAGCAGCGACCTGTCGCGTGGTTCTCGTGTTGGACGATCGATAATCTACTACTAGTACATATTGATATATAGTACAAGAATTCTAACACGGGCCGTGCAGCAATTTGAACGACTCGTAGTAAGTATCTCTACAGTAACATTGAACACATACTGCGTCAGGGGTTCCGGCCATCAATCAAAAGTGTCTTAACTGTTATTATAAAAGCTCAAATCTGTATCCTGCAAATCGCAGGTCCCCAAATTCTCTAATAATTTGAACACAAGTCTTCCACCACCTCTCCGGCCCTAATCCCCACCACACTCAATAGCGTCTCTGTTATCCCATGCGTTTCCTCTGCACAACCTTGCAAGTAGATCTTTGGAATAAGTCCATGACTAGCCGTCGGTAGTGGAAGAAGTCTATGACTTCGCGAGATAAAGATTGTATCTGTCATACTGGTGAGAAAAATGCTCAGTTACTCAGAAATTAGATAGCGCACCAGAATCCTTGGTCTCCGTAGATGTATATTGTGCATGTGTCTTCTCTCCGTTGATGCCCGTGACCGATGTCCGTGAATGACCGTTTATTCCGTTCGTGGCCGCTTTAAACGCGCCATTCTTCCCGTTTATGATCGCTCTAAAGTCGCGCTCCACAGAGAGGCGCGTGTTATCTGAAGTAGCGCACAGACCGAAATGCTTGCCTAAGCTGGATGATTTCAAGAGGCTCAGCCACGAATTTCGCTCGTAGCCAGTAGCGCAAACAATGGCATCATATGTCGCCTCGGAGAAATCTTGTGTGAGGGTATTCTGCAGAAGAACCGAGAATGTAGGTGTTTCTGTTTCTGTGGAGGTTTGCGAAGGATGCGTGCTAATCTCCGCTGACGCCAGGTTACTATAAGTTACGATAGTGATATGTGCATCGGTCGCAGCCAGTGCGTTTTTCTTGCGTCTAGCGATGTCACCGTCTACACGTTGGTCGTATAGGACGTTGAAGAGCTGTTGTCGCATCCTTGAATCACAATAAATTAGCAAAAGACATGCAACTCACTGAATCAAGTGTAATCGGATTTACTACCCCGTAATTTGTGCCCTCGTAGTCCGCCATCACTCTTCTTCGAGAATCACTCGGCAGGTTATACATAACATCCACAAATTCTGGATTGTATACCTGGTTCGAAAAGGGGCCGCCATCGCTCGATTTCAATGAGCCACCACGAATGATGAGGTGGAGGTCATGTGCTTGGCCGGTACTCTTGCCCATGCTAGTTAGCCGCGACTGAAGGTCGAGCAGTACTTCCACTGCGGACTGCCCCGCACCGACGACCGCGATTTTAAGTGGCCGAGTGATGGTCTTCATCGTGTCCAACATCGATTCTACAGAAGACACGTACGCAGAGCTGTGAATGATGCGAGGATGAGGTGAGATGCTCTGAATACACCGCGGGACCCGTGGTGAGCCTCCTGGCGAGATGATTAGATTTTCTGAACAATCCTCAGTCAATTCCTGCATGGCAACATTGCAATGAATCGATGCTGACTTGCACGACGAACGATAGTTTCTCCAGTGGTAAGCACGATGCTATGGACCAGCACGGTGCCTTCACCCCCTTCTTCAATTGCAATGACATTTTCGCCATACGCAACCTTGATGCCTTGACCTTGCACGTACCGCGCTACATGGGCAAGGTAATCGGAGTATTCCTTCCGAGTCGGGGTCATGCAATTCCGGTTGATGAACTCCACTAGACGGTTTTGGGAGTGCAAGTATGCAACGAAGGTGATTGGAGATTGTGGCGATCTCAAGGTCGCCAAATCTTTCAGGAAACTTGTGTTTCTTCCTCAGTTCCAAGATGCGATCGACATGAAATTGTACTTGCCTGATCTGCATACGGGTACCTGGGAGAAGCATACCCGGATGCCATTTGAATTCATGATGTCGCTCAATAAAGAGAGATTTGTATACAGATATCGGGCAGGTCTAGGATGCCGATGAATTCCAGATATGGTACTGGTACATCGGATTGACATACCTCTCTTGGTTGTTCTAGTAGCGCACCAGCAGCAGCAAGATTTGCTGGGCCAAATCCAAGGCCGATGACATCGTACACGTCCGCTGGTTGTGCTTCGGATGATACCATGGTAGAGAATGCTGATCTGAGAGTTTATGAAAAGTACTGAGCACCGTGAACCACGTCGGAAACTTGTAGATGATCAATATGTGAACGAGTGCAGTCGATATCGGATGGAGATCGGGAATCGTTGTATGGGGTATCATGGTTTTATAGCATCTATAATCCGAATTGCGACGGCACCCGCTCGAAACCTAGCTATGATATTGGTGTATCATGATAAGTCAAACTAAAAGCATCAATGCTAGTTTGTAATGCTTCCGGAACAAAGACATGACCGTGACAGTCAGCCAATGAAATTTGATTAGTTTCACAAAGTCTAGCTACGTCTATCTGACTCTATCATGCAATACTAGTTTATGTATCAATATTTGCCTCCGGAACAACACCATAGTCAGCCAATGAGACGTCTAGGTACCGGCGGCCCTGTTCGGCTCAACGTTGTCGGAGTTTTATTTACCTCAGGGGGGAGAGAAGGACATAAGTAGCTGGCACAGACATTGACAGATGGGAGAGGGGTGAGATGGGAGACCAAACTATCGGTCACGCCTGGATGGGTAACTCTAGCGGGGACTGCGTAGTCATTCACTCTAAAGTCTCTACCAAAAACAAGAGTTTCAATGGCTGCAATGAGGATAGTAGCCTTCTGCGAGGTTTGTAAGGTCATGATAGACCCGCACATGTTGTATGCACATACATGATAACGGCCTCTCATTTGGTAGACTGTATCAAACATTCAACAGGTAGACGGTAGACGTCAACGGATAGTGCGGAATTCGGTCGCCAAGCATAAGCACTTCTGAATCATCATAAATAGTAGACCCAAGACGCCGAAAGGTTGTACACCAATAGGAAATACGCCATTTGATGTCATTGGAGCGGTTATCCACATCCGTATCTGTCACCGTACGAGGCATGATTGATTGATCCACTATTGCGACATCCTAGTCATCAAATTCTAGAATAAGTCCTTGGTCGTCGGGCTCCCAAACATTGATTCAGCACGATCATAAACATTGCCTAGCAAAAACAAACCCACTTCAATTGACCAGGACTTTCTTTGCTACTTCTACAAAATGCGTGCGAACCCGGTGGTTTAATTTCGGGCTGGCGGAATGTTGTTGAATCTCGTGCCCAACTTGAGCGCTTGAGCTTGAAGCCAATTTCCCCTTTGCATCGCAAGCAGAAAATCGGATCTAAGCAAGGAGAGTTGATCTCAGCACTAGCCAGTCGAGTCGACACTATACTCGCAGCCAGGGTTCGCCAGAGTATATCCATTTACAATTTGACGCTGACTTCTGATAGAATCGACGTTGTGAGCAACGAGGAGCGCGAGCGCATATGTTGCCATCCGTCCTGAAGTGTAAACCACCCTTTAACTGATTATCTGTTTTGAATGTACTCACAAGATACTAAGCCATGGTTGAAGTTTGACGACCGTTAGTGAAGAATTGGCAATTGGACTGCTGGCTGACTCCACGTATGGATGTTAGTGTTCGACAACCATTGGTCACCGGAGTTTCATTGACCATAGCCGACACAATGTTGATTCTATTCCTATTTACCTCCAAGAAGTAATAGTGCCAGTGCATACCGAGTTTTTTTAGGTGTCCTTGCTCCAATCAGGCGGATGCGTTTCCAAGGTGAGTGAGTGGTTTGGGAGTTTTTGCATCGAATGGCATCTCTAACGGGAATCTTCCAGATCATGCAGGACTATAAAAGACGGTTTATCAGTCTGCTACCGACTCCGCGCAGGTCTGTTAGGGAGCTGGTAACTTGCTTTATCGCAAAAGAGAGATGAAAAGGCTCACTCTCGGACTTTCAGAGACATGCATGAAGCATGGGCTACCATAGATCGGAAAACCGTCACGAGATGATATCACCCTCATCAGTACTCGCAGCATTGATTCATAGTGGTTGAAACGATAAAGTTAAGCGGTCGTGGCTTCAGTCAGTGTGCCTGGACTTAAGGCTAAGCGTCGATCGCGTCATACTAGTTGGTGCTTGCGGGACCGTTTTTGTCGCGCGAGAGTTACGTTAATTCCCGACTCTCACGAAGTGTGGAGTAAGCGAGAATGCCGACGCTCTGTGTAACCGCGAGAAGATATTACCGTACCGTCATTTCTGCCGACAACTCCCTTACTTGACCCCTTTCGCAACATGGCGTGTTTTGCAAGCAATATCGCTGCATCGTATTATTTTAAGGATCATCCTATCGTGTTCGCTATAGCCCTTGCATGGTTACAGTTGGCCTCATCGACCACGTCAAGTCATCTTCAAGTTCGAAGTGCCACGATATGGCTCAGGTGATCACCTGGACTCAGGCAGTGACATTTGACGGTGCGAATATCAACCATTGTGTCAGTGGGACGTGGATGCCTTTTGCTCGATCTCACTTCAAGGGTGCTTGTTACGTCCATTACAGGGTGCCGCATCCAACGTTTTGGTATGCCTGGGACAGATCAACACTTAGTTCCACGCGCTCGCTTTGGCTCTGACTCGGAGACAGTGGCATCTGTGTTCCAGCGCTTTGCCCATCAGCCTACTAGTAGTGTGGTTCTTTCCGACATGCATTCACCTCTTGTAACCACATTAAATGCTGATCCTGTCTGGTTTGCTTGTATGCCTTCGTGCCATGTGGATAACCTAAGTATGATGTTGGCTCTTGGCGCTGCTGCTAAGTGCCTCGGCTGCCTCCAATCCTCGGCACGCGTCGAGAAAGAGATGGAGGTGACAGCTGACATTACAGTGCGGCTAAATAGGGAACATGGAATGGGCCGAGCAAACGTGAGATACTACTTGTAACCTCGATGGCTTGGGAATACAAAGCGTTGGGCGACTCTTACCGGGAAATGCCAGCCGGACACCAGAAATGAGTAGCGACGCATAGATCGTCGAGTACATGCATCCGGGGAAATGAATAATTGACCGATCGAGGGAGTCGGTGACTTGCGGCTCGCTGCGGCTGCGATACCCAATTGCACATTAATTGTACATACTCGTAAAACCAGTTCGCAAAACCGGTAGACCATATGCATGAACAGTAAGCAGGGACCCTGTCGAAGAAGTTCGCTCTAGTGTAAAAATTAAAATGAATAGTCACTTGTGCCGTTAAATAACAGGGCTCCGGCCTAATTGCATTTCATTTAATTATTTTCAATATGTTCCGAGCCGAGGGAGCTCGAGCACTTGTGCGGGTCCGACTCGGCGATGCACTGCGAGGTCTCACGTCGGCAATTCGGTTTGGATAAGTTCGCCTCGTACTAGACACCAGTCTAAGAGCTGGGCAGGGCGGCGAATACCTTTCCCAGGGCACATGTCTTGGCGGGATAGTAAAACGATGTCAAAAATTTCAACAGTTGCTTAGGACAACCATACGTAGTACGTACGTACTGGAAAAATGCTCATAGCTGTAGTCATAGCACAAAAACAATGTGCTGGGAACAATGTGTGGCACTTCGAAAGCTGTGGTCGTAACCCAACGACGATGTATAACCGCTTGCAAGTGGAAGAGACGTCGGAACCAAAATTTGATAATGCGCGTCAAGAAAGGAGATGAAATTTTTGAGGTGGCATCCGATTTTAAGGCAGGAGACGGTGAACGAGAGAATGGCGCTAGCTATAGGCGGATCATCTCATATGAAGACATTTAATTTCCGCGACTTGTTCCGCGAATTTGGTTGACCACAGCCAAACTACAACTAAAAACTGCATAAATGTCAACTGCCAGTGCATATGGAGTCCAAGAGCTCGAACCTATTTTCAGGCGAGTTTCATTCAATTTCTGAAGACCCGCGAAACAAACAGGCTGCGCTATTCACTGGTAGCTGGACAACTATTTAGGCTCCGGATAATTGTCATGGGAAGTGACGAAATAATAACCGCAACGGTTGGTAGCCTCGTGTATACGACGACAGAGTAGCAACTTGACAAGGGACAAATAGAAAAAAGATTCCACGGATGCAAATACACGATCACATGACATTGTTGAGTGTGGAACAAAGCGGTATTCTCACGGTCGAGAAAGCGGCCCATAAACGCACTGCTGTAAATTAACTGTCATTGATTTCTTCTCAAACCTTTGTTCCTCCCCAACGTTGATTACAGTGACGACGCCAACAGCAGCGACGAAGACGACGAAAACCACACAACAGCGACGATGACGGCGCTCGTCTCGACGTCTGTCCCACAGTACATAGCTTCTGTACAAAAATCCAGAAATAGAGCACGCGACCAGAGCGTCTCTCCAATATCCCCAGGATGTTGCACAACCCATTATCAAACTCCCCCAAAGCTCAAGGTGTCATCTGAGCACCTGTCACCAATGTTGACACCTTCTCCTCTTAGACGACGACCACTGTTTCCAACAGATGCCCAACATAAAGCAGATAGACTGGCTCAGGAGCAGGACCACGATGACAGCGATATCTTCTTACAATCTCCATTCAAATCACCCCCTCTAGTGCACCGTCTATACCCCATCTCACATCCTAAACCAATCAAACCAATCATGTTAGATGACGATGAAGCGACCCTTTTTCTCTCTTCTTCATCCGCTGTATCTTCCCCTTTCTTTCACCACGCGTCCACTCAGCCACTACTCACGCCAGTCAAGGATTCCCATCGTGCTATACTAGCTGCAAAGCAACTCAATTCGCAGCCTGCACATCGTGTGGGCGTAGGTACCAAGCGCAAATCGGCGCAATCCGGCGGTGGCGACTTCTCTACGCCTTTGCGTCCCGTCTCATCAGCCACGTGCACCCCTCTTAATATCTCTGCTCCGAAACCCGACCCTTCATCTGGTATCGCCTTCCACCGTCTTGCACCTCTGCCAGCACCTCGCTTTACCCCCCAGCCAAAGAGTAAAGCTGATACCGACGCATTTCTCAAGAAACAGGCAGAAACAATGAAGCGGCTGCGCATTCGAGATCTTGATGACTCAGATGAGGACTGGGGTATCATAGATCAGGATTCCGACGGAGAACCTGTACAAAGGCTACCTGCGCTTCGCAAATGCAAATCCCGGTCTATTAGCCCGAAAAAATCTCTCCTTATCAACGCTGCGCTAGTGCCACAGAAAGGTAGCTCAAAGGATGAGGTAACTGAAGCTATCTCTCCAGGAGGGCATATTATCAAGCGTCGGGCACGTTCGAGGCCCGTTTCCATTGAACTCCTCGAGAGTGTGAACCACTCACCGTCACCCAAGGTTAGAAGCTACACCGATATCGGCATTTATATATATTCCATTGTGCTGACAAAACCTTACTCTAGGCTGAATGTTCCAATACGAAGCCACCCACTGTGCCGATAACATTTCCTTCTGTGTCTCGCGATCGCAATCGGCCCACTTCCTTTGTTGGTTCGCCCTCCCCTGTACCACGAAGACGACTCACAGGGTCCAGCGGCCCTAATCCCTTCCTTTCTCAGCCACCCTCCCGTCTCAATTTGCATTCTCAGCCCCGCCCCCGCGCTTTCGCCCGAATGGCATCCAATAGTTCGGCTACTCACTTCTTCGGGCCCTCAATCCCTCAATCCGTGCAGTGCTCACGCAAGCGAACTAATTCTTCCGTCGACGCTACTCTGGATCTGTGCATGCAGTCCCATCTCAGTCCGTCGAATCGACATAGCTATGCCGGTCCAGACTCGGCTGGTGTCTCCGTTGCCCCAATGCCATGGACGCTGCGGTCGGGTTTGGACACACCCTCGCCAAACTCTTCGCCTCTGAATGACGGTCCAGGCACGGTCTACTCAGATGACGAGGACATGTTATTTGAAGGCCCAACTGAATCCTCGTTTGTGTTTAGCATCACAGAAGGAACCCCTTCTCCACGATCACAGAAAGGCAAGGAAGGATTGCTACCCTCCAAGTATAAGCCACGCGACTCTGGCATCGTCCTTAGCGACGACGAGTCGATTCCCGCGCGAAATTCGGCGTTAAGCAGGAGTTCGAGCTCTATTTACTCTGATAATGATAACGGCGATGATCTGGTTACACCTGGAGTCGTGCCTGGTGCACTTTCCGGTTGGCCAAGGATCTCGGGTGTTGACGACGCGCATCTTCATTCATTCAATCAATCCCATCCATATCAATATTTTAATCATGACGAAGACGACGTCGACGCATTCATCTTACGTACCTTAGAGGCTGGTGGGAAGCCTTCTGCTTCCGAGGGGAAGAAACCACCCGGAACGCCTGTGAAGAAGCTCAAGAGCCACTTTGGGCTCGATGGTGGGCGACCATGGCAGAGTGCTGTTGCATCGAAGATTGGGTTTTCGTTTGATGGCGTGGAGGGGGGGAAGGGGAATACGAAGAAGCCACGGAAGAGTTTGCCTGCTGCATTTCCTCTCCCGCTTCTGAAAGGTAACACTATGACGACCAAGACTGGTGGATCGGATACCGAAGAGGACGATGAAACTATAAGTCCCAGTTCGAGGAAGCAGTACAAGGGTCTAGGACTTGGCCGTCCCGCTGGGAGGTGGCTTATGCGCCGCAGCAGCAGTGGGGCGTTCTCGAGTGGGGAAAGCACAGGTGGCACGCCCACACGGCGAAACATTAATCTCAAAGGTGCGTCCGGCTCCGCGTTCATTTACGATCGGTCGTCTCATTGTATTTCATGGTTTAGACTGGCCAATACCTGCAGCCCGTACTTTAACCATGGACACCACGGGCTCACGCTCGAGTTCGAATAGCTCCATGATCTCACTGAACTCCCCAACGATCGCGCGGCATCTGCCCTCAAAAATATCTGCCACTCATTCGCATTCTCCGCTTGGACCACGGTCACGGAAGATGTCTGTTATCGAGCACGTGAGGAACGTCTCGGACGCTGGTCGCTTCGAGAAGGAGTTCGTTGAGGTCGAGCAGGTTGGGAGTGGGGAGTTTGGAAAGGTCATCAAAGTGCGCGCTAAGATTGGGCGCGGGCTTGAGGACACCGTGTGGGCTGTCAAACGATCAAAGCCATTTGAAGGTCCTCGGCATCGGTGGGTTGTTATGTCATTCGCACATTTTGTTTATCTTGACATATGATGACAGCCTGCGACTACGAGAGGAAGTGGACATATTGGCACATCTATCGGGGCGGGGTGCTCATCCAAACGTACTGACGTACGTGGACAGTTGGGAGCAAGACGACGCGCTTTTTATACGCACAGAGCTCTGTGAGCTTGGTAATTTTGCGAGATTCTTGTGGGAGTACGGGCGGGCCTTTCCGCGCCTGGACGAGGCGCGGGTGTGGAAGATAATGGCGGATTTGAGCAACGTGAGTACCTGCGGGCCAACGGAAAAACTTTTTTCGGGTCCCTTCTTTTTCTTCCGTTATACATGCATATCTTCACTTGGTCCGCTCATGTGGTCTGAGAAGTTGTTGTTGTTTATGGTCTATCATCCACTTTCCGTCTTGTCATGTCTTTTCTTGGATATTAACCTCGTGCCTGCAGGGTCTGCGTTTCATCCACGAAGCAGGGATCATCCATCTAGACCTCAAGCCGGCAAATATCTTCCTCACTCGCGAAGGCCGATTCAAGATCGGGGATTTTGGAATGGCCTCGGTGTGGCCCCGACCTGGGGGCGCATTCGAACGCGAGGGGGATAAGGTTTACCTCGCGCGGGAAGTTCTACAGGGAACATACGGCAAGGCTGCCGATATTTTCAGGTATGTTGAGCCGTGGATATGGACGTGAGCATAGAGTGGACCCTGATTCTTTAATGATCCTGCAGTCTTGGGATGACGATGCTAGAAACGGCCACGAATATCGTTGTGCCTGATCAGTGAGTTGACATGTGGTTTTTCCTTTTGGAAAGTAGTGATGGTTTGTTTGTAGGGGAGATGGATGGCACAGACTACGGCAGGAAGATTTCAGCCAGATGGATCTGGACGGGAGCCCGGAGCTGTTTGCATTGATCAAGAGCATGATGCGAACTGATTCTGCTAGACGTGTAGATGTGCACGGTGTTTGCGCTCATACTGTTGTAAGCCGAGCTCGCGCGGCTATGGAACGCACATATGAGGAAGCCAAACGGGATGGCACCTCGCTGTTTGCTGCATCCCCACTTGCAGGTGTTTCTAATACGTTCTTGGAGGAGATCCTTGGCCGTGACTATGACGACATGGACCTGAGCCCATAAAAACACGACAGGAAGGAAGAAAATCCTCAAAATGTGAAATTTTGGTTGTACGTTTCTTGGGACATTGTTTGCCAGTATAACATATTAGGTTGCGATCGACGCAACTCATCGAGCACCCCCGCCTTACACTCACCACACGATATCTATGACCTACCTCACGTCCTCCATCCATCCATATATTGATATACCTACCACGCACATGATCTGTCTGACCACATTCTAGGGCTCGAATGTGAATTGGTACTAAGGGATTTGTTATACATAGCGATAAAGCGTAACCCATACATAGTTCGTAATATTAAGATTTTATGCGCAATATGATAGTGCTAGTAGTTGGCTCCGACGGGGATCAGATAGCTAGTTTGATTTAAGAAGTAGGACCCTAGCCATCGAGGGAGAGGGTTCATCCGCGGAAAGATGATAGAAGAAGGGGTGGCGATGTCCCAAGTATGCTATGGTGGCTCTAGGCCTGTCCGGAGAGTTACAGTAGTAGTTCTTTGGATCTGCGTGTTGCATCATGTTGCCATTGATGAGAATCTGAAGATCACTAAGAGTTTCAAGGGAGGGGTCGATTAAATTGACGATTCCATTCTTCTTCTCTTCTTCACCACTCTGACACGTTAACCGCAGTTCGTTCGTTTGTTCATCGTTCTTTCTTTTCTTCCTCCGTTCGTCATCGTCGTCCCTGAGGCAGTAACCCTGGACTGACAGTTTATTTTGACATAGTGACCCCAGACTTATCGACCTAGCAACGTTCCACAGCCACGAACTGCAACTTTTTTTTATTTTCTTCCAACCATAGTAAGGCAAGTTCGTTCAAATCTAACTACTGGAGCTTACTTACCTTTAAAATTTCATTAGATTATCTATTCAAAAGCTTTATGGGACATTCAAGTTCACGGCTCAAATCGATAAAAGTTTGTTTGTGTCAACGAAGATCGTAAACTCTATAATATGGACCCTGGCTTTATTGCCAAGCCTCACTCTCGCTTCTCTCCCTCCCACACCAATCCTCTTTCCGCGTTATATCGCGTCGATCTCTTTCCTACTCCTTCTCACAGTTACTTCCTCCCAAACCAAATGGACCAAAGCTCAAGGTATACCACTGGAACTACCTGTATCCCTTCATTGTTCCCTCCAGGCGTAGACCCAAATACCGTCGACTTCAGAACTTTCTTTCCTTATATTCCAAACGAGGTCAAGCATAGAAAGCGTACCTCTCGTACACAGCTCAAGGTCCTAGAGGATATATTTCGTAAAGATACAAACCAAATGCTGCCCTGCGTAAAAAGTTAGCAGCAGAACTTGATATGCTTCCACGTGCGGTCCAGGTGCGTTCTAAACGTCAATTTGTCGCGTCCTCACTGCTTAATCTCGTGTGCCACCGAAAGGTGTGGTTTCAAAACAGGTATGTTGCGCTCTCTTCTCATTCGCTTTTCTAATTCAACTTATTCATTCATTCTCTCTTAGGCGTGCAAAGGACAAGGCTCTTCGTAAAGAGTTCAGGACTCGACTCAGCAGGATTCTCCTTCGGCTCTCTCTCCTCAAAAGTCTCAGTCTTCCAGGGACACCTCCCCCAATGACTCTTCCAATTCTTCCACCCCCACGGAAAAACCCACGCACCCTGCAGAAGACGATCAACCACCCTCACCAGAGCCACACCCAGTGGAGCGATCACCAACAGCTGAAAGTCCTCTTACGAAGTTTTCCTTTTCTCTTCCTGCGCCCCCTACAGAAGCTTGGCACAGTAACCCAGCCACTCCTGCCGAAATTCCCCCACATGTTCGCCATTTGCCAGCGGACTTGACTTGGCAGGACAATAATGATCTTCTGAACACACGTAGAGGGTCGCTGCCAATCACCATGTCCACGCCAAGTACAGACGCCAGCCAGCCGTCTTCCCACTTCCCAGATAGACGCAAGTCTATGGACGTCAGTCTCCTTAGGCTCATGCATCATCCGTTCGCACGCGTTGCAAAGGAGAAGAATGACGCGATCTTTCTCAGGCCGCCCATATCTCCTGCAGGGTCGGGTCAGTCCATGGCCCGTCCACCATCCGGCCTCGGTGGGCCAAGCATACGTGCAGCAAGTTACAGCTCTTCTACTTCCTACAGCCCTTACACCCGCCCTTCTTTGGCTCATAGAGCGTCAGAGCCCCATGTCTTCTCGCCTACTCGCTCCTCCCTTGTACCGGAGATTCGTCCACCGTTTCCGTCCTCGCACGTGCCGCGCCGGCTCTCAGACAACCGCTTTACAATGAGCTCTAGAGCGCTCCCGTCGCCTATTCCTGGACCCCTGCCAAAGCCTGATTTCCAGTTTGGCGCTCCGACTTCTGGGTCCCCTCCACATGTCTCACCGGATGCAGAATCTCCCGGGAACATGCACGCATGGGCGTTTCCTCGCAACGAGGCAGATCAGGACACGGAGGATTCGTACAGTTCTACTGGATTATCTAGATTCGGCTCGATTGCTAGCATCTGTGGGAGCGACACCAGCGCGACCAGTGCAATTTATTCGGACGTCAGCAGTTGTGTTGGCGTCGATCATTTCGATTCTAATGGCAGGAGAGGGTCTTGGTAGGCTGCGCTTTTGCGATCGATACGTTCGTTCATTGATGTTTTTTACGTTACAGTGCATCCAACCTCGAAACGCGTATGTCCGGTTTGAACATGCGGTCCAGCCAGGGATCGCTCAATGAGGCTCACTTAAACGCCGCGTCTTCATTTTCCTACCAACACAGGGAGCACCTGTTATCACAGGAACCAGGGTACTCTTCCCCTGCTTCCACTGTTTCACCCGGCGGAAGTCCACACCCTGGATACAACAAGGACCCTGGTCCTTCGGGTCTGCGAACGAGCGAGGTTTCGTTTGGTTACAATCCTGTAATTAGTCATTTTACCTCGAACGTTTTTGATGAGATGCTGACGTGTGGCTACGCAGCTCCCACCTGAAACTAGCGCCAACACCTATCTAGGTCCCACGGAGCCCGCCACAGCAAGCCGCAGGCCCAGTATACCCACCATCCAAGAAGGAGTGCCGCACAATCATATTCAGAACAACATCGAACACAACTCCTCATATCCCACGCCTGTAGACACGACGGCCCCGTCCAACGCATATCATTTCGCCCCAGAATCCAACCAATACTCCCACACAGGAAACTATCCACCATTTCCGCGGGATAGCACGTTTCCTCCCACGGAGACCTCATACGCCCAACCTGGGTTGCAGTACCCAGCAGAGAGCAGTTTTGCGTTGAGCTCTGCTCCGTCTGCTAATATTGGAATCGGTGGCGGTATGAGCTCGTATGTGTCGCCTCCGGCTGAATACACATTTGCTGTACCTCCTTCAAATAGCGTGGGGCATGGTGGGGAGCGGTTTAGTGGATATAGCTAAGGCGGCCGTCGACTTTCCTGGACCCCTGTCCATATCTTGCCATTCTCATCGTCCGTCCGTCTGGAATTCGCATGTACCATAATTTACTACTGCCTTTGCTCGCTGCTATTATTCCGTGGTCGCTGCAAATTAATTCGGTCATGGTCTCGTGGGTTTTTTTCGAACCTGTCGTTTCGTTGTGCTTTATGTCCATCACTTTATTTACTTTTACTTTTTTCAATACTCATACTGATACACTCAGCACTTGCACTGCCAGCATGTCCCTTTCGTCCCGTTGTCCATCACCCTGTCACTCGTTCGTTCGCTACTCCCCTCTGCTCGTCGTTATCTGGTCATGCTTGCTGTTCTCTGTTTTGTGTCGTCCATCATAGTCCATAGTCTCGTATTGCCTCTATTTTTTTAGTTTCTTATCTCCATCTCCATCTCTTTTTTTTTGCTCAACCAACACCATCTTTATCCCATCATATTTTCGTTTCGTGCGATTTTGCTCGGGTTTCTGGCTCTACTTAAATTAATGTACTTAGTTTAATCCTTTTGTGAATTCAGTCGCAGCTGTCTTGGTGCAATGTCTTGGGGGATCGACAGGGTCGCGTCGTCTACAGGGGTAGGCCGTGTGATGGCCGCCATGGCTAGTTTCAAATTACGGAGAAGTTGAAACGAAGACTGGTAGAGACTCGGACGAGACTCTTGAGCCTGCACCCCAATCTAGAGAAAGACTGGTATTCGGTTTAAGCAGTGGCCTATCGGACGAAACCCATAAACATATGATCATAATCAATTACAGTAAGATAGCAGGATATTGAACGACCCATAAACCGCAGGACTAGAACTTGGTTAGAGCTTCGTCCCAGGCGGTCCAGGAAACGAAGGTGTCATCATTGATATCGGAGGGTAAAAGATAGTCTGATTGCCGGATGGACCTGAAGGCGGTTCTCCACCTCTCCCTGTCACCTGTGCATTCCTGTCCATCATCAAACGGTGAAGCTGCGCCCAAAAAAATCATTAGAATGATGCCGCATGATGCAGATTGAAATGGAGATAAAATGAATGGATAAGATAACAAGATTGCAAGCGCAACGTACTTGCAGTCGTATGCCGTGAACGGCGTATTTAAGAGAGCCAAGTTCTTCATTCAGACGCATGCTCTCATTCGTGAGGGCGATATCGTTTCGACGTGCTAAGGAATCGACGGATGTGGATACGGCGGCTATGGAGTCACGTAAGCTACTCAGCGAGCCCTCGAGGGAGGTACTGAGATTAAGAGGTGCAACAGGCGTTAATGGCAGTGTGCGTTGAGACAAGTGTGGATCTACGATCCCGCTGAACGATCGGCGCGATCGGGGATAATTATGGGATTCTTGGAATGCATGTTCGTGTGGGAGTGGGAAGTAGGGTGCGAGCGCGTCGATGTCGTTATGGGCCGTGAGTTCTCCGTGATCTGCGGAGAAAGATGGTTGAGCTTGATTGGTAGTGATTCTGGAGGAGGAAGAAGAAGGACCGGGAGGTGCCGAGAAGAGGTGATCGAAGGCGTTGATGGATGAGGGAGCGATTGGTGGGCTTTGGCTTTGGATGTGTGACCGGTACCATGGACCGAGGACGTTTATGAAAGTTTGGATGTCTCTTCGCATCGTCTGGACGACGGATTCGAGTGCGTAGACTTTTTGTCTGAGAGCGGCGTTTTCCGTATTTAGTGATGATAGTTGAGTACTGTTGATGAAGAAGAATCCTTTGATAGCTTCGTATGGGCAGGAGAGAATGTGTTCGTCAGAGAGCTGATGCCGGGGACCAGTCCAGGAACAGCCATTGTCAGCCTGCGTGCATGAAATTTCATAATCGAGACAAGTGGCAGCGTGCGCTTGTGACTGTGACCTCGGGAACTCCTCGAAGCAGAAATTGCACATTGCAGACTTGGAAGGACACTCCGAGTTGTGAGTCTATCCACGCTTGGGTGAGTAGATTAATAATCAATTGTCATAGACACGAACACTGAGATCGCTGTACTTGATAGTCGTACCACACCCGTCGCACTGCGTCGAGCGGTACACACAAGCGTCTTTATGCTTACCAACGTCCTTCCGAAGGATGAGCTTATCGCATTGCTCTTCCGAACATGGGATCTCAACGTATAGGCAGGTGTCCTTGACATGAGCAGATAATAATTGTCTTTGGAATGTCTGCGTGCATCCAGATACTCGGTTGGGGCATTCGATGATGAGTTCATCCACAAGCTGAGGCTTTTATGTCAGTGATTTTTCCTGTGCTGTGCTAGTACGGATCTCACTCACGTGTTTCACGATTGGATTCGCTGGCGATAGATCGTCAAGTGAAAGCGAGGAGCGGTCTATAGGACATTGCGGGGAGTGTTGTACGGCTACTGCGATACAGTCATGACAGAATGTGTGCAAGCATGTCCGGGCGGTCGTAGGATTTGTGAATGGGGCACTACACAAAACTGTGTTACAAGAGTCTTAATACAGGTAGTGAGCTTACTGGCAGATGCAGCAGATCTAAACAGAGATTGTGAGAGTGAATTGATGTAACGTGGGTTGACGCACCAGATTACTATTCGGCTGTTCTACGTAGTCCATCATGGACATAAATCGGATCAATTGATGACTTAGAGTCAGGAGAAAATGTTTGGCTTTGTTAGGAATGGGAGCTGTTGCCAAATAGACGACCACAACAACTCTTGAGTACCCACACTTGTCCTTTGCTTGTCTTTATCGCGCCCACACACACACACACACACACAGGACTGGCAGCATGCCAGCAGTACAAAGAGCAGTGCAGGTTCCAGGTGCTACTCTATATGGAAGTTGACCGTAGGAGATGGGACCGGGAAAGAAAAATGACTGCTCCGAAAAGTCTATGTCAATTCAGTCATTTAAATTAAAGTGCGTTCAACTCTCAAGTCTGTCCACAAAATTTGACCTCTGGATCCCAAGACTCCAACGTACACCGTCATCTGGCAGTTCTGTCCTGCTGTACGGTACCGAGCAGCAGCCCCTGTGGGCTAGTAGTGTTTGATGTCATGCACAGCAGCCTCGCGGCCTTGAAGCAGATGAGCGCCAGCAATGTTTGATGTCAACATGCGCAGCAGCCTCGTGACCTTGAAGCAGATGGAAGCCCATTCATTCTTTAACCGCGCATTCCACCACCACCCAGCAGGCTTTTCATAGTCCCGAGATCGTGACAATAGAATATCTATCTCCGTCGTACGTTGATCCTTGAGACTCGCCAACATGATATTTAACCCTACTCTCAAACACAGCTAGTATTTCGTTCTATTCCGATACACAGTCGTGTCACGACCATCGTAAATGAATCAGGATTATTGTCAGCATTTCTATCCTATCCCTCTCTTACTCTCTAAACCCATTAGCAGTCCTGTCATCGCTCGAAAGAACTTGGGCGAGGCTGTCCCAAGTCGCTGTCCATGGTGCAGAATATGACTCCCGTGAACGACAGCCCCACCCGAAATGTTTGGAAGGGACTCGGGTGGACCTTCTCGACTACATCTACAGGTTACTAGACAACCGAGAGCAAAGTGGACTCATCTGGCTACATGGTACTGCTGGAGTTGGAAAGTCTGCCGTTGCGTTCACAGTAGCTGAAAGGATGAGAAGTCTAAAAGTGACAGAGGAGACGAATGTCGAAAAGCGGCTCGCAGGAACATTCTTTTTCTCCCGAAAACACACCGAACGCTGCACGACCGCATATTTTTTTTGCGACACTTGTTTATCAGCTTGCTAGTAATTTTCCCAGCATCCGGGCGGACGTGAGCAAATCGATCCGCGACAATCCTGCTCTCTTAGATCCCAGCAAGTCTCTCCGCGTTCAGGTGGAGACGCTCTTTCTCCAACCACTCCGTGGGCTTCACCTCAGATTGCGCGGGTGTCAACCTTTGACTTTTGTTGTTGATGCCCTTGATGAGTGCACATCCGAATTTGAGCTTGCAGATCTCATCCTTTCCCTTGCACGGGTTCTTCGTGAGCCTGATCTGCCCGCGATCCACATCCTTCTTACAAGTCGCTCGGAATTACATATATGTAGAGCCATGGAAAATGAAGAAGTGCGGTCGTTGATGTGCGAGATACCAGCGACAATCTCTGGAAAGGGCATTGGTAGCATCGTCTCATTGGACAGCGCTAACGTCGACAATGACATCTATATCTTCTTGCGGCATTCCTTCGGACAACTGGGAAGTCGCCATCTTGACTTTCCTCAACCATCGACTGAACAACTTGAGCGACTTGCAAGCCGAGCGGGCAGACGTTTCATTGTAGCGTCTACGATGATGAAGTTTATCGACAATGAAGACAATGATCCCTACGATCAGCTGATGCTGATGCTCGAGCTAACAAGCGAGCTGCTACCAGGAACAGAGGCGTTCAAATTCTACGACTGTATCCTCTCTACGTGTGCCGACCCTAAGCGAGCATATCTGCACTTGTCCGTCGTTGCTGCTCTCACAGACCCTCTGCCTCTCTCGCAAATCTCGACACTGCTTGGCCCTGGTTTGGGCAAGGATGTCGAGACAACTCTGATGCAGTTGCGGTCTGTCATGGATATCCCTGCAGACAGCACTCTCCCCGTGAATATCTATCATTCCTCCATTCGCGACTATGTTTCAGATACCTTAAACTGCAGCCTCCGTCAAGTACACGATATGCCATCACCTCACCGCCTACTCACACATTCCTCTTTTCGCTTGATGATGAAAGGCATTCCAGAAAACACTGCACTTCTTGATGCCCTCTCGCAATTGGAGACGCAGAGCTCCGCTATGGAACGCGAGATCCCCCATGTATTAAAATACTCATTGGCCTTCCTCATTCAGCCACCGGAGCCACTGTCAGTCCTTAGCGCTATTTTATGGCTTCAGGGAGATCGCAGTTCACATTCACAATCTTGGCTAGAGACTGTAGAGGGTCGCAACTGGCTTCAGACCGATGCAGGGAAAATGTGGCTGCTGTGGACTGAAGCTGGTAAAGACTGGCTTCAGGATCAAGATGACCAGCAGACCTGGGTGCAGACCCCGGGAAAGCAAGCCTGGGTGCAGATCTCAGGCGGACGAAGCTGGATGAAGACCTCGAGTGGGCGACACTGGCTTCAGAGCCCGGGTGTAAAAGACTGGCTACAGACTCAAGATGGGCGACACTGGCTTCATACCCCGGGCGGGAAATTTTGGCTCCATACCAGGGACGGTAGAGATTGGCTGCAGACCCCATGTGGGCGAGACTGGCTGCCGACACCGACCTTGGTGGAGTGACGCCAGACCAAGGCAGGGCGAGACTGGCTGCAGACCGCAGGAGGGCTAGAATGGCTGCGGACACAGGGAGGGAGAGACTGGCTGCAGACCCTGGAAGGGCAAGTTGTCCAGGCGGTACTGGAGGAATTCTCAAGCACACTGGAAGCAATCAACGGGCATATTATCTTGCCAGAAATGCGTTTACTGCCAGCTTTCGAAGTCATCCAGCAGTTCAAGAACTTGCCGGATTCTCTGATGTTTCCAATGTTCCTGGCGTTAAGACACCATCATTCCACCTCTTCATCACCAAGTCTTTTTCCAATAGATGAGGAGATCATGTATGCTATGTATGCCTTTACGACATTCGCAGACGAAGCACTGGAACGGAGTCGATCAGCCTCCGAGGCTCTCAAGTATGCTTGTCAAAACTGGGCTGTCCATCTCCGCATGATCCAAATCCACGAGATGACAGGCTTGACCACATATTTCAAGCTTTTTTGGAATCGTTACCTCCTTTCCTGGCTCGAACGGCAGTGGTGTTTGAAGGGTCTGTGGTCTTACCTTGTCGTCTTAACTGAAGGGCAAATATTTGTTAAGGTGTGTGTATTTCAATGTGAAAGTAGCAACAACTGATGTCGCCTTATACATATTAGGTTTTATGATAATTCGTCGCTGCCACTGTCTCGAAATTCTCTCTTGTCTTCAGTCTGGATACTGCACCTGAGCCATAGCACTCGAATTCATCACCCGGGCCCTTCAATACATTTCTCAACATAAGCGGAACTGCCGGTTCCAGCACAACTTGTAAGTTGAGTATTCTCCGGACAGCCAAGTATGTATTGAATTTCCTGCAGCACAATATGTCAGGCCAGAGACAGTCACTTAAGATGACAGTCGGGGAAATAGCAAAGAAATTACTAAAAAAAAACATGCCACCCTGTCTCTTCAATACTGAAAGTGGTGATATGCCATCAACCAGCGCGGTTAGAGGCCTTCGAGCACTTTGGGTCCTACACGGAGATAGTGTCAATGATCACAACTCATGACGAGCTTGAGAGGGAGGCTGAGTCCAAAGTGCAGGGCTATTTTGCATATGGGATGCTTTCTCATAGGGAGAATGAGTGGAGAAGTGCGCCTTATAGATGATGCAGCAGCGGCATGAAATAGGCGATGATGCGAATGGGGTCTGCTTTATACTTACTAGGAGCTGAACCTGGGGAAGCCACCGAGCTCGGAGCAAATTTCGAAAGGAACGACAGACGTGGATCTGCCGACGTTCAATAGTGTTTTCCCGTAGTCCTTACTATCTGTGGGCCGGGGGTGTATTCGGTGCCTTTCAAGTTGCCCCAATTCTTCAGAGGTTTTCGAAGCTTGCACCTTCAAGAATATTAATCATGATGCCGAGTTCCACCCAAACTTCGCCTTCCTCTCCTGGACGTATTCATCCATGCCTTCAGTCGGGTGACTGATGAATCCACAACCTGGTAGTAGTTCTGGTCCTGCAAGATAATGCCAATATTAATCATTATCAGTGAACTGGTGGAGACCCGCTCGGCTGAACATGTGGTGCCGTTCCTTTTGAGCGTTCCTGCAGGCCTGAGCAACCGGCACCTCACACAATGCACGATCGACCGGTCGACCCCAGAACGCCAACAACGTTTCTGCGGACGCGGGCGGTATTAGTAATTAAACGTTGATGATCCTATATGTGTAAACAGTGAGTCATTGTGTGTAATAAATAATAAATATACCAGTGCTACTAGTCACGGTATTGATAACATGAGATTACGAAAAAAACGCAAGGATTCGTGCTAACTAAGACCGAACAAATTCTTCAGCCGCCTCCCGAATGGCACCTTGAGTTCTCGAATTTGTTTCAAGAGCTCATAAACTTCTTTCTCAGTCTCCTTCAATCTTCGTCTTTGCTCGTCCTCTCTGACCTTCCCCTTCAGTCCCTCGATATTCCTTTTATGCGTAGCTGCCAGCTCCTGCAATGAGGCACGCAAGGCATTTCCAGCATCGGTTTCTGGAATTAGTCTTCCCAAGTCAACCAGTTCCTGTTGAATGCGGACGGCGACAGCTTCTGCCCTATTTGCAAGAATGGGCTCCAAGACATCCCAAGCAGATTCAGGTAGATTTGGCTCGTGGAATCGAGCGACTTGTGACCCATGTTGAATCATTTCCTGCCAGAAGCTACTCTTCAACTGTTGCTCACGCCTTTTTCCCACCTCCTCTTGGACTTCACTCCATTTTGTGGTCACAAGAACGACGTTCTTCTCGGCATCTTTACCGCACAACCTTCGAAACATGTCAAGATTTTTGCGCGAAGTCCCAAACATCCGCGTTTGGCTGATATCATGAAAGTAGAGGATACCGGACAGCTTCATATTGTCGCCGTACCTATGATCGACATTATGAGCCTACATACTTCATCAATGGTAATTGTACTTACGAACTTGCCAGCCAAACAGCGATGCGCCTCAAGATTTCCGAGTCATCTACGTATGTATCATCAAAACCGGGTGTGTCGACGAGAATTACACGGCGGGAGGGGTCGCTAGGACATTCACAGATTGCGTGTTGGATGCTAGCGGTACATGACTTCAAGTCATGACCAACAGCGGTCACTTCCTTTCCGCATGCAGTATTGATGAACTAACCGTTGAAGTTAGCCCGTAAAATAAGGTTGGGTTGTGGTCTTACGGTGCTTTTCCCGACCCCAGTTGGCCCCATTACGCTGAATGATACGTTCAATAAGTTGCATGATCGTCCGTAGCATGAATAAACTCACGGTATAATTATATCATTGGGCCTCCTGTCCTTCAGTATCACATCACCATCTTTCATAGTATTTTTCCTTTCTTTCCATTTTTTTCCTGGCATCGTAGCTGTTGGAGATTTGTCGGGGACTTGTTGACTGAGGGGAAATATGCAGAAAGCGAGCTTGCTGGTGGGGGAATATATTTAGAATTGAAGACACGAGGCTCCCGTCCTCTATCCTGCATGCAGCCTGAAGGTGAACTGCCGATCATAGGTTTATAACAGATTGGCTCAGACGAATAGTGGCACAGGAGTGAAATACTCGAAATTTTCCGGTTTTGTAGTTATACATATATATAATTACAACTGTGTACAAACTAGCGCTGACAGAATGACCTCACTGGAGTGTGCATGCGGCCACATTGTTACAGCTATGGTGTATGAATACTTGAGCATCAAGAACTTGTCATTCTGGAGACCCTTTTGTTTGTCGAGGAGCTTCACAAGCGAATGTACAAAAGTGGGATTTAGGGGGACCAAAATAAAATACGGTCTAAGTAAATGATATGAATTACCTGAAAGTATGTAGTTCAGCAGAGGCTTGTTCTTTGATATCGGGTAAACCGCCCGTGCAGGCGGCCATCCTCCTGGCAGGTTTAACTCACGTAGGAACTTCAACGCCAACCTTCTCGTTCTGTTGAAGATAATACTACTCTATATACCTTGTGGGAGTACAGGCCTACGTACTAGTGTCGTACGATCGCGAAACGACGACCGGCCAGCTGCGCCCAATAGTGAACGACCCACCGGCAAGTTAGTTAACGGTTGGTGGTGGACCTGGGACCTGGGACCCTTTCTTAGTCGTTACCGAACCGAACAGGGTCGGATCTGTGCCGAAGCTGGAGTTTCCTGGTTAGTAGGTCTTCGATTACATAAGCGCCTTGCGTAGAACAACATGCCTTCTCAGCATGTTCTCTTCGACACCTTGTGATGTTTGAAACGAACATGAACGAGAACAGCGAACTCGAAGAAGGCGATATAATCATTCCGTTAGTATAATTGATCCAGAGAGTGCTATCTGGATGCTAAATGGCGTTTTTAGCGTACTAGGATTGACTGGAGCAGGCAAAAGCACGGTAGGACCACCATGTTTTGACGATACACCACTGACTTGACCTTACGAATAGTTTATTAACATTGCTATCGGGGAGCCCAAAGCGCGCACGAGCGATGATATATTATCATGCACACACGAGATCGACAAGTTTCAAGTAGTCTCCTTTCCGAGCCCGCACCGCATATTCTTGGTCGATACACCTGGCTTCAATCATACATACTTGGAGGAATCAGAGGTATTTGACAAAATTGCTGACTGGCTGAAGAACGTGTGAGTACGCAATGTCGAGTGTTGTCGGGTCCTACAAGCGGTATACTAACCTCAGATTGATTTCAGACATCTGAAAATTGCCGGCATCATATTTCTGCACGATATAACTCAAACCGATTACTCATCTTTGAACCATGCCATTCTGACTGTCCAAATGCTATCGGGCTATCATTCGCTAAGGAATGTTATCCTTACCACGGCGGACTGGAGTGATAGCAAGTCGGGTGTAGTACTAGAACAGCGTGAAAGACGACTAGCGAACACGGAGTGGGGAAATCTGACTTCTCGGGGAGCCAGGGATGCTCATTTTTTGGGCACGAAAACCTCTGCCTGGACAATCATTGAATCTATCGTCCAGACGCCCTTGGAAGAACCCCTGCAAATACAGCGTGGTTTCTCAAGGTCACGTCACGTCACATTCGGCCCGGCGATCCGGCGATGGATTTCTATGTTTTTTCCCTCGCACAGTCAGAGGAGAAGAGTAGGTACGGATCAGAGGTATTTTGTGTAGCCTGCTGATGGCCATCCTTATCCCAACAGCGGCCCCTGCAATGAATTACTCGCTGCATGCGAGGATTGACCAGTAGACACTTCAACCTATTTATGTATTACTCTAATAGGTAAGCTCACACACCTCGGACTCATCGAGTGTGCTTTTGTACAAAATTATTTATTATCGTAGCGGTGCGGGCGCCAATCCCAGACTTGTCATTCATACGCATAGTGTTTAAATGTTATCGTTTCACTGTCTGTCGGTAGTCATTAATGACATTTTAGATCCAGTTTGTCCACCATTGGTTCTCTGATGCGGTCACTAGCTATACTGATGGCATGTAGCTCACAAAACTGTCTTGAGTCGCAATCCACTTGTTTACAAAGTTATTCATTATGATGAAGGCGGCCACATGCGGGAATTCCAAGCCTCATGCCTCTAAAGTTCCATTTCTATTTCTATCAAGCGCTGTTCTGCTCCCTCATCTCCAAAACTACAATGCCACGAAAGGTATGGGAAGGAAAGCAAAAAATTGAGGAAGTTGGTGATGTGCCACTAGACGAAGGGAGGCCGGATGATATCATTATACTGTGGGCTTTTTCATCCTGCAAGATGTATATGATAATGTGTAACTCATGGGATTATCCAGCGTGATCGGTGTGACTGGTGTCGGAAAAAGCACCGTAAGACTAGAATTCATTCGTATTTTTGACCGTATCACTTTCCTCTTCGATGATAGTTCGTTAACACTGCAATCGGGAAGGTCGTGACACCTGTCGGCCATGGCTTAGAGTCATGTACATCTCGAATTCAACACGCCTTCTGCGCATGCCCCAGCGATCCCTCCCGCCGCGTAGTTCTCGTTGATACACCTGGTTTTGATAACGCATTTGGACACGACTCTGAGATCTTGAGGCGCATCGCTGTTTGGTTAGCAAGTTCGTAAGTAACTTTTCGTCGCCGAAGTATATGAAATCATGATTCGTATTCCAGATACGGCGAGAATATGAAATTGGCTGGTATCATCTATCTTCATGACATCTGTGATCCTCGGCTACACATGAGTCTCGACACGTTTCGAAGGCTGCACGGCGAATATACAGAGAATTATGCTACTCTGGCAACCACGAAATGGAGCGAGGTCGCTACGGAGGCGGAAGAAAGACGCGAGCAACTATTGAAGAGCCTCTTCAGGCAGGAAATGGTTGCACATGGATCAGAATTTCCTCGGTTCCGCGGGTCTCATGTGTCTGCTTGGGATATAATAACACCCATTCTTGTGAACAAGGCAGCTGTCGATGATTGTTTTATTCAAGAGGAATTGGTTCTAGGAAGAACTATCAATGCCGGAAGCACATTACCAGCGGAATTGATCAATCTGGTAGAATCACATAAAAGGACCATCGCTGGATTGAAGGGAAAGGTCGAAGATGATGAACAACGGCAAAGATTGAAGAAAACCGAGGAAGGACTACGCACACTCTTGAAACAGATCCAAGAGCTCAGAAACCCCCCCACTGTACATGGATTTTTAACTTCTATCTTTAGGACATTGCAGAGGATGACTCTCGAACGTGAAACAAACACTTCGCTCACGCCTGAGGCCGAGGTTAGTAACACGCAGGCAATCTTAGATTATGTTCTCCTGACTTGTCATCGATCGTCGTCTCACAGCGGTGTGTCAGAAAGGCGCAAGGTGACATGGCCTTGAAATGGCGAGATTTCGACACCGCTATAAATCGTTACACCGTAGCAATCAAGCTCGACCAGGCGGATTATACAATATATTCGAACAGGAGTCTTGCCCTAGCTTCAAATCAACAATGGAAAGAAGCACTCAACGATGCGGAGCAGGCATGATAATTGAGTTGCGCACTCGATTGCATACTCATGCGAATAAAACATCCAGGCTATCAGACTGGCACCATTCATACCCCTCGGGTACTATAGAAAGCACGAAGCCCTGCACGGTGCTGGTCGATACTGCGAGGCCATCTGCGCATTCAACAAATTTCTCGACTTGAGCGAGACTGCCGGTTCCGGCACACACTGTAAGTTGAGTATTCTCTGGATAGCCAAGTATGTATTGAACTTCCTGCAGCACAATATATCAGGCCAGAGACAGTCAAGATGACAGTCGGGGAAATAGCAAAGAAATTACTAAAAAACACGCCACCCCGTCTCTTCGATACCGAAAGCGGTGTGATATGCGGTCAACCAGCGCGGTTAGAGGTCTTCGAGCACTCTGGGCACTACACGGAGATAGTGTCAATGATCACAACTTACGACAAGCTTGAGAGGGAGGCTGAGTCCAAAGTGCAGGACTACTTTGCATATGGAATGCTTTCTCACCGATGGGAGAGTGGAGAAGTCCGACTGCAGGACATCAGACAAGGGGAAAGCATCTATACTTCCAGATTTTCAGGTCTGTCGAAGTTGCAGAACTTCTGCCGCATCACAAAGAGCCAGCAACTCCGCTGGGCATGGTGCGATACTTGCTGTATTGATTTAACAAACAGCGTCGAGCTGCAGGAAGCTATCAATTCCATGTTTAGGTGGTACCGAGGTTCTGCACTGACCATCATTTACCTTTCCGACATTTCTAACTCTACCCTCGATGCGCTAACGAGGAGCTTGTGGTTAACACGAGGATGGACGCTGCAAGAGCTCCTTGCTCCCATGGTAATCCTGTTCTACAGACGAGATTGGACTTTGTTTGCTCCGGAGGAATCGTTGAAGAATAGCGAAGTTGGGCCCAATCATAAAAATTCAGATCACATATGCCGTATACTAGATGAGGCTACCGGCGTCGATGTGGTAAATCTCCGCGATTTCAAGCCAGGGCCTACATGTTCCCGCTTAAAGTTGCACTGGGCGTCTCGTCGCTCTACTACCAAGGTGGAAGATATCGCCTATTCCCTGTTCGGAATATTTGACGTCCAGCTACCTATATTGTATGGAGAGCAGGAAGACAAGGCGCTTGGTCGCCTGATACAGGAGATAATCTGCAGAACGGGGGATGTCTCTGTTTTGGACTGGGTCGGACAACCTGGCTGCATGAACAGCTGTCTTCCAGAAAATATATCTTGCTTTCAAGTAGCGAAGTGGAAGCCAGAACCGCTCGCACTTGAGGACTCTATGTCCACCCTCCGTGAATCACTGTCTTCCGTTACCATGACCGCCATGGCCACGCTGCATCACAGATTGCAAGACCTGCCAGCTCCACTGCTCATGCACGGCAAGCTCACAATTCCTTCCATCATTTATCGTGTCGAGGATGTCACAGAACGCCAATCTCACAATCGCCTGCACCAATATAGCCTCAACGTTGCGGGGCTCAAAGAACTTCACATCGAGACAACGGAGAAGTTGAGGATTGGGTCAGAGATGAATCCGTCCCGTTATGACTATTCAATCGCACACATTTGGCGCGACGACTTGCTCCAATGCTTGACGGAGGAGCCGGATGACGAGACCACACGCACACTCGAATTCATCGGTCGTTTAGGGCAGCCGTTCGTGGCATTCCTGCTAGTGCGGGAGGGACGTACGTTTCGGAAAGTAGCTTCGACAGAACGCATCATAGCACAAGTTGACGACATGTCGAGGGTTCATGCAACTAGTTTCGATGTGAAGACTGTGGAGATAGTATAAAATACCATTTTTCCGTTATCTACTTTTTGGATCAGATAAGATTTGCCCATCTCGTAGTATACAAGGACTCGTCTTTGGTCGGCTGCCGGCCCTCAGGCCTCAGGCCTCATTCTGTGTCCATGGAGTTACGAAGGCGTAAGTGCGATTCAATGTATTTACAGTAGCAAGTCAGGAAATACAATATTCGCACAGTCTTGTTCTTCGTTCGCCTCTGAAAATAAGCACAACGTGTCTCTTCGCGTTCTTACTCTCGATAACGTTGCATACAATTGACCGTGAGCAAAAGGATCTGTTCGCAAGTCGAGCACGATTCGTGCTAGCGTCAGTCCTTGACAATCATTAAATGTGGTTGCATATGCGAGTCGCAGAGGAAACTGTCTTCGATTTACTGTCCACGATGAATGACTTGGATGGAAAGCAAAGTTGATGCGGGGAATGCAGTGGCTTTCTCGCGAATGTATTGAGTAGTTGGACTTCGACGAATCTGCGATGCAGTGCAATCACTGCGCGAAACTTTACCTGCTACGAGTCTACGACGACTTGTCGGAAAGGCGCGAGAGCCGTCAGGAAGAGGTTGTAAGTCCTAGACGGATAAATGAAATAGACAAAAAGGAGGCAGAAAATCCACGCACATCATTAGCAAAGAGATGAAGAGAATGCGCAGATTTGCCTTCGTCGTCAATGATAGGACCAATAGTGGACCGTGTATCCAACAGATAGATTCCATCTTCCACAGACGCGGTATTCGCACCAAATGTGAACACGTTGATTCGAACATCTCCCAGTTCTAGAGTCGCGATGAAAGCGTCATAACGCCAGTAATTCTTTTTGTCAATCTGATATCTGCTTCCATTCCGAAGACCAACAACACCGTGAAATGAAGCAGAGGTCGCCATAGTGGTGAACAAGGAATGATAAAAAGACAGACGACGCGCTGGAAAGGAGACACGCACAACACAGGGTTAATGCATCAAACCCAGACAGCGCGCGCTCGTCGGAGAAGAAAACCGGGTTCCTGCGAATAACAGCCAGGAGGCACTCTCGTGGGGCACGCCGTACTCATTCGAATGCAAGACCAAGTTTTTTTTCTTAACTTCTGTGTGGCTGACCGCAGCCCGGCTCAACCAAAATGTTGCCGAGTCTGAATTATCACCCAGTCCGTTGTATATGGCAAACCGCGGTCTACTAGATAGCGGCCGTGAATGTTGACTCCCAGGTAATGGACAGCTCGCAGGAGTAAGTGATTGTCGCGTGAACGTCACAATATTGTCCCTCCTGTATCAACGAGGAATTACCAGTCACGATAGGGATGATATTATGTGGTCCTTGCTCTCACAAGCACAGCCGATACAAGCCCAGATACATCGTTTTCCATGACGTGTGCATCCACTACGTCTCCGATTACGTGTTCCTCGACGCCCTCCACCCGTGCCTCAGCCAAGCGGCGCGTATTAGGTATGAATGGCAGCGTTATACACACCTCACGCTCATGCACGCGATAGGTGAGGCGCAGCTCGTTGTCAGACTCACTATGCGCAGAGAGAAGTGAAACGAGCGCATGGTAGGTCAAGGTCGTGATTGAGAACCTGCGTGAAATCAGAGAGAGTCAGAAATAAGTAGTCTCACGTTAGAAGTTGCGCACCAATCATACAGTTCAGTGACTCTTCCATCTCCCACTCTTTCACCAGCGCCGATTTCCACCGCCTTTTCCACCTCTGCTCTAATACTCCTTAGCTTTTCAACCTCAGCCATCCCAACTTTTATCCGCTCTCGTACAGTAGCAATCTTCTCGTGTGCATCTGCAAGTTCCGCGTCTAATGCTTGCATCTCTTCTACCTGGCCATCAAGTTGCTGGTTCGCTGTAGTCATTGTTAACCGAGGATGGGGATGGGCCTGTCGCAAGCGAGTAAGTGATAGACGTGCATCGAGTATCTTTTGTGAGAGCGTGGATGCTTGGAGAGTGAGGGATTGCGCTTTCTTGTAATCTACGTTGATTGTTTAGCATGAAGCGCACGAAAACGCAACAGTCCACGGTACACGCCTTCTTCAACAAATCCAGAAAGTGCTCGAAGATCGTCCCTTCTTTCTGCTAGCTTCGCTTTGTGCTCACGTAGCGCAGCACTTCTTCTCCTCATTCCGTACTCGGAATTCCTCGTTTAATGCAGGCGTCACCAGCGGGCATCGTCACTGACAATGGTCTTCACATATTTATCTTTGGCATTCTGTTCCAGGTAAAGAAACTTGAGTTTCCTTAGGAAAGACTATTCAGGAACGACGGTTGAAACGGCAAATAAGTCACCATCCATGATTTAAACAGGTGAAACGCGTACGATTTGAACTTGTACGTCGCTCTCAACAATCTTAGGATCCTTGAGTCCGAGAGCGCCATCTTCACCAACCCATTCTTCAATGCCATCCCAAGTATGTGTGGATAGCTCAGCGTGAGCATTAACTATTCGGAGTCCCGCTTTTGCATCATCCAGTGTAGCCTGAAGATTTTGGCAGTAATCAAATGTGATGCTAATGATGTCCCTGCAGCTCCGGAGGTGGTGAGGTCAATAATGGGAATAGATTCAATCATGATTGTGGCGGAAGAGTATAACTTCTTGACGAGTCGCGACTTAACGTGGTCACGTGCTCGTGAACGGAGCCATGTCGGTTTGATTTTAACGTCTTGGCGGTATGTCGCTTGTCGGCCACTTGCCTGTCTGCGAATTTCGTTTTACTTTTCTAGACACTTGGTACATATTTCGTGATAACGTCAACACATCGCCCCTCGGCGGGGCAGTTTCATTGTCTCGCAGACGATCTGTATCCATTGTCTTTTTGGGTCATGTCCGACAATCGGGCCGCGGCTTTAGTTCTTCATCTGATCTAGTTAAATGCATATTAGATATGTTGATGAGTGTGGACACTTCCGAAGTGCAATATCAGGCGATAATATCTGGACTAGGTTGCTACTAGTCTCTGTTTGTCATCAAGAAGACTGGTGCAGAAGAAGAGCTATTTCCATTTCTCAATATCTTACGCAGTCGGGGTGCATACGAAGCCGTGTCTAAATCATCGCAATCGCAATCGTTGTTTTCAAAGGTGGAGCATATGTCCAGGACTTCCTTGGAAGCCATAGTGTCTTGGCCAGCATGGTCATGATGATTTTTCTGACATGATGTCAAATTTGCAAATTCATCTTTTGAGTTCGTGCCAAACCATGTGTTGCTTGGAAGCCTTTGTTGCGCTGTCACAGTATTAATGTTTGAATATGATGAAGGTGATAGTCTCTCGCAGCTTGAAATCACACATTGGTGTCCTTATAAAGGGTAAGTGAACACAAACCTTTCGCCCCCGCTGCGCCAGCAAGGATCAGACGGTAACAGAAAAATGCAGAAACCTGGTACACTAGGGCAAGTCGGGTAGCGGGCTTTGGCACTTTAGATGGGGCTAACTATCGAATTGCCAGGTCGCTCTACCGCGGGAGGAAAAGTATGAAATACTGTTCACCGAAATGCACAAGCAACCATTCATGGTGATGGCTCCATCTGTACTGGCAACATGGAGCATGCTTCATATATACTCTGAGTGAGGGGCGGTTAAAGACAGTAACATATGTGACATTGTTGGAGACTTACCAGTGAACCAAGTCCGTAAGCTGGCTTTCATAGGCTCATCACACTTGTCTATCATAGAATAGAACAACTTGAAAGCTTTTCTGTGCTCGCCGGCCAGCAAGAGTGCATGGCACAGTTGCTTATTCGCGGTTTCCCACAAGGACTTGAGGTCCCACCCGAATTGCACCCGAAGAGCTGCAAACAACGGAGTCGAGGATGAAAGTGATTTTCAGTTATATCATATCAACGCACCTCGATGAATACCTCGTACATGTGCAGCACCCTCGTGACCTTGAAGCAGATGGAAGCCCATTCATCCTTTAACCGCGCATTCCACCACTACCCAGCAGGCTTTTCATAGTCCCAAGATCGTGACTTATCTCACAATTCTACTTTGCGTGTCACTCGATGCCATAGCTTGCCATCTCGCGACCTTTTTTATAACTTATAGATCCATAAGTCTAGTTCAAACCGTCGTACGTTGTTCTTTGAGACTCGCCAGTATGATATTTAACCCTACTCTCAAATGCAGCTAGTATCATCTAGTTCCATTCCATTACGCAGTCGCGTTGTGACCATCGTAAATGAATCAGGAAATATTATTGTCAGCATTTCTATCCTATCCCTCTCTTACTCTCTAAACCCATTAGCAGTCCTGTCATCGCTTGAAAGAACTTGGGCGAGGCTGTCCCAAGTCGCTGTCCATGGCGCAGAATATGACTCCAGTGAACGACAGCCCCACCTGAAATGTTTGGAAGGGACCCGGGTGGATCTTCTCGACTACAGGTTGCTATACAACCGAGAGCAAAGTTGACTCATCTGGCTACATGGTACTGCTGGAGTTGGAAAGTCTGCCGTTGTGTTCACATTAGCGGAAAGGATGAGAAGTCTCAAAGTGACAGAGGAGACGAATGCCGAAAAGCAGCTCGCAGGAACATTCTTTTTCTCGCAAAAACACACCGAACGCTGCACGACTGCATATTTTTTGCGACACTTGTCTATCAGCTTGCTAGCGATTTTCCCAGCTACCGTAGCGGGAATATTGGAAATTATGTAAGAGGTCTATATGACGAGTCCATGATGAATCTAGTACTAAGTGTTGACCTACCATATGAGGACTTCTTCTCGCCCCTAACCCACTCCGAAACATCTGCGAACTTTGCTAAACACTGCGTTTACAACTTCATTATGAGTGAGTCCTATCGTTTTTTCCTTCGTCTATTCCACACTGACCTCTTGAAGCTTTGCCATTCACAGAAGATGAACTGAACAAAGCCGGTCTTCTAGGCGAAGGCGAGTCCCTTAGTCTCTTTGCACGTCAATGGCATGCCTTCCAGCGCTGTTAGTGCTAGTTAGTCATTCCAGGAGGGGAGACTCACTGCACAATCTATGCTATACTTACCATCTCCCTTATAGGAGTATCCGAACCCGCTGTGCATGCGCTCAAGACTATGAGAGAGCAACTGGAGCTGCTGAGCAAGTCCTTTAATTTCTTTCTGCATCTACACCACACTTACTACATTCCGTCCAGAACTCTCCCTCTTCACTCTCCAATGTATCAACCTCCAGGGCCAGCAATGCAAGGGCCCCAGCTCGCCTCGCGTGCCCAGCTCCCCGGCCCTAAGTGATGCGACTATGGTGTCCAATGTCTCTGCCCTCACGTTCACCAGAGATGCTGCTGTCTCCGTGCACGGCCCCAATAAGTATGAGAGAACATCATATTATAATGGCACCACTGGGGGCAGCGACCACCCAGACCTCGTCTACCGTTTGGATTTCCTCACTATGCCCTTCCCCCAGGCTATAATGTCATTCTAATGCACAATCATAGGCTAATAAGCAGAGTTTTCTAATGCAACAACGTTGCAAGAAGCTGTATGCATTAGCCACCGTCCTAATGTAGAATGTAATGCATTCTCGATGCATCACTTTGGTCTGTGATGCATTACCTTGTACGACCCTTTTGGGCTTGCCATGCCTTATCACTTGATCGTACCTTGCTTCTTTTTGATGTACCTTGCTTACCTCCACCTCTATTTTGCTCCTCACTGGGGGCCTGGCTTTGGCCGGCTACTCAGCGTTGTTCCAGTAGGCCTATTGCTATTCCAGCACACTACCCGGCTACTACTTATTTTATTTTTGGTAGGCAGTTTGCCATCGAACCAAAACTATGTATAATAGCACTGATGAGTCATATAATGATGCATGACGCCAGTCTTGTACTTTTCATTCACCAAGTTCACAGCGCTGAAGGTTCAATGATACAGCGAGGCACGAACAATGCTCCTGACTGTATCTATAAATGTTGTAAGGTCGCGCGTTGCCTAGTCTGCTATACTTGAGACGACAAGTGCGTTCGACCCTAAAGGGGAAGCGAGTACAGCAAGGATCTAGTAGTATGCGCTGAAGGCGCTACTGGTTGGTAAATGCGAAGTGCGGGAAAGCGCAGGTGTGCGCGAGGCGCGAGAACGCGTGAAGCACGGGAATGCGCGCGCGTGTATGCGGAAACAAGAGAGAGTAAGAGTGAGTTTGCTTAAGTGATGATTAGACACTAGACAAGAGGTGAGAGATGCAAGCTGAGAGATGTTATATGTGAGGTGCCAAGGAATAGATTTCAACTATGCTCTACTGTGTAGTAAATGGGTATTGTTGTGGTTCAGTCCTCTGTCGTTTGTGGTGGGTGAGTAAGTTAGTAATAGTATGTACTGCTCGCACTTAAGTATGGCGCCTAAGCGCTGTCATGCGGAGCCAAAGCGCTACCGAGTAAGGTATGTAAAGATATATGTAAGTAAGGGTCCATGATAAAAATAAAGATGGAATGATAAGCAAATGTGAGAAATGGAAATATACGCACTAGGGAACTTGGTGGACAGTGGATGGATGCTTCCGGATGGCTGGCGCTATAGGGCGCTCAAGCGCGGGAAAGTGCATGTGCATATACATCGTGAAGCGCGGGAAAGGTATGCGCGTGAGTTGCGCATTGCGCGGGAAAGCTGCGCCTCATGTAGGAATAGCTGTGGATAGCATACAGAGTGATGCTACAAGTTCGTGCTGTATACTCCTTGGTGAAAACTGCAATATTGCACAAGGAGAGGCATGAATCTCTACAGCGCTTCGTGATTAGTTGTGATCAATTTCTCATTCACAAAGTCCCGCATGTGAAGCCCTGTATGATTGCCTTGTAACAACCTTTTGATTTTCACTCGAGCAGTCATATTATCAAGAAAACGTGTAGGTTTATTATTTTTAGCAAACATGTTGTTTAATACGTGCGAGGTAACAATAATATGTACATTAAGTATGTCTCATCAATCATGAGAGTCTCAATCACGAGCATCTCAATCATGAGCGCCATATTTTCCTGTTCAACCCGTCAGCACAATCAGCAATAATCTAACACGAGCAGAATATACATACTTGTGGGATCTTGCATCTTCGGTGCGCTTGCGTTTTGATGAGTCAATGCGTGGGGTCGGGTCACCAATTGCATTGTCCCGCTCTCATGGATTGAATGCAACACGATTCCGACGAAGACGTAACCCCTCAGGTGCAGCAGCGTCCTTTGTCCGACTTTGCTGACCGCCAACTGGGCAAGACTTCCGATGAGCTCGAGCCGGAGGTACAACACTTTCGTCTTGGTCGCTGGCAGCAGTCTCACCATTGGTGAGGGGCATTTCCGTGTCGGAGTGTGCAAGGTCGGGAGAAGTGTTGATGAGGGGCACTGCCATGTCGGAGTGTGCAAGGTCGGGAGAAGTGTTAATAGACTCATCAATGGGGACGTGAAATCGTGGATTCGGTAGTCGCATAATTGAGTCTGTACCGAAATGTACGGACTGTGCAAGGTCAGGAAAAGTGTCAATAGACACATCGACACTCCGAGTTGAAGGTTCAGCTGTAGAGAATGTAAAGTCCAAATCCTTGAAGGGACACATTAAGTCAAGATTGGTGGTCAGAGGATATGGATCGAAAGCGGAAGGATTGGCATTTAAGAGAGGATCAGACGGGGTTTCATAGACGTTTCCAAGCGGAGCTGATGCATCAGCGATGCATGGAGATGCATTAGTGGTAAGTGATGCGTCAGTGATGGGTGGAGATGCATTAGTGATAGATGATGCATCAGGTATGGCTAAAGATGCATTAGTGATGGTCCCAGTGCCCAATAATGATGCATCACTTACTACCGCTGAAATAACCCTGTAAGGCAAATATTGTGTCCCTGGTTTGTTGCACGTAGCCGGCAAGCCCCACATTCTCAATGGGCAAGGTATTATCAGTCCGGGTGTCCTGAAGCAAACAGATCAGTTGCATGAGTATTAGCCATCACCAATGCATCACATACCATATCACTGAGAAAATCATCCAAAGGCATCGTATATAAGTCCTGAATCCGGCCAGGAACTTTCAGGCTCGCCTCCTTGAGGAACTATCTTCATCGCCCTTGACATCAGAATCGCTTTCGTTATCTCCCTCCTCCGGCAACATTGATTCAAATGCTATGTGAGCTTGGTGAGCATAGGCAGTAGAGCAACAAATAAAAACATATACCAATAGCATCCTTGACGAAGCTCAGGAAAGCGCTTTGCATTGAATTGAAGTTACTGAATGCTTGGTCAAACTGCGCGCCACTCTCCAATTCCCCAACATGGTAACTTGGTAATAAGTAACATCAGTGCCGTGACTCGTTGGTTCTTATTATTATTATCACTTACTTGAAGACAGACACTTCGCCTGTGCTTGGATCATGCCCCCCCATCAAAACAGAGAACTTCCACCCGCCAGTTATATGCGCAAGATACTGGAGGATGCGGTCCAACATGGGCCCCAGTTCATGAATTGCCCTAGTTTGTCCATTGAGAGTCATGTACTACACACGCACAAAAGGTACGCACTTTATTTTGGTGGTATCGTCAACTTTCGGTGACTTGCCAGATTTCAAGTGTCTGCGAGCCTTCGCATACCTCGCCTTGCTTTTGGCAGTACTTCTTTTCAATTTTTGCCTTGACTTCTTTACTCTCCTTCTCATACATCTGACGTACAACATCACGGCGCTTGTTCAATTTTGGACCTCGCTCAGTAACACTCTGCACTCGAATGGCCTCGTCCGCAACATGCTTGATCTTCTTGCTGTAGAACTTGTTTGAGTAGATGTCCATTTTCTGGGGAGCTCGAGTGCCTTTCATCAGCGACACCACCAGCTAACACCGTGTCAAATTTGAGCACCCCCCTAATGCCGCTCCTGCGGCCCAGGCGCAATGGGTTGGTTTGCCATCTAAACCAGGTGGCAATCTGCTATAATTCAATCAGTATGTATTCATCGTGATTTGTTGAAGCTCACTCACTTTTTTACGTTCTGCAACAGCGTCTGCAAGGGCAGTGCTTTGTTCGGGCGTAAATTCACTTTCTGGCAAGTCGCCAAAGATCGGATTTCTCTCCGGCCAATGCTCGAAGAACTTGATTCCAACCTCCGACCAAAAATCCGTGTAATTCTTTGACATGGTACGTGTACGAAATTCTGGCAAGTGACTTTTGAAGAACTCTTCTTGTTCCTCGGTCCATACCTTCTGTGGCATCCTTTAAATGAACCTGTAAGGTGAGCAAACGCCCATGATTTGTTTGAAATTTATCACGCACGCTGTAGGATGGTTTTGTCAAACGAGTAGACGTGACGTGACATGACGAAATACTGGCAAAGCGGGTGGTAAGCAAGTAAGGTAACTAGAACTCTGAGAATATTGTACGTTTATTCTTTTTTGATGCAGGAACCAGGTTCTCATCTTTCCATCCCGGTCTTTTCCATCCAAAAACAAGGTATTTTGAGGACAATATGGTCAAATACTCAAGTTGCGCGCACTAGTTACAATCACAGCTACAAGACTAGGACTAAGGTAGGTACCACATGCAGTTTCGCACTCCTGCACTTGCCAATGAACTCTCATGTTCTAATGTGTAAAATTCAGCCTCGAACAATATGTGTATCTCAAGGTCCGAACACACCGTTTATGTTTTTTCACTGCAAAATAATTCTGCAGGGTAGTTGGACGTATCATTGACTCTCTGACCAAATGATTCATGTGTATGAACCATCATATGCGCTTCGAACAATGCAGTCAGAACTGTCTCGGGCCACAACTGTGAGAACTGTTACAGTAACATGGCACGAGTCCCCCGCCGGCAGACAGCCCTCTGCCACCCGCACGGCTATAGACGATACCGGAGCCTCACCAGCTCTATAGACGATACCGGAGCCTCACTAGCTCTGTGACTGACAGATGATGACAGATAACGATAGATGACGATAGACGATAAGCGGCAACTGCCGGCTTAGATAAGCGGTCTGGACCTGCACGTGATGATACATGACGACATAGGTCTAGAAGACCTATTAATGTTATCAAGATAGAAGGCGAGCCTCGTGCTGCCTCGAGGACTGATAGGAGATAGAAGGTAAGCCTCGTGCTGCCTCATGGACAGATAGAAGGCAAGCCACGCGCTGCCTCATGTACTGATAGAAGGGTACCGCATGGACCCTATCTACGATAGAAGCCCGCCTCATGGACTGCTATCTCTGACTCATGTAGATAAGCAGATTAGAACCCAGCTTTAGGCTGAGCTTAGATACGAAGAGTAGCCTTATATAAGGTCGAAGATTAAAGTAGACGTTCCTTACTTTAATCTTACTAGGTTTACCCTTGAACTCCTTGTCCCGCTAAAGCTACCTGCTCGACATCGACTCGTACCTTCAGTGACGCCTCTCACTGTCTGTAAACCCTGCTATCATCTCAGCGTAACCCCTCATTAACCACCATGAGCTACGTTCGAGTATGCAACCTTTGCTTGTCTGTAAAGGCCGACGACTCTCAGCACTCGGTACCACTGTCGTGGTTGTCGCTGTTTAGATCATCCTAGTCGCACACGACCGTTTGTCGTAACAAGAACAACGTACTCGACACCTAAGCATGATCGCGCAATTGACTATTGTCTGCCCCAGGTCACTCAACTCTTCAGTCATCGGTGTCTCTGGATAATGAACAGCGCGTTCCGGCCATGTGGTGAAGAATTGAGTTTCGACACGATCCCAGAATGTCTCTAATTCGTCTCTTGACCCATTCTTTGCAGTATTAAAGGTGGGTATAAATGACTTGAGCATTTGACGCTGCTCACGCGAGAGTATTCTTATCTGCGACATGGATATGGGGTTGGTCTGTTTGAAGGTAGGTACATGTCTCTCAGACAGTGTATATTTATTCAAAGACTTCGATGAGGGATTTGCATATGGCAACTAATTATAGCTAATCCCAAAGCTCAAGGGATCTACATGTGCATGTTGCATCATGATCCAGGCCACCCATAGTATCGATGGATCCACTGAAGTTTGAATCAGTGGACTGCATCGAATCGAGGTGTGCTCCACTTACCTCCTTGATCCTCCACACAGACCTCATTACTGCAACTGCTTGCTCCGCTGACCATGGTGAATTTTTGCGCAGGCCAGGGAACAGGGCTCGCTCCGGTGGCCAAAGTCTGAATCACCGATAAAAAATATCGTGGAAGAATTGGATGAACTCTTGGTGACTGGCGCGTCCACTCAAGAGTTCAAAGTATTGGTCTGAGTTTGCTTGGAGAAATTCGTCCTGTACCCTCCATAAAGAACGTTGGTAAGTGGAACAGCCTGACATCTATATCACTGACATGTCAGCTAAAGGTTGATGTGAAAGACAAGGACTCGTACGATGGTTCAAGGTGGATTGTAAGGGTAAGGAGCGATTTTGATGAGAAGTGATTTGTATTTATGTGCTTCATGGAAGCTCGCCCATAATCATGTCACATGTGATTTGCATGTGATAGTCACGTACTTCCTAAGTAATTACAGTAAGGTCTGACATAACAGAGATTGACGGCTGTACTTTGACACTAAGTCCTCGTCTACCTCACTCACAGCTGCATAGCACCATAGTTCCTCAGTAGCTGCGACAACGAGTTTACAGCGGCACAGGAAACCTTCGATGTGATCATGATGAACTGAAGTTGCAGACCGCAGGTACTCTTCAACATGCACCAATGTCTCAAGCCGTTCCGATAGGGCATCCAAAACTGCTTGTTGATCGTGTAGAAAGTTATTCGCTAATTGATAGCAGAGTTTGTCCAGTTGAGCGCACTTCATAAGCTTGTACTCGACATCGTCAATATCAATTCTTTAGCAGCACGAATAAGTCAGTAAGGTTTGGGTACTTGCATTCAAAGAAGCTCATACACAGTTGCAGCATTGGTCAGCTGAACGGGCTCAGACTCAACATCGGACTCGACATTTTCAATATCAATTCTGTAGTAGGACATAAGTCAGTGAGGTCTGGATACATCGATTGAAGACATTCGTACATACTCAGGCTCCACCACTGTGCTGCCTTTCTTGCGTAAACTCTGCTTAGCAGCGGCAATCCGTTCCTTACTCCTTTACAACATCTACTAAGTAGTACAATTCCAACCAAGTGAACATTCATGCACCTCTCATAGTATTTCTTCCTATACCTGCGTGCAGCTTCACTACGCTCCTCTTGAGTCTTATACAATCGAGGACGGCCCATGAATACCAGTATACCAGTTCATTGGAGGTTGGAGATTTATAGCAGAATTACTATGATAGCCCAGGCCGAGGATGTGTGCTAGGCCGCGGATTCGTTCTCATTGGGATATTCACAATGAATTCCGATGAGCTAGCTCATCAGAATTCTATATTGTGAATCCCAATGAGAATGAATCCGTGGCCTAGCTCACATCCTCGGCCTGGGCTATCATAGTAATTCTGCTATAAATCTCCGACTCAGCATACAGTTCTGATTGTGATTCACAACAAATAGAATTTCGAAAGAAGTCTACATACAGTTTTCATTGAGATTCAGACCACAAAGAAAATCAAGACGTTCAGCTTTTATTGTACATGGTACAAACAATTCGAGAAGTCTTCAAGAAATCAACGCTATAGCCTACAATGGTTACAACAAATGACACATCAAGGCAACAACTCCGTTTCACCACGATTGATCGCCTTCTCCATCAACTGCATGCCTTCGGCTACTGAGCGGACCTTGGAAAAGGAGGCCCTGCTCACGCCAATCACATGGGAGGAGGTCTGCTGCCTGTTGGCGAATCAGCCAGGAATTCCAATAAAAAATGCAAATCACTTACCAAGTGGAGAAGATGCTGATGCGGCGTCCACGGGTCACCCAGTAGAAGGGTCCTGTAGCATCTGCCGCCGGCATATCATAGGTCACTTTAACTGGAGTCTGGGTTAAGCCCACAGCTCCACGGGTCGGCACTACAACGAGGGGAGCAGGAGCTGACACAGGCAGCATATTGACAATAGGAACTGGAGTCGGCGCTGGAGTAAGCGGGGCTGAGGCCGCAGTTGACGTCGGGGGAACTGGAGTCGGCGCTGGAGTAAGCGGGGCTGAGGCCGCAGTGGTCGGGGCAAGAACTGAAGTTGGTGTTGGAGTGAGCGGGTCTGAGACCACAGTGGTTGAAACAACACTGATGGCAGAAACAGCAGCGACCACTGCATTCTGGACTACATCATGAATTGTCGAGGTCACCTTGGATGCGTCCTGCCCAGTAATGTTCATTTGCGCCAAGAGCGCAGCAAGATTATCTAAAGAACAAACACCAGTAAGGAGCAGAGTGCACTTGAGAACACTGTTACTTACCAGCACCATTACCACCAGCGATGGGCGCCGCAGGCACGGCATTTATCGTGCTCGTGGAGATCATTGTTGGGATTGTGATTAGTGAGAGGATGGATATTAAGAATTGATATGTACCTGCATAAAACTCTGGCTTTTTGTACTTTGAAAGCCGTCTATATTGGGTGATGCAAGACGAGTAGCCTGGCCTTCTTGTGTGGCAACTCATTGATTCTGTGTTCGATGAGTATCGATGAGCGTTGAATATTGAGGTTCAAACATCTGTTACGCAAACATCTGTCACGCAAACATCTGTCACTACACGTATTAGCATCACACCGTATTACATGTACATTACATTTGCACTTCAAACAGGCGCACTGAGTGACTGAGTTTTGTTTAGTTCTAAAATTATGATGTGTCATTAGTGAGTAAACAACTGTCACTACACGTGTTAGCATCACTCCAGCATTACATGTGCATTACATTTGCACTTTAAACAGGCCCATGGCATGACATTTTGTTTAGTTCTAAAATCATCACGTGAGTTGCACATCAGCCCTTTACCGTGAGTCCGTGACACTACACATCTGACCGACTCCATATTCCCTAGTCAAACTTGGGCTATTCTAGAGATCACTAAGCTCACAATCGACCAGCGCGTGTTGCCAGCATTCGTGCAAGACCATAGATGGCCTCTGCTCAAGGTAAGATGCATTCACTGCTTGAACTATATCTGACACTACTACTAGATCACACCTCTCAGCGTCCATCTCACACACAGGCCATTCCTTCGTCTTGGACTTTTCGACAAGTCAATGGCCGGAAACGTTCCAGATTGAATATGTATACACCACCATCCACCTCACAGCCCCATAAACCTGTGCATACTTCAGTGAGATTTGCTTCGCATCGAGATGGAACGATACATGTGTCGGGCCGTCATGTCATCGGACGGAGTTCAGCTGCCATCCAGAACACCTCACTTGCAGGATTGGACGATTTGGACGATGCATCCTTTGCCTTTGCTGAGTTTGATGATTCTTTCACCATGGATGAGATCATCACCGACAGTGAGGATGTGGATTCGCCTCAAACATGGAAGCGAACAGCTGGTGTCAGTCTTGATTACCCTCATGTTTTGATATATTTTACTGATTTCACATAGGACAACCCCCTCCTCACTTGGTTAAGTGAGCGCAATTCCTACCTCTCGGAGATGATTCGACTCAACGGCCACGGAGACGTTGGTGATACATGCGCAGGGTGTGGCACTGCTCCCGCACTCTTTCGATGCGAAACCTGTGATGATATACAACTGTATTGTCACGACTGCACTGTCACAAACCACTTGTGCTTGCCCACTCATCGCATCAATGAGTGGACCGGAGTTTATTTTCAGAGAACATCACTCAAGAAATTGGGCCTTCATATTCAACTTGGACATCCCATTGGCCAGCACTGTATCCTTCCCCATCAAGCCTTCAATGACGACTTCGTTCTCATAGATACGGACGGTATATACGAGATTGGACTTGACTTTTGTGGTTGCGAGACGGCACAAACACACACAAAGCAACTACTCCGAAATCGATGGTTCCCATCAACATCAACCAACCCCAGGACCACAGCAACATTTCGAGTACTACGACAGTATCATATCCTTTCATTTGAATCCAAGGCTTCTGCACACAAATTCTATCACACATTAGTTCACCTGACAGACAACACAGGCCTGTCGAAACGCAAGGTAACAAAGCTCTTTACGATTTCGCATCTTCTGGAATGCTAACCTTCAGATTCAGGATCGCTACGAAGCATTCATGAGGATGGTGCGTGAATGGCGCCACCTGAAGATGGTGAAGCGCTTTGGTCGCGGTCACGACTCACATGGTGTCGATGCTACATCACCTGGAGAGTGTGCTGTTCTCTGCCCAGCATGCACGCAGCCGGGTAAGAATCTGCCTCATGGTTGGGAGAATGTTGTGAAAGCCAAACGGTGGGTGGTGGGAATTTGACAGTTTTGATTGAAGGCTGACATGTTCAGGTGGCTATACGCAATATTTGTTGCAATTGATGCGAACTTTCGATTGAAGAGACGTAATGTATCGAGTGATGAGACTGACCCCAGTCTTTCAGAAGGCTGGGCATATTTCGTGGAGGAGAATGAATACAAGGCCTTTCTGGCCCAACACCTTGGAGATGAGCAAGAAGTACGTGGCCGGCTTGATTAATGATATCTGATTTCATGTTTGCTTACACTGTCCTGCAGAAAAGCACGTGTTCAAGTCACAATGCCGTCAATATGGCAGACACGAAGCTGTCTCAAGGGCTTGCAGCGACAGGCGTAGGCACAGTCGATTGCGCCCGTCACAATATGAAACGACCAAATGGAGTCGGGGATTTGCAGAAAGGTGAGAAGTATGTTATTTTCTCTCTGTGCTCGTTCATGTCATGTCTCATCACACATTTGACAGATATATCAACATGGACTATCTTTTTTTTTCAACATTGCGCGGTACACAGCTCCAAATGTTGAATGTGTCATACGACATTGCCTGCCAATGGCACAAAAATCTCTGGACTCGGATGAAGTCCTTTCCTCAATCCCACGGATTGGACTATCTTGCAAAGGTCATTCACTTTTTTGTGCCAAAATTTCACCTCCCCGCACATATTGCAAAGTGTCAGACAACATTCTCCTTCAACTTCACAGTGTCACACGCTTCGTCGGCCGCACAGATGGCAAGGCCCCAGAGAGAGGGTGGTCGAACATCAACCCTGTGGCCTTGAGTATGAAAGCTATGGGCCCTGGTTGCCGTCGTGACACCCTAGACGACCATTTTGGCGATTGGAACTGGAAGAAGACGGTTGGGTTGGGCGCCTCTCTCCTCCTCAAGATCAAAGATGCCCTTGCCGAGAAGGCCGAACACGAAACGACATTCGAAGAATTCAACACCGCTATCACTCCTGAGCATTGTTCTGCGTGGTTGGCAGAAATGGAGACTTGGGAAGATAACCCTAATGACACGACTATTCCTAATCCGCTCGAGGCCAAAGCTATGTGTGAGTATGATATTGTACTCTACTGATCTCGCACTAACAATACTATGTAGCCATCACACAAGCAGGCGCACGGCTTAAGCTCACTGAGCTGGAGGCTGAGGAACTTCAGCGAGGCATCAATGCATCTTTACATCCGGAAATCTCGCCCAGTGTGCTCATCGCCTCCGGCATAGACCTTGAAGAGGAACAGTGAGTAATCTCCCTCGTACCATATGAATACGCTAATCAAATTTGTAAGGCGTCATCTGACCACTGCTGTCGAGTCCTTGGGCCTCCATGCTACCGATACCCAAAAAGGCAGCGTTATGCGAATCCGGAATTCACTCCGCCATAAAATCAAGACATGGAGACGTGCCCAGGTCCTCTACCTCCCTGCTGTACAAAGCCTCATCAGTCAGACAGTGTGTGGAGATCAAGAGAATGCTGAATGTATGAAGTTATGGCTACCTTCCCAGCTAAGAAACAAACCATGCAATCCGCGCCTGCAAAATAACAAGTGGGAACTACGGTACGCTCAGGCCCATGACACACTCGAAGAGATCTGCCAGTGCTTGCGGATTCATTGTTCTTTACTGACATTTAAGAGAGAATGGATTCGTGGTCAAGGTCCGAACACACAAGCTCAGAATGCTCTTGCTCAGGTCCATGGGAGGCGTACTGCATGCATGAAGCGATACAGGTCCGCATGGGTGGCTCTCAAGGCCCTCGCTACAGTGGTGAAGAAGAAAGATTGGCGGGGCCATTGGCAGGAGTTGGCAGATGATGACGTCAAGCCCCTCATAAATCTGTTCGCTACTGGAGAAGGGAGACGTCAAGTGTCGTGGATTTGGATGATGGATGGCGTTGATTGCGGAGAGGAAGGTGACAACAATGGTCAGTATTTTGGTTTGATTCATAATTTCACGTGCTGATGTATTGCAAGGTGTCCGTATTGAGTGGTGCAAAAGCCATGCAAGGGCACTGCGATGGTCAGAAGAGGTGGAGTTGCTGAGGGAAGAGATGCGCAGAGTGCTTCAGTTTTTCACCTGGCAGGCAGCATGGTGGGAGGAGCGGGGAAGGCATAATGTTGGGGAATGTGCCGCAGATGCTGAAGGTTTGCAGGCATATGCTACGCAACAAGCTAACCTCCGTCACAGGCTGGCAGAGCATTTTCGAGTGCTGTGGTTACCTTATCTTTCACCACTCTCGTCTGTCAGTCCAATGCCTCAGTTATCCGAGCCGTCATTACCAGACCTGACCATACCTGACATTTCTTAGTTTCAGTGCTGTGCCTGCCAATCAACAGTTCACATCTTCTGGGGCTTCTGTAGGGTACCTTGTATTACATATCATTGATCAATGTCACCAGCTTTCATTGAATGCTCGATCGCAAGTTGTTAAGTGGCCGAGAACCATACTGGAAAATTGACCGAGCTCACTGAAAATTGACCGAGCTTACTACACACGGTATGCTATTAGGCTTAATGTAGCTCTGCTAGTTAGCATGCTCTGATGCATAACTAAACATGCTAACGAGCATAGTTAATGCAATACTTGTGTCTCGTAGTAAGCAGACTTAATGCATTATACCTACAGGGACTGGTGCTTCCCCAAGCTCATTGGCAGACATGCCCACATCCCTGTCAAGTCGCTCCGCGGAGTTTTCAACACCCCGCTCAATGGTGTTTGGGACGCTGTTGCTCCCCAGATTTGTGACCTTATCAAGGCTCAGAAGATCGACTGGTCGTCCATCGACCTTGCCCGCTTCTTCACCCACGCACCACTGGGAGAGGAGGCGAAGGGGGGTCTTGGTCCTGTTGTCATATGGGTCAGTGTCATCAGTGAATTCATGAGTCCTTGATTTTGTAGCCGTGGGAAGTATAAGATGATATCATTATGCTACAGCTGAATATACCTATGTATACGGCAATCGGTACATAGCCATGAATCTCTGAAAATTCATTTTACCATGAGGAGTTCGCAACAAGATTACAACATTGCGCCGTTGCAGCAATCAATATGCAATAGTATAGTTAAGTTATATTTGTTGACTCATACCATATCCCTTCATTTATGTTTTAAACTACCAAGTGATATAAGACTTTATCGTGGAAAGAACCGTTAGCACTTGTAACCTAATTTATATTCTTATGAGAGTTTCAACCAGCGAGGTATGATAGTGTAATTAGGTACCGTTTGTTGAGCAACATCATATTACCTCATTTATGTTTGACTTACAAAACTATATAGATCGGTTCAAATATTGTGTGAATTACAAGATCATGCACATGACTATCACCTTAGCCTCAAATTTTACCTTAGAATTTTTGGACAACCTCAAATCATGTGACCAGCGCAAGTGGTTGAAATTGATTTGTCATTGTTTGTGCAGGACAGAAATTTTCACGCAAGTTCCTTTCAATCCTTCTTTCACTGCTACTACCACCACCTCTCGACTCAGCATCTTCGTTCCTCCCATTCGTGGTGGTCCCTCCCTGGCCTTTTCCTTGTGGTACCTCCTTGGCCGTTCGTGGTGGTTCCTCCCTGGCCTTTCCTCGTGGTTCCTTCCTGGCCGTTCGTGGTGGCCCTTCCTTTCCTTGTGGTTCCTTCCTGGCCGTTCATGGTGGCCCTCCCTTTCCTCATAGTTCCTTCCTCTGGCTGTTCATGGTGGTCCCTCCCTTTCCTTTCCTTGTGGCTCCTTCCTGGCCTTTTTTCGTGGTTCCTTGTTGGCCTTGGTCCCTCCTTTCATTCATATCTCCACTATCTTTCCCTGTTTTCTTTTTGTCCTGTAGATACATATGTAGTATTTAAATATAAATAAAATTAATTTGCTTCACAAAATGAGTGCTGAGGGTGAGAATAATTTGGTGCTGGTGACAAAATGGCAGGTTGTTGCAGGCAATCTGTCATGCTGGCGCTTTTGGTAGTTCTGTCTAACTTACTCCAGGTAGTATCATTCTGACAGATATCATGTAAATTTTGCAATTAGATAAAGCATTGTAAAGCATTATATTTTTATGTCAATTATTTGATGCTTCGGAGTTGTGAACCTCCCTTTCGTTATGGCATTTCATAAAATTTTATACGATAATCAGGGACGCGTCTTTCCTCTATAAGGCCAAACATAACAATGTGATTGTCGATAGCAAAATTATGCTAGTTCTTGTGATTATGTACTATATATTGTTATTTATTGCTATCTACTTTCCTCACGGGTTCACTGATGGTTATTCCTGGTTCTACCTCCACCGATACCGCCCATGAGGTCTCCCAAGAGATCCTTGCCCTTTTGCGGAAGAACGGAGTCGACGGTGTTGTTGTGGAATGGCGCGAGGCGGTCCCGCAGAGGTTCATGATTGACAAAATTGATGCCTAGGTCTTGGATGCGTGGACTTGTCGCTTAGATATGTTCTATCTTCTCCCCGTCTTCTAGGTCTATAACGGATGGCTTTGGTCCGCAATTTAGGCCTTGACTTGTGGATTTGTCGCATGATTCCGACTGGTTGATCTTCCCCCATAAGTTTTCTGTGAAAAAAAACGTCGAACCGGAGTCAATAAGCTCGCTCTTGGGTGCGATAGGGAATCTAATACGGAGATTGCGCGTGGGTAGTGCTATGGGTAGAACTTTTGCACGCTCCGCAGACGCAAACCAATGCTCACGAATCAGCAGATTCTTTGTAGCTTGCCCATATTACCAATATCACACCGTTACTTCGCAATATTTTCATCTTCCGGCTGTAAGTCCAATTAACCGCCTATATAATAATAAGCTATTCATCTCTACACATCTACAGTTGCAGAACTCTCTGCCTTGGTGTGCCTGCTCCAGCTCTTCGTCATCCCACAACTTTTGATCTATTGTAACAGTCGCTCACAACACACGATACCCTATGGCGAGGTGCAAAGTGAATACGATCATGCTTCATCTGCACGCAAGCAATGAACCTCAGCGCCCTGCATACTACCAAAAACTCGTGAACGACGTTGTTGAGCACATGGCGCTTTTGCCCGGCAGAGGAATGCCTCGCTTGGATGGCTACCTGCGAGCTGTGCTCGATACCAACAAGGCTTCGAGCGGTCTTGTCAAACTTGTTCACAAGACGAGGCAATCTACTCAAACTTCGTTGGTGCGACAACTGGTTTATGAAAAGGCTAGTGACATTCCCTATCTTCTTTCTTTGCATATGGTTGCTGTACAGTCTATGCTGAGGGCGGAGGCAGCTGCCTTCGTGCCTCGCATGCAGCGTCCTAAAGATGGTGTAGAGATTCATCCGGCCGAGAAGGAGAACTTAAATCTGGTTCCCCAGGAGGCGGATAGAGAGGAAGTAATGGAGAAAGAAGTTTCAGTGATTGTTGATTCTGAGGCCACTGATGACATGGAAGATATGGACGAAGCGGTCACATCTCTCACATCCCTCGACCTTGTGCCAGACGAGTCTCTTCGCTCCAACGGGCCATCGGAAGAGCAGGCCTTGGCAGCTCGCACGATTCAGTATGCATATCGATATCACGTTTGGCGACGTTCAGGCTCTGCTGTAGATGCACAACTCCATGCGATATCCACGACATGCCTCATGGAGATGCAGTCCTCTAAATGGCGTCCAAGTTATTATCGTCTTCTTTTCCTCGGACCATTGCCCCACCTTCTGGCTGGAACAAGGCATTGTGCTAACTCATGCTGCCAAAATAAAGACGAAAGACCCTTTCAACACCGAGTCTCATGAAAAGCTTGAGGAGTTGGGCAGGCCGAGAAGCGAGATCACGTCAGTCAAGACTTACCCAGCGTCATGCAATGATTGATGTGCAGTCTTGTTTAGGTTGCTCCTAAAAAAGGCATGCAATTGCGCGGTAAGCTAGAGCCTTCTTCACCAGATCATCATACCCGGGACATCGACGCTCTCAAATGCGCGGTGTTAGAGGTCGGACAATTTATTTAGAAAATTCCCGGCAGCACGATGGATATGCAAACTAAGTTCCAGATGGCTTATAAGGGAATCGTTGCAGAGAAGAAACTATTTCACGTGCGAAATGAGAGACCTGTTCTCAACGTCGAGGACCTAGATCCCATTGTTTGAAGACGGTAAATATTTGTTACCAAATTCCGTGACATGCTTGGTCTTAGTTTCCTGTAGTAGTCGTTCTTTCTTTATTATCTCCAACTTGCAAATAGGACCACTAGGCATCTCCATAATTTACCGGCGCCAACTTGCGAGTCCCGACATCAAAATTCAATCTTCAATCTTCAACTTGTCTTCAACACTACAAATTCTGAAAATACACAAGCGATGTGAACAATGCAAGATAACAAGACAGCATGACATCTAGTACATAAAATCGACAGTTTCAGACCTGGGACTGAGATGACCCTGTAACTTCGATGAGGCGTTCCTTTGTGCGTAGGTCAGGTGCCGAATACACGAAAATCACTAAAAACACACCTGTGCAAGTTTCTGCCCTTCGAATAACATAAGGAGACAGGACCGCAAGCCCTTCAAACACCATTGCCTTTCAAGCCAGAAGAGGAGGTGGCGATCCCAGAAGACCTTGAATGCACAGTTGAGCCGGTGGTCCGTTGGATTCGGAGCTCGCGAGAGATGGAAGACCCAGTTTTGACATGCATACTTCAAGGCGTCCGAAGATAATCGACTTTGATCCCGTGCTTCGTTTGCGAAAATCGTGAACGCGGTCATAGTATGAATGACCTCGATGTCTGGACAATCTTGTAGGGATGCAGAGGTAGAATGATCATGGGGCCTTAATGACAGGAATGCCGGAAACATCAAAAAATCTGGTAAGCTCTTAAACTCCTGGATTACTCGAAAAGCTGGCGGGAAAGGCAATCGTGGGATGATTGCACACTCATTGATTGTTTCCAATGTGCTCGAAAAGTCTTCCATTGTCATCCAGACAGACGCCGTAGGAGTCAACTGCCATGCTTGACCATGGGGGGTCTGTAGCCACTCTCGTCCACTCTCGGTCTGCAGCCACTCTCGTCCACCCATGGTCGGCAGCCACTCTCGTCCGCTCTGGCTCAGCAACCACTCTTGCCCACTTTTTGTCTGTAGCCATTCTTGGCCATGTCCAGTCTGCAGCCCACCTGGGGTCCGCAGCCACTCTCGTCCGCCCAAAGTATCCAGCCATTTTTGCCCTCCTAGGGTCGGGAGCCAATCTTGCCCACTCTGAATCAGTAGCCACTCTTGCCCACTCTGGGTTAGGAGCCATTCTCGCCCGTAAATGGTGTCCAGCCATGCATGCCCGATTGGAGTCTGCAATTCATTTAGAGTCTGTAGGCGGTCGTACCCACTCCGGGTGTCAAGCCACTCAATCCCACTTTGTGTCTCCAGCCACGGCATCCCGTGCTGTGTTTTCAGCCACTCCCTCGCGCTTGGTGTTTCCAGCCACACCATCCCATGTCGTGTTTTTAGCCACTCCCTCCCGCTATGTGTCTCCAGCCACTCCCTCCCGTTGGGTGTCTCCACCCACCCCCTCGCGCTGGGTGTCTCCAGCCACTCCCTCCCATTGAGTGTCTCCAGCCACTTCCTCGCGCTGGGTGTTACCAGCCACTCCCTCCCATTGAGTGTCTCAATCCACTCCTTCGCGCTGGGTGTCTCCAACCACTCCCTCCCATTGAGTGTCTCAATCCACTCCTTCGCGCTGGGTGTCTCCAACCACTCCCTCCCGTTGAGTGTCTCCATCCACTCCCTCGCGCTGGCTGTCTCCAGCCACTCCTTCCCCCTGGGTGTCTCCAGCCACTGCCTCCCGCTGCGTGTTTGCAGCCGCTCCCTCGCGCTGGGTGACTTCAGCCACTCCCCCCCGCTTGGTGACTTCAGCCACTCCCTCCCGCTGAGTGACTTCAGCCACTCCCTCCCACTGGGTGTCGCCAGCCACACCATCGCGCTGGGTATCTCCAGCCACTCCCTCCCACTGGGTGTCTCCAGCCACTCCCTCCCGCTGGGTGTCTCCAGCCACTTCCTCCCGTTGGGTGTCTCCAGCCACTTCCTCCCGCTGGGTGTCGCTAGCCACTTCCTCGCGCTGGGTGTCTCCAGCCACTCCCTCCCGTTGAGTGTCTCCAGCCACTTCCTCGCGCTGGGTGTTACCAGCCACACCCTCCCATTGAGTGTCTCCAACCACTTCCTCCCACTGTGTGTCTCTATCCACTCCCTCCCGCTGTGTGTCTCCAGCCACTCCCTCGCGTTGTGTGTCTCCAGCCACTTCCTCCCGCTGTGTGTTTCTATCCACTCCCTCCCGCTGTGTGTCTTCAGCCACTCCCTCGCACTCGGAGTCTGTAACCACTCTCGTCCAGGCATGGTCTGCAGCCACTCACCATGTGTTTGCAGCCATTCTCGTCCACTCAGGGTCTGTAGCCATTCTTGGCCGCTCTGAGTTTGCAGCCACTCTCGTCCCCTCTGGGTCTGCAGCCATTCTCGGCCACTCGGGGTCTGTTGCAGCCACAATTGTCCGGTCGGGGTCTGAAGCCACTCTTCCCCACGTCGGCTCTGCAGCCACTCTCCTCCAGTTTCGGTCTGCAGCCACTCCCCCCCTTCCTGCGTCCGCAACCATTTTTGCCCTGTCTTGGTCTGCAGCCAGCCTTGCCCATTGATGGTCTCCAGCGAAGTTTTCCCGCTCCACATCTCCAATGGTATATACTCGCCAGAGTCTCCAGCGACTTGTCCCCGTCTTTGAGTCCACAGCCACCCTGGCCCACTCTGCAGCCACCCTCGCCCTCTCTCTTTCTGCAACCAAGTGTGTCCCACGTGGGTCTGCAACCAATCCCTCCCGGCCTGGGTCTGCAGCCAGTCTTCCCCCTTCGGTGTCTGCAAATAGTCTTCCCCACATTGGGTCTGCAGCCACGCACGTCCATCCAAAGTCCCTAACCAGGACCGCAAACCCGACCCGCGAGCTCCCCGAAGCCATAACAGTCCCATGAGAACTGTCAGCGGCTCTGGTGGCTCAACGATGAAGGCTAACGATTGTTGCAAGTTTCGGGGGTCATGGGGTTGCATAGCCTGATTCTGTGACTTCAATTCTAAGAGCGCATCCATGAGAGCAGTGTGTTCTGGAATGTCTTCAATCATCAAGCGGAAAGACGAATACGCTAGCAGGGAATGTGGTAGGATGGGTTGTAATCCAGGGAGGCTGCAGTTCGAGGAGTTTGAAGCGTAGTCTCGAATGGACGAGTGGTAGATATTCACGGGATGGCTGCTGTCAGCGGGGATATCCATGAAAGAACGTAGCTGTTTCAGCGTGGTCGCGACATCGCTGCCTTGACCAGGACCAAGGAGCTTCGAAATCTGTGAGATTGGCAGAGGGTCTGCGAGGGCAGCAACAATGGACAAGTGCTGGTATGCCCGATTGGGGTCCGAACAGGTGGAGAGGATGCGGTTGTATAGCTCGTGCACTTCCGTCCCAGGTAGCAGTTCATTGGTCAGCTCAAGCATTAGCTTAAGGCGATCCCGGGGGTCATTATATCCGTCATCGACGAACTTCATCATTGTAGATGCCACGATGAAACGTCTGCCAGCTCGGTTCGCCAGCCGCGTAAGTTTATCCGCAGTGGGCTGAGGGAAATCAGGATGGCGATTTCGCAACTCCGTGAAGGAATGCTGCAAGAATGTACAGATGTCATTGTCCACATCTTCGCCGTCTAATGAAATGGTGCCAGCAACGCCCTCCCCAGAAGTGTTCACCGGTATCTCGTACACTAGCGTGCGCATCTCTTCTTTTTGAATGGCTTTGCGGATATGTTCCTCCAAGCGACTGGTGAGCAGAATGTGGAACACGGGAAGTTCAGGATCACGAAGAGCTTCACCGAGGAGTGAGATCAGATCGGCGACCATTTCAGGTGTTTCAGGTTGACATTCATCGAGGGCATCAACAACAAACACCGGAGGCGGACACTCGCGCAGCCTGAATTGCAGGTGCCAGAGAGGTCGACGAAATAACGCCATCATTTGGTCGCGAAGAGACTCGCTGGAGTCTAGAACCGCAGGAGTCTTGCGGATAGCTTCGTTCACGTCCTTCTCAACGCTGGGAAAATTGCTCGCAAGCTGGTAAGCAAGGGTCGCAAAGAAATGACCGGTCGTGCTGCGTTTCGTGTGCTTGCGCGAGAAAAAGAATGTTCCCGCGAGCCTTGTTTCAATATTCGTCTCCTCTATCACCTTCAAACCTTTCATTCTCTCGGCCACAGTGAACGCCACGGCAGACTTTCCGACGCCCGCCGTGCCATGCAGCCAAATGATCTGACTCTTCTCTCGCTTGTCCAACAATCCGCAGATGAATGTGAGAAGGTCCACTCGGGTCCCTTTCAAACATTTCGGATGGGGCTGGCGTTCAGGGGAGTCATATTTAGCACCCAGGACAGCGACCTGGGACAGCTTCTCCCAAATTCCTTCTGTCATTGCTAGAAGGTCTGTCAGTCGGGTCAGAGAGCGAGAGAGGTGATAAGGGAAGGATGTATTTACATCGAACTCAGTCGCTTATCGACGTTGATGTGAGAATGCGACACAAAATGGGAATTGGAATAGGTCAAGTCGGGGAAACACTAGTGCAGTTCATCGGTGTAATTAGAAATCACGATGGGGATGGATGTCACAGTGAGGACGACATACGGCGTTAATTGAGGAGTCGAATCAGTCGATGTCTAAGTTGTAACTTCGTTTGAAATCAAAAGGGTTTAAGTGGTGATGGTGAAACGATCAAGCAACAGAGATATCACAGGATGCTTGAGATAGAATGGATGGTTGATTGTGATTGTATTCAAAGTCGATAGATGGCTCGTGGTTGCACTTTGCAATTGAGTTGAAAAGATAAGCGGGCGCTTGTCTGGCTGCAGGTCCAACCAGCCGGAGGGCACGAGGCTGTTGCACAGGAAGTTTAGGGTAAGTACTAACCAAAATTCGACTTGGAGAATGTCAAAGTTGAATTCCAGACCTACGCATACGCTGGTATACGCGTACGTACCATCCGGCGTCGACCATATTGGATGCATGATCACATCATGAACTTTTGCTGTATCATGGCATGGACCGCATGGTAAGTGTAATTGCTCGATAACTTGCATCCGCAACCTGAAGTGAGCCTGAGGCCTAAGAGGCCTGAGTGCTGCTGCTAAGCGAGTGAGCGACGGAAATATTAGTCATGTGCCAGATAATTTGATCTACAGCGAAGGATTTTGATTAGCGCCACCAGTATGTAAATAAAGGCAGTATCCTGTGGTACTATGTATTCACCACCTATCATAAAAATGTTGTCTGCAAGTTCCTACAAGTATTGTATATATAGTGGGACTCCAACCTCGAGTTCTCTGCTCTTGAGCGGCAGTCGTTTGACGAGACTGTATCTTGACATCTATTTTGTAGTGTAACATAGCATCTCAAAATATTATAACCTACAAAAGAGTATGACGTCTTGGTTAATAGCCATGAACGAGTGAATTCAAGGCAGCGCCTGATGGAATCTGAAATTCATCAGTCCCACTGCTAATCATCTTGCCGCCCTTCCTCGATAGCCGCCCTTGCGCACGGACGACATCTTGCATCCGCTGCTCTGCATCGCCGACATCATGATTCGTAAGTTTAGTAGGACGCGAGCCACGACCTTTACTAGATATTTTGTTTTTCCCGTCAGTAATCGTCTTCGGCGCCTCACGCAGCGCGAATGCTTTTGCCAGGTGACCGATGTGAAGATGCCGAACGTGGAAGATGTGCTTTTCGTTCGAGGGATGGGTCGCATATGCTCTCATATGCGAAGTAAATGCCCTCCGAGCAAGTTCAGCGTTCTACAAAAAGGCGTCAACGCACGTTCAACTTCACTCCAAATCGGAATTACCTCTTTGCGCCGCAAAACCCACCGCTCGAAAGAAAGCTGCACTTCTGTCGCGCGCGCCTCGTACTCGGAGCCTTTTCCGCCAAAACCCTTCGCCAAAACGTTTTCGATGCTTGCTCCTTCGAGGGTGATGTTGACTTTGTCGTGGTCGGAGTTTTCTCCCGTTATATCGCCCTTCATCTTCACTCCCACCCATTTAACCCATTCGGATTCGCTGGGTGCGACGATGCTCCAAGCTTCGCCGCCCTTTCCTGCACGTGCTGTCCGTCCCACTCTGTGCACGTACTCGGTCGCACCGCCTTCAGTTGGCAGGTCGTATTGAATGACTGCGCGAACGAGGGGTAGGTCGAGACCACGGGATGCCACGGACGTGCAGAGGAGAATGGACGACGCGGGTGCAGGTTTTTTGGACTTTGAGGAAGGAATGGCTGAGAATCCGCGTAGAGAGGCGAGACGGATTGGTGTGGGAAGGGAACCGTGAAGTCGGAAGATTGAGGCACCTGGAAGGAGCGGAGACCGTGCAGCAATTTTATTTTCTTCCTCTACTTTCTCCTCCTCAACAGATTCATCTGCCTTGCTATCTGCCCCGTCTTCGGATTCTGCATTTCCAGCCTTCTCACCGTCCATCGACGAATCGCCTAGCAAGCGCCAGTGAAAGTCGACGGAGTCTGTGCAGCTGAGGAATACGATGATTTTCGAACCTTTTTGACCTTGTGTCTGAGCGAGCAATGAGCGGAGAAGTGCGACCAGTGCGACAAGACGCATCTTGAGGGGAACGATGACGTATTTTTGAGAGAGTTGTGATGGGGGAGTGAATTTCTCGGTGCTGGTGGTAGCTGGCTCGTTGTCGTTTTTTGATGCAGGCGAATCCTCCGCCTTCTCTTTGTCGAGGCCCTTGATTATCAACGGTCGTCTTAGAGTAGTGCCTGCCAATTTCTGCACGTCTTCGCGGATGGTAGCCGAACAGAGTATTGTCCGTCTCTCCCGGTCCCAGTCCCAACCCCCAACCTCAAATGTCTTACCGTCCTGAACAGCTTGGAACGCAAGCTTCCTCCTCCCATCCAGACCCTGCACGATCCCTTTGATAGTATCTTCAAACCCAAGCTCCATCAAGCGGTCCGCTTCATCGAGAACTAACCATCGGCACTTTCCAACGTTGAACGAAGACGTATTTTGCAGGTGGTCTAGTAGGCGACCTGGAGTCGAGACAAGGATGGGCACACCTTTCCGTAGACGCGCCTTCTCGTGCGCACGGGTTGCGCCTCCACTTAGCAAACCAGAGACTAACCACCGGGTATAACGTGTAGAACTCTCCGTATTCTCCTGTTCGCCGTCTGGGCGTAGCCTAAGTGTCAATAGCGCCTCCAAGACGTCGGAAATTTGTTTTGCAAGTTCACGAGTGGGTGCGATTATAATTGCGAGCGTCCCTATCGAGCGGTCGATGTAAGAGTGTGTACTTAGGGGGAGAAGATCCTGGATTATGGGTAGGAGGAATGCCATAGTCTTTCCGGAGCCAGTTTGCGATTGTATAAAAACATCGCGTGTATTCGTGTCCTCGGAAGAAGGTTTCGTGAATATAGGAAGGGCAGCACGTTGAATGGATGTCGGTTTTGTGATACTCATCTTGGATTGTAGGTGAGTGACGAGGAGAGGATGAAGACCCAGGTCCGCGAATGTGGCTGAGCCGGTCAATGGTGCATTGCTCGGTTTAGAGGGCACTTTTTGGATAGCGGAGGGTGTGGGGGCCTCAACTTGAGGGTTATACGAGAATAGAGACGAGATTATCTGAGTCGGAGGCCTAGCTGGAAGTGCCGGACGGTCCATTGCAGGAGCTTTGGTAGCAGGCGGGGGGATGTCAGGTCGCATCCGCTTTGCGGGACGAGAATGGTCATCATTATCGCTGCCAGGATGATGGTCAGGCTGGTCGGTCCTGCGTTTCTGGACTCGTTTAGCCTTTAACCTAGGCTATGATGATTAGCTGCATACATGAAATCAAACTTCAGCTCACCTGTCCGTCCAGCGACCGGATTTTTTTGATGCTAGCTTTGTTGGTCCTACAGATGCATCCTCTGCAATATTGAGGACAAGTTCATCGTCCATTTCCCCCTGCGGCGCTGATATCAATATTGTATAAACTTCAGTCTTGATCGTTAGAACTGCGAGTTAAACAAAAATGGAATGTTGTTCCCACATCTGATAACCTTTCTCAAGTCAAATTAGTTTGAACACGTCTCCCTTCACACCTTTACTACTTTGTTCCACAATGTTCGGTCGTGTTTCTCTTGCGCTCGTTTTAATTTCTATAGCCGCATTTTTCTGTGCGCAATCTGCGGATGCTGCCAAGGGCCCCAAAATCACCCATAAGGTCTACTTCGATATCAGACATGGTGACAAGGACATAGGTCGAGGTTTGTGTTATGTTGAGACCGCCGTGGGACATACATCTGACGGGGCTCGAATGTTTAACAGTTGTCATTGGTCTTTATGGCGGAGTACGTCGCCTTACCTATTCTGACAGATATGTGGTTGACTCATCTCCCCGCAGACCGTTCCAAAGACAGTCGAGAACTTCCGCGCACTTGCGACTGGTGTCGGCAAGGATGGTCAGGAGCTTGGCTACGGTTACAAGGGCTCCAAGTTCCACCGCGTTATCAAGAACTTCATGTGAGATTCTTGTCCGTTCTTTTACGGACATTCACCTGATATCCTCTTGCCAGGATCCAAGGCGGTGACTTCAGTATGTGTACCATCATTATCTCATGTGTTCTGAAGCCAACTTGATGTAATCTCACTAGCTCGTGGCGATGGCACCGGTGGAAAGGTAATTTGGGACCCGTCTTAGCATGAACGTTGCTTACGGAGGTCCTGCAGTCTATTTACGGCGACCGTTTCAAGGATGAGAACTTGTAAGGTTTCGTGATCATACTCATGTCTTCGACCCTGACGTCTGCTTCAGCAAGCTCAAGCACGCCGGACCCGGCACTCTTTCCATGGCTAATGCAGGCAAGGACACCAACGGTAGGCATGTTTTCTCCCATCGTTCATGTCATCTAACATAGTGCTCTAGGATCTCAATTCGTAAGCTTGTGATTGCTCTCAACAAGCTTTACTGAGTAGTTTTCCAGTTCATTTGCACTGTAGTCACCAGTTGGTTGGACGGTAAACATGTGAGTTTGGCGTTAGTTTTACCACCGCATTATTTGAGCTCTGTCAAAACAGGTGGTCTTCGGAAAAGTCCTGGAGGGAATGGACATTGTATACGCTATTGGTTTGCTTTATTTATTACCTCTACACTCACCAAAGTTCTCATTTCTACTCAAGAGGACGTTCCCAAGGGCAGCAATGATCGTCCATTGGAGGATGTCACCATCTACGACTCTGGAGAGGTTTGTTATTATACTTGTGTGATGCGCAGCGTATTCATCCCACGTTTCTAGCTACCAGTTGAGCCAGTGGTGGATGAGACAGGAAATGAGGTACCCCTACGCGCTGAGCTATGATTCAGCTGTCTCTGTGTCCCTTGAGCTCTTGATGCGAATAAAATGTTGTTGCTTGCCAACAGGACATCGCCACTGTACCCGTGAATTCCGTAACTTCGTCAGCCGATGCTGAATTGCCCGCCTCTACACCCCCCTCACCAGCATCTGACGAGAAGACAAGCCCTGTGGAGTCTACTCCCTCTCCAGTTGTGGATGCCACTCCTGAGGTTGTGGAGGATGTTTCTGGGTCGTCGGAGCGTCTGAAATATGCTGCCATCTTATTTGTGGTGGTCGTGGTTGGAGTGGGGATGTTTGTTTTGTGTGGTGACAAACTCGGTCGTTTGAAAGGCTGTTTGCAACGTGCAGATCGCGCGCATTACAAACGTGTCGGGGACGAGGATTTGGAGAAGTAAGTGCAGTTGATATTGACGTTTCGAGTTGGCGGAATATACCAGGTTGTGCAATGTACCATATATATATCTTGCTTGGCTAACATAACTAGTCCTGTCGTTCCTTCGCAAGTCCGTTATCGGGACTCTTTTTCCCGAGGTGGCACGACTTAGTGTTCGAACGTCCTTCCTTTCCTTCAAGTCTCCTCTTCCTCTACCTGCCAGTGCGCCTAGACTACTTCATTAGCATAGCAAATACTATGTGCACTAATTATTTTACATGGGTATGCTGTAGATTCTAATGCGTTTCCGTGTGTTCACTGACAAGTGTCTTCGTGAAATCCAGCTCCTAATATGAAAATTATTAGGCCCATTGTCCTAGTCAATTGAGCAAACAGTCCACGAAACAATCAAAAGTGAAGCCAAAACGATCACTCAGTACTCAAGTACTCATCTCTCGCCTCGTTATCACATTCGAGTCTATAACCCCTATCGGTGCTGCAATGACTCTGTTACATTTGGCACAAAAAGCTGGGATGGGCGGCCACAGAGTAATAACCCGCCCAATACTTCCAGGACAAATACGAGTCAAGTAGGCGTGTTGAATATAGCCTAGCCCTAGGAAGAGAAAGGCAGTGATGCCATCCATCCCCATTATTCTCAAGCTGTGAAAGTCAAGACAGGTGATTCTGCGATCAAAGGATAGCTGCCTAGTTTCAACCTGGGGAGAATTCCCTAGGTAGCCAGCACATGTATCATGATCGCTGAGTGAAGATTCCGATGTCTTGACTCTGGGGTCCATTAACTTACCATAGCGTCAAGCAGGAATACAGGTCGTGCATGTGTGGCCCACCCCTCGATTATACTTACAGGCCTTGCAAGAGCACACATACGCCGATGTCGCGAGTGTGATGAGTTAGTGCTTCCTACCAAAGATATAGCGGTGTAGTGTGATATTGCTGATTCACTTGGCAGTCACTGGCACTTCGAAAGCATGTTATTAAATTTGAAAGTTCTAAAAGCTTCCGAGCTAAATGCAAATAGACCGAACATAGCCGATCTTTGGCCATGGTGTGGAAGAAAGAGTTCTGACGTTGGCGAGGTGAGTCCGAGAGAGATGTTGAATGCCAGACATTGAAAATGACCTGTGATGTGTCCATCTCGACTGCTACAGCCGCTATATGCAGACTTTGGTAATGAACATTTGAACATTTGAAACACTCAAGCTCTGACAGAATATTTCAATCCTGGAATATCCGGGACATCCGAGACATCCGACCCATGCTGACTTAGCATCATGTGTAGTTCCCACGTACCTGATACGACAGTGACGTGTACATGAGAACCAAAATAGGTAAGTACACTTGCGCGCTCACTGTGTGCATTGCCGAAACCTTCATGCTCGCTGTTGCACACAGTGAGCTCAATTATTTGACCATTTTCACACATTTTTTGTAATTCTTTCACTGTATCATGTCATATGCCATTAAATATTAAATATTTCGTATTTTTAGACCTCCTAAGCGTACATAATTGAATGAATACTATGATGGGGTCCTCCACATCATCCCTTGGGCCTCAAACCATTCTAAAAAGGCTCCTGAAAGTCAACAGTGTGCCAGGAGAGTGTTCTACCTGCAAGTGCTAGCTGGGTACTAGTAGCAACCATGCCAGTCATGGTGTCAGCCGCGACACACACGGCGGCGCTGTGGGTCATGTGGTATGTTGTGACCGTGAGATTTGCATTATACATGCAAGTGGGTCGATGGGCTGGATGTCTTGGATGTCTTGGATGTCCTGGATATTCCAGGATCGAGATGTCCTCAGCTCCGAATGATGCTGCACGAATTTGGAAATTGAGATCGCATATGTTGATTTGATCATGGATAACAGTTGTGCAAGTGTGACCCACCCCTCAAAGATACTCACAGGCCTTGCAAGTAGCATGGAAGAGCACATGCACGCCGACGTCGCGAGCGTGATGAGTTAGTGCTTTCTACCAGCAAAAATATAGTGTGATATTCCTGATTCGCCGATAAACGCTGCTCGCCAGACAAGTCACAATTGGCAGAAGGTCGCAGTCACTGGCACTTGGAAAGCATGTTCAATTAAAGTTGAAAGTTCTTGCAAAAGCTTCCAAACTAAATACAAATAAACTGAACATATGTTCAACTGCCGATCTCAAGAGTTCTGACATCAGTGAAAATGGTGAACAACACCAGGTGAGTCCGAGAGACGATGTTAAATGCGAGTGTTCAAGAGCGCTTTATTACCCATGAAGCAGGGCATAATAGTACTCCAGGAACAACAACCACATCCACCAAGTCAGCAATGGGCTACATATTGTGCCATCAGCCACAACACCAATCAGCAAGCGGAAACATGACTCACTCTCCAGATGTACTCATGAACAGACTGAGCCTACCAATTGCACAATTTGTAACCTTGAGGCTATTAACATTGCAAGGTGCATGGGATGAGCAATAGGGTTGAATCATGGATGCAAAGCAAACTACTCATACTCACTGACCTTAAATCACAGTGAAAGTTACCGCAACAATCACTGTCAATATTGCAGGTCCCAAATTGGGGACTGCATGCAGTGACAGTCATACATGCTGCCAAAGCACTGGTGACGATGACGACGAAGGACAGATGCATGATTTATGCGAAGTGATAAAAGCTTTGCAAGAGGGACTCTGCATTACTCTGAGGTGGACAGTGCTTGCTTTTATATCCTGAAAATAGGGTTATGAGCAAAACTGGTGAGTTGGTTTGGCAGATCAGTTATGGCAGAACTTCATGGCAAAATATTTAGAAAAGCCTGTAGCTAACAAAGTACCAGAATGAACGGATAAACAATCCAGAATTCAAACATATGGAACTTAAGAAACACAACCCAAGTGACGGAATTGGCAAGGTTCTTTCGTGACCATTATGCCGGTCCCCAGAAGGTTGCTACAAAATCGAATGAGTAGTGACAGAATGAAGCTGAAGGAACATCATTTATCGTCTCCCATACATTCTCATTCTAAAGATCACGGCAGAAATGGATTACAAGAATTTCATATCCACCCCTATGGCATATGGGAGATCCCTGTTGTCATGGTATAGGCCAGATTGGTTATGAGCCCAAGACCCTTAGACTTGCCCCATTTCGTGCGGTCTGGATTGTTGTTAAACACTTTTGCGAACACTGAACAGATCAACCAATTAGTTTTATTGTAATTGTATTAACAAAAAGCCACCTGTTCTGAGGCTTTCTAATACAAGCTCTGTGATTTGGACGTTGTTATCTTTTCGGCCTAGCTTTCGCGTGTGTTAGCTTTGCTGTCGTGAGCGGCTTCTTAGCGCTCTGTCTCCAAATATATTAGCATGCTAACCTGTGAATAACATCTGTATCCAAGTCTGACCACTCCTCATCATGTCTACAGCACTCATCTTATGCGGGAGCTTTTATCTATAACGGCCTTATGACATTGGCCCAGGTGTTGCAGATGTTTGTGCTGGGAACACATTTGATCCTCAGTGGTTCGAGATTATGCCATAATATTTGCTAAGATCGTGGTAAGGTTTGACAAGCGAATATGCATGACATCCACTGCTTTCCAAGGTGGTGGAGATGCGTCTGGGTGTTCTGCCATTGGTCTATTAGAATAAAACAAGTTGTTCTTGTGTGGATCTGTAACACACAGATACTCTGCTCCAAGTAAGTAAGGGTGAATATAAGTATGAGTTAGGTATCTTACCTCAGATCGTGCACATGAAGGCAAACATCTGAGGTAACGGCTCAAATATGAGGCAGCTAAATAGATGCAATGCTCTTGTAAGTAGGTGAGACTAAGAACAAAGAGAAATGGCGCTGGCCATAGCAGACAATAGATTCAGTAGGTACAATAGAAGAAAGATATCATAAGAGCAAACAATGTAAAGTATGAGTCAACAAGAGAAACAAGAGCGCACATTGTTCTGTCATCGCTGGACGCAGCGCACGCTTGGCTAATTCCAACACTCCCCTTCAAGCTGTGCACAGTCCCAACTGCGAAGCGAAGTGTTTGACCTTGGGAGAAGGAAGGGCTTTCGTTAGAGTATCAGCGATCATGTCACCTGTAGGACAGAAGATCAGGCGAAGCTTTCCGTCTTCGATAACCCAGCGTATGAAGTGAAAACGAATATCGATATGTTTGGTGTGAGTGTGGTATTGGTGGTCCTTCATTAAGGCAATAGCAGACTGATTGTCAGAGAAGAGTGTGGTGGGTTCAGTGATGGGGTCAAATAGTTCTCCAATGAGCGAGCATAGCCATAGAGCCTCTTTCACTGCGTGAGTAGCAGCAATGTACTCGCTTTTGGTAGTGGAGAGCAAAACGATCTCTTGGTGCTTCGATGACCAAGACACTGCACTGCTGTCTATCAAGAAGGCATATCCTGAAACTGTGTGTCTATCTTCTGCCATGCTCCCATCAGCATCAGCAAAACCGGTGAGCGTCCCTTCCACTCCTCCATATGTCAAGTGCAAATTTCTTGTTCCAAGCAGGTACCTGTAAATTCGCCAAACAGCATCCCAGTGAGGCTGTCTGGGATTATGGGAGAAGCGGGAAACAGTGGTGATGGCGTATGAGATGTCAGGACGGGTTCCAAGGGATGTGTACATGAGTGAGCCTACTGCCTCACGATACGGGACATGGCACATGGCGGCGTATTTGACTCCAGTAGATGGTGACTGATCTGAGTGCAATTTGACATGAGGTTCCATAGGACAGGAGATGGGTTTGAGGTCCTCAAGGCCAAAACGACGGACAATAGAGTCAATATAGGATAGCTGGGAAAGGGAAATGGTGCGGTGGTCGCGGTTTCGGGTCACTTCGATTCTGAGAAGCCAATGCAGCTCACCAAGGTCAGTGATCTCAACGTGGCCACGGATTTCATTCTTCAACTGGGTGATAAGGTCCAGGGACGATGCAGCAATAGTACAATCATCAACGTGGACAATGATGATGATTTGCTCACCAGTCTTCAATTTCTTGAAGAAAATGGCTTGATCCACCTCGCACTGTGTGAATCCTAGCTTCTCCACAAGGATCTCTACTAACTTCTGGTACCAGCATCTCCCGCTTTGTTTAAGACTGTATAGCATTTTGCATAGACAGCAAACACGATGAGGAAATTCAGGTGAGGCAAAACCTGGTGGCTGCCACATGTAGATGATTTCATCTCTGGTTAACTCACCATTTAGGTAAGCACCTTTGATGTCGATTTGATGTATCTCTAAGTTGAGTCGTGCAGCTAGGGCCAGGACTGTTCTGATTGACGCCAACTTCGCAACTGGTGCGTATGTGTCGAAATAGTCGACTCCGGGAACTTGAGAGAATCCTTGTGCGACGAGATGGGCTTTGTGCCGGACGATGTTGCCAGCGGCGTCCTTCTTGGCTCTGAAGACCCACTTGGACCCTACTATATTGGCACCTGCAGGAGGGTCAACTAGTTCCCAGGTCCCAGCTGTTGCAAGTGTGGTGAGTTCTTCTCTGATACCTCCTTCCCACAGTGACCAATCTGGACATTGTTTAGCTTCTGCAAGGCTGGCTGGTTCAAGTGCCTCGGCTTCGGCGGTAAACTCGACAAGCGCTAGGGAAAGTTCGGCGACGTCATCGTCTTCCTCAAGAATCTCTATCAACTGCTCTGCCATTCCTTCGCTGGCGAAATTTGCTCCTTCTTCGGGTAATTGGATGCCCTTAGGAATAGGTCCGTTTGCATTGACTATATCAAGGATGCGCTGGCTGGGTTTTCTGACACGTTTTGCAGTTATTTCAAGTATCGGTGAGTTCGAATAGACGGGGATCTTAGATGGAGGGATGGTCTTTGGGGTTTGAGGAGCTGTTGCTGGTATGGAGGGTTGAGCAGTGGGTATCATTGCGTTTGGTGCAGTATCTTCTTCCTCCCCCTCACGAAATGCTGGCTCAACATCAGATTGATCCCAGTAGATGTTCCGTTCAATGGTGTAGAGACTGACATCTCTGTGGCCTCATAGAGAGCTAATTCTACAACGCCCTAATCACCTTCCAAACACAGCGCGACCCGTTGTAGGTATACAACACAGAGTGGGGCTATACAAAGATGGCTCCAAACTGATATCTTTATGTTGTGGTCTTGCACTGCCTATCTGCTATACTTGCAGACAAGTGCATTTGACCCAGGGGTCTGCGGTCTGGGAATAGTTTTGGGGGTCAGTGGGTAATGTGAGGTCAATAATCCGAGTGCGGGAAACAATGTCCGAAGGTATAATTACGATGTCCAATGCAAAAGCGTCGGGTCCGATGTTTTTCGGATTTCGGGTTATCGGGTTCGGGTTCAGGTTATCAGAAACTAATAGTAACACTATAGCGAGCGTCGGAAAAGCAAGCGATGTGCGCAATAATAACAATGATGGATATGGACAGTGAAGGAACGATGATATTCACAATGTCAACTAAGAACTACAAAATATTGGGTTTGACCCCTAAGCATCAGAGACGATTCTCCTCTACTCGGATGATGATGATGCTATGGGGAGTCCAATATTTAAGTAGATACGTAGAAATCCGGAACCCTATAGGCGAAAGTAGTAGCGCAATATTTCGGGTCCAATGTCCTATGTAATAAGACATGATGTACTGCGGACTATGGGAATACATGTAATAACGCGGTTGACAAATGTTAGCAATGTGAAAACAAGTAACTATGCACCTAGTGGGGCTAGCGCAATGAGACTGGACATAGGTAGGATGAGTGTGCGCGATATCCGATCAGCTGATGTGAAACCCGATGCGAAACCCGATGTCCGATGTCCGATGTCCGATGTTTTCGGGTTTGGTACATATTGAGTCGGATATGATAGGGAATGATTTGGGCAATAATTAGCATTCAACATGCATCGGAAAATAGACCTCTTCGAGGCCACAAGGACTCCAAGTCCTACACCATATCTCATTTCTGTGCCCTTGGTGCTTCGTCGGCCGCTCATGCATACAGGCGCTTAGGTCATGCATCGGCGCATGTATCCTCGGTTCCGTCGCCTGTCCTCCATCCATCCATTCCACGTCCGTTCGGTTTGTCGGTGCGTATTCCTATCTTATTCTCATGTATTCTGACATATCTCCGGCGCTTGCGCACACAATTCCGTATGTTTCGTCACGGACCCTTATTTACATATCATCACGTACTCGCTTCACTTTCCGGCTCGCTTTAGTGCTTGACAGCGCTTAATGCTACTTAGAATATATATACTCATGCCTCTATGTATAATGATCATCATCTTCTTCCCGCACAAACATTGGACTCTAAGTCTAAATCTCTGTCGTATCCGCCGACCGACACTAAGCGCCAGAGCCGACACGAGCGCCAGTCCTCATATTCATATATACGAACATCGTCTTACTTGTCTCCCGACTCACTCAAAAGTCGCTGCGCTCCACCACCCGCACACGCGCTTCGCTCTCACTTAGCACGCGTCATTGTACTTGTCGCTCAGTAGCGCTCCGTAGCGCTTTCACTTATCGCGCTTCACTCATCATCGCGTGCCTCACCAGGCTTATCCAACAGTCCGGTTCAGTGTTTCCCTCCACTATTATATATAGAGGAACCTTCTCAGTAGCAATCCCCTTGGGCCGACATTAGATTCGTGCACAGAGGACCATCTGAGTATATTTCATACCACCCACTTCTTACCATTCTACATTCCTCACCTACAACGGTTACGGAACATTTTGAGGGCCAGTATACTCTACATCCGTTACCGCTAGCATCGTCAACTCCGATCCAGCGACCTTCTTTAATGCGGCCACCTAGCTTGGTGCCAGCTTCAATATGCACCCATACTCTAGATCCCCAGGGGCGCACATTGTGCAGGTCTGGTTTCTTCCCTGTGGCAGCTTCAAGGGGTGTAGCGCCGTCAAGAGCTTTGGTAGGTGTCCTGTTCTTTAACCATACAGCATGACGCACGGCCTCTCCCCAGAGGACACGTGGCAGGCCACTCTTGTGTAACATGGCGCGCACCTTTTCCAGCAAGGTACAATTTAGATGTTCAGCCACTCCGTTGTGCTGCAGAGTGTCATGCACAGTAAGTTTTTGTTCAGTACCTGCTGACTTGAGGTGCTGAATGAAAACCTTTCCCAGATATTCGCCTCCACGATCCGAATGCAAAACTTTCATGTGGGCATTGTTCTGGGTCTTGCACCAGGACTCAAAGTCCTTGTATGCGCCGAAAGCTTCACTTTTCTGGCATAAAAGGTGCAGGTAAGTGAGCCTTGTCTTGTCGTCTGTGAAACTGATATAGTAACGGCGTCCACCGATGGTGGGAACAGGTGCTGGTCCCCACAAGTTGGTGTGGACCTCCCCTGCGAAGTCCTTGGAGCACTCCCCCTCATGTACTTTGATGATAGGTTTGCGTGTGGCCTTTGCGTAAACGCAGGATTCACAGAAAGTCAGCTCACCGGAGGACAAGTCTACCTTGATACCTGTGACCATGCCTTTTTCTGCCAGGTGCCATGCCACAACAGGTGAGATGTGTCCCATCCGTCGATGAAGCTCCATGATGGTGATGGTTTCTATTGCAGAATTCGCACTTTCTGGACTTAGTGGATGGACTACATGATATAGCCCATGGTCAGATCTAGGGATCTGCCCTATGACATTCTCTGTCAGATCACGGATGGTGCAAATTTCATCAGTGAAAGTTGTTGAGTAACCGAGTTCATCAAGGCGGCCAATTGATACCAGAGTGTAACCCACTTCGGGCGAGTAGAGTACTTCAGTTAGTCTAAGTTTCGTGGTATCCACACCATTCAGTGTAGGTTTACAACTCAGAGTGGTGCTATGGGCTCCAAACTGATATCTTTATGTTGTAGGTCGTGCACTGCCTATCTGCTATACTTGCGAAACAAGTGCATTCGACCCTAAAGGGGAAGCTAGTGCAGCAAAGGTCTAGAAATGGATGCAGAAGGCGCCGCTTGTCGGCCGATGCGAAGCGCAGGAAAGCGTCGGGTGCGCGCGCGTAGCGTGGGAATGTAGCGGCGGCCGAAGGCGCGGGAAAGACACGGCTGCGAAGCGGCCAATGTGCGAGGGTTTTGGATGATAATAGAGATGAAGGACAATAGAAATAGATGTAGAGCAAGTTGATAACTGATACGATGCGAGCGGTAAATGGATACTGATTACCAATAGCTACTAACTGTAGGCTAATGGGAGTTGCTACTGGAACATCCGGAAAACAAGCTACTGAATGGTATGTACTGCTAGTGCTTAAGTATAGCGCTAAGCGCTGTCACGCGGAACTGAGCCGATGTGCTACCGAGCCAACATGCTACTGAGCTATGTATGTAAAGCTATATGTAATAAAGGTGGTCCGATGCGAAAATGGTCTGATATGTAAATATAATTATGAAACAATGTACCATTGGGTTGGTTTTGGACTATGGATGGGTGCGGAATGTCGGCCGATGAAGTGCGAGAAAAGCGGCCGCTAAGCGCGGCTGTGCGCGCGCGGGGGAATGTTGCGGCCATCGTGGGAAAGTAGCGCTTCGTGTAGGAAAGTAATAGGGTGCTGAGGGATACCACAAAAATAGCCTCTACGAGGCTACAAGGACTCCAAGTCCTACATCGGTACCTTGATGACTAATTCTCCGATACCAGTTGCGCTGAAGTGTTGCTTATTTGCAGCGGCAAAATGTTTGGGTGAAATGTCGAAGAGAGTTTCAAACTGGTCATGGTAGGGCGATATGTGGCGGGTGGATCCGGAGTCGTACAACTTGATGGATGGTACGTCGACTGCGGTTTGGCTGACATATGCAGCTGTTTCATTGTGAGTTTCGACACTGAACATCTCAGGAATAGCTTCTTCCGTGCCCCAGTCACTGTCTGGGCATGACAGGTCGTCTCCATCAACCTCGGAGAACCAATCTGTGTCACTATCGGCGAAAGTGTCACATTTGACAGTATCGTCGTCAGAGGACAATGTGAGGAGGTCAGGGATGTCATCATCTGACTCGTTGACAGTGTCGAGGGAGAATACTCCTTCATCTTCTGAGTCCACTTCTGCAGTGGCATGAGCTGATCCTCTTGCAGCAGAGTTACTGGTGGTGCATTCTGCCGATTTGTCTGGGTGGGGGCATTGGAGCTTGAAGTGCTCATGAGACCCGCAGTTCCAGCATGGAGGTCGCGGCCTTCCCTGCCTATTTGCATGGGATCCACGGCCTCTGAAATGCCCACCACCCCGTCCATGTGGGGACGCATCTACAGCAGCCATGGCTTCATTGCCACTATTTGACCTAGCATTTCCGTGGTTGCGAGTGGATCGACCATCTCGACTGTTCCACCTTTCAGATTCCTTGATAATAAGAGAAATGAGGATGTTGGGGTCGATTGTTTTGGTGGTGCTGTAGAGTCAGGCAGTTGCGAGTTGCCCAGACGCAAAGATGGCGAGATGGTTTGGAAGTGATTGAATAATGGTAGGACAGTAATCTTTTTCCTCAATGTTGACGCCGACTGCAGATAGTTTGTCTCGTTTTGCACGTAGTTCATCCAGGAACTGACGCACATCACTTCCGACAGTACATTTTGATTCAAGGAACTTGGTACAAAGGTCCATTTGCACATATGCGCCTTTTTCTGTGTACTCACGAATGATCTCAGCCCACATGGTCGCAACATTGGCAAGGGTACGAATGCAAAGAGCCGTGGAATCGGGGATCCATTGTGTGAGTAGGTGCTTTGCAAGGTTCTCGTTCTTTTGCCATTTTTCAGCAGTAACAGTTTCTGCAGCAGTTATGGGCGAAGCAAGATGGGGGCAAGAACTGTCAAAATACTTCCATAACTCTTTGGCCTCAACAGCGACTTGGAAACGCAACGAGAAAATGGCCCAGTTTGTACATCTAGTTTGGGTACGTTCGACGGGAGGGTGTCCGTTGTGACGGGAACAGCAGTGGACATCGCGAAAAGCAGCGTTTAGCAGGGGTGAGATGGTTTTCTGAGGTTCTTCAAAGCTCAGGGCTCATAACCTATTAGAATAAAACAAGTTGTTCTTGCGTGGATCTGTAACACACAGATACTCTCAGATCATGCACGCAAAGGCAAACATCTGTATATTCACCTGTAACACACAGATACTCTGCTCCAAGTAAGTAAGGGTGAATATAAGTATAAGTTAGGTATCTTACCTCAGATCATGCACGTGAAGGCAAACATCTGAGGTAACGGCTCGAATACAAGGCAGCTAAATAGATGCAACACTCTTGTAAGTAGGTGAGACTAAGAACAAAGAGAAATGGCGCTGGCCATAGCAGACAATAGATTCAGTAGGTACAATAGAAGAAAGATATCATAAGAGCAAACAATGTAAAGTACGAGTCAACAAGAGAAACAAGAGCACACATTGTTCTGTCGTCGCTGGATGCAGCGCACACTTGGCTAATTCCAACATGGTCCCCATGCAACGGACATTTCATATTATGATTGGAGGCTGCGAAGAAGTTGTGACACGGATGCAACTGCCATTAACACCAGCATATGCATTTACGGACTACCGATCGCAAGGTCAAACAATCAGTAACACAATTGTTGATAGCGCACAACCACCAAGTGGAGAACTTACACCATTTAATGTGTATGTTGTGTTGTTGCGAGGGCATGGAGGAGAAAACATCTGTCTTCTTTGAGACTTCGATAAAAAGTTTGTCACCACTCATCCTAACAAGTACCTCAGGCTGGAAGACAGGCATTTATTGGAACTGGACGAGGTAACAGAGAGGTGGTGGGAACAAAGGAGGAAACTTATTTCGTAAGAAATGTTATTTGTAAGGCTGAGTGTTACAGGCATCTGTAACATCTACAAGAGCCCCAGCTCTGCCTACACCTGCCCCCGCTCTGCTAGACTCCCCGCGCGGCAGTGCGCCGCCCGCGCCTAGAAAGACAGTGGTCTGGACCGCTGTGACCCCGCCCCTGGCGCCATGACCCGCCCCCGGCCTAGATGGCCTTGTACCTGATCCATGAAGGATGTACGCCTCATGGTCACCCTAGATCAGCGCATGCATACCGCATGTCGCTTCATGAAGATCCAGAGCGCCTCCTGCGCTTCCTGTACCTATGCGCAGCTGCCCTTGGCGCAGCATGCTTGATCAGAGGTTAAGCCTCATGTATCTTATCTGAACCTCATGTCTGGCTATCATAGATTCACGATATACTATTGATTACAGACTGAGCTAGAGTACTTGTAGTACTTCCCTATAAGTAGACACAGATTATTGTACTTAGACTTTACTTTAATCTACTAGGTTCATCCCCAGAACTTGCTCATCTAAGCCTACCAGCTTCCTTGTGTGAGACCGCACTTCTAAGTCACCCCCTTACGACTTAGCATGTATCCGCTAGCCCTGCATCTCAATGAGCGCTGCCTTACCGAGATCGCCGGAGGAATCCTTGACGTTCCGTCAAGGCTAGAACCACCCTCAGCTTCAGTAGACTCACTCGAGTCGTCGCTGAGAAGACCTATCCTAGTTCGCACACGCCGACCGACGGTCAGCGTAACACTGAGTATGAGTTTGAAGGGGATTGAGAACAAAAGGGAGCAAGAAACTGATTCAAGAAGGTTATGAGACGAGTGAGGCTAGTGACGATTCGAAGAAGGCAAGGAACAGATCGATGTAGACAGGAGGTGTATAGGGTGAGACACAATGATGAGAAAGAAAACGCTCTCCATCGACGAAAGCCTCAACTTCAAGGGACAATGAGAGGAGATCTGCTAGGTGAACCATCGAAACTGTTATTAATTCGGCTCATCATCAAGGTGTCGGTAATAGCCTTCCCACATGTTGGGCAAGTTATGTGTTCAATGTGTGATGTGGAAGGTGCCGAGCTCGAGCTTCCATTTGAGAATAACCGAAGGGGTGTTGTGGCATCAATATGACTTGGAAGTCCATTTAGTGATGAGGACATTGAACCTGCATAAGCAGAGTGTAGTTTGTTGAGGCGAGAGCATGTCAAATGATAGACTGTGGAGGTTTAGGACTGCATTGGAGTGTATAGATCGGGATGACTCTGCTGCGCGAAAGAAGGAATGATGTGTCATGATCACCAGGCACCTCTGAGATGCCATCAGTTGCCAATAACCATCCATGTTCAATTAATTGTACCTGGATCCTGTGTGCCAGGAGCACATTGACTGGCGCAACATCCTCTCCCCGAACACAGTCCCATGGATCTGCACAACAGTTCGATCCGAGGGCTGAGGCTGCGATGCACAGTAGTGAGGATGGCTGGGAGTGTGGCGATAGCTTGGGGCTGCCGTTTCCAAAGACAGGTTTGCGCAGAGCACAGGGAAGCGGTGCCATTTGTAAGGCTGGTGTTTGAGTTCGGAAGGGGTCCAATGTATGGAACGAGACGAGACAAAGATGTTTGAACTTTTGCGATGTTTGGAGGAACTCTGTTAATTCGACGACGAGTACATGAATACAGATGGTTTATATACATACGAGCGTGAAAGGGATAGCTGAGTGACTCAATACATGGTACAATGTGTAGCAAACGAACATAAAAGATGAAAGAATGTATCCGCATGTCTCGGATATGAAGAGCGAAGCTCTTCACATCGATGAGACACACAGACTGCGTTAGCATTCATTTGAAGGTTTAGTCAGAGTGCAGGGGATATAGTATCCTTACACATTACAGGATGACAACAGAGCTGATGGGAAAGACTGCGAATCACAAAAAAGAAAAAAGCACTTAAACTGCTTTGCCAGTTCAGGGTTCAAAGCAACTCTGGACGCCCTGGCCAGGTCTGCATTTACACTGGGATCAGCTCAGGGTTCGAAGCAACTTCGGACGCCCTGGCCAGCCCAGGCAAAAAGAGAAGATGTATAACTAGCAATACAGTGGGATGAGTTACAGAACAAAGCATGATAAACCAAAGAACACGATCACATGACCTGCCCTGCGGGCAGTCTGTCAAAGGCTCCACCTAACCTTTTTGCCCTCCGGTGCACCAAAGAGAGTTCCCCGACTCCCATGTTAGTGGAGGAGGGCTCTTGTCGAACTCAAACATGTTCCCATCTCTTAAATCCTCTGCCGACTCTACCCACTTCGCTCGGCCTTCGGGCTTTGGTCACATAGACACCGCTAATTAGTCAGCTTACATACAAGGCAAACAATGGCCAGCCCTGAGCAAATTTTACTGCATTGACTAACTGCCCATCCCAACTCCAAATCACTTTCTCCATGTCTAGTGCTGGCCCCAGAGCTACTGCCATGTGCACAAACCTGGGTATGCGAGACAGTGAAGAGCCAGTCTGAGACCCACCAATTTCTGTAACCTAACTCAGAACTGGTGCGAGTCCTCTGGTTACCCAAACCATCGAACTTGCTCTTTGATACTCGCCCCATATCTCTCCTCTCTACCCACAGTTGATCACTTCTGCCTCAGGTGGAGGCAGCTCTGGTTCTACTTGCGCCTGCCTCAGGTGGGTGCTTGTATGTCCATGTTTTTTACTCCCTTTCCAGTCTCCAACTACCCGACCTTATTCCTGCCTCGACGCTGCTATCATTCTCGTCTGCTTTTCCCCTAGTATTGTGTGCTGCTCTCGCGTCTCAAACATTTTCTCTTTGCAACGTTGCGCTTTTTGCCTTTAAAGGCAAATATGTGCGCCACAGAAAAGCAATTGTACTCAATGTCCATAGCACACCTGGTGCTTCAAAAGAAACATGCAGGATGTGTGAATTTGCTACGACGCAATCGCTATTCATTCACCTCAGGGGTTTAATTTTACCCCGCAGATCATTTACAACAACCGCTTCTCTCCTCCCAAACATTATCACAAGATGCCTGCTGCAGGACGCAACATGGTACGTTACCAGCCTACCTCGCATCATGTGTCTTGTACTGATGACACTTTCTCTACAGACAACCGTTGACTGCCATGTCTGCCACAAGACCATAAGCCGCAAGGCTGATCTTCCTAGACACATGCATATGCACGATGAACACAAGGAGGTTCTGTACGTACTCGTACCCTATTGTACCAAATGGTTTCTGACCCATTTGCTATCTTGATCAGTATGCACATGTCCATTCCCTGACTGCAATTACAAGACCTTCCAAAAGTCCAATGTGCAGATGCACATCACGACCCACACCTGTGAACGCTCGAAGACGTGCCCCCACCCTGGGTGTGCACTTGAAACTACATTGTAATACTATGAAGACTTGACCGTGAGATATGTCAATGGCATTTTTCGTCCCAGGATGAAAACTGCCGTAATTGGTCGTAAACTAACCCCACCCACACCCGTGAACGCTCGAAGATGTGCCCCTACCCTGGGTGTGCACTTGCCACTACCGATCCAGCAAGCTTGACGCGTCACCGCAAGCACCTACATAGCTACAAACCCAAGGCGTGTTGCGATCTTGGAGGCAAAGTTGCTCGACAGTCCGCCACCGCACCTTACCCATCCACTTGGTTTATGAAGCCCAAGGAAGATATTCCTGCATCGCTGGATCTGAATGACCTCACATTTCCCAAGCTGCGATGGGTGACATGTTTTATCACTGGAATGAGCTGTTCAGCTCTGGACTTGAGGCGATACACAAAGCGCGGCTTGGAAGCTAGTGCGGATGCCAATGTTCAGGTGTAACATGTCCATCCTTCCCTTTGTTCTCTCACCCCATGCGTCGCTCCTGAATTTTGAATATCTCTCATGTTGAATGTCGTCTTGTCTCCCCTGATTTAAACTAATTAGACCTTTGGGCATCCTGACCATCAGTAGTGACCCTCTCACTCTCCGCTTTCGGACCACAGCTATTATTCTTGTCTGCTTCTCCCCTACTATCGCGTGCTGCTCTTGCATCTCCGACATTTTATCTTTGCAACCTTACCGCAGTCTGGCAAGTCCAGTAGTGGGCCACTGCAGGTTCTCAGACTAGGGATGCGGGCCCTCCACCAACGTACGGTAAGCTGCTCATGCTGCTGCCAATTCTTTATCTGACATGTTGATTTCATACAGACACAGTCTTTGTAGATGCCACAAGCTCAGATACCTGGATCAAGGCCAACATACGAGTAAGGTGGGAAGAGCTCAAACATGGACAATCACAAAACGAAACAAAGTTTCTCTTCACACGATGTACTAGTACTATAATGTGTCTGTGATTTTTTTGGTCGTTTTCTATGGGGTCCCAGTCAAGACTCAGCATTTTCAGTGGCTCTTTCGATCTTCACTCAACTGCGTTTACAAATTTGTTTGTTGGCTGCGCTGAAGCACTGACATCTCTTGCATGAAATATGTGAAATGGCCAAATAAAATCATTACTGAGCAGGGCTACTGCCTACTCTGATGATCATGATATCTGCCAGGACGACATCTCAGATCTTACTGTGGTGGTTGATATGTATGCAGCAATTGTGACTTGGCGAGGAAAATGTGGACTCGAGATCATCATTGGGTGCAGATCATGAGTGAGTAGTTGCATACTTCAAAGACAGTCGTTCAGCAACATTGCAGCATCACAAGCAGTTTCATTGATCGAAGCTGCTTCAACCAATGGAACTCCGGATCTTGTTAAACTCGCCTGTGGTGTTTGCAGTCACTCCACATGTCAATTCCTCCCATTGATTTGATCCCTGATAAGCCATGTCCCATTCCAAAATCTTCCTTGGCAAATATTTGTGGTGGCGCCAATACTGACCCGTCAACTTCCATTGTCATCGTGATATGTTTTTGAGAGCTATCTGCTGTCTGAGGTATAAGTGGTTGAGCTTTACGGTTCAGGTCCTGGTGTTGACTCCGATGTTCAGCGTGTCAAGAGAGGAGAAAGCCGCTAAGTACCCATCAGTCTGTCAGACTGTTGGCATATAGGTTACTGCATATCTTCTTGACCTGTGTCTAGATAGATTGTGATCTATTCATACATGTGCTTGGCATGTTGCTCACCATATTTATGTCAGTCATGATTCGGATGCTATGACTTATTCACAAGATATGTCGCCGACCTCCAGACTACGCTGACCACCGCCGACCTCATGCTCTCTCAGATGACTGCCGCAGATTCTGATTTCAGTGGAAAGGACTTGATGACAATCATCAGTAAATTCCCGCACCTTGGACAGACCCACACAGAACTAGACAGCATTCCAGATATACAGCTTAGTCCCTACTACCTAGCTCACTACAGCAGCACTTTCTTTGTCAATATCTGTACACACACTCACAGACCCACCAGTACATACTTCAATAGTATCATTTTGATCTGCATGTATTTGTACAGACACTCACAGATTGTTACCGAAACAACTTTTCTGTACTGTTTATTGAACCTCTGTCTAAGAATAGGCACAGGCAACAATATATTGAATCACATGATGCAAAACATGACTAAACAACGACGAAAAAAATGGAAAAAAAAGATATACGATGATAGTATGCACAGTAACTACAATGCTCAATCAAGCTGGATGCACAGATGTCAACGCTTTGATGGGTCAATGCCGTCGAGCTTACAGGACTCTTCCCTTTGAGAAATTTGTCAGTGTGGAACATTGTAGAAAGGGTCCCAAGACTCACCATCCAGCTTCAGCCCATGCACGAAGTTGCTGCACCAGCCTGGGACCGTGATAAGGGTCTTCCATGACGGTTCGGAGAAGCTCAAGCATTGTTTTGTAAATGGGTTCGTACTCCTTGGCAATGAACTTTGGGAAAGATTTTCTGTTTCCGTTTTTCACCAGGCCATTGAAGATGCAATTGAACTGAAAAAAAAGCGTCAGCACATCAGCAGCACACCAACATCAAGGAAAATACTACTGTGCAGACGAGAGCTAAGCAAGTCAATGGTATCTCCTTCTTAAATATATCGGGCCACCTACGAGCAATGCGATAGGATCCAGTGTAGAGGAAAAGTATAGTGACCTCGCGAAGCCCAGGATGAGCAAAGTTCCTGGTCTTCCCCAACTCATCCACTCCGTTATGAAGAAACATGGAATTTTCTAGTAAATTTGTAGCGGCCTCTTCAATCCAGGCTGCATGCTCTTGAACGGGGATGGTGGCTGGGGGAACAAGGTTGTATGCAGAAGGTGCGATGGCAATGGCGATCTTTTTGAGGTTGGAACACCATGTTGCCAAATCATCATACAGCTAGAAAAGACATAAGAATTAGGCACATAATGAGAGAGATACGCACCAGTCTCACCATGTCAGCCTTGTGAGCGGGCCACACATCTGGTAAATGCCCTGAGTTAGCATAATATCTCAAAGAAAATGACAACATACCGGGTTCGATTTGTCCACCATTTTGAGCCAGCTCATGAGGGACGCTGAAAGAGATTCCGTGATAGATATCAGCAGATCCTCAACCAGCTTCGGGAAAGGGTTTTCCAATGCTTGCTGCGCACGACACTCCCCCTTGGCATTCTCGAGGAAACTTTTCCAGCGAGGACCATACCAGCCCAGTTGGGTGGCATTAGGCCCCTCAACCTCCTTGGACTTTACTGAAGCTTTAGCTGCCTGTAAGTTTACCTTTGAGTCGGTGGTGGTTGTCTCAGCAACTCGGAGAAGGTCTAAGAGTTCAGGATCAGGCATCTGGGGACGACCATTCTTCTCATGATAAAACTTTAAGACATCATCTGGCTTGAAAAGAAAAGAAAAATTAGCGTGCTCCAATTAACTGCCGGGCTTATACCTCAGGAATACTTCTGACATCTGTACTATCGCTCGAGTAGCTGTTGACTGCCAAATTTTTCTCAGCCACTTGGTCATCTTCATCATGCGAATATTGAAATTCAAAATCTGGTGGAAGAGCGGACACCACCTGAGGTTGGGATGGTCGCTCTTCCCCAGAAAAACCTAGCACTTGTCAGTGAGGCCACAAATGGCAATGGCAAGAACTTACCAGGGTGTGTGCTATGACGCCCACCGACCGCCCCCCAACCGATTTGCTGGTCTTCGCTATCTTTGTCAGATGAACTCTCACCCTCACTAATGTTAGAACTTTCAGATTCTGTACTTTGTGATCCAGTCGGCCGGAGGGCAGGGTCCAAACTCTGGTAAAAGTGGATGCCTGCCGCAGTGATTGGAGTCGTCGTCCTCAAGAGTGCCGTCTGCGATGAATCTTCACCACTAATAAGATGACTGCCAGAAGCATCAGGAACAATACCAGGAAGCTGACTTTGGGAAGCATTGGAAGTGGACAAAACGTGCTTCACTTTAGCTGCAGCCACAAATGAGTTGTTCAAGGCCTGAAGGTCAGGTTCCGTGCCAGGGGGGACAATGGGTGGAGAAAATCCAAACCGTCCGCCATCTTCGCATTGTATGAAAGCGGGCTGACTCTTCACTGTCTCCATGCTAGGATGAGGAGGAACAATGGCCTGTAAAATGTCAAATTAAACAGTAATAGGCCATGCCAAAAACTCACCTTTGCTTTCGGCTGCGCTCTGGGAATCTTGGCATTTGGAATCGTAGTGTTGGGAGTTGTAGCATTGGGAGTTGTGGCATTGGGAATCGGTTGCTCTGAGATGTGATATGGGGGAGGGGGCTGCTTTTTCTGCTGGATGATTAGTGCAGTTACCTACAATTAAAGAAATCTACCTTTGAATGACTTCCGCAACCCTTGCGGGGCGGTTCTGGAGCAACAGGGTTTACAGGAACAGTCAAATCAAAAGAGTTAGAGCCCTTAGGCTGGCTAGCCTGTGCTGGAGCATCCAAGATGGCATCTAATCGCTCTAGTTGAGCATTCCTGCCTCCCTTCCCCATGCCTGGATGTCCTGAACGTCGAGGATGTTGAGAGTCATCCATGTCGGGAGCCATCACCGAAGGTACCTCATGCTGAGCCCGCGATCTCTTTGGCTTGAGGGCCTTGAGGTCATTTTCGACAGCTTTGCGCTTGGCCCGCTTTTTCTTCGGGCTATCAGGCATGACTGTTGAACACGAATTGGGCCCCAAAGTGCAATACACGAAGACTCACCTTTTTAAGTCCTGGCTGCCAAGAGCAGACATGAGATAATGAATGCATCCTTCTGTCCCTCGATGTGATCCGGGAGGGAGGAGAAAATAAAACAAGCTAAAGTCCTTGTGTACGACGGTGAGTAATAAGCAGTGAGAAAATTACTTTCCTTTGCGTACTTCATACGTCCTTTCTCCTCCAAGTTCCGGGTTACTTCGTTAGATGTGTGTTGGTTTGAATAAGAGTTTAGACCTGAGGTGGGAATCAAGTCGGCTGGCCATACTATAATTGGATTAGTAATGTATAGTACTATAGTCATTATGAAACCCAAATGAAGAAATTGTAAATTATCGCGCGCCTTGTACATACTACAGTCTACGAGTGAGAATATATATTCTACATTAAGTAGTTCTGTTGTGCTTAGGCTGCGGTATATTAGGTTCCATCGTCCAGATCTGACCCCCATGTGTTACATCCCGAACTGCGATCAGTCCGGGTTGGTCTACTAGTACATCATTGCTGCCAGTCATGTCTGTAAGCTTTTGCTTTGAACTTTCGCCACTGGCTGCAGGACCTGTAGTAGCAACAGGAAGCTCAGGCGTTGGGAGTCCCTTGAGAACCTTCCATGTGAACAGAATCTCAGGAGAAAGCTCCTTCGGAAGTTTGGCGAGGTGCTTATCCAACAAATCAAGCACCTCCTGGAAAGTTATTGCATGTGACGGCCCTTTACTCCTGATCAACTCGTACCATTCCACCGCAAGCAGGACCAGGTTTTTGAAATAGGGGTGGAATTGCTCCTCGAACTTGTGCGCGTGCGGATGGTAGAAGAATGTAGTCTTCTCGTTGTTGCAGTCCTTGAATGCGGTGGCGGACCATTTATGAAGTAGCCAATCGTGGCTTTTATCAAGCACACGCTTAACGCCGAGGGGACCCCTGTATCCAATACAGATCCATATGAAGACATAGAAGACTGATTCAAGATCATCTTCATAGCGGTGTATGATGAGACAAGCTGGAATTGCATGCGAATTTGAGGCATGCTTGAAGCTGCAATCAGGCATTGCAATACCACTAACAGCCTTGGAGAGCTGGAACAGGAGTGACCGCGACATGAAAGGTATTGTGCCCTAATTGTTGTTGTCAATACTTGAATACATGCTTAAGAAAGTAGAGCTCACCGTCCCGCCTCTAGCATATTTTTGACCTTGGTCAATATACACGGCGAACTCCCAATCAATTAAAGTTCCGTGCGGTCCTTCACCGTCATCCTCAATCATTGAGTTATTTAGACTACAATTGCGATGAAGAATGCCCTTCTCTTCTACTGCTATCTTTTGAACTGAAAAATCGGGTCAGTTAAAGACAGAGGGTATTGAATATGTACATACTTTTGATGATATCCCGAATAGCCCCCAGTAACTCTGCTTTCGTCCGGAACATGTGTAAAGGTTGTGCACGAGGCTTCAACACCAAATGAACATGCGTACGGACAACATTTCAAATACTTTTCAACAGCTTATAGCGATAAAGCTTCGTTTCATCGACCTCCCCAGGCCTGATCTCGACAAGCCAATGTTCAATGAGTTGTGGGACACCACGGACGTCTTGCATCACCTGCAGCATGCTGACCTCATTCAGGACATCCTCTTTACTCTCAAGAACCCAATGATCTTTAATAATATACTCTTCATTGTCCCTCCACACCAGATAGCAAATGGTACCATGACCAACGAGTCCTTGACTAGAAAATATCATTTCAAGGATGTCGTACGTGTGGTCGTTGACCAGGATTCGGCCAATTGGCTTAGTAGGAAGGGGAGCACAAAGAGGATCATTGGGGATATCTAGCTGACACATGGGACGAGGATCATCGGGGAGATCTTGCTGAGGAAGGTAGAGCGCGGGATCAATCTGGGGCAGGGGGAGGGGGGGGGTGCTTTCAAGGACGTCTTCTGTTTGGTGGAGAGAGTGGGAGGTGCCCTCAATGACACCTTCCATCATATCTGGTGCGGGTGACTTGTTTATACTGGGCCGAAGGAAAGTTGATCCATTTTCGAGTTGGACAGCTCGAAGTGTCTTCATAAAGATGGTGATCAAGGGATCATACCCCAGGCACTCCAGTTTACCGAAAACAAGGCATGAAAAGACGTGCAAGTAATCATTTGGGTGAGTGTCGATATTGATGGGAGGCGTCACAACGGCACCTGAGTGGTCGTACATATGGACTCGAAGCTCGCGATACCCTTTGGTTATGGACATAAATAGAATGAACCATCTCCAAGGCTGGCGTCTAAAGAGAAGGTATGCTTTGTTATCCAATGTATTTCCTATTGTCCCAGTAGCTGAGTATGGTTGCGATGTCAGCTTACAAACCGCCTTGATAGTATCCCATCAAGCTTCTACATCGTCCAACAACACAAGGTCAGGCTTTTGCGCGACTTCTTCATCTTTCACAGGGCGTGTAGCATTGCCCGCACTCCATAGGCGTGGCACAGGATTGGTTTCCTGGATAATCTTTGGCACCTTCTGGGCGAGCGCAAAACGTATAACATTGAAGAACATCATGAAGACTCCCTCGAATGGGGGCGATGGTGCAGACTCTTCTTCTTCTTCTTCTTCCAAGGGCAAGCTGTCACTCACTGGCAGGCTACCTCCAAGTCCACTTCCAGACTCCATGCTTGCTGGCATGGTGTCCTGCTCCTTCCCATCTCCAAGACTGCCATCACTGGTGAGCAACCATTGCTTGACCTGATCATGGTGTGATTTTGGGAGTGGCCAGTTCCATTGGCACTGATCTTTGTCATATAGGTAAATCAGGTTATTTTCGCCTGTTGTGGCAAACTTTCTGTGAAGTCTGTCATCCTGATAGCGAATTTTTTGTAATGGGACCTGTAGCTCTGTCACGTCTGGGAGTTCAAAGGTGAACGATTTAAAAATTTGCGACAGCATATAGCTGAGCTCCGGCAAGTCTGTAGTATTGTCATTTTGCTGTGACGGCGATTCATGCAAGATTAAGTGATTGAGCTCGAGAGCAGTGAGTTTGTCCAGTGTTGGTACATCATTGACAATGGGGGCCGACATCAGCGATGCGAGCTTCATCCCGTAGTCTATGGTTTTACCGTGTTCTAAATGTGGGGCCATGGCTGCGCGCTACTAGTAGAGAGAACAAAGATGCCATTTTACTATCACAGGTACTACCATCTACCTTCTACATGGTACTCATGCTTTTAGGCTATGAAAGTGTTGCTTATCAGGTATGAACTCAGCGAAATATTAAACTGACAGTGCAAAAAAAGTGTTTTTGTCCCAAAAATGGTTTAGCCAAAACTCTGTTGCATGTTCCATGCTATTGTAGGCAGTGAAACGCATGTCCGCAGTGGCGCCGAATCTAGGGACAAGATGGACAGGTGCTCTCAGCTGAGATACTGGTGTAGGGATTCATTTCTGGCTGGGCTTACAGAGACTGTTTTTACCTTAGTGTTATGTTTGCACTTTTGTAGCTTACATAATCAAGTTACCTTTTCACCAGTTCTACTATGAGTCTGAGTATTCAGCAAGTTTCTATCATATTTCCTCTTCTCTGAGCCTTGAGCCTGGTCCAGAAACCCTTTAGGGTCGAATAGCAGCTAGGTTCTGCAAGACCCAACATTGTTCAGACTCACCATCTGAATTGTTGTACCTTCACCGGAATGATATCCCCCATCTGAGTGCCATTAGAGCGCTTCGATCTTTTCAGAACATGCAGCTGAGTATTTGGATCACATTCGCTAGAAATGTCAAATCGTTGGACATAAACGATGAACTGATCTTCCCATGGCCATAGCTTGCCACATTGGCCAATAGGCCATATGAGAAGTCTGATTTGGGCTATGCAGTGACCTGGAGAGCTCATTCTTTAGTACATAGCTATCGCAACGAGAGAGAGGAGCGCACCTGAGAGACCACTAGTAGGCCACGAATGCTCTGCGTTGGTCTGGATAATGACCGTGTCATAATGGCCCAAAGTCCAGAGGCCACTAGGTGGTGCACAGTTTAACGTCTGAGCTGGGTGAATGTTGTGAGCATGGTGAAAGTCCGTTTCTTGTAAACAAATTTTGAACCACACTTGAAGCTTGTCGAATGGAAGTTCAGCATTAGGTCCAGCTCTTCTCGGACCACCAATTGCATGAACACAACATCCAGATGTCACCTCACGGTGAAGAAAATCAGTGAGAGCTGGTCGAAGGTCTGGTAAGTTGAACATGGTGGCAGCTTCATCGACTTTGATACTCCTGATAGAAGGATCATACAGGATATGGAGGGCAGTGCACCCAACAACGAAAGAGCGTAATGGGACGGGTATTGATCCCACTTCCTTGTGCAGTAGTTCTTTTGCGATCTGGAAATAGTCCATGACAGGATGCAGCTGACCAGGTTGTCGAGTCTTGGATGGAAATTCCACGAGGACAATGTCTGCGTCCACGTCCACGTCATCCAAGTCATTATCATGGTCTTCTCGGACAACCTCCAAATCCTCAATGCTCAACTTGCCATCCAAAAGACCGGTAGCAAGATCAAACCTATTACACTTGTCAGCACGGTCAAGATATCAACATATCTGCGAATCGTAGTTATTGTTATTGGTCGATCTTGCAGGGTCTTTGATCTCCGTGATGTGCGCGTGTTCGGTGGCATCAGCGGACCACTGTCCTATCACACCAGAGTTAGAGATGCTAGGAATGATGCTCTGCATTAGCTCAAGCTTAGGTATGTGCCAGTTGTTGATGGGTGTACTGCCTTTTCCCTGGCAAACCCCAGCAGTGATGATCTCATGCTTGTTCGCATGGAACTCGTCCAATGCAGCCGAGATGCGGGCAAGATCGTTGTCATTGATGTGCAGTGACTGCACAAGATAACGGAAGTGCATGAGTGCACGTATGGCAACCATGACACCAGGAGACATTGCATCCGCGCTGAGTGCAATAATTGATCGCTGAATGTCTCGATGGCAGCGACCGGTAACTTGTTTTAGCTTCAATATGCCTCCATGAAAATGCCGGTAACCAGTAGTAGGCTGTAAAACTGAAAACTGAAAATCTAACTCGGAATCTCCCACAGCAACCGTAATCCATTGGGTGTCATGGTCATAAAACTGCTTGTGAAGATGGTGCAGTGATTCAGGAGTAAAGAAATTGGAGGGTTTGGCTAATGGCCAGTCACTCCAGAATGGTTTCTCGACGCCATTCAGACAGAACTTCTGTGACTCACAGAAGAATGCTTCGAGGTTATGTGGATCAGCGCGTGAGCGCACAACATCCAGTTGTGCAAGAGTTGTTGATTTTGTCCGGGGTTCATGTCGAAAGGCATCCCTGAACTGTTTGTACATAGCCATGGTCACTGGAGACATCTTTCCACCGACGCATGCCAGCATCATCGCTTCCAGGGTATCGGCGATGTAGCTAGCAAGTGGTGTGAAGCAATAATGGCTGCGTCCAATCGGATCTGACAACATGACACCCTGTCGAGCAGCCGACTTCAGTGGTTCTAGTACGACATCCAAGCACTGATGGACGAGCCAATCCTGTAATACACCCCTCATCCATTTCTTCTTATGCACGAATTTCAGGACTGGTAGAAGGGCAGTGAGGAGGAAAGCATTCGAGGATGATTTCAATCATGTATTCATGTGGATATTGGCGAGGCTGATAAGTAGCGGATGGGCAACACGATCGCCTGTCAATGCAGTGATACAGGTCTTGTCCGAGGATAGAATGATACCAAGCAGAGTTGCACCACAAGGTAGCGCCGACTTTGAGAACAATGAGGTGATGACTTTGAGAGGGACGTAATACGGACCTGCATGTTCCAAGCATGTTCGCCTGTCATCCACTCAGTATATACCCGAGACAGTCTCTGCGCCGTGGGATACACTTTGCGAGAGGTGAGGTCCAAACGGTTGTGAAATAAGGGATGGTTGAAAATACTAGCGATACAATCGAGCGGATCCTGCCAGTAGAGGACAACCGGTGTCTTCGTGGAATGGGATGTACGGATCACCTGTGACTTCCAACGTGGACCCCCCGGTAGCGTTTCAGCCCGACCTCGCAACTCTTTGGCTGAGTGGAATGATAGAGGTAAATCGTTGATCTAAATGCTCCCTGAATCAAACAGTTATAATGTGTCTGAAGATAATAAACTCACCATCTCCAGTGACAGGAAAGAATCTATCTTGCCCATGCTCAGGCCTGAACGCAGAAGCCATGCTGCCATCTCCCATTCCTTCTGGCTGGTAAACGGATAATACAGGTTTGTTTTGCGATAGATGCTGTTTTCATCGGCATCAAACAAGCTCAAAAATGTGTAGCCCTCCTCAAAGGCTAGCGGGGGTTCAGGAAAATAGTCAGTTACTTCAGCCTCAGTCTTTGCCCCAATTTTGGCCTTGTTCATGGTAGAAATCATAAGATTCGTCGATGTCACCCGCTGCCATAGGAACATCTGGGTCTTCACTAGTAGGTGGGAGCGTGGTGTTAAGCTGAATTAGTTCTTCTAACCATGTATTGCATCCAGACCGCGGTTGGCTCATATGACGAGCAACGGAACTATGATCCTTGAATTCTTTTCCGCACGATGGACACTGAGCTGGTGGCATGCTCGTGGAGAAAGATGATCACAGAGAAAGTGTAAGTAGTCACCGCTGCACGCAGTACATAGTACTACTATGCATATGGTCCGGCATTTTCCGCCAGTTTGTTCTTTTCTTCATGTTATCTTCGCCGCTCAAGTTTGATCTTAGTGCTTTGCGATCACTGTCAGCAAGTGCCTCGTGCTCTCACACGGGTTCTCACTCACACGCCAGTGAAGATAATAATGACACTCATGATGTCAGTGGCATACGCAACCTATATGAAGTTCTTGAAGCTGTGAATGATATAGTGAGTCGTCTGTGTTGTCCATCATTCTTGCACAATTTACATTTCAATACAGTCTGTCCAAGACTCAACTGAATATGAGGCAAATATTATGATGAATCTTGTGAGAGCCAAGCATGATGTTTACCGGGCTCAGAAGGCACTCGCAGATTGTGTAGTGCGAGAAAACAAGGCATTCGCAAGCCTACTCAAATTTCGAGCAGAAGCTGCTGAGATGATACAGATCTCGGGCTGGGTGTTATGAGGATCATTTTCAACGTGCATGGTTGGTCTGTCCCTCCTAGTCGTATCCCTCAGGAACAAGGTGGTGGATCACGTTCGTGTGGTAAGTGTGATACGCACTCTATGCTAATATTGATTTCTAACTTCTTTACAGCAACAACATCGGGTGTCTCGCATCGCTGGCGCCCCATAATTCAACTTGATTAAATGGGTATACTGTGGGGTGTTGATATTTTCATCGTGTTGTGTTATGCTGTCCTGTCATCGTTACTATTCCTAGTACTATGTGTTGTATGCAAAGCTTACTATGTTGAAACCTCATGTATACAATTTGTGTTCTCAATTGATTCAGTCACTATCTAGTAGTGCCAGTGAGCCTCGAACTTCATGTTGAATTGTGTTGCTACTTTTGCGCCGGTACCGGTACTAGTAACAAGTATATACTAATTATCAATAGTACTACACTACTATGTTTGTGGTGCCAGTAGTAGCACGTTTGAGACTCTGAGTTTTCACAAACCATAATACATGTTGAAATCTGTGGGTGGATTCGGACTGGAACTGCTGTATCACTGTATACTGTGAACCCGTGCAAACTGTGAGGCTCTGTGACTCGCTGTCGCAAGACCCCAAGTTTGTGACCTCTGTGAGAAAATTGGACTTTACTGATGATAGCCAGATGCTACCAAGTTGGGTCACCCAACCTCTACCAGCACATATACTCTCCGTACCACTGTCGCTATTTTGATATTTATCAAGAGAAATATGTAACCAGGCCTGAGGCAACCCTTTTCGTATGGCCGAGGTATATATGTTTCACGTTTCTCATGCACGTTGGTCTTTATCCTACTCTACTTTGTCTCTAGACTCTTTCCTCAGTATTGTCAATGTCAGCAGTCCTTTTCTTTTGACAACGTCAGTGTCCCACGTTTTGCGAACTCCAGACTACATTTGCCTTGCATCACGTCTGCTATCACAGAGGTCAAACAGAAGCGTGATGAAGACCAGGGAACACCATTCACACATAGATTGAAGGCAGACGGGTTGCAAGACCTATCAATAATCACGGGAGATAAGCTGGTTCAATTCTCACCCACACGGCCCACTCCGCAGGCATTCTTGCTGGTCTGTCTGTGGAGTTGTCATGATTTCGGGCTGCCCGGCTTTGCAAACAGTGCACAGAGCGTGAAAGAACAGGAGCAGGATGACTTGGACTCCCGTTCGCAAGCCTTTAAGTTGATCGTTCGCCTTGGACAGCCTTTTAACGCACTTTTACTTGGGCAGCATGGTTTGGAGTACAAGATAATCACATTGGATCATAGTAGTATCACCGCAGAAGTTAAGCAAAATGAATGTATGAACAAACCAGGATTCAAACATACTTATAATTAATGAACTTAAGAAACACAGCCTAAGCGACGGAATTGAATCGACAAGGCTCTTTCATGACCACAACGAAGGCCTGGTTATGGATAGAGAGGCCACCTTTCCAGATAGCAACTCAGAAGGTTGCTATAAAATTGAATGAGTAATGACGAAATGAAGATGAAGGAACTATACATTAAATTGCAGCCGACGGGGCAGATCTGGGTTACAAGAATTTTCCACCGCTATGGCATATGTGAGATCTCCGTTGTCACGGTATGAGCCAGGCTGGTCACGAGCCCAAGACCCTTGCCTCTTTTCATGCGGTCTGGGTTGTTGTAAAACACGTTCGTGAACGCTGACCAGGTCAACCAATTGGGTTAGCTTGCTACCATGGGTGGCTTGCCTCTTGGTGCACTGTCTCTGAATATATGGGTGTGCTAACCTGTGAATAACATCTCAGGCTGCATCTGGCCACTCCTCATCATGTCTACAGTACTCATCTTCTGCGGGAGTTTTTGACTATAACGGCCTTCTGACATTTTGCCCAAGTGTTGCAGATGTTTGTACTAGAGCCGCGTCTGATCCTCAGTGTTCGAGAATATAATGCTAAGATTATCGTGGTCAGGTCTGACGAGAGAACATGTGTGACATCCATTGCTTTCCAGGGTGGTGAAGTTGACTGATGGAGACACGTCCACTGCCATAGCACGTAAAACGATCCAAACCAACCACAGTACTGTGTGGGGAGCACGCAGATCATTGATTTTGTTGAGTTGATGTTCCGAAGTAATCTGGAAAATAGGATTTGGCCAGGACAAGTTTTAATGATAAATGACTCGGATGTTGCATTGCTAACGAATGTCGTATTACATAAACTATTAGCAGAACTGTGTCTCCTACTAAGATCAATTTCTCAGACTGTCGGCATACGAGTTAGTACTGCATATCTCTTTTGCCTGTATTTGGGTAGATTGTGATCAATCCAAACGTAGATCATAGTACACCAATCTCCACGGACCTCATACTCTCTCAGACATCTCCAAGCCTGAGAGTCCGATGTACAGTCAGTACTACCGTGACCTCCATCAGCGCATGATACATGCCCTCACTACTGCCACCATCGCTCCTTTGGTATCTATCAGGAGAAATAAGGCCACCCTTTTCATATGGCCAATTTCAGACTACCCTGAGCCTCTTTTTCCTAGACGAGTTGCTCAGGCTATGTTTCTTTGTCAAACCCTCGAGACGGTATAATCATCTACATATACATATCCTGAAGGTGTGTTGTTATCGAGTGACAGATGACGGTTATGGTGTTGATCCTACATGTCACCTTCATGGACATAATTTAGCACCAGCCCAGTTGATTGAAGGTATGGACCATATGGTTCGTTATCGCATGAACAAGCAGATAAATCAGCAAACACCGGTGACGTGCCTTGGCCGCCTCTCTATGTCACGGTGGTGTCCCGTCATCTATAACGCCTAACGGATCTTTGGGTCACCATGGCAAAGCAAGATGAACTGAGATACTGAGCAGAAGAAATAGTATATGGTCACAGAATTGACCGCAGTGCGTGATTGTACCAAACATATGTTCTTACTTCTTCTCAGCAGGTTGGCGGTGCACAGAATGAAGGGGTTAATAGGTATTCACAAAGGGAGGGGGCGTTGATGGAAGCTGTGGCAGCGTGGTAATACCGAGGTAAGAAAAACGTCAAGTTAAGGGGGTAGAGATGATGAAAAAGCAATATTATTGTGGGATTCAAGTTTTACAGAGCTAAAGAAGGAATCGCGGATAAGCGCCTGAGTAGGGTTATAAGGAGAAAATCTGCGCTACCCACTACACACAAGATCCACAATGCAACAACATTCCGACGACGAATACCTTTACAATGAAGACCCTGACGGGGGTGAAGACTTTGATGACTCGGAGGGTGAAGACCTCGACAGGGATGAACGCCCTGATGAGAGTGAAGACCCTGATGACTCGGAGGGTGAAGACCTCGACAGGGATGACGACCCTCAATGGGATGGACGCCCTGATGAGGGTGAGGACTCTGATGACTCGGAGGGTGAAGACCTTGACAGGGACGACAACCTTGATGACTCAGAGGGCGAAGGCTTCGACAGGGATGATAACCCTGATGGGGGTGAAGACCTTGATGACTCGGAGGGTGAAAACCTCGACAGGGATGAACGCCCTGATGAGAGTGAAGACCCTGATGACTCGGAGGGTGAAGACCTCGACAGGGATGAACACCCTGATGAGAGTGAAGACCCTGATGACTCGGAGGGTGAAGACCTCGACAGGGATGAACGCCCTGATGAGAGTGAGGACCCTGATGACTCGGAGGGTGAAGACCTCGACAGGGATGACATCCCTCAATGGGGTGAACGCCCTAACTCTGAGAGTGAAGACCCTGATGACTCGGAGGGCGAAGACCTCGACAGGGATGACATCCCTCAATGGGGTGAACGCCCTGACTCTGAGAGTGAAGACCCTGATGACTCGGAGGGCGAAGACCTCGATGACCCGGAGGGCGAAGAACTTGACAGGGATGACGACCCTCGATGGGGTGAACGCACTGACTCTGAGAGTGAAGACCCTGCTGGAGGGGAAGATTATTATGATGGCGAATATGCTCACCAAGTCGCTGATCAAGACCGTTACGAAGATGCTGATGAAGAAGTCCGCGGAGACGAGGTTGTTGATGAAGGCTCTGGAAGTGACGAAGACTCAGGGAGTGACGAACGCTCTAGAAGTGATGAGGGCTCTGGCGGTGGCTCTAACTTTGGCTCCAGGTCCAATGGACAACCATCACATAATGTAAGCTTTTGCTGTCAATGTGTGTACTCATTGCAACTTGAGCTAAGTACTTCATACAGATATTCACGACCGTCTCAAACGCGCATACCACTGAGTTGCTGCCGACGCAAGAGAATGATAGCGAAGATGGCAACAATGATGACCCATATTCCGGACGCCACTGGCAACCAAACCGTCCACAACCTAGTAACAAAGTTGTCAACAGCAACTACGACCCCCACCCCAGACACCGAGCACTAAATCACCCGCATAATGAAGATGTCGGCAACAACAACCCCAGACACCAAGCACCAACTCACCCACAGCATACTAACAAAGATATCGGCAATGACCACCCCCACTGGCACCCCATACGCGCACTAAACCGCCTATTGCACAAGAAAGATGGCAGGAACGATGATCCCCATCCCGTGCATCAACCACCAAACCTCCCACCACACAAGAAAGATGGCAAGAAAAATGATCCCCATCCAAGGCGCCAACCACCAAACCGCCCAGGACCCAACAATCCTCCTCAACCACCAAACCACCCAGGACCCAGCAATCCTCCCAGACATCAACCACCAAACCACCCAGGACGCAAGGATCTTCCTCGACTACCAGATCGCCCAGCACACAGTGATTTTTCCGGACGTCAACCACCAAACCACCCAGGACGCAAGGATCTTCCTCAACTACCAGATCGCCCAGCACACAGCGACTTGTCCGGACGTCAACCACCAAATCGCCTAGGACACAACGACCATCCCAGACATCAACCACCAAACCACCCAGGACCCAGTGATCCTTCTCCCGGACGTCAACCACCAAACCACCCAGGACCCAATGATCCTCCTCCCAGACGTCAACTACCAAACCGCCCGCCGCCCAGGAAAGGTGGCAACAATGTTCCTCGTCCATGCCAACTGCCAAAACCTCCACTCCCCAGTAACAACCATGATCCCCATCCTGGGCCCCAACCACTGAACCACCCACCACCCAACTCCGAACATGGGACAAAACTCAAGACCCACGCCAAAGCCAATGAAATCAATGGACACCCATTATACGATGATATCAAGGTGAGCTTTTCAGGCCCTTAACGTGTCTCCCTATCATGCAACGTGAACTTCCTTGATACAGATCAAAGTCTTGCCGACTGTCTGGAATGCATCTGTTACTGGTGACCTGCATACTGCCGAAAAGCTGCTAACCCAAGAGATCGACGCAGATGGCAACAAATATGATTCTTATGCCATTCGTTCAGTGGTCAGAGCACGGAGTTCTGAATGGGATAATGCGCTTCAAGACGCAGTCAAGGTCAAACCCTCTGCATACCGTTAGTAGTCTGTTCATAACGGATATGTTGCAGTCAATTGCCACCCAGCCCTCGTTATGGGGATATATTTCCAAGAGCATCGCCCTCTGCGGCAATGGACAACTATGGGATGCGATGGAAGCTTTCGACCTCGCTATCACATTTTCTGATCGTGATCCAGTTACCATTGATCTTTTACTGTTGATCAAGGTACGCTCATTGTTGTGTTCATAGTCTGTCTGTCGTACTAAGACTTTGTCTAGGCTGTTGTAATTTTCAATGCCGGTCGCCATAATGAAGCAATACGGCGAGTTCAACGTCTTGCCATCACTGACCAACACTCGGATGCACTTCGGTGCAGCATGGTAGATGTGGGTTTTATGTCAGACCGGATGAATTTTCTTATTCTGAAATACGCTCCTCAGGCATATCTGCATGTACAGCTTGCAATGATTACTTTCCAGAATGGGCAGTACAGCAAAGCCGCTGATAAACTCACAGCCAGTATTGCCACCATAACAGGTTTGTTCCCGCCTGCCACACTTTTGGAACCTAGATGGAAAATATTCACACTGGTATGTCCTTACAAAGCCGTCGAGGACAGCTTTACTCATGGACGATATGCGTCGAACAGCTTTTTGGCTGGGACTTTGATTCTTTATGGCGAACTATCAATCAACGACGATGCGACGCACTCCTCCGTGCTGATCGAGTGACCGAAGCAGTCAAATCTTTTCAATATATGATGAGCATGATTGATGACGATATGAAGAGCGGCTGCCTTGAATGGTCTTCCAGTAAGTGTGTTATTATATCGGACAACCTGAACATCGGGATTCATTTTAATATCGATAAGCCTTCAAGCGAGACTGTATCGCACGATGTGTCGCAAAGGCAGATGAGGCCATTGCCGCGAGCGACTATGAGATGGCTGTTGAACTTTATTCGGCTGTGATCAGGCTGGATCCCTCACACGACTCCTTTTTTGAACGCCGCAGTAAGGCCTATTTGGCGCAAAAACATTATGCGCAGGCCCTTGCTGACGCCGACGCGGTGCAGATTATATCTATCATGTTTTTAGTTGACTGTACTGATTACTCCAACGCAGGTCATCAAACTCAGTCCTTCTTCTCGTCACGGGTCCGAACTGCGGCATGCAGCACTTCGTGGTGCACAACAATCACACAAGAAAGCAAACGAGACATTTGAAAGCATGCTCTCCAAGTTGAACCTCAAAAATGCTCCTGACTCCCAGATGCGAGGCAAGTCTTGAGTAACTCTTGCACTACCATTCGTTCAACTAACTCTTTCTCCAGCGCTGCGTCAGCAGTATACTGAAGCAGAGCAAGCTATCAAAGGCGCTATTGATACTCATCTGGAAAAGGCGCCGCTTCGTCTACTTAACGTGTCCACTGGGCGTTTATGCAATGAAGATGCACAGAGAAATGACTTCATGCAAAGCAAAGAGTACAGCGAGCTTCTGTATTCATCGATGACGCATATCCCCCTCCAAACGAAGCCCATCAAGAAGGCGGTCGCGAAGTACTTCGGTTGGGTCATGTTATCACATAGGTGGGATAAAGAGGAGCCCATGCTGCACGACATCCAAGGCAAGGTCGTGTACGAGTTGAAGGGAGTTGCCGGCATAGAGAAGCTGCAAATGTTCTGCAAGAAGGCTCGTAGCATGGGGTATCGTTGGGCATGGAGCGATACATGTTGTATCGACCAGAAGAACACTGCTGAGGTTCAACGATCAGTCAACTCCATGTTCGTCTGGTATCGCCACTCAGCTCTTACGATGGTCTATTTGTCGGACGTCTCGCCTGCCGTAAAGTCGGGCGCACTGGCAAGCAGTGTTTGGACCACACGAGGATGGACTGTTCAGGAGTTCCTGGCTCCTAACGTCATTCTCTTCTACCACAAAGATTGGGACTTATATATCAATGACCGCTCTCCCAACCACAAGAAGTCACCCACTATCATGAACGAATTGGAGCGTTCAACAGGCATAAAGGCACGCGCTCTCGTTACCTTTAATCCCGGGATGAAAGGTGCTCGAGAGAAATTTCGATGGGCGTCACTCCGTGTCACTACGCTGCCGGAAGACATTGCATACTCATTGTTCGGCATTTTTGGTGTCCAACTGCCTGTACTCTACGGCGAGACGAAGGAACTCGCGATCTGTCGGCTCTTGCAAGAAATTGTCGCTCGGTCGGGCGACATTACTGTCCTGGACTGGGTTGGAAAACCATCCAAGTTCAATAGCTGTCTCCCAGCTGTAATCGCCTCGTATACCACTCCACCACACACACGACCGTCTCTATCTGCACAGGAGGTGCAGAATTATGTCTCCAGGCTGCAAAAGACTGTGGCTGTGGAGTCAGCTTTGAAACTGTATACCCTTTGTGACAGCCTCAGCGCACCGCGTTTCGCGAACTCCAGACTACATCTGCCTTGCATTACATTTGCTATCACAGAAGTCAAAAAGAAGCGCGATGAAGACCAGGGAACACCATTCACATACAGAGTCAAAGCAGACGGGCTGCGAGACCTATCAATAGTCACAGGAGACGAGCTGGTTCAATTCTCGCCCACACGGCCCACTTCGCAGGCATTCTTGCTGGTCTGTCCGTGGAATCGTCATGATTTCGGGCTGCCCGACTTTGCAAACGGTGCACAGAGCGTGAAAGAGCAGGAGCAGGATGACTTGGACTCCCGTTCGCGAGCCTTCAAGCTGATCGTTCGCCTTGGACAACCTTTTAAAGCACTTTTACTTGCGCAGCAGCGTGGTTTGGAGTACAAGAGAATCGCGTCGGATCGTATTATCACCGCAGAAGTCAAGAGCACGACTGCTGTTCATGACATGATGGGCGTCAAGATGGTAGAAATATTGTAGCTGCATTTTTGTGGTTGTGAATTAGTTTCATTTATGCTTTGTATGGACAATTATAGGCAGCCTAGGCTGGACGTTTGTGTTATATCGTATGCTGAAATTCAATAGCTCGCAGTGACTCCTGCTGGCTTTCGTGCACATGTGTTGGGTTAATGCCTGGGGTGTTAGTGGACCGTGGTAGTCATTTTGAATATTTTTCTACTCCGTTCTGGTATGTTCTCCTGAAACACAATACTGCGGTGACGCGTCGCGTACTAGTGTTAGTGAGCACTGAGCACGTGCATTGCTTTTTTTTTTGGCCCCTTCAGCCGAAGTACTTACGTGCATGCTGCAGTTATAAATCAATGTCACCACGTTCACTGTGTACGATCTTTTTAACCTCTTCAGCCTACTAGACCCAGATCTTGTAATACCATTCCACGAAATGTCAGTTGATGTGCGTTATGCAGCATTCGGGGGAATCACAGCGATCCTCCTTTTCGGAACACTCTACTCAGTCGCATACGACACTTATCTCGACACCTCCGATCCCGCCCTCACACATCTCCCTCACCACCTACATGCAACGCACTACTTCGCCAACAAAGCCAACATCCTAAACTCATACTTCATCAAACGCGCATGGGGTTGGACTTCCGCGGCCTTCCTCACGCTCTGGCTCACCAGCCCACCCCACAAGCAGACAGTACACAGAGTAGTCAAGTGGGGCGTAGAAACAGCCATATGGCTCGTGTTCACAAGCTGGTTCTTCGGACCCGCCCTACTCGAAAGGCTCACAGCAGCTTCGGGGGGCGAGTGTACGGCCACCCTCCAATCGGGTGCCGTGTTCACCGTCCCGTATGAATTCTGTCTCACGCGGACAGCCGTATCACAAGAGACGCACCCGTTCTTGTTTGTTGGGTCGTCGGTTTGGGCGCCGGATGATAGGTGGCCGGTGGTCCCTCGCCTGAGGAAGGGACATGATGTGTCAGGCCACGTCTTCCTCCTCACTATGTCTGTCCTATTTTTGGTGGACCAGATAAGGCTGTCTTTGTGCGCGAGGAAATGGTCGCTTCCGCATGCTTGTGCAGTCGTGTTCAATATTGTGCTCATCGCAATCTGGTTCTTCGCCATCTCCACCACCAGCGTGTACTTCCATACGCCATTTGAAAAGTTTACTGGATATCGTAAGTCTTGTTTCGTTTGAGAATCGACAAACGGCTTACTTTATTTACAGTGTTAGGAGTTGCGGGCTACATGGTGACTTGGTTGTATTAGTGTACCAGCGCGCTTGTCATAGATGTAACATTTCGACATCGCTACCCAGTCTGTTTGTAGTATACAATGTTGACAATGTTGACGTGGTCCAAAATTCACCATAATCATGTCAAAACGTCCGCGCCGAGTACTGTGATACATTGTGCACTACGTCAATCATTATACGGGTCGAAATTCATGTAAGTAGATAGTCTAACATCAATCGCAAGCACCACTGTCTCAAAAGAACAGCCAGCCAATCAAAGCCCACGTAACAACAGCAGGCAGTGCAACACTCATGCTGTCGCCTCCCAACCTCCACAACATGCCCCTCCGCTTACCTCTGTACATACTGTCGCTGCTGTCAGACGCGCAAAACATTTTCATCTCCCCCCACGTCGGCAGCGCAATCGTTATCCGTCGCCGCCTCCCTCCGAATACGAAGCTCCAGCTCCATGATGGCCATTTCCTCTCTGATCGACGTGCGCTCGGTGAGGGAATGAACGATGGCGCTTCGTGAACGTCCTCACCCGAAGGCCAGACATGGTCGCTGTGATGCTGGGAAGGATAATGTGCGGGGTTCATTTCGTCCTCGTGCCCGGCGTGGAAAAGCGGGATAGGACTCAGGAGTGGAGAATCAAGCGGTGATCCAGAGGCTGATGGCGACAAGGCACCGAATGTAAATATCTCTTTTGCAGGGACACGCACTGTAACTGAAGGCGGAAGTGCCACCGCCGGACTCGTCGGACCACTCGACTTCCGCGGGGACCAGTTAGCCCAGATTGCAGATTCTGGGCCTTGCGATGGGGAACTTGGTCTACTCCTACTCGCAGAGACAGGCGAGAGAGTAGAGAAACGGCGACGATGACGGCCGGTTGAGATGTTGAGGTATAGGAGCACGATGGCGGTGAGTACGAGAGCTGGTAGGTATATCGAATTGAATATGCGGAAGGTATCGGGCAGAAGGCAATGCGTATCTGCGAACGTAGAACCATGGTGCGATACCGCAGAGTCTGGTGGGATGAGAGAGAGGAGCTGGAAACCCGGGCGTCGGATGTGCTTGGATGGGGAAAATGATTTCACAGTCACTTCCCGGGCGGTGGTCTTTGCCAGTACATTGGCATCTGATGCGGAAAGTTGGTGGGTCATGTTGCAATAATCTCGATTGTCACCGCTGTATAGGGGCATATAATTTAAACACGGGAATAAGCGGCTGATGTATCTTTATGCACGTACCTGAAGACAACTGCTGGACGAAGCGTGTGCAGAACAAATCTAGTGGTTTCTTTACCGAGCATGTTCTGATACCCATGACCTGCACTAGCGCGTATAGAGCCTTTTTCACGCAGTGGCCCGCACGATGTACTTGCTGGTCGTGACAATGGGATATGGCTGAATAAGATGATGGGGCTAGATGATGCTAATAATCCCGACATCAGCAACATACATCCAGAAATGCAAGACAGCACCCACCCCTGATGGCAACGGATGCGATGAACTCGATTGGACCGCCCACAGCTGGTGTCCAAGTCTCATACTGCTTGCCCTTTCCATGTCGGCGATAATCTTCATCAACCAATCCAGGGGCGTCGATGAAGATCAGCCTATGGCCAGCCAAATCGATCTCCTGATTCACAGGACCAAAGTACTCGGTAAAGTATTTTCGCGCATTCTTTGAGGACGCAGAAGATTCTCCGAGACTGAAAAACAAAGGCCGGGTCACCAAATTCCCGAATGACCACGTCACGAGTCAAGTACGCACCCAACATCTCTATTCCCTGGAACAAAATAGTTTGGCACGGATTTGTCCGTGGCGAATATCCCCTTGAATTCATCTACGTAGTCTTTGTATCTATCGAAAACGTTCAGCGCATATAAGCGGGTGGTTGCAATAATGACACGTACTCGTCTTCATTCGTGACGTAGCGTCCAGAGGCAAGCACGTCGCCTAGCCATACGACTACGTGAGGGTGCAGACGAGTGACGACGCTCCAGCCTTTGCGTAAGTATCTAGTAGAGGATGCATCATAGTCAAGCCACGAAATCCCTGAACGCCTCGGGTTTGGGAGTTGGGGGTCAGCAATCAAAAGGACTCGAGTTGGCTTTTCTGTTGACCCAGCCTTGACCACGTGTCATTACGAGGACAGGACTATTCAGTTAGACGAACTCACCTCCTTCAACTCCTTGTCTGGCCACTTGCAATCTGATAAACTGTAAAAAAATACACCGAATTCGCACCAAATGACAAGAACGACCCAGAAGAAGCGAAGGAGGTTGATAGTGGTGTTGCGCGAAAGAAGACGCGACCTGGTACGCTTTTCATGGATAAAACTCATTCCGCATCAGTAATTGAGGAATCGGCAAGTGGAAGGCGAAACCCAGATTCAGTTTGGGGAGAGATCAAGGAGAGCTGTTTTAGGGTTCGCCTGATTTAGTTAAGCGTATAAATTTGGTATAAATAGTACTCAACATCCGAGGTATTATAGGCTGATCCAAAGTTTCCAAACTACTTATATACAACTACATAAGAACACCAAGATCTCACTCCCAGTCGCTCTCCTCTTCATCGTCCTCATCCTTCTGTACATGCTCCTGTGCATCTCCCGCAGCACTGACGTTACCAGAAACGACATCATAACTGTCCTCACTACTTTCCCTAGGACTCATGGTCATAGGAGTATTGAATTGCGAAGAGTTTGGGAGCGATTGGACGTCGCTCGTGTCTGCCGCTTTCGGTGCCAGCGTACGTTGTGATAGGGTCGACGACTCGAGAGCTCCGATGGATTTAGATTCAGGAGCAACGGATTCGTCGTCGTCATCCTCCCAACTGAAATCTTCTTCGGTCTGGTGTGCTCCTGTGAAGGTATCAATCAATAAAATGTCGTGTTGCAAAAGACAAAAAGTCATGTACCGTGAATAAGAGCCTTGCGTCTCATTTCTTCTTGTTCGATCTGATATACGCGGAAGAAGTATCGTGTCCAGAATTCATCGTCAGAAAGAATGGTAGGTACTGAGGCAACGATAAGCAGCGTCGACAATGAGAATCATAATAGTCAACGTACCTAGTGCATTGAACGTCTCCTCCAGCGTTTGGCCATCATTTGTATCAGATAGCGTCCTTGCGATGCGTTCTGACCAAAATTTAGTACCAGGGTGTTCATCCTTGCTCTGTGCCTCAGACACCCAAACATGGAACGTCTCCCTCCCCGCATCAGCATCGGGATCAAGCTTGATGATCTCAGGATTACTCTTCAGCTGCTTCAACAGCGCTTGTGCGCGCGTCGCAACAGCCTGACGAGCATCTTCACTTTGCCGCCTCGACGAAACGCCCGAATCCGTCTCCTTGCCCTTGCCCTTCACATCCCCTCCTTCCATCGGTAGCATCCATACGTCAGATCCATCCCAAACCAGACCCTGATTTGAGTATCCTTCGCCCTCCTCTGGTGGAATTACTTTCACCGCATCTCGCAGGGCTTCACTGGCTTCCTTCATAGCTTCCCGCAGCAGATGTTCGCTCTTGTGGACATATTCCTCCGCCTGCGCACGCGTCACCCCCTGGACGCGCTGAAATTCGGTAGTTAGCGTTCGTCCGCAATTGAGACAGATCGATGCTTTGTGGGTGTTTAAGACTTTCAGGAAGCTGAGCTTGGACATTCGAGACAATATTAGGCGGAAGCGAAGATTGGAGGCGAGCAAAGAATGATTGTGAAATCGAAATTGAGCCTTCTGCGCTGTGCGATTCTGCAGTGGGCGTCTCAGGAGCTGTGCCACACTCGCTCTCGCTCTCTTTGTCGAAGGTATCCTCAGCTTCATTAGCGTGGGCATCATCAGCAGGGGTTTCGGTTGATATAGCAAGTTTGCCAAGCTCCTTCTGTGCTTGTGTGACCACCTCGCCGAAATCCTTGCGCGCAGTTGCGAACGCAGTTTCGCTCTATTAGATCTCTGGCGTGAGTTTCAATTATCGCAATCATAGAGCGTATGTGAACGTGCCTGCTTCCTGAATCCTCCCCAGAACTTTCCGAGCTGGCCAATGACCTGAGAAACCTCTTCGTTGAGGCTCTGCTCTGGGAGCGCATTCACGGGCGGCGTGTTCGTACCCGTCCCAGTCAGCCCATAAGTGTCAAGGAAATTCATGGTCGATGATTGATGACTAGACTTCCTGGATCCAGGAATACGGGTTGCGTGCATGCAACGGCGAATCCATGAACACCCGATTAGGCAAGTTTCCAACCACAAAATACAAATTATACAATTGCCAAGCTATCGCGAATTCCACGAAATACAAGTACAAAACAAGACCCATCAATCACCTTCAGAAATAAGTATCGTACACCGTATCTGGTCACGTATAAATGAGAACTTTTTTTATGGTAGAATAAAGTGATCAATCAAGCAGTAACTTGGACACGGGCAGGCTGCTCCACCATGAAGCTGGCAACATCAATGGTAGCGGCCACAGGCATCTTGACATTCTCTGCTTTATGCATACGGCATTCATCGACGAAGTCCGTGAACATCTACACGATAAATTAGCAACGGCCGAGTTAGACGACTAATAACAACAGACCTCAATTGTGTCGAGGGGGCCGCCGGCGCTCTCGGGATGAAATTGAACACCCCACACCTTTTTTCCGGACTCAGGGGTGGACTTGATGCCCTCTACAGAAGAGTCATTGCAGTTGATGAAGAATGGTTCCCAGCCTTGCGGGAAGGGGTCAGACAGCTTAAGAGCATATTGATGATTTTGACTGATGACGCCATTTAGCACCATCCATGACTCATGATAACTGAAGAATGCATACCTGGTAACATAAACCCTCCCAGCCTTAATGGAACCTGCTGATGCGAGAGCAAGGACAGGCTGGTTGTGCCCGCGGTTGCCGAACGTCATGCGGTATGCCTCAAGGCCGGCAGCCATACCGATAATCTGATGTCCCATACAGATCCCAAACACGGGCTTGTTCCACTCCTGAAGTGTCTTGCGAAGTATCGAAACGGCTTCCATGCATTGGCTCGGGTTTCCGGGACCATTGGTCAGGAATAGACCATCAAACTTGTCACGAATGGTGTTAAAATTGTAGTTCCATGGCAATACCGTGACTGCAGCGTTCCGGCGAACGAGAGAACGCAGAATATTAGCCTTGACACCGAAGTCAAGGACTGCGATCTTGATGTCCCCAGTAGGGTTCAGCTGGTAGGGATACTTTGTCGACACCTGGTCAACAAGGTTCTCAACTGCGGGGTCCCAATATTGCTCGGAGGCAGGTGCAGGAGCACAAGCATCAGTACCAACGGCAAGGCGACCGAGTGTGGTTCCTTGGTCACGAAGGAGGCGGGTGACTGCACGTGTGTCTACGCCAGTGATGGCGGGAATGTTGGATCGGCGGCACCATGACGCTAGTGATTCCACCGCGGAATGATGAGAGAATTTTTCTGCGACATCAGCTACTACAATAGCACTGCATTGGATGCCTTGAGACTCCAGGATCACACCAACGTCCTGGGAATCGATTGGTGCGTTGTTGGATGGAACACCGTAGTTGCCAATGAGAGGCGTGGTGAATACTAGAATTTGACCACGGTAAGAAGGGTCAGTCATAGACTCAGTGTCTAAAGGGTGAGATTATGAGAAGGCCGCGCATTAGATGATCAATATTTCGACATACAAGAAGTGATGGACGTTGAGAAGACGGTCTCGCCGAAGATGCTTCTGGGAGAACCAAATGAACGGCCATGGAAGGACTGGCCTGTTTTAAGGTGCAAGACTGCTGGTAAGGCTGAGAGAGGGCCTGTGTGTGTTGCGAAACCCCGGGAGAGAGTTGTTGGTAAACGAATGATGGATCGAGCAAACATGATTTATTGATCAGAATCCGATGAGGGAGAATACGAGGTCGCCGAGGTAGCTAAATGTCGAAATCATCAGCAGGATTGATCGAGCTTATAAGCAATAGACTTACTCGTCGCGTGTGTTCTGGGTGAAGATCATAGACGAGCTTGAACGCTCAAAAGGGGATCTGCAGCTGAAGATTGCTGACTGTCAGATGGAACTGTGAAAAAAAAAGATGAGTACGACGGTGTTTATATAGTAACCTGGCGAATTGTTGCCATTGTTTGTCGCAAAAGCGCGTGATCATCGTTTACTTAATTCGTATGTTATACTCCTATTTGAAAATCTCAAAATCGCCCAGTGACCTGATATTCAAAGCCAAGTACGTCTAAAATGAGAGAGAATCAATTTCTCACTAGCAAGTGCTGGACATACTCTGGAGGGCAGCCGAGGGCTCAGCCGCGGGTTTCGAGATACCCCACGAGTATCCTTCGTGCCGTCAGAGGATTCTATCTCTCACGACCATGGACCGAGTCATTAGGATATTAGTGTTTCTACATTCTCACCGCTCGTCACTCAAGACAGCGAATTGGTGATGACAAGTCTGTATATTTTCCTAGGATACTCTTGTTTGCTTCATTAACTGTACACAAAAGAGAAACGGACTCTATCAGCGCAAGTATGTAGAAGAAAAAAGTAATATGGATGGCCGCGAATGAGATCGTCAATAAAATATAGACGCCAAAAGTCCCTTAGTCTTTTTCGAGCGGAGCTTCCCTGCCCTTTGCGCTTGTGGGATATGTGACTGGCCCTCGTTATCAGATTCGGATGACGAATCGTCGTCATCGTCGTCATCATCATCATCATCCACCTGCCCTCCCATACCATTAACTATGGTGCCCGCACGAGGTGCGACAGGATTACTTTGCGAGAAAAGCGTTGCTTGACTCGCGATATCCGTCAGTCTGCGGTAGGGTGGTATCGATCTGCGCGTTTTAGTATTCGTCGTCGTCCTCTTCTTGCCTCCGGCCTCCGCCTCGGATTCAGATTCCGAGTCCGGAACTACCTCCATGTATTTTTGAACAGATGCCTTGTACTGCGAGTGTGGAAAGGGTACTTGGCTCGCCGGCAACGTGAAAGGTGACCCGCCGGCTTTGCCTGCTGAATCATCATCAGAATGTTCTCCCGGGCTGTCTTGATCAGATGCTTTGCCAGCAAGTTTGCCACTCTGTCCAATGGGAGAACTATCTTCCACCAAAATAGATGGCGAAGGTACACGAAGGGAAGACCATGTGGCAAGAGAAGCTGGAGGTTTCGGTAAAGGTTGCGAATGTAACGGTGTCACGCCATGGCCGTTCAAATTTGTGCTCCTTTTCGTTGGTTGCGAAGAGATGCGAGGGAGATCTGTCCGTGTTGCTCCCTTACCGCCGCGGATCGACGGTTTATCATTGCCTGTCCGAGTGGCAGTATTCTTCTTCCCCTCAGCGCCTGCTCTCTGGAATCCATTGACCTTGGATTCATCAGCACGTACAGGAAACTGAGACGGGCTGAGAAGTTGCCCGTGTCGATTCTTCATCCTCTTTGATACGCCGGACTTTGGAGTCGAGTGGGCTGCTGGGGAAGGTGGTCTTGCAGTTTTCTGAGTTGGCGGTGTTATAACTTCGATGGGATCATTATCAGATGATATCACGTGCTGGAATTCCATCAGATCGTCGGCTGGTTCAATAGGGTCATCGTTAGTGTCGACTTTGTTACGAGAGAGCGCAGCACCACGGGCAGGTGATGTATCCGATGCTTTGTCCAGGTCTGCAGCCACAGGTGCTTCCCCAGCATCTTTGGCCGAGTCATTGTCGCTATCCTGAACCTTTGACACAGAAACACGGGTGGCATCCGTGTGAAAAGCACCTCCTTGCACACCGTCTTTCTTGCTTCCAGCCGGGTCTGTAGTATTGGACATCTCATCAGGACCTGCAGAAGGTTTTGGTGTGGCAGTTGAAGGCAACGGCTCGGAAACCTTTTGTGTCGGCGGGGGTATTGAGCGCTGCTCGCTCTCGTCGTCTTCATCCCCTTCCTCTTCAGATGAATTGACCCAGCGCTGCGATAATCGACGGTATTTCCGCTCATTCTCGCCATCGTCTTCCACTTCCAGAGGCCCGATGTCGTCGCCTTCGTTCTCGGTGTCTGATTCATCCTCTTTCGACTCCAAGGTATCGATCAAGTTACGAAGCTTCATTGGCCCCGGACCTCGCATGATAGCGTCCAAATCAACGTCTTCGAGCGAACGCTGACCGGGGTCAGGTCCATGCTCCTCTTGTTCTTGTTCCAGTTCCTGAGCAATCTCGTCTTCTTCCTCCGAACTGCTTCCTTCGTCGCGGCTCTCCACAGTCACCTCTGAAAGTAGCGAGTGACTTGGCACAAGGGGCGTCCAAGAAGGTGGGGACTCCTTATCTGCTTTCGTAGTCTGTGATGGCTTCGCAGTATCTGCAGCGCCGCGTTTTGCGGAAGGCACTGCAGCGCTAGGGGACTTTAACAACGACTCCAAATCTTTGATAGTGACTTGATACTTCTTTGCCCCGGCTTTCCTCAATTCCTCAATTCTATTCTGTATCGCTTCCTGGCCTGCCAACACCGTTGGGCATTGATACAGGGGATGAAAGGAACCAGAGCAAGCATGGCAAAGCGGAATAGATGACACACCACCTTTCGTGGTCGTAATTACAGGGGGGGGCAGTGAAATGGACGGCTGGGAAGTGTTAACCGAATTCACCTCAGTATTGGTATTATTCTGTTTAGCCAACTCCTCCGAGGCACGTGCTATTGAATTCACAATGTCCTGAATATTTATTGGATTGACAATTGGGCCAGCTATTGATCTAGCATTGGTCAGACGGTGACCGCTGTCAGAATGAGTTACGCACCATCTGCATCAGAAGCCTTGGCTTTTGTTGCTTTGCTTTGCTTAGTCTTCTCTGTAGAACATTAGAAAGCGCGGGATCAATGTATGATACCACACACTTTCTTTCGGAGCTGGAGCTTCTGAAGCTCCCGCGATCGCAGCTTTCTTGCGGCCTTTTGTCGGAGCTGTGATAAAATCATTGATGACAAGGAACTTCTGACGACTCTCGAAGACGAACCGGGTGTCTCGGGAGCTGGTTCACTTTCAATTTCTTTACCCTTCACTTTGCCCTTCTTCTTTTCTGAAGGTGGTCAATCAAGATGCGTTTAATCAATATATACAACTCCTGCGTACTTTCAGGGCCAGCTGCGCTGTCAACTGCATCGTTCGCAGATTTCTCAACTCCAGCTTTTAGGATACAATTTTCAACATCCAGAAGTATGAAAAAGAAACATATACTTACCAGACTGAAGAGCCGACGATTTTGTGGCAATCTTCTTCGTCCCTGATGATTTCTTTGGCGGTTCTGAGAGACCAGAAGCCGGGACTGCATCATCACCTGATATTGGTAGGCTCGAGGTCTCCGTGGGCTTTTCGGTCTCCTTCGCTTTCTTTGTCTTCCTTGGTGGCTTCTCTACAGCATCCTTGGCCGTCCCAGCCTTCGCATTTTTTGGTTTCTTCTTCGGCGGTTCTCCATCAGTGGGGAGGGGCGCTTTGGTGCTTATCAAGACTTCGGACTTCGCAGAGGGCTTCAGTGACAATTCTGCTGGAGCACTGACTGACGCAGGTTCCGCAGAAGTTGGCGCAGTCTCCGTATGCTTAGTCACTGGGGGTTTATCTGTCTTCCGTTTCTTAGTCTTTGGTTCGGGTGCCACAGTCGTGTTGCCATCCTTAGGAGGCTGGTCATTATTGGCTTTACGTTTCTTCTTCGCTACGACCGTCTCAGAAGATTTTGACACAACTACCGTGCTGTCGGAAGATGTGTCCCCCTGTGCAGGAGGGGCCTGCTTAAACGGGTAAACACGAGCCAACTACACTTGAACCATTGGGCTTACTGATATCTCCACTGCCACATCAACCAACTTCATCAATCTTGCCCGCGCGGAGAACGCATCGAAATCATCATCTGGAGTAGAATGAGAGTCAGAGAAGAGGTGCCATACCGCAGAGCTGGCGCGTTTACCGTCATCCAAATCAATAACCTTGTCGCCACGCAGCTGCTTTAGCTTTACCGTCGAGTTTGACGGTAGCTGCAGTTTTCGCCGTACTACAGTTTGTATTTCTTCGAGAGATTGTTCTGTATATACTGCGATGAGTACAAAGCCACTTATAGTTAGTTATAGAGGGAGTACCCTTGAAAAGTCTATCAAAAGACCTATCTCCAACGAGATAAGTAATACTCGGGAGCGGTTCATCTTCTCGCTTTCGTTTTCCGCTGTTCACTTCCATTGCAGCAGGATTAACGAGCGACGCGATAGTGCGAGGCTTGGAGGTGTGGGCGTTGATAGGTGTCAAGCTTTTCTAGATGAGTGATTCACAAACAAATGCAAATACTACCCTCAACCCGGAACATTCATTATGGCTGGTGGAAGTCATCGTACGTGACGTTCAGCTCGTCCTCATTGTTGCGCTCACAATATGTCTGCAGCTTCAGGTTTTAACCCTCATCTTCCCGGGTTCAGATACCAGTTCCTTGCAAAAGCACTTGGAGCCACTATGTGGTTCTTCATTTTATATCGTGCTCGGTAAGTTCCAACACTATATCTGCAGTCGTATGCTAACTTCTTATCAGTGAGGACGGACCTAAGCTTCTTGTATTTATCCTTTTTCTCCTCTGAATGCTATTCCGTGTCTCTAACACATTGTTTTGCAGGGCCTCCGGCATCCATGGGAGGGCCACGGTCATGGCCACCACGATGAGCACTCAGAGCATCATTGACAATCTCGATAGAAATGTTGTAATCTTTTGGGTATTCGCTGATATATCCGTATTCTATTCGCACCATAGGACCTTTTCTTGTCCATCGTCTTTCGCCGTCAACACTCGATGACCACTAGAAGCGAATTCATTATCTGTGCTCCGAGATTTATATCTTAAAACCAATCTCTAGCCGATTGTTTCGTCCGTAGCTCATGAGCAGGGAAACAATTCACAGAGCTGTCGACGCTTCATGCTCGCAAGAACATGTACTAATAAAAATCCCTACCAGAACCAAATAGGTGCACAGTTGGCCATGTGTTTTAATTCGTGTGTAAGGTCCGTGTTCGCGATTTTCTAATTGTCTCATCGTGGTTGCGCAGCGTTCGTATTGCATCTCAGCAGATATATCACCAAGCTATCCCGCCGGTCTCTTTGTCATTACGCCTCCAACACGCCGGCTATTGTATGGGCTGATTTCTGGGCTGTTAACCTGATTGGCTCCACGTTGGCGAAGTCCCGATTGCAGTAGAACTGCGGGTTGCTCACGGCCGGGTCATCGGAAATGGGTATCGCGTAAAATACTACTTTGCATCGTTGTAAGCACTTGGAAATGACCAAATTTTCTTTGCCTAGTAGCTGCTTATTGACAATGTTTACTTAGTAGCTGGAGACATGTATGTCGATTATCATCATCCGAAAGTTGATACATACTATCCAGTCAAATAATCGAAGTTCGGGACTCGAAATCCACGCACAAATTACCCTTCTAAAATGACACCCAGTTTTCCCTCGAAATCTATCTGTGAACTCCTATCGTCGAGTTCCAGTCTCATCTGCATTATTTTTTCAAAAAAGAAGTTGTTCGAAGTGCTAGTGCTGGCAATTTCTCTCCAACGATCACGAGTGCATGGTTTTGCCACAGAAGTTACCCCACGTTCCTTATCCATAAGCTTCTTCTCTCATTGTCATCATCTCAGAGCTCCACCGCAGCCCTAACCACACTCTTAGAAATACCATTTGATTTTCTGTCTCCATCCGCGCTTCCTCCGCCAACATTGCATATAATACCACTGCCCCAGTCACGCGCTTGGCAGCAGTCAGCTTCGCGATCGAAACTTCTCACTTGGCAGAGGACTTCGATGAGGATGTTGCCGAGCTAAACAGAAAAGGCCGTCCGACCTCAGTAGTTCGTGCGATGTCCGTGTGCTTGGGAGCATCAAATACCGCTGCGTGTTGATCTGTTTTCCGTTTCATAATCGTTCAGCTGCCGCAGTCTCATCAGCATTTATCGAAGGCTGGCCCATTTGTGACTTTACGTTTGTTCTTAGTCACACTCATTTCTAAAGCATTCACCACGCTGGTGGAAGACGCAGCTCTATTTGTCACAGGAGGAGGTTGTTGGAACGGGTTTACACAAGCTAGCTAAATTCAAACCACGGCGCTCACTAAGATATCCACCTTCAACCGACTTCACGATTCGAATCAATGAACGTATCGGAATATCCGCCACTGCTTTAGCCTGATCGTTGAGTTCGACGACAGTTGCAGTTTTTTTGTTCGTTACACGTACATCATTTCTGTGAGAGTGTTTCTGTAAATCAGAATTGAGCTGAACACGATCCCATACAGAGACAGAAATAGTTTGGCCGGGTGTACCTTTGAAAACTCTGTCGAATTTGCTATCTCCGACGTAATACGTGATGATCACGACAATGGTACGGTCTATCAGGTCATACTGAGGGCTCTCGTTTTGCACTTCCCATTGTTATATAACTGTATTATTGGTTTAGATGATGCATCGGTGTCCACTCAAATACCACTGGACTCAGATCAGTGAAAAGAGATGTAGACACAAATACCCCTCCACGATGCTGTAAACATTAATTATCGTATACGTAGTAAGTTTGTTCTACATACTTGCGTTTGGCAAAATAACAGCTTGAAGTGACAAAAAGACACAAGACGCGATAGTCCGACCTGCCTGGCTCGAACAGGCGACCTCAAGATGATTTGTTTATCCATTACAGTCTCGCGCTCTTCCAACTGAGCTAAGGTCGGTTGATAGCCTTCACGTTATTTTATTTATAATGAAATGACGGCAGACACTCGTCAAGGCAAATATTTCGGCGCTTCAAAGCTACCCAACTGCTCAACTGGTCAAATGGGCAAACAGAACAAAGACGATATTCCCAACCCAAGTAGGGTTGGTAATCGCGATATTATCCAACGTCTCAACTTCCTCTACCAAGCCAGTGTTCTCCTCAATGGCATGACAGCTGGCCCCTCGCAGGTTCCGTCTAGCAATTGCGAGACTAGCCATATCCAAAACCCACCGAAAACCCGGCAAAAGAGGGTCGTGTCCACTGCGGATCTGTCTAGGAGTTACATAGACACGATGAAAGTTGTGGGGCAAAAAACGAATGTCAAGATGTGAGCACATGCATTTCGCACTTTCCATCGTAGAACTCATAGAAGGCAGTGATCCAACAGTCAAACGCGTTATATGCAAGGGGTGTCATATCGTGTTGATACCTGGAGCCTCCTCGATCTTACGGGTGAAGAGTGAGTGTCGAGTAAACATCGTTTTCGTACCTGCTTATCGAGTCGCGGTGATATCTAGATTCCAAATCGCACGGACACCTTGTTATTCACACTTGTAACTCGTGCAGGACATCACGGCGAATACCTGCGCCTCCAGTATTGGATGCGATTCATATGAATGATTTTGAATCCAGATCCACCACGATTGGCCAACCAGCTCCCGGTGCAACGACTGGAAGTACTTCAAGTTCCCGATCAGTACATCGTAGACCAAGAGGCCGTGCGTGGCCCATCTAGCGCCCCACTTTGCTCGAGACCTCGGTCATGTTATTTTCCGAGGGAACGAGAGGTTGCGAGATGCTATCTTATGATTTCAGACTTCACTTTATGACTTGTGTCTGTTCACACCGGAATCTTACCATCGATTAAGTACTAGCTGTTCAGCGCTGCAGCGTTTGTAACTACGTAGTCGCTGGCAAGTCGCTGGTACTACGTAATATTAATGACATAATACATTAGTCGCTCTTCTACTACTAATAGGCGCCACCGAGTGATTCCTCAGTAACTGGGCTCACAAGCTTAAATCGCACTTTCAATTGCAATTGGTTGTACGGCCCGTTCTTATTGGTCGTCGAACTCGGAAGTCTCTCACAAAATTTCTTGCAGTGCATATTATAACGAAGAAACAACAAGGAACAGCTTTTGCTCTCAATCGGTGTGAGTCAGAGCTTAGTGCCCGCTAGCTCGATCTATCGTTCGCCATGCCAGGTTATCTACGTAACTTGAACCTATGGCCTCCATCACACAACATGGTTGTGAACGGCCTTCGGGCAACCTGGATAATAGTCGTCCTTTGGTATGAGGTTTGCACGTTCGACCATGTCTTACATGATTGTCAGTGGCCCGATACCCACCAGGTGAAGTACTGTCATATGGTCTCAAGTTAATGCTTATGTGTCAATTGTCAGCCCGACGCACCAAATGCTCGTATCGCACGCGTATTAGTGGTAGCAGACCCTCAAATCGCTGACCACCGCTCGTATCCTAACCGCAACTTCCTGATGAAAGCCTTGGGCCAGTTCATCATTGATCTCAACCTCCGGAGGAGTTGGCACTCGACGATAAATAGAATGCAACCTCATGCCGTTGTTTTCCTGGGTGACCTCATGGACAACGGTCGTGCGACCATGTCGAATAGCGAGTATGTTTTCTCTAATTCATCGCTGCATTCAAGCGGCGGAACTTCAGCTTGCGACTGAGGTTGCTCGTTTACTCACAAGGTACAATCCATATGCTGCGCGATTCTTCGATATCTTCAATTTAAGAGATTTGTCTATACCGACATTTTTTCTTCCCGGTAATCATGACCTAGGGTGCGTCATGAATTCTGCATGTTTAGAGCAATCTTGTAAATCTTTTGGATCTCCAGACTCGGAGAAGAGTTTTCCTTTTCTCTTGAAGCTGCAACGAGGTACACCTCCCATTTTGGACCATTGAATCACAAGACTACTATTGGCAACCATACTGTTTTGTTCATCAATGCAATCGGCTTGGTCGAAGAAGACGTTGTCCGCGCAGACCGAGGGTATTCATATGACAACTGGCCTGCCGTAGCAGGAGGATCCGTCGAGTTCGTGAAGCGGTTTTCTGGGCATGAGCATGCCAGCCCGATTGTGCTATTCACGCACATCCCTCTTGCTCGACCCTTTGATGCAGACTGCGGTCCGCTGCGAGAACGGGGTACCATCCGCCAGGGGCATGGCCTTGGGTACCAGAACACCCTGTCTAATGAAGCATCGCAATTCCTGCTTCGCTCGCTCGGACCATCCCTTATATTCAGGTTCGTTGTCCCCCTGTTTCGCACGCAGACCGATTACTGAAGATAGTTACATATCCAGTGGTGATGATCACGACTACTGTGAATATTCACACCCCTTGCCTTTTCCATCCGCTTCTGGGTCGACCGCAGCCCGAGAAATCACAGTGAAATCGTTTTCAATGGCAATGGGAATACATCAACCAGGATTTCAACTTCTCTCATTGATTTCAAGAGTCCCTGTAATGGAGACCCTGACACAATTGCCAAATTCACCGCCTTCGCTTCTGGATACACCTTGTTTCCTCCCGGACCAGCTCGGTATCTATCTGAATATCTACCTCCCTTTCATTTTACTCTCGGTGCTTAGCCTTCTCGCGTTTAATGCTCACCGAACTCTTGCCGGGGGCAACAAACACACACACCGCCAGCCCGAGGTTTCTCCTCTGCCCAAGTATTCCGAACGCAGCCCCAGTCGTAGAAATAATGATTATGAGTTATATCAACGTTCGCTCGGACAAAGTGTCAGCGAAGATAGCGACGAGGATCCAATGCTACCTCTCCCTGTGACTAAGCCTGCAGGGCCGGCGTACTCCAACAAATTCCGCGGCAGATCCTCGTCTTCATTGGTCTTCTATCTTCCAGGGCGGCGAAGACGCATATCACTGTCCCTGCCGTGCTCAAAGGCAAACCGCAGAGTGCACGAGGTAGGGCTCCTTCGCGGCTTTTTCAGTGATATGGTGGATGTGGCGTGGCCTCCTCTTCTGGCGTTTTGCATTGCGGCATGGTGTACAACGCACGTCTGAGGTGGGATGATGCTCGTCGCTAGGTGATACCCTGATAGTGAAGCGTGGTTTACGACTTATGTGTAAAAGTTGAGCAACTGATTACTTGGAACTATAGACGTCGGTCTCATTTCTTAGAGCCAACTTGAGGCAAACTTTACCCTGCAATATGCAAATGGTACCGTAATCTCCGAACTGACAGGCGTGGTCATTCCTACGAATGACGAGCATGCATGAAAGGGACAGGATGCGGCAATCAAGCCAGACTTCCATTTTGAATGACAGAACATGCGCGCCCCGAAGATAGTCATGTACCTGACAAAAGGTTTTTGACCGTCCTGAAGGCACTTTATGTTGTCCAAGATCACCTGAACTAGCGCGGGAACGGTGGCTGAGCCAAAAATGGGACATAATTGGCTTGGCTTGCCTAAGGCACGAAAAGGCAACAAGGGACGATGGCAAGAAAATATATGGAGACAGGTAAGGAAGGTCCCGACAAGGCACCCTAGTCGTTGATAAGATGGCGTATGCACACTTTAAGGAACGTTAGCATTGTGTTGAAAAGTACGGCTACTCCGATACTTGGCCCTTCCGTGATGCATATACGTACACACTGACGTTGTGAGAATTGATCCGCAAAGTGAACAGGGAATCTGAGTCAACTGGTTCAAATTTATTTGACAGGTGAGCTTACAGCGCTTGACCGGCGTTGCCTCAGGCTTGTCTAGCAAAGAGAATCTTGACACATATTATTGGGCGAATATGGCAAAGTTATTGAGGTTTTGGTCGGATGAGCTCGGGTTGGGAACGGGTTTAGCGCTGTGAATCAGCCCAGCTGTGATGGCACTGCCTGGATGGATAAGGGATACGTAGTACGTAGTACCACTAGCACAAACACCGGAGAAGGGATCTGATGATCCGACAGGTGGCTAAATATGTTCTAGAGCTTTAGACACCCCGATATGTAAAAGTTGTCTGAAAAGTTAGTTGTGTTCGTTATAAAAGCCAGGTTCAGGGAGGTTGTCCCAGCAACTTGGGAGTATCCATTTTGCGGCGAGACGCGGGGTCCCTTTATCGATTTTATGCAAGCACGTTCGTCCCCAACTTCATATAACGACCTCTACCGTCCTCTGAAATTGCTTGGTCTACAGCCAATCCATCATTCAACTTCCCCTCCAACGCCTTCCTCACCCTTAGCAAAATTTTCTATTACTAGTAGAGAGTTCAACGAACGACGACCCAGTCAAAGAAAATCGTTGTGTGAGCTCATACCGGAGGAGCAGAACGTTCTCGGTTCGGACTTGTCCGCGCCCCGTCTCCACAACAATCTTGACCTCAGTTCAGAACTTTATAAACGACACCACAAACCAAGGAGTCTCCTCATACGAGCTCAAACAGAACCCTACTTGTCCACAACAACCACAAGGCCGATACACGTCATCCCAAGTTCAAAGTATGTTCTTTTATTTTACGTCCCATGCATATCTTAAATACACATCCTAGAACGATGGCGACTTTATCTCCCCGTGACAATCTCAACGCTCGCGTTAAAGGCAGCAGTCATATCGATTTCAAAACAGCCACAACCGGTGTTGCAGCAAAGTCAATGCGTAATGAAATCAGCCATTTGGTGAGCACTTGCGATGAACATGCCAAGAAGGTAAGCTCCACATACCCTACACGTGTCCGCCATCTCTGATGCGCAGCAGGCATTTGACACCGAAATGCAATCATTCTTCTATCTGTTTACTCGCTATCTTTCAGAACGCGCAAAAAGCGTGGATCTGTGCGTCACTTCCTTTTTGGCCAAATATATCATATTCAAACAATTTCTTCTTATCAGAGACTGGGATCGCATCAAGTCCCCCGCCGATGACCAGATTGTGGCCTATGACAGTTTATCTCAACCCCATGACCACAATAACCTTAATAAACTTGCTGTGCTTAAAGTAAATGGTGGTCTTGGCACTTCCATGGGTATGTTCCACGTTGTGGGTTCCAACACGTCCTTTTGATGGTTAATAGGCATGACTGGTGCGAAGAGCGCACTGGAAGTCAAGGATGACATGACTTTCCTCGACCTCACCGTGCGCCAGATTGAGCACCTCAATACGAGCAACCGCGTCGATGTTCCACTTATTCTCATGACGTCTTTCAACACCCACGAGGACACCTTGCGTATCATTAAGAAGTACGCAAATCAACAACTCCGCATCACGACATTCAATCAGTCCCGATACCCCCGGATCTTTAAGGAAAGCTTGCTTCCCTGCCCAAAGCGTGCCGACGATGACAAGAAGCACTGGTATCCTCCCGGCCATGGTGACTTGTACAATGCGTTGCTGTACTCTGGTGTATTGGACCAATTGCTTGCTGAGGGCAAAGAATACCTTTTCGTCTCCAACTCAGACAACTTGGGCGCAGTGTCAGTACCAAAGAGGTGTTCGCGTTGCGCCGTGTTTAACTGATGGGCTTGGTTCTAGTGTCGATGAAAAGATTCTTCAACACATGATCGACTCTCAAGCAGAATTCTTGATGGAAGTCACTGACAAGACAAAGGCCGACATCAAGGTACGTACCTGGATCGATACATTGATAGGTCTCTCATTCTCCAACAGGGTGGTACTCTCATTGACTACCAGGGATCAATTCGCCTTCTTGAGATCGCGCAAGTTCCATCAGAACACGTCGAGGACTTCAAGTCTGGTTGGTTCACGAGCTTGCCCCTATACTTCCACTTCTGACGTGATATCTAGTGCGCAAATTCAAGATCTTCAACACCAACAACTTGTGGATCAACCTCAAAGGTACCGGCGTTTAGTCATTCATTTTCGTACATTATTAATTTCTTTTCAGCACTCAAGCGCATCATGGAGACTGAGGGCATGGAGCTCGAGATTATCATTAATCCGAAGATGAACGAAGATGGCCAACCAGTTGTCCAGCTCGAGACTGCCGCCGGTGCCGCTATTAAGCACTTCAAGAACGGCCACGGCATCAACGTCCCACGATCGCGCTTCTTGCCGGTTAAATCATGTTCCGACTTGCTTCTCATCAAGAGTGATATTTATTCGCTGCAACACGGACAGCTCGTTCTCAATGAGAGCCGAATGTTCGAGACCACACCTGTGATCAAGCTCGGCGACCACTTCAAGAAGATTCAGCAGTTCCAAAAACGCTTCAAGAAGATTCCCAAGATTATCGAGCTCGATCACTTGACTGTCACAGGTGATGTGAATTTCGGTCGAAATGTGACACTTCGCGGTACTGTAATCAGTAAGTCTAGGCTGGCTGATCTGATAGGAGTTGCTGATAAAATCTCGTAGTCGTTGCCAATGAGGGACAGCGTATCGATATCCCTGATGGCTGTATTCTCGAGAACAGTACGTCTTTCTGCGTTCCGTACCTCCTGATCTCACATTTCTGCTTGCTCGCAGGGTTACTGTCTGGAAACTTGAACATGATCGTTAGTGATGCACTAGGTTTCCTGAGTTGCTGCTGATGGCTCTTTTCTTTTGCAGGAGTTGTAATAAGAAACCTCACAACAACGCACGGACCAATACATAGATAGCATATTCCTTTTTATCTTACTGTTTTTCTGTTTGTTCTTTTCTCGCTCTTGCATGATTTTGTTGTTCAACATGTCTTTGTACTGTCTTTCTATCGTGGACAACGAGCTCGCGATGGCTTTTGGCTCCATGATAGTATAGTGTTTACCCAACTACTTTTACTTTTGCAGCAATCTGACTTAGTGTTTTCCTTTATCAGTGGAGCCTAAACCCATCACGTGCCGCAAAGCTGCGCTAATTTTTTCCTTGACTCGGTACTTTCATTCGACCTTGACCGAAGTCCGGTTCACATGGACCATGGTCAGCTGAAAACTAGAATCTTTGGTGAGCACATCGGCTAGCCGAAGAACGGGGCCGAACTGATATGCTCGATGTTGGGGCATGCCGATTGATGAAGATGAAAGCACTAGTAGGGGAGCACGTCGGGGCCGAGTTGATGTGGGGTACGCTAATTGACGACGTTCAGTACTAGCACTGAACTGTTTATTGTGGCGGAACGGGGCCGAGCCGATATGTTTAAAGTTGGGTTATGCAGATTGGAACGTGGCCTAGCGGTGCATGATTGGACCACCTGGAGTAAATCGCACGAGGCACGATGCAATGTGGTGTCGTGGCGCAACTTGGCACCGTTACGCTATCTGACGTCAACAAAAGGTTATGAATAGCGTTCGAGCGAGTTTACAACTTGAGAAGTGCCGCCTGTATCGGCATCAACGTTCAACCTTGACTAGCTTGATTTGCCATGGGAGAACAAAATGGAGTTTGAATTCGTGACACGTATTGTTACACTGAGGACTTGTCTTCTTGTCCGTAGCTACTGGCAGATGACAGATTGAAAGAACTAGATGTGAGAATATGAGGGGAAGGATATGATATCCTCTACGCGCTGACGACTTCCCCACAAGGCGCAAGTTGTCCTGGTTTTATCGATGCGAAGAGCTCTAGTCTTCGCATCCGAGATACGCGGATACATCATTCTACGTCAGGATTAAGAGTCCGTACGTCATCGAATCAAGAGTTCCTCTCAGAAACCTTGTCAAGGTAACATACAATGTAACTTGGATAATAGATCAAAGTTCCTACACAAAAATTAACAGTGAGTCAAGTTGAAGTGCGAAGACTTGAATGGCCTCACCGTCATATTGAGATTCCCAGAAACTAGACCTGTAAAGTGTCATCAGCCTCTATGACATCACTAAGTAATCTGACACTGCTTACGATTCTCTAGCACGCATCCATCTGGAATATCAATCCTCTGACCTTCGTTCGCCACCACTATGATAAAATTTCTAGCCACATTCAACAAATGCAGAGAAAATATGGGTGCCCACCTATCACAGTACCACGGAGCGTAACCCCTCGACCAAAATGGACGTCGCCCGTTACCGTAAGATGATCCAAGTCGATGATGTTAGGGATCTTCTTAAATCGTGGCTGGAAATCAGTTATCTGACCATGCATCGCGCCCATTAGCAAAATAATGATTCCAGCTCCAAGGATGCTCCAACCTTTTTGAAGTGGTCACCCAGCTTGATGACCGGGACGCTGCCGAACATCCTACTCTCGCTCATATCCAGGCGGCCATTTTGCAATGAGTATATATCGCTCTTGATGAGCAACAGATCAGAGCAGGATTTCACGGGTAGGAAGCGTGAACGGGGAACGTTGATGCCATGGGCGTTATTGAAATGTTTGATAGCTGCACCTGCAGCAGTCTCCAGCTGCTACTAGTCAGAGATCGCGTATCGCATTCCAAACGGACAACAAACCTGGATCACTGCTTGTCCGTTGTCAGTCATCTTCGGATTGATGATGATGTCCAGGTCTATGCCACCTCCATCCATGATCCGCTTCAATGCTGGAAAATAAGCCATCAATACGATCGTCCCACTTGAATGAATAAATCTCTAATAAATACCTCTGAGATTGATCCATAGGTTATTCGTGTTGAATATTTTGAATTTGCGGACTTGCGCATGATGAGCTGAATGATAAGTCAAGGAAGATGTATACTACCTGATTTGAAGTCGTCAGCATGGTCTGGAGGTACCTGGGCAATTTCCAGAAGTCTTATGGAAGAATCGTACTCGATGAGAGTACCGCCCTATAAATGAAACATCAACACATCAACAACCACCTCAAGGAGCTTTAGATATAGACCGAACCTTAATGTCTGCCTTGGTCTTATCAGTGACCTCCATTAAGAATTCGGCATCGCTATCAATCATATGCTGGAGGATACGTTGGTCGACCCTGTAAAAATATTGAGCTACTCATTTGACTCATCAGCGATGTGAAGACTTACACAGCCCCAAGATTGTCGGAGTTTGAGACAAACAAATACTCTTTGCCTTCAGCAAGAAGACGATCGAGCACGCCAGTATGCACCAGCGACTCGTACAAATCACCATGGCCTGGAGGATACCAGTGTTTCTTGTCGTCCGATGCATACTTGGGACAAGGCTGCAACGTCTCCTTCCATATCCTGGGATACCGCGACTGATTGAACGTAGTTATGCTGATGCGTTGGGACACGTATTTTTTAATGATACGTAATGTATCATCATGTGTATTGAAGGATGTCATAAGGATGAGCGGCACGTCGACCTTGTGTGTTGTATTCAAGTACTCGACCTGTTGCACGATGAGGTCCAAGAAAGTCAGCCCGTCCTTGACTTCGAGAGCACTTTTCGCACCACTGATGCCTTTAGAATACGTAAGCATAAATGTGGGGGGAATTCAAGGATCATACCCATAGAGGTCCCAAGACCCCCATTGACTTTTAGAACGGCCAACTTGGACAGGCCTTCTGGACCAGTAATCTGTGGAAGGTGACTGTAAGGAATGACCTGCTTGTCATTGGGCGATTTAATGCGATCCCAGTCACTTATTGTCACTGCATTAATTACACGAAAAGGGGAAAAGAAAATAATGCTGCAGGGCTTACAGTTGCTCTCGGTTTTCCTTTTCTGCGAGATAACGGGCATGCAGCTTCGAAAATGACTGCATTTCTACATCAAATGCCTATGATCATACGTCAGAATACAGGCGTGATCAGAAAACTAGAACAGGTTTCACCTTCCTAACTGCCGGATCCGCAGTGCGGACTAGTCGGCTAAGGTCATTTTGAGTGCTTTTGGCCAACGCAGATCGTTCATTCGCTCGAACAGCCTTGCGGTAACGAAATCGTCGGAAGCTGGCTGTCTTGAATAAAGTCATATAAAAACGGACACAGAACAACGAGAGGGGAAACGGGGGCCATAAACATGGAGTAGGAGCACATAGATATACACGCCAAGATGGACACGCCTGTTCAATGAGGCCTCGAGATAAGCGCATGGTATGCGTCATTCAGCCGTCCTACGAGCCTATGATTGCTCGGGTTTGCACAAAAATGACAGATTGGGCGACGGGCGAAAAAGGGGCTCGTTGCATATGCCCGTTGATGAACGTTATTTCATATCGGGGATCCACAAAATACTTACCCTGAGAACGAGTTGGACATGGGCACGGGGCGTGCGTGCGAAGCGTGCAAGCCTAGTAGTAAAGGCAGCGTATGTCTAGCATCTCAATTGTATTTACACGTCATAAGCAAATCGGTTTCACGACAAACAATACAGATGAACAAGAATTTACTAGGACCCACCGAGTTAAATAAGCGACGCCTACTAAAATGCACGGATCAGTCTAATATATTATGGCACGCACCCAGCTGATTATGCGACTGGCTGCTAACCGGGCTTGCTGATGGAATATCTAGGAGTACGCCCTCCGATTTGATGGTGCCATTCAGACCTGTAGAAAAGGTGGCAGAGATCACATCACGTTCGCGCTGGAGGGGTGAATCAACGCCACGGGAAGTTCATGTCCAGACATGCCGTATCATAATCGCAAATGCATGGTGGGCTAGCAACCTACTGCTGGTGTGTTAGTAGCTGGTAGCAGTACAAAGCGTACAAACTTGATGTAAGCAAAGCCAAATTCAAGTTCGGCATTTGCCGATCTGAGTACGAATAAGCAAACCTTAATTTTCAGTACTATCATCAAAACATCGACTCGACTACACGACTCCCATCCTCAAGGCTATCCGACATGGGTTAGTGCTGGTCTTCCGATATACTAACACATATGTTTTTATCCTATGCTAATGATATCAAACTACTATTTATGCAGGTATTTCTCGCTCGTCCCGGCACAAACGTTCGGCAACCGGTGCCCAGCGCGCCTACTATCGCAAGAAGAGAAAATTCGAGCTCGGTCGTCAGCCTGCTAGCACCAAGCTTGGTGCCAAGCGTGTTCACACTGTGCGCGTCCGTGGTGGTAACACCAAGTACCGTGCCCTCCGTCTTGACACAGGTAACTTCGCATGGGCATCTGAGCATGTCACAAGAAAGACTAGGCTTATCAGTGTTGTAAGTACCCTTGATACCGCATACAGTTTAATATAATACAAATTGCATGCATGACTGATACCCAATTTAGGTTTACAACGCATCCAACAATGAGCTCGTCCGCACCAATACCTTGGTGAAGGGCGCTATCATTCAGATCGACGCTACCCCTTTCAGGCAGTGGTATGAGTCCCACGTGCGTACCTACCAGAAGTTCATCCCTTGTACCCTACTAATTTATGTAAATAACAGTACGCCCAACCCATCAGCAAGAAGGGTGCTGCTGCAAAGACTGCCACCGCGGAGGAGGGAAAAAAATCTAACCATCTTCAACGTATCATTGCGGAGAGGAAGCAGAGTAAGAATGCCGTTTTATCTTTCGCATTGTATAATTCATTGCCCATCTCAGATGCTAAAATTGACCCCCTTCTCGAGTCTCAGTTTGCTGCTGGCCGTCTTTATGCTTGCATTTCAAGCAGACCTGGACAGTCCGGTCGTAGTGACGGCTACATTCTGGAGGGCAAGGAGCTAGAGGTTTGTCTTACTGCTCGAAGGAATTATGTATCGCTTACTCACCTTCATAAATAGTTCTACGTCAGGAAGCTCCGGTCAGGCAAACAGAAGCACGCGCACAACGCATAAATGCTATCTCCTTCATTTCCCTAGGGATTTACCCCTTGATTTGTCTCTGAGCATACATAAGATCACGAGGACATGGCGAAAATATGGGAAATCTTTAGTATTATAGTGTATGACGACCATGCCATCTTATCATATGCTCTGTCCAATCAACGCAATCCATGTCCTCACTACATGCTTCTCGAAAGATAACCACGTTCTAACTTCTGACCTAAAGCATATTAAATTGTTCCCGAGAAGTGGGTTTAAGCTGACATAATCACAGTGAGGTTAGTGCCGTAATTATCGCGCCAGCAATTGCAGTGCTTTCGCCTTGTTCCTTTTCCCTTCCGTTCGCGTCATTGCTGTCCTCGTCCAGTCTGTGCTTTTTTTCTTTTTGTGTCCCGAACGCGTAAATTTTCGGTTACCGTTCAATGGCGCCAGCGTCCGCGACTGCGACCGCCAATGGCTCTTCCACACGAGCCAGAGGGACAGTTCTCATATGGCGTCCTACCAAAATCATGAACATGGGTGACCTTTCCAAGGATGATGACTTCCTTAGCCATCTGCTAGTCGAGAAACTTGGAACAGGCACAGTCCCATTGCTCGTTCATAAGATGGATCCATCTCGAAGACTCCCAAAGACCAATGCCGAGGATCTCATGCAAATCGTTAGACGCGTGAGTATACCCTTAGCTCGCTTCGTATGCACGCAACTAATTATTCCCTGGACGCGCGTATGGTGTCATACATCATCGTGTCGTAGTTGGTTGCAAGTAAGCTTGGTGCTCAGAATGCTGTCCGACAAGCCGTAGACGACCTCCTCGCGTTCGTCTAATTTCTGTGTTGTATATGTTTACCAGACATTCAGGGACGATCATTCTTTAGTCTGCCTTCTGTTCGTTACTACCTCAAGCCCTACACGCAGAAGCAGATTAATGCTTTCGCCACGTGTGTGCAATCAGGTTTCGTATCAATGTCTTGCTCCTGAAACTCCATTTTACCACAGACACGCCTCGCGATACTTTGAGCTCTACAACCCTGCAGGGTGCATAGAAATTGCTCACACGTCTAGATACTCTCACAGGACAGGAAAGTCAGAGTTATGCATCCTCGCTACGCGCTCCTTAGCCCCTGGAGTGGTAATTATTGAGCTGAAGGGATCAATGGCACATCTTTCGAAGGAGGAAGACAAAGAACTCAAGCGCACCGACCTGAGAAATATCGATATCAGGAGGGACTTTAGTGTCATCCATTCACGTCAAATGAAGAAGAACCATCTATTTTTGGGGCCCGCCCGATTCGTGAACGTAAGTTGTGACGGTCTATGCCTTTTTACTTCTGTTTGGTTATTCACATTGATATTGACTTATGCAGCATGATTGTGATAACAATTGCGAGCTTTTTCGCGAAGGTAAGTATATCACATTTCGCACTCTTCGGGCTATCTCCGTGGGCGAAGAGATTACTGCGCATTACGGCGATGGTTATTGTGCGTATCCGTTATTCGGTCAGTCTCCATGGCTCACATACGCCACAGTTGGAGGCAGGAATCGACACTGCCTCTGTGAAACTTGCGAGAAGAACGGCAGGGGAGGCTACGCTCCGGATCATTTCGATGGCGATGTTGATTCGGGCGGTGAACAAGATGCCGAAGCATCGGAAGACGACGCTGAGGTGGATGCCGTGACAGTTGCTGATGTCAACGAGCGTAGGACGCGACGTGGCGTTTACGCCATCATTCAAGAGGAAGATTCTGACTCTGAGGAGAGCGACGACGACGATAAGGAGGGCGAAAAACCACTTGCGAACGCCCCTGATGCTTCTGGGGAAGATGAAGTGGATATGGAGCTAGGTGGGGAAGCTTCTCTCTTGCCGGCCAATGATGCAATAGTTGCCACGCCTAATCCGGATGTTCAGCCATCACGTATGACATCGTTGAGCGCCGAAGGATCAGCATCTTCCAATAAAGGGAAAGCGCAGGAAAAGCCCGTCATTTCCACTCGACGACAGACACGGGAATCGTCCAGCAAATATTCTACTCCCGCCCCCCATGATACTTTGCACAATCTCTCGTCTCGCCTCAGGAGTCAAAATCTTCGGGATAGCGTGTCTATCACGCCTAGTAGGAGCAAAGGAAGGGAGGCGGACAAGACTCAAGTCAAGGAAGAGTCTGAGGCAAGAGTTCTCCGAGCGCGCCCTTCCGCAGTCGGGGAAAAGTTAGATCTGATTGGGCCCCCGAAGCGCGAGATTCCTCGTGGTTCAGATGGACGTCCGCTGCCAACGTGCGTGACGTGCTTGAATGTCTTGCCTGTGATTTCCGTGGATTCCAAAGTGGTCTGGGGCCTGAATTTGGACTCCCCGCGGAAAGGCAAGAAGTCCAAACAAAAACAAGAGTGTCCAAGGTGATTCTGCTGATATCCTATGGTTTATTTGTGCTGATGGGGTTCTTTTGCACCAGATGTATGCGTCACGCCGCCATATATGGTCAGCCATGGCCAGCTCGCCTTCCAAGTCAAGCTGTTATTGCTCCATCTCGCGATGACGTCGAAGCCAGCTCCTCGCGGCGCCCTCCTCAGAAGACTACCCCTGCTGTGGAACGCAAACATGTGCCTCCCGTCGTCGAGCGGCCTCTGAAGAAGCGCAAAGTTGATGACGGACCTCGCGGAGGGATGTTAGTCAAGGCAAAGGAGCTTTTCGGGCTACCGAAGAGAAAAAGGGGGCGGCCACGCAAGTACCCTCTTCCTGAAGAAGAGCTACCGAAACGGAAAAGAGGTCGACCCCGTAAATATCCTGTTCCTGAGGTGTCACTCCGATCTCAGCCTTCCTCACCTCCTAAGCCTCCATTGACTCCGTCTGCACCCGTGATCAAGCTTTCTGCTCCTCCATCAAGCATCAAAAATAGCGATCATTCCCCTTCTTCATCACGCAGTCATACCAGGCCAAAGGCTTTGGCGGTGCAATCACAACCTCGAGACTCTAACGGCCGTTTTGGCAAGAAATCTACGACAAACGGAAGATTTGTCCGAAAGAAGTTTGGTCATTTTCAGAACCTGACACGCACAGAAAGGCTTTTCCGCAGAAATATTAAGGTCACGCAGTGGCTCGCTGGCAGGCATGAAGAAGATGAGATGGACGACGAAGAAGCAGACTCACAAGACTGGGATCAAGCGAATGATCCAGAGACCCTTCGTACTGGCAAACGAGCGGCATCATTCCCACCTGAAGGCTCGGCACCGCTAACGAAGAAGCCCCGACAGCTCCCCAGTCCATTCGGGGGAAATGATGAAGTATTGGATTACAGCCCTTCTGTACCCTCCGGGCCCTCGGCTTATAAATTCAAAGGGGTGGGTAGTAGTCTTCTATATCATCCCAACCCGACAAATTACGCTCGCCGGAAGTGGGCACCATGCCCTGATGATATGTCCCAGGATGAAGAGGACAGTGGTCCCTCTCTTCCAACGCTGGAAAGTGACAGTGTTGGTCCTGTCACACCTGATGATCAGACGCCGTTACCTATAGCTGGTCCGTCGCAGCTTGAGCATACAGTCGCGGAAAAATTAGCCCAGCGAGCTAGTTGGCGAGGGCCTGTGCACAATAGCGTTCTAACCTTCCGGCCATCTCCAGTCAATTTTGCCAGACGTCGTTGGTCCTCAATATCCAAGTTGCCCCTTGACTCTGGTCCAGGGACTCGCCGCAGCGAGCGGCTGAACCCAAAGGCTTCCTTCTGTGGAGAAGACAGTTCCACGAAAGTTTCTAGCGTAGATGGACTGCATGCGATTCCCACTGTTGGTTCACGATCAAGCGCTCGCGTTTCGTCCATGTCGGAGAATATGTATATAGAAGGTGGTGCAATTCCTCGTGCCGGGTCCTACACACCATCATTTGACGACGTACGTACATCTACTTCTTATACTTAGAATTGCACATGAACAATTTACAGCTGGGCGAGCAGTTTCCGATCTTAGATGTGCACCGCCGCACTTCTTTTCCGGATGATGGTACAGTTGACTCGGCCAATTCTGACGACGATCGAGTTGTCGAAGGGCTTCTTTCTGAAAGCAAGGAGGCTCATACCGGCGTTGTAAATGAGGAGCAATTCTCTCATCTCCGTGTCACATATACGGCTAAACTTCCTGCCCCAGTACCCTGGAAGAACGCTCGTGGAACACCCATGTCTCATTATTTACGCAAATCCGCTTCATTTCACGCCGACGACGAACCATCCTCTCCCACTCGTTTCATTGATGCAGGTTGGGAGTCTGACTGCTCTCACTCAACAACAGCTTCACTAATTGCTAGGGCGGAGTCTGGGTTGTGCGGACACTGTTAAACTTAATATTAAACTAAATTATGTGGTCCCGTCCACCCCCGAAATTGGTTAGCTCGTTACTTGTATCAACTACAGTAGCATTTTGTAATTCTCGTCCATACGCCTCATACAAATGCCATTCTCTGCCACCACATATCGAGTGCGTATTCTAACGGTACAGTAAGGCACGTTGTACCCACAATTCACAGCACTTCTTCACGACTGCCCATCTGGCTTCAATGAACTCCGGCCCGCCCGCAAGATTTCGTCTGTAGAAAGGAGGTTCACTGCGATCACAGAACTAAGATTTCGGTCTCAGCAGCCATTCTTCTGATGGAAAAGTATATCGACTTACCATGAATGTAACATCTGCCTCTTCACCCTGTAGTTATCCCAGATGCCTTCCACAGTCGGATCAAACGGCTCCCCTGATTGTAAATCGATACCAACCGTATTTCCCTCCGCTTGTTCGTCCTATTTCGATCAATGTAAGCAAATTAAATACAAACGGAATGATATCGCGAACCTGCAGTGCCACCACCACATCCTGGACGTCAAAGCCTCCGTTTTGCGCAAGAGTCTTTGGAATGATCAATAATGCGTCTGCATACGCTTGCACGCCCATTTTAACGCGGCCTTTGGCAGCTTTCTTTACAGGACCACTCAAATGACCTGCGCATGCAACCTCGAAGGCTCCCGCACCGGGAATGACAACCTCGTCCTCGAGTGCATTTTTGACGGCACGAAGACCGTCCCGTAAAGCATCCTGAATTTGTTGGATCGTGTGCGCATTTGGACCCTTGACAAGGAGCGTGACACTCTTGGGTTCCTTAACCTCTTCCACGAAAGTGTACTTCTCTTCGCCTAGAGTGTGCTCATAAACTAGACCCGCCCAGCCGAGAATATCTGGGGTTAGATCGTCTACGGAATTTTGCGCAACACCTCCGCAAATGAGCTGCAGGCTAAGATACGACCGCAATCAGAGTAATATCTTTTGCGCAGCGCTGAAGACATTACCGTTCCATATTACGTCGCTTAGCACGACGCAAAGCGAAAATGCCATTCTTTGCAAGAATATCGAGACTAAGTGGATCAATGCCTTTTTGATTGATAACGACAAAGTTTTTGGGCTTTTCGCTGCCGCCAACAGCTTGATCGCACACGAGATTCTTAAGTTCTACGATCTTCTTCACTTTGGCGTCTACGAAACGCCGCTCAGATTCAATGAGCTTTTCACGTTGCTCGGCAGACGAATAGAAGAAGCCAGAATTAACCTCTCTAAGCTTTTGTGAGTTTAGAGTTGAAATGCAGTGCTGAAGAACGTACGTCTTTTCGTACTCTAAGCTGACGTTCAATGTTAGAATGAATGCATTCTCGACGCGTTTGGGCATGTCCGGATGCCTGGCACCGTGATCCATGACCAAACCACGCACAAGCTGAGTTTCTGACGCTGTGCGGTGTTGCATCTTCATAATTTCCACCATGTGCAGATCTATTGGGTCGCGATACTGATCTTTTGCTTCTGTATGAGAATTTAGCAAGAGGACCCTTTTGTTTACATGAAAGGCGTGCCTTTGGGGGGTGCTGGTGGCCTGATGGTGAGCACAGCATCTACCACATCTGCAGCGAGTTGCTTCGCTAACGAGGCATGCAGCTTGGTGGCAAGCGAAGTGTGTGCGACGTTGATCAGAGTTGGCCTATCCAATTTGGATGGCAGCTTGAACGTGTCAAGGAACTAGACGCGTCCATCAGGAGTGTAGATACATGCAGATGCGGAAACCAACCACTAAAGCCTCTTTCTTCGCGAGATCGAATCCTTCCCCTATGACGGTTGGATGTACGCCTTCAGATATGTAACGATCGGCTTGCTTCAGCAACTCTCCAACCAGTAGAACTACTGAAGTAGTTCCGTCACCAACTTGATCATCTTGAGCGACCGCAGTTCGAGCGATCATAGCGGCTGTCGGGTTTTGTATTTGCATCTCGGATAGCAACACTTTACCATCCTTGGTCATTTTGATCTGACCAGAGCCGTCCACAAGCATTTTTAGAGTACCTCTTGGACCTGAAATGGTATCCGATCGGAACAGAACGGTCGCTCAAGAAGTGATACTAATCCTTACCGAGATTACCCTTCACTACGTTAGCAAGACCCATCGCGCCATTGGTGTTGACCTAGTAAAGCGATGCATGAAATTGGAACAGCGAAAACCAGGACACGCGACTTACCTGCAAGGCAGCAGCGCGTCTGACGCTCTCTGCCTTTGGATTGATCAATTCTATCGAGGAGGACATGATGGAAAGAGCAATAGAATTACGCGAACCCAGTAAAGTCAAGCAGATTTGGAAGTTGGTAAACGAGCCTCCGACGGATAGCGGAGTACCAAACTATCTTTGCCTTGAAATTTGTTCAATGAACCGCACAACTCATTTCGCTCAAGCTTGCGCTCATTGTTTTTGCGCTACGCAGGGGCACAAGGCAGTCGCGTTTTTATCAGCAAACGTGGCTAAGTCTTAATACTGATCATGATGCTCCACCAAACGAACTGATATATATCCTCAGCTGAAAATGCATCTTTCTCAGAAAACTAAAACCTTCAGCCAGCTGCAGGTCTTACAGCTGAGCTTCTTGTTCATAGAGTTTCTCTTCTCTATTCGATAGGACATGCAGCGCGCTCAAAAGGCTTCGTCGTCTTCGGATTCATCACCTTCATCCACTCCTCCGGGAAGTCATGCTCTTCAGCCGACCGCAATTCGTCCAGAATCAGTACGTCTCATCGCTGTACATCGTTTTCTTCGACGAAGGCTAACGTCTAAAATCAGAAGGAGCTAAAGCCGTTGTTCACGCAGAAACCCCTGTCTTTTTCAGATCGGGAGAAGAAGCCTTCTCCACCTCCGCGCAAGCGCAGGAGGCAAGTGATCCCGGAAACCCCCGCTTTGACCTTCAATCCTTCCCAGAGAATGATACCGACAGGGCGACAGGAGCCTCCACAGACACCAGTGTCGCAGACTACACCTATTTCATCTACCAACGAATGCCCTAGTTGGGTGTCTGATGAAGTTGGTGACCAGCTGCCCTCTGATACCTCCGTGTATCCTCACTCCACCGCTTTTAAACGCCCTCGCACCACGAGTGGTGGCGACGGTTCACCGCAAGTCCCTGGTTATCCCGCCGCGTACTACAATTTCAGGACTCCGGATACAGCGGATCATCAAGATTCTCCATTGTCTGGAGGAAGTTCTTCATCAACTAATTCCTTCGGCTCATCTCCAATACATCCCACTTATGGACCGGAGGGCGAATATCAGCCTTTTCATCAGGAGATGACGGGACAAAATGCTGCAGATTACGCGCCACCACGTAGAGATGTCTACCGGGACCCTAGCTACCTCCCACCTCAAGAGGGTGTCTGGTCCCACTGCCCCAACTACTATAATACCGTGTATCGCGATCAGCAGCCTTAGACACCCATAGTCTCCCTTGACTGCGTCACTGGTTGATGTTCATCGGACAAGAGTAAACTAGTTTGACCGAGCGTAGTGATATTGGTGGATGTTTTTCAGAGCCGTATACCTTGACCCTTTTACTTAGATGCGTTGTGCGTCCGATTTTATTTGTCTATACCGAAATTTCTGCGTATTTTGTCTTCGCCTTCTCAGAATCTAATTGCAGTTCCCATGAATATTGTTAGTGGTTTTCGGTTACAATAAGAGCTCGGTGAAACGCGCGCCAAAGTTAGTATATGAAGCTTTGAAGAGCGAACTTATCTAGCAAGTACTTCTCACCTAACTCGACATGCCTTATTCGAACGCTGCTCAAGGGAGGCAGCCTAGCGCAGAAGAACATCATCAGCGTACTCTTGTCCGCATTAAGCAAATTCAATCGCACCTCTCGAACTCTCCGCGCGGGCAGCGACTCAAAGGTAAAACTTGTGTTATTACTGGTGTTGGATCGTTGCATGGCATAGGGTAAATACTCAGTCGTTGATTTATGCAATGAAATTGACCTGTAATTTGCACCAGCCGTGCTTCTGCGCTCTTGTTCGCACATGAAGGTCCGTGGACTATCACCTTCTGGAAGCAGCACCCGTCACAATTTCTATATTGATATTCGCAGGAGCGACTCATCTATACTTGCTTGATTTCTCACAAGAGAACCTTCCTGAACTCAAGTCGACGATTGAGAACTCATATCCGGACGTGAAGGTGAGACCCTGATATTCCTTGCGTCTAATGATTAAATGTATCACAGGTGACCACCACTCAAGCCGACGCAGCAAATGAGACCGCCATAGCAGCTGTCTGTGAACAAGCATTACAAGATGAGGGTCGATTGGACGTATTCTTTGCCAACGTATGTGTCAGATTCAATAGACGAAACCTGGTCTTGCACTCAAATACGCCCGAAAGGCTGGTTTCGCAAGTGATAAGACGCTTTCCGATTCGACCGCAGAAGGTTTCATGGAAAGCATGCGAGTCAATGCATTGTCGTCAGTTCGCCGTGTCATTTTTCATAATATTTGGTTTAACCGGAAATACAGCTGCTTCCTTGCCGTCAAGTACGGTTCCGACGCGATGATGAGGACTAATTCGTCGAGAGGGAAAGATATTAGTGGAGGAAGTATCATTTTGACTGCATCTGGTACGTTTCTTCATCCCCTTCGCATTACTACATATGTTTCTAACCAAACATCACAGTGGCAGGGCTACGGTCCGGGGCAGGGACCATAGACTGTGAGTTCTGCTCCTTCCCATGCTCGACCTGCTGTGGCTGACCCTACGATCAGATAGCGCAAGTAAAGCGGCGTAATGTTTCGATCATTGTTGTCAGCGGAGAAACTCATTTCGGATCACAGCGTGAACTCGATCGCGAAGACAAGCGTATATCAACTTCAGAAGACTGACATTCGCGTGAACACAATCTGCCCGGGCCTGATCGAGACCAATATGACCAAGGACATGTTCTATTCTGCTCGCCAACGAGGCAGGGAGAGCAAGATTGGTCAATTAAACCCGATGGGCCGCTTTGGCGTCGCTCAAGGTATGTACCTCGTGCTGTGACCATGTGCACTCAGTTTATCACGTCTTGCAGAAATTGCTCACATGAGCTTGTTTTTGGCGTCGGGTAAGAACACGTCCCTCCGTTAAAAGCGATTCAGATCTGATCTATACCCTGACAAAGATGAATCGAGTTATGTCAATGGACAGAACATTGCGGTTGATGGGGGACTTTCGTCATCACACCCCGTAGTTCCAGGACGGTGGGCCTGATGGGCCGCCGGACTATCTCAAACCGCATCTTCCAGGGATCTCCCATATCTTTGTCACAGTGTTGCCTTTGTACTTAATACTGATTGAATCAATGCTTTTTAAGAAGTTTTGGGGCTACTAATCAGGCGATGTGTTTTTGGAATGGCGACTCCGCGAGAGCGGTCGCGGAGTTTGCTCTCAACGATTGTCACTCTTTTGGAGTCGCTGTTTTTGAGTGATGCGGCAGTGCGCGAAACATAGGACGATCGATTTGAGGCTCACGAAGATAGTGCCGTGACTGCGCTTGCTTGGAACTTGGTCGTTCTTTCCATAGGCTCTGTAAGCGGGACAGCGATGGTATGGGACGCGCTCACCTTGGAGCCTCTTAGGCTCTTTTCGTCCCCGGGCATGCAGTCAAGATAGTCGGTGCATGCGCAATATGTTGGTACAACTTTGGCCGTGTACCTTGATATCCAGCCAGCTTACTCTGCACCATCAACGTGAGAGCGCTCAAGAAACCTGTGGGGCACTCGAAACCTGCATAGCCACCCATACTCGTGCAATAGCAGCAGTTCATGGCTGTTCAGTGTCTGATAATACTTAATTCCGTCTTCATATGAAGTCTCCGATCCAGGCTTCTCGTTGTATATCCTCGAGGTCTTAATAGTACCCCAAAATGTTAATCTTCATTGCGACCAAAAGACTGTATTGAATTGGATGGTTTCTTGAATGGTATTGTGAGGGTAAGGGTATCTGGTTCTTCAAGATCCTTGATCGAATTGCGGTTCCGCGCCTCGTGGTTAATTTTTCTGAATAACATTTGATGACAATTTTGAGCAAGTTCAATATCATACGGTTCACGGAGACATTTCTAATCTATCGCGGATGTCGATGATCGCGCATTATGACATGTTGAATTTCCTGATGCTCGTGCACGTACGCGCATCTCACACTGCCGTAGTGTTTCTGCTACAGACCAGTTAGTTGAAAAAGCCCAAATATCTCGCAAGACTGACCGTCAGCCCGCATCAACTTGAAGACTTTGGTCTGTTCTGTTTTCGAGCGATACATACTTTTCTTCAAGCCAGCTCTAGCCCATGTAGCGCGGATGGATGGCTCTATTAGGTTTCCCATTCAGGCTGTCAAGACTTTACCGGGATGACCAACAAATTCATGACGTGATGCAGTAGATCATTGATTTTACAAACCAAAGCACCATGATTTCCCATCGTCTTTTGTCATTGACCGCAGCTCAGTGCTCTTCAAGCGCGCATGAGTCACTAGTCGGACCCGACTTTCTTGTTAATCGATCGAAGGACCATCGTGTTCGGACCTTGATCCGGTACCCGTCGACCGACTCCAAACTGGGTGGAGTAGCAGTGCTGAAGCGAGCCGCGTTCAAGGATTCAGATACAAAGACGACTCTGGTCGATGAATTGGACAAGCTAGCGTGCGAGACATGGTAAATCTAGAATGCAAATCCAATACCCCTCTACCACCGACAACAACTTCTGCAAGACTTGGAAGGATACGCACCCCGTAGTAGGCGGGAAGCAATTTGCTGACATATGATCTTGAGAACATGTGGCGCATTTCAGTAGACCAGGTATGGTACCTTTAATCAAACAATACGTGATGCTGTCTCGCTGATAGAAACTCAAAAACTTAACTTACTGCAAAAGACCCCGCATGCTCGAAGCGGCGCAATGTAGCGCAGACGCACCACTTTTCATACACATTTGCCAAAGCTTTACTGCCCCATTCTTCTGAGCGCAGCTCTCCCAGTCAAATACAACCACCGCGTTGCATGGTCGATTCATACAGACAATCATCCGAATATAATCTATGCTGTGCGTAATCATAATCAGTGTCTTCCACGTAACTCGATTTTGTAGAAGATATTGGAAGCAGGGCTGGTGATGGATCCCTGGACACTGGTCCAAACCCCCTTCCATTCCCATGGTATGTAAAATTAGCTGCAGCCATAAAGAAAGAGGCTTAAGCACAAGAATACATATGGGAGGGAAGGGAGTCTGACCATAGCACAGGATATCACTTCGCCAAAGAGTGGGTTGCGACATACAAGAAGATGGGGGGCTCCTGCTTTTATATGAGTAAGTTTCATCCAATCTAAGCCCATCACTCACGGGCATACTCATGTGCATGCACCCCGGAAATATCCCTCTGCTCCATGACACCGAACGAAAGAGGGTAGGAATGCTCGTGTCTTCTATCATCTCACAAATTGAATGGCTCCAAAGATGCCGTGCAATCACAATTTCGGGGTGTTAGCTCCCCTCCCGGAGAACAATGTACAGCACTAAACGAAGCGACGATCCATTCGAACGTGATTTCCGATCAGAAGGGATGCTGGGTCTCGACTGCCACTATTTAGAGCAGTGGTCACTTATCTTGTAGGGGTAAGCAACGTGAAATGTGCTGCGTTCTCCTTATCCGCGTGGGTTCCGCAGTGATTGATCCATTCGTAAATTATCACCGGAGGTCGCCTTCCTCCGTGTCCTCCAGAAGTCTGCCGACTCGTGCACTTGGTGATGGAGCGTTGTACTTTGACCCTGCGTAACACGAGTGCAAACTTTGCACCAGGCCTTGGAGATGGCCTGGAAGTCGACGGAAATGGAGTCTTTGCTCCCGTGGTGGACGCCTCCCATGTTTAGTTTCAAGGCAGCACTGGTCTTCTAGCATCTATTCTCGACTCGACTCGACCTGGAAGGTATTTGTTTCTGTTTTGTGTTTTTGCGTGCTCGCGGAGTATTATCACATTTACGCAGAAACCCCGAAGCTCTTACTCGACCTCCGATGTCTTTTAGGCCACCGATCTCTAATTTTTATCCCCCATATCGGCAATTTGTTTTTGACTGTCTCGAACATGCCAAAGAAAGCGTATAAGTGCGCTTCTACAGGGACCCTTCTTTGTCTTCCTGATGGCTCGTAGCATGCGATCGTGGGTAGCCTGGACTGCTGACCTCAGAAGCCCCGCGATGCTTCCACGAGTTTGTGCTCCCGAACACTGCAAATTGATTCGTCCATCCAACCACAAGCAACATTCGATTTACAGACAAGAGCAAATTGATGAGCAGTGGCGTCCTTTGAGCCATCTATGTGTCTGACACTACTCCCGTAGGGTCGCCCTACGCCCAAGCAGATATTGATAAGGAGTCGTGGAGTCAGGGTGGGGTGAATTGTCTGTTTGAGAGACTTGGAAGCTAATTCGTGACATGTTTACTTTCTTTAGGCCCTTCTCAAGTTCTTTGGTCCGGGATATCAAGTACGGAATACAACTTACAATATGTACGAGGCATATACGCATGGAGAAATCGTGAGATATATGCCTCACGGTTTCCTTGCACTCAGTCGAGTGCACGAAAGGAGGAAGAGTCCCTTGTGGATCTAGCATTCCGATGCACAATTATGTTAGTTCTATGCATACGCATTTGTATCCATCCGGGATTATCCCAGATTCACATGTAGTAAATCAATCTATCTGAATACGAAGTTAGCTCTGGTCGCAACGATTACCAGTTCTGGTTTAAATCCCCGGGAATAACCTGTACACGAGGAGGTGAAGCAGCTATTCCTGAACTAGTAGACATTGGGGCAACAAACCCTGTCCGAGTATCACCGACTAAGTTTGGTACTTGGGGCAGCTTTGGAAGGGAATGCGGTCAGAACTCACTGTCTCCGCGACAGCGGACTTATTTAATCGTGCGGGATTCCAGCCGCGGAGTTGCTGGGTTTCTGTGGTCTGTCTTCCTTATCAGTGACTGCCAGGAGGTAGGAGAACAGATGATTTGGCAAGAAATATGCAATTTCAGCACTATGCAGAGGGTTACTGACCATCTCGTCCCCTTCGGGACTGTCAGTCAGCAGCTATCATCGCCGCCAGGGCTTTTGCCATACACAATCGGCGACTACCATGTCGAACTTGTCGTCCATGTGTAGCGAGATCCGTGACTTATCGACATCGATGATGGCTCAACGCACCGCTAACACCTCTGAGATTTAGGACTTTTACTCCGATATGCTTATAATGGCAGGGGAGTTATGTATCATCAATAGCCTTCTGAGTGTTTTTCAACTGCAAGTGCGTGTCCCTGCACAGATGCCGATCTGGGTGAGTGTTACGTTAGTTGAATGAACTGAAATACATGTTCCTTCCAGTATGTTGTGTTCGCTTGGGATACCTTGAAGCCATGTGCATGAAGGTTGGTGCGTCGTGACAGATGGCAGTCAGAACCGCCAAAGCGTTTGCGACAGGAGAATGCATGAAATGTATGGTTGGTGTAAAATTGGGGGAAAAACATTAAAAGTATTGAATTCTGCCGCCCAATGACTATTGCACAGTCAAAGGTAACAGCCCGGAACAGCCCTTGGTCCGCACACCTTGTAGACAATGCGGCATCGGTCAAAGCTGGAGTGATCGTCCTTCAAGTTAAAGGATGCCTGCTACTAGTATTAGTACTAGAGCCGACGTACAGAACCTTCTCACCTTTGCTCACGTCGTTTCCCAGGCAATCTTGTCCTCTCCTTCCCTCTCTCTATCATTGAGTCGCCATCCATTTCAGATAGATATGATCATGTTCTAGGTGCGAATGACTTGGACAGAGCAAAGATATTGGGCTGGTAGTACCGTACAGAATACTCTGTTCTGTTGTGATGCATCAGTTTTCCCGGCGGCTGCTGACGGCAGCACATTGAAGTAAACTGGGAACTTTCTTAACCAAGTCCGTCACGGATCATTAATTTCATGGCTTCATTTGAATGTGGCACCCAATTGCAACTGGCACCAGATATCGTACTATCGGAACAATCGATGAAACCTGAACCTGAACCCTGCTGTGCTATCAGCTCGTTTGAAAGTATGGGCAGAGTTATGCACCTTCTAATTACGCTGAACTGCCGCTCGCTAATCGGTAATTCGTCTTACTAGTTGTAGGAAAACTTGTCGTCGCCATAACGCGGAGCACAACTGATACATGCACGATGTGCTGCGAGCGTCCGTAGCCCATTAGGATGGTTCACGTGGCCGATACGATCACTGTGACGATGCTGCTATCCACTGTACCATGGTCCTGGGCATCTTCCATTCCCATGGTATGTACTAGGGCAGTATCCTTTGTATACGGGGCATATGCCTGCAGTACAGATGGGAAAGAAGCGCCCCTGACCATGGACGAGCACATATATGCATCGCAAGAAGTGCATGTAACACACGCAGGGTGGGTCTCCCGAGTTCTGGCCTTGGCCAAGGCTGAGGGTGCGGACGCAGCGGGAGGGAGGCCACACTAATCGTTCCATCTTGTAACAGCGAAGAAGGGACTCGTCGATGGAGGGATCCAAAGTATAGATCCTAGACACATATGGAAGATGAAACAGTAAGGTTGGGCAAGAGGGTACAGCTCACTCTGTCTCGAACTTGTGGCTAATTTATAGACCGCTGATTGTGGCCTATTGTGGCCTGGCTTGCGCAGGGGAATGACATCTCCACTTGTCGAAGCACGGGGAAGTGGATTCGATCAGGTTATCATGAATCGATTTGATGAACAAATGAATCACAAACGGTGAGAGTCCAAAGGACCTCGAGGCTTGTGACGTTTGAGACTTGAGTGCTTACAATTTTTGATCAAGTTATAGCTTACTCCGCGATCATCATCTCGAATCTTCACTGTTGCCCAGTCATGTGCGAGGTCGCTCATCCGGCACGTATGATAACCATCTTCTCGGAATTCTTAGCCTGCATTGGAACGTGTCCAACATGCTGTAACCTGTTGCAAGATCAGGCAGTCTCCTTTCTCCTTCTGTGAAATTGTGTGAGTTTCTTTGGGCTAGTTTAAGGACTTTTTCGAATTTAGCCAACAAAACAGAGCCCAGTCCGACAGTCGACATCTTTTTTTCTTTCTTATCTGAGATCTTTCCCATAGGTCCTTTCCGCCATCGATTGTATCACTCCAATAACTTGGGCCTTGGCTGCCAGGTGCATGAGTTTTGGGGGTTCTGCCATTCCAACCACCGCCGGTGGTATCCTGACACTACACATTCCATATCGACCCTGATCGCATTCTAATCTATCTCCAAATATGTGGCAAGAATTCCGTACCCTGGTCACCACTCATCGCTTCAACAAGCCTCATTTTTGAAAAAAGGGATCTTGACAACAATCATGTGCTCCAGCGATGATCTACATGGTTTGCTTCGGAGTCCAGAGCCAACTAATCTTGTACTACTGGCGGACACTGATCAGCTACCCGCTTTCAAAGGTGATTCCTGTACGACAAACATGCCATTTATCATCTCATAATATTATTTTGCCTCCCATGTTGTTTGACCACACGGAAGCATTAATATTCCGGGCGTTCTTCAAACACTATATCGGCGTTGTGCGCAGGAGTCTCATGGCCATCGCGAGGGTCACAGTAAAGTAATTGCTCCCTTTCGTGATTGCTGCCACAGCTGAGAAATTACCACTTGAACGGCAGGATTACCCGAAGCTTATGTCAAATTGTATCACTCGACGGTGGTAATGAAAGAGGAAAATTCGGGCGCTGATCGGTGACGACGGTAACTGTTATCGCCAACCCTTTCTCTATCCCGCGTTTGAAAAGGTTTCAGTTCGCCCAAAGCCTCGCGGCTTCCGTCCGCTGAACGACTTGGCAGGAGTGGTTTCTGGTAATCGCCCACACGCCCTCTATGCAGCCTCCACTCACGCCGTGAGACCGTTCTATAAACAACAGTCTCTGCATTAATTATATCACCCCCTGGAATTGTAATTCTGCCACCGCCAACATGTGATTCGAAAACTTCCTGCCACTTGCGTCGACACAACTCGATCGTCCAAGGAATTATTGCTTGTACAGACTGTCCGCAGCGTTCAGTGTCATTACCCGCCCAGCAGACATAAATATGCAGTGCTGTACACCAATTATGCACAGTACTGTGAGGAGTCCGAGGAACAGGTCATCTGATCATGATCGAGATATTTACGTCGCAGATCTCTGCGCACTCGACATCTCCCAGTGACACGGATCACATGTACCACTCCAGGAGACACAGCGCTTTGGGAAACTGCAAGCTAGTTTGATGTCTATCTCAACACAACCTATTAAGCGCATGCGGCATGAGCGTTCCAAATCACGTCAACACCCGTAGGCCTCAATCACTAGCCGCGTCGTCATTCCAGTCCTCTCAGCCAGGGTGGCTAGGAAGCATGTCGGGCTTCAAAATTGAGTCAGTTATAACCGAAGCGTTGGAGCTCAAGCGCATCGGCAATTGTCTGGGCTATTTGTGGCTTTGGACGTGCGATATGCAGCATTGAAGATCGTCATCCTAGCGAGTCCAGATCTTGCGGTGTTCGCGTATTTTTTGTGCAGATTAACGTAGCTGTGCTACTTCGGAGGTTATCCAGCGCATCTCGGTAGGCGATGTATTTCGTAACATTATATCATACCGGTATCCCACGACCCGGGATTGCGCCCGGTTGCCCCAGGTGCCCGGTCTCCTCGGGTTGTGCCTGATACAGCGGGACGGAACCAGAAACCGCCAGGAGAATGCGGATATGCATTTGCGTTCTTTATCTCCATCGTACAAACCCATTTGTGGGTGCCACTGACATGGGCTTAGGGTGACGGGTGAAGTTCCAAGTCAGTTTCCCAATTGGCGTTGGTCTTGGGGAGGCAATACCGTCGTGCTGCAGAATGATGAGTTTGTGTTCGGATCAGTGAATCGCAAAGCAGTGCAAGTCATAACCGCGGTTAACAGATGTCACCAGGTACCAACCACAAGTATACTACCATGTATTAGAATGTGCAACAGTTTTACTTGATCTCCAGACATTTCACCTCTACGTTTTAATCAGTCACCGGACCTTCATCGCATAGCGGAACTACTCACCAAATATCAGAGTGGAGTTGGCAGGGATGTCAGACATCTTCCGTGCGCCATAACCCATTGCTGGTGGTACAATAATCTCACGCTCCCCACCAATCTGCATGCCAGCAACTCCGACGTCCCAACCTGACACGACGTTAATGATGAAGACAAGGCCATGAACCAGAGCAGCTAACCTTTGATTACCTCGCTTGCTCCAAGCTTGAAGCTGAACTGTAGCACAGTGAATACGTGCTCGACAAGTAAGAAACCTAATGCCTGCTTACGGGTTTGCTCTTGGTGTTTTGATCAAAGATCTTTCCGTTCTGCAATTTTCCGATGTAACGCATAGAAACTTTGGCGCCATTCTTGGCGGTCTTGCCATCGCCGATTTTTACGTCCCGAATCTTAACCCCGCCAGCGAGTTCCTTGGAGGCCCCACCCTTCTTCTCCTCAGCAGCCTTTTGCTTTTTCTTCTCCTTTTTGTCGGCTTTTTTCTCTTCTTCTTTCTCGCCCTTGGGCTCGGCTGCCTTTTCCTCAACGGCAACAGGGATTGCCTTCCCATCTTCACCCTTCTGCTTCTTTGCTTTCTTTTTTTTGGAGACCTTCTCAGCAGGTTGCGCGTCAGTGTCCATAGCGTCATCACGAGGACGTTTCGTCGGCTTGGGGTCTTCTGCCTTTGGTTCGTCCTCAGGCAATTCCTCGAAGCGACTAGCACAGTTAAATATATGACCTGGAAGGACTGACGGTGGTGCACTCACTCAGAATCATCCTCGAGACCTTGAAGCTCATCAGGATGTACCTCAACGTCTGAGCTGACATCATCCAGGTTGTAGGCCCCCTCGTCACTCATGTCAGAGTCCATGTCAGAATCGTAAGGTGGTTGGTTTGTATTCTGGTCTATATTGCGACACTTATTATTGAGGTCTGATAGGTACGAGGCAACTTGAGGCTTACCAATGTAGTTTCCATAGAGGTAGACGGTGCTGAATGAGGGATACGCATGAATTGTATTGGCCAATAATAGCTTGAATACTCTTACTTTTTTCCAATGAGCTCAAAGGTATACTCCTCATCGCTCTCAAGGATGAGGTCGCATGCTGACTGCTCAATCTATGCAAAAATGACACGTTAGTCACGTACTAAAATGAAGCAGGACGTGTCAAGCCACTGACCTTGCCAGCAGTTAGCGAACAGAGAACAGCGGTGATCTCATCTTCTGGAGACTCTTCGTCGAGTTCATCTTCGTCATCAAATTTTGCAGGATTTACGTAGGTTAACTTGACGGTCGTTCTGCCAGACTCATCAGATAATTTTTCTCCAAGAGCGGCGTTCTTGATCTGCAGGTCTGCCTGAGGGACGATTGTCTCCTTTTGGCCTGGCGTCAACAAGATACTCCTGCAAAAAAAATGAGATATAGCAAAGGTTAAAACGCAAGCAAACTTGCCAAACAGCGACGGCAGTCATTAGTGGTAGTGGTTGTGTTTAAGACGAGACAAAGCTCAAAAATTTTGACCAGGACGCGTTTCCTGAAAAAGACGCGCTCTTTCCGAATTGGTCATTATGTACTTGTACATCGATTCAGACTCCGCATTCTCTAGATTCTCTCAAGCTTTAAGACCCAATGGTAGGTCGATTATCAGAATATATGGCCGATGCCTACTGACGAGACCCTTGACCGTAGTCGAACACGCTCAGGCCGTATCTCTCAGCTGTCAAGTCAACTTTAACAGCGGCTCTGACGCTCGAGAACTTTTCGTCACAAGTAATCATGATAACATGCTGTCTGACACATTTACGAGCTCACAATGGCCTAGGTCGTTGAACGACACAACAAACCAGAAGTAGAAGTTAGGTATAACCGTATGTCTCGTGTCATCATGGCGTGTACTCATGGCGATCGGTTGCAGGGGCTCCAAGGAGGTTCTCCTGAACCCACTGACTATATCACGCAATGAGAACGAACGCGTCTTGATCGAGCCATCTGTGAACTCGATACGCATGAGTATTAAGATTAAGCAGGCTGATGAAATAGAGCGTATCTTATGTCACAAGTTCACGCGATTCTTGATGCAGAGAGCGGAGAGTTTTGTAGTGCTGCGCAGGAAGCCCGTCCTCGTGAGTGAACTGCTCGAACACGAGCGGTCATCGTGCTCTAATTCTTGCACAGGGATACGACATATCGTTCCTTATTACGAATGTCCATTCAGAGACCATGTTGAAACACAAGGTCGTCGATTTCATCATACAGTGCGTGGCATCCGAATGCTTCTACACCGTTCTCTCATCCCCGGTAACTAGATTTATGGAGGAAGTAGACAGGGAAATAAGCGAGATGAAACTCAGCCTCAATGCGCGCGCACGCACGGTAGCCGAATCGTATCTGACCGCTGTTCGTGTCTTGCTCGCTGTGCGCCTCTCCGTAAGCTAACGGCTGTGCATCACAGTTTAATTCCTGAGACGTTTTTCCCTCTATCACCCCATTACACCACGCACGATAGAAATATATTTCCCCTGCGCTGTGTAGCCTGTGTTCTCGTATGAAGGACACCATACTCAATCTGTAATTTTGCAGTGTTTTACTTTATACTGGTGAATATCCAGACCAACTGGTATAGTCGTATCGACCGACAGATTTTGCAATTTCACATCAAAGAAATGATTTGTTGCATTTCGCCTTGCGAGCAGCAAGCTTCGTCGCAAATCGAAATTTTCATCTGAAGCTAACTTCGCTCCTGGTAACGAGCTGCCTAATACCACTGCTACTGTGGTGCTTACCACGTTTGGGCTAATCGGATCACATACAACTACTAGCCTCCTAACTATAAGTACGTAGCAATCCATAAGAATCTTCTACGCGAGCACATGAGGTCTAAGGACCCGCATACTAAAAACCACCCTCAAGGGTGATCTTAGATGCACCGCTTCACAACCCATCACCCGTTCGTTACCAGTGCTGAGATTCGCACGAGTGACTGTATCTTACCGACCATTCCAAACCTCCCCCCGGTTTCGAGTCATAGATCACCATAGACTGTGATGTTGACTGAATACCGGTCAAACATTATCGAGCGCTTCTTTCCGGCAGAAGCATGGCCACCGTTCTTCACGGACGCTGTCACTTTCTTGCCTGCTTTGAGCAGGTAAGAAGTCCAGTCGATCTTGAGCCGACTGAGTTGGTTAGCAGGAGGCTTCTCTGAGGTGATTCGGAGCCACGGGCCCCCATCTCGTACCCAACATACCCCCATAGTAACGACGAACTGTTCTTTCGTCGTTGAGTTGTGGTAGGTGAACGACGCTAACCATGAAGAATCCGCAGTCCAGGGTAGATGATGTGGACATTTGAGATCTTCTTTTGGGGGTTGTGGTGATGGTGTCGGTCTTCTCGTCAGCAGGACAAAACTACTATCTTGCATCTGGAGGTTACATGAGGGAGCCGTCTCCATATTGATCACGGAGAAACCGTGCTCTTCTACCCCAACGTGTCGAATGAAGAGCGACGTTGAGGTGTTAAAGAATGATATATCATGAATTGAATCCGATGGTAACGGGAACGAAATGTGTATTCGTTTGACTTTGAATTCCTTGCAAGTGTCGACGATGTCTTCGAGGGTGTGATAATCTATCCTTTCGTAACGTTCGGCATTGCCCACAGAGCGCCGTAATCGAATGCCGATGTTGTGGTACTCTCCGTCATTTACGCGACGTCGACAGCTCAGGAGAGCAATGAACTCGTCCGTTTCATCAACGAGAGGTCGTAAGGGAAGGCTTATATACAAGCCGTCGTTGGTGGCGGCAAAGTCAAGCCTGGGGGCATCTAGGCTGATGAATTTTAGACTGTAACGTATCCATTGGTTGGAGGGCACGTCTTCAATATTGCCTGACTTGGCAAAGTAATCAGGGTATGGGGCGAAGGGCCAAGTCCCTGTTTTGTAACCACCTACGCCAGGACTACACCATGCAAAAATGCTCTGGTCATGCGAAGTACGAATGATCTCCAGTTGCAGTCTAAAGAAAGCTTTTTTCTCCCCCTCTCCGTAGATGACAGGCATGTGGACCTTGAATATTCCCATGAGGGAGTAGGCTCTATCTTCTGGTCTAGTTGTCTTCCTCCCAGCAGCCCACGACATCTTGGTTGCGACGCTGAAGGATTCTCTAGTCGCGACCAACTTGTCTGAACCGGCGTTTACGCGAGTCAATACGTTGGCATGCACTCTCGTGATGGACGAGAGAAGCCCAGCTAAGCTGCTCTTACTCCCAATCTCCCTCCACCGGCTGTCGAAGAAGAATAAGCTCGTGGGCGCGATGAGCTCTTGCAAAGTCCATCCCCTGGTGAACCACTCGCTTTTCGCAAATGCGGACTCAGTGTCCAGGTCCCCGTTGTCGGTAACATCGTCTAGGTAGACGTAGCACACCTGGGCATCTTCATACCACGCAAACATGGAGTTGATCGCTTCTGCAAGCGCTGCGCTGCTGTTTTTGTCGATGCAGCAGGTATCAATCCAGACGTACTGATACCCATCACGCCGCGCCTGTTCACAGCATCCCTCTACTTTGGCATAGCCTTTCATGCCTTTCGCATGCTCCTGATGGATATCTGCGAATAGGACTTCTTCCTCGCGCCACCGATGCGAGAGGATCGCATAGTCTGGAGGATTTACAAATTCCTCTAGTTTTTTGGTTGTAGTGTGCAAAAGGTGCATGCTGCGGCAGATATATGATAGTCACTAATGGAGGTAAGTTAGCACGGGTTTGAGAATACACCCACATAATTTAGGCTGCGGATACCACCCACCAGTAGCACCTGCTGATCACTGATCTGAGCCTATCAATTTCGATCGATGATGTATTGATCGATAGGGAAAAACTTGCTGACGAGCGCCTGATAATGGGGTGGGAGATCTGTTATCTGACGGGCTGAGTGCGATAAGTAAACGTTTAAACACATAATGCTAACAATTTGCAATCGTAGCATGCTGCTAGCATAGTGCGGCGCGCCTTTTCAATTATGCAGGCGAGAGAAGTCACATTTATTAAGGGGTGAGGAGCACTTCGTGTTGGCCATGACACCGTCACAGTGGCGCCGTTTCCCAACCAGGATGCATCAGGCAGCCAATGAGGTGAGGTGGGATGGAGTGAGTAGATCAACCACAGTTGCACAGTTGCGCACTTGCGCACACGCAAAGGCTTGATCGCAGTTGTGCACCCCATGCAAATATCACAGTCGTGGATGTCGCCCCTGAGGAGTATGACCGATATAACCTGCATCCGAAATAGAAACTGAACGACGTGCTCAAATTCTTCCCGGGTGATGAAGAGATGGTATTTCTCGCTCCAGAAAGGGAAAAACAAAGCGCGGTACTTTGGCTTACGTTTATCACGAGTTGATACTCTGACTTCCTTGCACGAAGTGAACTGCGCTGGAGGTGACACATGGGACCTGCATATTACTGGGTCTCCTTCACAAGAATGTGGACAAGGAAAGGAAATGATGCACGCCAGCCGTAAGTGATATACGAAACATGTCAACGGAAATGCTAGTTTATGTACGCTGTCGCCAAGCCAGGCTCGTGCAGATCATTTGCGGTACCTGGAATGCAGCCATTAGCATAATGCTTGACAAATAAGAGTACAATTCACCAAAGCACACTCTTCCTGTTTCTTCTCATTTTACGCTGAAGTTGCAACATACCATAAAGTAATGCTTCAGCAGTTGGTGGGCACCCAGGGACATAGATATCCACGGGTACAATCCCTATGAGTCAGATGTTAACTGGGCCGCCGTTGGACCAGAATGAAAGAATGCTTACGATCACAGCCACGAACAACAGCGTATGAGTAGTGGTAGTAGCCACCGCCATTTGCGCAAGATCCCATGGACACAACCCATCTTGGCTCGGGCATTTGGTCATAGACTTTACGAAGTGCGGGAGCCATTTTGTTTGTGAGCGTACCCGCGACAATCATAACATCAGATTGACGCGGAGAGGCACGGAAAACGACACCGAGACGATCTTGGTCATAGCGAGCAGCAGCCATGTGCATCATTTCGACAGCACAACATGCAAGACCGAAAGTCATGGGCCATATCGAACCCTGGCGTGCCCAGTTGACAACTTTGTCTAATGTTGATAGGACGTATTCTAAAATCCAATTAAGCCTACTCAGCGGGAAGTGCATGAGGTATACTCACCAGCCTTATTCTGGGGTTGCTCAAGGCTAAGTTGATTTGAGCCGTGCATGGCTAATGTGGTGATCGGCTCAGAAGCAGAGGAGACCGAAGTGGGTGTAGTTTCGGGCCCTCGCGCGGACTTCGACGTGTGCACGGAGCGAGCAGCTTTATAGAAAAGGCTAAAGAAAGGGCTCGTGAGGAATTGATTGATGGAACATACCATAAACCGCGAGAGCGGGTCTGAGTGCTGCTGCCTTATAGGCACTGATAACTGCATAAGAGACTCATGAATTACGTTTAGTTATGGAAGCACACATATATTCACCTGGAGCTCTTAAAATGCCGAGCGACATGACGGTCAAAGGAGAAAATGGGCTCTATGCTGGCTCCGACGATGCGGAACGAACAGCGACAGCAGTGAATTTGGCTCCCACGGTCGGAATGCTTACTTCAGCAAATAGATATACTTACCCTTGGCAGCCAATAAAAATTTGTTCATTGCTCACTTGTCACTAGGTACCGAACGACTTCGCCTGTTACTTGAATACAAAGTCAAGCGCACTTCTCCAAGTCATTTGGAGTGACGAAATGGACACTGTACAGCACATTCGACATGACAGTCGAAAAAATGTCACGGGAGGTGTTGACTTGGAGTGTCAAGACTCAAAATCACTCGCACTCTCAGGGTGTCAAACAAGGTAGCCACGCCCCACCAACTACAGCATAGAATGCGGTCTTCCGAATCTCAATATTCTGGAGATATCAACGAAGACTGACTGGTATCTTGTCATTGCTGTCTCTAGGGTTTTTAACCCGGTCCCATATCCAGTAGGCCCTCTTCATATTATCGTTACTTTAGTACAACAATCATGTTGACGTTGAATCTCAAATCAATAAGTACCGAGAAGGCTGTTCGGTACAGCACCCCGTACTGGAAAAGAAACCTGTGCAGGTTTGGGAAATTTTAAGTATGTCTCATGCCAGGTGTTTATGCATATGTCGGTAATCGGGCTTACAATAAGTTATATTTCATTCAGAGATGTTGCCGCCAGCAGTTCTCAATCACGGTGCAAATTTGTCGTCCGTTTGAAGTTGAGCGGGTAGATCTTACCCTAGGCCTAGACCATTGTTGTCCGAGTGACCGAGTCTCGTTCGAGCCGTATCAGGGTCACAACTGCACCACCATCCTTATCAAACCCATTTCTGGGTCGGGAGTTCCTTTAACCAAACATCGCATGGATTAAACGAGAGGCTGGCTGTCCCACTGGTGTCGATGTCGGGTGGTGGTATGCATTTTAAAGTTAGGCAGTTTGATGGTTTCCTGTGGCACTGTGCAGGGGCGGATCATCAATGTATCATCATAAGTACTAGTAGTTAGGTATTAGATGTTGACCCCCTTTTGAGAGGTCGAGTTTCCATTTACGCGCTACTCGTCTGTCGATCCTGTTGTTCTTGTTGTGGCCATGCATGGGAATGCGTTCATCCTGAGAACTTCCCCCGCAATAGACTTCTCTCAAGCTTGTCATGCCAATCACCGCTTCAACAGCAAGCAGGCTGGCCGAGTGCCTTCCGGTATGCAGTCATTGAGCCCTATTCTGAGCGAGCAAGGTAATTCAAGCCTCACCCCCGTTCTCACGCAGAAGCTTGGCCATGCTCCGTTCAGCTACTTAAGTTACGTGACCTAGGGTCCCGCTCTTACTCTCAGCTCGGGTTTTCATTGAGTTTTTTTTCTCCCTCTTCCCCCTTCTCTTGCTGCGTTAGTTCATTCCGATGTTGACCTTCCTCAAGTCCGCTGGTGTTCATGTTTCGGTCACGACCGCTGCAGAGTCAGCTAAGGTCGAGAAGGCAGCTCTTGAAGGTCCCCCTACGGATCCGGTGCCAGACGCATCTCCTGCCGCAGATGTTTCCTCAATTCATTCAGCGAACTCGTCTTCTTCGTTGCATTCAGCTCCTTCTAAATCCTCACACACAGATGCCTATGGAGCACCCTCGAATATGGGTTCTCCTCAAGCAGCCAGCCGGTCGCTCACGCCTGTGCAGCCCACGTCTATGACCATGCCACAGTCATCTGAGCAGTCACTTTTAGTACCTCCTACCCTGGGGCGTGGTCCTGGTGCTGAAACCGTAGGCAATGCGACCCTGGGGGTACCGAGTACAAATCCTTATCCCGACGCTAAAACCGGGAAGGACTTTCGTCGTTTCTCCTTCCGTTCATTTTCCTTCTTGCGCTCCGAGTCGAAACTTCCTCAGCCAGAGCGCAAGCCTTCCCAGCACTCCGAACCTATTCACATACAGCAATCCAAAGCTCACGACAAAGAGAAGAAATCACGTGTTGGCAGGACATTCACGGTTCGTGCACTGCAGTCCAAGGCCTCTGATAGGCGTGCCAGGGACACCGCAACCATGGTTCGCTCCGTCATCGTGGGAGATCATGAAATGGTGGACGGCAGAGCAAAGAGGTCGAAACCACTCTCTAAATCTGACCTAGCGCGTGTCAAAGCCCAGCTCCTCGAGCCAAAATCCGCCAGAAAGATTATGGACCACCTGCACACAATGTCTGCATCATCAACAGATACAGGATCTGCTAATACTGGGCCAATTCATGCAGTGTGTCTTGACGCGACCGACAAGGAAGTCCACGAGCAGCACTTTGTACAGCTTGGATCGGTTGCTACGGCAACAACGACTGCATTATCTGACGCGTTGTCTAACATGCACCTCGTCAGCCTTATTACTGCCCCGGACATGGGTTTTGGTGCGCCAGCATCATCGCCGGGACTGTTGGCAGGTGCCGTTCCTAGCGCAGAAACTATCATTGATGGTCTCCAGCAAATAACCCCGCAGTTACTTGCGTTTGGTTTTGCAACGAGCAAGGCAATTTTGCCAGATCACAAGGGCGTTGTTGTGCCCACAGATCGCCTCTCTGTTTTGACGTGTACGTATTTTCATTTCACAGGGTATCATTCAAATTCTAATTGATTGTGTTTAGACTGGTGGGGATTTGAAGTCTGTATGCCGCCTCCCACGATTGAGCGCCTCGGTGCAGCCGCCTCCCCAGGTACTACCTTGCTCAATTTGTTGACGGCACTGTCGATTGTCAGCCCCGGCGTCCGTGAGGTATTGCCGTTCGTTCGCTATATCTCTCAGTTCGTGCAGACCGAGTGGCATATGATACAGGCAGCTGATAAGGGTAAGGGAGTTGTCTGCTGTGCTACCTGGTAGGTTTTTAATATCTAGCACAAACCTGATTACTAAATGTGTATCAGGATCATGCCAGCAGCGCTAGTTCCTCGACCATGGGATTTCCCTGACCCGCCTCCTGCAACAATCGTAGTTGGCCCAGGGGCAAACCTTGCGCCCACTGCGTCGAGGCCTACTACAGTTGCTGCTACGCCTAAGCCTTCCGTTGATGTGCCGCGCGCCTCGTCCGCGTACTCCAGCGAAACTGGCGAGGAAGGGGCACGACACGGGATATCGAGTGACCCTCCTGTTCTCCCAGAGCTCAAAGTCAGCTCCCCTGCATCGAACGAAGGTACAACTTCCATTGACCTCCAAGTTCACAAGCCTTCTGCGGATGTCCCCAGGGATGCCGATTCCATTGCTCTTTAGTCATTTTTGCCGTCTTTCTCGTTACGACCTGTCACGATTTTCCTGCTGTCTTTGAAGTTACTCGCTTTCCGCCTACTTTCCTATTTCCGACCGATAATCGTCTGGACTTACTATACCCTTCTACACATCACACTCGTTAACTACGTACCTATTTGTCATTCGTTTCATCATCCCTCGTCACGGCAGAACTTATTTTACCATCCAATTTATTTTACAAAGTAATGCCTCACTGGCTCAGGGCTATCATTAAGGGACTTCGAGAAGTCGCTTATATCATTCAGGGAAACTTATCAGATCACATCTCTCCGCTGCAATCATTCTAGTAGTTGTTCCACATGCTCAAATAATGACTTGTACAGGTCTGTCTCCACTCATTCATATCCTACAACAAACTATCACCACCCGTATCCCAGTGTCCTGCTCCATGCTCGCATATTCAATGCTATGCTATCAGGCTGCCTGGATTGTAACTTCTTGGTCAGGTTCTGAAAGAAACAGAGAAACAGTGAGCACTGTCCTGTCCTGTGATTAAAGCAGACAACACGCACCGACTGAGATTATATCGCTACTGAGTGATTTCAGTGACGAAGCGCCTTCGTCAGACATCTGGACAGTGATCATCTACACGAGAGAAGTGTGTCAGCCACTGGGGAAATCTAGTGCCCAATCAACAAACTCCAATAATTTTCATCGAGTCATCGACGATAGATCCACCTGTCGAGTGTTTTTCAAAGGTATGAAGATGGTATGATGACTTGAGAAGCCTACCTTGCTTCTTGATTTCTCGCGTGGTAGCCTCGTAGTCGGCGCCAGACTGAAGAGAGACAATGAATTCTGATGATAGGTATAAGCATCAATATGGCCGTTCATTAAACTTGTGTACGCACTCGGCATTGTTCAGTGAAAAGTTATGGGTTGGTATGGATGAGAGAGCCAGCGCTCCTAGAAGACTGCGGGGCCTGCCAGCTGTGCCGGCATCTGATCCTGATCATGCCTGAAAAGGAAACACATAGGTCAGGGTCCGGTCACCCGTAATGACGCGACGCGCTGAGTCACGTATTCGCTTATTAGAAGGTTCAATGAAACTTTGTGACTAACCAGGCTCTTGCAATTGTGTGCATGAGATTTGCGTTCTCTGAACTTGGATTTTATACACGATCTAGGCTTAGATTTATCATGCCTGTAACACGGTCAGCTACTCGGTCAGTTGCGTCAACGCCAGCGGGAGGAAGCAACAAGACAACAACAGCGGTATCACCATCTGCGGTGGGCAAGTCCAGCAAGCGAAAAGCCGCTGAAGAACCCCCAGCAGCCAAGAAGACGCCTCGCACCAAGAAAACAAAGTCTTCTGAATCCGATAAAAGTGCTATGACATTGCTCACACCGGATGGATTCATACTGCCTCCGCCGCCTCCCTTGCAGAACGAGTCCGAGGACTTGGTTCCCGCAGTGTTAACATTCTCGTTTGAGGAGGCTAAAGCGCATCTCATTCGCGCTGACCACCGCTTTGAGGATATATTCACAAAGCTCAAATGTAAGCCTTTCGAGTTCCTTGAACAGGTCCATCCATTCCGGTGAGCGTGGTACTTTTGACTGAATAGCATAGAATGCTAATGTATCTATAGGGCGCTTGTAGAATCAATTCTGTGAGAAATATCTCCTGCATAAGTGAGGACACTAAATTGAGTGTACACTTTACAGTGCCCAACAAATTTCATGGCTGGCAGCGCGATCGATCACCCACAGGTTTACTCGGTTGTATGACCCGTCATTACCCGAAAAAGTAGCAGATTATTCGTGAGTCTAAATATATGCCAAAGCATGCCTGCCTGCATTAGTCATTGCGTGGTGTTAATGGTGTCATTACGAAGTGCATCAAGATCTCCAACATCTTTCTTCCCTACCCCTTATCAAGTTGCCAATACGGATATCATAACACTCAAGTCCGCTGGTCTCAGTACACGCAAAGCGGAGTACGGTCAGTGTCATTGTCGATTTCACTGGAAATTCCCATCCACTGAGTCTAAGTTATAATATCCTGCCAGTACAAGACCTTGCTGCGCGATTTGCAGATGAAAGGCTTTCAACAAAAAAACTGCTTGCTGCAGATGATGAAAGCCTTGCTGAAATGCTTATAGAAGTGCGAGGGATCGGACGGGTATGTAGTTTGAATCATAATATTTGTGCTTCATTAACATCTCGCTTCTTGTCACCAAGTGGACTGGTGAGAATCATGTTGCTTTTTATTCGAGAATATCTCATAATTCTAGCGCAGTTGACATGTTCGCAATCTTCTCCCTCCGTCGTCCAAACATTCTCCCAGTGGGTGACCTCGGTATGCAGCGGGGAATGTTGCGCTGGTTTCTCTCCCGTCATTCGTCTAAGCACACATTTACACTTTCACCGCATAAACTGAGCGGTAGCAAACCCAATGACGATAAAACAAAACCGGCAAGTACTAGCGCGATGGGACCACCGCCTGCAACGCCTGCACCGAAAACAACCCCTAGTTCTCAACTGACAGGAGATGTAGAACTAGACAATGAGGTGTTACCGACATCACCTGAATCACAATTGAAGGCTCCCGCTTCAATTGAATCGATTTCTGCGTTTCCTGAACCGTTCACTCCCTCGATTGAGAAGACTCTCGAGGCAGATGCGATGAACACAGAACCCCTTCCCGAAGGTCTGAGCGTCGCGAATTTGAAATCAAGGCTAGAAGGAAAGAAGATAAAGTATGTCACCTGGATTTTTCTCATGTGGACAATTTCTCATCGAGGCTATCCGAAGAGGAGCGTTCCTTACTCCGAAAGAAATGGAAGATTTAACCGCATCTTGGGTGCCATATCGAAGTCTAGGTGTTTACTATATGTGGGCTCTATCAGAGGAGAAGAAATAGGTTATTGTCCGCACCTCATTATGAATATTTCGGTCTTGGCTTATGCACGTCTTTTTGCCTTGTGATATGTGTATTAGCTTGTAAGTACGCAGTGCTGTCGGATTCAAACTTTAAGCTTAAGCTTCAACGTCCATAATCCTGCTTTGAAGGTTTTAACTTGCAGTGCTCGACCCAAGTTTAGTCACTCTGGTTGATAAACCATCTGTCCCAACAAATCCACCACGGGTCACAAAGGTAGATTTTTGTTGAGATGTAGACATTCGCTTGTCATCCAGTCAATGATACATACTACTATTGTGTCGACAGGTGCGGTATGAACATGCATGAAGGGCAAATATATCGAATTGCCAGATTGGCTCCTTCTGTGACATGGAAAGAGTAAGGAGAACGTCTGGCATACATGGGAGGGCTGTAAGGATATCTGCGCACCGTGGCACATGACGGGTTCTTAGGAATAAGATACACAGTTCCGCCAGCATGACCCCTCGTCGACTGATGTATCCAGGAGAAGAGCAACATCATACTCAACGCTATATACGGTCGTCTCTGCTGAAAGAATCCGTGATCAAGAGTTCCTGCAGTGAAATTACATGTTAGCCAGTGCCAAGGTGAAAATACAGGAATCTACCTCAGGTGCAAAAGGCCACCGGTCGAAGGCGCCAACGACAGCAGCCCAGTCCTCTACACTCATTTTCCTGATGCTTTTCATCATGTCAGTCCTCTGATCAGGTGGAACGTCATCACCCGCGAGGTAGGACTTCAAAGCATCTGACCCAGGTGCTAGATGACTAAAGGAAGGTCGATGATTTTTTTTCACGATTCAAAGTGAACTCTGATCATACCCAACAGCGTCCTTGAGAGGGGTCGACTTCAGGACAAAGAGTTTCCGTAGGCAGTAATCCCATTTGTCCAGCATGCCTGGCTGAATGATCTGCACATGACGTCAGTGATTTAAATATGCAGTAAAACTGGCGAGTACCTGATGCTCTAATGGTCTGAATGTACCCGCTATGAATGGTGTACCTCTGCGCCTGTTTTCAGTCTTTAAAGAATATGCAGGGTTCGTAGCATCAGGGTAGAAATGGCTATTATATGGTACCAACAACTGTGGGTCAATGGTGTGATTAAACTCAGAAACGGCTTGTGCGATGACGCTCAGCTTGCACCGAGCCTGATGCTCAGGAGATGCGGAAATACGCTATTACTTGTGTCAGATAAGGATAGTTAGTCTGTGTAATAAGATCACCTACATCCCATACCCAGTCGTGCATTAGATAACTCATTGAAATGCGACCGTATTTGAACAGCCAGGATTGTTCTGGTGCGCAGCGTAATAGTTGTGCTAAGAGCTGCTCGCCCAGGACATCCATAGGAAGGTGCGAGATAAAGTGTAGATATGGATTTGACTGATTCCATGGAATATTCTCCACGTCGTCCAGGAAGCCTTGGACATCTAGCTGATGATACGTATCCCACGAGAAACCGTTCATTGGCAAAACTTGTACTCTAGGGTCCGCTTCCTGCAGCGGCTGTTGAAGACTATCAGCATGATCAAACTCTGTAAGGCTCATTTCCCACATTCAGGAAGTTGAGGTACTGTTCTACGTCCTCAAGCACGATGATTTTTCGGATCCGTTCTTTCGGCAACTGCATCAAAGCACGAGTTAACGCACCAGGACCTTTATGGGCTCTGTAAGCACCAAAAGAATGAGGTTTAAGTATCGGTATCCTCACCGGGATACGCTTCTACAATAACTTTATCCCTCGAACCACTAGGAACAAATGAATCTGCAACTAATGCTGCCGTCTCGGGGTTGGCGATGGAAATACGACTTTTGAATGCCATGCCGCTGGTAGGAAAGTAGTTTCGCCATGTTGAACGCGGGGGAAGATCGATTCTGTTGACCGGGAGTGGTATGTTAGCTTTCCGTGGCTTGCGCTTGCCGACAGCTTTCAGAGTCGAGGCAATTTGGGGTTCAGCTTCGGGCTTGATGTTCTTGATGCTTTGAATATCCTCGAAACGACCGCGTCTTGTTGGCTGTGTCGTGAGGGCCTCCGCGACGATGTCCTCAGGAATATTTTTGGTCCTGTAGGAGCATCGGATGCTTGTCGAAAATGACCTCCGAAGGAGAAGAAAAGACATAGAATGATGACTAAGCTACGCGAAACGCGTAGTACACACGTGTAGACTACTACTTGTTATTTTCTACTCTGAGTCATCGGATTATACGCGTGCGCCGTGTATATATAATTTCGTCCGTTGTCCAATCTGTATGCACCCTTCGTCCGCCTCTCTCACTGGATCGCTGTGAGACAACTACCGAAATTGTCCTCAATTTTTTTGCAAGTTCTCAAATTTCGCGTTGGGCCACCGATGCAACAATCAAATGATGAGCAAGTGCATGATGCATGATGGACTGTGCGGTGCTGTTCGGAGAATAACTGTGCCAAGACACTAGTGGCACATTGGCGCAGTGATCATCTCCACCAACAAGCACATACACCAGCAAAGAAGCCGTGTTGATCGTGGCGATGGGTTATACTCTCGTGGTCTAATTTTGTGCGTTGCAACCTACATACTACATGTAAGGTGGTCGTGAAATTACTCGATATGGACACTCACACTTGACCCTTGTCATCTAGATCATCCATACATGGCTTGCACCGAGGTCCAAGGAAGCCTTCAGAGAGGGTGACGGATTATAGCTCATTGACCACCAGAATGGTTGTTTTCTCAATCTTTTTATAGCAATCTGGAGGCTAAGCACGTGCGTTCTGATATCTTCAACTGTTTCGGAACACGCCGACGCTACCGGGCAGTTCAAGATGCTCTTCTTGGATGGAATCAGATACGATTGGTATGTGATGATATCATCCCTCTGAGCGCTGAGATCGAACAGCATATAGTGTCTTCAGCAAGCAAGATTACCATCTCCTTGTTCGTGGCACTGTTTTCTGTCGTCCACTGACCTTGATTTTACTTGAAGGCGTCCATGCTGAGATGATGATCAAACATGAGTTGAAACGCGCAGAGTGCATGATGCTTAGCATTTGGTGTGGGAAATCAGCTCGCAGTTGTTCCGCACAGTGTACGGGCGCTGCAGTTCTTCCATTTGCATCAAACTGTAACCGCTAAGGAGTGGAGCATAACATATTCATTTCGACACGAATGGCATGGTTTTCTTCCCTGAGTTTCAGATCTACCCGTTTGCCAGCGAGCAACTGCTTATGCGGTAATCCCAGTACTCTGCATTTGCTACGTTGGAAATCCTTCGCCACCAGTTTCGCGACACAGATAGGACCTGCTACTGGTTTTGACTGAATCACCATGTGCAGTCTAATTTGATCTCGCACGGTGACACAGCGAATGCACAGTTCCGAAATCGATGCAATCATGCAAATCCAGATCTTGGAAATATATAAGAGCGAGTTTTGGAACGTTATCTAGTACGAGCGTGCAATGGTCGCGCCCATAGAGAATGTAGGAATCCAGACGGCGAAGGTAAGAATTCCCCAATATATTTTCCAGATGAAGTTTGTTGACTGAAACTACTCTAGTATTGCAATGGTACGTGGACTTCATGCAGGAGTTTACACCATTCTCATCCTGAATATTTGCAGTGGCCGGTCTGGGACTTTTGGTAGGTCTACGAGCCATGGACGATGTCCCCTCTTATGCTTCGTAGATTTTTGACTATTTCTTAACCCTCAAACCTGAAGTGAGCATTTCTTTGTCGAGTTCGAACATCTCTTGACGAATGTTACAAGATTCAATGGACATGGAACAGGCGCTGGAATGTCGCTCGTGTTCTTTTTGTAATCTCACGCTACATGGCTTTTGTAGCAGCTGCCATGACTTCATACGGTGAGCAACGATCCGTATCTCCTGGTGCATGACATTGACGAGTGACTAGCTGTCCTTGCTACACGAGCGAACGAGAATGTTAGTGCGTCTTGTTTATGTGGTTGTTGTATGAACTGAAGGACGACGAATACAGTGCCCGCCCTTCGGCAGGGCTTCAAATGGTGATCGATATCCTGAATAGTCAGCGTCTTGTCACTGATTTCACTACAGCAATTCATATCATCAGTATCGTAGCTGCTGAAGGTTCGCTCCATTCTTGCAGTGTCTTCTGGGCCTCATATCCATCTCTCATAGGTCTTCTGATCATTCGTACATATGCGTTCTGGAAACAGAGCAAGAAGCTTTTGGCAGTGTTACTGGTCTTGGCAGCAGTGCGTTGGTCTGGTCATGCATGCTCACACTCATCGTCTGTTGATATCGCAATGTAGATTTGCATTGCGTGTGGTGTCGGTCTCACAGATTTTGTCGGTGGCCCAACAGACGTGCCCGTAAACCCTTCAGGTGGGTTTGCATTATTTTTTCTTTCCCTGTGGCAGACGACAAATGTGCTTTTCAAGCTCCCCCCACAAGCAGCTGCAATTTTGAAACGAATCGGGGCAGTGCCATTCAATATGGCTTTCTCGTGACCTACGAACTATGTAAGGATATCTCGTTGCCGTTCCATTGCAGCGCAACTTTTCGTTTCCATTCACCTAGTGCTGTTGTCTTTAACGGTGTTTAAGAGATATAAAGACTACAGAGATTGCAACGGTCGTCTAGTGAGAGCCATCTTCCAGGGCGGAGTGCGGTATATGACTGCTACAATCTGTGCGGTGACCATTTTTCAATTTAACATGTCCCGTGTTGAAGCGCTTCTTGCAGTCGTTTCTGTGGTCAATATAATGATCACGTCTGCGGTGCCAGTAAGTTGCTTATTGTATGCGCTCATTTGACAAATTTTGTTAATTTGGGCTAGGAATCATATAGCGAGATGATGGACTTGTGCGTGGCAATTCGTTTAACGTGGTATAATAAATTCACTGATGCGTTGTGGCAGACCACAAGTTGTCCTCCACAGTATGTTGGCATCTCGTGTGCTGTTTAGTCTGCGTGAAAGTGACCAGGATGAATTGGATTTGGCGACATTACAAATGTCGACATTTCGTCCAGCTCAGCAGGACACTTCATTTGATTGATTTTATCGCATAGTCATAGTCATGATATGGTCCATCAGAATGCAGGCGTAACATACAAGAGAGTTTGCCTAACTAACGACAACGTGATTTGAAGCGACCAAGGTCCGTGATTCTTGGTAAAAGGGAGTGGAAGGAATGATAAGGACGACGAGTGAGGATACGTGAGGTGTGCTGAACTCGACGTCCACGGTAGGTCGAAAAAGGAACGGAAGGGAAAAACTGTGCTAACCCTCAGCTGGAAGCGTGGTGCTCCGACAAGCTACGTTATCCGGGACAATGTGTAAACAGCTAGTGGGGCTGATAAATTACGTGATGGATGGACTGCGCGGTGCTATCAGGAGGATATGGACATGGGCGCAATGATCATCCTCTCCAACAAGCACTTCCAATTTTTATCTACCAAGCAAATCACCACGATTGCGATGGTATGCGACCTAGTTTTTTTCAATCTTGTTATAGCAGATTAATATTTGAGGCTAAGCGCGTGCGTTCTGATATCTCGACTGTTTTCAAAAACACCGAAGCTACCGGGCTTCAAAAACCAGTTCAAGATGCTCTTCTTGGATGATGGAGTAGTGCTAGGTGTCTCAACTGTGCTCTCGTATGTGGTTGTGTCTATGTACTCGCATGCTGTGCTCTCTATGTTCGTGATGACTAAGCCTTCGGAATCGCCCTTGGGAAGCTCTCTGCTTCAACTCCTTGGCCCTAGTAGGACCCCCTACTCCAATGGTATCGATACAATGATCATCATAGTGATGTTATCACCTCTCTAAACTAATTTCTTCAGCAAATGACATTATCATAATATCCCTATTCATGGCATCTACTGTTTTCCGTTGTTTCGTTGACCTTGATTATCACTGAAGGTGCCTGCGACGGGATCATGATTCATGAACATATGAATTGAAACGCGCCAAGAGCATGATGCTTAGCATTTTGCTGTGGGAAATCAGCTCACAGTTGTTCCGCACAGTGTACGGGCGTTGCAGTTCTTCCATTTGCATCAAACTGTAACCGCTAAGAAGTGGAGCAGAACAGATTCATTTCAACACGAATGGCATGGTTTTCTTCTCTGAGTTTCAAATTTACCCGTTTGCCAGCGAGCAACTGCTTATGCGGTAATTCCGGTACTCTGCATTTGCTACGTTGGAAATCCATTGCCAGTTTCGCGACCCAGATAGGACCTGCTATTGGTTTTGACTCCATCACCATGTGCAGTCCAATTTGATCTCGCACGGTGACACGGCGAATGCACAGTTCCGAAATCGGTGCAATCATACAAATTCATCTCTTCGAAATATATAAGAGCGAGTTCTGGAACGTTATCTAGTACGAGCGTGCAATGGTCGCGCCCCTAGAGAATATAGGAATCCAGACGGCGAAGGTAAGAATTCTGTTTTCCAGATGAGGTTTATTGACTGCAACTACTCTAGTATTGCAATGGTACGTGGATTTCATACAGGCATTTACACCACTCTCATCCTGAATATTTGCAGTGGCCGGTCTGGGACTTTTGGTAGGTCTACAAATCACGGACGATATCCCCTCTTATGCTTCATAGATTTTTGACTATTTCTTAACGCTCGAACCTGAAGTGAGTGTTTCTTTGTCGAGTTCGAACATTTCTTGACCGATGTTACAAGATTCGATGGACATGGAACAGGCGCTGGAACGTCGCTCGTGTTCTTTTTGTAATCTCACGCTATATGGCCTTTGTAGCAGCTGCCATGACTTCATACGGTGAGCAACTATCTGTATATCCTGGTACATGTCATTGACGAGTGACTAGCTGTCCTTGCTACACGAGCGAACGAGAATGTTAGTGTGTCTTGTTTATGTGGTTGTTGTATGAACTGAAGGACGACGAATACAGTGCTCGCCCTTCGGCATGGCTTCAAATGGTAATCGATAGCCTGAAGAGTCAGCATCTCGTCACTGATTTCACTACAGCAATTCATATCATCAGTATTGTAGCTGCTGAAGGTTCGCTCCATTCTTGTAGCTTCTTCTGGGCCTTATATCTATCTCTCATAGGTCTTCTGATCATTCGTACATATGCGTTCTGGAAACAGAGCAAGAGGCTTTTGGCAGTGTTACTGGTCTTGGCAGCAGTACGTCGGTCTTGTCATGCATGCTCACACCCGTCGTCTGTTGATATCGCAATGTAGATTTGCATTGCGTGTGGTGTCGGTCTCACAAATTTTGTTGGTGGCCTACTAGCGGTGCCCGTAAACCCTTCAGGTGGGTTTGCATTAATTTCTTTGCTTGTTGTAGATGACAAATGCTTTTCAAGCTCCCCCCACAAGCAACTGCACTTTTCAAGCGGGTCGCAGCAGTGCCGTTCAATATGGCTTTCTCGCGGCCTACGAAATATGTAAGGATATCTCGTTTCCATTCCATCGCAGCACAACTTTTCATTCCCATTCACCTAGTGCTGTTGTCTTTAATGGTGTTCAAGAGATATAAAGACTACAGAGATTATAACAGTCGTCTGGTGAGAGTAGTCTTCCAGGGCGGAGTGTGGTATCTGGCTCCCATCATCGGTGCGGTGACTTTTTGTTCAATTTTATGTCTTGTGCTGAAGCGCTTCTCCCAGCTGTTTCTGTGGCTAATACGGTAATGACAGTTCTGGTGCCGGTAGGTTGCATGGTGCATCTACTCGTTTGACAAATTTTGCTAATTTTGGGCAGCAATCATATAACGAGATGCTGGACTTGTGCGTGGCAATTCGTTTAACGTGGTCTAATAAAATCACTGATGCATTAATATTGTGGCAGACCACAACTTGTCCTCCACAGTATATTGGCATCTCGTGTGCTGTTCAGTCTGCGTGAAAGTGACCAGGATGAATTGGATTGGGCGACATTACAAATGTCGACATTTCGTCCAGCTCAGCAGGACCAAAGGCATACTTCATTTGATTGATTTTATCCCATAGTCATGGTATGGTCCATCAGAATACAGACGTAACCGTAACATACAAGAGAGTTTGCCTAACTAGCGACAACGTGATTTGAAGCGACCAAGGTCCGTGATGCCTGGTAACAGGGAGTGGAAGGAACGGCAAGGACAACGAGTGAGGATACGTGAGGTGTGCTGAACTCGACGTCCACGGTAGGTTAAAAAAGGAACGGAAGGGAAAATTTTCTGGCCAGCCCAAGCCTCACTCTGCGTACAGTAGGCTTGCACAATAAATAATAGCTAGGATACACTCAACAGGACATACTGTACCAGACGGAGTGTAGTTACAATGTTCTGTACCTCATTTACAAGAAAAAGACAATGGAGTTATTATGTAAGGTCCATGCGCTGAGCGAGGTCTTCACTGCTCGTACCTTGCTGCGGGAGCCGAGTGATAACAAGTCACTTATCACTTGTTATTTTCTACTCCGATACGCGTGTATATATAACTTCGTCCGTTGTCCAATCTGTGTGCACCCTTCGTCCGCCTCTCAGATCTCTCACAGAATCGCTGTAAGACAACTACCGAAATCGTCCTCTAATTATTCGCAAGTTCTCAAATTTCACGTTGGGCCACAATCAAATGATAGTCAAACGCATGATTAATGATTAACTGCGCGGTGCTGTTCAGGAGGATACTTATCTGTGCCAAGACAATAGTGGCGCATTGATACTGGTGATTATCTCCACCAACGAGCACTTCCGACATACTAATGGATGGTATGCGACCTTCAATCAGGCTAAGTACGTGCGTTCTCCGGCTGTTTCCGAAAACGCGGGCATGCTCTTTTTGGATGGACTCAACTATGTGATGATGTCATCCCTGCTTCTCTGAGTTTCAAATTCACCATTTTGCCAACGAGCAACTGCTCATGCTACAATTAAGCCAGTTTCACGACCCAGATAGGACCTGCTACTGGTTTTGACTCCATCACCATGCGCAGTCTAATTTGATCTCGCACGGTGACACGGCGAATGCACAGTTTCGAAATCATGCAAATTCAGATCTTGGAAATATATAAAGGGCAAGTTCTGGAACATTATCTAGTACGAGCTTGCAATGGTCGCGCCCAGAGAGAATATAGGAATCCAGACGGCGAAGGTAAGAATTCCCCAATATATTTGCCGGATGAAGTTTGTTGACTGAAACTACTCTAGTATTTCAATGGTACGTGGACTTCATGCAGGAGTTTACACCATTCTCATCCTGAATATATACAGTGGCCGGTCTAGGAGTTTTAGTAGGTCCATATACAAATCACGGACAATAACCCCTCTGATGCTTTGTAGATTTTTGACTATTTCTTAACGCTCGAACCTGAAGTGAGTATTTCTTTGTCGAGTCCGAACATCTCTTGACGAATGTTACAAGATTCGATGGACATGGAACAGGCGCTGGAACGTCGCTCGTGTTCTTTTTGTAATTTCACGCTACATGGCTTTTGTAGCAGCTGCCATGACTTCATACGGTGAGTGACCATCCGTATCTCCTGGTACATGACATTGACGAGTGACTAGCTGTCCTTGCTACACGGGCGAACCAGAATGTTAGTGTGTCTTGTCATGTGGTTGTTGTATGAACTGAAGGACGACGAATACAGTGCACAAACTTCAGCAGGGCTTCAAATGGTGATAAATACCCTGAATAATCAGCATCTTGTCACTGAATTTTACTGCAGCAATTCATATCATCAGTATTGTAGCTGCTGAAGGTTCGCTCCATTCTTGCAGTGTCTTCTGAGCCTTATATCCATCTCTCATAGGTCTTCTGATCATTCGTACATATGCGTTCTGGAAACAGAGCAAGAAGCTTTTGGCAGTGTTACTGGTCTTGGCAGCAGTACGTTGGTCTGGTCATGCATGCTCGCACCCGTCGTCTATTGATATCACAATGTAGATTTGCATTGCGTGTGGTGTCGGTCTCGCAGATTTTGTCGGTGGCCTACTAGACGCGCTCGCAAGCCCTTTAGGTGGGTTTGCATTGTTTTTTTCTTTCCCTGTTGTAGACGACAAATGTGCCTTTCAAGCTCCCACCACAAGTAACTGCAATTTTGAAACGAATCGGGGCAGTGCCATTCAATATGGCTTTCTCGTGGCCTACGAACTATGTAAGGACGTCTCGTTTCCGTTCCATCGCAGTACAACTTTTCAATCCCATTCACCTAGTGCTGATGTCTTTAACGGTGTTCAAGAGATATGAATACTACAGAGATTGCAACGGTCGTCTAGTGAGAGCCATCTTCCAGGGCGGAGTGCGGTATATGACTGCCATAATCTGTGCGGTGACCTTTTTCAATTTAATATGTTCCATGTTGAAGCGCTTCTTGCAGTCGTTTCTGTGGTCAACATAGTGATCACGTCTGCGGTGCCAGTAAGTTGTATATTGTATGCGCTCATTTGACAAATTTTGTTAATTTGGACAAGTTATCGTATAGCGAGATGATGGACTTGTGCGTGGCAATTCATTTAACGTGGTCTAATAAATTCACTGATGCGTTGTGGCAGACCACAAGTTGTCCTCCACAGTATGTTGGCATCTCGTGTGCTGTTTAGTCTGCGTGAAAGTGACCAGAATGCCTTGGATTTGGTGACATTACAAATGTCGACATTTCGTCCAGCTCAGTGACAGCAGGACCAAAGGCATACTTCCTTTGATTGATTTTATCCCATAGTCTGTAAGGCGGCTATGAGTTCGTAGGGGAATGTGAGCAAAGATGTTTAGAGACGAGATAACTGCAAAACGATAAGACGAATAAGGAGACGTTGAGACAAAGACGTTCTAGGAGACTTTCTGAGTTTCTTGGAGCGGGAACTGAGTATAGAATTCGCTGTAGATATCAATTGTACATGGACTAGTTATAGTTGCGAACCGTAAGGGTCCTCGGGTACGAATAGGCCGAATGATTAGATGAAACGGAGGCAGAGAGTAAGTGGCGTTGAGTCCAGACAGGGTATACTAGTGAGAGCGAGAAAAAAATACGAGAGACTGAATGAGTGGCGTACGAAAAGGTTCGGTTTTGGACAGAGTGACAAGAACCGCATATGTAAGTGCTGCTATTGAGTTCGACGGGGAATGATTCGGACCATGAGAGAATGAGTGAGGGGGTGTTAATTCACTGAGGATACAGAAAGTAAGGACCGGTTTTTATATGTAAGTGAGTACAAAAGGAGTCCCATAAGTAGTACTACGACGGGTAACTCTATAGCCGGTGTCCGTGACTAGCGAAGTAACATTCCTTACACATAGTGGTTTTGACAACTTTTGGTACGGCGAGAAGAGAATGAGGAACAGTAACGAGAGGAAGGGTTTGAGGGTCGATATCGACGAAGGGTATCATGTAAGAAGGCACTAAACGCCGTGCTGGTTATCGAAGACACTGAGATAATGAAAGTGAAAAGGAAAGCAATGTGTCCGCGTAGCTCGGATGCGAAGCGTGATGCTTCTTCGCATCAGCGAGTCACATGGGTGGCTAGACCTAAGTCCGGATCTTTCTATGAAGTCATGGTCGGGGCGTAGAGGATATACGACCCTCACAAGTCATGATATGGTCCATCAGGATGCAGACGTAACATAAAAGAGAGTTTGCCTAACTAATGACAATGTGATTTGAAGCGACCAAGGTCCGTGATGCTTGGTAAAAGGGAGTGGAAGGAACGCGGTAGGTCGAAAAAGAAAGGGAAGGGAAAAACTGTGCTAACCCTCAGCTGGAAGCGTGATGCTCCGACGAGCTACGTTACCCCGCACTTGGACAATGTCACGTACCAGGAGATACGGGTAGTTGCTCACCGCATGAAGTCATGCCGGCTGCTACAAAAGCCATATAGCATGAAATTACAAGAAGAACACGAGTGATGTTCCAGTGCCTGTTCCATGTCCATCGAACCTTGCAAAATTATCAAGAGATGTTTCGAACTCCATAAAGAAATACTCACCCCAGGTTCGAGCGTTAAGAAATAGCCAACAATCTACAAAGCATAAGAGGAGATATCGTACATGACTTGTAGGGTAGTTTCAGTCAATAGAATTCATATTCGGATATCGACGTCTGAATTTCTGTGTTAACTGTGGGAGCGACCATTACAGGCCCGTAATAGATAAATCTCCAGAACTGCAGAACTTGCTCTTATACATTTCCATGATCTGAATTTCAAACACGGTGTGAGCCTGCACAAGTGATTCAGTCAAAACTAGTAGGCCTTACTTATCTGTGTCGTGAAACTGGCGAAATACGCAAATGCCGCAGAGCACCGGAACTATTCCACAAGTAGCTGATTGCTGGCAAAAGGGTGAATTTGCAATTCAAAAGGAAAACCATGCCGAAATGTTGTATACATGTCGACATCATTTGCAACCAGTCACCATCAGTTACAGCACAGCTGGATGCCAGGAGCACAGTGAACTAGAAGATGCGCGATGCACACTTGTTAGCTACTTATAGTAGTGTCTATACAAAAACGTGAAGACAACTGGCTGACAAATTGCCTGACCCTCGACCACCAGGACTCCGGAACCCCACCACGAAGGCCCGACATCGCGTGCACCAACTTGAAGGACCCCTCGCGGACACCTAGGCAGCCTGAAACACGCCCCAAAAAAATTCTAGGATTCACAAAACCCCCACAGCTTACAGTGAACGCCATTGCCGTCACGCCCGCGCAGGAATTGCAGGCATTCCTCTAGACGATGAGTGGCGTCGCCGCCGCCCATGCGAATAAACATTCAGCAATGCTCTCGGCCCACGGTATCGACAACATATCCAAACCTCCTCCATCACTTATAAATGTTTTCGATGTACTCCTCTTGTCCCCGCAGGTTACAACATAATCGTCGTGCTTTATCCTATTCCTGCTTTCACTCGCGGTAGGACCACAGATCCATACGTGTCTCAACGCGCGTCACACCATTAGATTTCAGTACCTCCCTCATCGGCTCGCGTGATCCCGTAGCCATCGTATCTGCATCAGTCGACTCCTTAGCACGGCGAAATGCTATCGCGCTTACGAACGAGAGCACGCGTTCAAAGGAACTCAAGTCTGAAATACGCCGTTCATGGCATACGATGATTGTATGTGTCTATATTATGGAGGCATGTGCATGAGCTGTGACGTCACGATGTTGCAATATCACGGTACACACTTCGACAACGGGCAGAATTATATTGTTTTACCCCCGCTATTCCTATTTTTGTCATGCGGCCACAAATGCCCGTCTGGTGAATAGGAAGCACAAGCGTCATGGCGAGATCAAATGCCGAGCCAATGAGCAGAACTACCCAAAATTCTGCAGGTGCGTTTCCCTTTTGCCCATGCAGTTTGGCTGCTGTTTTTGAATTAGGACATGGCGGCATGTACACTTTCGGGTATTCACATGGACTACAATACGAATTATCAACAATATTTGCTTACACAGGCGAAAAGTTGCAAGTGTCGTAAACCAATGTTGATGTGATATGAATGTACTGGTCTGGTGGCAGTGAGTAGTGCTCGCTCGTTGTGCGCACAATCTGCTGTCCTTCAACCCTCCTGAATGGTGCGTGAAGATGTCTAACATCCAGCCCTCTGCTGAAATCGAACATACTTGTGTCCTCTGCAGCAATTAAGTTTACTATATCCGTATTCATAGCAAGTAACTGAAGTGCCATTTTTCTGCTGTGCCATGGCCCTGAAAGGCGTGAGATGATGGTGGATATGTATGTTGAAATGCGCTAAGTAAGAGTATATGACGACCAAATCAGCTCCCGTAAGCTCACAGCTTGTTGTGCAGTATATTGACATCTCGCATGTAGTAACCGTCGAAGGGCAGAGCAAAGTGTCACCGTTGAGAGAGATTTCAACATTTCGACCTTCTGATGCTGAATTTCAAATTCACCCTTATGGGCAAGTCCAATGCCACCATCAGCTTTACGATGGGGATGGGACCTGGTTTTGATTGAATCACCTGCGCAGTTTATTATAGATGATATCGCACAGCGAATGAAAATTTACAAAACAGATTCAAAATTAAATCGTGTAAGCATATAAGAGCGAGTTCTGGTACCTTATCTAGTACGAGCGTGCAATGGTCGCGCCCCTAGAGAATATAGGAATCCAGACGGCGAAGGTAAGAATTCCCGAATCTATTTGCCAGATGAAGTTTATTGACTGCAACTGCTCTAGTATTTCAATGGTACGTGGATTTCATGCAGGCCTTTACACCATTCTTATCCTGAATATTTGCAGTGGCCGGTCTGGGACTTTTGGTAGGTCTACAAGCCATGAACGATATCCCCTCTTATGCTTCATAGATTTTTGATTATTTCTTAACGCTCGAACCTGAAGTGAGCATTTCTTTGTCGAGTTCGAACATCTCTTGACGAATGTTACAAGATTCGATGGACATGGAATAGGCGCTGGAACGTCACTCGTATTCTCTTTGTAATTTCACGCTATATGGCCTTTGTAGCAGCTGCCATGACTTCATACGGTGAGCGACTATCCGTATCTCCTGGTACATGACATTGACGAGTGACTAGCTGTCCTTGCTACACGAGCGAACGAGAATGTTAGTGTGTCTTATTTGTGTGGTTGTTGTATGAACTGAAGGACGACGAATACAGTGCTCGCGCTTCGGCTCGGCTTCAAATGGTGATCGATATCCTCAAGAGTCAGCGTCTTGTCACTGATTTCACTACAGCAATTCATATCATCAGTATTGTAGCTGCTGAAGGTTCGCTCCATTCTTGTAGTGTCTTCTGGGCCTTATATCTCTCATAGGTCTTCTGATTATTCGTACATATGCTTTCTGGAAACAGAGCAAGAAGCTTTTGGCAGTGTTACTGGTCTTGGCAGCAGTGCGTTTGTCTGGTCATGCATGCTCACACTCATCGTCTGTTGATATCACAATGTAGATTTGCATTGCGTGTGGTGTCGGTCTCACAGATTTTGTCGGTGGCCTACTAGCGGTGCCCGTAAACCCTTCAGGTGGGTTTGCATTATTTTTCTTTCCTTATTGTAGACGACAAATGCGCTTTTTCAAGCTCCCCCTACAAGCAACTGCACTTTTCAAGCGGGTCGGAGCAGTGCCATTCAATATGGCTTTCTCGCGGCCTACGAAATATGTAAGGATATCTCATTTCCATTCCATCGCAGCGCAACTTTTTATTCCAATTCACCTAGTGCTGTTGTCTTTAATGGTGTTCAAGAGATATGAGGACTACAGAGATTCTGACAGTCATCTGGTGAGAGTAGTGTTCCAGGGCGGAGTGTGGTATCTGGCTCCCATCATTGGTGCGGTGACCTTTTGTTCAATTTAATATGTCTTGTGCTGAAGCGTTTCTCCCAGCTGTTTCTGTGGCCAATGCACTAATTACAGTTCTGGTGCCGGTAGGTTGCATGGTGCATCTACTCATTTGACAAATTTGCTAATTTTGGGCAGCAATCATACAACGAGATGCTGGACTTGTGCGTGGCAATTCATTCAGGATGGTTCAATAAAAAAACTGATGCATCATAACAGACCACAACTTGTCCTCCACAGTATCTTGGCGTCCCGTGTGCTGTTCAGTCTGCGTAAATGTGACGAGGAAATCGATGGGACAACATTACAGATGTCGACATTTCGTCCACTTTAGTACAATAAAAGGCATATCTCACTTGGACTTGGTTGATTATCCTACAGTCACAGTGGCCGTATGCCCAGTAAGGACGTATACGCAGTATAAAACAGATCTCGCCTATCAAGGGCAACCAAACTGCAGGAGACTGTCATGAATCATGATCATCTGTCGTCATCTGATTTCCCTGCCCTGCATCTTCGTTGTCCTCATCTAGACTGCTCTTCACCTCTTCCAGCGAAATCGTTGATGGATCCGCATCCGTCCAGTACTTCTGATGTGACAGAAGGAGCCCCTGATGTGCTCGCAGGAGACGCTCATAATCTGCCAACTATGCCGCGTGTTAAGCAGTCATATAGACCCTGCAAGTGTGACGCTTTGCAAAGAGGGACATGATGCGTGCTGTACCAGGGTCACCGTCTGGCACAGGTCCTCGGGAGCGCCAGGTGTCCTGGCGCAGTAGCAGGAGTCCTGGTCCGTAGTCGGTAGTCCTATACTATGTTGTCATAGTCGGTCCTCGAACCGTAGCCTCCCGCTACAGAAGTTTGGCCTTGATTTCCCTCGCAGTCCGTGCCTGTTCCAGTGCCACCATGGCGCGAGGGTAGTTGTCAAAATTAGTTTTGTCATGTAGTGCATCGCAGCACGATAAGCAAGATGCTTGTACAATGCAAAACATCTCCCATTTTCGGGAGCTATGACCTACGAGTAAGGCGCTTATGTTGCACGAGGTACGTATACCTGAGAATGATACGGTTGTTGCTGGCAGTCGTTCGATTGGGAACTGAGGCATGTCATGGACATTGTGCCGGGGGTTGCCGGTAGGACATGAGCAGCACGTAGCAGAGGCGGGCAGGAGTGCCAGGGGTCTCAGCGCACATAGACAGGTACGACACGTTGTAGCAGCATCGTCATCATCCTTAGCTCTCTAGAGCATCTTTGGTCTTCATCCTCTCCCGAGCGCAGGGCTAGAGTCGGGTCCAACATGAAATACAGACGACGCAGTGCGCCATATTCTGGCATGCCGTCACTGAAACGTCGCAGGACTCTCGACACAACAGTTAGACACGCCGGTGAATGACTCGGAAGCCTCTTTCTATTCATCGCAATTGCTGACCTGGTATACATTAGAAATACATACTTTATGAATTACTCTATAGTGCCCCAATCAGACCATGGATGGTAAACTGTCATCAAAACTTGGCAGTTCGCCGACCGTCCACCGCAAGCTCTGGATTAATGTGAGGCCGTGCTGAGATACTGCAAGAGAAGATCGCAGGATAGCTGAAGCAACGAAACTGTTAGTGACGAGAGGAAGGAATGACATGAAGAAGTCACCGAACCAGTCACGTGATGAACGTGGGAGTAAAGCTAATCACTTTGCCCTGGTCATCTTTAACAGAAGAAATATCCAATGTGGCCAACATAGTCACAATGGCAGGCCGCACGAAGGCATCAGCAGTGTACCGCCCTGATCAAAGTCCATATGCGAGCGAATCTTTTCAAAGTTCAAAACACTTAACATACACACGGGCCAAAGCCGAAAATGTATTGTGCGAGATCATCGTTTGTTAACGCGCCATCGACGTCGATGAGCCTCTCTGGTATGAAACGAGATGCGTCGGGGTACCGCTTTTCATTCCGTGTGATGCCCCTGGAATCAGTGTCACGAAAGCTGTGAAGAGCATATTGGACCATGTATTGGCATGATGATCGCGCCTTATGTACGACATTATAAGTGATCGTTGTGTTGATAGGACAAAAACAGCGAACCTTTTGGAATGAAATAGCCATCGTATGTGTCATCACTCGAGGTAGCGTGTGGTATGCCTATAAAATCGGTTTCAGTACAGGCCAGATCACTCGGCGGAAAAGAATACCAAGGGGTGAAATGGGCTACCATCGTAAAGTCTCTCGCAAAACTGCATCAATGTAGGGTAGTGATGCTCTGTCCTCTAACGTTGGCAACCGATCTTTTCCAACCACTGAGTTGATTTTCGCTTGTGCGCGTTTCTGGAAATCTGGATATAATACCATAGCCAAAACAAAGACCATCCAAGTTGCCTCAGTCTGTCACGAGGATAAGCAACGGATAACGTGGTGGAGCTATCCGCTTACGCTGACATGAAGCTGTGTGATATTAGTGTATGTCGGAAGCATAACATTGCTTGTAAAAATGCCGATATCGTAGTCAAATACCGCTGGCATCACAACAGATAGACAAGAATCTGCGAACAGGTAAATAGCGGTTCAATTTGTAAAAACCATTTGCTGACACTGCAAAGTGGCCATGATAATGTTGAGGGCCATCAACTAGGTTGACGACCATCTCATGAGCCCGCCTGATCTGCATTGGGCGAAACTTCACTGCAGACTCGGGACGGAAAGTTGGGTGGAAGAGTCGTCAGCAAAGACGCCATTCATTGCCATCACCGCTGAATCCAAAGTTGACCGAAAAGCCATATCTGCAAGAACCTTAAACTGGTTGAATATAAGAATACTGAAAGAACGCACGGCTTGAGTGTGGCTAAGTATATTCGATCGGAGTAAATCTGAAAACGCTTGTCCAATAAGGCTTCTGCAATGTGCTCAGAATTGACCACGACGATTTCCTAGTCTAGAATTCGCACGAAGACCAAGTCCACTGGTGTAATAATTTGCAGCACATATACCCTATACTATCTGTTCACGTACCATACGCAGCAACCCGTTCGGTAGAAGTCAGCCAAGGCTCCTGAGAGTCGACAGATAAGACGTTCCCCAACAGTGGGAGCGGCACTGAGCCAGGAGGAAGAGAAGGGTTATGCTGTCGCTTCTTGATGAATCGCCTAAGTGCCGTGACAGCGGCAAAAGAAAGAGAAAAGCCAGCGAGGATAGCAAAGTGACCATGAACCGCAGGGACCATGATTCAAGCAGTGGGTTAGTAAACCATATATGATGCAACCATCCTTATAACCGTGGGGATGCAGTAAATCATCGTCGATTATGCAACTCGGTGATGTGTCTCCTATCGCTCTCTATATATATATTGCTTCTCGCTCAAATTACATCGACTTCTGTGTGGGCGGCGAATAATCTGGAGAGATCCGATAATCATAGAAGGATAAGACATACACAAGATGTGAAAAAGGTATAAGATCGAGCAAGCGATATGCATCCGAGCGTCGTGTTTGAAGGCAAGCAGCTTGGTTATCTTTGCATTCCAGAATTTTGCTGCGTCCTCATAGTGTCCGCCGCCCGTCGCAAATTTTGTGTCATCGAGTGAATAGATCACCACCCACGCAGACATATTCAGGCAGGTGCATAGCACCTTGTACCCGATCGACTCTTGATCCTTACTGGTCTGGGAGGACAATGGACATGGTCAGTGTTCGATGACCACCACAGATCTTGACTATGTGTGCGAGCGAAGCCCACAAAATAGTCGAATGAGAGGGTTTGTCTGGCAGTGATTTATAATGCCTCTACAGGCCTATCTTTCGAGATGGTCACAAGAACTGGTCAAAAATGCAGACAACTCATCTTGTCGCCATCGAAAAAGCCTGGCAGTACTCGGCAGTGATACTTGCCAAGCTTGGCTGAACCGTGTAACATCGCTTTAGGATGTTGAAGTTAGAACGGTTTGAAAAAAGTCACATGCATACATTCATTAACAACTTTTCAGCTAGGACCTGCAACTTGAAATGGGAGATCAGCATATTTGGAAAGCTACACCTATGTGAGTCCCAGGCCACCCAACAAACAACACAACAAGGTTCTCAAGCACACCCTTAGGCCTGGAAACAATTCGCCAACAGTTGCTCGACAAAACACCGACTGAAACATGTCCGTACAATTCGGATAACGTGCTGGACGCAATGGCTGATACTGCCCAGTGTCTGAATGTGGTTTGAACCTGACCAATGACAGTCTGGTTCTAGGACAGTACCTACTGCGACACCATCGAACGTGACCGAGCTGAAGTATCATGATGGAAGTTCTTGGACCGTAAATTCGCACCTTTTTCAGAAAATTAAAATTTATTTTTACATAACTTATAAGTATCATATTTGGAATTTCAGGACCGTCCGTCCTCACGGATTCACATTAGGCTGTACTCAGCGATAAGCTTACCGCGTACTGCCTCCGGCCCCCGTCGAATGAATCTCAAAATAAACTGCATCTGCGCCATACAACGCAACCTCTCGACATAAAAGGATTGGCGAGAAATGCACGAATACGGAGTCGATTCGTCGAAGACCACTGCAGTACATATTCCACGTATCACATTTTCTTTGCAATGACCTCAAACAATCTCTTTTAAAACCATCCTACGCGACTACTTTCAGTGGCCGACAGGATCTCACGCTCTCTCGCACAGCCTCGGTCGACTCCTTAGCATGGCGAAATGCTATCACGTTCATGAACGAGGCCACGCATTTAGAACTCGACTCTAAAATATACAGTTCATGATGCATACGATTGCATGTCTTCATCGAGGCATGAGCTGCAGCATCATGATGTTGCCATGTCATGGTACACACTTCAACGATAGAGGAAGCCAGATAGAGATATATGGTCATACTCCCGCTATTCCGATCTTGGTTACAGAGGCACATCTGATTGGAAAGCACAGGCAGATGGCGAGATCAAGTGCCAAGCCGATGAGAAGAACTAACCAACATTCTGCAAGTGCGTGGCAGGCTCACCTTTCGTGAAGAACACTGCGTCTGCGAAGCAATTCATGAGACTGGGCTACTCGTCGTGTTATGATGGTATGATGACCTTTGCCCGTTGCCATGTTCCCTGCTTGCGCGGTTTGACCGTCGTTCTTGAATTGGGACACGGCGGGACGGACAAGTACTTTCGGTTATCTACATGGACTACGATGTGAACTATCAATGATGATCTTTGGGTTGCAAAATCAATGTCGATATGATATGAACGTGCTATCCACGTAGACTACAATGTGAATTATCAATGATGTTCATCAGTTTGTTACACGGATGAAACCCTTCTTTGAGTATGATACTAGTATGTTTCAAGTGAAACCAAACAAATCGGTTGAGAAATGGTGGAGATCGTGTTTCGGACTGCTAGTATATACTAGTGTGACTATCCGTTACTTTTCGTGATATGAGTTGCGACTCACGTAACCTACTAGGCCACCGTGCCACCACATCAGTTTCACGTTCTATAATTTGTTTTGATCACCTGCAGCTGTGCATTTGATTGGAATTTGGCACAGCGAATGAGTTGGATCAAACTAAAATCATGTAAGCGTATAAAAGAACGAGTCCTGTAACTTTATCCACATAGCGCGAGCGTGCGATGGCCGCACCCATAGTCAATACAGGAATTCAGACGTCGAAGGTAAGAATTCCCCAATATATTTCTAGATCAAGTCTATTGACTGCAATTACTCTAGTATTGCAATGGTACGTGGATTTCATACAGGGGTTAGATTACACCATTCTCATCCTGAATATATGCAGTGGCCGGTCTAGGAGTTTTGGTAGGTCTACAAGTCATGGACGATATCCCCTCTTATACTCCGTAGATTTTTGACTATTTCTTAACGCTCGAACCTGAGGTCAGTATTTCTCAGGCTTCATACAGTTCAAACATCTCTTGACAAATGTTACAAGATTCGATGGACATGGAACAGGCGCTGGAACATCACTCGTATTCTTTTTGTAATTTCACGCTACATGGCCTTTGCAGCAGCTGGCATGACTACATATGGTAAGCAGCTACCCGTATCCACTGGTACGCAACATTGACAAGTGACTAGCTGCCATTGCTACACGAGCGAACGAGAATGTCAGTGTGTTTTATTTATTTGGTTGCTGTATGAACTGAAGGACGACGAATACAGTGCACAAACTTCAGCAGGGCTTCAAATGGTGATAAATATCCTGAATATTCAGCATCTTTTCACTGAATTTTACTGCAGCAATTCATATCATCAGTATTATAGCTGGTGAAGGTTCGCTCCATATATGTAGTGTTTTCTGGGCCTGAAACTTATCTCTTTTTTATATAGGTCTTTTGATCATTCGTACATATGCGTTCTGGAGGAAGAACAACAAGCTCTTGGCAGTGTTGCTAGTATTGGCAGTAGTACGTTGGTCTGGTCATGCATGCTCACACCCATCGTCTGTTGATATCACAATGTAGATTTGCATTGCGTGTGGTGTCGGTCTCACAGATTTTGTCGGTGGCCTACTAGCGGTGCCCGCAAACCCTTCGGGTGGGTTTGCATTATTTTTCTTTCCTTGTTGTAGACGACAAATATGCTTTTCAAGCTCCCCCCACAAGCAACTGCACTTTTCAAGCGGGTCAGAGCAGTGCCATTCAATATGGCTTTCTCGCGGCCTACGAAATATGTAAGGATATCTCGTTTCCATTCCATCGCAGCACAACTTTTCATCCCCATTCACCTAGTGCTGTTGTCTTTAATGGTGTTCAAAAGATATAAAGACTACAGAGATTATACCAGTCGTCTGGTGAGAGTAGTCTTCCAGGGCGGAGTATGGTATCTGGCTCCCATCATCTGTGCGGTGACCTTTTGTTCAATTCAATATGTCTTGTGCTGAAGCCTTTCTCCCAGCTGTTTCTGTGGCCAATACACTCATTACAGTTCTGGTGCCGGTAGGTTGCATGGTGCATCTACTCGTTTGACAAATTTTGCTAATTTTTGGCAGCAATCATATAACGAGATGCTGGACTTGTGCGTGGCAATTCGTTTAACGTGGTCTAATAAAATCACTGATCCGTTGTGGCAGGCCACAACTTGTCCTCCACAGTATGTTGGCATCCCGTGTACTCTTTAGTCTGTATGCAAGTGAACAGGGTGAATTAGATGAGACGACATTACAGATATCGACATTTTGTTCAACTTAGTACAATAAAAGGCATACCTCACTTGGACTTGATTGGTTATCCTACAATTACAGCATGTCCCGTCAGAACGTATACGTAGCATAAGAGATCTCGCCTATCAAGGACCACCAAACTGGAGGATACTATCACGAAGCATGATCATCTGCCGCTCCATCTGATTTCCCTGCTCTGTATCTTCATCGACCTCATCTATGTTGTTCTTCACCTCTTCCAGCGAAATCGTTCCTGGATCCGCACCTGTCCAGTACTCCTGACGGGACAGAAGCAGCCACTTACGTTCTCGCAGGAGACGCTCAAGATCTGCTAACGTCACCCAACCATGCCGAGTGTTATGCAGCCATATAGATCCCGCGAGTGAAACGCTTTGCAAAGAGGGACATGATGCGTGCCACCTTGACGCGAGGGTAGCCGTCAAAGTTGTGTCGTGTAGTGCATCGGCTTTATTTCGCGACATCAGGGTCAACGACCTGAGGCATTCGAAGCCAGAGAGGAATTCAGGAAAGGCTTCGAGAAGTTCCTGTAGATGCTTGGAGCAAATGTTGTATGTAAGTAGAAGATGGCGCACCTGCGAGACTACTCCATCACTCGAGTAAAAGGCAAACGAATTCAGTTTTGGTAGATTCTTTGCAATCGCTTTGAATGCTGCAAGTGCACTTGTTGTGTCGCTTAGACGGGTGATGACCTGCAGTGCGGTCAATGGGCCGGTAGAATAGGAAAGGATGTTCGATGCAGTATTGAGGATATCGTCTTTGAAAAGCGCTTGATGCAGCAAACAGAGTTCCACTTCCTTAATTTTTCGATTTGGAACTACTGCAGCCAGTACCAGAGGAGATGCAGAGACCCTTGTAAGCTTTGTGAGAGTGTCGCTAGGCAGAACCATGTCATTCACGAATTTTCCGCCGAACATGGCATTGCGCAGTTCCGTCTGCTCTGTAATTAATTTGATGAAGTCCTTATCCCAGTCGAGTGTTGTAGTGAGAGAACGAAGTCGAAATGAACATCCATGCAAATATTTTGCGTAAGGGCCGTCGAGGAGAATTGTAAGATCGGTGAGCGAAGACGCGTTTAGCAAGGCACGACGCAGCAGGTTGAAGTAATTGAAGAAAACGTCATAATGTCGAGTAGCATCAGCCAAGATCAGAGTACGAGCACAGGATGCAAGATGCGGGTACGATGCAAAACATCTGAGGCATGGTATGATCATGTCCTCGGCAGGTTCGACGTTCCTGTAAATCACGCGCTGGGAAATGAACCGGAAGCTTTGGGATATGATTGCCGTGTTCACCAGGTCCTTATTCCCCAGGTATTTGAGTATGTGATGTATGAGTTCGGAAGGGATGGAAAGGACTATGGTACCTGTGTTAGAAAACAGTCAAACAGTCAGATTCAGGTTTGCTAGACGTACCACCACCAGGCCTATCCTGAGATCGATCGGAGTGAGTCTCAGGACGATCCACGCCAAATTTCTCCTCCATCGCGGCAGAGAATATTTCTGGTGTGCTTTGCATGCTTGTGTGATAGTATCTGCAGTTTTGATTCCAAAAAACCACATCATCATCCTGATAATCTGATGACATAATGTCCATATCAAGACGTATTGATGGCATAGCTAACGTGATTCTGAACCTTTGCCCTCTCACTACTATGAACTCCAGGTCGTAGTTTTCACTTCAATTCAAATAATTAGAATAATATTTGCGGCATATGGCTACCTCTCCGCGACGCTCAAGAAGACGCTTCTCTTCCGCATCCATTGGTGCGACATGGAATGCGCAGTTTTCACCACTTTCCACACCAGTTTCGCGAGGTCGCCGCAGAAGGTCCTCATCCGTCGACTTTGATGATGATGTTATTCGCGGTTCAGACGTAAAGGGAGAGAAAACGATAAATGCACCACTCGGTGAACAGGACCTTGAATGCGAGAGGATGCTTGAACCCGAACTCGAAGTCCATCCATTGACATATGCATCACTCCCTACAACTCCTATATTGCCGTCTCCGCCTGCCTCTCCACCTCCGATAGCCCGGAGTCAAGAGCTCCCGAAAGACCAGCCTTTATTTTCTTTATGGGACTACCTATGGGAAGAGCTTCTCGCGACTGACTTTGACTCGCACCAGGAGTTGAAGTGGGAGAGGGTGAGCAATTTCTTGAGTATTCCTCTGGCAATGGAAAAGGTGCGTAGAGATCCATGCGAGTGACATGCGGTGCTCATGAGGCGTAGATTATTGGTTTTGGCTTCATACTTTGTTTAGACTCATTCCTCTATACTTTTACGATACTACCCATCAGGTTTGCACTGGCGACCATCCGATGTTTCCTGAATTTTTTCAAAGTCTCCAAATTGCCTCTCCCACCATCACAGAAAGCTGACATCATTCGCATGATGCTGCTTGTGGTCTCCATCATGGTGTTGATTCCGCTCACGGATGCCAGTAAGATCTATCACTCCATACGCGGACAAGACACTATCAAACTATATGTAATATTTAATGCATTAGAGGTACGTTCGTTTATACCTCGGTTCAACCGGTGCACATGACCAGACTTCCACTGTTCTAGATCGCTGACCGCTTGTGCGCATCGATAGGGCAGGATATCCTTGACTGCCTATTTTCCCGTTCGACGCTCGAGGTACTTTCTCGTCGAGTGCCGGTTACGTCTAACACGCTTCGCCCATTCGTGTTTTTTGGGCTAGCTACTCTCTACATGGGTCAGTATTTGTCAACAGGCCTTTATATCGCGCCATTAACATTGTTTTAGTTTGCCACTCATTAGTGATGATTTACCAGTTGCTATCTCTCAATGTGGCCGTCAATGCATATGACCACGCACTCCTAACTCTTCTCGTCTCGAATCAGTTCGTCGAGATCAAAGGAAGTGTCTTCAAGAAATTTGAGAAAGACAACCTCTTTCAGATCACATGCGCGGATATCGTGGAACGGTTTACGCTCTCACTCATGCTTCTCATTGTTGCATTTCGCAATTTAATCGAGCTGAGTGGATCTGAGTTCGACTTTACAGGTGGATTTGCCCTTCCAATGAGCTTTGGTTGGTTCATGGGCAATAATATCTTATGGACCATATCCTACGTAGGTTATTGAGATACTGCACCCAACCCCGCTTACGAAGCTCGATCAGCCTGTTGTGACTGTGATGGCATCTGAGATCCTCGTGGACTGGCTGAAACACGCATTCATCTCTAAATTTAATCACATACGACCATCTGTATATGAACGATATACAGATGTGCTCTGTCGTGATTTGGCTAGTGGGAGTGCTATAGGGCGCCTGGGTGCTCGAAAGGTCTGGCGTTTGGCTTTGACTCGTAAATGCATTCATTGACCGAATGCAGCATAGCTATGTTGACCAATCACCATTAGTGGCCCGCCGACTTGGCTTTGCCTCCCTTCCGCTTGCAGTTGTCATTATTCTAGTTGGTCTTCAGTCATTAACTCTCGTATTTTCTCTTCGCTTTGAAGATGAATGGGGCTGGGATGCTCTCATGGATATGTCAAATGCCGAGGTCGTACATTTACTCAAGTGGGCCGTGATGGGGGTGGCATTTTGGTTATGGTAGGATTTCTTTTGTTGTCATAGTTTCATGAAAGCTGACTCTGTCTAGTTTTCTCGCTTTAAAAGTTCTCCTTGGTGTAAATCTTATCTCATATGCGACGCGTCGTCGAGCAGGCATGGAGGCTCGCGCTGCTGCGGACACCATCAACGACTTTGGGCGAGATCCTATAGGGGAAGGTAAGGAGGAGCGCGAGTATAACAAGCAGCTCAAGAAGATGGTGGACGATTGGAGAGACGACGCTGTACGAGTAGGTGAGATGGGTGAGGGGCGCATGCGTGGTGGTAATGGACAAGGCGGCGGCGGTGACAAGAAGCGGGTGCCCCTTGAAGAGTTGACTCGCTTTACAATGGTGAAGCGTATCTGGTGATACAAGAATGACAAGAATACTTCTTTGATGTTTCTGCCGGATGTGATAAACCGACTGCACTTGAAAATTACCATCTAAGTAAAAGCGTATGTGCGTTAATCAGACGATGACTTCCTTCGAATGGTGCATAATTTTTATTTCATAAATCATATGCATACGAACATACATAACATATACGAAGAAGTAGAACAGCACCAAATCCCTTTCTGCGCAAACTACCTCCGTCTTCGCAAGTTCACCGATGTACAAGATCCCTGCTAGTCTCCGGAACGATACACATTGGGTCGACCGCGTCAACGATGCGGCGGCGATGGCCACCCGCGAGTACATCGAGAGGACGACCTTGGGCAACGGCCGTCTCTATGTTCTTCATAAATTCCTCCTGGAAGTAGTGCGGATCGACGATATCGAAACGAATCGGGCGCAGGTGCTCTGGAGTACGTTCGCTGCGAAGAGGCGCTATAGGATATTTATTGATCATTCCAAGGATGACCTCTGGGTCCTGCTGCCCATAAAATTCATGGTAGTTTCTGTGAGGCCGGGAAGGATGTCCATGGTCTGGCACAGCAGGCACTGGTATGGCGATATGGGATGGGACATGAGGAATGTGTACGCGTGAGCTATGTGCAGAGCACGAGAGTACTGGACGTGGAGAGTGGGTGGTAGGAACAGGGGTGTACGAGCGACCAGTGCTCGACTTAGCGGGAATACGTTCTGCTAGTCTGCCACTGCGAGTATTTTTGTCAGGAATCTGCAGTATATCTGCCGAAGCTTGATCAACGGTGGCCTCAAGCCTCTGCGTTCTGCGGGGAATGGAGGGGCTGGCTTGCTGGCTACTTGTACGGGAATTACGGACAGGCACTTGGGGCCCAATAGCCTTTGAGTTCAAAGAAATCGTTCTGAAACCGCTACGAGGGAGCCCCTCGACTGGTTCAGAGGAATGGGGAAACTTGGCCAGCAAGTCCCCACGCGTGTTTAAGTCCGTGCGAGTTGGTTCATGGTAGTAGGTATGTTGCGACAGTTTGCCATGATAGATCTCGAGTATCCCTGGAGCTTGCTCGATGTATACGATGTCGGACTTTTTAAGGGGGGTCTTGCCACGGTATACGGGTTTGGGATCAACACGATGCTCACACGTCCTCCCTTCTAAAGAAAGGAGGTATGGCATTGATTTGGAGTGCTTAAGCGATGCCGCCTTGTCGTCGTTGGACCTGAGGGGTATTGATTACAATGAGTGGAACCTGAAAACGGTCGACTCACTTTTGGAACATTTTCTTGAACGGATTCATGATCGACATGGGGGAAAGGGATGTAAAGTTGCAAGGAATGTGAGGTAGTAGTCTGTCTGGCGGTGGAGAATGTCTGCAATTCAATATATATAGGTTGTACTACTGTGGACGCACCATGTCATCTATCCACAACCACAAAGTCGAAAACGATACAAGTGTGGATGCTCTAGTGGATGCTTTCATTGCCCACTTATAATCACATCAATGGCATTGACGTCGCCTCATTTGTACCACAAAGGTAGAATATGCAACGACCAACCGATGGTCCAGCACAGTTGCCACAGGCCAGCTCAATGAATGCGTGGCGCGCCCTGCTCGTTATTTCTCGAGAGCTCGTAGCTTGTGAGCAATGGATACGCGATAGAAATGACTGAAAATGACGATCAGCACGCTGACTCGGATACATGGGACGCCAGGATGTGTAAAGAGACGCTAAAAAGAACAAGTGGCTTCCTCCTTCAACTGTCTCACTTGACAAGACAGCTCGGCATACCTTTAAAGCGCACTGCACCCGATACCCGACCAACTACGGTTTAGTCCAAGCTGCTCAACATCAAGATACATGGAGTGCATTCGGGCTGGCATCTCAAGTAATCTGAACTTGATGTAAATAGTCAAGCAATTAATTTCAACGGAATTACGCACACGATCATGATCACTATGGCCTCCGATACGTGTGGTGGTCATAGCCCTTATATTGTTGATTCCTAAAGTGTCAAGATACTCTAATTCGCATCGCCCGCTCCAAGGCACGGAGGAGTAAGAGCTTGAGGAACTGTGGAGCTGTGGGGCTGTGACAATATTTATTGGCGCGGACGTGCGGAGTCTAGCTATAGTAGGTGCAGTAGCTCGGAAAATGTTTCGTCTCCGATAATTTAATGCTGTGCAAGTTTGCTCACGTGCACGTTGAATGATATGGAGGGATGACATCATATTTCCTGTTTGCACTGGTTAACGTCATGCGAGCTTGGCATATGCCAGTGTGACCCGCAGCGCGCGCAGCTGGACTTGAAAGCCGATAAAGGTCGCTTTCATCGCACATAAAGTTCTATTCATCCTCTCTCCGTTAGACCATCACAATGGCAGCAACAGGCGCGCTTCCCGGTCTCTTTTTCTGCTTTTCAGCAATGCTTCTCCTCATTTTTGTACGTTCCTACATCTAATCTTATCATCGTTATCATGTTTTTGACAGTGTTTGTCGTTGACAGGTTTCTGTATCATCACCAACGTGGAACAGCATATCCTTTCTTAATGCCGACCGATACGCCTTTGGTGTATTCGGTTATACGGGCTCCAAAGTTCAAGTTGGTTACTACTTCCCTCTACCGGGAGACATCAACACAGGAATTCTTCACAGTCTCACCTTCGTTCTCATCCTTTACCCAATTGCCGCTGGTCTTTCCGGTCTTGCATTCCTCTTCGGAGTGTGTGGTGCAGGATATCATAGGGCCGGTACCGTCTTTATGACTTTACTCGCTGGACTTGCGACACTGTGCACTTTGGTTGCATGGATCATCAGCATGTCTTTATTCGGTACCGTCAGAAATCGCTTGAGAAGCGAAGGAATCAACGCGAATTGGGGAAATGCGAACTGGCTTGCGCTTGGCGCGCTAGTTGCGCTGCTTCTAGGCTCCTGCACCGCGGCATGTGGAATATTTGGACACTACCGTGACAGGCGTTCGAGGAGGTAGTTCATGAATTGTGATGTTTTTCAAGAAATATTCTGAGCGATCGATATGAAAGGATGATGTAATCTTTGACCCCACATGCTACTTACCATTCGGATGGACTCACCCGTTATGCTTATTCAAATGTGTACTTATAATTCCCCATAGTTTGTCCTGTAACGACGAGTAATGCAATCGAAATGTTGCCTCTACTCAAGCTCTAAGTCAAGTTTGTGAATATCATATTATACAGATGTTAAACAACGAGGGATATGATCGTCAGGTACAACGCACATCATGTGTAGCGTCTATCACTATGTGTCATCTTCGAGAACCAGCACAGATTTTCCGACATTGTTTCCAACTAGTAAATCAACAAGTGCCTCACCGACCTTGTCCATACCATGATACACATGTTCCAGATATTTCAATTTTCCAGCAGCCAAATCTCGTGGGACAGTATCGTGGAATTCATCCAGATACTTATCTGCCCAGTCGATCACAACCAAACCCTGCATCCTGCGTTGTGAATGAAAATTGAGAACCGTGGGCAAAGAGTCCATTCATTAGAACAGCTTACCTCGCTCGGTACCTGTTCAATAACCACAGGTTCTATTTCCGCTGTTAGGTGTTAAAATATCCAAGAGGAAACGTGCTCACTCGAACGCCATACGCCTTGTCCGCGCCCGAGTTGTATTGACTGATCATCCCGCAGATGATGATTCTGGCGTTGCAGGCTAAATTATCTATGGCAGCTTCGAGTGTCGGACCACCGACAAGGTCAAAGTATATGTCAATCGGGCCATGTGCATGGAGCTCTGCAGCGGTATCCGCAGTTTTGTAGTTGAAGACATGATCGGCTCCGAGTGATTTCACCAACGAGACCTTCTGGTCGCTACCACAAGATGCGATGACTTTCAGTCCTTGGGCCTTGGCAAGCTGAACCACCAGACTACAAAATGTTCAAGTAAAGCAACAACAGAGGATAGGATGACACGTACTGGCCTACAGCACCACACGCTGCAGATATATAAAGTGTTTCACCCGGCTTGGGGTTGCTAATGTCCTTGAGTCCATAATATGCTGTCTGTCCACTCATTCCAAGGGCTCCAACATAATATCGCCATGGGAGGTTGTACTTGTTGTCAAGGACTTGTAGACTCAAACCCTTCAGACCTAGCACGGCAGCGTCTATTGATGGGATGACGCTGTAGCGTTGATAGTCTACAATAACATAATCAAGAATAGGTGCCGCAAACCTTATCAGGGGTATACGCACGCAAGAATCCGTATACGTGTTGTCCGGCTTGAATCAAGGGCGTCTCACTTCGCAAGACCACAGCAACGCTGAAACCATTGATTCTGTGAAACCATCCAGTATCCGTCGAATTCTGATGTTTTCAAGTTGGCTTACGTTTCGCCAAGGGGGAATGCATCAATGTCTCCTTGGATGTCAACGGGTCGCATGCGATTGCGCATATAGGGGTCAAGACTGAAGGCAAGTGCCTTAACGAGGATACCTCCTTGAAGTGGTACATTATCAAGATCAATAGTCAGTGTATTGTCGACGATCAAACTTGTTCTAGGATTTGGCAGGCCATGAGGTATTTCGTTGAAAATGATACGCGGATTGGTTGTCATGATGGTACGAGGGGACCGTAGAGGCAAATTCCGGTGGCTATGAACCTTTCAGTGACTGTTCAGGGTGGAGAGATATTTGTAAGGCTGCTAAACGAGTCCGAATGGGAAAGTGAGCAGAGACGAGTTAGATACGAGACAAGTGCAAGGATAATCGAGACGAGTAGGGAAACGTTTGAGACGGAGACGTTCTAGGAGGCTTTTCGCTTGGAGCGGGGATCTGAGTATAGGATTCGCTATAGGTATGAGTGTACATGGATGGTAATATATACGTTTTCCAGCGGCAGACTAGTCCAGAATGGGTACCGAGAGCATGTGATGAAGTCGAAGATATCGGTGAAGGTACGGGGATCGATAAAGAGTAAAAAGTACGAAGGGGGATGTATCCACGTAACTTAACTCAGGCTCGGATGCGAAGAGTAGCGCTCTTGGCATCGGTTGAGTCACGTGGTCGTGCTATGAAGTCTTGGTCGGCGCGTAGAGGATACAGAATTCTTACATATCGTTCCATGAGAGTGCCAGTGTATTCACAAAGATGGGTTGAAGTTGAAAACAACAGTCGATTTTGAAACAAAAATGATACACAATTCCATTTTTTTGCATGGAGGGACAATTACATCTGTGTGGAGTCACTGTGGACGTGAAAATCAAAGAGAATGTTCAAGTTTGTGTCGATATTTGTGTACTGACCCAGAAAATCGATAGCCACGTATTGTCGCCGAGGCCATACAAGTACGACAAAGAAATCGTTATTTTATCAGGGTTGAAGAAGGATAAGTTCGTTCTAAAGAAGGATAAGTTTGTTCTGAGTCATAAGCTTTCACGAATCACGTCCGACAAGGATCATTTCGTCATCTCGAGATAGGTGAGCGATCATATCGTAGGAATGTCGCCTTTCATCATTGTCGTGTGGGTCCGTTGAATTGCTGTGGGAATGCCACTAGTACTGAGGTAGGGTTTGTGTGCACCAGGTAAGAAACGGTAGTCGTACGTCTTTGTCAAAACCATTAGGCTGAGATATCGAAGTATCGGGAAGACCCGAGCTTCCACCATGAGGCCTGAGGGCTGTAGAGGCATTAAACGAGACGTCCTGAATCCTAGGCCTGATTCGTGCGCGTGACCGGTCACCGGTCACCATCCTGGATTTGGTGACTGTCAGGATCAAGTCAGGATTCTTGGCCGAATACTCTGAGAAGAACTTAACGCTGTTCAAGCTATCGTTCATCCCAACTGTTCTCGATACCACCGGCACAATGGCACCCGTCCAGTACTTTGGACCAAGCTCTGACAGTCCGGTTGAGATTTTCTGCCATCTATCCTCGTGCAACTCTATCCGGAGAGTGTCGCAATTTCCGAGGGCGTCTCTAAAATGGCCGGGCTGGATAAAAGTTTGGGTACAAGTGGCGATATTCTCGTGGAGTTTGAAGATATGCAGGCGCCACCCGAGCACCCCGCCGGTCACATGCACACCCCGCTCCTGCCACCGCCAGGCGCTGCACAACACCACGCACGGGTCAATTCTACCCGGGCACTATCCAGTATACGATCACCATGCTATTTCTCGATCTTAGTACCTTGCTCCGTCGTACCAGCCTCTTGAATATGATATTATACAGCCTGAGCTACACTAGCTTTGTCCTCATTACATCTCACTGAATATCTCCAAGGAGAAGATGTGGGTGGGAAGGGGAATGAGCAGGTTATTTGGAAATTCTGGAAAGCTCAGACCGAGTGGTGTCTAAATGGAGGATACTATTGACACCATCTCCGGTAGCAATAGGCGGTCATAGAAGTAGCGAGGTGGCAGCTTGCCAGCAAAGAGTCGGGATATCCTTCCTCGAGACAAATCTGGGGGATGCTACAAGCAAATTACGAAGCTAATGGTTCTGCGCGTGTTTTATTTGCCCAGATACATTTGCGACATTTTTGATCAGTCACATTCACGGATACCTCAGTTACATCAGCAGCATACAGTCAGCCAATTCAAAATGTTTATCTAGTGGCTGGCTCCGCTGGAATTTGCCGAGTCTGCCGAGGGGTGCCCAGACCCGGTGACCCTGACGATTCACCAATTTCCAATTCTTCTGATGCCATCCCAAATTTGGCAGGTGTATAAGTTCACTGCATCTTGGCCTCGTTGAAGCAGGCCTTTCAGACTCGCGACATCCACATGCTGCGCAGCTTCAAGTATGTATATTCAGGCTGGATGCGCTGATTCTTCTCTTGAATGCGCAGGTTCAGAATGGCTATCCTTTCTGTTGTCGTTCTTTTCGGCCTGTTTGTGACCTCTACTTTTTTCCAAAGCTCGCCCCGTCCTCCGAGTCTGCAATGGGTGATGTCAAGCGACAATCCATTCCCATCACCAGTTGGTGGTGTTCCAATGACTTCTGACTTTTGGACATCGATCCTTTTCTCCTCATTGTATTTTTCGCTCATACCCATCTTCGTTGTGCGGCTATATAACAAGCATTCGCGAGTCATCGTGAGCATTAACGCAATCATTACAGCCATAGAAAGGTAAAAACAGCTCCCTCCTACCTTTATGCAAGTTGCCTCATGTTGCCTCCCCAGAACCATAATCTTCTCCCTACGAGCCTGGCAATCCTGCAGTCCAGTGGAAAGGATATCCCCGGCATTGACGACTTATATGCAAGTCTCGATCGCTTTACCATATATCTCCATAGCACACGACGTCGTGGCTCTTCTGCGCTGCATGTATGTAAACTCTACCAAGGGTCAAGCAAGTTTTACGGATCCGCAAGATTCACCCGTCGCTGCTTCGATGTCATCCTCTATGCATCCTCTTTCCCCGTTTCACAGTGCTTCGCTTCATCTTTCGGATGACATACATGACGACCCAAAAAAACGGGGTTTCTATCGCTGGGTTACCGATATGTTGAATTTGGGCTTCCTCGCTGCTACTATCCCAGGTATAATTGGTAACGCGCATTACCGTGGTGGAATGGATAATGAGAGCACAGCCAACGAGGTGATGATCACCAGGTGCATCAGATCTTCACCCGCGAAGCTCCATCTTACATAAACATCTTTGTCTAGATATATAAGTTCCGCCATCGCTCTCTTCCTCATACTTTTCGTGGCAGCCCTGGTCGTTCGCGCCCGAAAGCTACCCAAAGTGGAGCCGATTCACGTTACCCTACTTCTTGCCATCCTCGCTTGCAACGTAAGGATCCGCGTTTTCCGCTCTGTTCGTTTACATAATAAGTTTCCCCCGATGTACAGGCATCCTCTGCGATTTTCCGACTGTTGTTCATGTATCACCGGACAATCTCCCTTACATCGATGGCACCTGGATCAGGTAACACTCCTTTAGAAAAGGCAACGTTCTACATATTCCATATGCTTAGTGACTGGCTGGCCGTTGCTCTGCTGCTCGTTCCGAATATCAGAGCCATCTTTAAGACGGGCATGTGGGGGGACTGGAGAGCCATTGATCCTCCTCCGAAAGAACAGGAATGGGCCAGAAAAAGGAAGGAAGCCAAAGCACGAAGGAGTGGGCTTATCGTTTGATGCGCGGGTCGCACATGCAAGGACGTGGTATCTCGTTTATTGAACAACACTTATTATACGTATCTGAGTATCTGTATCATTTTTAGCTAGACTACTGGGCCCCGGTAATATTTATACTGAACACCAAATACCGTTGACTCAACAGTCGATGAATCGATGGAACATAGCTACATGTGTAATATTTGCAAAATGACGTATTACGACAACAAACTAAAATCATTCAAACAGCCTGCATCAGGTTGTATTGAATTGAATGCAGTTATAATCAAACGTTATCCCTAATCTTAAACAAGCACCTTAGGCGACATGTGGCGAAACTAATGACTGATGGAAAAAAAAACTAATGACATAAATGATCATGAGGAGCGTCATCCTTTACTATTTGCGCTTTGTGAAAGTGATATGAAGGTCGTGGGGGAGCGTTAGGGCAAAGGGGGAGAAGGCATTCTTCAAACCATCCTGATGGATTGAATCTGCCGGTAATGTCCACTCGTACTCCCGTAGCAACATCACGGTTAGGGCACGCTGCTCGTAGAGCGCAAAGTTACGAGCAGGGCACTGCCGAGGTCCAGAGGCGAAAGCAACCCAAGCATCCTTGAGACTCGAGCTTCCCTGGGTCATCTCGAGGAAGCGGCTGGGCCTGAAAACGTTAGGGTCACCCCAGACGTCATTGCGGTGATGGAGGGCGTAGATGTTGTAAATGAGTGAAGTGTTGAATGGAATGTAGTACTTTCCAAGGGTGGCATCTTCCGCAGTGATACGAGGGACGATATATGAGATTGGAGTGTTGATACGAAGAGCTTCGCGGATGCAGGCGTTGAGATAAGGCAACGACCCAGCGGAGAGGGTATCAACACTGGGATCAGAAGTAGGTCCAAGAATGCGAAGAGTTTCTTCGCGCGCCGCGGCTTGAATTTCTGGATGAATCGCAAAGAAGTAAATCAGAGTGGAGAGACCCCCCGCAGAAGTATCCTAACATATGTGCTGTGATTAATGTATGCTATCGAATGCAGCGCATTTGACTTACATGGCCAGCTATGAAGAGGACGACCATATTATCACGAAGCTCGTCCTCGGACATTGTAGGTTCTTTAAGCATGAATGTCATCATGTCATCTCCAGGGTCGGTGCGTTTTGCTTGAAGCAGCATTTGAAATTTGTCGACCAAGTCGTCCATGCGCTTGATGACTTTCCTGCGAGGGAAGACCTTCTCGAGGAAGGGCATGAGCAGGTAAAAGGGATTGGCAATATCGCGCATAATGCCATTGTACTCTTTGACGAACAAAGACTCGGTGTGAATGGCATCAAAGTCATGCCCAAGGACTGAAGACCCAACTGCATCGAGAGCAAAACGCTGCGCGAGGTCGGCAAAGTCGACAGTATGGGTGTCGTTCTTATCCGAGGGCGGGTTAATGACGTCAAAAAGATTCTTGGACAGGTGTGTGAACTGGTCCACAGGGATAGAGAGATTGAATGCGTCTCGGATGACCCTAGAATGTTTCTTCCACCGGTCACCATTTGTCATGAGGATGTTTGAGGCCCCGATGAAGCGCCATAACAAGAGACCATCGGAAGGTAACTCTTTCGGGTATAACAGAGGGTTCTCCAACATTTCAACCGCAAGCTGGATGAGGATAAATAAAAGCTTAGTGATAACACGAAATGTATACCTTATGATCAATAATGTGAACCATCCATCGGCCTAGCGCCCACACGAGAACAAGTCCTTCACCTCTCTCGTTTGCGTATGGCAGAATGAGGCGTTTGATGCGCACATCCTCGACCTCACCTGAGAGATAACTGATCAGAAGAGGGAAAATAGGCACACGAGGGAGATGGCGCAAGTGTGATGGCACGGTGGACAGTCGAAAAATCATAAGTGTGGCTGCAAGACTGGAAAAGGTCCACCAGAGTGTAGCAGGATCCATGACGAGGTGGTATAATCGAGATGTGAGGGGTTCTTGAGCGAACATACTTTTTATATCTTCAAGCATCACTCCAGGGGAGCTAGAAGATGGGAAGAGGGAGCAAGGAATGTGATGTCGTGATACTTCAACTTGATATTAACGTGGAGCAAGCGAGAATTCACATGTGTGCATGCACTAACGAAATCCGCAGTATCCAAGCGAAGTGAAGCGCTAACCCTCTGACAGACAGAATTGGGCAGCTAGCCTGAGTGGGGCAGAGATGGTCTTCCTATCCGAATTACCTGCTTTGGAAGATCAGTGGAAAGTAAAGCTTCTGTTCTGCCAGTCGTACATTCAATAAGCCTATTTGTTGGCCCCAGAAAATTGGCAAGATTTGTTTGTTGAAGTGCATACCTGAGGCACAGAGCGCAGATAAGTTGTGCTTGAATCATGATGCATGATGTACGATAGAAGCGAGTCTCTACAACACGGGTGCACTTGTTACATAAGGTGAAAAGTATATGTGAGCCCACAATCGACCATGTACTCACACTTCCTTTCTTGGCACTTATCAGGAACATGCCGTGAGCTGACGGCATTCTCTCTCTTTCTCTGTAACCACTCGGACCATTGTTATCATCAAATAATGACAATTGATTTTTCACTTTACTTGGTCACAGGCCGGGAGCTACTACCACCAGGAAAGGTCAGAGATACCCATGATTTCAAGCGTCATTAAAGCCGCTCCCTCGTTTTTAGGAATATCTGGAATCCTTGGAAGAGGTCTGGGCATCATTGATTCATTCTCCTTCGGGAGCATAAACGGCACGTGCTGATTGGCACCTCTGTTTATGCTAACTCTTCTAGGCCTTGCAAGGCGGTGTAACCGTTGTTCAGATCCGAGAAAAGAGGTCTGATACACTAGAAGTAAGAAGTGGTCGTTTGTTTCTTCATTCCCCTTTCAGACGATTTGCTCCAGTTCTTGGAAATTGCACGAGAGTCGAAGATCCTCTGTGCAAAATACAAGGTTCCTCTCATCATCAATGACCGTATTGACATCGCGCTCGCCATACAAGCCGATGGTGTGCATCTGGGGCAAACAGACATGCCAGTTCATGTCGCAAAAACTTTACTCCCCGCGGGTACTGTGATTGGTGTCTCTTGCAGCGATCCAGACCACGTGAAGAAAGCAATAGAGGACGAAGTTGATTATATTGGCATCGGTGCCGTCTGGAGTACGACAACTAAGAAGCTGGTTAGCCCTGTCGTTGGCGTCAGAGGGGTTGGCTCACTGCTCCAGGCTCTGGATGGCACAAACATCAAGGCCGTTGCAATCGGTATGCAGAAATGCATGCACTACATCCACTGTGATGTCTAAAGACCTGCTCCACAGGGGGGATAAATTCCACTAACGCTCTGAGAACTTTACATGGTTCTGTGTCAATCTCTGGACACAGGTTGGATGGTATCGCTGTGGTCTCCGATATTGTGGCATCCTCAGCACCCCGTTCCGCTGCTCAAAGGTTAAGGAATATCTTCGATGCGTGGGTTCACCATTTCGATGTGCAGAGTCGAGTGACCCAAGTGTACGATGTGGGGACCGTCAAGGACGGCGTTGTCGAACTTATGCAGGTGATACGAGACAAGAGTCCACTCATCCATCAAGTAGATACTCTCACACGTGATTCTCTTGCCTGTCCACTGACTGTCACACAGATCACAAATGTCGTGGTCACGAACCAATCCGCGAATGCTACCTTAGCATTGGGTGCAAGTCCGATTATGGCTACCGCGTCTGAAGAGATGCATGATCTTAGTCGCATTCCGGGTGGTTTACTCATAAACTTTGGCACCATCACGAACAAAGGTAGCATGATTCTTGCAGGGCAATACGCAAATGAAGCACAAAAACCCGTAGTCTTCGATCCGGTTGGAGTGGGCGCTACTCAGTTCAGGAGAACGACAGCTTCAGAACTCCTGAATGCATGGCAGGCTAGCGTTATTAAAGGAAACGCTGGCGAGATGGCTTCTCTCGCTAACTCAAACGAAGTCTGTGGCACATATGCTACTTCTGTGTGGATCTTGCAAATTTATATCATTTATCTGCAGGTGCAGGCTAAAGGGGTTGATAGCGTTGGCTCTGGGTTTGCAGATCCCGCGTCTTTTATTCGTGAGATAGCCAAGAAAGAGCGTAAGTTCTCCGTGGGTATCGCGAGTACATGCATCTAAAAAGCATCCGCCATAAGGTTGCGTCGCTGTCATGACGGGGCCGACAGACTGGGTATCCGATGGCGTCACTGTAGTGAAATTGGAGAACGGCAATAAGATGCTTGGTGATATCACAGGGTCTGGATGCCTTGTTGGCACCTGCGTTGCTACGTTTTGTGCTGGTGCCTCACTTATAGCCGCTGCCCCTGGAACAAGCCCTGGGCCTGAGCTCGCGAAGCTCGTCAGGGGAAACATGTTGATAGGCGCTGTTGGTGGGTGAGTCACAATCTGATCAAATAATTTCGTACAACAACATCGACTAATGATCGTAGTGTTCTGGCTCTAACGGTGGCAGCCGAGTTTGCAGCAGAAAGAAGCGACGTTCATGGATCTGGAACATTCCTCCCAGCCCTCATAGATGAGCTGTACAACTTGAAGCCCGAGACACTGTTGTCTAGGGCAAAAGTTCAAGTATTGTAACCTTGCTCTTACAGCATGGCGTGTGGATGAATATTCGGGCAATGCGAAAAACTTATTAACGACTGAATTTCACATGCACTACGATCTTCTAAATGGATCTGGTTAATGTACAGCGGTGGAAAGAGTAATTTCATTTGGTACGTCCAAGATTCTGGAGAAAGGCATGGCATCAGTAGGCTGAAGCCAGTTCTTCTCGTCATATTGGGCGTAAGGGGACGAGTCAATCATGTGGAAAGTATATGCAAATCTTGTGTGAGCACTAGTATTACGCTCCGACTTATGAAGGACGCTGCCGTGGATGAGGACGAGATCACCTAGCATCTAATGTTCAGCCATGGACATCTAACGCACACATAACCATCTACCTGATTCGCAAGCTTCTAGCACATAGTTTCCTTCTGATACACCTTCTGATGCAGACACCTCCCGTTTCTCGCTTATGTCGGACGAAGGAGGCGGAGGGGTGGCAAGCTGCTCGAAACCGGTTCCACCCCCTGGTAAACGTATAAATCTCTTCGTGATCGGAGTTGTTAGATGGGATCCGGGTAAGAACGACAGAGCACCGTTCATGGGCGTGCACTTCTCAAGAGCTATCCAAAACCCAAGAGCACTTGGGGGTGACGTGTACTATATATGATGTATTATGAATATAGCATGTAAACAGTGGGAAAGACTGATACTCACAAGAAACGTGCTGAATTGTCAAATGACCAATCTTAGACTTGGATTCAACACCGGTAACTCGCCACTTACGAATCGTTGTGTTCGGGCACTTGAAGGCTGGTGCGTTAGCTACTTGAAATGATGTTACCGCCTGATGCCAGTTACTCACCTGCGCCACCTGTCTGTGACTGTTTGAATATAACCATTGATTGCAGTGCTAGCAGGTTTATATCAGTCCCCAGCAGGTGCGTGATGATTGAACATGATCCGTACCAACTGGATCATGGTGGAATCGCAGGTCGCGCGCTAAAGCCTTCAGCCGGTCATTTTCCAGAGTAACGTTCTGGAAAACGGGGTCCAATTCATGAAGAGCTAACTTAAGTAAGATGGATATGAATAGTTGTGTGGATGGGCAACGAACCGTGACCGATCTTATTTACTGCCCTTGCTTTATCCCTGGTAAGTTTCCCACTACTATCAACAGCATCTTCGTCAAGGAAATATCGGATCTTGTCGCCTGAATTCAGAAAGTAGTTGTCACCAACGTGGTTCTTATCCGACGTTGTGAATTTGGTCTGCCACAAGTCAAGAGTCCTGGATGTTTGTGATTTAGATGATGCCAGTGTACTTACCATGGGATGGTCCTCTGGTGTAAATCCATCAAGGAGCTCTTTGGCCCGGAACAAAAGAGAACTCGTCTGATCTTGCGAGAGAAAGCCAGGTACAACTAAATATCTATGTAGGCCGGTCAGTGAGAGTAGCGAGTCTCTTATATGTCTGACCTACCCATCCCTATAGAACTGACGGACATATCACATATCAGGGGTGACGGAAGATTCAGGTGCACAGTTACCAACCTTGTCGATCTGCGCCTGAGAAAGGTATTCCAGAGGTTGGGCAACTGCCATGAATCGTTCAGAACGTTGTTAACGTCACTCGCTAAGCACTGAGGGAGAATTCGCGCTAGATAAGATAACCTATACTAAGATGTGCAATGTGACTGGACCGGTGGGTTCCGGTGCATTTTGATCTCCGCCGGCCGGTAGCCTCCTGCCACTCCGCCTCAGAAACTTGACCCCAACCACCACTTCTATCATTACATCAAGGAGTCCTGGCTGAGACCCATGGCACCAGCGCGTTCCACCAGACGCAATCAGCATGAACAAAGTATATCCTTACGCTCTGGCCAGGATGCATCGCCCACCGCTGATGGCCCCGGTGGCGACCTCTTTCTCGAGCCCATGATGGGAACTCCCCTCAATGTGTACATCGAGAAGGAGGTGGAAGATAGAGACGCGCTCGTCGAACTCGTAACGGTAGGCCATCCTTCAGTTACTTATCGTACGGATTGGATCATGTGTATTTGAACCGTCGACGATGTGTTACTAAATCCCATCTTCGGCAGAAACACGGCGGCACATCATCACCAGGGTACAGTGGGACGCCATACATTCTTGGTGAGTACACATCCTTGTCATGTCCGCCACAATTCATGCAACTGCATCTTAGTCGATCCACATAAGGAATCAGGCCAAAACTTGTACCGCCAGTACGCCGGTAAAAAGGGTAAAATCGTTCTCCATTATCGCTGGATTCATGAGTGCGTCCGTGCTGGCGCTCTTCAAACGTTCCAGAACAACTGGGCCGGTTGTAAGGTCACTGGAACGGAGAAGTTTGTTTTTCTTTTTACCGATCGGTCTTCCCCGTGTTGAATGGTCTTACCAGAGTCACACCACCTACCGTCGTCCCGTCCCAGACTGATCAGACGCGCCCCTCCACATCTCAGCCGACTCCAATGCAGTCCATGGCTCCCCATCCGCAAGCAATGCCTCCCATGCCCCCCGGAGATCCCATGGTTCATCCGCCTCAAACATCCTACGCTTATCCTGTGTACGGTCATCCAATGCACGCACCGCCTCGAGGTATGCAGCCGCCGACAGCTGCCCCGCCACAATCATGGCAAGCGCCAAATGCCATCGCACCACAGCAAACGCACATTACCTCACCTCAGACTGCTGCAATGCTTGCCCGACAAACACATCCATATCGGGATGAGCCTTGGGTGACGCCCTTCAATCAGCCCCCGCCCCATATGGTAGCTGGACCGAGTGCGGCAGGTTATGATTATAGATACGGCGATGACCGTCCTGAATGGGCTCCCCCAGCCAACGACTATCCTTACGACCCTGCTTCGGTAAGTTGTCATGCGTGTTGGTCACGGTTTCCATTCATATGATCAATATCAGTATGAGCATCCTTATGATCAGACTGCACCTTACATGGCAGAGGCCGGACCGCCGACCGCTGGTCCGTCTTCGGTTCCTGCTGATAGTACTCTTGCTGAGAAGCCTCGTGGTCGTAAGCGCACTCGTAATACTGTAAGTTTCATTTCATCTATTCCTGCATGATATATCAATGTAACATTATTATTCATTGTTAGGCGCCCCCCGCCGCCTCACCTTCCGCTCTTGTACTGAATCGCCGAAATCCCCCAGCACATTCACCGACCCCTCCAACGCGCGTGATTAAAAGCACATATGGAGGAAACCTGTTTACCTCTGATGATGTATTATACCTCAAGCGATACATTGATTACTGTCAAGAACAAGGTCTCGTCTTGAGGTGAGTACTTGCAGTTAGATCGCAGCCAGTACTAAATTATCTTCAGTTTGAGAGAAATCTGTGAGAGAATCGCAGTCAAAGTAAGCTGCTTACATTTTGGTGCTGTTCAATTTGTCTGATACTGCCGTGCATGGTAGGCGCCCCATCATACGTGAGTCTGTTTCAAGTAAGACGATATTATTGATTTGATGAGTGTCGCAGATTTTACTCTTGGCGCCGATATTGCAATAAACATCAGATCCGGTTGGGTGGTTACTCAATGGACACAGGCGACAACAGTACGCCCCGCCCTGAAGGCGAAGTTGAGCCTGAAGAGGAAGAGCAACTACCGCCACTCGGAACTACGGGTCCTGGCATCATCGCGGCTGCACAGGCTCGGCTACAACAAGATGCTGGTCGTCCACGCAATCGGTCTCCGACGCCACCTCGTGCTCTCTTCAGGAGTACAACAGGAAAGGGGGTAGCTTTCACGGACGAGGATGTTGCGTTCCTGGTGCGCTTCATGGAGTACCGGAAGTAAGTTCCCCAAAAAAGGGTTTTCCGCGGTGGTTTCATGATGTATCTAGGTCCCAAGAGCGATTTGATATGGTCGCGTTTTGGAAGGATGTTGCCACCAAGGTAACCGACTCAAAATATACCGTTTTATTTTCTTGACTACTCATCGCTTTCAAGGCTCCGCATCACTCGCGCGCATCATGGATGAAGTTTTGGCGACGTCACAAGCATGAACTCAACCGCACAGAAGAGGATGAACCTCTACCTCAACCACCGGAGAAGAAGATGCGTTACAGCCGTGGAGATGACATCCTTCTTGCGAAGTACTTTTTCACAAAGCCGGAAGGGACGTCAGACAAAATCTTCCAGGCGTTTGGTCGTATAGTCAGTCATCACTGTTCGGTATTATATTAAGCTGGCTCACCTGGTCTTTTTTACAGCATCCTCATCATCCTTGGAAGGGATGGCAGGAACACCACCGTATACACAAAGCCAAGATTGATCACTTTATTCAGCAGTTGGGAAATGGCGAGAACATTGACATTGATGACAATGGGGAGGAACCTTGAGAGTCTTGCGTTTATTATAAATGTACTTTAAACTTGAGGATGTTTACGGGGTAAACCGGTAACTTACATTCGGGCGAGGAAGGCTCATATGACAGTCGATATATATAGTAGTCAATGTTCTTGACAGTGTTAATGTCAAGGACAAGCTGTCTGAGCCCGAGTCGTGAAATATTATTCCTAGATTTGCTTGAACGTTTATCCCTGACATGGACAGGGCGACAGTCGTCCCTTAGGCCTTAAGCTTTATCCATTTGGTACGTATGGACAGTACAAGTTAAAACATATCAACGAAAAGTTATCATCGGTGCTCACTATCATCAACGGTCATAACGCGTCTGGTGTGAAGGCACATGGAATTTAATGTACCAATAGATTGGAATCTTGGACCAATATGATCATGAGAATACATTACACGATAGTCGTAAAAGACATACACACAACATCCCACGAAGCACGGTACATGAAGCCTCATGGCGCTCTTCTGTGAGCTTTGAGTATCTCGATGTTGCTGATAAACTCTCTCACCAGAAGTAAGGGTCGACGGAACAGTACTTATCAAGATACCGCGTGATTACGACGAGAGTGCACACACTGGTAACAGTAGTAACATATCTCATGAACACGACCCATATTCAACTGGTTTGGCACGGGTGGTCCATACGGTGTGCTTTATTAATATGGAACACGTATCGAGGCAGAGCAAGTGATACAAACTCCCATTAAGCGATTGGAGACCTCGTGACCGGGATTCGCTGGGGTAACCAGGAAGCTATGAACAAACGCCCATACGAATTAGAACTTTGGAAGACCTCGTGAATTTTGAACTTCTTGGTGATGGAGCCGTGTGCACGCAAAAAAGATCTATAAAAGGCAGTGTGAAGAAGTACCCGGAGTAAGCTCTGCCGGATCGGTGCGGCGTCAACTCGGATAGCTGATGAGTGCATCGCACACCCTGGTGCTATGAGATCGGGGCGCCGGAGGGGCGGTGACGAACGTATCTGTAATACCCCTACTACTACTTGTAACATATGATATTAATAGCATTTTGCGATAGAACGGAGATTTGAAGTGGAAGGAATTACAGTGGACGACTCACTTTGATTAAAAAGTTTAAGCTGAAGAGAGCTCCGAGCTAGTTGCTCTATAAGGTGCTCTTAGATGCTATAACACAAGGTCAGAGACAATGAAATGTATTGTTGTGGACAAGAACAAAAAAAGACGGAAAGGTTAGTATTTTGAATTGTTTGTATAAATCAACAGGGCCAATCGGAGTTTTAAATAGTATTATCTCTTGTAACGGTTCCTCCCCGTTAACGACTGCTACTTGTCCTTTCACTCATCTTCATCGTTAGTCATCGTGCCGGGTGCCCTTTCTCTTTAAACCGCCATCATGGCGAACGTAGCTACCCGTAAAAAATCAATAGCAGCAAATCCCGGTCTTGTAATCGAAACTCCAGTCGCTAACAACAATATCCTCAACAAGGCAGCTTCTCAATCAACATCTCTCTACCAGCAATGCTCTTCATTGCGAACTCGTTTAATGCGCATCCCTGGCTTTTCCGATTTCTTCATACTGTCATCTCAGTCAGGCTCTCTTCGTCAATCTACCGATCCTGTCACGCAATTATGGGACTGCTTCTCACTCGGAATATCACTCTGTTTCCTATACGAACTTCTTCCTGGAAGAACAAATCCACCTACAGTCAAGACGGATCCTTCTGTTTTCGACGTCAGTAATGAACGCGCAAAGAAACACGCTATTGCAATTTTTGTCATGAATATCAAGAATCTGGACAACTGCGAGCAGTTCACAGTGACAGATTTATGGGAGAGACACTCTACAGATGGTCTGGTCAAGGTGCGCGCATGAGTTATCCTCATCGATCACTCTAACACCTCATTATGGCCTAGGTTGTCAGCACTGTGACCACCATTGTTAACATGTTGCCGTCTGCATTATTCGATGCAGCGCCTTTGTCACCACCATTGATGCCTACGCATGATTCACTTGACTCATTAGTGGGCGATATACAACATACGCCCATTCCTGCCTGCCCACAGGATACCGCCCGGAATAATATTATCAGGGAGTTGGTAGAGACCGAACGGAAATACGTCCAAGACTTGGAGGTCATGCAGGCGCGTACTCTATATTTACATTCAAGATTTCTTGTTTAAATTTGACAATAGAGATATGCTACGGCGTTGTCGCAAAGCAATACAATTGACCAAGACACCATCCACTACCTTTTCCCAGGACTGAACAAACTTTTGAACTTCCAAAGGAAATTCCTTATTCGATTGGAAAGCACCGCAGAGATGGCGTGGCGGGATCAACGCTGGGGACTTCTCTTTCTGGAAAATGTGCGTGTTTTTCAATTGTATCTTTCTTACTGGTGATTCTTATTCGTGATTCCTTCTGGGAACAATAGGAAGAGGACTTTGCAGTATATGAACCCTACTGCGCAAACTATACCAATGCAGTAGATCTAATGGTGGCCGAGGAGCAGAATCTTTCGGTGAGCTTGCTAGTTCCTGTACCTTGGGCTGTTCCACCGTATGGCGTGGCGACATATCCTAAAAATAGGAATATCCATATACTGATCGCTGTCCTCAGGTCCATAATAATTTGATCAACGCCAAATCGGAATTGCCTGCTTTTTTGATCAAACCAGTCCAGCGAATTTGCAAATACCCACTGCTCCTTGACGTAAGATAATTTGGCCGATATCTAATCATCATGAATCTGACTGGATGTTTGTAGTCACTCATTAAGGCTACATCTGCCACTGATTACCCGCAATTTGAGGAACTGCAAGCTGGATCGGCTGCCGCTAAGCGCATTACCGATAAGATCAACGAGGCACAAAGACGGGCCGAAAACGTCCAGACAGTTAAAAATCTGGAAGGCCGCGTACAAGACTGGAAGGGTCATCACTTATCCAATTTCGGTACTCTTCTCCTCGACGATATATTCACCGTCACCAAGTCTGACGTCGATCGGGAATACCACGTATTTCTCTTCGAGAAGATCATACTTTGCTGTAAGGAGGCAGTACCTCCCCCTCAAAATAGCAAACGCGGTGGAAAGAATAATTCTATTCTTAAGAAGCAGAATGGCTTACATGTGCCTGCTCCGCCACCCATGACTTCACCAAACAAACGCAAGGACACTCCTCTCCTGCTGAAAGGTCGCATCTTCTTGAACAATGTCACCCAAGCTATCCCCAGCTCGAACCGGAATTCAGTTGGTAGGTCTGCCGGCATTTGCAGTTGTCACACATTGATAATTTTCTTCAAGCGTCATCGACAGTTAACCCCCATTCCCTGGCTGTGTGGTGGCGAGGCGATGATGACCTCGAGTTCTTCACCCTTCGTTGCAGATCCGAAGAGCAACTACGACAGTGGGAAGCTCAAATTAATCGCCTCATCAAGGAAGTTGCCAGTCGAAGGGCATCAGAACGAAATTTCTCCCAACTCATGGCTCAACACAGCATTCATGCATCCGTTCCTGCTGTGCATATGGCACGTTCACCGTCATATGTCCATGACCGTGGTTCCTCGTCGATGTCACATGCTCACCCCCCACATAGCCTTCCACCTCATCCAGCCAGCACTCGCCATCGTGTCAATGCATACAGCACCAGTGATGATGTCTCGGTGGCTGGATCTTATTCTAATGGTGGCCAACCTGGCTACCCGTCCTCCGAGGGTTTCGGGTTCGATCCAGAGGACGAGTGTGAGGATTACCCTCCTGCAAGCCTACCGCCATCCGGTCGTGGCACACCCATGGGTATGCATCGAATGCAGAGCATGCCTGTTGAGCCACGCGAGTCAACTATTGTCGATGACCGTCCCCGAGCCAAGACGGAAGACATCAATGGTCACGTCATGTCGCAATGGCGGTCGAACAATGGCGTTTTACCTCTGCCACCTGGAGCCGGTCCCCCTATCCCCCCTTCCTACCGTCCTATGGCGAACAGGATCAATTCTGCTGCAAGCTTTGGAACAGACCGTCCGCCTCGAATGCCTTTGCAAGGCCAAATCAGCTCGTCGAGGCTAAAGGCCTTGTATGATAGTGGTGGTTCCCGTAGTGTTACAACATCACCAGCTATGAATGGCAGTACTGCACCTCCGTTGAGCAGATCACGGAGTGCTAGTCAGCCTAGCGCATACGTACCACAAGTGCCTGCGCCTCCTCCTGTTCCTAGCAACGTAAAGTGGACTCACCGTTCAGAGGATTCTGCTACTTCTAGTAGCAAACGGGGTAGCGGATCGAGTCAGTCGACGGGTGGGGGTTCGTCAGAAGAGTCACCACACAGCTCCTCGCCGATCACTCCATTTGGATCCAGCGAATCATCTCTTGGTGGTGGTCCGGCTCTCCGATCTCCTCGGTCACAGACGTTTGAGAACATGGTATCTAACGGCGCCGCCCACTTCGCTTTTTCACCTCCAGTCAAGGTGAAAGTCCACTTCAACGAAGACATATTCGTCATCCAGGTCCCGCGAAGCACAGAATATTACGACCTTGTCGACAAAGTCGGCAAGAAAATACGTCTTTGTGGTCCGCGCCGCGATGATATCCCTTTGCGGGTAAGATATCAGGATGAGGACGGAGATATGGTCTCTCTAGGCTCCACCGAAGATGTTCAAATGGCTTTCGAGTCGTTCCGACCAGGCGGACAGGTCACACTCTACGTGACATGATTCTGCCCTCATCATATTGCATCGCTATCTTGTCTTCCGCTCTTCGACCTTCACATACATAATTTGCTGTTTCCCAGGCGGACTCACTTCTCTCTTTGTACATAATATATGTATCACTGGCATGTTCGCACCACATTCGTTCTATATGGTTTTCTCTCGCTTTCTGACCTCCTTGATTCAGGTGCTCATCGGGCTCGAAGGCCATCCTATGTGGTTCACATTTCCTTGACAACTCACATGGCTCTCTTCCTTCCTTTGTGCAGTACTTTGAATCCTTGGGTATTCGTATCATCTAAAAGTGGAGCACTAGTCACGTGTAATTTTTATTAGAATACTGCACTCATTGCTACGTTTCAAATACATCGTGTATTCTGTACAGAGTTGTACAGGTATGTCTTCGCATCTAACATTGACAAGGCGTGGTTTATATGATAAGCGAATCGGAAGGTAACCATTGTCAGATATCACAGTGCATCGGGAGAGATGTCGCCCAATGTGTACAGCTCTAGTGCACTAATGGCACTGTACAGTGATTGTGCATCTCCACCGTGCTCCGATTGAGAATCAATTGTTTCCTGCGGTGCTATGTAAGCCAGATAATTAATTACCCTGATAGATGCCACTCACATCAAAGTAATGATTGACGAGGCTGCGGGGTGCTACAAAAAAAGGTCAATAACGGTCAAGTGTACAGCAAGAGCACATACTTCGTGGAGTTTTCGGCAGCCGACAGTTGACACCGCTTTGTAGGATATGATATGCAACGAGGCCAGTCCTAGACACCGCTGGTTACACCCGTTCTACCTCCATAATAGCATGCGACTCACCATCCTGTTTGATGCGATGCTCCTAAACCGCGTCCCGTATCTCCATGGAAGAACTGCCGAGATATAGGGTGTAAGCTCAGGCGTGAAGTATTGATAAAATATTACCTCATAAAAGGAGACGTAATCGCGGAAATGCGGGTCCTGGTCAAGCTTCACGTTCCCACCGTTGGTAGCCCTTTTGCCTTCCACGTCACGTCCAAAAATGTGAATTATACGATGTTGTATCTCCTCTGCCACCTCCACGAGGTTCATATAATCTCCACTTCCTGTGGGACATTCGACCTGAAGAAGTGTCAGTGTGAAGGGACGTACAAACCATTTACGCTTACCTGCAGCTCATCGCCGTAATATTGATAAAACCGCTGCAGACTCTCTATCAAAAGGAAGTTGACGGCAAGCCCTGAAAACCAATTAGAGACGGGCAATCTCGGAATAGTTAAATGAGCCTACAAATAGGCCCTCTCCAATTTGAGTTTCCACCAAACATTCCAGAGTGAGATTCTCCAGGCCAATACCCTACCTCATGCCAATCTCCGTTCACCTGCATCCCCCAAGGCTTTTCCTTATGTAGCTTAGATAGACTATCTCCGTTCATTAGAGCAGCCCAGCGACCGCTACGTGGAAAATACTTACGAACGAATGCCGTATTCGCTGAAGAACTCATCCTCGTCTAGCATCTTCTCCAGTATGCGCACCAGACGTTCTTTGCTGGCCAACGCAAGTAAACGCCGTTCGCCCCTACCTCCAGCTACCACATGGTGAATAGAGCACGCGAAAATATGTGATCGACTCACCCCTCATATTGGCCATATTTCTTCCCGATATTTCAGGCCGGTTATCGAGGAACCATTCCATGCGCTTCTTGAATCCAGGGAATCGATTGATTACGGCAGGTTCCAAAACAAGGGTCGCGTAGAGAGGAATGAGACTGACAAGGCTCCTTACGGGAAGCTGAACCGAATTCCCTGGACCAAACTCAATGGCGTCATAGTACATCCCATCTTCTTCATTCCACAGGCTCGACTCGTGTTCACCTGATCTATAAGTCATAGCATCTGCGATGAATATGAAGTGCTAAGATAAAGTAAGCGGGTTTGTAGAATTTGACTGACAGAACTGGCCCACCTCAAAGAACTTGGAAGCAATGTCTTCATATACAGCATTGTGCTTTGCCAGTTCAAGGGCTATGTTTAACCTGACAAATAATGAATATATAACAAAAAAAAAATCCGGGAGTGCCACGGAGCTCACATATTCAAACAATAAAATGCCATCCAAGCAGTGCCATCCGCCTGACGCAGGTTTCCACCCGTGGGGAGTGGCTCCGAACGGTTAAATATGCCGATATTATCAAGTCCAAGAAATCCTCCCTCGAATACATTGTTCCCCCCAGAATCCTTGCGGTTGACCCACCTCAAAAGCGGGAATCAGGGGTGACGAAGGAGTAGAAAAGCCCACTCGTACTTACCACGTGAAATTGAGCAGTAACTTCTGGAAAACACGTTCCAAGAAAGGCATATCTTCCCTGCCAGTAAGCTTACGTTCTATTTTGAAGACTCTAAACGTCGCCCTACATCACTATCAGCGATGCGATCCTGCCATCGCGGACTAATTTACGTACCAGGCATGGACCTAGTCCACGGATCATTTAGAAGGTGCACTCGCGAATAAATACAGACACTCACCGGTGGGTTTACATCACTAAAGTTCCATTCGTATGCAGGAATCTGACCATCAGGCTTCATATACCATTCTCGAGTCAATATATCTAATTGCTTCTTTGCAAATACAGGGTCCACTACGGCGAGGGGGATGCAATGAAATGCTGTGTCCCATGCCGCAAAGAAAGGGTATTCCCATCTGGAAAGCCTTCCGTGAGCTACAACCTAAAACAACTGAGCTGCCAACATACTTGTCGGGCATGGAAAGAATATCTTCTATGTGCATATGACGCCAGTGCTGTGGACTAATTAGTGCTGAATAGATCGGTAAGCATATTGGACTAACCTTGTTACGAATATGTTGGCGTCCAGGTGGAGGGGGAGGTTGGGCTGGATCGCCTTCGATCCACTCCTTTTGTACAAAGTAATAGAACTGCTTCGTCCAAAGCATGCCTCCAAGTGCTTGCCTCATGACTTGCTTCAAGTCATCGCTGATGGGACCAAAGAGCAGAGAATTATAAAACTCATTTGCTTCTTGCCGGCGCTCCTCTACGACATCATCAAAAGCACCCTCGTCTTCGAGGCTTCTGTCCCTATTAGGAGAAAGTGGGGTCAACTTCAGACGAACCACGGCACATCCACCTCGGCCTGGGACATCGCGGAAGATATAGTGCGCGGCAGACTTGGTTCCACATTTTTCGGGGCTCACAAACGACAACTCCCCGAGTGGAGCGTCGCGAGTAGGGGTAGGTACTGCTGGAAGTGGAGTACTCGAGCCATCCGTCCCTTGTGAGTCTGAGCGCTCTCGCTGAGGTCTGTGTGATGGAATGATATGATCGTGAAAGGCATCTTTCACGTATACACTCTGATTCGTGCCGCCATATAATCGGCGGAAATTTGTGTTGTTTTCTGTAAACAATAAATCTGGTTTTATAACAGCATCTTCATCACCAACAAATTCCCCGTCCGGACCCATAGGTGGGGGAGACGGTAGGCAACACAGGAAGTTCCCCCCCATTTCAGGGTGTTTAACCTTGATGTAGCTAATATCACCATTGGTAGTGGCAGCGGATAGAGATGGCATGAGCGGTTTATGTGCAGGCCAGGACCAGGTATTCCTGAACCACAGCTGCGGGATGATATGCAAGGTAGCGGGGTCAGGTCCTCGGTTGTAGCTCGTAATACGGATGTAAACATTGTCTGGATCGTCTTCGTCTTTCGCATACTGGATATTTTGTTATCACCAATTATTGCTACACGCAGGAGAAACCGACCTCCATGAAAACATCCCAGTAACGATCGTCATCGAAGACGTCCGTATCTAAAAGTTCATACTCCTCAACGTTCCGGTCACGGTGAACGTTCTCATTCACTAGTTCCTCGTATGGATAACTGCGTTGAGGATACTTATATAAGAACTTCATATATGAATGAGTTGGAGTTGAATCCAAGTAGTAGTAGATTTCCTTGACATCTTCTCCGTGGTTTCCCTGGTGGCCGGTGACTCCGAATAGCCTTTCCTTCAGGATGGAATCCTGCTCATTCCAGAGAGAAAGTGAAAAACAAAGGCGCTGATGACTGTCCGATATGCCACCAATGCCATCTTCGCCCCATCTGTACGCTCGGGATCGGGAATGTTCATGGGGGAAATGACTCCAGGCGTCACCATTGTCTGAGTAGTCTTCTCGTACAGTTGCCTAATATGACTTCATCAACCTGGTGCGTGATCACCGAGACGAGGCTTGCACCTACCCATTGCCTGTCACTGAGATATGGTCCCCACCGCTTCCAGTGACGCTCACGATTCTCATCCTGCAGTAAACGATATTTCTCAACTCCATGATAGTCCACGCCTAATGCTTCAGATAACCGCTGTCTATAGCTCTTGATCGAACCATATTCCTGAGTTTTGAGATCCCCTGAAATGGCCTTTGAAGTCTTTGGCGGTGGTTTGGGAACCAGTGGTGCCACTTCTGCCTTTGGGATTTGGATGGTCAGTCCAGGATCACGCGAATCCGCTTGTTGAATGTCCGAGTCATTGGTATCTTCAGCCCCTCTAAAAAGTTTCTGCTGCAGGGTCTTGATGGAATCTGACAACATGATAGCGGGAAGAGAGATGGTGAAGCTGGCTATCAATTCTGTATGCAATGGAAGTGGTGCGTTCGAAATACTAGTCTACCAGTGGAGCAGACTCAGGCTAGGCCTCACGCCTTATGACATCAATCAATAAAGTTCAAGCGACCACCCACGTCAAAGTTTTATAAACCAAGATTATCAATGGTGTAGGGAAAAAGAAGGGGTATGCGTGTAGTATACTTGTCACGTTTGTTGTAGATGGGCCTCAACACGAAAAACAAAACAAAAACCGAAACAACCTAGATTGGCGTATATAAGTGAATCAAGCCTATGGAGCGACGTGAGATGATAAGTGAGACCCGCCCGCAGATCAGATGGGAAAAGTCCAAGGGAAATATTAGAAGTTGCCTGGAATATGTGGATGATTTATAGCTTTAATTACCGCTTCACCAGACTGCATCCCCCGCCAACAGCACGCTTTGCGTCCAATCATCCTCGCTAAATTCATCGTCGTCTGGAAAGGAGACATCGAGATGACGATAGGGTGCTCGCGAGGTCATCATCGCCGGAGATCTTGGAAGTCCACCGGGTAATACTGGCGTCAGCAGGGCCATCGACTCACGAGGCTCCGCAGGCACGTTCTTGGCAGTTCCATGCCCAACAGAAGTAGCGATATCCGATTGCTCTTCCTCCTCAATACCTAGCGCAAGTGAGATGGAAGACGAGTCGATTTTTGTGTTCAGCACGGGAGGGAAGCTAAATCTGCCGGTAGATTGAGCTGTCATCATGGACACTGGTGACTCCGAAGTCGACGAATTCCGTGAATATGCTGGGGCGAAGTTGACGGGTGAAGACACGGGTGAAGCAGAGCGTTTGGAAAAGAGTAAGTGAAGAGATGGTTTTTTCATGCGTTTTGCGCGGGAAGCAAAGGAGTTGGATCGAGTGATTTCTGCCTGTTGGACACCAGGGAATGACATAGACGGAGTTGATTTGCGATGCATAACTGTGTGCAGCTGTGCGAATTCTCCGCCAGTGGAAGGAAACTGGAATTGTGGTTGATCAGGTCGAGACGTGGGTAGTGAGATAAGTGTAGGATCGGCGATAACTAGGGTGTGTGGCGAGGCCGAGGTTTGAGGTTCAGTGATGTCATCCAGGAATGGAAGACGCTTGGAGGACCGAATGGGAGATTTCGACGATATAGAAGGACTGGACAACGACGACGTCGAGGAGGAGAGCGACGGCAGGGAGTAAGGGTTTGGAAGTTGGATGTTAACTGAAGGCGGGGTTATGGGATGCTCGCGCTGCGAGGACTGGGACAACGAAGAACTATCATCTGTATGTGCAAATGATGGTGTGTCAGATGTAGATCCCGCAGCATCCAGACTCTGCCTGGTCGATATTGAAGACCGTGATGAGCTAAGATCAACAGGCGTATTCGCTGGTGCAGTGAGTGGCTCAACCACGTCATCGGTAGGAACCCCTGGAAGTGCCCGACAGGATTGGGTGTCGTCGTGCGTTGGGCTTATCCTATCATCTTGGTTGTCGAGTTGTTCTTCTTCTAGAACGTCGTGAAGGGACGGGACGCTCTCCCGCGAAGGGCGGATAGGAGCAACCAGATCCTGAACTTCATCCCAGATACCTTGGCTTTCACATAGCGCCTGCAACAGGGACGGATTCATGGTCAAGCTTGGACACAAGACAAGCAACAAATTGTTCAATGGCATCTTCGTGTCTTGACTGCGTTGGGATGTCGCGTTGATCAGCTCTGTGACTGTGAGTAGAAGATCACGATTTTCTTGTGGCAGGCGGGCAATCAGCGAAGAGAGTGCCTTGCGGAGTAGCTCTGATGGTGGATGCAATCCAGAGAAATTTGGCATAGCCAGAGTAGACAACGAAGGAGGCTTGCGCAATCCAGGGTGGATGTTCCGTGGACTTGGGGTAGGTTCCGACGTATTGTGTGTGAGACGCTCCGATGTCATTGCAGCTTCGAACGAAGTCGACAGAGCATTCGTTAGAATTGGTTCAGGAACTAGGGTACATGTTAGGAGCACGACATGCACGATGCGATCAGCCACGTACGTTCGCGGAGGTAGGCCTTAAAGATGGATGCTACGGCATGAGGGTCGAGATCACCAGGACTGCATTGAGCGATGTCGAAGTCGGCACCTACGAAAACAATAGTAACCAATCCAACTGCATCGAGGCGTAAAGCTTACCAGTATCAAATTCTGATCGTAATTTTGCGACATGAGATGACCTTCCATTAACACTAAAAAGGAAGAATGAGATAAATACCCCCTGATAACAAACGAGATCGTACCGGAACAACCCAAGCTCCTGTACACCCCAGGTAAGGATGTGCTGCGCACACCTGACAACCAACGCAGGCAATTGGCGACTCTCCAGCGCAGCTGAAGGAAGACTTGGAGCACTGCTTAGCGTGCTGTCTGCATCTTGTGTGGTGCTGCTGTCGAACTCCTTGGCACGCAACGCGGCGCGGACAGAGTCAATTGCTGTGTCCCTTACGCATGTCTTCATATCTCGTCCAAAAACAAGTCCGCCAGCAACACCGGCACCTCTAGGACTCAGGCGGACCGGACCACGCAGACGCTTTCCAAGAATAGGGACAGTTGATGCCAAGAGTCCCTCATGATCCGAAGATGAGCCAGCCGAACTGACACTCCAACTTCCAGAAGATGCATGAGGTGCGTGTCGGTGCGTCTTCATAGGTGGCTCATCGATACCAGAAGTAGCCCGTGAGAGGGGCGAGCGATTGTTGTGTGCCCAGCCTGGAGGTGGTGGGTAGCCCGAAGTGGAGGAAGAGGCCTTGCCCCAGACGCGACCCATCTTCTCAACCGCACGCCTAGCAAGGCCAGCAGCAGGGGCAAGACCAGTTATGCTGATAGCTGTCTGTCTGAATGATGGTGGCGAATGTGTTCCTGGTGACGCTAGTGGAATGCGTCGGTGGGGTGCAGGAATGTCTGGCAAATTGCGCTCTGGGTGCAAAGGAGAAGATGAGCGGCTATCCAATAAACTATCATTCGTGCGTGACGGGACAGGTGATGGCCTTCTTGGGCTAGAAGGCAGGGCTGAGAATTCAACAACTGATCTTCCCTTATCCCCTGATACGGATCTGGGAACAACGGGAATGGTATCCATGCTCATGGAAACGGTCGCTGCAGTACAATCCGGAGCCGTGGTCATCAATGTTAAGGGAGGGCCAAGATTGACAGACTGTGAACGCCTGTCCCGGCTCACTTTTATGGATGACGCTGGTGATCCAGGACCGAAAGGTGACGTAGAGCGTAATGGCGTGTGGAATCCCTTCTCCGTAATCCTCTCACCATCATCTTCTTCTTCAGGCATATAATTATCGTGGAACGTACTCAAGCGCTTGCTAACCGGAACGATGGTGTGATTCGACTGCAGTGACTCTGCCATTGAGACTGGGCGAGGGCCTCTTGTTCCAAATCCAGGCTTGATTGTGTGATGGCTCAACGTAGAATCGCTCTTTCTCCGGATCTCCTTCATATCCGATTTCTCGAGATCTCTTCTTTCATTCTCCTTGGATGCCACAAATTCTGAAGCCTCATCTGTTCTGCGCATGTAATCCAAAGCTGGCGCAATAGGACTCGTGGTAGTCATTACCGAGACTCGCTGGTCGATGTCTGTGTTCACAGGTGCGAGGCGTGACACGGGATGTGGCGCAGTAATCTTCGGTGGAGGCGGTGGAGGCGCAAGGCTCACCGCAGGTGAGGCGGGGGCCGAGCCTGAATGTTTCTTGCTGAACACATGCGAAGCGAGGGAGAGTGTCAACTGTTTGGCCCCGTATGGGCGGGATGGTGCGCTGCGTGGGGTCCCAGGGTAATCCTCGTCGCCACTCTGGGAGTCCTTCGCTCTGCTGCCACTATGCTGCGATGAGCCAGAAGAGACATTGAGAATCTCGGATTTTTTACGTCGTCCACCAAAGGCACGGGCAAGGCTGAATCCTGTTGACAGACTAGTGCCCGGCAAAGTAGGAGCTGGTGATGACGGTGGTGAAAGTACCGTAGCAACCTGTGGGCGGCTGTTTACCTGACCCATTGAAGGTGCAGAGGGAAACGAGCAAGGTACTGGGTTGGAAACAAGACCACCTGAACGACTCTTGAACGTGGAGGAACAAGATGTAGGGAGTAGCTGATCGGTTGCGATATTGAATTGGCTAGAGGAAGGCCCTGCAGGCAGCAGCGTGGAAGATGCAGTTGATGAAGACAACGAGGACGAAAGTGATGCCAAAGACATGGAGAACGGTTGCTTGATCTGGACAACGTGGTGGTCCTGAGAGCGAGAATGATTTCCAAGCATGATGCTAGTAGGCGACTAGACAGATTTGGACAAACACGATATAGACTCGGGGATAGCCTTTAATATATAATTATGGGTCTGAAACGCAAGGGAAGGAAGTTAGTACAGATCTGTTACAAGTGGAGAAAGAGGCGTAAAGGCACGAAGATAGCAATGCGGTGAGTGTGAGGATGGAAGCAGAAGAAGACGATTACAAAAGATAATGATAGCATAACACGTACCGTGCGTATTTAAAGTAGCATGAACAACAATGATAGGATCAACAGTGATCCTAAGGGCTAGACGGTTTGAACAAAGATATTCGTTTAACCGGTTCAGTTAAAACTTTAGCTTGACAGATTGTTGCCTAGATAGTCCAAACGGGTCAGCCAGGACCGCACACCGGAACGCTGCTGGTTACAGCGCTTGACTGCGCTCTAGATGATGGTGGTCAAGAAACAAAGAGGCAGATTACCGCCCGTCGTCGCCGTGTGCTTTCCCTGCTAATCGCCTTGAGGCAACCGTAATGATTCAAAATGAGGCAGAGTCTAAATTTGCGCAACACAGCCACACACATATACAAGTTCCGGTGCCAATATCAATCCGGATTTCTCCGTAGACCATTCCGCGTACGGTTCCGTCTCAAGTCACACTATACCATTCTATGCTACATACACCATATATACATATACTACGAGGGAAAATATGTATATAAAAAACAATTATGTATAGTGTGTCCAGGCGATGTGTCGTTTATCTAGATCAAGTGTAGATAGATCTTTATGGCGTGACCAATAGTTCCTTCACCAGCTCATAGGTGAAGAATGACGTGGCGATACTAGGTGCAACTTTGACTGCTCAAATATTTCAGTCTATGAAAGTCATGTGGACAATGATTCATACTCACGCAGATTTGGCCATAGTCCACGATACAATCCTCGGACTCCCTCCGTGCGAATGATAGAACGTAATGCATCAAACGCACCATTGTAATGATATCCCAGCCCTCCATCGGCCATTCCAGTCACTTGCATCTTCCGTCTTAGCACGTCAAATGGGTATGTTAGAGTTTGTGATATGGATCCTGCAGTAACGGATCAGAAACCCCCTGAAATAGTGAGTGTAGTGCGAACATACCAGCTATCGCTCCGCAAGCCAACTTCCTCGCAACGTTATTTTTTCCAGGAGGTGTCACGACCCCACGCAACGCCTCGTATGTTGCAAAGTTGATGCCTACGTATGGTGCAACTCCAACCGCAGTAGTAACTAGGCCCCGATAAAGACCGGGAACTCCACCCTCTTCTCGCATCACTTTCAATGTCATCCCGACCATGGTTAGCTCAGCTCGCTTTGATACCGTTTGGTTTAATGAGCTGGAAGAAGTATGATATGCAGACGCTAGCGCCTGCTTCGCCCCGGATGTTGCCATAACTGAGGAGCTCGGCAGTGCTTGTTTAGCCTGCAAAGGTATGCTAGCTGTTGCGATCGACAATCTTGACCGTACAAGATCTAGTGGGTATGTCGCGCCTGCGGAATATATGAGATAATGATAAAGTAAAATAGGTAATCGCTGCGCACAAACAGACGTGATCCCCGCTAGCGCACCACTAGCCAGCCGTTTGGGGGTATCGAGTTCCTTTGTCCCATAGGCCGTAAACCACTGAGAAAAATTAATGAGAGGGCTTCAAGGAACCGATAAATGACCCACACCTTCTTCAATTGTTCGTACGTAGTGAACTGTACGGCGCTATAAGGCACAATTCGGAGGCAGTTAATCCCATTCCCTCTCATAAAGCCTCTAAAGCCTTCCTCCTTCCACATCCTGACAAGACTCCGCCAGACCCCCTTGTACTGACCATCTGACGTTCGCGGTTGCACTTGTCTAGTAGCGCAAAAAGAGTTTTGTAAGATCGAGCTGTGCCCGGAGAAAAGAATGCAGCGGTGATCCGAACAGACGGAGATTGAATCACCATGCAGGGACTCACTGGATGATTTTGAGCCTTTCTAAAGGACTAACGACTGTGCGTGAAGCAGCCCCGGCAGCTCCACCTGCGACAAAGTATGATGCTATCTCTGGCATCCAGAACCTTTGCTTTTGTCCGTTCACAGCTGCCATACTGTGGGAGATTTTCGGCTGTGAAGATTGTGACGACTGTGTGGATGTCATGAGAGCTTGCGCAAAAAGTGCATGAAGAGAGTGATTAAGGGTTGTATATGATAGGAACGTGAAAGGGAGCGGGTGAAGCAAAACACAGGGCTCAGCCTGTGGTGCTATGTATACGAACAAGTACTTGGTGTGTGCAAATGAACGTTCGTCTTGATCGGTGTGGCGAACAGAAGCATCACGTGATTCAAATTTGGAGCACAAGGTTGGCACAAGGCCTGAACTTTCTTGTTCAACGTTTGGAAGTTTGAACAGCTAACGGAATGGAAACAACAAAATTCTACAAAGCAACCGTATTTACAAGACAGAATGAGCTATCCAACTCTGGGCTTCTTTCTGGCAGAACCTCCCTGACCACCTGAGAAGCTTCCAACGGCTCCCCCACTAACGCTACCGAAACTAGCAGTACTACCTGGTTTGGATTGTTGGGAAAGATTTACCTGAGACTGCTGTGATAGGTGCTGCCCTTGAGCCTGGCCATGCCCCGGAGCTACTTGCGACAGTGTCTGTGCCTGTGTGGGTGCCGGTATGCCCATCATAGATGGTGCCTCATCTTGAGTGATTCGCCGTTGAGGCGGCAGATGGTGAGCGGAAACAGGAAAAAACACGCTACATTATTGTGAGCGACAACGAGGAGGCTACATGAAAACAGGCTGCATGTGACGTACTTTCTTGTCGGCCGAAGATCTTCTTGAAACCATTTGTGTGCTAGCGCTTCTTTGGCCGTCAGGCGCTTATCCGGATCGTACGCGAAGAGCTGGCGAATGAGATCATAGCCTTGCTGCGAACGGATGCGTGTTTGGCACCACTCAGCGAGGCGATTTGGGTACCTGTAATAATTTCGGTCCAAGGCCATTCCGGATGCAAGGGAAACAATTCACGTGTCAAGGCGTTTCATATTCTGATACTCCGGCATGTCTTTGAGGCCTGACCAATCCTTTTCTAAAAGAAGTGAGAGAAACGCAATGGTAAATATGCCACCTCTTACCAGTTGGTGTTCCAAGAACCTCGAAAATCTTGAGTAGCTGATCGCGCTGAAAAGGGACATTTTTCTTAGAATCTAATTTTGCCTCCTCGCCCTTGAATATCGGCCGGAGACTCGCCAACTCAGCGAAGACGCATCCGACAGCCCAACAATCTACTGCCTTGTTGTAATGTTTTGCACCTAATAGGAGTTCGGGAGCTCGGTACCAGATAGTGACAACAACTTTGTCACCCGCAAAGAGCGGCTGAAGCGGTTGGTATATTAATCGTGCAAGTCCCAAATCTCCTATTTTCACCACACCAGATGCAGTGATAAGGATATTGGCAGGCTTAAGGTCCCTGTGAAGAATATGTGCAGAGTGAAGGTATACCAGGCCATTGAGAAGCTGATAGATCAGGGACTTGAGAACTTGTGATGCGATCTGTATCCGAAGGGTTTGCGAATAGTGATGTATTACTTGCTGCGCCAAAGCGTGGTCAAAGGAACAACTCAAAATATTAGACAGACAGGACGTACAAGAAAATCATGTTCAGCATATTCGAAAACCATGTATATCGACTTGTCTTCTAGGATAACCTCCTTGAGAGCAACAACATTTTCATGAGAGATTTCTCGATTCAGCTAGATGAGTAACTGGCCGCTGAAGCCTTCTGATGCAGAACAAAATGAACAAGCTTACTGCGATTTCTCGAATGGCGCTCTGACTGATGCCAGTATATGTGACAACATCTCCTTCTTTGTCTGGTTTAAACTTTTTAATCGCATGGATCTGCCCGTCCGACTCCAGGCTCTGCGCCTTGTACACGCGACCATACGTTCCTGAAGATATGAAACCAAGGATGGTGTACTTGGACGTGACAGCCTGGTGTAGGCGGTCGCGCTTATGACGATAGAAGCGCATTGGATCAGATTGGAGGAGCGTGTGTGACCATTCTTCATGCATTGTGAATTGATTTAAAGCTGAAAATTGATAATGGCTTCATCAAGACGTAGTGGAACATATATAGCTCACGCTGTCATCGTAATTAGATCCATTAGCGGAATTCGGATTCATTCTCTCTTCATCACATCCGTTTTCAAAGACTCGTCATATCTCGTGTTGACTTCGAAGTTATACGAAAACATGATGCGTGGTGCAGACATAGAAGCAGCCGCCGCCGCCGGGTCCTGGCACAGTAATGGCTCTCCACCTCAGGTTCGTGAAGCAGCTGGAGCAACTCGTCCCTATGAGCCAATTCGCGTACCAAGCGACGAGTCTTGTGGTCCATCTTCCTACCGTCCTTCTGTACTTGCCAGCGAACGCGTCCTTCTCTGGACCACTCCTCACGGTGTCACTTTTCAAAATCAGCTAGAACAACTTTATCCAGAGTCCTATGTAGTCAAATTATTCTTTGTCATGGCAGAGTCCCTTGACGAACGCACCCGCAATGACTACGGTGCAGGCCTACTACATTTTAATCAATTCTGTGATCGTCTCTCCATACCGGAACAAGACCGCATGCCTGCCTCTGAGGTCCTTCTTTCCATCTTCATTGCAGATGCTGCCGGTTCTATCTCCAGTAGCACCGCGAACAATTGGCTTGCTGGCCTTCGCTTCTGGCATGTCATTAACGGCGCTCAGTGGCACGGTGAGCGCTCAGAATGTCTTCGTCACGTCCAGCGTGGTCTTCGCCTTCTCGCCCCGCCAAACTTGAATCTCCAGCATCTTCCGATCACTCTCGAGTCGCTCATTCAGTTACACCAAGGCCTTGACTACTCCAATACCTTCGATACAGCAGTCCTAGCCATAGCTTGTCTCATTTTCTGGTGTGGTTGTCGGTACGACTTTCACTGTTTTTCTTTCACCCCCTTCTGACTTGAAATACAACCAGTCTGGAGGAACTGATCATTCCCACTTTTGATTCCTTTGATATGACCAAGCACGTAACCCGCTCTATCTTGCCCATTGTTACTCAAGAGTCAAACAATGTACGTCACTCGACCTTCCACATACCATGGACCAAAACCACCGGTAATAATGGCGCTGACATCAATGTTACCTCCCGAGACCATCTTACATGTCCTCATGCAGCTCTCTTTCGTCACCTTGAGGCCAATCCCAACATTCCATCTCACGCTCCTCTCTTCTCCTTCCAGACCCCCACCGGTGCCTGGACTTCCATGACTGAACAGTGGTTCCTGAAGCGCTGCAACCAATTCTGGGGCCCCTGATATGAATCGGCGGAGCCAAAGTTTCTCGTAGACCCGGGGTGTGTTACCTCAGACGTAGTCACCATTAAAGGCTGGCAAAATATCGCACTTTCTTAACCTATCAACGCCGCATCGCAGCCCTTAATAATCGATCCTGCTTTCTCGCATATCACTGCTCTCGTTCGCATACATTCAGTCATACAATACATGCAACGTCATCGTATTTTGCTTCCCACTGCCGTATCACGCACTTCCCATTCACGCATTTCGCACGAGAATCACCGTTTTCCGTTATCGCTGTTGTTATGTATCAGTAGCATACCACACGGTAGAATGTCACAATTTGACCAGGCCTGGCGTTGTGTTGACGAGGGTTACTGGAAGAGGAACTGATGCCGCTCGGGCCGCCGTACTCTCATTGAAGGTCTATCTGATTCCACTTCTAGATTCCCGATTTGCTGCACACTCGACTGCAACACGAAAGGCTAAGAGGGTGTGGATTCAGCGCTTTGCTCAAGACTGCGTGTGCACACGCGATCGATCTGGCCACTTTCCTGCGTGTCTGGTGTCACTATCAATTTTGCTTGCCAGTCACATAAATCTAATTGATGTCGTGTACTGATGACAGGATAAATATATGTAAAGTAGGTATCCTAACCTATCCTATGCTTTCAATCTTGACCCTCAGATAACTGAACCAATATATAGGTAACATATAACAATTGATATCTTTCTACATAAAGTGAGCCTGCAATCAAGAAGATCCAGGACTTGCAGACATCACACGCACCGGGTCCGGTACGAAAATAAGTTGCGTAAGACTGTAATCTAGTAGTGATCGTGAATAAGTAAGAATTGCGCAACTACTGTCTAGATCTCGGGTATAATAATTACGACTGGCGTAGTCAGCGTGAAAGCATGCGGTGCATGTATTGGTAAACACTAAAAAGACCTGGGTAAATCACCTGGTAGCTTGAATGTAATCAGGAGGGGGTGGGTTGTCCCTGATGGTTGTAGAAGCACTTTGCATTGATGCGCGTCGCTGCACTGGCGTAGTTTTTGAGATGCCCATTGAATCGTCGGGCACTGGCAGCTGGAATATATTTTGCCGAGTACCTGGAGCTTCAGGTAGAGGGCGGCGTGAACTTCCCAACTACGAGAAGAGTTGAATGAAGTTGTTCATGAAAGTGGAGACAAAATATGGCTCCTACCTCGTCAACCGGATATTGTGTTGTCGAGCTCACTACGACTTCGTCTACCGTGGGCATGCTAGAGCTAGGGATATGTAGTCTATTTGTAGTACGAGGCGAACTCTGAGAATCGTATTCTGCCTGTTGATATGACTGCCATGAAGTGCCTCGGGACAAAGTGTCTTGGTGGACAAGACTTGCATTACTTCTTGTCTCCACTGAGGAAGAAGCACCCATATTAGCATTTCCCGGGGGATGTTGGGGTGTACGAATCCGATACAAGTCCTGCGACGCTGCCTGTGCCGATTTCCATCGCCGATAAAAGAAGAACGCAGCTGCCGATGCACAGAGAGCCACACCGAGAGCCACGACAATACCTGCAATAGCCCCGGAACCTAAACTTCTGCCTCACGTATAAGTTATTGAGGTCGCTGAAAGTAATTTATCTCACGTTGAAGTTGAAACCGCATTGACGCTGCATACATCCAGTGGTTAACTAATTTGTGTGGGAAAAGTTAATTGACGTACGTACCTTGAAGTTCCTGACGAACCGCCGGAACTAGATGGACTTCCTGACGGACTGGAGCTTGAACTAGAGGAATTGGAACTTCCATTAATTAGCATCATGATGTGCGAAATCAGCGCATAACCATACTCACCTTGATGTAAGCAGTGCATAGTCTATATTGAGTGTCTGTCCGTTTGTTTCAGGAAGGTTGACGAGGGTCACCTTGTGCTGACCAGACCCGAGATTGTCTGCATGATAAAGCATCACTTCATAGAAAGTCAAATATGCGGTGGCATTGTACTGGGTGGGTTGTTGAGAGTCGAGAGAGACAGTATACAGACCGTTGCCAGGGCCCACAGTGCCAAATATGCTGACAGATTCGGCTTGATAAGTTGCATGTTAGCTGGGAATTACAAGTGTGTTCGTTGCTACGTGACATGCCCTTGGATTATCGATCAGTACAACATGGATAACATTTGGTTCGGCACTCACTGTGAATGTCAAGGTCACACTGGCATCACTAACACTCGTGGAGCTAAATGACGTTATTGAAAACCTCCACGACAGCGCGAGAGAGATACTCACTGCCCAGTCCCATTATTGAACAGGTTTACACTGGTGGGGTTCGTATTCCACTCTGGCTGCTGATACTCAAATCTGGGGTCCGCGTCATCGACCATCTCTGTTACTAGCTGGGTCCCGCTAAATTCAGTCTGCCAGACCACCTTTGATGAGCAACAGCAATGAGCCGTTGAACTAGTCAAAGGTTAGACACACTCTACCATGTCGATATCAACGTAGAGGTTCCCAGTGGCAGTGTTTGTAATCGATACCGTATGTGACCCTTGTGCCAAGCCACTTTGGTTGAAGAGCACTTGTTGAAATAAATTGACATTCGATTGACCAGTGTTTCCCGCGTAACTTGCGCCGTCGACCGCCACGGTGTATGTACCATGATTCGATCTTTTAGCACCATATATCCAGAAGGCCGTGCCGTTGAAGGAGAATGTGGCAACGCTTGATGTTACGTTCGATGTCTGGAAGGTCCCGCGGAAGTATCTGAGAATAGTTGTTATTCATCAATCGCAAGGCAAATGATATAAAATACATACTGGTCTGCTAAAGGGTCATCCCCAGAGTTTCCCGGAGCCCAGGTAGAATCATAGTGTATCAAAGGAGATTTATCGTCGACGAGAAATGAAACCGACGACATCTTAGGCAAGTGCAAGGGAAAAAAAGATGTCGAAGCTCATCCAGTGGTCCTCTTGTGCGGTTCAACGGTTTTTTTGCTATCTTGGGACAACAAAATTATTTACTTTATACTGGCGGTGATCGTTTAATCTTTAGTAATACCTACAACCGAACATCTGCACAGGTTAGCCTATCCGCACGGTTTTGTCAATGGAAGTTGATAATCAGCGCTCTGGTTCCTATAGCATTGAACAGGTACTACAGCGACTGATCAAAGATGATCAGATTAGAGGCATGTGTGCGCAACTGAAGCTGCAGTGCCTGGACGGCTGTATTGCTTCATCTTGGTATGGAACTCCCAAAGCGCTAGAAATCACATCAAAATACAAGGGTCACTTTGAGTGTGGAGTGTGGGGTCAAATGTGGGAAGCAGGATGACTGTCCTGACTACGCTACTTCAGGCACTACAAAGACAGCCACAATTTACGTAACTCAAACTTCAAACTCGGATGTGACATTACAAGTAGGACAACTAGTTAGCATACTTGACGAGAAAGATTCTTGTGACCATAATCCTTGCAAGGCGAGCTAGATCAGAAGAAACGAAGAAAGTAGTGCATACACATTGAGGTTGACGACATGGGTTCCTATAAATTACAGACACCGCATGTGCCACACTGTTCGCCAATCAGGCCTCAGGTTGAAAGCGCTTAGCGCTTAACTGAGTGTCATGTATTCACAATTCGATCGATTGATACAAAGTATAAAGATCTGAGTCACTGATGTCGCGACAAGCTTTCCAACCAAAAGAGCAAGAACTGGGACTGTCATTTCATATGAAGGTAAGGTGCACATACATCAAAAACATATACCATAGCAATGCATGCAACTGTGGTCAGAGGCTCGAGACGCGATCTAGGAGACCTTCAGCACCTGTGTGTTCACAGAAACTACTCTCAAGAAGGAGGAGCTCCGCGCGCCTCATGATATCCTGGACATTTTATCTCAGAAATTGATGCAAGTAACACCGTAGATTACTCACCACCCCTGTCCCCACGTCCGCGTCCACGCCCCCTGCCACGTCCACGATTTTCGTCGCTTCGCCAGTCGCCATCAAACCGGCCACCCCGCTCAGGCCGCTCACCACGCTCGACCCGTTCACCACGCTCGGCCCGCTCACCACGCTCGACCCGCTCACCACGCTCGACCCTTTCACCGCGCTCGCCACGTTCACCACGGTAACCTGCGAAAAATGGAGTAAGTGGAAATCATGAACAAAATGATCAAGACAGACCACCGCGCTCGCCGCCTCTGTAACTGCCACGGAAGTTCCCTCGATCACCACCCCGGAATTCACCCCGCCCACGGTAGCGCCCACCGCGTCCCTCCCCACGGAAACCTCTGCCACGTCCGCGACCTCGTGGCTGTGTGAAGCCATCATTCTCAGGCTCCGGGGCAGTGGCAGCGACAACTTCGATGCCATTCGCAGATGCAGGTACGGGTTCAGCAACAGGAGTGGCTGATCCTGAAGGAGCAAAACTCGCTTGTAGATTTGCGATCGATGGCAGACCACCTTCCTCGTCCGCCTCGGCCCAATCAATCGGTTGCGTGGGTGTACCCTGCGGAGTCAATGATCATTATGATCTGAAGCATACTGTATCTTTGGGCGAATGTCTAACTTACATCGGCTTTCACAGATGAAGGTGTGGGTTCTTCGTGCTCGAGAACACCATTCTGCGTCAGTTCTATCTCGGATTTCTCAACCCACTCAGCGGTATTCTCAAAGTCAGCGGTCTCAAGCTCGCTCGCTTGCATGAAATGGAAGCTACCAGTGCCACTCAGAATGCTGGTGGTGGGAATACCAGCAATAGGTTGAGATTCAGTGTGCGAGTTACTTGAAGGCTCAGAGGCGGCTTCCGTTGCTGCATCAGGCTCTGCCGGTAAGGGTGTTGGTTCACGAGGAGGGTTGAGGAAGGACTGCACAATATCCAGTAGCCTTGCATCTATCAGACTGTCAGTTTAATCCTGGATTATTGAGTCCGAGGAATGCTCTTACAAGAAACACCATTGCAGTCGCCTTGTCCGGAGAGAAGGCCAGACAAGACTATTTGCTTGAATTCAGACTCCTCAGTGATGAGGGTCGAGCAAACAGAAAATATCGCTTCTCCTTCAGCCTCGTTAAAATCAAGAGCAACGGGAAGAGGCTGGCGATTTGAGAGACATGTATGCAGACGGATTAGAGACAGTATAGCAGAGGTTTTGCCAGCTAACGATGCCTAGAAGAATTCAGCTACAAAGCTCATCAATCACAATCAATTCCTTACCTCGGCAGCAGCAACAGAGTCGGCGACTCTGACAGCCTCTGCAGCTTCAGCCTCTGCACGTCTGGTTGCCGTTTCACGTGCAAGGTCAGCTTCGTGGGACTGGTACATAAAAAGATTTATTATTTTTGTCGATGAGTAAATGATGGTATCGTTCGAACCTCGATCAGTTTTTTGACATCTTCTAGTTCTTTGTGAACGGCCTCCAACAAAGGAAGGGTCTTCAGAGTTCGCTTTTGGTCATCGTTTAGTTTTTCGTGCTCCATTGCTGCATAACTCGCTACGCGGGACTGGAAGACATGTCAGTTACCTGGTGCCTAGAATGCAAAATGATAGTTTCACGTACCATCTTCTTGTTCATAGCTTTTAAGCGCTTTTGGAGAAGTTCTACAACCGGGCTAGATTTGGGGGTGAAATCGTCGAAGGTCGGAGCTTCAGAAGGTGCAACAAGTTCTGGAGCGACTGTACCCTCCTTCACATCCGCCTCTTCTGGTGCCCGGTCAACAGGAGCAGCAGAAGTAGCATCGGGAATGATGACGGAGCCCTCGGCAGGCGAGTCTGCAGTTTTTGGCTTGTGTGATCGACGTTTTTTCTTTTGAATTTTCGCCTGTGATGTAGGAGGGAGAGCACCGGGAACAACACGGACATTTGGAGCATCGGCCATATTGAAAAGCAGATAGTAGGAGATGAGCTAGTGCAAGAGCAAGAGTAAGGGCAGACAACTGAATTGTGCTTGAACAAGTCACAAGAGTAAGTCAAGGGCAAGCTGAAAATTCAGATTCTCACGGTTGATGTACATCGATCTGCTCTTCACCATCAAACACGCTGCCAGATAATAAACCATATCATCGCCATGAATGCGGCAGATTTCAGCACCAATAGGCACTCCGCGAACGTGCAAATGGCCATGCACATGGCAAGCAAACATACGGATCTTTGCTTCAACGATGGAAATATAGTCTTGCTCGCCGGCATGTCCTATTTCTTAGTTCATCAAGGGCTCCTAGCACGGCATTCCGAGGTTCTGGATGAACTCATGCGCTCCATAGACAACACTCCGACACTCGAAGACCGCCCAGTCCTTACCTTACCAGATTCATCTACAGATGTAGCGCTTTTCTTGAAAGCGATGTATGATGGAATGTTAGAACACGCGTCTTTCTCTCTTCATTCTAGCTGACGTACAACAGATCATTCGTGACTTATAATTCAGAGGGATTTCCAACGCTCTCAGGCCTCCTCCGCATGTTGACCAAGTACAAAGTGCACCATCTCCGGAACGATATCTTACGCGGACTCTCCAACTACTGGCCTACTACCCTTGCCCAATGGGACACGCGTGAGGCATCTGTGACCGGACAAGATGGTACCTATACACCACGCGATTCTCTGCCGCACCCCATGTTAGCCGAGTTGACTAATTGCCTGCTTAGTGTTGACCACTTTTTGAATCAGAGAAATCATTAACCTCGCTCGTGAAATCGATTACCTACTACTTCTGCCATCCGCGATGTACGACCTAACCCGTTCCACTCCAAGTGAAGCTGCGATTGGTTTTGTATCACCCTTCACCGGCGTAAACGTCAGATTAGAATACGCCGATCTTCTGACCGTTCTCAAAGGTCGCGAACAAGCTTCTCGTTTTTTCTCAACGTTCATCGTCAACAACCTGGAAGGAAGGCAACCTTCCCAATGGTGTCTACGTCGCAAGGATGGCCACCCTGTCAATAAGAGGACCTGTCAGATTGCGTTCGAGGCCATCACGTTCGAACTTCTGCGAGACATCAACGGTATCATCAGTAATCGGACCTCGGACCCACTGTATGCGATGGCCGAAGCAGAGCAAATGCAGATCCGCGACGACCTGTTGAACAGCGAGGTTTCTCCCATGAAAACGTGCGAACACTGTCGGGTGGAGTTTGGAGCGGTAGTTGATGCAGCAAAAGAAGACTTCTGGAAAAAGCTGCCCAAGTGGTTCGATATAGATGTCTCCCCCTGGGGTTAATCTTGATTCCTGTCTGGTCAATCTGTTTCTTATTCGTTTTGTACTCTGGTCCAATGAAATGTCGTGCAGTCCTGTTCCAAATATTGGTTCTTGACTGGGCACGTGATCGATGGATTCATGATTTAGTGAGCACGTGATCTACGCGTCACAACCTGTCACGACTTGCCATCTTGATTCTTGAATGCTCTTCTTCAAAGCTTCATTCATGGCATCAATCCTCGATGCCAACACGGTTCTACAGCATCCAGCTATTGAGGAGACTCACGATGAACATTCCTCTGAGCTACATAATGAGCAAGTCTCTGAGGGTGATAGCGACTGTTGCGTATCCGATGGTCTGACAGATGGATATCAAAATGCAGAGTCAGATTCGGAGGAGTCGGTCGAAGGCAACAAGGAGGACTCTTTGCGGTATGTCTGATATAAGTGCCCCATTATTTACTGATAGGCCCGATAAGTTTCGAGGCAATACAAAAAATCGAACGACTAGCGTTGTCGTTTCTTGAACAACTTGCTGGTTCACTACCAAACCAACAAGCTGACATAACGGCTATCGGAATTTCTCAGGTACCCATTAATTCAAGATCAAAATACCCCAAAATCGAGCTTCAGTTAGCCGACCGTCATAAAACATCCGAATGGTAATGTCCTTACTCCGGGTCAAAATCCGCTGTTGCAGTCCCCTGATGTGTCGGTATTTTTAGTATCAGAGTTATACGATACCCCCTTAAACGAAAAGGAGCGAGTATAAAGCCATTCGGTTGGTCTGGTAGTCGTTTCATGATGGCTTTATTTTCATCAATGACCGTTTGCACACAGCGCAGATTTTACGTGTCATGGACTTCGCTCACCAAGCCTTAGTTGACAATGTACCATTAACAAAGCGGTATCCGTCTTCATGAAGCTTGAGAAGGAACCAAGAAGAAGCTAACCGTGTTCCTAGTGACATGTACTACAAGGATGTCCCCCTCTTCAAAGCTCAGGGAACTGTTGATCGAGTGCGTTATCTGGGCACGGAGTGTCACCATTTATATTCACTGATGTCAGCTCGTCGATGATCTTGCCGTGACATTGGACCTAGAACGGGCCGACCTCAAAATTGTAACCTCTTTGTCACCTTATCACGGATATAATTCCTTCAACGTTGTTCTAGCGCGCTGCATCGAAGGGCCTTATATGCGGCACTGGGCTGACAATTCATCTTCTCGAAGGCGAAGTGATTTCTATTAACGACTTAGAGGTGAATACATGTTCCAGAAAGACAAGTCCAGATTTTGAATGTGGTTGTCAGGGAACTTTGATACCTACGGGTGAAACCATAGAGCGATTTGAACTAAAAGAGGATATTTCATGGGTCCTTGTGGTCGAAAAAGAGGTATTTCCTGGAGGCCGTTCCTTACAGGAGATGTTGATCTGGTTCTCATTCCAGGCTGTCTTTCAAACGCTGTGTCGTTTTCAGTTCGCAAGCCACCAGTCGCTTCCCGGTCCTGGGCTCATAATCACTGTGACTAAGTGGTATGATACTAGCTGCGTTGCTGCTTATATGCGTCCTCCAGGGTAAGGGATATCCTGACATGGCCACCCGACAACTCGTGAAAACCTTGTCAGACAACCTTCCAGCGCAGTGAGTCAAAGCTGCAGCGTTTCCAAGTACTCATCATCATATTCAATAGCATTCCGATCGTTGCACTTGTCGATGGCGATGCGTATGGACTCGACATTCTATCGGTGTACAAGTACGGCAGCCGCAGCCTACGACATGAGAACGAAAAACTCGCAGCAAAACGAATCGAATGGCTTGGCATCTGGGCATCCGAAATTGCAGAGTAGATACTGATGACTTTCTACCCCCATCCTTACTGAAGTGGCTCACTCTCATAGCCTCGAAATTGATTTGGACACACTGATCCCGATCACACTGCATGACGAGAAGAAGGTAAGATGGACTTCATTGCCTCACCGTGATTTCAATCCTGTCATTATCCTCCGTAGGCGCTCGCAGTACTCAGCCGTGCCACCGATGTTGTGCCCACGAAATGGAGGCAGGTGTAAGTTTCATACCACAACTCGATACTGAATGTGCCTACAGAAAAGAGCTCACGCGGATGCTCCACATCCGAAGGAAGGCCGAAATCGAGATTCTGTCGAGTTCCTTAAGTCAAAAGTCTAACTCCCTTATACATTACTTGGCTCATAAAGTCTGCCACTTCATCGAGATGTCTGCCTGATGGTGATTCAAATGCCAGGCATACTCACAGCTCTTTGGCACTTAATGGTCTTTGAAAACATCCCTCCAGAGTTTATGGGCAAAGGTGTCACAACGCAGCGCATAACTGTCGTGAGTGTGCCAAACGCGTAGAAAATAGAACGACATACATACGAAAGTACTTATATCATGCAATCAAGGGTTCATTATCACCAGAAGATCAGTAAAACTGAAAATACGTAAGATAGGCCTCGAGCAGTTTCTGCAAACATCACGTGATGTGACTTGCTGTGACTTTACTCGTGATTACTGCATTTGGTACCGAGACTCCAGATACAATGTATGCCTTAAACCTTGCTTGTGCCGCTATCTCCTCCTTCAATTTCACACAAATGGTAATTTTGGAACGGATGACTCGTCGAGAAGTACGTATACTACAACTCTTTCGTTTCTGTTTTTTTATATCTTGTCGCCACGAACATCCTATACACATTCATTGCTTTTGTCACGCTTCATCACACTTTATCACGTGACGTTTACTGAAACTGCTTGAGGTCTATCTTATCTAAGAGTTTAAGACAAATAATGAGAGAGCTGAGTTATCGCAGTATAGTTCGTGGTTACTCAAGTGGCGGAGGGTCCTGCAGTCCTTCCTAGGCTTCAAGACATTTATCGTGCTCGAGCTCGAGCCGCTTCCGATGCTAAACCAAACCTGTGTGGAGCAATAAGAACGGGGGCTCCCGAGAGTTGCTTGAACCACCGATTGGCGCACTAAATATTCTCATCTAAGAATAGCAACAACTAGAATATCAGTATAATATGAATGGAGCGGGCTTTGAGGAACAGCAATGCCTAGTAGAAACAAGGACTCCCAGCAGTTGGGCGCCGCAGCCTCGAAATTTGACGAGACAGTTCCTCTAGTCTTCAAACTCTAGACTCCGAGTGTTTATTGCAGCATTGCAAGAAATAGTCCAAAATGCGAAAAAAAGGTAATTATTGCAAGGTAGGTTGCGATGTCCACTAAAGTATTATTCTGGCGGAAAGTCCTGCTATTCTTGAGCATCAAGGCTCCGTGTTCAAGTTTGAGTTGCGCGAGCGACCGACTAGTGACGTAGAAAAATGCCCGTCAATGCGGTAATTGCAGGGACCCGAGCGCCATAGGGTCCAGAATGTGTTCATGAAAAGCCTGTGGACGCATACGACGCAGAGCGGGTGGACGCTGAGAATGTGTTGGCAAGTATTTGTTATCCATGACAGGGGCTCCTCGCAGATACAGGGTATAAATTTCGATACAAGAATCATCGTTTATCAAGGAGGCGGCCCTTGGGATGCTCAGAAGGGGCGGAGAGTGCAAGATATCAGGTGAATACGGATGCGCAGTGTCCAATTGAGGTGGACTCGGAGGTGGAGGTAAAACTTCTCTTGAGAGAGAGGCAATGGAATTGGGAGGGCAATATTGACTAACTTCCGACGAAGAAATGGCAGGTTCATCAATGATTCGATCCCAAGGGCGAGAAGACCTTTTCCTGAAATAACAAACTACAAGTGCGGATAATATCAAAGAAAACACTGTTGTTAAGTCAGTATTTTGTAGAGGAAGACTTGGACGACGACGTCTTACTTATTCCACATGATAAACTAGCCCGCACCCCAGTGCTAAGCCCATGGCCGGCAGTTGGAGTTGCGCCATGTACACTGTGCTGCCCTGAGCTTGAGGAACTGGTACCACTAGTAGTGCTTGCATAACTTAAGCTGGAGCTGATGGACATGTCTGTATTGGCAATTGTAGAGACAGAGCTGGACTGGGTAATCGAGGTGGAACTGGAATGAGTAGTAATTGTGGAGGTGGAAGTGGGGGTGGGGGTGGGGATGAAATCAGAGAAGGAGAAAAAGCTGGAGCCGAGGAAAAAGCTGGAGCTGGAGTGAGTAGTGAATGTGATGCTGGTGCTGAACTGATTGATAGAAGTGGAGGTACTGGCAGCATGATGTGTAGTTGGAGTGCTAGATATGTCATCGTCGTCGTCGTCGTTATCGTCATCGCTCCCGTTGTCACGGGCGGGCATGAATCTAATGAATTTGAGATGACGCCGATCTTATATTTTTACAAGAACTCACACTGGCTCTCGCAGGTGTGAACTGTTAGCTGCAACCGCGATGGACTGCAAGGCGAGAACAAAAGCCAAGACTGGAAGCAAGCGGGACATGCCCAGTGGCCTTGCAAAAGGCGGAGAGCGCCGAACGTGGCGGGCAAAGGAAACGGTTTGAAAAGCATGCTCGTACGCATGGTACCGAGTACTGTGGTCGGCATTGACGTGAAGTGATTCTCTTCTAGAATCGGTCCGCACGAAACCGGGGAATAGCGTATGTAAGTAGCTCGAAGAATGATAAAGATCTAAGGTGGGGATTACCTGATTCTGATCCACACGCGCTTGGAGAAGCTGGACCAGTGATGAAACGAATTTAAAACATTTTTGACATCAAAATGAGGATATTCGTCACTGGGAGCCTAATCAAACCACGTCAGCGGCCGTAGCGATAAGAGTTGACTTATGCCGTAATATTGTAGAGTTCAAGTACGTACCCGGTGACTTGCTAGTGTTGTGGAGTTTCGAGTTACGATGTTACATCATGTGATCTACGAGAGACGCCAGCTTTCTTCAGCAGAGTAGGTCCTAGGAGGTGATTGGCAACGTGAAACTACCGGAGAATAGAGACTACAAAGGACTGGAACGAGTTAGCTGCCGAGGCCTTGATCAACGAGCTTTATAGTACAAATCTGTCCTGTTTATGTCTAAGGTTTTACATAAACATTTATCAGAGTATGTGAAAAAATAATTCAAAGTGAGGAAGAATTGGATCATCGCAATGTATAGTGCATGACGCACACTCAAGAAGGTTATTGTGGTGGAGGCTCCTGCAGTTCTTGAGCCTGGTCAAAACTCCGTTTCTTGTATTCGAGTTCAAGTTCCTTCTGATGTCGAGCCATATCTGCATGAAGCGCCGAAAGCTGGTGTTCAGACTGGGAGTTGCGTGAACTACCGACCGCTGGTAAATCAAAGCTGGCCATCACTGCAGGACTCGCCGAGGCATTATGGGGTATTGAATATGCTCGAGAATAGTATGATGCAGGGCGAGCGGGTGCTGAGAATGGGTCGTGAGGATTTGGGAGAGCAGGCACATCTTGCGTAGCTATTCGCTGAGGGCCTGTCGCCCGCGACAATGTGCTGTGGCGGTTCTGAGCAGGTATAGGGTATGAATTCTGATGGGACCCTAAAGGAGTGGCACTCGAGATATGAGCTGAAGCTGGATACGCAGTATCCAACCGAGGTGGAGATGGAGGTAGAGTGTTTCTCCCTCGGGATGCAACAGTTTGAGGGGGAAGGTATCGACTAACTTCCGTCGTCACAAAGGCAGGCTCATCATCGGCTTTCTCCTGAGCCCTCTGGTATCGTCCCTTCAAGTTGTAGAACAACAGTACGGATAATATCAAGAAAAACACTGGAATCGAGTCAACATTTTTTAGGGAAAGAGTTGTAAAACGTCAGTTCACCTATCCCAACTGCTAGCCCAGCTCCCGCTCCAGGGCTAAGCCCTTTCTGGGACGAGTTTGATGAACTTGTGTTAGAGCTGCTTGTAGTGCTGGACTGGGTATCAGATGTACTAGTAAATGTGGAACTGGACGGAGCGGTGATCACAACTGGTGGTAAACCAGTAGGTGTGGGGCCTGGTGGTGGTGTCAATGGACCCAACGACAAAGCCATCGTTATCGATTACTCGAACCTGAGACTTCTTCGATGGAGGCATCTCGTTACTTCAAATATATGTGAGCAGAGTCAGCAGACCGAGCCATACCCGAGACATGCCCGAGGCCTACGTATGCGTAGCTAGCCCACCACACGTGCAGGAAGTTCCCGTTTCATCAAGGTGGAGATGGCAACTTATTTGTGGCATTCGCATATTTGAAATTGAAGATATCGGCTTATCGAGATTCACAGATTGACTTCGGCTTGAGCTGGAAGAATCAACCGAACCAATTAGATTTTGAATATTGTAGATTTGTAGAAAAAGTATGGACCGCTTGAATGCCATGAGAGATTCCTTGAACTTCAGCAGCGCATGAGGATATTGGCATTTGGCAAGGTAAAATAACCGGAAGGACGTAAACTACGACCAGTTGAACATACAACTTGATACAAGTACCAACATGCTATGGAAGGGGAGCCGATGGATTTCAGTAGAGAAAAATGTGAAAGACAATCATATACTAGGGAGAGGCAGTGAAGCAAGTAAGGTAGCGCACGGTCATTGAATATTAAATTCCCTGAAGACCGATAAACTTCAATGAAGCCGCCTCCGATAAATGATCTAACTCGTTAAGTAGGGACAAGCGGATACCTAGTATTAGGAACGAAATTAGTGGTGGAGGCCTCAATCGATGATCGACAAGCGTTACAAATCTGTGCTGTTCAAAGTCCAGGCTTTGAACATTTTATCAGAATACGCGAAGGAATAGTTTCAAAGTGGGGTACAGCTGGATATTATCATGATCGTGATATATCGCGCGTGGCAGACATTCAAAAAGAATATTTCGGCGGAGGGTGGTGTGATTCTTGGGCCTCATCAAGATTCCATTTCCTCTGTTCGAGTTCGTTCTGATATCGAGGTATATCTGCATGAGGCGCCAGTAGCTGGCGCCCAGGCTGAGAGTTGCTTGAACTATCGGCCGCTGGCACACTTGAAGTGGCCATCATTGTAGCATTTTCCGAGGTTTCATAGGGTATTGAATATATCGGAGAATAGTACGATGAAGGACGAGCGGGTGCTGAGAATGGATATTGGGAATTTGGATGTGGAGGTGGAGGGTTTCTCCCTTCCGACGCCGAAAGGGGAGGTTTATAACCAGCTTTCTCCCGAGTCCTCTGATATAGTCTCTTCAAGTAGTAAAACAGAACTATGGATAATAAGAAGAAGAACACTGAATTTAAGCAAGAAACAAGTCAACATTTTGGAGGGAAACGCTCGTAAAATGACAGTTTACCTATCCCAAATCCTAGTCCAACTCGCGCTCCGGTGCTGAGCACTTCAGTTTTTTTGGACGAGCTTGAGGAACTTGTGACAGTCGTGTTTGCATAACTGGAGCTGGAGATCGTGCCCGTAGTGGCAGTTCTAGAGCTGGACTGGGTATTAGAGGTGGACCTAGAACTGGCATGAGCGGTGGTCAGGCCAACTAGTAGTACTGGTGAAGTATGTGTAGGTTCTGATTTTTTTGTCATCGTTCCAAGGTTAACGTTCAACGAAGACTCGAGCCTAAGATTCTTTACGAGGGAAAACTGAAACAATTGACAGCCATATCAAGGATCATACCAGCGGGCCGCCAGCCCGAGCCACTGAGTCCCACCACTACCGCAGCGCCGAACTTTCCGTTCATGGTCTACGTTAGGCTACACACTCGAATTGGCTTATCGAGACTGACGTTGGCTTGCAATTGGGAGAAGTGGCCGAACTAAACTTTCACTACGGATCTGAGGGAAAAAGGATGGACCGCTTGAATTCTATGAGATTCCAGCTTCAGTATCATAGGAAGGGATGGGCAATGGCAAGGTATAACTCGAAGAGTATAAACAACGATCAGCAAACAACAAGTACCTATAGAAACAAGTTGCAAATGAAACCTCGAGCTTTACTGCTAATGTTCGAAATTCAGGTCATACATAGGTATCTATGGGAGCAGTTAAAAATAGTGGGAAAGTGTTCAATGATCGCATTACAGTCCGTGATTCACAGTCAGGAAGAATATTGTGGCGGAGGGTCCTGTGCTTCTTGAGCATCAAGACTCCGCCTCTTGTGGTCGAGTTCAAGTTGCTTCTGATGTAGGGCCATATCTGTGTGAAGCGCGGAAAGCCGGCGCTCGGGCTGGACGTTGCTCGAACTACTGGCCACAGGTGTAGCAAAAGTGCCCATCATCGCAGCACTAGCGGGAATCAAACTACCATGGGGTATCGAATGTGTTGGAGAAGAAGCCGTGGATGTGTATGACGCAGAGCGGGCGGGTACTGAGAATGGGTCGTACGGGTTTGGGAGAATAGGCGCATTCTGAGTAGCCATTTGCTGAGGATCTGATGCCTGTGATGATATGCTGTAACGGTTCCAAGTAGATGTGAGGTGTGAACTTAGATGCGAATTATCGCTCAGTAAGGGAGCGGCGCTTGAGATTGCTGACAAGGATGAAGAATGCGAGATATCAGGTGAATTGAGATATGCGGTATCCAGCTGAGGTGGAGGTGGAAGGTCTCTCTCTCGAGATGCAACAGAGTCGGGGGGACGGTATTGACCCACTTCCGAGGACAGAAGGGTAGCTTCATAACCGACGCTCCCCCGAGCCCTACGAGATCGTTTCCTTAAGTAACACACTAGCATTGCGCAGAATATTAAGAGAAACACTGGAAACATAGAGTCAATATTTTCGGGAAAGGCTCGGATAATGCCAGCTCACTTATCCCAAATGCTAGACCAGTGCGTGTTCCAGTGCTAAGTCCTTGACTAGTAGTTGAAGACCCATTGTTCTGGGATGAGCTGGAGAAACTGGTATAACTCGAACTAAGGCTGGTTAGTGTGCCTGAGGTAGTAGTTGTGGAGCTCGAGCTCGACTGAGATGTAGATCCGGAGGTAGTGGAAGTCGTACTGGAGGTGGTCGTCGTACTAGTAGAAGTCGTGCTGGAGGTGGTTGTACTGGAGGTGGTTGTACTGGTAGTAGTATGCGATGTAGTGGATGTACCATCGTCATTGTCATTGTTATCACCACTGTCTGGTTCATCGCGAGGAGACATAAATCTGATTCGAGGATGAGAAGAAAATCCGCTGGTAGTATCACATAAACTCACACTGGTTCTCGCAGGTATACAGCGTCACCCGCAACCTCAAAAGACTGCAAAGCGAGAACGAAGGCCAAGGCTGGAAGCGAGTGAGACATGCCTACGGCCAGATTGTCTGTGATATTCTGCCAGGACAAGGAAAAGACGGGCAGCAACAAATATGATGAAATATAACGTCAGAAAAGCTTGCCCATGGGTGCCGAGTACTGTGCGCAGCATTAGCATGGAATGAAGTCGGAAGCCTAATGCCGCTCAAACACCACTCCATGATGCCAGTCACAGTGTCCCCCCAGATGCACTTCGAACAGGTAGTGCTCGCAAGCTGAGCGCGGAGGTCCGAGTGGGAATCAGAGAAATTGATTGCGGCTGCTGCTTGACTACTACGCTGCCAGATTATACATGCTGCTGCTAAGCCGAAGAATACTATAGTTGACAAATTTGGGACGCGAAATCTAAGATTAGCACAACGCGAATAAAGTCACATGACTCACGCGTCCAAGCGCGTCGCGTTGAAATGAGTGATCAGCGGAGCTTGAAATTTGGAACCCGCTATGCGAATTGTCCACAGTAGGTCAAAACTAGTACTTCAACTTGTCCATTCACAAGTCTCTTGTCAACGTCCATCTGGTACTTAGGCGACGTTTAGTCTTCTCTAGTTATTGTCACTCACAACACAGGCCGTGTTACTTTCAATCCTCAATCATGCAAACACGGTCATCTCAAGGTTCAGTCCTTGGAAAGCGTGTTCATCATGTCGATCAAAAAGCTGTCTCATCAGCATCGACAAGCGACGTTGCAACAATATCGCAGCACATGCTTACCCCAGAACAGAGCCCTAAATCGAAACGCGCCCGTATCTCGCTCTCCGGCATTGCAGGAGATTCAAACAAGGAAAACGTACCTCCGTTCCGTACTGACCCGTGGAATGACGCAACAGTCGACACACCACGTTCCATCCACACATTAGTGATATCTACACCACCACCAACACCCCCAGTCTTGCTACTTCCTGTATACACCCGTGCTCGAGGACTACTTCGTTCCACCAGCACGAGTGCATCTTCTATAGCTGGCCGAGAGGATGAACGACAGCGCATTCTAGAATTCATCACCTCATCGTGGGGTGATAGTGCACACACGTCTTTGTACATCTCCGGTACACCTGGAACCGGAAAGACTGCGCTTGTCAACTCGGTCCTGCGTTCCTTCGAAAAGTCCGAAGGGACGTCCGACCTGAGAGTTATCTCTATTAATTGCATGGCCTTGAACGGGCTGGATGCCCTCTGGGATCGTCTTTATGAAGAGTTGTATCCCACAAGGGCTTCCAAGAATGCTGCGAAACCTTGCAAAGCCAAGGGCAAGCAAGCGATCGACAAGGTGCTCTCTAGTTTAAATTATAAGTGGTATGTACTAGCACCACTGCTCATTTCGTCATCTGACCTCGGTACCAGCATTATTGTACTTGATGAACTCGATCACATTGCATCCTCAAATCAAATACTTTCGTCAATTTTCTCTATGTCCCAGCAACATCTGTCCACCCTCCGCATCATCGGAATTGCAAACACACACACCCTCACGTCGTCCTTGGCGCAGTTGTCTGCTAGTGAAGCTTCCAGCGCCCTGACCCTTCACTTTGGCGCGTACTCCTCTCAAGAACTACTTCAAGTGCTGCAAGCACGTCTCTCACCTCTCTATGATAATCTGGAATACCCAGAAGTAACAGATCAAGCCAAAAAGTTTCTTCCTGCTTCAACATTGATTCTCCTCACGAAAAAAATTGCCTCGCAAACTGGTGACGTTCGAGCCTTGTTTGAGGTACTTCGGGGGGCAATAGACCTGGCTGTCGCGGGTTCAAAGGTCCCAGATGCAGATACAAATCCTCTCACCATTCCACCTCTCATCGTTAAACCGGATCACATCCTTGCAGCCCTCAAGGCGTATCTGCCTTCCACTGGCGGTGGTCGCTCATCTTCTTCCTTGGCACCATCCCCTACTAGCAATGAGACCGTGTCCAAGATCCGTAATCTTGGCCTGCAAGTCAGGCTGGCTCTCCTATGCATACTTCTTGCATCAAAGCGGATGGAGGCCAGCTTGTCTCTCTCTGCGTCCACCACCTCAACGCCTACCAAGTCCCCTGTGAAGCGGGCAGGTTCCGTCGTTTCTCAAAGGATCACTGGGCTTGACGTTGCACAACTCCATGCATACTACTCAACTGTGCTCACACGTGCAGATAGCGACATCTTCACTCCAGTTTCCAGAAGCGAGTTTTCAGACTTGATAGGGATGTTAGAGACCATAGGACTCGTGGCGTCGAGGTCTACCCGCATGGCAACTGCCTCTCCATCGAGGACTGGCCGTCGTGTGCTCGGTCGAGCTGTATCGTTTGGCGGAGTGGCGAAGGGAGCTGCAGCAGGCCAAGACATCAAACTTGCAGAGACCGTTCGCGCGGATGAGGTCCTGCGTGGCCTGGGTCTGCCTGATGGCTCTGCTGCCAACGATGTGCGTGAAGAGGAAGTCAGGGCTATATGGGCCAGGGAATGTGGCCGCATCGCACGAGAATCGAAAGCGAAGTCAGTGTCAGGTATGGGCGGTGACAAACCTTTCGATGAAGCATTTGAAGATTAGATACAACTAAACGCCTCCACCTCCAAGTCGGTACCACAGTGCTACTATGTAGCCATTCAGTAAACTTTGCGTTATTTCTTATGACTAGTGTCTGTTTTTTTTTTATGGTTATGTCTTATACGATACAGGAACTCATACTACGCATCATCTCATGTAATATTTGTTAAATCACTGCATTAGTACCACAATCATTTTACGAATTCAAGTTCTTCCACCATTCGTTGATGTCGAGGCGTAATATAAGGTGGCGCAACGCTTCCACACCACCAGGGGCGTGACGAACATCGCTTTGTTCCTGTAATGCAAGCAAGAGTTCCTGGCGTTGCGATGATTTCAAATCTTTTTCCAGCAGGACCTCTAGGACTTTGATCTGCAACCGAAAGATCTGGAATCAGCCTACCGGTTTCATATAGTAAAGCAGTCAACTACGTACCAGGGTCGATATTCTATTACGGAATGCAGCAAAGAGTACATCAAGAGCTGATGACGCCTGGTACTCCTGCAACCGCCCGTCGTTGAGGTCACCAATCATAACGCAGAGCTCTAGGATAAGTTCTAGGCTCCCACGAAGAAGGTCACCAGCTGCTCGTTGGGCCGAACGCATCAAACAAGCACTGAGAATGTCGTTCAAGACAGCGGAGTGAGCCTCAGCGAGCGAAAAGACATCAGTAAACTCGGAGCTTGTTCCCAAACGACATGCAGTGACTCGAGCCAGGAATGCGTCGAAGTTGCCCCCAATTGCCACATCGAATATATACGCGGAGAGGGTGGTTACGAACGAATGCGCCACGAAACGGAAGTGAGTGAGGAGTTTCCTGGATTGGTTCAAGGTCGGAAAAAGTACATCCTGATGCGTCATGCGGAAAGCCGCTCGAATGGCAGATTCCACTATACAGTTTTCGTTGAACGTATGTCGAAGTGCGAAACAATCATGGCTCACCTCTGATCACACGTAAAAGGAACGAGAAAATCCTCTGGTATTTGGATGTAGTGTCCGGTGTGATAATTACTTCCAAAGGATGAGGAACTTTGTAGTCAAGATACAGAAAGTCTAATGCCCTGGTCAAGAAATTTATGAAGCATGTTCGATCTGCAGCAAAAATGGCGCTACTTACTCGATATCTAAGTACGCATAATGACTTAGCGCAAATGTACAATGCATAGGGAAATAATAGCTTACAAAGTGGGTTGAGCCATCGTTCACGTCCCGTATCGCTAGGGAGGTCTCTGATGGCGAACCCAAGACGAATTTCAGCTTCTTTTGCTATGCGCCTCGACCCGAGTTCATGCTCCTGGCTATCATCGGGGCCAAATGAGCATATGTCCTGAGATTCCACGATAACTGTTCTCAAAAAAAAGCTAAGGTCGGCACCCCCAGGAGGCCACGTCCCTCGCTCTATCAAGAACGGGGCTAAGCCGACAGCCCAATGTCTGGTGCCATGTTGAGCCACTCCAGCGGCTGATCTACTCCTTTGGCGGGACAGGGCGAATGATTTTCCGCCTCCAGCGACAACCTCACGGTCATCGGTGTCAGAGAATAAAGCAGCTGTAAGTCGTGATTTGAATGATGGGGAAGTCAGGAGCATATGTGAACGAAGCAGAACCAGATGGTCATGTAAATAGAGAAATGAGTTCTGGTCTAGGAATATCGATAATAGTGCACTGGAAAGAGAGGCAGCGTGTGAGATGAGTGGAGAAAAGACTAGGCTAGTCAGGAGACCCAGGTTCGGGGTTATTGAAGGAAGGACGGGTGGAAAGGACAGTATGAAACTTTCCAATGCAGCGTGCATTGAGTGCTCATTGAATGTATCATCTCCGTTTGAGCCAGGCTCCAAGTCGAAAAGGCGGAAACCGACGAGGTCGGACTGATAATCGCTCCCAGGGAGATTACCATCAGCAGAAGCTAGATCAGGGGGACTGTGAGAGCCAATAGTTGGTGCAACATCGCCAACCTCGTCAAGAGACCCCGTTCTCCATAAGTCTTCAATGTCTCTGGTTGACCAGACCCAAGTGATGAACGGCCGTCGCACCGGGGGATTTAGTACAGGATGACCGGGTTTTGCGGCAGCGAGCAATTTGAGAGATTTTTGAGCAGCTGGCAATACTTCCGCCAAATCGCGTAGTATAAAAGACGGCAATTCATGATCTTCAGCAAAGAGAACTCCATCATCCTCAGGTGACGCCTGATCAAAGTCTTCGATATCCAACGGACCAATTGCAGTCCGTCGAGGCTGCTGACTCGTTGCTACCCGATGGTTATTGCTGTCAGCATAGGCAACTGAGCGACACAATGCCTGCAAGTAGTTTTTCGAGGTCATTGTAAGGAGATAAGCGAACACAGCAATCAAAGACCGGGAAGACGATTTGCGAAATTGGGTATCAAGATATTTGTATATTCGAGAAAGTAGAGCCACTGGTTTCATCGTAAATCGCGGATATTGCGAGGGAGACAATCCAAGGCCCTGATAGAGCATGTCAGAGGTAAACGAGAAAATGTGAGCGAGCGTACCCTTTGGCAAAGTGACGCTAGAGAGACGACAATTTCTTCAAAAAGCTCATAGTACAGCCATGTTGCAGATAGGGTCTTCGGAGAGACGGGGATGCAGAAGTTAGATAGAGGCCCACGAAAAAGTTGGTCACGTAGATAGACGAGCACCACGGAGAGCGCATGCGAGAAAGCATGGACGGTTGCATTTTCCTCTTTGCGTCTGCATTCTCATTTAGACAGAGTAATTCATGGGTGGGAATCATGGAACCCACCGCGTTCGTAAAGCACTGAGGAATACCTCCAAGCGTCGCATCAAAGTACCAATATCTAAAAATCGTTTTAGGAGACTACATTATCACATTAATAAATACACATGTTGAACTGAAGTTGTTTGCTCACCTACTACTCATCGTCTCATCCTTGCCACTGATAAGCAGCTTGTTTGGCATATTTTCTGCGCCTCCGGATGATAAGAACGTCTCTGAAACTGGATCCCACGTATGCAGAAAAGACGAAGTTCCGAGAACTGTCATTCTCAACGACTCAAGCAGCTCAAGTTCATTCACACAGACTACATTTGCTCGCGGGTCAAACGGCAAAGGTCGCATGCTAGATGTTACGTTTGTTATGTCATTAACACTGTAAAAAAATGAATCTGACTGGTATTGTGCTGAAGCTGATACATCGGAGGACTGTTCGGTCAAGAAGGGAGTGTTGTATGAACGGTCAGGGTGTGATTGGCGCAGAACATCCCAAGAGACAACTTGATCCTAAAATTTATTATTTGAGTTTTCATACTAGGACACAGGGCGTCCTCACTGAATGATGATCACCACTTGTCGCTGAATTTGCCCATAGCACCTCTGGTGACAAGGAGGGTAGTGCAGAAATATCTTGAGCGCGCGTAGTGTCTCTTGAGTCTAAATTACGCGCATCGCGTTTCTCTAGAGTTGTAGCCTTCTCCCTATCAATTGCATGCACTATGGGGTCTTGAGGTTTGTCGAACATTCGAGGGACAAAGAACTGAGGTGTTATATGTGGCAGGATGCCCAGTGCCAAATCCATGTCATGTTCGTGCTGATTCCAGGTATCGCCACACAGTGACATTCCAAAACACGCGAAGAATATCGGTTGTCAAATGTCTTTCACAGTCTTCACTGACTGTTGTTTGGTGTTAATTGGCATATCCTTCCCTTCCTAACACGACCAAACATGGAACGACAACTCGGACTCCGTTGTATCAATCACATTGTGCTCGATTGAGTGAGCTGCTTACCCATCGTCGCATCCACAGATTCCACAGACCGGTGAGACATGGCTCAATGGTATCTCAAACAGGGATGTAGCTCGTTGGGCGCCTGGTTTGTTCGGTTAATGAACCATTGTTCATACTTGCACCACTCGAGGAATGGTCCACCGTTTCCATGACAAGCAATGCATCCTCAGTGCAATGAGGCTCCAGGTTTATAAACTCTCGAAATGTCGGTACTGCAAATAACCATCCGTCGATTTTATTGTGATACACAATCTCATCCACATATACGCTACTGCAACCAGCTATGTTTTCCATCCGTCTTGAGTCTGTCTCAAACAAGGAGAACATCAACCCAACTGGATGCCGAGGGAAGCGGTTTTACAAGAAAAAAAAGGCGCTCCCGTTCGCAGTGATGCCCATATCCGCGAAAGTGAAGGAGAGCCAGTCTGCAAGTACTCTACGGATTAGGCCTTTGGCAGAACAACATGCTGTTCGTCATCAACATTCTTTGGGTAGCCTCGACAACTTCGTGGCACTGGATGGCTCTCTATCCTTACAAAGCGCTGACAGCCGCGCCAGGGACTTGACGGAAAGTCCGTTAGCTGAAGTGACAGATGCATTTACCTGTATGTACTGTTGCTTTCATTGCGTCATTTTGACGTATCATGGTCTTCACAATCCTCATTCGAGTCTTACTCACAGGATGATCCCCACGCGTCGATATTGATATCTACTGTCTTTGATTGTTTTGCTTTCACGTTAATAGGTAGGTACTAAGGTAGTTGTATGATCAAACGCGGTCATGTGATTGTCACGTGCCACCCAATTATGCCTTTTTTGCCAGTTTGCACCGTGCAATTGAGCAAGTCAATATTGTCGTTGGGACAGTTGGTAGCTCGTCTAAATCTGTGCCTCCTCCAAGTGTCTGGATTGGCAGAGCCACGCCGGGTGTTTTTGTGTACTAGTTATTTCGGAAGTTGCAACGTTAGACTGAAATAAAAACTAGACGAGTAGACTACCTGATGAAACGATGAATCAATGCTACAAGTGCTGTGACACAAATCAATATTAGTACCTGGTCGTTTGCCATCGCACGCACGCACGCGTTGTTTATTTGTGCTCCCACCGGGAGTAATTGCTAAGTCGCGTCTCACCATCAAGTTGGACATTGTTATATTATCTTTTCCCACCATTTTCCTCATCCCGCCTCTTGTCTATCATATCATTTGCGTGACGTGGTCCTATTTGTTTCAGCCTTAATTGGCTCCCCAATCATGCCTACAACCAACCGCCGTCCACTAAGTACACGAACTCTGCCACTTCAAGTTCCCCCTACCATGTCTCCCTTCAAACAAGGAGTTCGCTCGGCTTCCCTGTTGCTCAAACGTCCTCGATCACCGGACCCTGCAGCAGATGAATCTATCAAGCGGGTGAGACCTACTCCAACAGAAGCCACCCACGGCGAGGACCGTAAGGATAAGGAACGAAGACGCGTAGAAAGGGAGGCTCAGAAGGCCGAGTTTCGTTTAAAGTACACTCGGGCATTTCCTGCATGGGTCTTCTATTTCGACTTGGATTTATCGGATCCTGAGAGTGCTGCTTTGCGAGATTCATTAGTAGCCCGGGTGGTGCACCTCAAATCAGTATGGCCGATTCTCCGTGATAATTGCGCAAACGTCTGACACCCCATCGACGGGCTTCTAGCAAGTAGATGACTTTTTCTCCAACGAGATTACACATCTTATCACTAATCAACCTATCACTCCGATCGACCCTGCTGCAAACAAGGAAAATCGATTGCAAGGCTTCTCCGCACGAGCCAGTTCACTGAAAAGCCCAATCAAGCTCCGTGGACGGTGCGTCGAGCTGTTCCACTATTGTAGACCACACTAACATCATCAATTTACAGTACTGCCGAGGATGCCACCTCCCAGAGCTTCAACCTTGTGGAGAAGGCAAAGGCCTTTAACATGAAGATTTGGAGCCCGGCAAAACTTGACAACATCCTGGAACGCTGTGATGTCCCAGCCTTTGCATTTTCCCCTACGAAACCTCTTGCACAAACCACTTCCCTTGCCCCGGCTTCCAACAAACGGTCACTATCTAGCTTACTTCAAACCGAGCGCCTTCATGGTACCACCACAGAACGTGACCCAACTCAAAAGCGACATGATTATCGATATTTCTCAAAACAGAGTTATTTCGTACTTATAGAAGACGTGCGGCAGGAGTTGGCGACGATTCACGCTCTAGAGTATCCCATACAACGAGGGCACGATGGGAAAGAGCAACCCGCGTATCCCGTTCTATACTGTGACCCAAGGTCCCGGGGGCCTTTCATAAAATTTGATGAAAGGGAACGGAGGCGTTGGGAAAGGGCACAAAAGGCAGAGAGGGAAAATGAGAACGAACGCGCGGAGAAGGTGGCTAAGGCTCTGAAGCGGAAAAGGCAGGCGGAGGTTCAGATGCTCTCGCGCAAAGCTGGCGACCTCCGCCGTTCGGTGTCGATGAATAATTTACATCGTCAGGCAACTATTGAAGAAAACGTTGACCTTGATGCTGACTACGGAGATGGGGATACAAGAGAGTCAGCGACCGCCTCGGGCTACCTTGCTTCAACAGGTATGGGCTCATATGTTGCAGCATCCGGCAATAGCGTTGGTATTACATCCACAAGAGGTACAACATCCACCGCGGGTGGTGCTTCTAGGACGCTGGAACTACCTGCTTCTCTTCGGTCTAGGATTCAACAACAAGTCGTGACATCTCGAAAAGCCCCGAATGCACCTCACACTCTCGGCCGAAAAGCGGGAGGCATGGGCCCCCCTCTTACAATTCCAGATCGCCCATTGCTCAGGAAAAGTAGAAGTACAAACACCCTTCGATTACCAAAGCGTGACGAAGGAAGTAAACCTGGCTACTGTGAGAGTTGTCGCATAAAGTTCGATGATTTCGACACGGTGAGATCGCATTTAATCTCGTACATAAGTATCCTAACGCTCGGTCCTTCAGCACACACAGGAACGGAGGCATCGTAAGTTTGCCATGGACGATGCAAACTACATCCAGCTTGATGCGGTTCTTAATCGCGTTCGACGCCGGACCTGCCAAGAAGCTGAGGAAGAAGAACGCATGTGGTCCGAATGCGGTTATGACGGCGCGTCACGAAGTTCCGAGGTACCTGAGACGTTAGGGTCCTCACAGCCAGCTCAAGACGATGACGAGTCTATGTGGGATGAGGAAGATGCTGAGGGAGAAGTGGATCTTGATTTGTGAGTGTCATGGATCAACAGTCTTTGGTCCTGTCCAAGATTTTTCTCGAATTCTTTGCATTTGGCTTTACTTCATTGATTTGTGTCACACCACACCACACAACACTTGTAGCACTACTCTAGCATCTTCACTTGTCAATACTCGACAATGAGACGAGCAAAAAATCAAGGAAAGGAAAAAGTGATATGATTCTCAATCGATCGTAACGGTCAACAACGTAATAATACCATCCTGAGCGATGCCTGACAGTGACCATCAGACGAGCAACTACTGCATCGATCAACCGAACAAGCTCACCATGGTTAATACCATCGGTGCCAGCTTCGAGTAGACCAGTGATGTTTTGGGCGATAGTGTGGTATTTGACCCCATGATACCTTGTTTGACCAATCGCTGCTGACACCAACTGGTCGCTGAAACTGGATTGGTGACCCGTTCCTCATGATCAGTGTTACTTACCGTCCAATATTGTACCCATTTGGTACTATATCATGATGTTTTGATACGGGCTAAGGGTGGCGTTCAGATGTGTAACAAAGCCCTGCCGAATCACGCACCTCCTCTCGAGACACGCTGGCACATCAAGTAAGTTACTAGTAAGGCAAGTTAAGGATGCTTACGCTAGGAAGAGAGCGCCACTGTCCGCTGCAGTACCGTTCTGTACAAAAATACTGGACGAATATTGTCACCACGCTAGATCCCTCAGGCTAGTCAATAAATTTACCGAAAATGATTTCCTCCGACGAGGCTCTCCAAACACGTTCCGCCTCCTGCGTTTCCATAGTCCTGGCGAAGTTCAATGGTTTGATTGACCCATCCGTTTCCATCTCCCAAGTTGGCAGGCATATAACCGCCCAAGTGAAGGCCGAAACATTCTTTAGAACTATTACGAGCAAATAAGTAAGACGGAGTTCGCAATTCTTTCCGTGCTTACAATCCGATAGCACGGGCAAAATTGATAGCTCCGTCAAGTGTGAGAACAGCGGGAGAGCTAAGACCAGAGATTATGACCTAAATTTTCGGGGCCAGTCAAGCCATACATTAGTAGACGAGGGCGTCACGGTGATGAAAGAAAAATACATTCATAGGTTCACCATATCCATCGCCAGCGTTGATGAGCATCGACCCGCCTCTGCCAGTTGGGTCATAATAATCAACACCACCCCGCTTGTCCATCGTGGGTGACGACACTAGATTGAATATCACCGCTAGATATGGCATGACATAACCAAGTAACGCATTCATAAAATACATGGATGATGAAGCTTTGAAGAACGTCAATTCTTATGTGTGATTCAAGGGGAAGGGGATGTAACTTAACATCCCACACGTATGGTACCTCATGGATTTTTATACGCACCGACTCGAAGGTGGGAATAGCCATGAAATGCGCAAAAAATGCAGCCGGTCCCGAATCTGCAATTATACCTATAGAACCGCCTATAGTTACGGTGCTGTCGGAATCCTATAAGCCAGTGATTTGTGCACACGTGCATCTGGTATTTCAATAGATCCAAAATAAGATCCAAGCATTTGTTTCGATGCCTGTCCCGCAATCATGACGGGCGGCGGCTTGGACGCAGCAGGAGACAGATGGACGACAGCTTGGGAAGCCAAGTTTGTGGTGGGATTGAGGCCCTGAGCTAGACCCCAGTGCACGGCTGCAGTGCCCGTACCTGTGCTGAAAAGGGCATTGGAACTTTGGAGCTGGTGTCGAGTATTTGATAGGATGGTGAATCTATGAAGGAAGATCTCTTTAATGATCAATGAGCAATCAATGAGATGTGGATCACAGTGCACGGTGATGCCGATAATTTGCCAACTCAACATCAGTTGATCTTCATGCGGTTAATTTGAAGATCCTTCATAACAATCAGACCCGATGAACATCGGAGCTCACCTAGTCGGTGGTCCAACCATAGACGTCACAGTGAACTGGCAGTGTTCTGCTGGTCATTGGTCACCGGTCAGTGACCGTGGCGGTCGTTCAATGAACGCAAAGGGTGTGAAAGCCGATCACCGTCGGCAAAGTCCACTTCCATCACTGAAATTCACTTAGCCTGATGAGTCGACCCTAATTTTGTTTGGCTATGTCGCATCGTGATTATCAAGTGCACGTGATAGCCCGGAGGGATGTAGTACCGCATGCATGACATTGGATAGCCAAACTGGAGGATGTATCAGGGTTGTCGGCTAATAAGCCCGTACGTTAGAGATATCTTTCCCCCACTAACAGGTGAATGTGTACATTTCCTGATGCTTCCATGTAGACTACGAAAATGTTTATATTGATACTTGGCGAAATTTTGACTCCTAACCCTACCACAAGACTTGAGAAAATTTCTCCAAGGCTTCGTCTTGTTCGAACGGAGTTTAAAGTTCACAAACTTCTTGAACTGTTAGTGCATCCTGAATTCTCAGGACATGTTGTTAATCCTACTCTGAACGACCCTATTGATTTGTGTCACAGCACTTGTAGCATTGCTCTAGAATCTTCACTTGTTCATACCCGATAATGAGACGAGCAAAGAATCAGGAAATTCCAAAGGAAAGAAAAAAGTGATATGATTCTTAATAAATCGTGACGGTCAATAACGTAACAATACCATCTTGAGCAATGTCTGACAGTGGTCCTGATGTCAGACGAACAACTATTGAACCTATCAAGCTCACCATGGTTGACACCATCAGCGCCAGCTTTGAGGAGACCAGTAATGTTTTGGGCGACAGTGTGGTATTTGACCTCATTATACCATGTTTTACCAACCGCTGCCGACACCAGCTGATTGCTAAAACTAGATTAGTGACCCGTTCATTACAATCACGGAGTTACTTACCGGCCAATATTGTACCCATCTGGCACGACATCATGGTCCTCTGTTAAGGGCTAAGCGTGGCGTTCAGATGTGTAATAGAACCCTGCCGAATCACGCACCTCCTCTCGAGACACGCTGGCACATCAAGTAAGCTACTAGTAAGATAATTTAAGGATGCTTACGCTAGGAAGAGAGCGCCACTGTCCGCCGTTGTACCGTTCTGTACAAATATACTGAAACAAATATCATCACCACGCTAGATCACTCAGGCTAATCGATAAATTTACCGAAAATGATTTCCTCCGACGAGGCTCTCAAGACACGTTCCGATTCCTGCGTTTCCATAGTCCTGGCGAAGTTCAATGGTTTGATTGACCCATCCGTTTCCATCTCCCAAGTTGGCGGGCATATAACCGCCCAAGTGAAGGCCGAAACATTCTTCGGAACTATTACGAGCAAATTAGTAAGATGTGGTTTGCAATTCTTTCCATGCTTACAATCCAATAGCACGGGCAAAATTGATAGCTCCGTCGAGTGTGAGGATGTGAGGAGAGCTAAGACCAGAGATTATGACCTAAATTTTCGGGGTCAGTCAGGCTACATTAGTAGACGAGGGCGTCACGGTGATGAAAGAAAAGTACATTCATAGGTTCACCGTATCCATCGCCAGCGTTGATGAGCATCGATCCGCCTCTGTCAGTCGGGCTATAATAAGCAACACCATCCTGCTGGTCCATCGTAGGTGACGACACTAGATTGATTAATGCTAGATATGGCATCACAAAACCACGTAAAGCATTCATAAGATACATCTTCAAGTTGTTGATGAATGATGAAGAGCGTCAATTCTTATGTGTGGATCAAGAGGAAGTGGATATAACCTAGCATGATACACCTCATCGATTTTATACGCACTAGCTCGGAGGTGGGAATGACATGCGTGCAGCAGATGAAACCTGCTCCGAATCTGCAAAATGCAGTCATGGTGCTGTCGGAACCCTACAAGATTGTACGCACTGGCTCGAAAGTGGGAATGACAAGCGCGACAAATGCAGCCGGTTCTGAAGCTGCAATCATATGCTGTTGGAACGCCCACAATACAACGTTTCATTCATACACGAACGGTGTCAAGTTGCACACACGTGCATTTATTTGAATAGATCCAAAAGAAGATCTAAATATTTGTCTCAATGCCTATCACATGATCATGACCTCACCAGGATAACCTCGGTCCGACAGACAGCTGGGCTGCGGCTTTGATGCAGCAGGATACAGCCAAGAAGCTTGTAGTGATCCAGTATTGTCTCTGCACAGAGACGCCATATTCGCAATCGGTTCGTAAACGACCGGAAAGGTCCCTCGGTAAGTGGGTGTAGGGTCTCGGTATGCTAAACGCCACACACCTGGGGTCCGAACCTTCCTACCCTCCCACCAGCCCTCCCTCAACCGTAAACTACCATTCCGGTGTGTCTCATCGTATGCAGCTGGCCGGTCATCGGACGCGAATACGGTCGTGCGACAGAACCTTTATTCTTACTGTGTATGGGTTCAGTAGTATAATTTTAAACAGAATGAGAAGGTCAACGCAGTTTGGGTACGGGTAACCCCCTGACGAGAACTTTCGCAGGTTCAGAACTGCTACCATCCTCGCCATCCTAGCGTTCTTCTAAACCATTATCCTAGGAGACAGGTAGTCGTCAGGAGATCGAGGCCGTGGCACTCACGTGTGCTGAAGAAGGGCATTTAGACTTAAAGCTGGATTTGATAGGATGTAGAATCCACGAATGAAGATCTCTCTAATAAGCAATCGTTGAGATGTGGATGATGGCGCAAGAAAAACTTGAGTATTCAACATGTTGCCAAGTCAACATCTGTTGAGGCAATCATGCGGTTAATTTGAAGATCCTTCATTAACTAGAGCATCAACACCGAGCCAGGTAATTAAGAGACTGGGTGAGCACGTACAAAGCGCTATGTGATAATAAGGACATTCCAGGAAGCAGTTTGCTTCAAGGAATGAACGTTTGAACTTTGCTTGTCCCACTTCAACTACAGATTCCATATATGGAAATCTGTTATCGCTGTTCTCGAAGTCCCAGAATAATTTGAGCCCTTCCAAGCTGAGCTAAAACATCTACGAGACAAGATCGTCGAAGAAGAAAGTAGCCAGTGCACCGCTGTATGACCCACTGGCGCTCAACTGGCGCTGGACACTGGTTTACAACGACAAAGTCCGCGTTGCCTCCGCCATTCAGCTACTGATCTGCAAGGGACCTCGAGCTCCATACTCATGGTTACCGCTACCCTAGTAACTTCAGATTGATACACTTTTATGTCATAAAATTCTATGTAAAACGATTTCAGGGACAAAAGACTGACCCCAACCATGTGCGGAACTTCATCAGTAATTTTTGCTGGCCCGTTTGATTTTCAAACCACCTTGACCTAAAAAGTAGCGTGACAGTAGTGTCACATCCGTAAGTAAGTTCAGATTTCGGTCAAGGCTGGATCGCTCTTTGCACAAAACTCGAACAAAACTACCTGCAAACAGCTTACCACTCAGTCAGATCGCACAAAGTGTTGGATGATTTAAAATCATCGCTATTTTCAGTTTTACCACCCACTCACACGGAACATTGTGAATATTGTAGGCTCTCGCAACACTCGCACCTCTTGGGTCTATTGTACGTACATTCTTTCCTTGTTTTCTGTCCCCGCCTCATCCGGTCGTTTTTTAGTCACAACTCCACCAACCTTCGGCTTCTCTTGCTTCCTAAGATACAATTTTTTTCGTCCAGAATTTTCCCCATATTTTTTGGGGCTCGTAGCTAGTAAAGCATCCTCACACAGCATGTCTGAATCACCCGATGCAACAGACTCTGTTGAAGATTTGCACGATGATGGACAACTGACAATCCGGATTCCCAATCCTAAAATGTTCATGGCTCGTCAGTCGCAGTGGAAAGGACGCAGAGGGAAGCCACGGTGTGATCGCTGCCGGGTAAATAACTTAAAGGTGTGCCCCAGCTTGCTATTGACCTCTCCAAAATTACTAACTGTCCGGTAGTGCGATAGGGTTCTTCCGACTTGCAATCATTGTTCATATGCGAACGGAAAGGATTGCGAATATACTCCTTTACCAACACCTGCTCACCGAGGAATCCCGCGGTGTGATCGTTGTCGTCTCAGAAATATGAAGGTATGTTTATGCTTTGATCAACTAAGTATGTGAATCTTATTTATCCTTCGGAACAAGTGTGACCGTAACTTGCCGGTTTGCAACCATTGTGCGGAAGAGGAGAGTGCTACCGAGTGCAACTATACTCCTAAGAAGAGGCATAAAGTTCCATCCGATCATGGTGTGACCCGGGATAGGCAGATGGCTCCATACGGTGCTAAGACAGCATCTTTCCTCGTCTCTGACGTGCCATCACCAGAGGAGCACACTGCCTTCGCGCACAATGATTCCAATGAGTCTAGAGACAGTCATAGCTTTTATGGACAAAATGTGGCATCATCATCATCACGGAGCTGTGGAGCATCAGATTCATCCACGTCACATGTTAGGGGTGGCTCTCAAGAGGGCGAACCTTCGCTCCATTCGCATTTTGGTCGATTCACTCCTGACTACCACGGCCAAGGACGGCCCTCCGCCTCCAGTTCAGGGCCTCAAAACAATACTCCACGCACCCAACCTGATAACTCAATCTCGTTCATTTCACATTCCTTTCCTTCTGACCAAGGGACGGTAGTCACGAAGTCCCTCGTCGAATCCTGGGTACATCCGTCGTTTGCGCCTTTGCCTGATGCGGTTTCCCACCGGATCGGTACCGTCAATTCTGCCGAGATGCCGAGTCGAGAGTCCTTTGAGGATACCCTTGCACGGTTCCTCCACGATTTGCCGCAGGACCTTCGTGAAACTGCTGCTTTTGCACCAAATATTTACGCCGCCACGTCGCATGCGTTGTCAAAAGGCAGCTTGGAAGGTCTTTCAGATCGGCTGCGCATGTGGCTAACAATTCATCATGTACGGCTAGGATCTGAGAAATATCACCTTCTATTGATACCACGGGACTCTTTTTTCCACCTCGAGGCGGCAGAAGAAGAAGAACTGAGGAAAGATTATATTGGTCACATAGACAGCCACGGAAAGACTTCTTCAAAAGTTGATGCTGTTGATCACGATTTCGGTGGTTTTGAGTGGACGAGAGCTTTTGAACGCATTCCCGTACAAAGCCAGATCTACGATATCCTTGTCTACGCTCATCGAGCTCATGGCTCATCTTCTTCGATGCTCTTTGAGACAAGGCGTATGGGAATGGTATGTGGTTCTTTTGTTTTGACTATTGATTTATCCAATACTCCACAGGCGACTATGACCTGGCCGATGGTCGAAATATTCATTCGTCTGTGTCCCTTGTGCAACTTGCGGAGCAAGTCGGCTCACAGTGTGAAACTCGAGCCTGCTTATCCCCCATAGGACACGGATCGGATCAGCCAATGATTGTCATCCGTATGGATACAAGATGATGTCTAAGATCGATCATGCCTGTACCACGATATCTGGGAAGTATATATATCTAAGAAACTGCACAGTACTTGTCTAGCAAGCATGGCATAGTGGATCGCATTTTTGGAAATTTAAACCGTGGATAATGCATGATTAAATCTCTACTGTAGGTCTAGAATAAATACGTACGTACCGTAACATACTGCCAGGGTACGCTATCCCGAACCTATGTATCTCTACCGGAATCGTTGCACTAGAATTGTGATGTCATCCATCCATTTATCTTCCATTTCCAAGGTGAGATTTCGAGAAACAAGCTCTGTGTTATCTCCGCCAACAGCATCCCGCAGGAGCCTGAGTGCTAAATTGCTTTGCAAACCCATGTCTGTGGCAGAGTGTATGTGGCGTCCTACTAAACCCACCCAGCGGTCTGCCATTTCTTGGTCTGATAATTGAATATCGTTATTGTCATACAAGTCCTGCAGGCCATCAGATGACAGAATGAGGAGTAGTTCGTGTTGAGAGACGTCGAGGGAGTGGTGATAGACTTCAGGGAGGTCGGATATATATGGAGGAGTAAGAATACGACTGGCATACTGTGCTACCTGATGTGGCGGTAACCAGTCTTGCAAGTGCGGCGCAAAAGCGCGGCGAGTGTAAATCGAAGGAACCTTGAGCCATGTGTCCCCCAACGCTAGCACAAGGTCTCAGGATTAGGACATGTCATGCAAAATATTTCAATAAAAGGAATACCTCGGGTCGGAGCCAGATATCCGAGCACTCTGTTGTCATACACACAGGCTTGCTCTGACTCTGGATGCTCTCGCCGTATGCGCTGACTTTCTGAGCGATTGTGACAATTATGTACAGAATTGATGATCGTTGCTGACCATTTCCCAGAGAAGGATCTATTGCCGAGAACTGTGATAATGTTAGGAAGGAGATATAAGATGATAAGAGCTGCACTTTACCCGCTATGGAATCTCCCAGATTGAGAATCCATACATTTTTCTTTAGTGGGTCAGATAAAGCCAAAAGTACGGTCGAGCCTTGAGTGCAACGTGTCGATATAGTATTCCATTCAGAATAACGATGTAAGATGTGTTGGTTGAGTTGGGCGTCGTTCATTTGTGTAAGACGATCGTGAGGCAAGAAGTCCAAAAGGTCAGAACGAATAGACTGGTCCAGATGCCTGACTGCGGTGCACAAAACCTCCGAGACAAATTCCGGCTTCAGGGATGTGGTAGGTACGCTCTGAAGAAGAGCTTGCAGTGACGTCCTAACTATCGAAGGAAGCCGCTTGTGGACATAATTTACAGTGTCATGGCCGCAATGACCTACAAAAATCCAGCCGTTAGTTCTGCAAGGGGATACGTATGACGTTCGTAAAGAAGTTAGAGCACCATCATAGATTGCCGTGAATTGCCAAACTCCGCCAGGGAGCTCCCACTCCTCAATGCTGTACCGGTCCTGATTGAGATCAGCGTAAGCCGCGCATGGCTGAAAAGTGACGCTGTCTACAAATGTCGATGAGGTCGCATTGGACATGCGATGCAGTTCGGCATCGAGTGCAGCCTCTGGCAGCATGTGATATGTCCATCGTTCCTTGCCCCCCCGTCCGAGATCTGTCGTACAGAAATCCTTGACTTCCTCAAGAGCCCGGAGATTTTCTGTGGACGTGGCAGCTTGAAGGTTGACTATATTGTAAACCATCGCTGATGTGGAGTTCTGCCGCTTAAGCAAGAGCGGGAATTTGGGGCATTGAAGCTATTTTTTTGGATGAATTTATACGCAGATTGATGCTTCTGATACTCCTGAGGTTGGGGCATCAGGCATGTGGCGATGGATTCAACCCCGAAGACAGTTGGTCACGAGAATATCTCGACGTCCTCCTCGGTAGACAATATTAGGAACTCAACGGCAGGTAATCCAGAACCGGGAAACCTAAGAGGCAATAAGCCTCGGCCCGCCGACTTCAGCTCACGATGGCTGCTAGCGCGGTATTAATACCCATCCATGGATGGCCAGATTAGTCCAAAATCCATAGACGCCATTGGCCTAGGGCCACGCCGGTCACCCTCTCGAGTATAACATATGCGTCATTTCCATACTGGACACTGATTGCGTACCCCAAGTGAAATATGAGATGGTTGTCGTACACTCGGATGGAAATGAAAATTCTCATGCCACGAACGGCCTCCCAAACTGCACTCGGGTTCTGGCGATTAAAATGTAAGCAATCAAGAACTTTGTTCTGACACTTACATACTGGTAGTGTGCAGCGAAATGCTCAGCGCCCAGCGACCGTGGTGTTTTGTTCCCTAATTCTATCCTGGATCTCCCATGACCATGAACAAATATCCCATGATGGTGCTTCGGTTTATGGACGTTGCCGATAACCAAATGCGCATTAGGAGTCAGATCTATCAGATACCAGGAACCTTCAATTTTTCAAAGCTTATGCCCTGAACATGCCCTGACCTTGTGAATCGAAGATTTGCCCAGATTTGTGCACCTGACAGTTCATAACAATCCAGCTGATGATGATCAACACCATCATGTGTACAAGATGGACGAACGGTAATCCGAAATCTGGGTCGTACAACGGAAACGAAGAAGGTAGCAAAAAGTAGATTGACAGGAAAGTACGAGCGCAGCTAGATAAGAAAGACAACTTCAGCGTACAACCTAACACCACCGAAGCGATATCTTCATCGAAACTCGAAACTCGCAAACGCAAGATTGTAACCACCAAATTGATAATTGATCTTGTCGGTTCTCTTGTACAACATGCGATCTTTTTGTTCACTCCCATCACCCGTTACCGAACCACCAGAAGAACATGACACAGAGCGCTGAGCTGTCAGAGCAGACTTGAAAGTCCGCTGAGCGGCTTCAACAGCAGTCTCATCCTCATCCTCCTCGGCATTGTTGTTGGCGTTGGATATGAAAAGGGTGAGGCTGAGTCTGCCCGGCTGAAAGATGTCGACGACGCGTCTGATCAGCGTCTGTAAATCGGGGATATCTTTGGCCGAAGAAGACGGAGAAGTGGATAGTGGCACGTTGCACTCGAAGCTTGCATATGACCAGCCTTCCTCAGGGGTCACATGGATTGTGTAGTAGCCCTCCCCACCGCAGCCATCCTCAATTCCGTCGCTCCATTTCAGGAGAGCGTTCGAGGAGTAACCACAAGGGTCGAACGCATAAGCATCCAGTGTAGTGAGATGAGGCGGGAAAAGATCTGAAATCCCAATGGTAGAGGACAAAGTCCTTCCGATGATCGATGGAGACTCCGATGGTGTATCTTGTACTGGAGGAGCCAAGAAGAAGGACTCGCGAGCCTTGTGAGACAGGTTACTCATGAGGATCTCGATTGTGTAATCCTGAGTGAATGGTGTGTCGATTTCAATATTTTGAAGAGTCTGGTTTGTCTCATTCTCTTCCCCATTCTCAGAATGAAGAGGGGACGACGAAAAGGAAATGGGAGAACTTGGAGCGGTCTCGCCATTCGCGCCAGATTGTCCAGGCGTCGTTAAATAAAGCAGCCAATGGTCTCCATTGACTTTGCCTACAGTGTAAGCAGCTCCATTTGGAAATATGGCGTCAAGGAATGACACTTCGTCCTTCCACTCTCGATGCGGACCGAGTTGGCGTTCAGGGAACATAAAGGATTTACGTGAGTAGAAGCATCGATAAACCGATGGAAGTGAGGCAAATTTATGCGCGATCTCGAGGATGCGCGGAAGGCCGAGGAGGTTGAGTGTTGTGCCGCATGTCTTCAGAATAATGCGATGTGGGAACACAAACAGAGATGATTCACTAAATTGGAGAAAAATGAGCGATAACGATCTTCAACTGTGAAAAATTATTAAATTAAGGGCGCTTCGAGCCATACGGGAAACAAAAAAGCGAGCGATGACCAATTCACATACCTCAAAAGATAAGCATCAGTTTCTTCGCCCTCAATAACACTGAGGACCTTGCATTTGACGATGTCAAGCATGTCCTCCCAGACTTGCTTTGGAACATTCCTCAGGCCTATACGGCCATTTTTTGGTGCGTGTGCATCTGGCACATGAGCAGGGGAAGGGGCGAACCAGATTTCCAGTAATTTCTCTGGGCCTTCAAAAGGCGTCGATGTGTATGGGAGGTAGTAGTCACCAACGGCCATCGATGTCAGGAAGGGAGAAGAAACGGTTGCAGGATCTTGGGTGCTTTAAGCTATCGAGTTGCATCAGGAGTGGATTGAGAACAAGTAAGCTGAAGAAAATCTTTTAAAGCTTTGAAGTCAAGCTCAGTATTCGGTGTTCGGCATTTCCCATTGAATCAATCGAGTCAGTTATGATCTTACGTTACGTTTTTCTTATCTGATGCCAGCTATGTGGTGCACGTCACTTATAGTCACCGCTACTAGTACTTTTATGCCCGGATTTCACCCAATTTCTTATCCCTAAGAGACGGATTTTGACAATATATACTCAACTTTTAGAGAGTTTTTGTCTTCGGAGGTCAATTTGAATTTAAACATGATACGCTACTCGTCTGTAGCGTGTTCGAATTGAATTTCCCCGCGTCACGTACCCCAAAGTGCTGTTGCTCTCCAATTTCCGCCATCATTTTCAAGGCTGCACTAACTTCTTCATGAGCACCTTACTTCAAAAGAGGGTTGCATGCAATGTCTCTAATCGACCCTCTAGTGTGAAATTAGGATCATGGCATAATGAAGGTAATTGCCATGCAAGTAGTATGTGACTATGATATGAGTAGTGTGAATAAAACGACGACGTTACAATTTGCCTCTCACCCAGATCCGCCGATCAACTGATTTTAATCCTTTCTTTGAATCCTATCCCTCATGTCGCGTGCTGCTTTCCTGGCGCCCTCACCACCTGCCCACCCTCTTGTACGCAGCCAGCCCACCAATCGAGGAGTAAAAACGGCTGTCAAACCAACTCTGACGGGCAAAAATAGCGTTTTATGGATGGTATAAGCTAATACCAAGGTGGCATACAAGCCCTCGCGGCTCGTATCTCCCGCAGAAATGCCGTCCATTTCATCACGCCCAGGCTCTGGTGGCTTGGTATGGATGAAGCCGATAGCAGTCTCTTTGATGTAGGCGGCGGCAGACGCGACCTGCTCGGCGCCCAACAGGTTAATTCCAGCAAACGCGATGGTGAAGTCCAGTGTGGAGAGGACGATGTACACTCCAAGGGCATACCATCCATAGGATTTAATGAGGTGTTTCAGCCTTTGAGAAAGGGTAGCGTCTGGAGGTAACTGTGATGCTGGATCGTTTTGAGGTGGTATGGTTGACGTAAGGCGAGCAGGGACGTGATGAAACAGCCTCGAGCTCGACAAACGTGGAGAGCCAGTCAAGGACATCGCAGGTACTGGGCGAGCACTCAACCGCGACGATATTGGAAGTATGGGTGCAGAGACCCGGAAAAGCGGCAAGCGTGGTAGTACACGTCTTAGCATGGTTTGGGTCCTACAACAAATTCAGTTAATTTTTCTGCTGGCAAATAATTGCATACTCTAGTAGAATATATAGGGCTGTCCAAGGTTACGTTGGTCGAGTAGCAGCTGAAAATACTTGCAGAAGCATGGAACACGCAACATGCGGCACTGTGATGTGTGAACGACCTGATCCGGACTTCCAAGTCCGCAAGTAAATTGCCGAGGCGGCACGAGCAACTCCATCTATAACCACAATGTCGTTGGCAAGAGCGAGCCTGCTCTTGCGCCAAAAGCACACAGTCGGGAGCGTTTCACTCATTCAGCGGAGATTTGCATCGCACGACAGTCATGCTCATCATGAGCACCATGATGACACCCATTATTCACGCGAAGGTATGCTATTCCGGTCGCATCCACAAACAAGGTCATGACTCATTTGCGCATTCTAATCAGCTGGGTTCTCTACACCTTTCTGGCGCAACACAGTCCTGCTTTCTCTGCTTGCAGTCGGGTTTTACAAATGGGCACCGTCGCCAAACCAAGACGTATATCTGACTCGGTGGCTTGCTCAGTACACGACGCCGAGTGAAATCTGGGCAGCTATCAACGAGAAGCACTTATTGTTGTCACAACAGGCTTCTGACAATGCCATTTTGCAGGCCGATGCAAAGAGGCCAAATTTGCACCGCTATAGATATCCTCAGTGAGCGACTTCAATTGGACATGCCTCATAGGATATGACTGACGTTGTACGGGATTATGATCAAACAGAATTCTTGATACGGGCTCTCCTCACCTACAGCCAGTCGGGCGTGTTGCCGACATGAGTTCAACTGCTGTTAGATCCGGATGAGGAGTAATAGAATAGAAGTGGGCACTGCAGTGCTCGGGTTTAATTGATTTTCTCGATTGATTGCTATGTAAAAATCTCTTGATACATTCTTCCGGTTCGGAGATGGGTGCACAGACTCGGAAATAAGCTGCGAGTTTATAATTTAACGGTCTGTGTGAGGACTTCGTGAGGCAGTCAAGACAATTATACAGTCCAGTCAAAAGTGCGGTGCACCGCCCAATAGGTCCATGACCTGGTCCACGTGGACGTGTTGGTTTATTAGAATGCGTTTTGATGGGAAGATTCAAAGCTTAACTTAAAACCGTGACCGTCTTTCCTTTCAACGTCGTTCGGCTGACGCTTAAACTCTGGCTTTCTGTAGAGGACACTAGGTTCCATCAGGGTCTCTATACCCTGGAACGTTACCGTGGAGACTACATAAAATGCATTCACAGTCATCAAGTTCGATACGATGGTCCTTGGCATTCTTCCTCACAGCTCTTCTCGCCAATCCCGCGTTCGCGTCACTCCCAATGGTCGATTTCAGTCGTATGGGTCAAGTAGGCCTTGCAGGTGCATTTGCGGGTCTCAGTCTATTCAATAATTCTACTGCTGTAACATTTGACCCTTCTGCGTCTTCTTTACTTGCTCGCACTGGCGAAGGCGCCTTAACTACGCTTGGCACTACGAATGCTGGCGGCTCAATTCAATCAGGTTGCGCTATCAATAATATCTTCTACTTGGCCGGATCCTTCTCATCTATTGGCAATACATCCGTGTCCGCCAGCAACATCGCATCATACACGCCTTCTTCTGGCGTATTTGCTGCGCTCGGTTCAAACGGTCCTAACGGCCCAATACACTCGCTATATTGTGACGTATCCACCAGCCAGTTATGGGTGGGTGGCAGCTTCACGTCGCCCGGTTCATCTGTAGCTATATGGGACACCAAGTCCAATTCTTGGTCCGCACCCCCATTCAAAGGCTTCACAGGTGGTGGCGGAGAAGTTCTTTCCATCACCTCTAACGCTTCAGAAAATAGTCTCTTCTTTGCCGGCTCATTCCTCACTGCCTTCGCCGCGAATGCCATTGCACTAAATAACACCAATAATCCCAATGTTCCATATTCTCCTGGCGCCACGCCGTTTTCTTCATCACTCGTTCCTGTTCCTCTTCAAGGCGCGGAAATATTGGGACAACCATCGTCATCTGACCCTGAGTTCAGCGACATTTCGAATATACTGTGTCCTGCTGGTCCGGATGGACCTGGCAACACGTGGTTGGCTGCGAACGGAAATGGCGCTGTAATTACTATCCGTGACTTCTCCTCTATCAACGCCTATGGTGTTCGCCTTGGCAACACGTTCCAGAGTGGATTTGGCACGACGACTTTTAGGTATGTCTCCTTCAATGATGGATGATTTGTGATGTCTCATTTTGCATCCGTTAGTGTGACATCCATTCCAGACAATACAGTACAGACTTTGTCATATGTCAACCCATCAACTGGACAAAACATGACATGCACAGCTACCTGTCCTTTGTCGACCGATTCATCAATCTTATACCAGGACTTCATTTTCACCGCTCCGGTGACATTGACCGGTATACAAGTCACTCTGTCGGGTTGGACAGGTGAAGCTCCCGGTTTGCATATGTTGCAGCTGCTATCCTCTGGCGCGTTCGCATCTAGCAACGGGAACCTGCAATCCTGCTTTTCACCTAATCCATCCAACACCACTAGTACAGGCCAGTGGACCACGAAAGATGCTGTCACCAATATCCCTGCAACACTGCAAACTGTCCTAGTCTCCACAGTGGCTGTCGGCACGTCCCCTTCTCAGGCTCCCAGTTTTACTTGGCAGCCTTACGTCTCTGCATCTGGCCAGTATGATGTATATCTTGTCATTCCGGGTTGTGCAGACTTCCAGGATTGTCCCCTCCGTACATCTGTCCAAGTCACCGTCTTCCCAGGTGGCGGAAGTCAACCCTGGGTTTCTACTGTTTCACAGCAGGTCCAGTCCGATACGACCACACTTGTTTACAGTGGTCCTATCGTCCCCTCATCCACAGACTTCGTGACCACTGTATCCATGATGCTTGCGAATAATCCTGCAGGGACTGGTCAGGATGGGCAGTACGAACTCGTCGCCGGTAATGTTGCACTAGTGTTGACATCGGCCGATGTGACATCTGCCGCCGGGTCTGGGTCCTCTGGGTCCAACGCGACTAGCAGTTCCCAGCATGGTTTCGGTTTCTTTGAGTGGCCGTTGAGCTCCAGTGCGAGCATTGATGCTACCGGAACTATTCCCAACTCAAGCGAGACTTCTTTGGACATGATATCCATTGATCTCTATAACGCCCTGGGAGCTACAACTTCTACCACTGTGTTCGTCACAGCTGTCGCACAGCACCCCTCTGGCACTGTTTACCTCGGTGGCAATTTCCAGCTGATCTCCGGCTCAACAAGCGGTGTCTCAAACATCGTTGCATTCAAGAGTGGATCATTCATTTCCCTTCCTAATAATGGTCTAAACGGGCCTGTGACCTCCTTCGTGTTGAGCGGCAACGAGCTCTACGTCGGTGGCTCTTTTACAGACACCAACACAGCTTCCATGCAGGGCAAACTCAATGGCGTTGCTATCTACGACGTCAGCTCTAATTCGTGGAAGGCCATGGGCGCAGGAGTCAATGGTGTGGTCAATAGTCTTGTGCTTGCCAATGGGCAAATTGTGGTTGCAGGCAATTTCACCGAGGCCCTTAATTCGTCGGCCACTGGTGTTCCCGCTGGTGGTTTAGCTACCTGGAACGTTAGTACCGGTTTGTGGGTGAACAGTGGTGGATTTGTAGTGGGCAACATGACGTTCATCGGCAACGGTACTTCGCCTGCTTCGGGTCAGAAACAAACCCAGTTCGTCGCGGGTAATGTGGATACTATGGCAGAGTACGGTTCCAGCGGCCTTGTGATGTTGTCCAGTGGTGGAAGCACAGGCCCTCTGGTGACACCTATGAGCATTCAGCTTACTAGCAACGTTACGAACGTATCTTCTCCGGCCACCTTAACGAAGCGTCATCCCCACGTCCGTCGTGGACCATCTGCATGGATATCTCACCTCAATATTGGAACCCTATTCACTCGCCAGAGCACAACTTCAAGCGCCCTGCCGCCTTCCTCGCCCGCTCCTGCTCCCGCTGTCCTTGCTGGGGCATTCTGGACAAATGTTTCCACTTCCCACCAGGTAGCCATAATTGGAGGCAACTTTTCATTCTCTTCTTCCTCTACGACCTCATCCGCCGTTGCTATCTATGATCCCGTTACGTCTTCAATATCTGCGCTCGCTGGTGCTCAGATCAATGGCGTCGTTCGCGCTGTTTATGTTGATCAGCAGCAACAGCTTTTCGTCGGCGGTGAATTCAATCTCACTGGAACCTCAGCGACTGGATTGGCTCTTTATGATCTATCTACTCAACAGTGGGATACATCATCCATGCAACCATTGCAATCCCCTGCAGGATCTCCGGTCGTCGTTCGCTCGATAACGTCGTCAATATATAAGTCTGACACTGTTATTGTCGCCGGTTCGTTTGCGCAGGCTGGTTCTGTGTCTTGCCAAGCCATCTGTCTATTTGATACCACCTTGAATCAATGGAACCCTCTCGGAAGCGGTATTCAGGGAGACATCTCGTCTGTCTCATATGCAGGAGTAAGTATCTATGTTCTTGGCCAGTAACATGTTATTGACTGGGTTTCGGTAGAATACTCAAGAAATCCTGATTGCTGCCGGATCTATCACATTAGGTGGATTGACGACCAATGTCGCACAGTATAATTTTGCAGATTCCACATGGGCCGCCATTGGGAACAGCGCTGAAATTCCAGGACCGGTTACGGCAGTGACGGTTAACAATGGCAACTATTCCAGCATCTTTGCAGCTGGTCGGTGAGTGACACGATGTTACTGTTCATAGGCATATCATCTGATCTATCTTGGTCTTCAGCACTTCTGATGGTTCCTCACCATTCATGATGTTCTGGGATGGTGTTTCTTGGAGTAATGTTGGATCTTCGCTCCAGGGCACCACCAACATTTCCCAGCTTCTCATGGTTCCCCTACTGGACACGCACTCAGCTAACAGCATCATTGAATCTGACCGGATGTTGATGATCTCCGGCGCGCTGTCAGACTCTTCGTTCGGTTCTGCGTCCTCTGTCCTCTTTGATGGCTCTTCGTTTATTCCTTACATGGCCACTGTAACTGCTCAGGGAGCGTTGGGCTCAATTTCTTCACTGTTCTATTCACTCGCAAACTTTAGCTTTGGTCAACAACGTAAGTAACTTCTGTGTCTTCTCGAATCATAGCTCATGGTCTCTTGCAGAATTCCTCGCAACTGGCATTGTCATTCTCATTTCCATTGCCATTGCAGCTGGAGTTGTGTTCCTGTTGGCACTCATCGGCATCCTCTGGACCCTACTGTCTCGCCGCGATGATAGAGTAGCGAAGTATAATGCCAGCGATGACGATGACGACGATAATTCAGTCCAACACCGACCATCATCATTACTAGAACACATCAACGCGGCCACACGAACAACGATTCTCGGTGCCGCGAGCCCATTAAATGTGGTCGGCGCTGAGAAGGATGAAGCCGCAAGAAAATCCACCGCTGCAGAACCTGATCCATTTGGACCAGATGGTAGCAACTACTTGCGAGCTGAAACTCCCTCAGATGCGGTCGTGGGTACAATGGCCGCCGAAGAGGAGTTCGCTCGTCCTGCACACGCTCGCTACTCGTTCGATGGGACGGGTGAGGGCGAACTACCTTTGACGGCTGGACTCGAGGTAGAAGTGTTAGATGATCGGGATACTGCGTAAGAGATCACATTCAACTTTATGGTCATTGCGCTCATAATCTTCTCAGGTGGTGGTATACGCGAAATCCACAAACAGGCCAGGAGGGCGTGGTACCCGCGGCCTATTTGTATTGATTTGTTTCCTTCTCGTATCTTGTTTCTTGCTATCAGTCGTACATCATTATACCCTACTTAACCGAGATCGACCTTTCGGTCGCTCTTTCAATTCATTGATATCATAGCATTATTTTTTTATGTTTCCGCCTTCTAGAGACGCTTTCATGGGACAAGATAACAAGAGGTAGTGGTTTTGGAAATGCCAAAGGAATATCATGCATAGTTTGCCATGCACAGTGAAACTCTGCGTCTTCACTACTGATGAGAGTGAGTGATAATGAAGGATTGTCAAGTACAAAACACACCTGTAGAAGTGGGTCCCGGAAATGCTTCTGGCTGTTGTGTATGAAACCTACTCGTGTCTTAAAATCTTCCCTGCGCTTCTGATCTCTGAACTCTCGTACGTGCCTCCCTGCCTCTCTTGCTTCACCACGATTCCTGGCTTTCACAGTCTCCATTCCTTGCCCATGTGCGCCAAACCCACCCTTGCGGGGTACGAGGGCAGAATTCTTGTCTGCGAGCAATCTGCGGACAAGTGCAATCCCAGAGTTGCGGTCTTCATTACTCTGGACGTGCGTGGGCTGCAGGGATTGTGCGTAATAGCGCTTCATAGACCGATGACCGATACGTGCACCTGATGGGAGAACAAGTTCGTACTCGGTATCACCATAAGTGATCTGGTTCTCGGGTATGCTTTCATTAGAATCTGATTCAGAATCAGGAGGCTCTGAAGCGGCCTCATCGACGACCTCTTCTGCATCCCCGCTGTCGTCCTCGGCATCCTCCCACTCCTCGTCCTCCGCGGATATCTGTTTAGATTTCTTCTTCCGTGTGTCAGCGGGATATGAAGTTGTGAAGTCGTAATAGTCTGACACCTCAAGTCGGTCGTCCTCGGAATCGTAGGCGATCTTGCAATGAGCCTTATCTAGCATGTGTTTCCGCACAGCCTCGAGTGTCCGAAGCTCACGTCCCTTACCGTTGCAGTAGATGCAGACATTTCCAACTGCAATCTTCTCACCAAGATATGTGATGAGGCCAGGAAGATCGACGAGATAGTCGGCATCAGGTACGAAAAAGGAATGCGAAGAAGACATATGCGTTAGATTGTCTGAAAGCGTGGAGGAAGTATGCGGACAAAAGAGGCAGTGTGCTGGAGACAGACGTGAGCGGGCAGCAGCTATCTTAGCGTCTATGCTTTCGTTGATGTCATCCTCGGTAGCGGTCGCGGGTACACCGAGGGTCGAGTCTTTGGGTATGGGGGTTTCGGAGATGACGGGGAGCGTGGATGACGGCGGGGGATCTACAGGGGCGCTAGGAACTTCGTCTGGCTGTGGTACTACTTGACTTGGCCGCGAGACAGTCTTGAGCTCATTCTCTTTGTGCTTCTTGGAATTTATGTGGGATCTATACGCATTTTCTGTTGTGTATGTTTTCCTGTTCGTGTGTCAGAGAACTTTGATACAATATCAACGCAGAAGAAAGAAAAAGAAAGCGGTTGTTATGATCAGAAGGGACGTACCCGCACATCTCACAGGTGCTACCTTTCAGTGAGGACATGATCGCGGTCTCCTGACGGCGCTCGAGCACCTTTTGATTGAATATGGCAACGCTAACTGGTGGGAGGGATGCGACGCGACGTTTCATATTGTACCTATGGTGGTCTGAGCGGTAGTGCGTGCCTGTGTGCCCATGCATTAATTCATCTAGACAGGAGGGAGTGCCAGGACATACGCTGCTCCTCCGCGGAAAGAAAGGCTATCGAGCATGACAGGCAAGTGAATAAGGGTTGTTCGTTTGCTAGATCCATGGATGTCTACTTTCAAGGGTGTCGTCCCCGTCGGCGATGTGTTACAAAGTCAGCATATGATACTTATGCAAAGATTATTATCGGTAGCACAGCCGCAGCCGATTACTAAGTGACGTTTTACGTATGTAGTAAGCAGCGTGAGCACACCCGACGGTACGGCTGTTCGTGAGTACTTCCTGCCTCCCGCTCGCATTTTATTTGCAGGAATGGCCCATTCGTTATCTCCAGAATGCACGCCATTGAAGCACGAGTATGATGCTTGCTTCAATACTTGGTTTGAGGGCTACCTCGAACCAGCTATTGCGAACGCCAATACCAAGGGACACTCACAAAGTCAAAGAATCGAGTACTCAAAGCAAAAGAAAGAAGAGTACGATCGCAAATGTGGGAGTATCTGGGCGGAATATAAAGATTGCGTGCAGGTAAGTAGCAGCTCTTTTCTCCACATCACAGGGAATGATTTCTCGAGCAACATCCAATTCAATTCACTAGATCGTCTGCTCGTTCGATATTTGATCATGATTATGATGCTAATTTCTTCCAATATAGAAAGCTGTTACAGAGAAAGGTTTGGGTGGGCTGCTTAGCCAAGCACGACAAGAGAACCCGCTTCGCGAACCGCCCCCACCGGATGCATCTGGATCGTCATGACGTGCCTGCCAGCTTTACATGTCGTAGCCCCGAGTTACATAGTAGAGATGAAATGAATCTTGGTCATGTCGAGCAATTATGAAACTAACATTCACTTGTGTAGTGCACTAAGGGCAACATTTCAGTTCACGGAACTGATCAACAAATAACCTTGCACATTGTGACGAATCGCATACCATGTGGCGTTGTCCGGGGGTACGGTCATACTTTCTGGGTGCAGTTTTTCATTGAACCCGCTTTTCGGTACGGACAAGGGGCGAAGCAGCTCTGCTGTGAGAAAAGAATGCATGTCCTGAGGCAGAGCTCTTCGACGATGAGCTGGATGACGTGGAATCCTGCGATCGTCAAGGTTTGGTGGTGAGGAAGTGTTACTGTTGACTCATGGCTGGTTGCGAGGGTGATAGGGCAATAAGATTTTCCGTGCTAAGATTCTTTCATTGTCCCTGATTAGGTATGATAGTGCTGGTTTCTCTTGGAGTCCTAGTTGCCAGCAGGACATGTAGTTAACCCCGGGAAGCCTTGTACAGTGCAGAGCAATAATGGACCATATTGCTACACCTATGGGTCGACTGCCATAGATATCACAGATGCAGTCCATGAGTGTATCAAAGGGTCTGGACAAGCACGGTTGTATCATCCATCCACCGACAGGGTATCTCTACTGTGAGCATCTGCGCGAGACGGTCCGGGTCATCCACCCCTCCGGCCATTAGCGCGTGTCTCAGCAGCACTAGTGCTGCATTCTCCTTGTCCGCCCCATCGCTGACCTTGGCACCTCTGCTGTTCATACGCTCGCCGAGTATATGGACCCATTGTGTGAGAATCTCCTCCAAGGTAGGTCTCCGTGCATTCGTATGTTCATATAGATCTACGAGGCCATCTGAGCACAAGATCAAGAATGATTCAGATATGTTAGCTGTGGATGGCTGGAGAGCGACATGTTTAATGTCCGCAAGAGCGGACAGGTAGGGCGGCGATTTGTTATGCGGGAGGAAATGTTCAAGTTTGGAAGAGACGGAAAAGCCGGGGACGCAGTTCATGAAAACTCGTCTAGTGTAGGACACAGGGAGTTTGAAGATGTGGTCTCCGATGGCTAGATGGTTGGTTGTGTGAATATATATGTTTGTATTTAAATGGGCATGGGGAAAGTACTCACCTCGTGTGACGGCGATTGCGCCGAGAACTCTGTCGAACTTGATGCATTCAGATTCGTTTGGATGTTCTTTGCGGATACGTGCGACCTCGGCCGGGTTCTTGCCACTGTGATTTACACTGAGAATCGTCGCATCCCATGTACCATTGGAGTTTTTAGCTCCGAGCACTGCGGATCACATCAACCTTGTATGTTCAAGCGTCGTGGAAAGGGCACACACCAGCCTGACAATCACCTAGGCTGGCTACCCAGAGGTTCTCCTTCTTTGGGTCCACGAGCGAAACGAGGGCAGTTGTACCCCGCATGCAGCGCAAGATGGCAAGATTGTTGGGGTTTGTGGGGCCGTTAATCGTGGACTTGATTTGTTCGTCTGTGAGGACAGCGAGCGTTGCTTCGTCGGGGAAGAGGTGTTTGACTCTGTCGGTTAAAGCGTCATCAACAGCTTGGATAGAAGACTGCAGAAGAGTGGAGACGGTAGAGGGTGCAGGGGGTGCGGTGCCTGCATCTGCCAGAGCCTTGGCGAGAGCTGCATGGATTAATGAGGGGAGCTCCTGAACGACGTAGTCTACGGCCTCTTCCCCTCCGTGGCCTGTTACAAGTATCAGAGAGAGTTATTTCGAATCCGATTAGGTTGCACGAACCGTCAAACACAGCAGAAAACAACCATCCGTCCCAGTCCAGGACGACAAAGCGATCCTGGGAGCGGTCGTCTGGATCTGGGCTTGGCTGGAGGGAGACACAACCCGTCGTGGTTGTTTTACTGGTGATGACGTGTGCAGAAGCCAGACGTGCAAGCTCGGATGAGATCAAAGGTTCTGGGATAGCACGATAAGTCCAAGGACCGTAGCCGGGGGGAAAGCCAAGAAACTCAAGCCAGGTAGAACGCTGGGGGTAGGACATGTAGGACATGGTGAATGGGGTCGATGGGTGTGAAATGCAGGAGCGTGGCGGTCGCGTCGATTAAGATGCTAGCTATAGGGTATGAGCACTGTTAGCCTTGGATTATGCATGTACTACCATCACTGATGCATTGATGATGCGGATCAAGTTCCAATGTGTACAGCAGAATCACAATGAGTATTCGAGCTGAGAGGACGGAAATACATCATTAGGCGTCTACATGCTACACTCCAAAAAAAGATATGCGCTTATATACACGAACAACAGCAGTGAGAATAAATAAAAGCTGTTCAAGAATGACAAGCCCAACAATACTTACGCCTTGCCCTAAAACATTTCATGAGTGAATGCAGCGCCGACCATGAATACGGGACTTACGGATAGTGGCAAACCAAAGCGTTCTGCACGTTTCCTCCTGCGCTCCTGCTCCTCAGGATCGACGTTCTCGACAGGTGCTGTGCGCTTTCCCCTAACTTTGGTGGCGGAAGGGACAGTCCCAAAGCGCTCTGCTCGGGCCTTGAGTTTATCGAAATTCTAGAGGGTAAATGGTCATGAAAGAGTAGAAGTCGGTATATGATGGTACTCACCTCACCAGTAGCCTTTTTGGGTTGTTGCTGAATGGGTTCAACGTAAGTCGTACCAAAACGAGCTGCACGAGCTTTGCGCTTATCCTCTTCTGAGAGTACGAGTGTAGGTGGAGCTGGGGCGGCTGGTGCAGGTGATGGAGAGGGCTTGAGTAATGTAAATAACAAACTCGGCTTATTAAAAAATAAGGCCAACCTGTTCAGATTTCTTGGGGGGAGATGCAGGTTCTACTGGAATGGACACTTCGACGGTCCAGTCGACTCTATGAAAGGGTCAGAGTTCGGACACGTGGGTATAGTGAGACGTACTCTTCTGGAGGAGCAAGCTGTGTGAAAATTAGTATATGAAGGATGAATTGATGATGAGAAAACGCACGAGGTCATCATGATCAGGTGGTGGTACTGGTTTTGAGTTCTTTGGTGGATGAAGAGTGTGAAAGACGTCTATAGCAGGAGGGTTTGCCAAAATTTTGTTGATTAGGTCCTGCTTTTTTGCATTTCCTGGAGGTATAGAAGCCTTTGAAAGGATTTCTTTTAGGTCTTGAACTTTTAATGCTCTCCTATAATATATGTTAGTGAGTTGATATAATGAAATTGATGAAGAATTTCACAGTTTCGTGTCCATTGTTGTTTGAAAGAAGAGTGTTACGTAAAGGAACGTGACAGCATGTGGGGGTGTGACCCAGTTGTGGATTAGTTTGTTTGAGGTCAACGCTTGTGCCAGCAGCCAATCAATGGGCGATCCTGTCGATCAGCTGCTCGATTCCGCTTACCATTACGCAGCTAGTCATCCTCCTCATCCTTCATCTCCCTTTTCTCGTCAATCTTCTGATATTTATAATCATCATTTTTATCATCATTCCCGAAACCCTTCCCCAGGTCCTTCTTCTCCCGCTCTCACAACTCATCGCAACTCTCCTGCAGATGACTTATTCTTACATCATCACATCGAACAAGACCAGTCTTCACACCAAAACACTCCAACAGATGATCACCAAGTAGATGAGGAACCTCTCTATGTAAATGCAAAACAATATTTTCGCATTCTCAAGCGTCGTGTCGCTCGCGCTCGTTTAGACGAAGTACACAGACTATCAAGGCAAAGAAAGGTCTGTTCAATCTAGTCTCATCCAACCAAATTTTTATCCTATTTTAGCCATATTTACATGAAAGTCGCCACAAACACGCAATGCGTCGTCCCCGCGGTCCCGGTGGCCGCTTCCTCACAGCAGAGGAAATCGCTGCTCAAAAGAATCAGGCCACCAATGCTCGTGACATTGCAGATGACGACGTAGACGACCAACCTCTCGTTGACAAGGAGGAGAATAACTCTCCTCCTACCATCGACGACCCAGTCCTACACGTAAACCCCTATGCCCAGCCCCCCTTTTCTGCCCAGCATCACTTGGCAAACACCACTGTGACAGCAAATCCGCCAAAGCTACCCGCCCCTTCATCTGCATCCGTTACCCTCCGTCCACCATATACCCCCGCTCAAATGCACCATGTTCCCCACCCTCACGCCCACGCCAGGCACCATCACTCTCATCTTAACTACTCAGAAGGTCTATATCCTACTGAAGAGGGTCCCTCTGGGACCGCTATGTTATCTTATGGTACCCGCAATCTCGACGCCCGTTGATTCAGAAGCTTTCACCTTTCTCTCTAGTTCTTTGTTCGTTTGCTTTGTTTGTTACATAGATGAGCAGTTCTTGTTTTTCGTACAGTTCATGTGTCGTTTTAGGATATCAATAAGTATCAAGGCAAACAAATGTGTGGGCGTGTCGTTCTACTCTATCTCCATCGCATCATCATCGCGCTCAAAACTCGCAGCACCAGCCGTGGTATTTTCCTCTACGGATTCGGCTTGTTCATCGACTTGTCGAGTAGGGGAAAGTGGCCGCAACGGCCGATACAACACCAAAGCGCCCCCTCCCGTACTGGGTGACGAGATGGGAATGATAGGCTGCGTTGTTGTCTGGTGTTTTCGTATGCGCCGAAGCAAAGGCGTCGATATTGAATAGTGAGGAGCCGCCTTGGTCTTGCCAATGTCTGCACAAGCAATCAGGACTCTGATATCTGCCATAAACTCTAAAATACGCTTACAATCACCCTCGTCCAAAGTCTCCATGTTCACCTCGGGCGCCACGGCTTCGACTTCGTGCGGCGGTTCTTCGATAGAACTGGGGAGGACAACACTAGAAGGTGGAAATGTTGTAGATTCGAAAGATGAAGCAGTGGGATTAATGGGCGTAATCACCAGCCCACTCGTTGAGTTGGGGCAGACCGGCGCTGGCGCGAGCGTCAGGTGGGCAAACCCATGCTCCAGTGTGTTGAACTTGCATCGTTTGGCGCGGCTTATGGGGCTCGGCGGTGAGCGCTGATAGGGTGATGCACGGCGCTCGTCATCCGCATTAGACAGTTTACGCTTCAGAGGTGATGGATCGAACCAGGGATGATGGATGGCCTGAGCCCAGGTGGTCATTGTCAGATATACCTGCTTGCTGAATTCAAAACTAATGTAAATATATAATTCCAAGGTTACCTAAGCCGGACATACCGACGCCGCGAAGATTCCAGAATTAATATCACCACACTGAGCAAGAAACCGGAATTCTCGAAAGTCCGCCGGGTCTGCCTGTCCGCCCACCTGTCCGGCAGGGGATCCGTCTGTCCGTCAGGTCTCGCATTGTGATAATGCAGCCAACAACACAATTAGGATAGATACTAAATAGATGCAGCATGGGGTCACTGCCTTCTTGCTCTAACTACCATCATGCTTACCAGTGAGGTGCCCACTGGCTTACCTGCCTCATCCCAGGACCTAGGATAGGGACTGGTTTAGCAAATTTAAATGTCTGTCGTATCAATCACACAGGGCCAGTTTAAATCCCGGTTCCGGACATCTTAGTCATCCATGGCTCCTTTCTTTGTCCTGCATCCAGCGTTTTTTTGACTTCATACGAGCGCACCTATTGGCGTTGAAGCAGTATTCTATGGGTCATTTGTTGCCTCGTCATATGTGTGGGGCTTTCCGAGCCACAACATCTTGAGATTTTGACTTGTGATGTGGATCAATCTCACAAGCCGTCAAATGTGATCTTTGCATGGTTTGCAGTTGACTTCTCCCTGGTAACTGATGGAGGTCCTGGGATGCCTGGAGGGATGTGGCGAATTCTTGTTAGCATTCAACTTCAACACCATAATTAGATTTCCTTTTTTGTATTGGACTCTTTATGTACGGCTTATAGTTTCTTTGTCTTCGTTTGTTTGTACCTCAGTGTCTTTATCCACAACACCAAGGTATGTCCAATGTACCCTGTGTTATGCTGACCGTCGGTCAGCGTGTGCGAACTAGGATAGGTCTTCTCAGCGACGACTCGAGTGAGTCTACTGAAGCTGAGGGTGGTTCTCGGCTTGACGGAATGTCAAGGGTTCCTCCGGTGATCTCGGTAAGACAGCGCTTGTCAAGATACAGGGCTAGCAGATATGGCTAAGAAGCGGGGAGCGACTTAGAAGTGCGGTTTTAGGCAGCTGAGCTGGGAGGCTTAGCTGAACAAGTTCTGGGATGAACCTAGTAGATTAAAGTAAAGTCTAAGTACAATAATCTGTCTACTTATATGTGCTACATGTAAGTGTTCAAGCTCAGTCTGTAATCTATAGTATATCTAGGATCTATGATAACAAGACATGAGGTTCAGATAAGGTACATGAGGCTTAACCTCTGATCAAGCATGCAGCGCCAAGTGCGACTGTGCATAAGTACATGAGGCGCCAAGGGCGCTCCGGATCTACATGAAGCGGCATGCTGTATACATGTGCTGATCTAGGGTGACTATGAGGCGTACAGCCTCCATGGATCAGGTACAAGGCCATCTAGGCCAGGGGCGGTGTCACAGCGGTCCAGACTGCTGTCTTTCTAAGTGCAAGTGGCGTGCCGCTGCGTCGGGAGCCTAGCAGAGCAGGGGCTGGCATAGGCAGAGCTGGGGCTTCTGTAGGTGTTACGGATGCCTGTAACACCCTGCACGCTGCTCTCGTCTCACATTATTTCATCTTTAGATCTTGTTTCTAGGTACTTGGAATATTAGCATCTTTATCCACAACACTGAGATCTTGTTTCTAGTTTCACTGTTAACAGGTTATGAGCCCTGGTTCATTCTGCACCCTCATGCAAAACTATCAAACAGAATCTCTATCTGTGTTAGCCCACCGCTCTTATAATCAGTCTTATCATACTCCTCCACCACAGCGGCATTGCTATGGAGAAATTTGATCACATTCCTGAGTTGTTGGGATCAGAGAACTATGTCAGATGGTTGACAAAGATGCAATATGCTCTTGCATGTGAGGACCTATGGTGCCACACCTGATCCTGTCATATTAATGCATTACCATTGTAATTACAAGACACATGTTGTGCATTAATCATTGTAATGACTTATGACACATTTACATAATGATTACTATTAATTTTAGTTAGAGGTTGGGGGTTGAATGTTAGATGTTAGAGTGTTTGTTGGTTAGTTAGAGTTAGTTAGTGATTAGTTAGTGGTCAACTGTTAAGACCGTGCACAAAGGGTAGGACTGATTCCGAGGGGCTTGGCTTTAGCTCGTGCACTGCGCCCCTTACCTGAGTATGTGCCCTTAATTTCAGATGACTTCCTCTGCACTTACTAATACATTTCCACATGCTCGTACATAGCCTTACCCCTCTGCTTACTGATCTGCACAGACTTGCCTCCAGTATATAAACTCTTGTAGAAACTCCTGTATTTTCTTAGTCTGAATATTACACATATTAGTCCTTGCACTAGATCTCACACTAGGTCTTTATACTAGTTCCTTACATCTGAATATCAACCTTAGGCCTAGGGAGGAATTCCCTAGGCTGGAGCTCCGCTCCTGCGCTCCTCCACTCCTCCAATCCTACACTCCTCTGAGTTTCCAGAAGTTCCTCCAGAACTTTCCTGTGGTCCTGCGGTCCTATTCTGATTTGGACTTTGTCCCTGCAGCCTTTCCTCTGTCTCCATTCTACTCGGGATTCATCCTGAGTAGCCATGACACATATCTGTACCAGGACGAAACCTCATAGTAATTTCCAGAAGTTCCTCTGGAAGTTTCTCGCACTCATCTGGATCTGGACAGTCCTTCTGGACTTTCCTGCGCTCCTTCGGAAGTCCTATGGACTTCCTTGGACTTCCTCTGGATGTCATCTGAAATTAAGGGCATGTACTCAGGTAAGGGGCACAGCGCACGAGCTGAAGCCAAGCCCCTTGGAATCAGTCCTACCCTTTGTGCATGGTCTTAACATCAGCTATGATTATATTCTGTTTTGGAAAGTGAAAAGTGAAATTAAAAGTAAATTAAAGGCTGGTGCACTGATAGTTACAACACTTAATGCACAACATGAGTCTTGTAACTACCATTCAATTAATGCATTAATATGACACTATAGCCTGGGTGCCACATCAATGCGAATCCTGATCCTATGGACATTCTCGGAATTCCTTCTTTCATGTCTGTCCCCGCTGATCTGTTAAATATCACTGCCAATGAGCAGACCCTCGTGTGTGAATGGCTCCTGAACAATATTAAAGCTAAGGACCTCATTACATGTCGTGTCAGCCCATCTGTCAGAGCGTTAGTGTTGCGATCACATCCCGTAAAGCATGGCAAATGCTGGTGGAGCATTTCAACTGCACAGACATCAGTGCCCAATATCAACTTTGTCAACGGCTTGATGGCTTACACATGAAGGACTCAGCTGATGCCACTGACTATGTCGGTCAACATGCAGTACTTTGCGAGCACCTTCATGACTCTGGAGCTGCTCTGCACAATGGTGATGCCATTTACAGCTTATTAATTGGGCTTCTGCAAACACCTATATGGCAACAGTTTAAGTTAATGCTTAAACAGCATATGCATGATGAAGTCATGATGGCAGCGGCGGGTACACCCTCACTATTCACAGTCAAAAGCTGTGTCTCTCACATCACAACTGAGGCTGCATGGCATGTGCACACTAAGGCTATTCATTCAAGACCAGGTTCTGAGTATGCTAACACAGCCTCCTCCAATTCAACCAACCCTGGTACCAATCTGATCACCAGCCTTTGCAAGCACTGACACAATCCAGATGGTGTCTTTTGTACCATGCTGGGCTGCCATAAAGGTGACCATGATCATGCACATTGTTATGGTAAGGGGGGTGGGATGGAGGGACAAGCACCTTGGATAAAGAATAAAAAGAGAAAGACAGCCATTGCAGTGGTTACGACCACCTCTGCCCCCACACACACTCCTGCTCCCACTCCTGCCCCTGCAATACCAGCTATTGCAGCAGCAGTGACCGGACTCAGCAGTCTCATGGCTGACATGTCCTTCACATCAGTCTCTGAAGTTCTTGACGATGTATCCTGCCTCACCTCCCTCCCATTCTCTACCATACTTGACTCCAGAACGACCATGACTCTCATCAAGGATAGATGGTTCTTTCATACCTACTCAATAGAGGGATCGGTCTCCGTTTGCACTGCAAACCATGGGATACTTGAGATGACCGGACGAGGTACCTGCATGGCTTGGCTGACCATCAGACAGTGTTGGTTTGGCATCAAATTGTCAAACTGTTTGCATGCACCGAATGTGATGCTCAACTTACTCTCTGTCAGCTGCATGAATGCAAAAGGGTGGGACATGAACTTCAAGGCAAATATGACCTGTGAGCTCACACACAAGGGAAATCATCTTGGTGCTATCCCGGCAATGAGGAAACTGTACATGTTGGATCTCAAATTCATATCTCCGATTGCACCATTGTCCATCCCCTCTCAAGAACCTGAATTGTCTGCATTCGCTCACATCCCTCTCACCCTTGACTTATGGCATGCGCGTATAGGCCACATCAGCAAAGAGGCCATTATGTGCCTTGGTCACATTGCAAAAGGTGTTACAATCAATTCTGCAGCCCCTCTATCGCACTGCGAGTCATGCATCATGGGAAAACATCCACGACAGCCTTTCACTTCCTCTGAGATGAAACGAGCCTCCACCTTTCTGGATCTCATTCATAGCGACATCTCTGGACCAATCCCCACCATCACCCCCTACGGCAAGCACTACTTCATCATTTTTCTCAATGACCATATACATGCCCTTGACCTGCAACTATTGGCCTCAGAGAATCAAGCACTCAATGCTTGGCGGTCCTTACATGCTCGCTGGAAGAATATGTCAGGCTCACAGGTGAAGGTTTTTTGTAGTGTCAACAGTGGGGAATTCATTAATGACACTTTCATGGCGCACCTGGAGGAAACTGGAGTCCAGTGTCAACACTCTACCCCCTATGCTCATCAGCAGAATGGGACAGTAGAGAGGGTGATATATACAATTGAAGGTTGTATGTATGCGATGCTGGACTTTGCACATTTGCCTCCAGGACTCTGGGGGGAGGCTGCTCTTACTGTGTGTTATCTGTTCAACCAAACCGAGTCTCATGCCCTCCCCTCGGGTAAAACTCCCTATGAGATGTTGCATGGCATTCAACTGAATCTTGCTCACCTTTGTGTGTTCGGTGCATGCTGCTTTGCCCATATCCTGCCAGAACTGCAACAGAAATTAGGTCCTCAGTCGCAGGAGGCCATTTTTATAGGTTACCCTCCTGGACTTAAGGCCTGGAGATGTTGTGACACTGCCATGGGCGTGTTCTTTAACTCTTGAGATATCATCTTTGACGAGAGTCTGACAAACTGCCCCTTCCCAGACAGCGACAATGAAGACAATGGTCATGCTCCCATCAACCCATCCTGTCCTGCGCATATACCTGCTGTCGCTCCTCCACCTATGGACCCCTCTCATGCTGCCATCATTCATTGGTCTGGATGCATTCCTGTGCACATGGAGAAGGGCCAATCGTACAAAGATTCTGCCTCCTATCAGCAATATTGATCCCATTAATCCTCCCATCATCGACGCACCAATGCCAATGCCTGATCCTCCCATCCCAGAGGCACCTGATCCAGATGCAATCATCCCTGACAACAATGAAGTCCACTTCCTGCAAGTCATCACCAATCTCATTGTCATTGAGGTCATGCTACTGTCCATGCGTGTTAAGAACATCCTCAAAGGTTCGGATCCAAAGGGCTCGGCTTCAGCTTGTATGCTGCGCCCCTTACCTGAGTGCATGCTCTTAACTTCCAAAGGCTATAGGACATCATCCGATGCACAGGAATTCTGGCGGATGTTTGGAAACAAGATAGAAGACTAATCCGGACAAAGTCCGAACTAGAAAGAAACAGTGAAAGACTACCAGAGGTAGAGGCGGAGATGTTAAGTCTATAGGAATCAATCCTAAGACTATCGGAAGACAACAAGAGGAGAAACTCAAGTCAGATGGAGGCAGGAATAAGCAGAATCTAATATGATATTCGAACTGAGGATGTACAGAGATTTTACAGGGTTTATATACTACGGAAACATAATGGAAGGTCAGTCAGTGTGGTGCAAGGCTATGTACGAAGTATGTGGAAAGCTTATCAATAGTATAACAGAACATAATAGAATGCAGTTGGAAATGAAACAAGGTCCAGATGAACCAGTACAGTCGGATATGTAAATAACCGGAAGGCCAGTAACAGGGACTAACCAAAACGGGACATATGAAAGGAGAAGGAAGCAAAAGTAAGAAGCGGGTCAGATCCGGACATCTGGAAATGAGTGCATGATCGGTCCAGGTCCAGAACATGGGATATGACAATGCGCAGCGACATTTGTCAAAACCCTCTGGCACCTAACTACAACTTGTGCATCCCACTGGCAACATATGACAAGGCATTGAGGTGACTGGACTGCAACCACTGGCTGGCAGCCATGCAGAAAGAAATGAATTTGATGTTGGAAATGAACATGTACAAACTCATACCTCTACCTGTGAATCAAAGAGCCATTGGCTGCCGTTGGGTCCTTGAATTCAAGGAGGACCTGAAGGGAGGACCTGTCTTCAAGGCCAGGTTGGTAGCACAGGGCTTCTCACAGATCCCCAGTGTTGACTTTGGCTGAACCTTTGCTCCCATCGTGAAATCCGCATCCATTCGCGTCCTGGCAGCCTATGCAGCAGCCAATGACTGGGAGATGGATTGTTTTGATGCAAAGTGTGCCTTCCTCTGGGGGAAACTCCAGGAGGATGTCTACATGTGCCAGCTGCCAGGCTTTGAACATTCCAGCTCTGATAGTGCGCATCTCATTGCTCATGTTCTCTCCTCACTCTACGGTGTAGAGATACAACAATTGCTGGATACTACATGAAGTAAGTAACCAGCAATATAAAAATGTGTTGTGGTCGTGCACAGCCTAGTCTGCTATACTTGCAAGACAAGTGCATTTGACCCGAGGGATTTGCTGTATGGTATTAGAATAATCAGTTATAACAAAAGGAAGATAGTCCGAAGCGCGGGAAACAAAGTCCGAAGGTATAATTATGAGTCCGATGTCAAAAATGTTGGGTCCGATGTTTTTGGGTTTTGGATTAGTGGGTTTGTGTCAGGTTGCGTTGGGTTAGTGTTGGGTTTGTGTTGGGTTTGTGTTGGGAATATAGCGAATGTCAGGGATAGCGAATGGTGGGTTACTGTCAGATGTTTCGGATAAAGAAAGGATGATATTGCAGAATCCAACTAAGAACTACAAATATTGGATGACCTCCTCCTACTCGGAGGTAGAAAGGTAAAGTAAATAGGTAGGAGGTATGCGAAATATATAGTATCTATGTAGAATTTTGGAGTGCTATAGGCGAAAGTAGTAGCACTGATTTTCAGGTCCGATGTCCTATGTAATAAGACACGATGTACTGCGGACATGTAATAATGTGTTTTACAATGTTAGCGACATGAAAATGAATAACTGTGCACCTAGTGGGGATAGATATGACAGGACAAGACATAGGGAGAACAAGTGCGCGGGAAAATATCAGGTCCGATGCGTGGGAAACGTCGGGTCCATCGGATTAGCGTCAGGTTTAGTGGGTTAGCGTCAGGTTTAGCAGATAAACATTGGATTTGAGTGGATGAGTGTCGGATAACATTGGAAGTGATTTGTGTGTTTGACATGCATGGGAAAATAGCTGAATACAAGCCTAGTGTGAGCTCGAGTGCTACAACGGGCTGAAGCAAGCTGCGTACAATTGGTATGAGTTACTGCAAGAGGTTCTTCAACACCTTGGGTTCCTTTGGTGTGAGGTGGACTACACTGTTTTTATCTTCGACCATGTTGATGGAGAGGGAACACAAGTTATATGCATTATTGCCTGGCATGTCGACAGTGGGCTTGCAGGTTCCAACAATCACGCATTTCTTGATTGCACCAAGTCACAGATTGTGGAATGTTTTGGGATTACTGATCTTGGCGCCATGACAAAATATCTGGGGATCCAGTTCATTCGCGATCATAAGACACATGAGCTTTGGATGCACCAGGAGGACTACATTCTGTACTTACTTGATGAGCATGGGATGACCAGCTGCAACACTGTGTCCCTCCCAATGGACCCCACATTTCCATTTGGGTGACCAATGTATGTGTTCCTGCACATTGAAGACCTCCCAATGGAGTACAGGAAGCTGGTTGGTGAACTTCTCTACCTTGCCATGTACACGCACCCCGATGTCACTCTTGCCGTCATGCAGCTCTCCCAACACAACGTGTTCTCCGAATCCAAGCATGTACTTTGTTATTTGGCCGGGACAGTCACCGTGCATATGCACTATGGGGGTGCTGGGATCAATCCCAATCTCCATGGCTTTTCTGATTCAGACTGGGCCTCTTGTCCCAAGGACTGTGTGTCGGTATCAGGCTACATTTGGTTTCTCAATGGTGGCCCAATCTCACACTCCACTAAGAAACAGACAACTCAGGCGCTGTTATCCACTGAGGCAGAATATATGGTACTTACTGCAGCTGTCTAAGATGGCCTCTGGCTGAAGTCACTCTTCAATTGTTTTAAATTTGCTCTTTCCCTGCCACTACAACTCTTCGCTGACAACGCTGGTGCTATTGCGCTCTCCAAGGAGGCAGCCAATCATATCCACATGAAGCATATTGACTTACACTATCACTTCATCAGATGGCACATTGAAAAGAACTCCTTTGTACCCATCTGGCTCTCGATGCACAAAAACACCACAGACATTTTCACCAAGGTTCTTCTGCACCCAGCCTTCATTCATCATTGCTCCGGCTTGTCTTTGGTATCTTATTGAAGGGGGTGTGTTAGCATTCAACTTTGACACCATAATTAGATTTCCTTTTTCATATCGGACTCTTTATGTATGGCTTATAGTTTCTTTGTCTTCGTTTGTTTGTACCTCAGCGTCTTTATCCACAACACTGAGGTATGTTTGATGTATCCTGCATGCTGCTCTCATCTCACATTATTTCATCTTTAGATCTTGTTTCTAGGTACTTGGAATATTAATGTCTTTATCCACAACACTGAGATCTTGTTTCTAGTTTCACTGTTAACAATTCTTTGTCAACCCTTATTACTTGTTCTTTGTGACCTATAGTGGTATGCCATTATCCACACTCTTTTAATCAAATCTAATTGTTTTTGTGTATATAAGTTTGAACTAAGGATCAGCTAACTCACATAAGGGACCAGAAATTTATATAAAATTTGCAATAATTTGCAAAAAACTTGTGATAATTATGAAATAGTTAGAAGGCTTCTCATAATCCACTAAACTACATAATTATTGCTAATTTTGTCTATTTATATCTAAGTTAGCATGTGAGGTTTTTCCTAATATGCAGAGCCCCAAAATAAAGACACTAGGAAGCATGAAGTCTGGAGTGTAGATACATCATACATCTGCAAAACCACTGAAATAAACACTTAACTTACATGCATTATGGACACTTATGAACACTTATGACCTCAGTAGCGCACTCATGCAATTGGTGGAGATGCTTTTGCTGTTATTATTTCATTTCACTGGTTGAACTTACGAGAAATGGAGAGCTGAATGTTCTGATCAATGATAATCTGTCACATCTCACTGAAGATAAAAAAGATGGGCTTGATGTAATCTGAGATCAAATAGATAAAAAAACAGATGAAACAACACAGTTAAATTGCATGATCAGAACATAACAAAGAATGTGGCTAAATGTAACTAATGCAAATCTGAGCACAATGAGTGATACACCTCCTTGTCTAAGAAATTGTTCAGATAAAAATGCTCATATACCTCCATACTCATCACTGCACCCACCGTATGGTTAGTACCTTGGCCGTACATAGGGGTAAGGTCTACTGCATGCATGACATCTGTGAGAGAAATGACTGCACCCAATCTTATCTGCTGGCCTGTGGGCCCTTCCCAATATTTTTAGGCCACCATATACATACTGATGGCAGGCTGACTGCCTGGATCCTTGACAATCTTGTAGTACTGGACATAGAGGAGCAGTTGGTCCACAAGGTATGGGGAAGTATGATGTGGCAAGGTGCAATGGGCTGGAAGACTGCCCGCACTTGAGCAATACAATTAACTGTGTAATGATAATCGGTAATATGCAGCCAAGATAAGATAAACATTATTTACCTGTCTGGTTGCCATGTATTGACTGTATAATCACAGCATCACAATTTCCTAGAGGAAACTGTTCTGATGGTGGGGCAGCCTGCACAACTTGACTAGGCATGATCATCCACAAGTGAAAAATGGAATGCAGTTGTAATTGAAACTTATTCCATGTCTTGAGGTGACCACAGTCATTGCTCCATACTGTCGTGAATTGACTGCTGGAAGCCTTTGTAATATAATCAGAAAGTGCTCATCCAGAATGTGGCAGTGTGTAAAGCTGCTGGATTTCATTGAGAGACATCTTGGCTCAATCAGAAGTAATGGTAACATGAAAGGCAGCAGTAGAAGACAGGATACCCTTCAAAAAGTAGTTTCAAACTGGGTGTGGCCTAACAAAACACTGTTGATTTGGATCATTAGTTGTGATGTGGGCGATCCACACAAGAGCAGAGTCAGTTTTAGTGACCTCTTGCTCTTCTGTAACTATGACATCAATGAGGAGAGAATTGTGCATCCATAGGAAGAGGTACAATTGGAATCACCACATCGAGTCCTTGCGGTTGACAATGTCAACGATTTGTTCTGTGAAGGTACATGACTGGCATGATGTCCTCTCAAAAGGGAGTTTACAATAAGTAATAAGAAGACGCTCAGTGATGTCAGCAGTCCATTGGATGAGGGCACCAGTGTCCTTGGTGAATGAAGCAAAACTTTGCAAAAGCTTGAGCTTTGGGATGATAAAGTTGTTGAGTGTTCTTTTGGTGCCTCATCTTACATGTTTATGATCATGAAACTCTTTGAGTGAGGCGACTATGGAATTAACAGAGGTGTCAGAATAAACAGGGCTTTTGGCCTGATAGATGAAGTTGATCAAAGTGCAAATCACATGAACAAATGGGGGGCACGACCCCAGTAATAGAAGGAACCAAGGTGCATTGCAAGTCCTGATGTTCCCGACTGGTCATTTGTTTCATCTGACATACTCTGGATGAAAAATGGTGTGTTCCTACTCTCTTGTAGTGACTTCAGAAACAGAAATTGAGTTTGTCCTTTTCCACCAATTCTTTGCACCACTTAAATGGGTGGTCACAGAAAAATTTGTGACAGATATGGAGAATCTCTCCTACCAGAAAGCAAGAAGGATCTGAGTGCCGCCAATTCCACCAAAAAGGCTAGTAAATGCCACTTAATGAATGAGCCTTGGCTTCCTCCTGGAATTCTTGCAACCTCCATGGATTGATTCATTGACAGATATTGTATATTGCCATAAGTGTCACCAAAAGATTGAAACATGGCCAATGTGATAGGAGAAGTGACCTTCAAGACACATGCTATAGCTTGCTGTTCTGGCAGATCCACAGTGTATACAACCAAAGGTGTGAAGCAGTGTCATAGATGTCTGGCTGAATCAGACATGAACTTGCCCACCATGGCTGTGACCTTAGCATCTGTGAAGATGATGTTCATGCACTTATGGAATAGATGTTGGCTGAGAATGGTTTGGTAGTCAGGATGAACATCAATGAATTTGGGAATCAGCATATATGCAATGCATCGCCAAGCATGACATGTTGCTCTCATCTGCACATCAGATTGAATATTGCCAATAGTGACAAAAATGGGGTGCATTTCAAGTCCTCCCATATGCCAGTGTAGGTGAGGAATGTAGAATGGTGAATAGTGGGTGGTATGAGATATACTCAGATGGTCCTCTGTGCGCGAATCTAATGTCGGCCCAAGGGGATTGCTACTGAGAATGTTCCTCTATATGTAATAGTGGAGGGAAACACTGAACCGGGCTGTCGGATAAGCCTGGGGAGGTGCACAACAATGAGCAAAGTGTGATAAGCGAGAGCGCTACGGAGCGCTACTGAGCGACAAGTGCGATGGCGTGCATGCGGGTGGTGGAGTGCAGTGACTCTTAAGTGAGTCGGGGAATGGGTAAGACAATGTTCATATATAAGAATATGAGGACTGGCGCTCGTATGAGTTCTGGTGCTTAGTGTTGGTCGGCGGATATGATGGAGATTAGACTTAGAGTCCAACGTTATGTGGGAAGAAGATAATCATTCTACATAGAGGCAGGAGTATATATATTCTAAGTAGCGTTAAGCGCTGTCAAGCGCTAAAGTGAGCCGGAAAGCGAAGCGAGTACGTGATGATATGTAATAAGGGTCTGTGACGAAACATACGAAATATGTGCACAAGCGCCGGAGATATGTCAGAATACATGGGAATAAAATAGGAATACGCACCGACAAACCGAACGGACATGGAATGGATGAACAGAGGATGAGCGATGGAACCGAGGATGCATGTGCCAATGCGCGACCGAAGCGCCTGTACGTGCGAGCGGCCGATGAAGCGCCAAGTGCGCAGAAATGAGATATGGGTCGTGCTGTGTTTGGAAGGTGATTAGGGTGTTGTAGAATTAGCTCTCTACAAGGCCACAGAGATGTCAGTCTCTACACTGGGTCACAGGTGTCTTATCAGATGCAACAATCATTGGAATGATAGTAGCGCCTTCAGGAAGTTGATCCTGTACCAAAGCCATCAGGAGACTACTGTGAATGATACATCAAACTTACCTGAATTTCAAATGCTTGTTGGGCCATAAAATATTCACTGTATTCATGCTGTCTTCTTAGATAGATAATCTATAGATGAACACCTATAAAACCAAATATCTCCACAGTCAGCGATTTAGACAGATACCAATGGCTGATAATGTGGTTATTTGTGGGTGGCTTTCTTATGCTCCTAAGGTACAGTCGGTACAATACGTTCTGCACAAGAGTCAGCAATCAATAGTCAATCCAACAGTATGGATATGAAACACAGCAATCAGAGAAACAGCATACAGTCAGTCAGTGGTCGACAACAACAACAACAACAAAACAACAAAGCAACAACAAAAATATCATGAGATACAGTCACTCTACAATATAGAGATAACAACAAAAACACAGATACTCTTCCTAACACTTCACACAGCAACAATGATTCATACACAAACTTAGTATAGCAAGTTGTGTGGAGTTACAATGAGAGTCCCCCTCAATACAAAAACAGGTGAAACTACTGTCAGGCCTAGTCAAGTCTCTGTAGCACTCTTAGCCTAATATTGAACCTGCTGCCAAGGAACTCATAATGAGTATTAAACAGACTCAGGAACAGGTGACCTTGGACTTCAATAGCTAAAGTCTAACTCTACCTTAGCCCAGTATAACACACAGATGTATGAGGTCAGATATCACTATTAACACCTAAAGTCTCCCCACAAGACTATCCTAAGTCTTCAGTGGACAAAAGAGACAAAACCAAACTTCTGAGTAAGAATGAGACTGAAACTTTGGTACTTGAGAGAAAGTTGATAGAAAGAAACAACAACAAAAGGAGACCACTAAAACAGAAACACTAACACGATCGTGAACTGTTAGCAACAATGGTCACAATACACAGAGACAGCGATCACAGAGATGGTCAGCACAGACAGTCACCAACACTCCATACACACTTTAGACAGAAACAAACAGAACAACAAAAAGAAAAAAGAAATATGAGTTTCACAGTCATGAATATCAAACACAATCTCAGAGAGACAGAGAGAAAAACAAACACACAACACACAGACACACAGACAGAGAGAGAAAGACAATTACAGACACACAGAAACAGAGAGAATCAGAGAGAGAATCAGGAGAAACGAAAAACAAGAAAACTAATCTTGCTAGTCATCAGACACAGTGAGCCCAAGGTATGTGCTAGATGTTCAGCACAGTGAGCTCAGAAGTGTTGTGCTAGTTGTTGAGCATAGTGAGCTCCAACCTTAAACTGCACTTGCTGAATGCTGATTTACACTTTACTTACAATTTTATTCTGAGAGTAAAAAGTAGTGAGGGAATTGCTTGTTTTATTGGGCAAAAAGCAGCTCCTTATATAGACAAATTAGTGGCTGTACTACTAGTTTCTTGCATTTAAAGTTGTAACTTTAGTTTGATAGTACCAAGTTACATGGTATCTTTGAGTTAAAAAGTAAATATTTATAACTCTAGTTGGTATAATGATGAGTCAGCAAGAGCTGTGTATGGCCCATGGGTCAGGTGATCCCTTGATGACTCCACTAGAAAAGAGTGAGAAATGATTACATAATGTGTGCATATATGTTTGACATCTATGGCTGATAAGTTGTTTGGTAGCATAATGACATAGGGCGTGTATTTAGCGATTTGTAAGCTTTCCCACAGGGTAACCTTATGCAAACATATTTTTCACAGTCACTTGATATGTGTGAGAATCTGTCTGAGTCATCTTCATGGCTGACTAAGCAAAACTCATCGCAGAATTAAATGTACAAAAATATTCAGTCCACTTGTGTACAAACTTATAAAATGCAAAAAAAAAATACAAAAAAAATACCCTTAGCCTCAGTTTGACTTCAGATCAAAAGAAAAAAAATGTTCATAGTGATTTCTGAGGTATAAGACTCATAGGAAAGTATTAGTTGTCCATGCACCGAACCAGTTTGGTACAGGTCAGCACTCATCACCATCAACCACAATGTGCAGGTCATATGTCATGTGGTTCACAAAAATTGGATTTGCAAAGAGATGTTGCACTATCTCTAAGCCATTGCGCCAGATGAGGTTTATTGGTTGGATAGTTGGGTACCCAGTCATTTCAAGGGTTGTTGAACACCATTTTGGTCTGGTTGGAAGAGAAGCTACCCATGCAAGTAGCTAATCTTTGGAGCTGAACAATGGACCAGCTTGGCATACCTGTAAACTCAAGGTCAGTACACTAGCCCATACTCCACAGCTCCAGACAAACCCATTCCAGCTTGAGAAATTGCTCCATATCACTTTGTGTTAAGCATTCACAAAGGAATTTTGCAAGGTCAAACTCTACCTAGTCTTGAAATACTGGTCATTTTCCATTGCCTCGAAGGTGTTTGGCACCTTTCCAAATATATAGCCAGAAGATGGGTGGTACTGCCCAAAGACATGGTCTTTTCCTGCTTCAGAAGTAGATTGAAGGAATGCGGGTGGGACAGGAATACAGCAATCTTGTACCAAAGGCCAGCAACCATTTGTTGTCTGGAGGTGTTCTAACACTGCCTCAGCAGAAGGCAAATAAATTTGACACTGGGGGTATTTTGCAATAGATGATCTGATGTGGTTACTGAAGTATCAATTCTAGAATAGAATAGAAACTTACAAGTTTCCATCTACAATGAATGGCCCAGAATGATGGTTGCTGGCATCCATAATCACTGGAAGAATACAGACTTACACCTGCTTGAGCCAATGAGCCTAGGGTGCTACACAGCCAATGCAGAGAAAAAGTTGCAAAGTCCTTCAAACTCCACTTGGCACTCTGTTATTCATAGCAATATCCCTCAACTGTAGTATACTTTCTGTCCTTAAGCTTTGGAAAGTCTCTAGTCCTGATCTCTAGCTGCATATGGATTAGTGTTGCCGCTGGCTCTGGCTTATGACCAGCTTTAGCTGTGGGCGGAGCTGTGGGTAGCCAAGCCGTGTATGTAGTTATGGCTTATGTAATTAGTAGCCCGGTCCGGTCAATGGAGCCGCATTTACAGTCTTCAAGTCAGCTCAAGCCAGCTCCTAATACAATGACTACGGGTCAATAGAGTCATGCCTGTACCCGTCCCGGGTCAAGTGGTACGGGTACGGGTCGACTCACGGGTTGTACCTGTGGGTGTGCGGGTCACCCGCGGGTACATGATATATCTTAGCATTGGGTGAGTAGTACAAAGACACTTAGTAGGGTTAGTCAGCTATTGAACTCTGCAATGTCTCAATCATAGTCACTCCCAGCATTCTCGCAAGTCTTGTACCATGAACCGATAGCCATCTGAGCTTTGAAGGCCTGTGAAGTAATGCCGTGTTGTAGGTGATTGACCTGCAAATGACTGCAGGAAAATGCTTGTTCGGCATCTACAGAAGATAGTCCATGCTGCAGTCAGAAGATATCAAACCTAAACATCCAGATCACGTACCTGGGGCAGATAAGAAGTCCAATGCCATTTGAGCCAGACGGGGTCTCGTAGCATGAGCATTCTCCCAATACTTCAGAACTCCACCAATACTGATAATTTCAGGCCTGGAGACACGCGGAGAATTGAGATAAGTTTCGAGCGAGTCCAATGAGGGCAGATTGTGTAAAGACTCGTCATCAGAGCCATTAAGGTCACATTTCGAGTGTTTTCTCTGCAAAATAGTATTAACATTAATCCTAAAGCCAAAAAGAAACATTGCTGTACACACCGCTGGCAGACGACTCAATGACTGAGTGACCCGCACGCTACCCCGTAGGTTCCACACAGGCGGGTACTCGGGCACTCTCTACCCATGTGAGGCCCTACCCAAGCATTATAGTGAGAGATCTTGCTGGAGACGTGATGAAGGACATGGGTCTCACCAGTCTCAGAGATACCATGGGTAGCATGAGCACCGATCCAACCCATGATCGAGCCACAGTTACCAGGGAGGTTGTGGTCCAAAGTAGCCAGAGCACCACAAGAGAAACTGAACTTAGAGGCAGTGGTAGTGAGGGAGGATAGGTCGGTGTGTTGGAGGAATATGAAAAAAATTGAAACTCCGTGGCAGCAGCGGACGACACGAAGTGTGAATAGTTTGAAGATTTTGTAGTAGGAAAAGTATGATATTTGAGGGATGCACGTGAAATGTAGTCTGCACGAGCGAGTGGCAACCGATAGTAAGTTAAAAAAATAGATTAGAATAATATTCAAAGACTTCACAGCCAATAAGGAAAGTAGCTATCATAGCACCCTACTACTACCAGATCTACAATCATTGTCAATCAACACATAACTAGTCAAGCACCTATGGGTCCCCAAGATAATGTACGTGGTCCGATTGATGTTCGATCAAATGCTAAAGTGAATGTTAGCTATACGGCAGTGCTGCTTGCGCGCGAAAATTGCGAGAGCAACGTACTATACGGACGACTGAGGGACAGCGCAGAGCCAAAAGACAAGCCGCAAGACAGAGAGGGGGAAGAGGAAGGGAGAGAGCAGGGGAGAGAGCAGGAGAAAGAGTAGGGGAGAGAGTAGGGGAGAGAGCAGGAGAAAGAGTAGGGGAGAGAGGAGGGGAAAGAGCAAGGGAGAGAGGAGGGGAAAGAGGAGGTCAGATGCTGTGGAGATCGAAGTGGCGATGTTGGTTGTTGAGGATGTTGGGTCGCGATGAGAGGCAGGATTAGAAGTGGGCTGTTGTAGGGAGAGCTGTGTGCATTAGAGAAGATTCGTCAATGTCTGATATCTGTCTAGTCACGCTACTACACGATTGTGCCAGTGAGACTTTAACATGAAAATGTTATCATTTTTTCTTGGGTTTCTCCTCTACTCCTGCTGCGTTTAGTGCACAGAGGTCACATTGATTTCCCGCTTGAACGAAGATGAACAGCCTATTTTGCGTGGTTTGCCGTTTTCCTGGATGATATGTAGGGAGTGGATGGAAGCTGCACTGTTCATGCTTCCAGCGTGTGCATAGATCACCATACTGCGCCCACTGCATATCTCATCGTTGCAGCTCCTTCAAACCAAGATAATTGGCTTCATCACGAAGCTCGAGTAGCGCCTGGAGTCTTGCCGGGTAGGTCTCACCCTACACCCAGCATGATCAACCTAGGGCGGGTTGGAATCACCCCACACCTGGCATGATCAACCTAGGGCCAGGTAGGTCTCACCCTACACCTGGCATGATCAACCTAGGGCGGGTGGGAATCACCCCACACCTGGCATGATCAACCTAGGGCGGGTTGGAATCACTCCACACCTGGCATGACCAACCTAGGGGCAAACCCCACACCTAGCTAGGTACAACAAGATGTGTGCATACCTAGAGTAATAATATTAAGGATCGTAGAAATGGAAAGGTACTTACGGAGCATTCGGCCTGTCGAGGAATACATGTATGCTCAAGGCTGACTGGGATATGAACCCAGAAGAACATGCTGTGCGATACATGAGCGAGAGTCCGAATTGATATAACAAGTGACACCCACTCCGTGCAAGTGGAAATGATGCTACGATGGTACATGAGAATCGTATGGTGAAGAAGAGTAACATTACTTACTGGACCATCAGCTGCTGGGTATGGACAGCTTGATGGTTTTGTTGGCAGGCGTCATAAATAACCAAGGCTCCTCTCAGACCTTTGCTTGCATCAAGGGCGAGATCTTTTTGCTCCAGTGAAGAATGAAATCACCAGCAGTACTGGAGCTGGAAATGTAAATGTGAATGATATCTGTTATAACAGTAAACAATGATTTGCGAGGTACGACGAAATTTCACACCAAAATGACCCTGCTCTGGTTGGCCAGCATGAAGTCGTACATGAAGGAATTGCCTGACGCTATGGGACACTGTGTCAATATAGCCACTCCATCCATCTCGGCTGACCAATACTGGGTGATTCCATGCCAGTGCTGAAGCTAAGTCAGTGCCATATTTAGCCTGAAATAAAGAATGTACGAACAATGGTCATGCTCTTGTTCATTGGAGGGGGGGGGGGAGGATGGGTTGGGCACAGTGGTGTAGATGTCTCTTTCACTGCAAAACTAGATCAGCTATTATTTGTCGGTGCTGGGTGTAGGAGTAGTTGATGACTCAAGGGGAGACTCCAAACAGGTCAAAGTGAAAAGCAGACTGTCAAGGAAGAGCGAATAAACAAGTTCGCAATTGAGAACATAATACGGCAACAGAAGCATTGCAAGATGCCAGGCAGCCAGAACAAGTGAAGGTAGGGGAAACAAGAAACAAAAAACGAGTAGGGAAAGCAAACATCACAAGTCGTAGGTAGTAGGAGCATCATTGATGTCGTCACACTCCTCCTCTGCGATAGCTCTGAGAAGAGTGTCGCATATGTCACCTGTAATCCCACTGCTAGATAATGTCAAAAGATTGTTAGACTCCTCTCTTTCATCCAACATCTTGTACTCCATATCCTTCTGTGATGCCACCCAACCTTTGGTAAAGTTGAGTCGCTCTTTTTTCAGGAGGAACTTTACCACCTGCAGAGCCTCCATCAGGACCGGGCTCGTGCGATTACGTTTCTTTGTGTCAGTTTCACTACTAGATGAAAAAAGTCAGCTCGCATGGAACAGCGGAGGCTTGTATCGGAAGATAGTCCATTGCAATGCCATAAATGGTCAGAAATGAGGTCTCTGAGACCTGGTTAACAGCTCATGGTCAACGACAAAAGGTATAACTTGTGGAGATGCAAGACACTCAGCTCCCAGAATGCAAGTATGTCTATTGTCTTGAGGCTGAGATTAGCCGTGGTGTAGGCCTCGAACTCTTGCTCGACCATTTGTGCACTGCTGTCGTGACGCGGCAGGATGTTGACATCAGGTAGTCCATAAAGGCGTGAGCCTAGCATGCGTGGTTGTTGTCGAAGTGCTACTTCATTGGCTAGAGACTCTACATATGCTGAGCCATTTTCAGCTCACTTTTGATGCATCTCCGTGTGATAATATCAGTTTGAACTTCGAAGTTGCATGGCTATTGGTCTGATAGATGTACCAGATTTATTATATGCTTCTCTACATCCTTAATCATTTGTTCCCCCCAATGACTCCGAACCCACGACATTCGAATCACAGGATCAATGACTATAGACGCAATCGTGAGCAACTATACATTACTAGAAGATACTGACAGACTCACACATAGCGACTGCATAGGCATTTGTGGCGCCCATCCTCTTGTCATACTTGTCAACCCAAGTCAAACCTATCTGGACAAGAGGTTCACAGTGTGGGACATGCTGGGCCAAGAGCTTCCAGCGCTCAATCAATGTTTCGAACGCCAGAAATGCACCACTCAACTTGGGAGTGCGTTTGCCTGACATGCATTGTTGAGCAGCATGGGGCGCCTAATATAACACAATAAGATGAAACATAAATTTCGAATATACTGAAACTGACCTCTAGGATTATTTTGACATCCTGTAGGAACTGCCACTCCATCGAACTCAATTTGAATTTGCTGATGGAGCGTTGAGTGGGAGAGTCGAAGAATAAATTTATTGCCTGGGCAACTATTAGTCATGGCAGATGTTAAGTGGGTGATGCCTTACCTGGCGAAGGGTTCGCAAACAGTTGAGCATGATATAGACGTCCCTAGCTCTGCCGATAGCTTTCCCTGTCACAGCTTTGACATACTCCGCTTTGATAATAATGCGATTGCCAATTGCCCAATGGTCGGCCACGAGCGAAAGTCCTGTATGGTAATTGTCAATGATGTGCTTCACACATATATTAATGATGTGGGGGAAGCACGGGATTCTGCGGTCGACGGCAGGGAAATCAATCCCACAGGACTTGAGTTTTTGCGAAAGCTCTCACATGGCAACCTGGTTGTTGGAGGCATTGTCCAAGGTAAAATGACTGGTCTAAACAAAGTTAGAGCATGTTACATGGTACAATTAAACGCTAACCTTCTTGGCCATGCCGGCCCGATCCAGAAGATGCAATATTACTGTCACTAGTAATTCTCCAGTGTGACTTCCTGGGACGTGATGGAAGGCTATTAACGCTGCGTTCAAGACGAGGACTGAACTATGGTCTGCCCTAGCAATCCAGTGGGCAGTAACAGCCATGAACGGGCAAAGGTTAGAATCTGACCAGAGGTCAGATGTGAACAAGACCTTTCCCAGGGCGGCCTGAAGGATATAAGATGTTTTGCGGGGCTCTCAACAACTGTAGACCTACCGCAAGATCCTTCTTCAAAGCATTGAAGTACTTGTGGAAAGTGTCGATGACCAATTCACGAACTTTGGTTCAATGAAAGAGATCGGTCTCGTTTAGCAATGGCCACAGAAGACGGATCAGGCGGCGAAATTCTGGGCATTCGATAATGCTAATTGCCTGAAGACAATTACTAACCATAGCACGTAGAAAGTGCACATCAACTCACCTGATCGTCAGCAACAATAAATTCACAATCTGTTTGTGCATTTTGTCCAGAGTAAAATCAGGCAGTACATCATCTGGAGCTGACAAGCTGGTTCCGGGGAGTAAGCTAGGACTAGGGGGAGTACCAAGCGAGTCCAATGTGTAAGCCGGATCCTTCAGCCTTTGATGCAAGGTCGCGATCGTCCAGCCATCATCCAAAAACATCTTCAAACACGATGAAGTATGGACATGCCAGTGCTGACGTTCAGCCTCTTCCAAGTAAATGTTGGTATGCTCATTGAATGTGTGTGTACGACGACCTGTAGTGCCTGTAGTAGGAAGGTATGATACAACAGCGTGAGCATCGTCGTGAGTGTGGATTTCTCTTGCAAATGATGTTAGAAAGAACAATAGACTGCAGACACGATACTCACTCGCAGGCTTTGCAGATCCTAGACTGAGTGACAGGGTCCTGTCTGAAGAAGAAATGAACGTCAGCAGAGGATTTAGGTGATTTTGCTCAGCCACCAGTGGCCAGAGGGTCAGTTCTAGCGGTATTCATTGCAGTCTGGAGTGGGGTAGGGCCCGCAACAGGCATAACTGTGAGTACAGGAGGGTTGGCCACTTCATCTTCCTCATCCCTGGAGATGTTCTCAAAGTGGAATGATTCCCCTTCATCTGCAGTGCAACTTGGACCTGCACCATTGTCTCTGAATCTGACAGGAGGCTGACGACGTCTTGGGGGATTTTGAAGCATGGTCACATTCACTGCAGCAGCAATGGAAGCAGCAGCAGGAGTAGCAGTAGCGGGAGTGGCAGCTGTTATGCTAACCGTTGGGTTGGCATAGGAACTTGGATAGGTCTTCTCAGCGACGACTCAAATGAGTCCACCGAGGCTGAGGGTGTTCGGCGACTTGACGGAATGTCAAGGGTTCCTCTGGTTATCTCAGTAAGACGGCGCTCGTCGAGATACAGGGATAGTGGATATGGCTAAGGCGCGGGGAGCGACTTAGAAGTGCAGTCTAGACAGCTAAGCTGGGAGGCTTAGTTGAACAGGTTTCAAGGGAAAACCAAGTTGATTAGACAAGGCTAGTTCTGGGGTTGTACCAAGTAGATTAAAGTAAAGTCTAAGTACAATAATCTGTCTACTTATATATGTCAATATACAAGTGTTCAAGCTCAGTCTGTATCTAATAGTATATCTGGGATCTATGATAAGAGACCATGAGGTCAACCATGAGGACAGGTAAGATACATGAGGCATGACCTCTGATCAAGCATGCGGTGCCAAGAGCTTGCTGCGCATATACATGAGGCGCCAAGGGCGCTCTGGATCTTCATGAAGCGGCATGTGGTATACATGCGCTGATCTAGGGTGACCATGAGGCGTACAGCCTCCATGGGTCAGGTACATGGCCGTCTAGGCCAGGGGTGGTGTCACAGCAGTCCAGACCACTGATCTTCTAAGTGCTGGCGGCGTGCCGTCATGTCGGGAGTCTAGCAGAGCGGGGGCTCTTGTAGATGTTGCAGATGACTGTAACAGCAGCAACAGGAGTGGCAGTGGGAATAGCAGGAACAGGAGCAGCAGTAATGGGAGCAGCTGCGATGGGAGCAGTAGTAATGGGAGCAGCAGCAGTGGCTCTGGGAGCAACCCGGGAGGTGTTCTTCCGTCGAGGAGGCATGGTGGTGGTGGTGGTGGTGGTGGTGGTGAAGATGATCCAACGACAGAATTACCTGTCTATATAGATCTTTGTCTGGGGAAACCCCAGAACATGCCAATGTGCAGTGATCGCAAGTCCCTGATGGAAAAACCCAAAGGACGGTTATCATGAGTCGCGAGTTACAACAAGCCGAAAGGTGTCGCTAGTGAAGTTGCTAGAGCCTCGATGTTTTAATGCTTTACGCAAGTCAGATCTCATTTGGCACTGAGGGGTGAAAAAAACTTACGCGATTTTGAGATAGTAGATACTGGAGGGAATTGACTCCAACTTGACACTCCAGACTTCAGAGGGCCCAGAAGCTCTCTAGATCACAATGAAATAGATGGCACATTGGGCAAAGGTCCTCATGCAGACAGCCCTTTCAACTTTGGGTGACTGTGGGTGACCGTGTAGCTGAATGATTGAGGGAATCAAAAATCAAATCTCTGTTGTAAGGCTGGATTACTCTTCAGAAAGTCGTCTCATTGCTGAGTTGCGCTGCAGCCTGGAGCATGTTGAAAGATAAGAAGGCACTGCGTGGGAGTTCGAGAAATCAGGTTGATATTAGTAATAGACTCAATCCTGCCGCTACTATGAAACATAGTATGCATATACAGTTGTATGTACAAATAATAAGTAATACTATGCGACAGCGTCATGATATAGGAACTAAATCTTTTTTTGGCGTGGAGTTGAAGCAGTTGCACGCAATGGGGAGGTGTTATTATGTGGGCGTAAACTTGCGATAATGTCAGTTCAAAAGTGGGGAGATAAAACGGACTACTGACACACGAGACAATCTATGAAGTGGCAGGCATGGAGGCACTGCCTCGATTGCCCAGGGTCCATCGGATAATGGAAGGGGATGTGTGACAGGTACATCAGGCTGGCCAAAATCCAGCTGCGCGCTTGCTGGAGCAGGTGATGTGGAATGAAGTACACGAAGCAATGAACAAATGTGGTTGTAGTCGGGGTCCTCTGAGAATGCGAGGGCGCACATGTAAATAAGAATTCCTGCAAACTCGACAGGAATTCTGTGACATAAAACTTCAATAGTAGTGTTTACTTTACGCTCGAGTATGGAAGAGCTGGAAAGCTTCTCTTGGTTACTGGTTAACCAAGGAAGAGAGCCCTGCAAACAGTATATTAACATATATGTGAGTGACTCAATATTGTCATGACGACCCAGTTCAACTCCCAAATGATTGTTGATTGATGCAAATGCAGGAGTGCCGGTAAGACATTGACCTTGGCAAAATGGTATATGGACTCCAGTCGATGTATTCCAGAATTCCTTTGCGGTACCAAAATCAATAATGAAGGCGGTGTGCTTCAAATCGCCAAGACCCACCACAACATTCTGTGGTTTGATATCACCATGGATATAGTTATGGGAGTAAATGTATTCGAGGCATGAGAGCTGGGAAAAGGGGTTAGCGATCTGCACATACAATGATAACCCACACACCAACTGACCAGCTGGTCTCCTAGATTCACAACAGTGTCCAGGCTGAATTTTCGGTTGTGAGTGCAGAAGATATGGTGCAGTGATGGCCCAAGGAGGTTGAGGACCAGAGCGTGATATGTCAACTCCCTACCGAACCAAAGGGCACAGGGAATCCCAACACCACCCTCAAGGTTTTTCAAAATGCAGTATTCGCACTGCATGGAAGATGAGTGGTCAATGGGTTCAAGTTTGATGGCGACTGCATCATCCTTAATGATATTCCGTGCGCGATACACGACAGCTAAACGGGGTCCAAATGTTGAACATGTAGTCAGTAATATTGGAATGACATACCGTATGGGCCAGACCCCAAAACATCTCCCAGCCTAAATCTTCCATCAACTTGAATGGGGACCTTATCCATGGTGTATACAATAGCCTAAGTAGAAAAAAATGTGAATTCAACCAACTGAGAGGCAACAAGAAAAGCTTTGTGCCACCCAACCGCCGCATTTGCATTTCAGCCTGAACTGGTTTAAGCCAGCTTAGAGCGGTTCAAGCCAAGGTTCATACATTTTTGGTTGAAACTGATTCACATGGCCAACAAGTTGGACTGAGTCAGTAATCAGTGGCTTGGCTCAGAGTGATTGCCGAACTTCTGGCAAACCGGTGAATACCGAACCAGAGTGGACCATAGCCGAGCCGTGGCACTACTAATATGGATGCACCTAATACTCGTATAACTACCTCTTCTTTGTCTGACTACAAGACTACAACTTCAACTCGAGTTGACATAGCATCAACATTCTCTAGTTCCAAGTTGGCATCCCCTATGTTCCCTCTTACATCCTTTGGATCAGCCAAGTCTGACATAATTTTGCTTTCTTGGAAGAAATCTTAATGCATACGCCATCCCTCCTTTGGCCACATCCTCAATCATTTAGGCCCTTTGGTAAGGCAAGACCATCTTGAGCATTTTTGGGAGAAGATCCACTCTCAGTATAAGCTGCTGTAAAGACTGACATCTCTGTAGCCTCATAGAGGCCATATCTATGACATGCCTTAAGGTGCAGTTTGATGTACAACTCATGCTAAATACCTCTCCAATCATTCCCTATGCAAAGTGCAACTCTCCTGTGCTAAGCACAAAGCATGCACTGCTTTCCTATACCAAGTGCTGCATTCTCATGTGTGCGCCTAAGTGCCCTATGTCGCACATCCATCCATTGTCCAAACTAACCTTACTGGTACATTTTCATGCTGTTATATACATATCAGACCATATTACACTTTAATTATTTGCTCACCATCATATCATGGACCCTTTTTACACTTCTCAGTAGCAATCCTCTTGGGCTGACATTAGCTCATGTACAGAGAACCATCTGAGTACATCTCACATCACCCACCTTTCATCTCTTTACATTCCTCACCTACATTAGAAAGAGCAGGAAGAGGAGCTTAAGATTGCAGAGACTGAAATGGAGTTCTTCAGGTAGTTGGTCTGTGGTCAAGGACTTCCTGCTTTGCAAGATGACTAACAATTTTTGGAGGCAATTTTTGGGGAAGAATTGGATGATCTTGATGTCACCAACGAGCAGTACAGACAGTTCATGGCTCATGCAAGGAAGCATGTTGTTCCATTCATGAATAGCAGTGACATGGAACTTTCCCCTGATGAACTTGTGGCAGATCATGATTCATCAGACTCCCATGTATGTATTGTATTTGCTTTTAGGTCTAAGGTTGATTTACTTTTGTGTCTTTCTTCCTCTTTCTTTCTCTCTCTACTCATCCCACATATATATCATCTGCCCATCCATATAACAAAACTCAATACTTACCAATTATAGATTATTCTACTCTTTCCAACTATCTAGCCCACTACTTCCTGTAGTAGGAGAGTTTTTTGTGTGTGCTGGAGATATGCTAGTTTGGCATCTAGTACTTATTGTGCTTATTGCCACCTGGCACATTTGTAGAAACATCAAGAAATCAATCGGAACCTAATTTTATTCCTCTTTCTCCACTTACTCCACTAACCATTTCTAGCGCAACAATCAAAGAAGAACCCTTGTCTCAGTCATGCACGCCCCTATCAATTGAAGCACCAGTTGTTAAGAAGGAGGAAACAGAGCCCCTTATCCTGCCAAATTCAGTTTGGAACCGCACTGCTATATATATTCTGTCAGTCCCTCAAACAGCCCCAACAAGAATCATACAACCTGCACCTAGTATCAACACCCCCCAGCCCACAAAAATGTCAACAACTATTAAGATGCCGATCTGTAGCTCAGACAAAGCACCGAAGTTTGACAGCACTGCAGAGAACCTCCTTGCTTTCATTGAGAATTATGAATTGTGTGCTGATGACGCAGATCTGCTTGCAGGTGACCACATTAAAGGTATCATTTGCTACTTGCCTAACAGCAAGTGCATGCTTTGGGCCAGCATGCCTGAAGCAAAATTAAGTGACTATGACACATTCATTGAGGAGGTAAAAGAAATGTACCCTGGCTGCGAAGAAGAGAGACAGTACACAGTATCTGACCTCCAGTCAGTAACGCACAAGTATGCAAGGCTGCTGATGCCCTCACTCATGGAGCTCAGCAATTACCATTATGCTTTCCAAAAAGTTCTTGATGCTCTGATCATGAAAGACCACATAGGAAAGTCCAAAAGGAACTACATGTGGCTAGAAGGTTTTCCTAGCGACATCCAAGCGCTCCTCCGCACGCGCTTAATGATCAAATTTTTGGATTATCACCTGTGCAACCCCTATCCCTTTGCAGGTGTAGATGCGGCCACTAAGTTTATAATCCCAGGGATGGGAGTGGCAACCCTGGAAACCATCAGTATGCCAGTACTAACACCATACCTAAATGCGGTCAACCTGGCAGTCCAAGTGCCACAGCAGCTGGTGCAAGGAACAGTTGTCAAACAGGAGTACCAAGTGCAATGCCCTGGCAACTCCCCGTCAGGCAGTTGTATGTTCTGTGGACAGAACGATCACTTCCTAAGCTGCTGCCAAGAAAAGGAAAAGTACATCACCGTGGGCAAGTGTAAGATCCACAAAATGTTGCTGAAACTCGTCTTACCAAGCAGCAATTGGATTCCTGGTTGCATAAGCGATGGTACCTTGAAAGAACATCTTGAAAGGTATCATTCTAACAAGCAGGTGAATGAAGTGCTTCCTAGTGCAAGTGTAACAGCGGCACTATATGTCCGTGCATCATCTGAAGTTGATGTCATACTGGATGTAGACTCATCCGCATTCATCCACACCATTGCAGATCCCAAGTCTAATATAAATGAGGAGGAAGTAGACATGTTACATGCAGTGCAAGCACTTGCACTTGCGACCACTAGATGCGACACCAAGCGAGGGACAGCAAAAGGTGAAGGTAAGGTAAAGAGTGTCCAGTTTGATGGCATAGAACTCATCAGCGAGAACCGTGCAAGGCCAGAACCTGCATCTAGGCAAGCCACTGAAGCAGAGGAGATTGTCTCTCCTGCCATCCAAGCTTCATCAGGCAAAGGCAATCACTGCACCTGCAACAACTGTGTCACAAACAAAGGATGTGCGGAAAGCAACTGCTGCTCCTGCAACTTCATCTTCATCCTCATTATCACCCAGCATATCACACACTGAACCTACAGACTTGACACCATCATCATTGGCACCACCAATGGCAAAGACAGCATCATACTGGTATTTGCACGAACTAGAGGACAAGGACACTGACAAGCACATTTTTGAGCGCCTCCTGGATACCAGCATCAGCATTTTGACAAGGGAACTATTTGTGATGTTGCCCGACATTCGCAAACAATTCTGTGACCTCACCACCACCAAGTGTGTCACAGTCAGCACAGTATTGGTTAATGAGCTAATGAGACATCCAGTATCAGATGAATGGATGCATGACTACGATGCCAGCTGCATGCGAAGCAATGACAGCCAGGTAGTAGCAGACCATTTCGCACCTTTGCACTGCATCCATGCAACCATGATTGGAGGACGGGTAGTCACCTGCATCCTTGATCAAGGTGCTGAGGTAGTCATGATGTTGGCCACAGCATGGAAATCGCTCAGCATTGGTCTGCAGTCAGACCATTGCTTAAACATGGAATTGATTAATAATAACAAGGACACAACACTGGGCATTATTGAGAATGTACTGCTCGATTTTGGAGGAGGACCGCTGTACTTCCAAGTACAAGTCATACCTTGCACAAGCTTCGAGATTCTCCCATTCTTCAAGTTGACAGCATGTCACACATTTGGTCTCCCTGATGGAGAGCAGGATATTTTGGTTACCGACCCTAATATGCACAAGGAGTTGCACATCCCGACATTACCTTGGGTGAAGCACTGTGAGTGCTGTGTTGGAGATCAAACACTCACTATTGTTGTTCTTGGTGCCGCATACTTACCTGAGCACATACAAAATACTCGTTTCCTTAGCACTTGTTCACTTTCCTCAGTTGACTCCATCTGTCACTGAGGTTAGTATCATTCTTGTATATAGGACTATGTAACTGACTACCTCTGTGGCTGTGATTGCTACAGGTAAACCCAATATATCTAGTTGACTCCATCTGTCGCTGAGCTGTGATTGCTACAGGTTATGAGCCCTGCGCACCTACAGTGAAAATTTTAAATTAGCACTTGGAGAACAGACTCACAAGTATGTCCACCTTGAACGGAAAGTTGGGAGAGGACTTCCTTCACATCCCAAAGCTTGTCATTGATGGTGAGAATTGGATGATGTATAAAGAAAGGCTTCAGTAGTCAATAGATGCTCGAGGGCTGCTCGGCCATTTGGATGACACCAAGACAAAGCCCATAGATCCCCAGACGCTGCCTAACAGAGGACCATTGTGGGTACCTGTTAAGACTGTGCACAAAGGGTAGGACTGATTCTGAGGGGCTTGGCTTCAGCTCATGTGCTGCGCCCCTTGCCCGGGTACATGCCCGTAATTTTAGATGATGTCCAGAGAAAGTCCAAGGGAGTCTGAAGGGCTTCCGAAGGAGCACAGGAAAGTTCGGAAAGACTTTCTGGACGAGTGCAAGTAACTTCTGGATGAGTATGGGAAACTTCCGGAAATTACAATGAGGTTTCGTCCTGATACGGATATGTGTAATGGCTACTCAGGACTTGTCCTGAGTAGAAACAAACAGAGGAAAGGCTGCAGGGACAAAGTCCGAAGCAGAATAGGTCCAGAGGACCGCAGGAAAGTTCTGGAGGAATTTCGGAAACTTGAAGGAATTTAGGATAGGAGGATTGGAGGATTGGAGGATTGGAGGTCCGGCCTAGGGAATTCCTCCCTAGGTCTGAGATGGATATTGACTAAGTCAGAGGACTAGGACTACTATGAGGACTTAGTGTGAGGTCTAGTGCAAGGACTAATATGTGTAATATTCAGACTAAGGAAATACAGGAGTTTATATACTGGAGGCAAGTCTGTGCAGATCAGTAAGCAGAGGGGTAAGGCTATGTACGAGCACGTGGAAATGTATTAGTAAGTGAAACGGAACATAAGGAAATGAACTCGGAGATGAAACTCATATGGAATACATTATCAAGATGGAAGCAGAGATAACTGAGAGCCGAAGACACAGGTATATCCTAAATGGGATAATGCGTAGGTGCACAGGAATAGTTTTGGATAGGACCACGAATGAGATCTGAAGGTCTGAAAGCCAGGGGTTCAGATAGGACATGGATGAGGATCAGATGAGGATTGGATGGAGTATGGATTGGATGTGTGAACTGGATCGGGTGGGGATCATATGGATATGTCCGGATATATCAGGATTTGGACAAGATATCATAGTGGAAGTGGGGTGTAGAATCTGGTATATGACAGTACCAGTGACACCTGACGAAGTAAAGGAAGTTAGCACACATAAGACTGAACTTAAAGAATGGTGCATGGGCCAGGCCATAACAAAACAAGAAATAGCAGGGACAATACCCAACTCCCTGTTCATCCAGATCAAAATCTTGACACGGCAAAAGAAATATTCACTCACCTTTCCAACCTATTCGAGCAGTGTTTGTGCGTAGTCTCCATTGAACTACTGTGCAAGTTACAGGACCTAAAATGCCCTGAGAAGGGCAACGTTCACGAGCACTTCAACAAGATGTGCACCGTGAAGGAACAGTTGTCCTCATTGGACCACGTGCCAATAGACAAAAGCTTTGCCACAATGATCATGAGCTCGTTACCAAGCAGTTATGATCCCAACCTATCAGCATTAAAAGTGTCAGCCAAAGTCTCCAGTGTCAAACTTACCTCTGACACACTGATGTCAACAATTGTTGATGAATACAATTGTCGGGTATCAAAGTCAAAAAAGACAGGATCTTCGAGCGATGATGTGGCCTATAATGCAAATTCAAGTCAGCATACTCGAAGGATCAAAGGGAACTGCCATAATTGCGGTAAATATGGGCATATGCAAAGAGACTGCCGTGGTCCTGGAGGTGGAGGAAACAGAGGGAAAGGAAGGCCTGATGGGAAGGGCAAGGATAAGAAGCCCAAGACTGTAGCCAGCACCAAAGAGGAAGAGAAAGACAACAAATTTGAAGGAGTGTGGTTAGTGCACAAAACAAGTGCATCAGATGAGAAAACATCATTCACCTTTGCCACACTTACAGACTTGAGCAGAAAACAAGATGCTCGAATTGAATTGTTCAACTCAGGTGCTTCACACCATATGTCATTGTATAAGGGTCTATTCCAGGACTTTGTCAGCATCATGCCAAAACCAATCACAATGGCCGATAAACACACCTTCCAAGCCACTGGGAAAGGAAACATAGAGATATTCCTACCAAACAGCCAATCAAAAACTTGTATATTGCTAAAAGATGTGCTCTACTTACCTCAAATGGGGTTGACGTTAGTTTCAATTAGCTGCCTCACATCCGCTGGGTACACAGTGTTGTTCCATGAGAACTTATCCAAAATCTTCAATGAGAAGAAGATGATGATGGGGGAGATACCAGTAGACAAAGGCCTATACTGCATTAGAGGTCCAAAGAGACCATTTGCCGGAGTAATGAATGCAAAAGAAGCACTTACTATGCGAGATGTCCACACCAGATTCAGCCACATTGCTCCCAATAGCATCAAATGCAGGCTAAAGGATGGCATCATTACTGGAATTGCGCTAGATCCTTCGGAACTCACCTTAGACAAATGCGACTCATGCGAGTATGCAAAGGCCACTCAAAAAGCCATTGGGAAGGTTCGCAATCCTCCGTGATGAGAGAAATTCGGTGATGAGGTGCATATGGACCTTTGGGGACCTTCGCCAGTACAAACACCTGGACACAAAGAGTACTTTGTGTCATTTACAGATGACCATACTTGATTCATGCACCTGTACCTCTTATGAACAAAGGATGAGATGTTCGACGCCTACAAAGCATTTGAGTCTTGGGCAAACATGCAGTTTGACGCCAAGATAAATAAATTGTGTTCGGATCAAGGGGAAGAATTCACTGGAGATCAGTTTACACATCATCTGTGAAGCAAAGGCACTGAGAGAAAACTCACCATTCACAACACCCCAGAGCATAATGGCTTAGCCGAATGTCAGAACCGTATGCTTGTAGAGTGCACACATGCGCTCCTACATGCCAGCGGACTCCCCAAGTTCTTGTGGGGAGAGGCAATAATACATATAACCTGGCTGAAAAACAGAACCATCACCCAGGCACTAAATGGGATGATGCCCTATGAAGTGTTGTAGAGAGTCACATCTCTGTAGCCTTGTAGAGGTCTAATCCTCCAATGCTCTAATCACTTTCCTAATGTCATGCAACTCATATCTCATCCTCGTGCACCGGCACTCCATCAGCCCCCCGCACGCATTAGCGCTGTTTGGTCGCGCATCCTCAGTTCTGTCACTTGTCCTCTGTCCATCCATTCCATGTCCATTCGGTTCACCAGTATGTATTCCTATCATATCTCTGTATTCTGACATATCTCCAGTGCTTGCACACACATTCTGTATGTTGTGTTATGGACCCTTATTACATGTTATTATGTACTCGCTTTGCTTTCCGGCTCACTTTAGCGCTACTTAGATATATATATATATATTCCTGACTCTCTGAACAAAGGATTATCTTTTCTTCCTACACATCATTGGACTCTAAGTCTAAATCTCCATTGTAACTGCCAACTAGTGCTGAAGCACCTAAAGTCTATACAAGTGCCAAGTTGTCGTGTTCTACTAGAACCTTTCTCTATTCTATCTTCCGACTCGTTGCACTCCAACCACCCGATGTGTGTGTCACATCTGCTCAGCACGTCTTATCAGGCTTGACTAAGCGCCCGGTTTGGTGTTTTTCCCTCCGTTATATATATAGAGGAACCTTCTCAGTAGCAATCCCCTTGGGCTCATGCACAGAGGACCCTCTAAGTATATCTCACACCACCCTTTTCCTACCCTTCACATTCCTTACCTACAGCGTTATTCAAGAAGAAACTCAACCTGGAGAACTTACCAGAATGGGGCAGCCGCGTTAAAGTCCACTCAACCATGGGCTCAAAGCTCGACATGCGAGCAGTTGATGGAAGGTGGATGGGATTTGACCATGACAGCAATGGGCATCATGTCTACCTCCCCGAGTCCAGGAGATTTGCTGTCGAAAGAAGTGTCGTGTTTGACACAGCAGAGGTTGAAGTACCTATAGTAGGGGGCAATGCACTGGCAGACTGCACAGTATGAATTGATGATGTTGGTTCAACATGTACCGGAGAACCATCACCCCCAAACACCAATCCACCTCCAACAGACCACCTGGGTTCACACTTTGAAGCCCCAGTACCACCACGACAATACAGTGTAGGTGAGGAATGTAGAATGATGGAAAGTGGGTGGTATGAGATATACTCAGATGGTCCTCTGTGCGTGAGCTAATGTCAGCCCAAGGGGATTGCTATTGAGAAGGTTCCTCTATGTATAATAGTGGAGGGAAACACTGAACTGGGCTGTCGGATAAGCCTGGTTAGGCGCATGATGACAAGTGAAGTGCTGTAAGTGAAAGCGCTGCAAAGCGCTACTGAGCAATAAGTGCAATAATGCATGTGGAGTGAACATGAGGTGCATGCATGGGTGGTTGGAGCGAAGCGACTCTAAATGAGTCAGAAGGCAATAGACAGAAGTCCTTGGAGAGCGCAGCGGCTGGCACTCGTTTATACTTATGTGCTTAGTGTCAGTCGGCAGCTACGACAGAGATTTAGACTTAGAGTCCAATGATGTGCGGGAAGAAAGATGATCATTATATAGAGAGGCAGGAGTATATATATTCTAAGTAGCATTAAGTGCTGTCAAGCACTAAAGTGAGCTGGAAAGCGAAGCGAGTACATGATTACATGTAATAAGGGTTCGTGATGAAACATACAGAATGTGTGCGCAAGCACCGGAGATATGTCAGAATACATGAGAGTAAAATAGGAACATGCACCAATGAACCGAATGGACATGGAATGGATGGACGGAAGATGAGCGATGGAACCAAGGATGTATGCGCCGATGTGTGGCCGAAGTGCTTGCACATGCGATCAGCCGATGAAGTGCCAAGTGCACGGAAACAAGATATGAGTTGTGCTATGTTTTGGAAGTGGTTAGAGCATTGGAGAATTAGCTCTCTACAAGGCCACAGAGATGTCAGTCTCTACAATGGATGTGCAAGAGTAGAATCTGCCTACATTAAGAGTTTGAGAGATGGTACCGGCACCACGGATGGCAAAAGCACAGACTTACCTTGAGATATGCGACCTGCAGGGGAGTATAGTCACCTAGCTATTGAGCTAGGAGTAGGTGGAGAGTACGGCGAGCTTGACGACAACAATGAAGAGGTTTTTGCGATGGTGGCTAGAGTGGAAGAAGTAGAGGGAATGGATCCCACAATGCTGGAAGATGCCTGCATTAGAATGGACTGGCTAAAATGGGATGATGCAGTGAAAAAAAAACTCACTGCACTCAAAGATGCAAACATGTGGTCAATTGTAGAGAAGCCAGTGGGAGCAAACATAGTTGGGTGTAAATGGGTCTTCTGCATTAAGAGAAATGTGGACAGGGAAATTGATAAGTACAAAGCTTGATTAGTGGCAAACAGCTACTCACAGGTGCATGGCATTGACTATTATGATATGTATGCACCAGTCACACACCTCGCTTCTCTCCGAACAATCACAGCAATTGCCACCCAAAATGACTGAGACATTGACATCTTCGACTTCCACAGTGCTTTCCTCAATGGAAAACTTGACTCTAACGAAGTCATATTCATGCAACTCTCACCCAGACTCAATGTCAACTCACAGTTTAAGCATCCGGTGGTGCGCCTACATGTGGCACTTTACGGCTCCAAGCAGGGAGCTCTCAAATGGTACCAACAGCTATGTCGTCTCCTCAAAGACTTAGGTGTTATGCTCGGCATTGGTTAGACGTCTTAACGTTCAAAGGTTTCAAGTAAACTCAATGTTCTGATGAAGATGAAGCTAGATTTCAGGCCCTGGTCTGCATAGGTCAAGTTAAATATACAAAGCATAGAAAGTAAGGTATATATAAGAGTATTGAAGCGGAGCTTGAATATGAACAGTGAATAGGAAAAAGGTAAGTAGAATCATATGATAGAACATTATAGAATACTGTCGAATGATGAGTAAGTGAATAAGTGATAGAATGAAAAGATAGAACTGTAACATTACCCCCATTTTAAGGGAAGTAAGCCCAGATTACTAAAATGTCAAAGTCGATGTGCTCGTTTATAAGAAATAAGAATGTCAGAAGCATTACCCAACTGTCCTTCCGTCAGCCACTCATTCTCGGAACTCGGGAATCCTTTCCATTTGACATGATATGTCCTTCTTGACAATGATCCTCTGTGACCGATAATTGCCTCTACTTCATATTCTTCTTTGCCATCTACAATGTCTGGTGGAGGGGGAATATAATTTGGACCATGCGTGTCGTTTTCTTTGTAAGGGGAGAGTAGGGTGGCGTGGAATACTGGGTGAATGTGCCATTGATCAGGTAGTTTTAATTTATACATGATGGGAGATAATACTTGAATGATGGTGAATGGTCCTTTGCATTTAGGAGTGAGCTTCCAATTAGGGTATCCAAGATGAAGGTTTTTGGCTTCTAGCCAGACCTTGTCGCCTATAGAGAATGGTATGAATTTGGATGTTATTCTTTGTCGCATGGTGTTGCGAGCGAGTTCGTGAGTGGCTAGCACTTTATTAAGTAATAGGAGGTGTTGTTCGATATTAGGAATGTTGGTCTTAGGGTGAGAATCGGGAAGATGTTTCGGATGGTATCCCATCATGAGGAAGAATGGAGAAGTGCCTCGAGCAGAGTGATGTCTGGAGTTATGGACAAATTCGGTGAGAGGTAGCATGGATGCCCATCTGGTTTGGTCATTGGCGCAAAAGATCCAAAGATAAACTTTGAGTTCTTGGTTGACTCGTTCAGTCTCTCCATCACTTTGGGGATGGAAAGCAGTGGAAAGGGAGTTCTTGTATCTGAGGAGTTTTCTGAGTTTGAGCTGGAAATGAGAGGCAAATTGGGGTCTGCAGTCAGATATAAGTTTATCATATAGTCCATATCTAGAGAAGACTTTAGAAAAGAAAATGTTCGCGACTCCTTCAGAGTCGATCATCTTGAGACAAGGGGTGAAAACTACCCCCTTAGAAAGTCCATGGTCAACCACGACCATAATAGAGTCGAAGCCATCAGAGATAGGAAGGTCGGTAATAAGGTCAATGGAGCAGTGAGTGAAGGGTCGATTGGAACTATGTGGGGGTATCAGGGAAAGGGAAGGATTTGAAGGGTGCGTATTGACTTTGTACTATTGGCATATACTGCATCCTTCTACATAGTTCTTGACATAAGTGGCTAGTCCTGGCCACCAATAATCGCGAGATAGCAGTTCCTGGGTTTTGAATCGACCAGGATGACTGGCGGTGGGAGAGTCGTGGTGGAGGGAAGTGAGTTTGTGGCAAATTTTGCCTGGGGGTACGTATGTGGCTGGCCTGATATAGCAGATGCAGCTTGCAGATCCTCAATGCGAGTATTTGCATTGTGCTGGTCTCATTCCTGCATTCGTGATTCATATCGATCCCATGACGACATGGCAGTAGTAAACAACATCATCACGTTCATGTCCATCACAATACTGCCCAGTTGGCTCCTTGTGCCAATGGAAACCTAATCTTCCCATCCATCACTGAGCAGTGCTGAGTGAAATTGGCTTCTTAAAGCTGAGGCGAGTCTGATTTTTCCACACACTCAGGTAATCAACAAGGTCCTGAGCTTGAACATACTTCCCAACACTTTGCAGGTGCAGCTTCAGTTCCCCAGCCAGTTCTTCATCATCAATGCACAAAGCAGTTCACTGTGGTGCTCGATGAGGAAAAGCTGTGCGGTCCTTAATATATGCCTTTGACCAGCGTTGCAGATAATGGGAAAGGTAATCTCCATGTTTTTTGCCTGCATGTGCATTTCGAGCTGCTTGATTTGCGGCTTGCATCCATTGACCCCCACAGGATTTGCTGGATGTTTCTGTCCATCACTGCCAACATCGACATATAACCAAAGGAAGTTTTTGATGTGTGTGAGTCTCTCTTTCAGTGCAGGCAAGAGTGTTTCTGATTCAGAGTTGCGACCTTTGTCACTGCACAGTGACTTTAGCAATGTCCACAAATCCTCTAATGCTTTTCGTGCCTCTGTAACTGTAGGAGGCTTCCGCAGCTTGAACCAGTAATCTCTTTGACTTCCTTCCATAGCTTCCTCCTCATTATCCCCTTCACTCTTGGCATCGGTCTCATCATCCTCCCCGGGTTCATTTTGATAAGTGCCGTCAAACTCATAAGAAGGCATCACAGGTGAGTCATTGATTTCTTCGAGAAGGGTTACCAGTTAATCTCTTTCATGCCACTGCACTCCACATATAGCAATGATATCTTCTTCATCTTCCACCTCCTCACAAATGGTCTTGTAGTGCAATGTATCATGCAGGAACACATTGTTCGACAAGATGATGTCCAAAGAGTTGGCCGTGTCTGCCAAGGGGATCTGTACTTGTGTAGTCGATTCTGGTGTGTCCGTACAATCCTCCGCAGTAAAAATGGGCGCTGACACAGTATTTTTGAACTGTATAGACATATCAGTGAGTGTTTACAGTGAAACTTGCAAAAACTACTCACATTTTCATCATTCTGTAGATTAGAACCTGTTGCTGGTAGAACCTTTGCTTTCTTGGATGCTTGCCATGCAGCAAGGCTGTCACCATGCTGTTTTTGCCAGGTCTTGTTGTTGCCCATACCACACTACAGATCAGCAGTGCCATGGCTTTGCGGCACGATGTGTTGGACTTTCAGCTTCACACTCTGCTGGCGGCACATTTTCAAGAACATCAATTATCTCACTTGTTAGCTCATTTATCATAGTTCTGAAAAGATAAGTTTTTCTGTAGCATAATTCTTGTCAATGCCATCTTTTCAAATTCTGTAATGCTGAGCTCTATGGTATGTTAATCATTAATTTACATTCTGTCACCTTTCTGTAATGTTTATCATGTGACATTGGTCTCTTTTGTGCGATTTCTACCTTAGTCGCTAACTCAAATACATTGCAATAAAGAATTGAACATACCATTCACCGCTCTGCACCATGTCTGCAACAATAAGTGTAAAACCATGTCGACACACTGCCATAAAGATCTCTGACTTGTCAAAAACTCTCCACATCCATTTTGTTTTGTCGTCTTTCATATTTTTCCATCGACCCACACAAGGGTTGTTATCCTATCAAAGCATTAGTCACTAGAGTCAAATTATAGTAGTTGAAACTTACCTTGTCGTCATTGTTGAACAAATCAACTTCGGATTTAATGTGTCTGTGAAAGAATCAACATACACCCTGGTCAAGTAACAATAATCTACAATGGATTGAGAGGTTGGGAGCTCTGATGATTGGAGACTGTTCCATAATACTGAATCTTCATCATGGTCCTCATTGGGGACTTGCTTGAGGACTTGCTTGAGTGAATTTTTTCCATCCATCGTGTAAAACAGACTAAACAGTCAATAGCACCTTATCCTATTGCCTCCTGGACCAGTGAACGAATCTGCATGCAAATGAGCAAGTAGAGATCCAAAGTGATCGACAACTGACATGAAAGGTAGCTATGGAAACATTTCTAGGTAAATGATAAAACATTGTTGTATCAGTAATGATATTATAACTCATGCCTTGCAAGTCACAGAGTGTCTTCATAAATCCTTGAATAGAGAAGTTCAGGCAGCACTGGTGTATAATACAATAAAACTCCAGACATTCAATGGTCATGCCAACTGAAGGATTAATGATTAATTGAGGAACATGGAATGACACCCTGATGGACAAGTGCTGAAGTAAGATATGTGTCGGATGAGAGAATCAAAAGATGCATTTTCTCAGTGTTTGTAGAACTTTGTAATCGAAGCAAAGTAAGTAAACATTCAATACTCATGATGGATATCAACAACATCAATAAACACTTGGCCAGCATTGATGTCATTGACATCAACATCTTTCTGCCTCTCAAAAAATCCCATCACACATTTCTCATCTCTCTCCAGACTCCATGCAAGGTATGTGTTAAGGTCGTACTCTTGGAGGATCAGGCCTGAAGGACTTTGGCCTCAGCTGTACGCTGTGCTCCTTTCCCAAGTACTGTCCCTTATTTCAGAGACTGATGATAACACGTCCGGAGGGTCGGATGAGTCTCATAGTAATCCAAAAGACTTCCGGATATCAGAAATGTGCATAAGGCTAATCTGGACAAGTCTGAACTAGAAACAAACAGAGGATAGACTATCCAAAGATAGAGTTGGAGATATAGACTAAAGGAATCGATCCTAAGTCTCAGAGATTGACGAGAGTTATTTAGACTCAAGTCCGGAGGGCGGAAAGAGGACAAACTAAGTTGATATTCAAACTGAGGTACTACAGGACATATACAAGGGTTTATATACTAAGGGAATAACAGAAAGATCAGTGAGCAAGAGTCCGAGGCTATGTACGAAGCATAAGCAAAGTTTATCAAGCGCAAGTCGGAAATGAAGCATAGGTTAACAGATCAGTAAGCATACCGGTAGTAAGTATAACCAAGATACCAGGAACAAGGAATAATGAATAAAGGAATAGACTATGTTAATGTTATATGAACAGGAAATGAATTAAGAAGCTTATTGTATATTGGATTGGAAGTAGATCTCTACATCGAATCAGATTAGATCTAAGGTCCGAGGTCCAGACAAGAAGCGTGGATATATGGGATATGACAGTATGTTGTAATTAGTGCTGGCATTTGGTAGTTAAATGCCTCAATCTGACATTGTGTTCGATCACGTCATGTCCAGTAGTCTTTATGACAAACTCACTGTCTACTATGGCCTCAAGGTATGCAGTAAGCTATCTTGATGATTTCAAATTGAAATTACACATTCCAAAAATCAACAGCAATCTCACAGGTGAGTTCCTGCAGTTCACCTCCTCCATGACTTATATCAAGCGGCTGGGTTCCAATAAGAATGTCCCAGGCACCATAGGAGTTGTTGTCCACCTAGGCATTATCAGCCATGGCATTGCCATGGTCACGCAGTGCCTCTAGGGCATGTCATTCATCAAGAGACGTTTCTGAGGTAAGTCATTAGAATCATATAATCATTATCAAGTAGCAATAGCCACTACGTACCTTGTAGTCGAACCCTTTGCCGTTCTATAGCACTTGCTGCTCATTCAGCAATTTTTCTTGGCCTGAGTACCTCCTGAGTAGGCCCTGAGCCCCGATGACGAGGATCACATGAGGACACAATATGTCGAGTTTTTGTAGATGCTAGTCCAGTGCAATGGCATCTGTGTGAACTATGGTTTGTCATCATTTTCCAATGTTTTGATTCTCAATTATTCTGAATTTGTCAGTGACTGATGCACCATTCAACAGATTCACATGATACATGATAAGTATTCATAATCTAACATAGTACATACTGATCTTGCATTTCTAGGCCACTTACTTGTCAATTGAGCAAGTGTCATGTGTTACAGTTCATCTGAAGATCATATAGCAGATGGTAAGACATATACATATACTAAATATTACATATACATCTAACTGGTTGACACTGACAGTGCCTCTCACATATTCCCACAAAGTCATGTCACTTGAAGTGTATGAAACAATGACTATAGTGACCACTGAGACTTCGGCATCTAGTACTGCCAAGACATGGACAAAAACCAGCACCATGAAAATATCGAGGACCCATACCATAGAAATCAATCAACCATTTGCTTCACCCTCCCAAAATACACCTAGCTCTGTTCGATCTTAAGTGGCACCATCTGCACGGTCCCACACCCAAGCCTCACCCTCATCCACTCAAACAAGTATTTTGGCATCCCCACACATGCCACTCTATAGCCCATCAATTCCCCACCCAAGTGCATTCAATTTGCCCTCAGAAGGGCATAACAGCAAGGTCTATATCATTACTGTAGGGTAACAAGTTAAACTTTTCTTTCATTGGTATGTAGTTCATCAAAACTCAGCCACTTCTATTTTACCATGCTTTCAGGAATGATGTCACACAGTGGGTCAATCATGTTAGTGGGAATATCTACTATAAATATGATACATTCCAGGAAGTCCTTATGCAGTATATTCATGCCTATGAAAATGGTGAGCTTCATGCAATTCCAATCCCTGGTTCTCCATTCTGGCCAATCAAATCACAGTCTATGTCCTCAGATAAGGAAGATCTTTAGTCTTATATTAAGGATCTCTCAGAGCAGATGAGCAAGGTGCATATTTAATACTATTAACCACCATACCAACAGACACTGGCTTAATGAATAAGTCTGAATCTGACATTGAGATCACTCTATCTACAGCTGCCAGCACATCAGCTCCAACAGTTGTCCCACCATGCCTATAATAAATGAGAAATACCTTACCACTGTATTATAATTTCTAATTGATATGAACAATTTCAGATGATATAGGACTCAATATGAATCAAAGGAGCTGTTATATTGTGAATATAACTATGACTTTGTCCACTAAGTACCACCGTTATCCTACCTGCATTTGCTTCTTATTCATCATACTGGTTATTTTGAGTTGCATCTCCTTCATATAGAACACCAAATGTTGTAATATCAAGGCCTGGCTTTTCCACCATAAAAAACTGATTCTCAGTGAAACCAGAAGGAAGAGTTGGCTGGTGTAGGACTATACCAACCATGCTGAGAATAGACTTGAGATCTATGACATGAGCTGACTGTATGGCAAGATAGGTCAAGGAGATTTTAATCTGGTAGTGAGAACTCGTATTTCACCATTAATAACTATATACTTATGAAATCTCATTATGCTTAGGATCAGTAGGAGTAAACTTCTGGTACACCAACCCCTTCTAACAAGAATTATACTGCAGAAATTTCATCTAAAAAGCTTGGGGAGGAATCTCATATGATAGCTGAAATAAGACATTGAGCAGTGATGAGATATTCTGCTTTTTGTTCAGAAATGCCTTGATCACTTTTACATTAACAGTTCCATTTTTATTGAAAATTGACAGCTAGCCTAGTAGTACTAGCTAGTTATACACAGTCATAATTATTGGTTGGAGCTAGAGCTAGTTGGTAGGTTGCTAGCAAATTAATTCCTGGTACCCAAGATCATCCATAAGATTCTGCTTGATAAGTTCTTCATAGAGTGAGCAAGGGAGAGTTGTCAGTGAAAGTATCAATCAGGGTCCTAGCAAGTAAACTTAACTGAAAGAATTAGATAACATGAAAGACGCTACTATTGTTTAGAATATGATTACTTGACTATTGGGAGAAAAAGTGAAGTCATGCTGTTAGAGCAACTTTGGCTCATACTCCTTTAAAATGGATATACAGTATAGCAATCCCACATTGCTATTATCAGAAGAATAAATAAATGCTCTGAGAATATGTTTGTCAGTAAATAGAGTATCAAAATTTTCTGTTTATTATATGCCTAATATATGATCTTATGTGTAATAAGTGATAAAAATATCTTCTGAATCTAAAACTTCTTCAGTTTTAAGGGGTTCTATTTTGAAATAGTTTAATCTGTAGGATTTTATTCCCCATCTAACTTTTCTTATGCATTATAAAAGATACCTTCTTCATCTTCTTCAATAATTAATTTGATGTCTTGCTTTTGTCAGTGAACTTCTTCTTTGGTCCAATAGATATTTTTTTTTCTTTAGTTAGACATCCTTAGGATTGTATCTTTCCCTCCTGAGAAGATAATAAAAAAGCACATTCACATAAGAATTTCATAGATAAAAAAAAACAAATTATAGTATCATATAATTGTCAATGAGATATCAAATACCTTCTATTTAAAAAACTTTTTATATTCATGATTTTCTTTTACTAAAGTTAGAAGTAAACATATTTTCGTCATGATAATAATTAAATGATTCATATGATTTTTAGCCAGACCCTTCTTAGCACATTTGAAGCAAAGGCCATTCTTATACCTATGATTCTGTTTTTGAGGAGATTAGTGAGTCTTCATTTTCTTGTCCTTCTTCTACATCTATATAGTTTACATACAAATACTTAAAATTCGAGAATACTAGTGGAGCAATCAATGTTGTTTTATACTTATATGTCTAAGGCTTTGCTTAGCCATTCATTCTTATTATTGTTCCAGGTAAACCTAGAAATATCTTAATTTGAAATAATATTCTAGTTTTAGGTGCCTATTCTAGAGAATGGTGCGGATAGAGATACACCTAACTTTTGTTACATTTAATGTTATAATAGATGTCTAAATGAAAGTTCAATAGCTAATATTCTATTATGACAAGTCAAAAAGAATAAGTAGATTGCAGGCTCTAGTCTGTATAGATGAAGTTAAAGAAATACAATAATACAGCTGTGATATAAGTAATGAATGAAAATAAGGTTAAAGCAGAGTTTGAAAGTAATTAGCTAATGATACAAAAGGAAAATAAATTATATAATAGAATATCTAGGAATATAATAGAAGAAATGAGTAAGAATTAGTAAATATGGCATAATACATAGGAACAGAGCAGAACTATATATAACATAATTACTTACAAGCTATCACATTGCTGTGTTATGTGCTTACTATGAATACTTTAGATTACTCTGAATTTGTAAACATACATGTTTATATATTAATAAGAGCATAATCATATTTTTCTATTATCTCACAATTATGTTAATTTACAATAAATAGACTATGTTGTTCTCCTCTTGGTGTTAGAGACAGCTTGACCAGGCCACTATGCAAATAGCTTATATACTTCTTTTTCAAAATGTTCTAGCTATTCTTCAATTTATCTTTTCCCTTACTATATTAATAGAGTTAGCAATATAGGCTTCTTTCTGTAATGTAACTTTTCTTATGTGAGAGATAATAAGATCTAGAAGATTAATTTATAGAAAGTAAATGTAAAGGCCTTTGAATTGAAAGGAAGGTAATAATTTTATGAGTTGAATATGCTAAGCTTAACCAGAAACAATAATATCCTTGTTATTTTCTTTTTCCTTTTGTTATATTTTATTATATTTCAGTCTTGTTGTTTTTTCTGTTAAGTATTATCATTTTTTCCTGCTATTTGATAATTATACAACTAATGTATAGTATGTACCCTTAGCTTATGAGAGTTTAAGGACAAAGTCCAGAAGTCCAGAATCTAGAAGTGTAGAAAATCTGATAAATATTTGGAAACTAGAGGCAAGGCTACTACAGACAAAGTCCAGAGTAGAAACAAAATAGCAGAAGACTACCAAAAGTAGAGGCCGAGGTATTAATAAGATTCAAACTAAGAATGTATAATGATGTTTATATACTATAGAAGACATAATAGAAGATTAGTCAGCATAGTACAAGGCTATGTATAAAGCATGTGGAAAGCTTATTAATACTATAATGGAACATAATAAAATGAAGTTAGAAATGAACAAAGTCCAGATAAGTAAGTACAGTCAGATATAAATATAACCAGATGACCAGAAATAGGGGCTAACTAAAAGGGGATGTGCAAAAGGGGAAAGACATGGAAAAGTGAAGCTAGTCAGATCTAGAAATCTGAAGAAGATTATGTTATAAGTCCAGGTCTAAAACATTGGATATAGTAAGTATGAAAAGTCCAACAGATGTTTAGAAACTAGAGGTAAGGCTTATGGACAAAGTCTGGAGTAGAAACAAAACAGAGGTAGACTACTAAAGGTAAAGGTGAAGATATATAATCAATAGAAATCAATCCTAAGACTTGGAGATTGACAAAAGACAGACTCAAGTTAAATGAAGGCAGGAATGAGCAGAATCAAATACAAACATAAAAAATACAGTCACAAATAGGCTGTAGCTTGTCAATGACATCAAAGAATGTATATATAAGCCACTATGGTGATTGAATACCTCGAAACTAGAGAAAGAAAACATAACTATCCTTAGGTTTCTTGTCATCTCAATCTTGGCCCTTTCAGTCAAATGTCTTGTCATCAGGATTATCATTATTGTTGTTCAAAAATTCAGCTAAAAAAGATCTCAAAACAAATGGGTCTAATACCTTTCTTGGTCTGAAAGGACACTATAATGACTTTAGCTCATTAAATACTAAGGTTGTGATTATGAGCATATACAAATGCAATGATATCTGAATCCTGCTACTCATTGAGTATATTCTATTGGGTTAGAGCATGTATAATATTGGCATCAGAATAGGGTATGTACAGTGCATCATTAATAGTAGATATGAGCTGGTGCTCACTATGGACTCTGTAATAGTAATAATAGCATATAGGTGCTCCATTTTATCATCAGAGAAAAAAAGATTGATAGGATGATATGAAGACTGATAGTATAAGACTGGAATATGAGTCCATATGTGATAGTGCCCTTTACATGTGAGAATAGAGAACTGTCATACTACTTCAGTTAGAATGTAAGCAGGAAGAGCATTTTTAACCATAGTAATAGTATCTTAAGCATTTGCTCAATGATTGATAAGCTCTAAAACATGCTTGGACTAGTTTCATTTAGACTTTGGCCTAATCATTGGATAAGGCAGGTAGAGTTGGATGGACTATTAGAGTCCTCTGAAAGAATATCTAAATCTGAGTCCTAGTTGTTTATAATAAGCTCATTTTGATAATGTGTGAATATATACATAGCTTGCATAGCATCTGAAATAAATATCATATAAGTATCATTAATCCTAAGTAGATAAAAATAAAGGTAGTGTTGGACTAGGTCTTCTATTTTGACAATAGTGTTTGAGTTCTTACTTTCAGAAAAATGAGCATCATTTGAGACATATGGAGCTGGAGGTAAGAATGATGTGTGTGTGCTATCCTTGGTAGATCCTAGATGAATAGATTGGTGCATGTTAATCCATTGGTTCTTTGAGGACATAGGCATTGAAACTCTAGAGTCAGAGAACACAAGATGAGATACATTAGAAGAATCAAAGTTCCTGAATATAGGATACAAAACAAATGTATTAGACTCTAGTACGCTGGTGTGTACATTAGTACTGAAAGTTATTATGTCATTAATGGAACTAACACATCAGAAAAAACTATTTTGCTCTAAAGAACTTTATAGATAGGGTCCAGAATGTTAAAATATGGATGATATGGTGTTGAGTTCTTCTGCTTCTTTTGTTTGTCCTTTCTTTCTCACTCATTTGTACCTTGCCTTATTACTCATCGCTAATGAATTCTGTTTTTTATTGCTATATAAACCAGTACTTATGCTAATACTTAAATAATAATTGACTTTAGAACCATTCAATAAGACTTATGTGAGTGAGTCTCTCTCACTTTACTACCTTCTGCTGAGTTGTGCATGTGAGTAGCTATATTTTTGCCTTGTCTTTCTATTTTGCTAATGAGCTCTTACATATTCTATCATTTTCATCTCTTTTCCTTCCTGATTATATCCATGATGTGACTAACTCCCTGTGAATATCATCTTTTCTTATTATCTACCTAATAAGTCCTTTCTTGTTTTGCCTACTGGTCTCTATGCTGCTGGTGCCCTATTGCACTAATTCTTTTGAAACAAAGTTCAGAGCTAGAATGTCCCTTGTCACTAAACTCAGATCTTTCTCTCTTAATCATCAATCCATTTGAGATATTCTGTCCATTCCATTCATAACTTATATTTTTAACCCTTGCTCACTTCCCTTGATCATCTGTTGTCTCTAAAGTCCTGCCCCTGCCCATGAGATGATCCTTTGAGTGTGGAACTCTTACTCATGCCCAATCCTCTGAGAAATGTTTTTAATAATGAGTGCTTCATCTCTTTTGTTTATCCTATCCTTATGTGTTTCCTTTAGTTTCTTTATCTTTTTGCTTTTAATGATTCCTTTGGGTGCCTCAATTAGTTGCTTGCTGATGTGAATTTTAAACTCATATCCATTGCTGGCATACCTCTAATATATCTAAATCTTTGTTTAAATTAATTGCATTCAGATCATACACAAAAAAATTTCAACAAAGCTGGATTTTCTGATTAACCTCTTCTTCACTTCTAGTTTTTCTTCTTTTTGCTTTACTGCATTTTAGTGCTGTCTGTCTCACCTGTTTCCATATGCCCTTGTGTCAAAAATCTTCTCAGTTTCACCATATTTTATCTTCAAGTTTGATTTTAGCATGTCAGACCCAGAAGACCATATATGAGTATTCATTCATTCACTTCTAATATTCAAAGGCTACTCACTCACTCATCCCTCCAAGTTTCAACAGCAATATCAATAATCTTGCAACCATCACTTTTCAAAGTGCTGCATAATAAAGCAATTAGGGCAAGCCCTGTCCATTCAATCTTACAGACATGTTTTTCTCTGTTAAGACAGAAAAAGTTTTGCCTCAGACCAAGATCTAGCCTATTAACTTGTCCAGCCTTACACAAACCTTCAAAAAGGGTGACAAAGCAACTGTGATAAATTTGTTGTATCATTATTCTGTTCTTTCTCTTAATGACAACTTATACTATAATAATAACAATAAGATGTTGGCTTGGGATACCTCCCAGCATTACCTTGATTTTTGCCTTATTGTGGGAGGCTTCATTGATTTGCATGTATTGCTTCTAAAGAAAATAGTCAATCATATCTTTTCTACCATCCTTGATCCCATTCTTGATCTTTATCTTCCTACTTGTTTCTTTTAATCTAAATTCAGCAAGTTAGGTTTAATCTAATAAGTTACATGATGGCTCTTAGGACCAGTCCTTCATTTCAATTTTGACTGGCTTTTTTCTCCCAGAAGAACTTAGAAGACATTGATGTTTTCCTTCTAAGCAAAAGACTACATGAGGACATCAGACTCTTACTATCTCACTTTCATATGACCATCATGTTATTTTTTTAGGCCCTATCAAAAAATCCTTCCTATCCTATCTGTATTATGCATTATTATGGTATGGACAATAACCTTAGTGCATGAAGGATCAAGGATATGTTTAATATATGATGAGTGTTTCTTTCTTAATATTCTGTTTTGCATTCCACAATGTCTGCCTTGTTCTTCTTTATTTGTTACCACATATTCACCCCTATATCCAGGTCTCAATGACCTCCCCACTCCAAGCATGATATATTCTATTAGAACTACTTTCACCACTGTGACACTGGTGATTAATAATTAACTAACTCTATAACATCATTACTTCTGATTAGGATGACTCAACTATACTTATATCATAGAAGCTAAGAATTGGCATGCAGAAAGATCTTATGCTGACATAAGATATATATTGGTTGCTATCACCATAGACATCATGTATGTTCTTTCTATTTTCTTGCATCTCATGTTACTGCATGCACAGATAGATGCATTATAGTCAAATAGTAGTTGGAGGTGCTAAACAAAAAGATAATTCAACAGTATAGCATAGTGTACAACTCTACTGACTCAGATATTCATGAAGAGATAGACCTCAAAGATCTCCATTATGATCCCATCATGCATCATGAAAACAATGTTTCTGATAAGGACAAACATTGCATTCCTTGGCTGCATGGCAAGATGTGTTATAGTGAAAAACTATGTGGATTTCTAGTAAACTTAGAGACCATCATCTCAGAGTTATTTTCCTCCTACATTCCTGATCATGGAGACATAGTCAAGGATTAAGATGCATACACAGAAGAACAGAGCTTCATATTGTTAATTGCTATCTTCTCTCTGGTATTCCTCTAAACCATGGGACACTATTCTTTCTCACTTTGCTCCTTTCATCTCTGACATCTGCTATGCAATCTTACGCAGACCTTGCATGATAAACCTAGATGATGGTCAACCTGGGTCTTACAAAACCTAGCTGCTATTTGACTCTAAAAGATTTCTGAACCAGGCTTAAGGCTCAAGAAAGAGAAAATGTTATGAAAACTGCTGAAGCCTTAGACTTGTAGTGGAAACTGGTGAAAAGCTAACTTAATTATGTAAGCTACAAAAGTGCAAACATAATACTAAAGTAAGAACAGTCTCTATAAGCCTAGCTAAGAATCAGTTCCTATATCATAAATATAAGATAAGGCTTCTCTATCAAAAATATAACAATAAAATCAGCCTCAATGATATTCCCTGTACCTTATGTCTAGACAACATATACATCATTTAATATGATTTCATCAAGCCTAAAAAATGTAATAGAATGTGAGTGTTAAGACCGTGCACAAAGGGTAGGACTGGTTCCGAAGGGCTTGGCTTCAGCTCATGCACTGTGCCCCTTACCCGAGTATGTGCCCTTAACTCAGATGACATCTGGAGGAAGTCCAAGGAAGTCCGTAGGACTTCCGAAGGAGCACGGGAAAGTCCGGAAAGACTGTCCGGATCCGGATGAGTGCGAGAAACTTCCGGAGGGGTGCGGGAAAGTTCCGGAAATTACTATGAGGTTTCATCCTGGTACAGATATGTGTAATGGCTACTCAGGATGAATCCTGAGTAGAATGGAGACAGAGGAAAGGCTGCAGGGACAAAGTCCAAAGCAGAATAGGTCTGGAGGACCGTGGGAAAGTTCCGGAGGAACTTCCGGAAACTTGGAGGAGTGTAGGATCAGAGGAGCGAAGGATCGGAGGAGCGGAGGAGCGGAGGAGCGGAGGAGCGGAGCTCTGGCCTAAGATGGATATTGACTAAGTCGGAGGACTAGAACTAGTATGAGGTCTTAGTGTGAGGTCTAGTGCAAGGACTAATATGTGTAATATTCAGACTAAGGAAATACAGGAGTTTCTACAGGGTTTATATACTATGGAGGACATAACAGAGAATCAGTCAGCACAGTGCAAGGCTATGTGAGGCTATGGACGGAGCATGTGGAACACCTAACACTAGTGTATCGGAACATAATAAAATGAAGACAGAAATAAATCAGATACAGAAAATAAAGCACAGTCGGTTATAGGAATAATCGGATGTCCAGAAACAGGTGATTACCATAAGGGAATGAGCACTGATTTAAGGTTTGGGTTTGGATATGAAGCATAGGTCAGATCTGGAGATCCTGGCAAGTGGATATCAGATTGAGTGTCTGGGTTTCGGATCTGGGTGTGTGGATATGCAAAGGTACAGGGATCCGGGTGTACAGGCATCTGGACAGATAAAGGACATGGACAGGGGGTCCAGAGGTCCAGATGAGGTGTGGGAACATTGTCGGATGTTGGTCCGGAGTATGGGATATGACAGAGAGTCTTTTTAGTAAGACCTCATAATACTAATGTAATAATTGAAGTCAATCAAAAACCTGGAGACTGTGAGGTCACATACAGATGAGAACATCCAAGTGCAGTGTGAAATCTTTTCTATCAGAACATCACTGTAGGCACTATTCTCAAGGTCAAAACCTACATAAGAGTTTTTGAGGGTGTCATACAGCTTGTGCCTCACATCGTAGAAAAATTGCAAGAACTATGGAACAGCCTATTCTATAATAAGTTGGGTACATAAAAGCAAGAAGAATATGTACAAGGTCTAATATGCCACTTTCAGAAAGAGGTTTCTTCATAACTTTAGAAAGAACTGGAAATAAATCAACACATGTAGGAGGTATTGGAAAAATGAGTTCTTACTAGTCTCCAAGGTCGAAGGATCAACCTTGAACCTTATCAGGCTAAGGGACTAGAGTTGGTAAATCATCTTAACTCTCTGACCACATTCACTTGTAAGGACCAATAGGTGGAGATTGGGTGTTGCACCATAGCAGACAGCAATTCTGATTAGTATTTAAATATAGGCAAGTGGATATTCCCACTGATCATTTGCCTGCATGATCCTACCAATAGTATGGTCTGCAAAATTACTTGCTTGGGGTTTGGCAGATATGGCTACATTTTGGTACAATCCAACAGCACTGCTTATACTTGCTGCATTGCCATTCATAGACTTGGAGAAATTCCAAGACTGTGAGTAGATTGATGTTTCCTAACCAAATGCAGTCCAGATATCTGAAAATGCAATCAGGTCCTTATTAGTGATTTTATGATACCCAGTAGGGTATTGTGTAAGATGAACAACAATTCCTCAAAAAGAGTTTGTCTCATTGACCTACAAGGATGTCAAGTAAGATAGATTTCCATTAGAAGGTAGGACTTATATAGTGGTATAAATTATATATAGTATTCTTGTAGCTTACTATCATCAGACAAGGCAAATTCAATAGTAGGGCAGAGAAGTTAAGCTAAGAATTCAATCAGTGGGAAGGCAGGATGCAGTCGCTAATCAACATACTAGCATGGACATCCAAATATAGCTCACAAGACACAAGTGCTCTCTAAGCTTTATGATGGTTAGTTTTACAGCATGTAGAAAGTAAGATACCTTATATTCAATTAGGTGTTTGTCGGTGAAGGTTCAACTATACAGCGAGGCATGAACAATGCTCCTGACTGTATCTATAAATGTTGTAAGGTCGTGTGTTGCCTAGTCTGCTATACTTGAGACGACAAGTGCGTTTGACCCTAAAGGGGAAGCGAGTGCAGCAAGGATCTAGTAGTAGGCGCCGAAGGTGCTACTGGTTGGCGAATGCAAAGCGCGGGAAAGCGCAGGTGCGCGCGAGGCGCGAGAATGCGCGAAGCGCGGGAATGCGCGCGCGTGTATGCGGAAACAAGAGAGAGTAAGAGTGAGTTTGCTTAAGTGATGATTAGACACTAGACAAGAGGTGAGAGATGCAAGCTGAGAGATGTTATATGCGAGGTGCCAAGGAATAGATTTCAACTATGCTCTGCTAGGTGGTAAATGGGTATTGTTGTGGTTCAGTCCTCTGTCATCCTTGGTGGGTGAGTAAGTGAGTAATAGTATGTACTGCTGGCGCTTAAGTATGGCGCCTAAGCGCTGTCATGCGGAGCCAAAGCGCTACCGAGTAAGGTATGTAAGGATATATCTAAGTAAGGGTCCATGATAAAAATAAAGATGGAACAATATGCAAATGTGAGAAATGGAAATATATGCACTAGGGAACTTGGTGGACAGTGGATAGATGCTTCCGGATGGCTGGCGCTATAGGGCGCTCAAGCGTGGGAAAGTGCGCGCATATACATCGTGAAGCGTGGGAAGTTGCACGCACATTGCACGATGCGCGGGAAAGCTGCGCCTCATGTAGGAATAGCTGTAGGAAGCATACAGAGTGATGCTACAAGTTCGTGCTGTATACTCCTTGGTGAAAACTGCAATATTGCACAAGGAGAGGCATGAGTCTCTACATCGGGCACTACATACATAATCAGATCACATCTTTAAGACCTCATGTAGTACTTACATATAGCACATACACTGTAGGCAGTAATCCTACTGCTAGATACTCTATGAAGTTCAAACTTGTCACTGGCTCACTCTGAATGAAGTGCTAGTTAGATTCACTTGGCAAATAAGATAAGAAAACAGCTCACAGAGGAAGGGAGCACCAAGTCATTCAATATGTTATAAATATAGTGGTTATGGCTCAAGCCATGTGTGTTATGAAGTAGAACAAATACAGACATTCTGTTCAAGACGAGTCAATGGTGTCATTGATACTTATAGTGTACTGAGTTAGTCTGTCACCATGCCATTGGAGGTGTTATCAAGAAAATAAACCTGACTAAATTATGCCCTCAGCATTATTCATAACCAATTGCACTGCTAAAACACTATTGATCAACTTTTATGTTAAAACATGTGCTCTCTTATCAGTATGTATGCTAGTTCTTATAGTCTAATTCTAAGTCGCTACCATACTTGGGTGATTAAGCTTCTCTAGATATGCAACTCAATGTTCTTGCTTAATCCTAAGAATTTCTTCAGTAAGATAGTTACAGAATTTGTGGTATTCTTCATGGATGGGATGCTTGGATTGTGCTCTGAACTTATATAATAGACTATTTAGCTTCTTCTTCATTATCATTATCATCTGTGAGAGTTCTCATGTCCATCATTGTTTCATATGGAGGCTTAGTTTTAACTGTGGGACTTTCTCTTAGATGACTCATTTGATGGTGATGTTGAGATTAGCAGTTGCTTTCTTGAAACTCATCTTCTGTTGTTATAGGTCTTAGTCCTGGGAGGCTTCTGATGTAGCAATTGAGATAGCCTTAGAATTTGTCCCAGTTAACATCACAGAAGTTGAAGGTGGTTATAGTGCAGGTGCTGGGAATTTTGAGATCTATATTACTGAGTATAGATACATAATCTGTACATAATAATCTTTACCTTGGTGCTATATTATATAAAGTGAATGAGTCAGCCCTAGGCTACAAAGCTACATTTCTCTCATATCTATTGACAAAAAATAAAGCTATCCTACAACTTATAAAAAATGTAAACTTAATAAAACATCTCAAAGCTACATTCGATAAAATCTCCACCTATAATAAATGCAAAAACTAACAAAAACATATACTCTAGAACTAATTAATTACTAGTTATACCCACCTTCAAACCTATCTTACAATCCACTTGCCATCCAAAATCTACAGCCCCTAATGGTTATAAGACAGCAAGAGTTGGCTCTATAACCCAGGAATCACTAATGTATCATACTCTCACTGCAAACTGTTTGATTCCTGTACTAGCTTGCCAAGGTAAGCTAAGTATGTGTTCACATATACCAAGCACCATTATTTATCTTATCAGAACTAAAGTCATCTTATCTTAACACTAATCTCATGTCTAAAATGGCTAGCAGGAACAGTGTACTGGTGGAGGTTTGCCTCACATTCATAGATCAGGAGATACATATGGACATAGAGGGTCCAGTAGACTAGAATGTATTGTTCTTCATAGAGTTCACTCTGATATAGGACAGAAATGGAATTAAAAAATAAAAATAAAAGAGTGAATGAGTGTAGTATATATACAGTACAAAATACATTATCTGGCCTAGTTCAACTACCACTATTCACTAATCAAAGGGTTGGTCTTTCAAACAAACTACTCCAAGGTTTGATGACAAGTATTACAGGTGACAGTTCATTCCGGACAAGGGCTGTCAGCCATGATGGCAGAATATGATGTAATAATCAAAGATTGATATAAGTATCACAACAGAGGAAAATAATTGATGAAAACAAGTAATATCTAGTGAGAACGGGAACAGAGGAAGATAACAATAAGTGGAGATCTGGAAATGTATTTATGCTTTGTCAAGATAAAGTTTGAGAGGTGAAAGACTCACATCTGATTGGCCTGCTGCCAGAATATATACTCATGCACATTATTAATGAATTCTGTGTGCCCACCATTGGCTGACTACATCATTCTCAGGATATATTCAGGATGTCTCTATGTTCTTGACATCTTTTAACTTATTCTTTCAGAGGAGCTATCAATAAATAGATTATGATATACTGCTGGTCAGGACATATGAGAGGAGCGAACATCCATAAATTGCTTTTCTGCCACTAGTTTTGAGAGTAACCATAATATCACTGTTGGCCAACATTATTGTTACAATTATGTTCCACTGCTCAGGAGACTTTTCCTTGGTAGCTAAATCCTTGGATAACACTTAGAATGCTATATATACCTTTTGTTAAAATAAAAGTAAAGTAGGCCACTTTAAGAGGCTACTGAGAAACTAGAAGAGATTAAACTAGAGTTCAAAATAAGTTGCTAATATATTGAATGATATAGTGAAGTCATATAGTGTCTAGAGTCTAGAGTAAGTTACTAAAGAGGTAGAGAGTACTGACTCTGGGATATGAGCAACATATAGTAAATAAATATAAACAGACAAGTCACAGTACAAAGATAAGTAATAACTTAATTTAAGGATGTCCTAGGGAGGTCAGGAAGTCATATAGATAGGTAGCAAAGTACAAGAGATAATACTATAAATGTAATGACATATATATTTACCTTCCCACATCATATTGTACATCACTCCCCCTATTATGAGAGGGCTAGGTGCAGTGTGATATTTATGGCAGTGCTTGTTTGCATAATTATTATCCTAGAGAAAGATATTGCAGTTTTCATAGCTATAGGTGAGCAGGTAATTCATGTAAGAGATAGACAGCAAGGTAAAGGGTAGAGTTCAATGATAAGTGATTAAATAGTAGAAGGAGACTGGAAATTTGACCCTATCTAAGAAAAAAGGTCTAAGCTAGTATAACTCAATAACATGTGAAATTTTTGTATAGGACAAAAAAATAAGTGTGATATAGAACAATCAGTAAACTTATCAGTGAATTTAATTTAGTGGGACTATCAGAATTGTGAAATAATATAGGTATATAACATAGAGTGGTGTTATGTGGCTCTAAACTGACACATATTTATGTTGTGGTTTTACACTGCCTAGTCTGCTCTACTTGGTGATAAGTGTATTTGACCCTAAAGGGGAAGTAAGTGTAGCAAAGGTCTAGAAATTAGTGCAGGAGGTGTTACTTGTCAGCCAATATGAAGTATGGAAAAGTGGGTGATGCATGTGTGGGAAAGAGCTGTAGTTGAAAGCCGAAAGTAAGAGAAAAACATGGTTACAAAGTAGCTGATGCACAAACAGTTTAAATGATAATAGAGATAAGAAATGATAGATGTAGATGTAGAACAGAATAATAATAGATGTAATGCGAGCAGTAAATGGATCTTGGTATTGCCAATAGCTACCAACTGTAGGCTAATGGGAGTTGCTATTAGAATATCCAGAAAATAAAACTCCTAAAAGATATATACTATTGCTACTTAAGTATTGTGCTAAACACTCTCATGCAAAGCTGAGCTAAAGTGCTACTGAATAGGGTATGTAAAGCTATATGTAAGTAAGGGTTTATGACCCAATAAGAATGATGTAATGCAAAGATGGTCCAATATGCAAATATAATCATGGAAAATATATCATTGGGGTTAGTTGGATAATAGATGGATGCTTCTAGATAATGTAAGGCTTTAGTTTGATTGACAAAGGGTTGATTGCAAGATTAAAAAATAATATTACAACTGGTACTACCTAGAAATATGATATAACATAAGTAATCAAAGCTTAAGTAACACTATTCAACACTCAGCTTACAGTACAACTTGAAGTCTACTTGTCAATGGCTTTGATATTTATGTGATAGTTGCAACCTCAAAAGGGCTATTGAAATAAGACATAGATTAATCTATACAAAGACAGACATAATAATACATTAGATGACTACTGTAGTATTTATGCAGTGTTGAAGTGTTTAGGAGAAGGATAAAGTATTGATTTGCAAGATGATTCATGGTTAGATAAATTAGCATTATACAGTGGAGTTTCCTAAGCCTGTTTCCAAGCCACAGTATCACCATAACAAAAGATGGAAAGTATACATTGATATCATGCATATACCTCCAGCTCAAGGATTCAAGTATATTATACTAGCTAGAGATGATTTATCACACTATGTAGAAGGACGACCCCTTAAGGCACCTACTGCCAAGGCCCTTAGCAAGTTTTTCTGGGAAAATCTTTATTGCAGATATAGTGCCATTGGATAAGCAACCACAGATAATGGACCAGAAGTACAGGGAGCATTTTCAGCCCTTATAAAGAAAGTAAATATCCCACATGTCACCATTTCGCCCTATAACTCACAGGCTAATGGAGTAGTTGAAAGAGGTCATTTCATATGAAGAGAAGCACTGGTGAAAGCATGTGGTGACAACCTCACACAATGGCCTCAGAAAATTTCCCAAACCATATTTGTAGATTGAGTCACCACAAGCCGAGTAACTGGATTTTCTGCTTTCTATCTAGTTCATGGAGTTCACCCAGTATTGCCATTTGACTTAGCAGAAGCTACATTCATGGTTGATGGATTTACAAGTGGAATGACATCAGTTGAGTTACTAGCACTAAGGATACGTCAGCTGGAAAGACGACCTGAAGACCTGTGAACAAGCAGCAGACACATTGAAGAATGCTCAGTTCAAATCAAAGGAACAGTTTGAAAGGAGGTACTCAAAGCGATTAAGATGGGAGACATATCAGACAGGAGATCTGGTACTTGTATGTAATACCCAAATAGAAAAGGAACTGAACTGAAAGACAAAACCCTGCTATCTAGGCCCATATAAAGTGGAGCAGAGAACTCAGGGAGGATCATATGTACTAAGTGAAATGGATGGAACAATAACCCACCACGGAGTTGCTGCCTTTAGACTTTTGCCATATATATCAAGAAACTCCCAGCAACTGCGGATACCCAAGGAATTGAAGAAGCTGAGGAAGAACATTTTACCCCTGACTCTTGATGGAAGCCAATTATTCCCCACAGCAGCTAAAAGCCTGGTGTCACCAAGCTTGCATTAACCTACTTCAAATTACAGTTGCATGGATAGGCCACGTACTGGAAAAACATACACAATCAGAAGGAAGTGGGGTCATTTTATTGGAGCCTAGGAATGCATATCTTACAGACCCATTAAACTTGGAAGAGCGGTGTAGGACTTGGAGTCCTTGTAGCCTCGTAGAGGCTATTTTTGTGGTATCCCTCAGCACCCTATTACTTTCCTACATGAAGTGCAGCTTTCCTGCAATGGCCGCAACATTCCCGCACGTGCGCACAGCCGCGCTTAGCAGCTGCTTTTTTCACACTTCATTGGCCGACATTCCGCACCCATCCATAGTCCAAAACCAACCCAATGGTACATTGTTTCATAATTATATTTACATATCAGACCATTTTCGCATCAGACCACCTTTATTACATATCGCTTTACATACATAGCTCAGTAGCGCATCGGCTCGGTTCCACATGACAGCGCTTAGCACAATACTTATGCACTAGCAGTACATATCATTCAGTAGATTGTTTTCCGGATGTTCCAGTAGCAAACTCCCATTAGCCTACAGTTGGTAGCTATTGGTAATCAGTATCCGTTTACTGCTCGCATCATATCAGTTATCACTTTGCTCTACATCTATCTCTATTATCATCCGAACCCCTCGCGCATCGGCCGCTTCACAGCCGCGTTTCTTCCCACGCCTTCAGCTTTTGCCCGCCGCTACGTTCCCGCGCTTCGCATTGGCCAACAAGCAGCACCTTCTGCGTCCATTTCTAGACCTTTGCTGCACTAGCTTCCCCTTTAGGGTCAAACGCACTTGTCCCACAAGTATAGCAGATAGGCAGTGCACAACCTACAACATAAAGATATCAGTTTGGAGCCTATAGCACCACTCTGAGTTGTAAACCTACAGCAGGACACATTACCAAATTACCCTAACTGGATTTACCCAATTTGCGCTACCTTAGAACAATGGGCCCAGAACGCAGAAGCCCATCTGAAAGAAATTGAAAGGATAGAAGTTCAGTCATGGGTAACATTCCCAATGGATTAGTTTTCTTAGCTCCCCCAAAGGTTTTTTTTTTTTTGTTTGGCAATGAACCATATACCCACAGAAGAACACTTATTGCATGAAACACAGGCGGCCTGCTTATTTTTGTTCATACATCATGTATACTGTTCACACTCAGCCTTATTTTCTGGATATTTACTGACTACAATTGTACTATGGGATTTGGGATACCAGCAGCTTGTAAGAAGACACTGCACCACATGTTACCTATTATTTCATTGGTTACTGTGTGCTGAGAGGCAATTGATTGAGCTGGAACCTTAATTTCAGCAACAGAAAGAATGTATACTTTAAAACTTAAAACCCTAGCGGCATTGATTAGACAGACAGTGCCCTTTTCATTTACAATTCATTAGGGGCTGGATCACGGAACTTTCAAATTTTACTCAATTAAGTAATATTTTTCAATCCCTGAGGACCCTGTCTAGCTTTCATATAAAGGATGCCAAAATTTGAAGTCATTTCTTAGTTTTCCACTGGCATCTAACAGTGCTACTCAATATCACTCTTTTGCTCACAAATCATTTTTTCTCTTTCTTTAATCATGCTATTCCGCCGCCACTGCCCCACATTTGTGGATCCCTCCCATAAATATCCTATCATCCACACCAAGCCAGACTACGGCACTAGTGTGTTGGATTGCGAATGGACATACACGTTACACTTAACCACGACACTAGCAATCCATACAACCCACTGCCCATCTGCTGTAGGACTTGGAGTCCTTGTAGCCTCATAGAGGCTATTCTTGCAGTGTCCTTCAGGCCATAACACAGTGCGCACTATCACTACCATGGCGTGCATCTTTTCCATCATCAGCCGATGGCCGCGGCTCACACACGCACATCAGCTTGCATCCACTTTTCTTCGGCTCTGTCGCGCATCCTTCCTCTGTCCTATCCATGTCCTCTGCTTGTCCATTGGTGTGTATCTTATCTTGTTTGTGTTAGACTGACCATATTTCTGAAGCTATATTGCTTATGTTCTCATTATTTGCGTTATGGACCCTTGATATGTATTACCTCTATCTTCTTGGCTCTGAACAGCACTTCACACACTATCATATATACTTAGTACTTTAGATTTTTCATGTATCTTCTTTTCCCTCCATCAAAATTATCATCCATTTGCACGCAACACTCAGACTAAGAATCTAAACCTTTGGCCTACTACCGCACTAACGTTCACACTTCACACATCGCACTTATCGTCAAACTCTCCTCCTGTTTCACTGTCGCATCGCATCGCCTTCGCGTTTTCACTAAGCTCACTCATATATCCTTCAGCTTTTCTCTGCACCTTCGCGCTTCGTCAAACTTTCGGCCACTTGGTCACGCATCGTATCGTACCTTTGGTGGCTCGCTCACACTCGCATGGCATTGGTGCAACTTCATGCGCTTCTTCCATTCTCAGTTACTCTTATTAGTTTCAAAATTTCCCCTCATATTTTCACTTAGAGGAATCATTCTCAGTAGCAATCCCCTTGGGCCGAATAATATACTCATGTCCAGAGGTCTATTTGAGTTTTACCCCACTTCACCCCCTCTTCTCCTTTCACCCCTTCTCATCTAGCTATCATTCCTCACACACACTGCCTTACTCTGCCTACTGGCATCATTTCTCTTCCCAAATGCCTTCACTTTATACGCTGGTACAAGAAGTGTACTAATCGCCTCTCAACATTTAAGGCTGACATGCTCATGCAGTCTCTCAAGGACCTGAGTCAGTTGTTTGAGGGAAATGAGAGTTTTGAGAACAGCAGAGTTTATCTTGGAGGTGAAATTTTGGTATGAAATTCTTGGGACTGCCACTATGATGATCTATTGAGACATGTTAGGAATTTAGACCCATTGTCTGACTCTAGCTTGACACACACATACCTTTTCTCACTTACTAGCTAATCCTTTCCAGTAGAAATACATCATTCTTTCATTACCTGTATTTCTGCATACCTACATAAAGTAGACTTTTTTTCCAACTAAACACGTATCACAACAATGGAAACTAACTATGCCAATCCTGGAACTCATTTTGTACACTATTTATGCACTTGCACTATACATCCTAGCAAGCAAAAATACAAATTACCTGGAGATTATCGAGAACAATAGATATTCAAGCACCACTATTCTTCTTGGAGAATAATGAATCGTGCAACAAGAATCAAATAGGGCCTGGAAACAAATTTTCACCCTGAACCTGGTTGTCTTCCTACCCAATTTCTTCATCTTGGCAAATTTATTCAAATGAGGAGCACCTTCGGAGTCAGTTAACTATAGTGGAAAGTCAAATAGATCAGTTTGGAAGTTCACTTATGTGGCATGCTAGAGAAATGCATCCACATGGAGACCCGCATTACCAGGTAGACTTGAGACCCTATCAAGGTGATAGAATGAGGGGTGCCTATCTTTTTAGATGGTGATGTCCTACATGCAACTATATCTTCAATCTTGTGCAACAACTGAATGAAACATTGGATGAGGTAGAAAGGGAAATACAGGAATCCCAACAAGCAGACATCCTTGAGGAACTCCCTCCACTACCAAAGAACAACCTGATGACCAACCCATTACGATACCTATTCCCAAACACTGCAGATGAGCCAAACCCAGCCAGCTCATAGACACCTACCCTCTGCAAATTCACAATCGGAGACGATTGATTTCTCAGTTTCCACCAGATGACCTGCACCAAACTGGTTCGGTGCATGGATGACTAATGCTCTCCCATGAGCCTGATACTCTAGAAACTATTATGAAACAATCTTCCTTTACTTTTTGGTTCAGACTGCAGTCCAGATAATACTTTCATTTCATTTCTCAGATAGACTCAGATAGGCTGAATAATTTTGTATATTTAATTCTGCGATAAATATTGCTTAGTCATCAACAACAATTACTCAGACTAAATCCCATGCATGTCAGGTAACTGTGAAAAATAGTTCTTGCATGAGTTGTATTATGGAAACTTTTTTAAAAACTCTAAATACACGGCTCATGTCATTCCTATGGCCAATAAAGTAACATCAGAACAAAGTACCAACAAATCATGAATATTTCTTTTACATAACATAATCAGCTTATTACACAACTTGGTCACATCATACTAAGTCATATGATTCTAACAGTCAGGTGACCTATGACCCAACCCAAGTCATGACAAAGCAACCTCTTGAGATGACTAAAGCCTAATGACACAAATTATAATGCACATGACTCGCAACAAATGGTTATTGGTACAATCTTACTAAGCCCATTTCCCTCAGAACATGGGAAATAGTAGCACAGCCACCATAATTTATCTATATAAGACCTCACTTTTTGCCCATAAAATATAAGCCCAGAGGAAACTTTTACCCCACAAGAATAAAATTGAGTGTGAAGTGTGATCAGTGTCAACAACAGTGACAAGAGCTGTTAAGCAACTAACTGAGAGGTCATTGTGAGCAACTTTCGGCAATACCTTTAGCTCATTGTTAACAACTGTGAAATATCTTGAGCTCACTGTGCTCAACAGTGAGCAAACTTTTTCTTTGATTTTCTACTGGTGAACCTCTAGTTTCTTTCTTTTCTTTTGTTTCTTCTTTTCTGTTTCTTTTTTGTTTCTTTTTTCATCTGTCTTTTTTTTTTGGTTCAGTTCATTCATGTATTAGTGTTATTGTTCTAAATTTGTTTCAGGATCTTGGTGTTGTCTTTACATCCATCTAGGCAAAGGCTTAGTGGAAAGACTTCAGAAGTTGATAGTGACACTTGACCTCACTCATTTGAGTAGTGATACTGACCTAGGGTTTTCTTTGCCTGCTAGACTTTGGTTGTTGAATAGGGGACTTGGTACTGAAATCCAAGGATGTCCGTTCCTGATTCTGTTTAATACTCATTGTGAGTTCCTTGGCAGCAGGTTCAATAGTGAGCTAAAAGTTCTACTGAGCACTAACTAGTTCTGACCTTTGGTTCTACCTGTTTGTGCTGAGGGGGTGATTGTTATAATTTCGCACAACTTTCTGTAGTAAATTTATTATGAGAAGCATTGTTACTGAAGGAAGGATTTCTCTTATCATTCTATTTCTTTTTTATCAGCACCATACTGCCAGGCTGACTTTTCTGTTCTTCTCTAATCACTGCCATACTGTTGGAGTGATTCATTTTTCTTTTGTCATCACCATACTATTGGGCTGACTATATTCTGTTTATTTTCTATTGCATCCATACTGTTGGATTGGCTGGTATTGTTGCTGACCTCACAGAAGTACTTTTGTCTGATATAGCTTGAGGAAGTGTAAACAGCCACCCATGAACAACCACATTATCAGTCATTGGTATTTGTCTGAATCACTGACCATGGAAATATTTGATTTTATAGGTGTTTATCTATAGATCATCTATCTAAGAAGACACCAGATTGTCAGGTATGGCCTTGTAAGAACCATCTGCATTCTGATACAGGGTCTTTACTGACTTTATCAGCATGTAATCTATGAATGGCGACATGAATTGGGGTATCTCATCCTGCAATATAAATGCAGTATTGCCTTGATAAACCTGTATGGTATTAGCATGTCCTTGCAGAAGTGTCATTAAATGATGCAGCCCTAATACTGTTCCGAAGGTAGTCATGTCGTGTGAGTCTACATGGAGTGCGCACTGATCATAACTGACATACACTGCGTATCCAGCGAACATTTCAGCTAAGAAGTCAGAGAAAGGCAGGACCAATGTATCATGAATAGTGATCTCATTGAGCAGTTGTAGGTTGTGCACTAAGTGCAATGAATGGCCATCCTTCTTGATGATGCAAAACCAGTGTGAACAATAAGCAGCTGTCAATGGCTCATATACACCTGAAGAAATCTTTTCCTTGATTATGTGAACTACTTTGCCAGTGATTGCAGGTGGTATCAGAATATTGCGCTGCAACCATGGGGTGTGTGGTACTGTCAGAATCTTATATGGTGGGAAATATGTTTCATTGAGGCATCCCCATTCTGAGGTGCCCCAAGTGAATGCGAGTTCATGAACCCTAACAAGCCAATGTACTAGCTTGAGCTCTTCAGGCCATAGCCAATTGGCTGGGTCTAGGTCTAACTTTTCAGTGTGCTTGCACATGAAGTAGTGTGTTAGGGGGTTTGGCCTCCAGGGTCTATCAGGGTCTGTCCAAGGTGTCAGGGGTCCTGCCCAAGCCCCAAGGTCCATAGGTACATATAGCTAGAGCATGTCAGTAGTCACCTCCTTGCTCATTCCATCACCTTGTCCCATCTGCTTGGTCTGTGTGCCACCTCTCCAGCGGGTACCTGGTTGAAAATCTGGGGAGTGAGTCAGTAATTCTGGTAACCCAGCGAGTGGGTCATCAGGTGACTGGTACACTATCCTATACTCTGGCAGCATATAACCTCAGCGACAGATGGAGTCAACTGATGAAAGTGAACAAGTGCTAAGGAAACAAGTATTTTGTATGTGCTTAGGTAAGTACGTGGCACCGAGAACAACAATAGTGAGTGTTTGATCTCCAACACTCCCCCTCAAACTGAGCAGAGTACAAGGGCAGATATGAAGTGTTTAGCTTTTAAGCTAGGAAGGGGCTTTGTAAGTGTATCTGCAACCATACTATCAGTAGGGCAGTAAATGAGAGAAATAGAGCCTTTTTCAACAGAAAAACAAATAAAATGATAATGTATGTCAATATGTTTTGTGCATGCATGAAACATGCCAGAATTGACAAGTGCGATAGCGGATTGATTGTCTGAGTGGAGTGTGGTTGGCTGCATGAGCAAGCAGAAGATCTCAGTGATGAAATGACGAAGCCAAATTGCTTCTTTAGCAGCATGCATAGCTGCAATGTACTCTGCTTCTGTCGTGTAAAGGGTGACTAGTTCTTGCATTTTCGAGCTCCAGCTGATGGCCCCTCCATCTAGAATGAACATGTACCCAGAGACTGTGCCTATGCTCTTGTGAGGTGCTGTCTGCATCCGCAAAGCCCTCAAGGCCACATTTCCCATCACCAAAGGTGAGTGCAAACTTTTTCGTGCCAGCCAAGTACTGATAAATCTTCTTCACAGCTTCCCAATGCAGCAGTCTGGGATTCATGCCATACTGCATGATAGTTAAAACTGCAAACACGATATCTAGACACATTCCAACAGCTAAATGCATTAGTGACCCGACAGCCTTGCAGTAGGGGATGTTTCTCATTCAAGAGGATTCTGCAGGGGTCTTGGGACTTTGAGATTGCGAGAGTGGGAGATTGGGGTCCATGGGAATGAAGCTGGGCTTCATGTCTAAGAAGTTGTACTTCATGATGATTGCGTCAACATAAGTTTCATGTGAGAAGGAGATTGTCCGCGCGACACAGTCGCACGTGACCTTCATTCCGAGGAGGGATGTGACTGGCCCTAGGTCCATGAGCTTGTAGTGTGCAGCTACTTGCTGCTTGAACTTGACAATTAGAGTGCAGTTGCTGCTGGTGATGGTGCAGTCATCGATGTGGGCAGTAAGTATGAGAATATCAGGGCCAATGTGTTTGTAGAACACACCCCAGTCCGATTCTGCACGTGTTAGTCCTAATGTCACAGTTTTATCTTTTCACTCTATCACTTATTCACTTACTCATCATTCAACAGTATTCTATAATGTTCTATCATATGATTCCTACTTACCTTTTCCTATTCACTGTTCATATTCAAGCTCCACTTCAATACTCTTATACATACCTTACTTTCTATGCTTTGTATCTTTAACTTGACCTATGCAGACCAGGGCCTGCAATCTAGCTTCATCTTCATCAGAACATTGACTTTACTTGGAACCTTTGAATGTTAAGACATCTAACCAACACCGAGCATAACAAAAGGTCAAGTTAATTCTCACACATGCAGTTCCTCAGAACTTGCGCACGAAACCAGACACCACATCTCACTCAGCCATCTGCCCTCCTGGGATTTACCTGGAGCGACGCTAGACAAAGCTTTGTAAAGACAGAAGACGATGACACTTGAACTCTCGCTGAGTGGAGGAAGTACTATGATGACCTAGCACCACAAGGAGAACATTGGAACTTTTGGACCCAACAATACAAACCCATCGAACCTATCCCAGACACCTGACTCAGACGACGAAGACATGCCTAAAGAAATAGGATCGTTACCTGAGATCTTCAATGGAGACACCCGCAAAGCGACCACCTGGTCCTTGCAGATGGAAGTGTACTTCGTCCTCAACAGCGAGGTATATAACGAAGATAAGAAGAAGATTATCCTTATGTTGAGTAATATGATGAAAGGAGAAGCAGCTAAGTGGGCAGAAGGAGAACTGAAGAAGGCGACCACCAACGCTAACAGCTTCAGGACGTATGCCAACTTCACTAAGAAGTTCAAGAGCACCTTTTACCCAAAGAACATCGCCAGAACTGCCATGAGATGGATCTCTACCATCAAACAGACCAGCAGTGTCACAGCATACACTTCCCTATTCCGCACCATCCTTTCCGACACAGGTATCAAGGAAGAAACCACCAAAATCCTGTTCTTTAGAAACGGCCTGAAGCGTGAGCTAGTCTCCGCAATCCTTGCCTTCGAAAACATCCCCAACATGATCGAAAGCTGGCTCGACAAAGCCTTAGATGTTGAGGTAAGGAGGACGTTTCTTAACCCTCCAGCAACAGGACGAACCAAAGATCCCTATGCCATGGATATTGATAGGATGGAGGCAGGAGAAGACGATGATGGTGAGAAAAGTATGAAGAAGACGTACCTAACCCCTCAAGAACAAGAACGCAGGAAGAAAGGAGGACTCTGCTTCAAATGCGGAAAGAAGGGGCTTATCAAAGATTGCCCAAATCATCCCACAGTAACTGCCACTAGGAAGACCACTACTAACTCCAGGTCTAACTCCGATAAGGAATTCTTAGAATGAAAGGTGTTCAAAGCCTGCCAGATGAAGAAGGATAAGGGTAAGAAGAAGGAAGAATCCGATAGTGAGGATTTTTAGAATGGGAACCTGCACTGATGTCAGAGTCTCCCAGAGTAGGACTTTTAGTACAGAGTATTGGCGATCGTAATTCTATGTGTAACTCACTCACCATTAACTCTTCTAAAAATTGGAAAACCATCGAAGCAGCCGCCTTATCGACTCAGGTGCTGAAGGCAAGTTTATTAACTGGATGTTCATCTGCTGAAACTCCATCAAATGTCATAATCTCAATAAACCCATACCCATACAAAATGTGGATGGTATGCTTGACAAAAATGGAAAAATCACATGGTACTGTAATCTCTCATTCCTTGTCCACGGACTACCTATGCGAACACGCTTCTTAATTACCTCCTTGGGAGGAGAAGACACAATCTTGGGGATGTCCTGGCTAAAGAAAGAAAACCCAGATATTGATTGGACCAAGGAAGAAGTCCATCTTAAAGAACAAAGCATCAAACCCTTGATTGAAGAAATCGAAGAAGAAGACATCTTTTACAATGCACAGGAAAATCTTGACAAAGAATGGGATCCAGCTGAAGAAGCAATTTCAAATTCTTTCTCTGACATCCCTGACCTTACTCCCACCGATGACGACACTGACGAAAACAATATTATAGATCCCGATGACGTTCTCATCACCTATATCAAAGGCGAACACATTTTCAGAACATTTGCTACAGAAGTATCCAAATCACCCCTTACTGATGAACATATCCCATCAGATCACCAATATTACTCAACCTATGGAACACTCATCCAGAAAGCACATAACATGTCACAAATCCTCGCCCAAGAATTCATGAAACCAGTCAAGAAGACTTTCGAAGAACTCGTCTCTGAGTCATTTCAAAAGTATAAGGACATATTCAGAGAAGTTGCTAACAGTACCCTAACTAAAGGACTCCTTTGAGCTGCGCAAATGCAAAATCTATCTGCTGAACCTGGCAGAAGAGAAGGCCATGAACGACTTTATCGACAAACACCTAGCCAAAGGAACTATTGTACCATCCGAATCTCCTCAATCGTCACCATTCTTCTTTGTGGGTAAGAAAGACGGATCTCTCCAACCATGCCAAGATTACCGCTATTTGAATGATCACACGGTTAAGAATAACTTCCCATTACCACTAATCTCCGACCTTATAGATAAACTCAAAGACGCAAAAATATTCACGAAAATGGACATCAGATGGGGATATAACAATGTACATATGAAACCCTCTGATCAATGGAAAGAGGCATTTGCCACTTCCCGAGGACTCTTCGAACCTATGGTAATGTTCTTTGGCATGTGTAATTCACTGGCTACTTTCCAATCGATGATGAACAATATCTTTGGAGACATGTTACAAGAAGGATGGGTAATTATTTACATGGACCATATTCTCATATTCTCTAATGATTACAAAACTCACCAAAAACTCACCCACAGGATAGTAGAATGACTCTGTCAGCACTGCCTTTACCTAAAACCAGAAAAATGCACCTTCAACGTCGACAAAATCAAATACCTCAGTATGATTATCCGCCCCGGCTCAGTAACCATGGACCTGGCCAAACTCAAAGGTATATCCGAATGGAGAACTCCCACAAAAGTGAAAGAAGTTCGATCATTCCTCGGATTCACTAACTTTTACAGACAATTTATTGCCGATTATTCCATGATAGCCCAACCCTTAATCAATCTAACCAAAAAAGATATCATCTTTGACTGGACAGAAGAACAAGATAGCACATTTAATAAACTCAAATCCACATTCACCACTGCACCTATCTTACAGATTCCAAACAAAAACGCTCCCTTTGCTATCGCAATTGATGCCTCCCTTTATGCTACTGGAGCGGTACTCCTCCAAAAAGATTATAATGGAGATTGGTTACCATGTTCCTTTCTTTCTCAATCATTTAACCCCGCTGAATGAAACTACCAAATCTATGACAGAGAACTTTTAGCAATAGTCAGAGCCCTAAAAGCCTGGCGACACTATCTTTTAGGCTCACCATTCCCAGTTACGGTACACACGGACCATAAAAACCTCCAATACTTTAGAGACATACAAGACTTAAACTGACGCCAAGCACACTGGCAAACTTTCCTCTCTCAATTCAAACTATGTATCCAACATGTACCAGGCAAAGACATAATTGTCCCAGACCTATTATCTCATAGAACAGATCACCTTCCAGTTGATACTGACGAAAAGGACAATGTCGCAATCCAACTTCTTCCCGACTCATTATTTGTTAAAACCATTAACACTTCCCTTATGGACAGATTACAGATTTTCTCTTCCATTGATCCAGTAGTACATACTGCACTCAAGGCGCTCACAGACCCCGAAACTCTGCCTCCACTCTGCTCGGCTCTTTCCGATTGGAAATTGAGCGACAGAATTTTCTTATATAAAGGATTAAGTTATTGTTTAGTTTCATGATGAATCGACCTTCTATGCAAATGATCGCCACAAACAGTGCTGGGTGCACATCTCAGAAGGGGCTGTACCTCAGCCCAAAGGAGAAGGAGCTTTGTTAATGGTTGTAGATTTTGTCTCAGCTGATTATGGATGGCTACATTCCCCCAATAGCAAGGAGAGTGCCCGCATTCTTTTTCGAGCTGGCAAAGCATGTAATGGATATTTTGCCAATGAAAATATTGTGGCTCATGCCGAGAAGGCTATGGATATCCTAGAAAAATATTATCCACATGAAGATCATGTCCTTATCTTTGATAATGCTACCACTCACCTCAAATGTGCGGACGATGCACTATCTGCTCGGAAGTTGCCAAAGGGTCCATCCAAAACATGGGGGATCACTGTCAAGATGAAAGACAGTAATGACAAGGTAGTATTTGTCCTGGATGGAAAGCCTCTCAAGGAGAAGATCCATATGGCCAATGCAGAGCTTCCAAATGGGGACCCACAGTCACTTTATTTTCCCGAAGGACATGAGAAAGCTGGATGGTTTAAAGGGATGGCTCAGATTCTGGTTGAAAGGGGGTACACAGATGCACCAAGGCTTAGGGCCGAGTGTAAAGATTTCAAGTGTCCAGCTGGACAGATGACTCGCTGCTGCTGACATTTTATGTACTCTCAAGCAGATTTTGCATCAGTCAGATCATTTCTCGAGGCCTCATGTCAAGCACGAGGCATTGATGTGATCTTCCTCCCGAAGTTCCACTGTGAACTAAATTTTATTGAACAGTGTTGGGGGTATGCAAAGAGAATTTATCAGATGAAGGATCCATCATCATCTGAATCTGTGCTCGAGCAAAATGTGATTCATTCACTGGATGCAGTCCCTTTGTCATCCATGCGACAGTATGTTTTTTATTGATAATCAGATCCAATGACATCAGCTGACAAGTAAATCTCAGCTTCGCAACTTGTTCTGCACGTTTCATTAATGCTTATCAAAAGGGATTAAATGGTGTGAAAGCTGCATGGGCTATCAAGAGGTACCGAGGGCATTGTGTCCTTCCTCCCAGCATCATGCAAGAATTTGATGATGCTTACTCGACTGCCCAAGCCTGAGTCTAACCATTTATTTTCTCCACTTTATATACACTATTTCCATCATAGTATAGTCCTACTTTTCACATATACTACATACATACTTAGGTCCTGCATCTTGCAAAGTACTATAGACACTCCAACTACTGGCATGTTCAGCAGACTTCAGTATCAACTGTTCTGCACAGTGTCACACTTTGTCACCTCATGTGAGGTTGGTCAGTTTTGCATGGTTTCTACCTTAACAGCATTCCAGTGCAAAATATCTGCTCACTGTTGTCTCAAGGCTACTCAATACATTCAGACACAACCTTGGCAGGGAGTATGACATTGGATGTAGGTTCAAGACCACACTCTCTCGCAGTTCTCTTGGTCCTTGTGCTTGTACCCTGAATCACACCTTGCTTGTCAGAGCTTTTATGGTCATGCCCACCACTGTTTATGTCAACTAGATCATCTCACAACATATGTCACTGATCTCAGCTTAGAAGACCTCAAGGGTTGTGAATGGACATTTTCAAAGTCAAATGTGCTCACTCCTGCCACTTGTTATGCTAGTGTATTTCACCATCATCAAGTAATCTTAGGTTATTTTGAGCACAATGATGAATTTAAAATATATCATAATTTAAGTGAGTTGCATGGTGCCTTTTATTAGGTTTTGTCTGATGATTTCATTAGTAGCTATGTTCCTATACAACAACTACAAACAGGTGCTTGACATTCTGTATGATGGCCAAACTGTTCTTCCATGTCTGATGTGGGAACTCAGTGTCACAGATGAGACAGAACTCGAGGTGTGGCTCAAGAACGAATGTGCGTATCTCCTAAGCTGTATTCATGAGCCAGAGCAGAAAACTCTTCAAATGGAATATTGGCAGAAGCTTGTGAACTTATCTGCAAGCAAGTGCATATCTATTTTCTTTGATCCCTGCAAAGACACTTATCTCTAGTGTCAGGAAGGAATTAGATGGGATGACATGGTCTATGACTATGCCAGGATAATCCTTTGGACAGGATGAACTAGAGATGAAGCTTGGCATGGACAAACATTGGCAACCTGAAGATATCGAGTGGCAAAACACTGGATGGCTCATTGCCAACAGGAAGTTCCAGCTGGCATTGGACACACTTGAAGGACTAATTGTTGCTAGAATCTTCAAACTCTCCAAGATGAATAGGGCAGGAACAGGTATGTCATTGATTTCTGTTTGAAATATACACTCAGTGTACATTGTAACTAGGCTATAAAATGCAAAAACACATTGGCAAGGCCCTTCAAGTCTGGTCTGCAGCCATTTGTACAGCTCTCAATTGCTATAACCTCACTGCTCATGCATTATCTCCACCACATCCAGCACTGAAGTGGGAAGACATTGTTGAATATGCATTCCTTGCAGATTTTGAGCTCCTCCGTGATGCATGTGAGGATATTTTGCAATGCCTGTGGGCTACTCCATCCGGTTGCCATGCAATGGACTTATATTTCAAGATGTGTCGTACAAGGGAAGAAATTGAGCATCTGAATGTGGAGATCAGGTGTGTGGCCACTTATCTGCAAGACGAGAGCACCTGTGACTCCCACGTAAGGACTCTAATTAGAGGTGCTAATACATAGTGTCATCATGTCTAAAATAACACAAACACATCAATGGCAAGCCTCCCTCTATATCTCCTTAATAATTAAGGACTTATAATGAGAAAGAGTAGCTGTAGCCTAGGGGGACGTCAGCACTGACATACTTAATGTTCCTGATGTTTGGCTGAGCCTGCCCGCCACCCAAACTTTTGTGCCCAACATGTCACACAGTGAGCTCGAATATCTCACATTACACTGCACATATTGAGGGTACATTTTGACAGTAAACATAATGACAATTTGTACAGTTCATTACAACACTACAGCGGGTGATCTATGCTACTCCTCCAAGTCCTCTTCCTCATCAGATAAGACAATGAACTCTGTGCTTTTGGGAGCCTTGCAATCCTGGGAAGGATTCTTTTTGGCCTTCTTTGATGACTGTTTGTTCTTCTTGCCCATATAACCCATGGTTGACAGAGCCTTGCACTTGCAAGACTTCCCGACATCCGAACATTTCTTGCGTGGCTGCTGAACAACTTCGCCCGCCGAACAATGTGCATTGAGTTTTGCAGTGTGGGCTTTGACTTCTGCGGGTATCAGAGCAGTCCAGTAGCATGACCGGCCCTTCAATACATCATGAAGCTTCTGGATGTCACTGACTGTCCCAATGTTCGAGGGACTGGTGAAGTTGACACCTGTGGGCCATCCTACAAGCTGAAATGTGTGCATTTCAACAACTGCCGTGTTGTAGTTGTTATAATTCATTGTGATATCCTTTTTCCCAGTTACTGTGACTGTCAAAGACATTAGATGGGTATCACATGTCCAAGTTATGAAGCCTCATACTAAGTCCATGGACAATGAATCTTCGAACTTGTTTCCACACAGCTTCCAATGACTTGTACTGGATAAGATCTGCAGGACATTCAATAACAGCAGTGGATATGTGAAGAGATGAGTACTTACTTTGATTTTGCGTACAAGCCTACTGCTCATACTGTTGGAGGAAGTCAGCCATTAGAAGATTGTATACATCCTCTCGTTCATGTTGAGTGATCCTGTGCAATATTGAGGTCCACCGCTACCAATGAAGTTTCCACTGGTATCAAAGTCAACTTCTGAGAAACCATTGTAAGACCTATGGTCTTTGCGGCCTCATATAGGCCTTTTTGTGTTGTCCCTCTGGTTCTAATGCAGTGCACGCTACCCTTGGTATAGTGCACAAGCCTTCCATTGTTGGCCGATGGCCACGGCTCTCATGCACGCTTTGGCTAGCATCAGCTTCTCTTCAGATCTGTCACCTGTCCTCTGTCTGTCCTATCCATATCCTCCGCTGGTTCATTGGTGCATATATTACTTGATTCACACTAGACCCATATCCTCCGCTGGTTCATTGGTGCATATATTACTTGATTCACACTAGACTAACAACAATTCCCAAGCTATTCCATTTATATTTTTATTAAATGTGTCATGGACCCTATTTACATACATCTCGCTACCTACTCGGCTCCGAATATCGCTTAGGTGCACATACATATATTGGATACTTAGAATTTTCATGTAACTTCTCTCTCCCATCAGAATTCATCACCTGTTCACACACAAAACTACAAGTCTTGACTAAGAATCTAAAATCTTTGGTACTCTCTCGTGCACGCACTCCTACCGGCAGCAATTGTCTTGTATTCACGTATCTATAATATCCAATGCTCTCGGCACTTGTCATCACTTGGCCCCGCCCTTGCATTTTTGGTGCCTCTTTTGCATCTCACCTTTGGCTTAACTGTGCACTTTTGCGTTTTGTCACATCACGGCCGCTCGCGCTTGCATCTTATTGGTGCTTCACCTATGCATATATCACATTGCATTTTCGGCAGCTCGCTCGCATTGCTTTGGCTTTGGCTTTGGCTTTTGTGTTCTCTTTAGTCTCAGTCATTCTTACTAGTTTCTATGTTTCCCCTCACACTTTTACTTAGAGAAATCATTCTCAGTAGCAATCCCCTTGGGCCGAATCTATACTCACATCCAGAAGTCTATTTGAGTTTTACCCCACTTCCCCCTTTCTCCCCATTTTCACCCCTTCTCATCTAGCTATCATTCCTCGCACACACCGTAGCTCATACTTGTCAGCACAGGAAGGAGGAGACATGACTAAGAAATAGTTCAGAGAGAAAATAGCTTCAAAGAACTGTGACCTTCAAAGTTCAATGGAAAATAATTTCAAACCTTCTGAAAGCCAAATCGGTATCAATATTAAGTATGGCACCATCCTATTAGGATAGAGTGAAAAAAAAATGAAAACTTGTTAGAGTGCAGTGCGAAAATGAAATCACTCACATGCACTGAAATTTGTTTAAATGGGCAGAAATAATGGAACTTGATGAGAGGTAGTAAGCTGCATATGACACAGCTTGGTGGGCATGGCAAATAGGTAAATCATGGAGTACTCACCATACAAAGTAGTTTGTTCTGCAGCAAAACCAAGTGATATACCCAATTGAATGCTGCAAATTCAGGTCAAAACTTTGTATGATACTACTAACCTTGTATTAGGTGCTGGGAAGGATCGGCCATCGCAACAATGTTGACCTGGTTGCACTGTGCCAGTATCACAGTTATTTCATCAAGATTGGTCACCAACTTCTCTATCATTCTTCTAACCAACCATGACCAAGCTGAATTAGCTGCAGCCTGACATCAGACAATCCCCCTCTTACAATTTCATTTAGCCCAAACTATGGTGAGTCAAGGTACTATGAATAAAGAGAACTCTAAAGGTATCTATATTCCACAGTGGCTCATGGTATCTGACAAGTCCTCCACCTGTGACCATAGGTCATCTGATGTAGTGGACAAAGTAGGTGAAGGTGGAGATGGCCAGAAAGGCCCGCCAGGGATCGGGACTGCTCAAACTCTTCCTTCATTGTATTTTGTGGTGTATGCTTCAAGTGCCTTCTGGAATGAAGGATATGATTTTTGAATATTGCCACTAATGAAATTGGTCTGTTCAGCAACATCTGCCCTTAAACAACAGTTAGTGATATTTGAGGTGAAATAGTGAGAATACTTACTAGCAGTAGAAGATTCTGACTTCTTGTCCAACTGTAATTACTCAGAAACCTTCCAGTTCAAGACCGGCATGTGGTACTTGGATCTTGCTGGGTGTGGGGACCACAATACTATCGAAGGGGAGCTGTGCAGCTGGAATGGAAGGAGGTGTGACCATGGAAGGTCATGTTTGCGATGGGAAAGGGCTTTGGGCCAGTAAAGAGCTCACTGAAGTTGTTTGATTGGGGCAAGAACCATTAGTGGGGTGCAAAGTGTGGTGGCATGGACTGGACAATGTGATTGACTTGTCAACAGTCTTCTGCCTCCAAGTGACAGTACCTGGCAATAAACCTGTACTCTAAGTCGAGTATTAGTATGTAGCTAACTTTGAACAAGACATTTACATACCTGATAGTGTCATACCTTCAAATAAAATGTGTCAGTCCTGGATATAATTATTGTGGGAGTTAGTAGATGATAAGGGATGGCGTGAGGACATCTTGAATGAACATTTGATGCTGATACTAGAAGGCAGGGAGAGAGATGAAGGCTTGCAGGCATAGTATTGATTAGTCATTCAGTATGGCTGTTATTGGCCTAGTGGAAATGTGTACCTCTGTATCATACCTGCAAAAAATGCCAAAATCCAACACTGTGCAAGTTCACAGCAAGCTCTCCTTGCATTCCATTCGACATGTAGGATTATCACGGGATAAGCATGGTCTGCCTGTCAGCCATGCATTGAAGGTGCTGAAGCATAGGGCATTGGTTCAACAGGCAGCTACTTGCAAAGAGCGGTGGGAAATCTGTTTAAAAGGCAAGTCTCAGTGTAGTGTAAAATGAGAATACTAATGTTATGTAAAGTGATGATGGCCAATGAGCAATGAGCTCTCAAAAGACTTAGAGCCAGCCCTGCTTTCATCTCTGGAATTGAGGAAGACTCAGACAATATCAGTTTTGGTGAGATCTGGAGCAGCTCTGATTTACTCCCCACCAGTCATGCTGGTGGGGAGTTCAATGACCTAAGCAAGAGAAGTTCTCAGTGATGTCTGGAGAGTGTATGTTTCAGCACTACTGGACAGTCAGTCACTAACATGCAGTACACACAGGATGGTTTTCATGGTGTTCGGAAAGTCAATAATTGTATGCGTTGGGACCATGTTCTTTGAAGGAATATTTCCTTCAGTGAGCAGATCCCAGCTATGAGCGAAGCTTACCTTGTGTGGTGCCTAGAAAAGTCAATGATGAGCTTCCACAGTTTCTTTGATTGATTGCACAGTGAGGAGACTAGTACTAGTAATGAAGTGGTTGACTCCAACAAATGGTTGATGACCATAGTTGATGCATTTTGTGAATGATGATTGGTTATTGATCAGTGGCTTTGATGTTTGCTTACTCATTGATTGTTTAGCTGCTGAGAAAGCCATACTCAAAATATCATTGAAGGACCGCACCATCGCATCTGCACTCGTATGTCAAGGCATTTTACCTTGCTCTCCAATATCGCCTGTAGTGGGCATAACCATTGAAGCCCTTGAAATATATTGTGTGGCACACCTCCGGTGTCTATCTATCCAGGCATTTGTAAAAACAATGTGTGACTTACATGGGGTATGTTTCTCATTTGTTCAGACTTTCTACTCAGTGCTTAATACATGCAGGCTGAATTTCACAGACATTTATCACACCAGTTTTCAATTGTGTGCGACTTATATCTACAAATTAGACAGAGCATAGAAGCAATAGTAATGGAATCAATCAGCTGCAACTCACCTGACTGGCGCCTTCGACATTCTTGTCCCACATGCACCTACATGCTGATAAACGAAGAAGACTTAACCTTTGCAATGCTCTATGCCATGGACGGCAATGATTCCCTGAAGCGAGTCCTTCAACGATCTTTGGACGACAAAGATGACACTCTCGGTGCATCTTCAGAAGTTCCTACTGGCCAGTTACTCACCAGCAGCCGTTACTTGTCTTGCAACTTTGTGGACAAGTTTTCACAGGACTTAGCGAGCATTTTGAGTGACAAGGTAAGTACTTAACAAAACTTAGGTAGCAATAACTGAATGTCTATTAGAACGCACCTGCAGATGATTCATGCGAAGGCCGCGATAAAACAGGTATTTTCGTGGCCATCCGCCGCCATGGTTTTTGTCTACTCATTGTAGACATGGTGCAGAGTGGGGAACTGTGAGTCATATATTCTGTCTACTTTTGTAATTCATAACAGATGTTCTTACAGTGCAAAATACCCTTTAGTAGTCGTTTCCAAGTTACTCGACATGTTTGGTGGCAATTTGGGGGGTGGGTGTGATATCAGGTGTTAGCTTAAGACTACACTCGACAATAGCTCCCTCGGACCTCTTGCACACTCACTACATTACACTTGTCTTGTTGGTGCATTCCATAGACATGCCTACAGACATTTATGTCAGCTCGTTTCACTGACAACGTACATCAAAGGTCTTGGAATTGAGGACTTGGAGACATGCGAACGCACATTCTCAAAGTCAAATTCTCTTGCATCATCTCTCCGTTATGCCAGTCTATTTCATCATCAGCAGGCCATTGACTTGTATTTTGAACATAATGACGACTTCAAGGTATACACGAATCTTTGTGAGTGTCTTTAATTTGAACATGCGAACAATGGGTGACATAATGATTATGCGGCTAGTGAACTTTTTATATAGTAACTATAGACAAGCTCTTGACATGGAAGAGGAGAAAGTCTATCTCAAAGGTCTCACAAGAGAGTCTGATGAAGAAACCTTCCAAATGGAATACTGGCAGAAGTTAGTTAACCTCAGTGTGAATGAGTGAGTCTTTGATTGTTATTATATATACCTTTTGTTGCTGACACACCATTCACACAGTCTTACACTTCAGGCTGCAACAGCCAAGCCCTTCACCATGATGCCACTGCTGCCTCATATGACATGCAGGTTTGAAACACGTGCAAAGCTGAGAGTGCATGATGCCATGCTCTTGAGGACTACGAGAAGGATATTAAAATGGTTCAAGCATTAGAGATCAAGCTTGATATCATCACACATTAGGTTCCGGAGGATGCAGAGTGGTAGAGGGTGGGAAGGCTCGTGGCTAACAGAAAGTATCAGCACATGCTGAATTGTTTGGAAGGGTTGATAGTCATGTGTATTTTCGAACTTACAAAGATTAATAGGGCAGGGACAGGTGAGTTTTGGTGACACTATTTCCTTTGAATGCTAATTATGATGTTTGTTAAGGTTACAAGCTGCGCAAACATATTGCGAAGGCATTGCAGACACACTCTGCTGCCATCAAATCCACTCTCAGCACTTATAACACTGTTGCCAGTACAATGTCCCCTCCTCAGAAAACCCTCAAGTGGGAGGAGATTGTCGATTACACATTTCTTGCAGACTTTGATCTGCTATGCAACACATGTGCAGATATTTCTCAATCCCCTTGGTCTTCACCTGTGGCACACAGTGTAATGGACCTTCACTTCAAGATCTGTTGCGCACAAGAGGAAATCTCTCGTCTGAATGTCAAGATCCATCGTCTCATGACATATATTCAAGATGAAGATAATTATCTACAGGTGTCCAAGGAGCAGCTGAGGGCTACTAGCCCAGCCCTCACTCATTAAATTTCCATTCTGTGCAATATTCGAGGCCGGTTCAACTCATGCCATCTGAAGCAGCTTCAAGATATATCTCAACTCACTGGCTTCAGTGGAACACTCACCCCTGGTGTAAGTACACACACAGGTCTTGGGGAGAATGCAAGTGTACCTAATGTGCAAATCCCCACACATAACCATGCATCTCATGTAGGTGTCGATAGTTAAGAAGAGCTGGAGGAGGAGGAGGAGGATGATGAGATTGCAGAGGAGGCCTCAAAAATGTTGCAGGATGTCTTGATCATCACTGAAGACCTTTTGCGGCTCAAACTTCTTGACCATACTGACTTGGAGGAGTAGCATAGATTACCCACTGTAGTGTCGTAATGAACTGTACAAATTGTCATTATGTTTACTATCAAAATGTGCCCTTGATACGTACAGTTTAACGCAAGATATTTGAGCTCACTGTGTGACACGTTGGGCATGAAAGTTTGGGCGGCAGGCGGGCTCAGTCAAACATCAGGAACATTAAGTACGTCAGTGCCAACGTCCCCCTAGGCTACAACTACTCTTTCTCATTATAAATCCTTAATTATTGAGGAGATATAGAGGGAGGCTTGCCATTGATGTGTTTGTATCATTTTAGATGTGATGACATTATGTATTAGCACCTCTAATTAGAGTCCTTACGTGGGAGTCACAGGTGGATGAGAGACATTACCTGGAGGAATGCAAGATGCTATTGCACATGCTGCACCCAGGGTTGGCCCATCAAGTACAGATCCTCTGGAACACACATGGCTGCTTCCTGGATCATCACTGCCAGCAGCTGTGAGACATTGTGGGGCTACCTGGGTTTTCCAGGACACTGATCCCTGGGCAGGCCCTGCACAATGGTCCAAGAGAGTGTGCATTGTCTCCATCAGTTCAGGTGCCTCATAAACTATGTCCTGCTACTGTTAATGAGTCATTGGCCTTGGGGACTTTAAGTGAGGATGAGGACAGGCTTGAGGACCTGGAGGAGGAAGAAGACAATGAGCAATTGGCAGAAGAGGAGTCTCACACCTTGCAAGATATCCTAGAGGTCTCAGGTCACGATTGATGTATATTCTATACTTCACTATGTAAGCATTTCAGGCTACAATAGATGGTTTCCTAGTCTGACATAAGCACAGGGCTTTCCTAGCCACCAGCATTTATGAATAGATCAGGAACATTGGCACTATGTCCGAATGTGTTAGGTTATTGCCAGGTAAGCTTGCAAAGGCACATAAATATTCACATTTATTTGTACTGGCAAGGAATTGCTGGAAGCCACTCGACTTAGACATGACACACCGACACAGTAGTATATCTAACAGGCCTAACAGTGTGGGAGCCTCAGGTGATCTCTATAATTCTAGTTCTATGCCTTTTGATGCTAGGTGTTTGTGGAAGAAGAAAAAAGGTGACTAGGAGGTTATCTGAATACAGGAAACTTTGATGTGAACTAATCTATACAAAAAGCAATGGTATATTTGGGCAAAAGCCTGTAGGGCTTCTTGGCCTGCTGCAAGTGCACTGTCTTCTTAGATAGATGATCTATAGATAAACACCTACAAAATCAAAAATCTCCACGGTCAGTGATTCAGACAAATACCAATGACTGATAATGTGGTTGTTCGTGGGTGGCTGTTTTCACTTTACTAAGCTATGTTCAGACAAAAGTACTTCCTGTGAGGTCAGTAGCAATACCAGTCAATCCAACAGTATGGACGCAATAGAAAATAAAATAGACAGAATGTAGTCAGCCCAACAGTATGGTGATAACAAAAAAGAAATTGATTCACTCTAACGGTATGGCAGTGTTTAGAGAACAGAGAAAAGTCAGCCCAACAGTATGGTACTGATAAAAAAAGAAATAGATTGATAAGAGAAACCCTTCCTTCAGTAACAATGCTTCTTGTAATAAATTTACTACAGAAAGTCGTGCGAAATTATAGCAATCACCCCCTCAGCACAAACAGGTAGAATCAAAGGTCAGGACTAATCAGTGATCAGTAGAACTCTTAGTTCACTATTGAACCTGCTGCCAAGGAACTCACGATGAGTATTAAACAGAATCAGGAACGGACGTCCTTGGATTTCAGTACCAAGTCCCCTATTCAACAACTAAAGTCTAGCAGACAAAGAAAACCCTGGCTCAGTATCACTACTCAGATGAGTGAGGTCAAGCGTCACTATCAACTTCTGAAGTCTTCCCACTAAGCCGGTGCTTAGATGGACGTAAAGACAACACAAAGATCTTGAAACAAATTCAGACAATAACACTGAGACGTGAACGAACTGAACAGAAAAAGAGACAAATGAAAAGAAAGAAACAAAGAAAGAAACAGAAAAAGAAAGAGAGAAAGAAGAAAGAAAAGAAAAGAAAGAGACTAGAGGTTCACCAGTAGAAAATCAAAGAAAAAGTTTGCTCACTGTTGAGCACAGTGAGCTCAAGATATTTCACAGTTGTTGACGATGAGCTAAAGGTATTGCTGGATGTTGCTTACAATGACCTCTCAGTTAGTTGCTTAACAGCTCTTGTCACTGTTGTTGATACTGATCACACTTCACACTCAAATTTATTTTGTGGGGCTTAAAAGTTCCCTATATGCTTTTTTTATTGGCAAAAAGTGGGGTCTTATATAGATAAATTATGGTGGCTGTGTTACTATTTCCCACGTTCTAAGGGGAATAGGCTTAGTCAGATTGTACCAATACTATTTACTGTAGTCATGTGCTTTATAATTTGTGTCATCAAGCTTTAGTCATCTCAAAAAGGTTGCTTTGTCATGATTTGGTTTAGGGTCATAGGTCACCTGACTGTTAGAGTCATATAACTTAGTATCATGTGACAAATATTAAGTAACAGACTGATTATGTTATTTGTTGGTGTCTTGTTATGATGTTACTTTATTGACCGTAGAAATGACGCGAGCCGTGTATTTAGAGTGTTAAGAAAGTTCCCACAAGGCAAATTATGCAAGAACTATTTTACACTGTTACTTGACATGTGTGGGATTCAGTCTGAGTCATTGTTATTGCTGACTAAGCAGAATTTACCGCAAAATTAAATATACAAGAATATTCAGCCTATCTGAGTCTGTCTGAGAAATGAAAATACTATCTGAACTGCAGTCTGAACCATAAAGTAAAGGAAGATTGTTCATAATGATTTCTAGGGTATCGGGCTCGTGAGAGAGCATTAGTCATCCATGCACCGAACCGGTTTGGTGCAGGTCATCTGGTGGAAACTGAGAAATCAATCGTCCCCGATTGTGAATTTGCAGGGGGTGGGTGTCTAGGAGCTGGCTGGGTTTAGCTCATCTGTGGTATTGGGGAATGGGTATCGTAATGGGTTGGTCATCAGATTGTTACTTGGTAGTGGAGGGAGCTCCTCAAGGATATCTACTTGTTGGGATTCCCGTATCTCCCTTTCTACTTCATCCAATGTTTCATTCAGTTGTTGCGCAAGATTGAAGATGTAGTTGCATGTAGGACATCGCCATCTAAAAAGATATGCGCCCCTCATTCTATCACCTCGATAAGGTCTCAAGTCTACCTGATAATGTGGGTCTCCATGTGGATGCATTTCTTTAGCATGCCACGTAAGTGAACTTCCTAACCTATCTATTTGACTTTCCACTATAGTCAACTGGCTCCGAAGGTGCTCCTCATCCGAATAAATTTTGCCAAGACGAAGAAATTGGGTAGGAAGACAACCAGGTTCAGGGTGAGGATTCATTTCCAGGCCCTGTTCGATTCGTGTTGCGTGATTCATTGTTCTCCAAGAAGGATAGCGGTACTTGAATATCTGTCGTTTTCAATAATTTCCAGGTAGTTTGTATTTTTACTTGCTAGGATGTATAGTGCAAGTGCGTAAATAGTGTACAGAATGAGATTCAGGATTGACATAGGTAGCTCCCGTTGTTGCGATACGTGTTTGTTTGGAAAAAGTCTACTTTACGTAGGTATGCGGAAACACAGGTAACAAAAGAATGATGTATTTCTACTGGAAGGGATTAGCTAGTAGCTGAGAAAAGGGATGTGTGTGTCAAGCTAGAGTCAGACAATGGGTCTAAATTCCTAACATGTCTCAATAGATCATCTTGGTAGCGGTCCTGAGAATTTCGTACCAAAAATGCACCTCCAAGATCAACTCTGCTGTTCTCAAAACTCTCATTTCCCTCAAACAACTGACTCAGGTCCTTAAGAGACTGCATGAGCGGCTTGATCTCATATGCTGGGAGGCGATTAGTACGCTTCTTGCACCAGCGTATAAAGCGAAGGTGTTTGGGAAGGGAAATGATGCCAGTAGGCAGGGTAAGGCGGACAGGTGGCGGGTTATATGGATCCCTAGCATCATGGTTAAATGTAGTGACATTGACGATGAGGACGTTCTTGTATTGCGCCACTACTTCCGAAATTCGCCCAATGTGGAACTGATGGCAGGAGGATGAATCTTCCAAGTGTATGAGTGAGCCGAATGCGATATGGGCGCAGTGGCTGTGGCACATGTGCGTATACGTCCATTCACGATCCAACACGCTAGTGCCTCGGTCTGGCTTGGTGTGGATGAGGGGATATTTATGGGAGGGGTCCACAAATGTGGGGCGGCGGCGGCGGAATAACATGATTTTAAAGAAAGAGAAGAAAAATGATTTGTGAGCAAAAGAGTGATATTGAGTAGCGCTGTTGGATGCCAGCGGAAAACTGAGAAATGACTTCAAATTTTGGCGTCCTTTATATGAGAGCTGGACAGGGTCCTCAGGGATTGAAAAATATTACTTAATCAAGTAAAATTTGAAAGTTCCGCGATCCGGCCCCTAATGAATTGTAAATGAAAAATGCGCTGTTTGTCTAATTAATGCCGCTAGGGTTTTAAGTTTTTAAAGTACACATTCTCTCTGTTGCCGAAATTAAGGTTCCATCATTAATTTAGGTTCCGGCTCAATTAATTGCCTCTCAGCGCGCAGTAACCAATGAAATAATAGGTAACATGTGGTGCAGTGTCTCCTTACAAGCCGCTGGTATCCCAAATCCCATAGTACAAGTGTAGTCAGTAAATACCCAGAAAATAAGGCCGAGTGTGAACAGTGTACATGATGTATAAACAAAACTAAGCAGGCCGACTGCGTTTCACGCAATAAGCGTTCTTCTGCGGGTATATGGTTTATTACAAAAAAAACTTTGGGGAAGCTTAAGAAAAAAACTAATCTAGTGGGAATGTTACCCACGACTGAACTTCTATCCTATCAATTTCTTTTAGATGGGCTTCGGCGTTCTGGGCCCGTTGTTCTAAGGTAGCGCAAATTGAGCAAATCCAGTTAGGGTAATTTGGTAATGTATCCCGTTCTTCCGAGTTTAATGGGTCTGTAAGATATGCATTTCCAGGTTCCAACAAAATGTCCCCACTTCCTTCTAGTTGTGTATGTTTTTCCAGTACATGGCCTACCCATATGACTGTAATTTGACGTAGGTTAATACGAGCTTGGCGATGCCAAGTTTTTAGCTGCTGTAGGGAATAATTGGCTTCCATCAAGGGTCAGGGGTAAAATGTTCTTCCTCAGCTTCTTCAATTCCCTGGGAAAGTGTTCGCAGTTGCTGGGAGTTTCTTGTTATATATGGTAAAAGTCTAAATGCAGCAACTCCGCGGCGGGATATTGTTCCGTCCATTTCACTTAGTACATATGATCCTCCCTGAGTTCTCCGTTCTACTTTATATGGGCCGAGATAGCGGGGTTTTGTCTTTCGGTTCAGTTCCTTTTCTATTCGGGTGTTACGTACAAGTACTAGATCTCCTGTCTGATATGCCTCCCGTCTTAATCGCTTTGAGTATCTCCTTTCAAACTGCTCTTTTGATTTGAACCGAGCATTCTTCAGTGTTTCAGCTGCTTGTTCTAAGTCCTCGGGTCGTCTTTCCAACTGTCTTATTCTCAGTGCTAGTAACTCAACTGATGTCATTCCGCTTGTAAATCCATCAACCATGAATGTAGCTTCTGCTAAGTCAAAGGGCAATACTGGGTGAACTCCATGAACTAGATAGAAAGCAGAGAATCCAGTTACTCGGCTTGTGGTGACACGATCTGCAAATAAGGTTTGGGGAATCTTCTGAGGCCATTGTGTGAGGTTGTCATTACATGCTTTCACTAGTGCTTCTCTAAATATGAAATGACCTCTTTCAACTACTCCGTTAGCCTGAGAATTATAGGGCGAGATGGTGATATGTGGGATATTTACTCTCTTCATAAGGGCTGAAAATGCTCCCTGTACTTCTGGTCCATTATCTGTGGTAACTTGTCCGAGGGCACCGTATCTACAATAAAGATCTTCCCAGAAAAACTTGCTAAGGGCCTTGGCAGTAGGTGCCTTAAGAGGTCGTCCTTCTACATAGCGTGATAAATCATCTCTAGCTAGTACAATATACTTGAATCCTTGAGCTGGAGGCATGTGCATGATATCAATGTATACTTTCACAAAGATTGTGGATGGAGTAGATACTGTGATAGGAATGTGCATCTTTGTAGTGCTTCGTATCTGACAGGGGTGACATGATTGTACATGATGCCGTACATCTGAAAATAAGTAGGGCCAGAAAAACCTAAGCCGAATTGTCTCCCAGGTGGCAGCTTCTCCTCTATGTCCAAGTTCTTCATGTGCCTGATTCAGGATAGTCGCACGCTTTTCTGGATCAAAAACTACTAATAGGGGCGGTCTAGCCTGCATTCTCTTATACATTCTTCCATTCTGCACAAAGAACCTGACAGCTTTCTTCAGAAATCTTTTCTTTGCTGAAATACTTTTGAAGGGCGGTGTTTCTAGGGTAGTCAGAAACTTGAAAATATCCTTTAGGTTTTGTTCCTGAACACTGGTTCCCATGAATACTACAGGAAAAGATGTCACTTTTCGTTGTGGTGATACTGTGGCTCGGAAACAGGCTTGGGAAACTCCACTATATAATGCTAACTCATCTAACCATGAATCATCTTGCAAATCAATACTTTCTCCTTCTCCTAAACCTCTTCTTGATAATGCATCTGGTCCTTTGAATTTGGTGGCAGGTACGTGAATAAGTGTGAAATCAAATAACAGGATTCCTTGAATCCACCGATTAATAGCTGCATTTGGTTGAAGGTCAGGCTCATTTAACATCCCTTTGATATACTTGGCATCAACTTCTACATGAAGAACTTTCACACCAATGATATATAGACGGAAATGACGAAGTGCTCGGTAAAGTCCATATAGTTCCAGTTTTGGCTGGGAATAACGGGCTTCTACTTCATTAAATGGTAATGATCCGTATCTCGCAGGTCGCTTACGTCCATTCTCATCGATCTGAGATAAGATAATTCCTGCTGCCATATAGCTGGAGTCTACTGATAGTATTACTGGTAAGTCTGAAGTATAGTTAATTGACCTTAGGGCTGGTGCTGAAGCAACCAATTTCTTCAATGTTTCAAAAGCTTCCTTCCGTCTTTCATCCCAAATAAACTCTATGTCCTTTCTCCATAGTTCGCTTAAGGGTCTTGCTAATGTAGAGTATCCAGGAATCCAAATACGAACAGTACCACATAATCCTAGGAATGCTCGAGCTTCCTTTGGAGTTGTTAAGTCAGGCCAATTTAGAATCTTGTCCACCTTAGTTTTGTCAGGTATACGTCCTTCAGGGGTACAGGTTTGTCCAACAATCAGAACTTCTGGGAGACACAATTGAATCTTAAGTGCTGAAAATGTAGCACCAGCTTCCTTGATACGATGCATAATTCGATGAACATCCAGGGCGTGTGACCAAATAAACTTTCGTATTCCTGAGTTTTCGGCCAATACTGCAGGTTCTCCTTGCTCATCAGGAAATATAGTTGTAGGGCCTTTGATTGGAAGGTCATCTATAAATATGTTGGCTTTGTCAGGAATTTCATCTTTAAGAACAAAGGTCATGCATTTCTGAAATTCTGCAGGAGAGTTGGTGAATCCGGTGGGCAGTGAAGTAATACGAAGTAGTCCTAGGGGAGTTAGGAATGCAGTAAGATCTCTACTTATTGGGTGAAGTTTTCTAGCATCAAATCCCCAGAATAAATCAAACACCGTGTAACATTGCGCTCCTGCAAAGGGTTCTACAAAATCATCAAGAATAGGGGGTAATCCAGCATCACGAATTGTAACTTTATTCAAAGGCTGCAAATCATGGACTATTCTTAGCTTTCCATTCTTTTTAACCACACAAAACCATCGTGATCGGTATGCAGACTGACTTGATTCATAGACTCCTGCATCAATTTTGAGCTTGAGTACTTCTATAACTTTGCTTCGTATCCCTGGTGGAATTGGAATATTCTTGTATTCCCATGGGATATGTGGAACAGTAGGAATAATATAAGGTGAAAAGTAAGATTCTTTCAAAGTACCTCTATCTGTATCTTCAAATGCTAGTGCATCCTGGTGTAGCCACATAATATGTCGAAATAATCTCTCTTCTTCTGGGCGTAAGAATCCCTTAGAATTGATATTCAAAGCTTCAAGCCGTTCTGCAGTAAGTTTCTTGGTAGGAATTACATTAGGAGGGTTAGGAGATAGTGGTGCGAGTGTTTCTAAAGGGTCATTTGGAATTTGCCTCACTACTTGAGCTTCCTGGGGAAATACTCCCGGAACTGGTCGTACTTTCTTATCCACTTTCTTGTACATTGTAAATGAGCTTGCTTTGCTCTGGCTATCTTGCTCATAATCTGAACCATTATTAGGAGGAGTCCAGAATATTCCCTCACTTTCTTCTTCATCATTAGTCATTATCCATATTGAATCTCCCGGCTCAAAATGTTCTGAAATACTATCGGTTCGTATAACTATTTCATCCTTTTCTTCTGAATATTCTGTTTTACAAGTTTCTTCCCTATCTTCTTCGGAATCTGTATAGATGTTTTCGGCTCGTACATAAAGTCCGTAGTATGGGTTATCAGTTTCTAAATGGTGCATATCTGCTGAATGTATTGTTGCTAAGGGTATAATCTAGACGGAAGGTTGTGTATATTCTGACGTCTGTCTACAATTCAATTGTGGGGCTTGGCTTGTCAAATTTAAATTGACAAAGGTTGTTAAGGGTCTTTGGCTTGTGGACCGGTGCTTGTCAAATTTATATTTGACTGACACTTGTCAGACTAAGTGGCACGTTCTTTACTAGGGGATATGTTGATAAGAGATACGTTGAATTATTTGTGAATTTTGAATGCCAAAAACTGCTAGGGAGGCTCCCAGTATGTTCTGAACTCAGTTGAAATTCTTTGGTTTGTTGAAATATTTGGTATTACAGTTGTTTTAATAGGCTTATAGGGGATATTGACTTTGGGTACTTGTTATTGAACCAGAATATTCAAAGATTTAGTAAAAAATTTCGTACTAACAGTCCCAAGCTTCTTAGTCTTTCAATGAATCAATTTTAGATTCATTACATACATGTATAGGGGTTGACATCAGGTACTTAGAAAAAAAATGAAACTTCTATCAAGAACTTTGATTTCACACGTCAGAAGCAACAGAAGTTTAAAAATGAAAACGATCGTGTGATATAAGTACAAGATTCGATCGGAATATTTGAAAAACTCAAACACGTCATATGTATGTATGTGTACAAAAAAACAAAAACATTGTAAAAAAACAAAAACAAATGTATCTATTCTAAGTAGTAAGGACCAACGCGCTTGGCATCGTAGTCCCGATTGTACTTAGCTTCAGCGAGAGACAAGACAAACTTAGTACTAGTAGTGGGAACGACGTTAGTACCACGGAGATCGTCGAGTAGGTAGTTCTGTAACAAAATAAAAATAATGTCCTTGTCAGGGAGAGAACATTGCAAGAGGTCGTCAATAGCATCCGCGAGTATGAAGTACCTGAAGAAACGGAAAAGTCCTGCGGCCAATCGCAAGAATGCGACTTCTTCGTATGAGAAGAGAGGGTTAGCGGAGGGACAAAGTTGATGAAAGAAGGTGGCACGGTTCACGCTGGCAGGGATGCAGCGGACACCGTCGACAACGATGAGCAGGAGTTGCTCCTGCGAGCAATCCTGCGATTGGAATGGGGTCAGAGTTGCATGAGTTTGCTGAAGGATGTTGCGCGCTGTGGTGCGCATATTTTTGAGTTCGTACATACGGGTGTGAAGGCGCGAAGTGCCTCGGGGAACGTGCAGATTGTAAGTAGAAGTATCATAATGAAAAATAGCACTCGGCCGAGTGGTATGGAAGGCCGCCTTCTCTATTCCGAGCTCCCTGATGGATTGAGAGGCCATGGCACCTGTAAGGAACCTGGTGAGCGCAGTAAGGCGCTGGACAGGTGAGTTGTCGTAGTGGCCATGGAAAGGAAGGGTTTCATACGTGAGTTTGCACTGGCGAAGGCCGAAAAGGGGAAGGGGTAAGTTTGTCGAAGAGGCCATTGTCGTCCGGCTCCTCAAGTGCGTCGGTGGTGCAGGTGAAGATAAGTGACGGGATAAGTTGCGGGATGTACTTATGGGTCCATGGGTCCGCGATGTCCTCCGCGAGTTTGTGAATGTGCAAGAGGTGCAGCTGCACGATGCGTGAGCTGGGACGGGTGGAGTTAGGAATGGGAGCAAGACTCTCCTCGTTGTCGGCACAGGACGAGGAGGTCTCGTTCATCTCGATGAGCTCGCCGTCGGACGATACGTCATCCGCGACATGTGCATCACGTCCAGGTCTGCTGAGTGTAGTAGAACTTTTCTCCAGGGCGACCAGCCAAGTCTTGACGATCAAGGCTTGGTGGAAAAGGGCGTCCTGTGAAGGAACATCAGTGTGATAGGCCGGTGTAAACCATACATCTGCCACATATAACATTTTTGGGATGGCGACTGCTTGATAGAGTTGGCGAGTTAGTTTCATTGGCATCCCATTAGCGGTTGAGGAGAGACGTCGTAATTGCAGTGCATACTTGGTACCTTTAGTGATGGCGTAGGCGATGTAAGCTTTCCACCTTAGTTCTTGATCTAAAATGACACCTAAAAACTTGTGAGTGGCAGACGGGTGAATGGTACTTCCTCTGATGATCATGGGTGGGCGTGTCTTTGTTCTGTTCTTGGAGAAATCAATTAAGGCGAATTTACTTGTTTTCGAATTTTGAATTATGGTCTCTTGACCAGTCATAGCCACCAGCCTTCTCTTTCAAGCATTCATTCAAGGGTGCGGTGTGTTTTGTGGAAGGATGCGCTGATGGCAATGAACACTGTGTTGTCGACGAAGGTGAGAGTCGATTCCTGTTTGCCGCTGTGTTTGGCCACATCTACTAAATCAGTGTTATATATAATGTACAATATCATTGAGAGGGGGTCGCCTTGGCCAATGCCATTTGTTACCGGGAACCAATCAGATTTGAAGTCATTGAATTGAAGGTGTGTCTGTCGTTCTGTAAAATCGATCATGGCCTTTGGGAGGCAGTGGGTTTTCATGTTGTGTAGTAGGCAGTCCATAACTGTGTTCGGAAATGTTCCTTCGATATTGAGAAAGAGTACTGATGCTACTTTCTTCACCCTTCAGGCGTTCCTGATTGTTTCTTCTAGGAGGTGGAGCGAGTCGGTGGTGGATCGGCCTGGGCGGCCTCCAAAGTGAGTTGCTGGTAGAAGTTGATGGTGTTCGAGGTAAAAGGTCATTTGATCTGCTATGACTGCCATTGGTAGTTTACACATGGTATTGAGGAGGGCAATGGGACGATACACTTTGGTTACTGTGTAATCTGGCTTGCCTAGTTTTCATAGTACTACTGTCATGAATTGACGCCAGGGTTGGTAGTAGGTGCGAAGGTCGATGGTGGTGTTAAAGAGTGGGAGAAGGAAGGGGGTGAGCAGGTCTGCGCATTGCTTGAACACCACATTACATATGCTGTCGGGTCCAGGGGCTTTGAAGGGACTGAGTTTTTGGATATTGTGTTTGATCTCATCGGCCATGATTGGTACCATGGGGGCAATGGGGTCAGGGTATTCATAATCTATTGGGACAGATGATGTGTTGGGGCATTGCGGGAAAGACGATTTAGCTAGTTCGATGCTTTTCTCAGCATTGCTGGTGGCCTTGAGTGTGGATCCATCGGCCTGTTGGATGGAGAGAGTGGGGATTCAAGTTTTGCTGCCATTGGTCGGTTCGGCTGAAATGTATTTGTTAGCGATCCAAATGTCATTACCTGAGATTCCTTCGAGCCAGTTGACCCAGTGTTGTTTTTTGGTTTTGAAAATTTCTTTCGCATAGTGATTTCGGAGGCGCTTGAATTTAGCAGTGACATGGGTGCAGGGGGAGAGCTCTTATCTTGTGTGCGGTATGGGTGGCTTTGTTGACCTGTCGACATAGCATGGTGAGTTCATGTGTCCACCACCTTTTCGAAGTGGGGACAAGGTTTAGATAGGGGAACTACTTCTGAGATAACTTCTTCAAGCATGGTTGCCAGGTTTTGCACAGCAAGCTGAAATTCTGCGTCTGTGCGAAGGGGTGCCGGGGCTGGTCATGTGTCTAGACATTTGGTTAGGGTTTCCTTGAATTTGTCCCAGTCTGTTCCTCGGTAGTTACATGTTTGATCCTGTGTAATCCTGGGTACAGTTAGTTCTAAGATGCTAAGAATAGGTACATGGTCCGTTTTGGGTCCTCGCAAGGCTGGGTTTGTTCATTAAATATTTCCGTGGAGTGGTCTGTACAGAAGACGTTGTCAGGGTGGGTCCAATTACCACTGTTCGAGGCTTGGAGGGTGGGCTGTCCTTTGGGTAGCGGCTGATTCATCCCATATTCTGCGATAAGGTCTATGAGAGGTTGTGCTGCGTTGTAATCGATCAGGTGCTCATTTCGTTCTTCTTCCCATAGTGGATGATGGCAGTTAAAGTCCCCAAGCCAGATCATGTGATCACTGATGGTAGGGTGTATTGTGGCAATGTTGGCTGATAGATACGTGTCCATGGCTTGAATTGTGTGCTGTCCTTTGCCGTTGTTGTAAATATTGAATATTGTGCAGTTGCCGAAGGTTCTGGGAAATTGGATGATGACCACGTCAGAGGAGGGGAAGGATATTTGTTTCCAGTCGTTAGTATTCAGTGAGGTACTGACTAGTGTGACGGCACAGGTTTTCTGTTCAGGGTGAGTATAGTGCTGCATAGGGTATAGAGTATGCCATTGTCTGTTGAATTTGGTGTTGCGGAGGCGATCCTCACAGGCTTCCTGAAAGGCGAGGATGTCCCATTTCTGGGCTGTCGGACCATTGAGGATGGATTCTTGTGCGGCATGTGAATTGTTGAGGTTTTGTTGCCATATGTGTAGTTGAGCAGGTGCTGGGTCCGGGTGTTCAGACATGGACTATGGGTGGGTTGGAGGGTTCCTTGGCTGGAGGGGACAATAGCGATGATGGAAGGAACCACAGAGGCGTGTATGATTGGGTCGGGGTTGAGGATGCAGAGGTTGAGGTTGAGGTTGATGTCGGTGTCAGTGTCTGGTTGTCTGCTGGGAGTGAAGCGAATTTGTTGGTAGGGGTTAGTGTTAGTGGGTGAGGAGCTAGCATGCAAGGGGTCTTGGTATCCTGGGTCTTGGGTGGGGGTGTGGGTTGCATTCCAGACTTGGTGATGGATTATAGGGTGGTTTGGTGGAGGCACTGGGGTTCCTTTGCATTACTTGATGATGATGGTGGAGGTTCAACTGTCTTCTTGTAGGGTGTAGCTTTAGGGGGGGAGGGCGGTGTGGGTCCAGGATTTGGTTGTAGGGAAGTAAGGTAGAGAGTTTTCTGGATATTTGGTGCGTAGTTCGGAGCATCTTCATTCAAATTCTGGGCAATTTCTGCTCCAGCTGGCATGATCGTTGTTGCGACAGCTGACACATCTGAATGTTTTGTAGGCATTGCAGTCAATTGTTCTGTGATTGTCAGCGCATGTACCGCATACATCCCTGTTTGCACTACAGTTGTAGGCAATATGACCATAACGTTGGCATTTTGCGCATTGGGTGGGCTCCTTCTGGTCCTTTTTGACTCGGATCAGTTGTTGGTCAATGTATAACCCGCTTTTAATCAGTTTGTTGGCAGTTGTCGCGTTGTTGACTTGGAGTATTGCGAAGGCCATCATTTGAGTGGGCGAGTGTTTGTGTGGTGGTTTGATCCATCGCATGGAGACTAGTGAGTTGTCGTCTAGGTGGTTCTTGCCTTCTACCAGTTGGAGGAGCCCTGGACGTTCAATGAGTAGGTTGACGGGGACATATTGCACTATTAAAGTATAGGTTCTGTCTTTAAGAGTGACTGAGAAGTCGAGACCTTGAAGGAATCTCTTTTGGGTAGAGTTTTCCTTTAGTTTGTTCACCATCTCTTCACTGTCCAATTCTACTATTAATCCCCCGTTGTGCATTTATAGCAGGGCTTTGATGGTGCCCTTGTAGCTGCCTGGGGCAAGTGCCGAGTGGATGGCAGTCTGAATTCTTTTTAGGGCATCCTCATGGTTGATGACGGGAGGAAAGACCATGTTGCCAGGTGTTGGGTCTAGGAGGATCTGTCTGGCGCATATAGCGGATCTGGCCAAGGCTTTGTCTATCAATTGGATTTGGTTCTGGGTTTTGCTGATTGACTTTGTGTGCGGTGTGACTTGGCGAGTGAATACTTGAATATTTGGGGGCCCACCTCGTGAGTTGTGTTGTAGTCGCATAGTCTGGTTTGGGGCATGGGTCGAGGTTACCTCTCTAAATAATGGCGGTTTTGATGTGGCAGGTGGGGAGGTGGCCAGTTGGGTCGATAGTTGTGTTGATGGATTCCTGTGTCAATTTGAGGGAGGCGGAGAGGAGGTTGATGGAGTTGTGGCAATCTTTGATAGCACTGCAAATGGTGTCTGTTGTGTTAGTGATGCGCTCCGCTGCCGCATTAATGTCGTGGTCTAGGTCTACTTGTTCGTCTAATTTCCAGTATATCTTGGTGGCTTCTTCTAGGGATTTGGATAGCGAACTTGAGGTGGAGGATAGTCGTTCTAGCTGTGGGGCCATGGCAGTTGTGATATGATCTATGATTTTGGGGGTTACTGGGTTAGTGTCTGTATCCTGGTCTACTTCATTTATTAGGGTTTTGGGGTTTTCAGTTTTTTCAATCAAGTTTTCTAGTTTTTCGGAGGCCGTCAGTAAATGAGCCACTTGCGGGGCTATTGTGGCAACGATGTGGTCAACCAGTTTTGTGGTAACCGAGTCCGAGACTTGTCTGGCTACTGTCTGGGCAATTTGTTGAGCTGCTGCCATTGATATTTCGTCTATTACATGTTGTTTGAGGAGGAATACAACTGATCTAATGGCTGTTAGTACTGGTAGAGGAATGGAACCGGATATTTGCGTGATCTGTAAAAGGACCAAAATTAAGTGAGTAATAGTGTATGGTTTGGTCGCATGGCATAGGCTCTTTTTTTTGAGGTATAGGTGTGCACTGGCAGCATCTGTGACAGTGCTGGGTTGTGCTTCAATTTCTGTTGGGGTCAATATTACATTTGTAGATCTCATTATTCTTTTTGCAGAGGGTCCACCTGGCATTGTTGGGGAGGGGTTTTGAGAGACTGGTGATTTGGAGCCGAAGCTCATGCTACGTGTTTTCCCTATTACCATCTTTTTTGTTCTGATTCAGTATCAAGAGACAAGGTTCTAGATAGATTTGGAATTCTTTGTTTGAGAGTGAGTTGGGTTTTGATGCCGTTGGGTGGCAGCAGCGCCTTTAGGCGCTGTGTTGACTAGGATTTTTTTGGGGTCCTGGTCGGGGTGCCAATTGGTGTGGGACCAAGGAGCGTTTTTCTGGTATCATGTTTTCCATCCCACATGAGTGTGGCAGAACATTCAATAACACGGTGGGTGTTACATCCAAGGCATATGGCGCAACATGGAAGTGGCGAGCTGGGGTCACAAAACATCCTAGGCTTCTTGCTATATCTGGAGTCTGGTGAGGTTGGGGGAGAGCATTTCTGAGAGCTAAAGGAGCGAGTATGCTGTTGCTGGTTTCTGCTTATGGAGTAATGGACATGACATGCGAGTGCTGGGGGGGAGTGATCTGTAGGTGCGATGTGTGTCATCAAAGAAAGGTTGTTTAACATACCTGGAGAGAGATTTGGTGCATTCTGAATTGATTGAAGATTGTTCCACGGGCTTCATCTAGGGGATCTTGATTGATCTTGGCTAGACTCCAGCTGTTAGAGCTGCCTATGGCAAGATGCCACCTTCGCTGTTGTTGAGCTTGGTAAAGTAGCAAAGCTCATTGCTTGTGAACGTCACAGTCATGATGCCAGCGATGGGTCTTCAATGCTGACCAAAATGCAATATGCATGTCTATCCTATCATCTGGCCAATCATTGTCTTTCATTAAAGTTACCATGTGAGGGGCTGCTTCATTGAATTGCTCCCAGATTAGATTCTCGTCTTTCACTATATGAGCTTTGGGGTCTTGAGCAGCGTCTGCAGGTATCCATTTGTGTAACCCATCAGATGTGGGAAGCATAACGAGCGTGTCTTCATCAGCCGTGAACATGGTATGGGATGCTTCTTCTAGACTGCTGTTAGTGAAGTAGAACAGTTCACAGTAATCTCTTGATTTCATTTTCCAGACGGTGTATTGGCATGGGAGGATTATTGAGTTGGAAGGGATGTCTATATTGCAGATTGGTGTGTATTTGGATTTGTTCTTTTTTCGTTCTCCAGAGATGGCAGCTTCTTGTTCTGCAAGGAGGGCTTGCTGTCTTTGGGCTTCCGTTTTTGCAGCTTGTCTTTGCTCTGCTTCTGCTGCCTGAGCTTCTTGAATTCTGACAGCCCACCAATGCTTGTCTGTATTATTCTGAATGTCCCATAGATTAGCTAATATTTCAGCAGCTTGTTGTTCATTCATCATTTCCACTCAAATAGTCAATCAGACTCTCAAGACAGCCCATCTTAAAGCTAGAATCAAGAAAAAAAGATTCTTCTGTCTCCAACCTATAGAAAGAAAAGACAAGATTAATGGTTCTCCTATCAATTTTAATATAAATTTCTAGCCATATGATCTCATCCTGTTGAGTTTAGCCTCATCTAATTAGATAAAACTCTTTCAGCTATCAGTAGTCTAGTATTTGTACTTCAAAGCAGCATCTTGTCTTTTCTTTCTATAGGTTAGAGACAGAAGACTATTTTTTTCTTGATTCCAGCTGTAAGATAGGTTGTCTTAAGAGTCTGATCGACTGTTTGAGTGGAAATAGTTATAGAGATGATGGAAATAGTCAATTTAGTCACCTTGATAGCATTAGCAGCCTACCCAATTAGAATATAGTGATTAAGAGATCTTGAGTCATGTAGAGCAACCTTTCAGATTGGCTATCAAATAACTTAAAGACTATGATATTACTATTTTATCATGTTTAGCATAGATCCAAGACACCAACTGTGACAGTGACTATTTAGCTCGCGAAGCTCGAAGTCAATGGCACAAGAGAAGAATGCTCTCAGGAAATAACAGGATAAAAGTCTGATATTTGGGTCCAGAAAACACTACTGTACGACTATGAATTGACTCTGGTTTTATACTACTGAGGCTCGGGAGATAACGGTGAAGCAAGACAGTGGGGGTAGAAACGGGTAGTAAGTACGTCGGCCAAGCATATAGTAGAGTAGCTGTAGCTATAGGAATAAATGAGTCCAATACGCTTTAGACAAGGGTGAGAGGAAGTTAGTGACGGTGCGTCAACTGAGCGACTGTTACATCTCCCCCTCCAGGGTGACCTACATCTCCCTCGCCTTCTTCTGCCCATGGACGTTAGTCCATCTCGGTCATAACCTCCTCGGGGGGCGCTGCGGAGGAAGAACCTGCCACCAGATATGTAGTGGGCAGGTCGGTTTCTTTTCGAATCTTCCCTAGTCCCCTTTTGTTGAGCTTCTGCGTCTGCTTACGCCCAAAGTTGCGCTCCTTCCTCTGACCGGCGCGTCTCTGCTCTATCTTTTCCTGTTGGTGAGATGCGCTCAGCGCAGTGTGCCATACCATCTGCTCTACCTGTGCCATGCGGGCGGATGACACGGTGATCTCACTATCTTCTTCGTCGCTGATAACGTCCGTGATCTCAATCGCAGACCCGGTGCTCACCACCGTGCCAGACTCGTCGATGTACGACGCGGTTGAAGGCAGCCCTTCGCTATTAAAAGTGTGGGCGAAGAATTCGTAGCCTAGGGGGCTAGGGGGTCGAGCGTGGGGAGGTTTGTTGCGTAGAGCATGGGAATACGCGACGAAGAGCTTGAGCTGATCGCGCGTCACAAGGTGAGAGTCGTCCTTGTTTTCGGGGTTGCCAACGAGAACGTCTCGGCCATGGGCCGAGAAGAAGAGTAGATGGGACTCATCGGGGGTGTGGGACATAGCGAATAAGCTGATTTCACCGTCCTCAAACCAGGATAGATGGGTGTGGTTGGTGTTGGATGGAGATGGGTCAAAGTGGGGTTCAAGGTGGTTGGTTTGGATTGGGGAGGCTGACCCTGTATTTAAGTTGGCCTGGTCTTCTAGCAAGACGTACCCCAAATATGATCGCGGATCGTCGCGAGGGGGTGTCCCGTTGCCGTCCATCAAGTCCCGAATCTCGCGTACTCCAACGAGGTCTAAGTATTCAGTCAGAGCGGCCAGGTGGGACACTTGCTCATATGGTAGCCAAGTGACGTCCCCAGCCCGCCATCTAACCTCAAATAGTGCACCTTCGTGGGTGCCGGAGTGGGAGATAATCTTGTCCACTGACCACTCACGTTCAGGTAAGTCTCCGAAATTGAATAACTGGGAGTCCGTTCGACCAGGGAACAATCAATCATCGTTGGGCACATGAATCCATAGCAACGATGCGTGGAAAACTGAGTGGATTCCTCGTTGACGCAACCTGCTTGGTAAGTCAAGCATGAAGGAATTGTTACCATAGTCGCGGGTCAGTTTATATGGCCCAATATACTTGGGGGAGAACTTGCGTGCCACTCCCTTTGGAAGTGACATGTTCCTTGTTGACACGTAAGCAATATCACCTTCCTTAAACGGACACAACTGACGCTGTCGGTTCGCGTTCCAGGTTTGTTTCACACGCGCTTCTATGATGGAGTCATGCGCCTTCATTGTCGCGCTCTTCATCTTCTGCAGGTAGACGCGCACACTTGGATACTCGTCTTTTGATGGGTTGTTCCAGACCATCGTGCGGGGTATTCGGCCCATGTTCAACAGGAAAGGTGATTCCTTAGTTGACTCGGAGCTTGAGGTATTAATGGCGAATTCTATAGCCGGTAGCTTTGTCACCCAGTCCATCTGGGTGGGTGATATGATGGCTCTGACCATCTGACCGATGGTCCGATTAACACGCTCTGTGGATCCGTCGGACTCAGGGTGGTACATGCTCGACATGCACTGGTTGATGCCCAGCAGCTCGTTCATGTGAGTCCAAAAGGTGCTGGTGAACAGCACATCCCGGTCACTGATGATTGCCCTTGGTAGCCCATGGTGTTTGTATACTTCGGCGAACACCAGCTCTGTGACATCCTTCGCAGTGTAGTTGACTCTGCTGGGTACCAAGTGTACCATTCCAGTGAGTAGTTCGATAATCACTGTTATCGCGTCGTATTCACCGTCCTGGTTCTTAGACATGGGGAGGGGACCTATGAAGTCCATCCCAATGGATTCCCAAGGCCTGGATGGTACCGGTAAGGGGTTCAGTAATCCGAACGGCTTTTGATTTGACAGTTTGCTCCTTTTGCAGGTCATGCAGGAAGCGCAGTACGCGTTGACGTCGTTCACCATTGTCTTCCACCAGACATGGTCCCGCAAGTAAGTCAACGTCTTCGAGGCTCCCAGATGTGCTAGCAGCGAGTGTGCTTGGGAGATCACCGTTTCTCGAACCGTGCGTCCCTTAATCTTTACGTCTGGTATGCATAATAATGTCTTGTCCTTCAGGTTCAGATGGATGAGACCTTCGTTCACATGGAAGTTCTGGTATTCTGTTGGTGAGTCCAAGATTTGTTTAAAGAATGGGTCCTCGGAATACTGATGCCTGATACCAATTATCAGCTCATCCTCATCTGGGTATACTGCTGGGAACCTCGTTACTTCTGGTGCATCTTCACCATGCTCGATGATGTTATCGTCGCTCGTAGGTGACTGCTGATTGGTGGTCTGTCCAGCATCCCCCCCTTCCTTTCGTTCCTTAGGGCCTCTAAGGACGAAATGTGGAGCCATCCGTCTCGCGAATTCGGCCGCCGTTTCAGGTCACCCAGATTCCGCAGGCAAGGGTACTTCCCACTGCCTGGTATCGCGGCCCTGTTGCCCAATACCGATAGTACCGCGCCCTCATTGGCCAGTACTAATAGTACCGCGTCCTTGTTGGCCGATACTGATAATACCGCGTCCTTGTTGGCTGGTACTGATAGCACCACGTCCTCATTGGCCGGTACTGATAATACCGTGTCCTCGTTGGACAGTCCTGGTACTGATAATACCGCTTCCTTGTCGGTCGCTACTGACCTGACCAGTTGGGACCACGTCTGCCTCCTGATGGGCACCAGAATCTGCCAGACGTGAACTTCGTCTGGGAGGATCCAACGCCCGTGCTTCCGTGCCCACAAGTACGGGCATAGAAATCAGGCTGGGCAGTGCCTCACCTGTTGCTCCTGTGTCACCCTCGTCGTAGGAGGTGAACTCACTGGGTGCACGCACTGTACCCGGTGCGTCGAAGGAGTACATCCTCGATAACGCATCTGGTAAGACATTTTCAACTCCGGGTAGGTAGCTGACGGTGAAGTCGAACTCCCCCAGTTTCTCCAACCACCTGGCCTGCCGGCCTGACAAATCTCGCTGGTTCAGTAAGTGAATCAGCCCTTTATGATCAGTTAACCATGTGAACCGTGCACCCTGCAGAATGTCCCAGTGTCTCAGCATGCCCTCAACGCCTGCCAGCATCTCCTGCTCGTGAACCGGGTAGTTCTGCTGCGCCGGATTAAGTTTTGCGCTGTAGAAAGCAGCCACCCTGGCTGTCTTCCATTCTGTGCCCTGGGTGATCACGCAAGCGATGCCCTTACCACTCGCATCCGACATCAGCCAGATGGGGTCAGCGCCGGCAGAGTAGTCCAGTGGAATACGCGAGTGTGTCGCGCAAGTCGCGACATATTGCTTAACCTCATTGAAGGCTCGCTGTTGGGTGAAGTCCCAGCGAAACGGCACCGTGTCGCCTGTGACCTCTGCCAGAGTTCCCATCGGAACTCTGACCCTGTGGATGTCATCCAACAGAAACCCAATGGCACCCAGGAAACTCCTGAGTGCGTCGCGGTTGGTGGGCGTCTTCCAGGCCAGGATCTTGTCCACCTTGGCCAGGTCCATATGGATCCCATTGTCGTCCATGACCCTGCCCAGGATTTTGAGGTCCTTGCATAGGAACTGCAACTTGCCCTCGCTAAGGTATAGTTTTTCCCTTTCCAATATCGCAAGGATGGTTTTGACGTGCTCCAGGTGCTCGGCTAACGTTTCAGAATAGATAATGATGTCGTCAAGGTAGACGTCCATCCACCGGCCTATGAACTCACCAAATAGATGGTTCATAAGGGCCTGGTATGTTGCAGGTGCATTACAGTCCCCCTGCTGCAACACAGTACTAACCATGTTTCCGTCGGGGGTGGTGACTGTGGTGCGTTCGACGTGCTCGGGCACTATTCTTATTTGCTCGTAGGCATCTTGTCCATCTATGATGGATCGGTACTTCCTCCTCGCCACTCGACGAAGGATTCCATCAATGTCCGGTAGCGGGGAGGATAGCTTGCATGTGTTAGCATTGCGTTCCCGCAAGTCAAATACCATGCGTAGTTTGTCTGTGCCCGGTTTTCTGATGAACAACATGGGCACAGTGTTACCGGTGCTCGTCATGCGCCACCGTCCAGATGCCAGGTATGCCTGCCTCTTCTCTCTCCACTGTGGACGCAGGGGCTCTGGGCAACGAGAAGGCCTCCATCGGTAAGTCTTCTCTGTATCGATCAGGGGGATCATATGATTGATTGCCCTTAGAGGGGGCAAACCGGTGGCGCTGGCCTTGGCGCAGAGTGGCCGGGCCAGTTCGCAAAGGAGTTGGCGTGCGTGAGTCAGATCCTCCTCGACGGCTCCTGCCACTCTCGACTCCAGGATGGAGACCTGCTCGCCCTTGACAGGTAGGGCATGATCGCTACCTACCATCACCCGAGACGGGTTCAAGCCAACCATGACTTGGTGCTGGAAGAGGAATGGCGTCCCCAGGATCAAATCATAATTCTGTAAGTTTATGATATCAAAGAACCTTTCCTCCTTGATGTGCTGATAGGCTAACTGCACCTTTACTCCAAAGTTCACCTTGGATCACGACCCTTGCACGGCCAGTTAGATGGTGAGTGGCTTCTCTAGCGGTATCTGCTTTACCTTTAGCTGATCTGCTAGTGTAGACGACATGAAGTCTGCCAGCGATCCCATGTCGATGAGGGCTCTGACTGGACAGCCATTCACATGCGCCACCACCACGACAGGCTTGGGGATGAGCCGTTTAAAATCTCGGGCTATCGCCGAGTTACGTTGTATGGCCGGGTATCTTCCTGGCACCACCTGCTGGCCGTTCAGTTCAATTAGCTGAAATCGGTGAGCCGTTCCTTCAAACTGCATGTCTGGGATTGCATAGAGCTGATGCACTACGTCTTCCAGTGCACACTCCATTGGGCTGAGATCACCGGAATCCAATGACCGGAAGTGGTGATTCTCCCACTCCAATTCCTTGCTTAGCATCAGCGTGTTCAGCCGCTTGTAGCCCTTCAGTAAGTGCTTGGCATACCAGTGAGCTACGTTTAATCTTTCGTTGCACAGAAACAGATCATCCGCTTTCAGTATGTAGTCCAACTTGTGGTCCACGATCTCGTAGACAATTCCATCATCGTAGATCAACCGGTCACAAGTGAACCGATCTTCCGCAGCCCGGGGTTCTCCAGGGAGTCGAGTCTCCCTGTTCAACATTTTGGTGACCCGATCAGCCAAGGCATCCCCCATTGGCCTATGACGCTGCATGCAGCGTCTCAGGGACTTAGGTATGTCATATCCCGCTGCCAGACGATTGGAATACCAGTCACTCACGAAAAACGCCGGGTTTCGTAGCAGGTATGAAGGGATCTCCACCTCATCCTCTAGGTAAGAAGCATGGTCCATTATGACGTGACGGGTGTCTGATATCCGATAGATCAGGAACCTCTCATCTGAGAAGGTCTCTTCATTCGTCAAATCATCCCCAGGATAAGGTGCGTCTCGTCTCAGTAGTTCCTCGGCACGACGCGCTAATGGATCACCTATAGGCTCATCGGCCACTCCCCATGTTCGGTATACCAGTTTCTTAGGTATTTCGTACTCCAGGAGTGCGACGTTCAGAGGGATCTCGGTGATCATTTCAGTGCTGTCCTCGAGGGCTTGACGCTCACTGTCAAGCCCCGTTTCGATGTGCATAGCGTAGTTGGGCACCCCTGGGGGTCTGTCCTTGTTTGATGAAGTTACGGTAGTCCGTTTGGGGCACTGACAGGACATGTGTCCCGCCTCTTTACAGATGAAGCATCGTCCTTCGGACACGAGACGTCGTGCTCTTCGCAACTCATCTTTTCGTCTTTAGGACACTCTGGTCGCCTATTCTGTACAGGTCGATGTCCTCAATCCCGGCGACTCGGGCCAGACGACTGCCGGTCCTTCTGCCCATGGTTCTCCTTAGGGTGTTCTCGAGGTGCGTCGCCTCTTTCGCCCTTCGGCTGCTTGTGACCTTTAGAATCCTTGCCCTGTTTTCTAGGTGGTCTAGACTCTTCTTCGCGGCCGCGGCTGCTGGTCATGGCTGATTCCGCCAGTTCGACGATTTCGGCGATGCGCTGAACCTCGCTCAAGGTGGAGATTTCGGGGTTTAGTTGCATTTTATATAGCTCATTCTGGATGGTTGTATTCAGACCAAACCAGAACTTGACGACCTTCTCCCGCTCAGGTACGTTCCCTATCATCATCCAGAGTTCGTTTAACTCGGACAGGTAATCTCGGACTCTCTTGTCGCCCTGGTAGCATCGATAGAGCTTCTTTCACTGCTTGGTGCGAAAGTTGAGCGGGAAACAGTAGTTGAACAATTCGGTGAAAAAGTCCTTCACCCTCCATTCACCCGGTCGATCTGATACTTGTCTGACATAGAAATCATGTGCTTTCCCCTTTAGATAATAAGACAGGACGAAGACTTGTCTTCCTTGAGGTACGTTTCCATCTTCTACATATGCGGTTCCCTCCGTTATGAAACGGTGGAATGCCCTAGGATCAACGGATCCATCATACTCCTTTGGGGGAATGGGTTTTAAGGTGCTTTTGCGTTTGGATTTACGTTTCTTGTTCTTACGACGCTTCCTAGACGCACGTCTTCCTTCATCGCTAGAGCTGGATGAACTGCTCTTACTCTCAGTCGACGACTCGCTTGAGGACGACGGAGAGGATTCGGAGGAACTGCTGGAAGAGTCGTCTGGAGAACGTGCTCGGGTAGGTTTGGAGTCCCTCCCCTTCTTATGGGTCATTTTCTCAAAAGCTCAACCCAGGTAGCTCTTAGGTGCTATCTGACCTGTAGTGTCCATAGTGGGAGGAGTCTCCCTCAGACCATGCTTCCTAGATGGCTGACTAACGGCTGTCTCGACCATTTTCCTCATGGGATGGTGAGTTTCGGCTTCCTCAGCGATTCGGACCCGAGTATGCTTTCTAGCGTCTGGTTTCGTAAGTCCATCTGCCTTATTCAACCGTTCCTCCAGCTGACGTATCCGGTTTTAAAACCGCTCAGTCATCCGCTGTTCTGTAGCCTTGATGGCTGCCTCAACGGGATCAGTGGGCTCGTCATCTGATTCAGCCGGTCTCACGGGTTCCTCATTGGCCCAGGTCCTTGACCTGGCCCAGGTAGCCAAGGCTTCTCGCTGGGCATCTGGGTCAATTTCAGACTCTTCAAGGTCAGCATCCCCCCAATTCCGGGGGTCCACACCTTTTCCCTTTGAAGGTCCTTCGTCGTGTGACGACGACGTTTGCTCGCTTACGCGAGCCCTTTCTTCAACGTGTCTCCTATCAGAGATGCGTTGCTTCTCTTCTTGGGTGAGGTGCTTCTCAGCCTCTCTCACCAGGTCAGGTTCTATCTGATCCTTTGTCTTAGGCTTGCTCTTAGCTGCTCTTCTAGACTTAATTCGGCATTCTTTAACCGTTTTCCATGGTGTGCCATTCTCTGACTCAGCCGATGATTCACTGGTGGTGACGAACGGGTTATGTACAGGTTCGTCATCCAAATTTTCTATTACTCCAGTCGACTGACGTTGACCGGTCATAGCGCTATCAACGCTAGCCGAACGCGCTCCAGCCTCTGGCTGGGGCGTGTCGGACCTTGTTCGTACCACGTCACTGTATGAGCGAGCGGGTCTGAGAACAGAGTCACCCGTACGCAAGAAGGATCTCTCGGTAGGGGATGGGGTTGGGGTTGCATCGTTAGTGCTATTTTCAGTTAAAGGGGACTCAACTAATGTCCCCGGGATTGCTTGTTCAACGCTCAGCATGGCAGAACGTTGGGATCGAAGGTTGTAATGCGAAGACATGGTATGTTTTTGGTTTGTCGTGGGTACTATTCGGTGGGCCTAACCGAAGTCGTTCCAGTGACGAGGGGTTTTTAACGAAGGTTTGTTATGAGAAAGTGGGTAGACTTTTGGATGTTAAAAAAGATGTGACAGTGACTATTTAGCTCGCGAAGCTCGAAGTCAATGGCACAAGAGAAGAATGCTCTCAGGAAATAACAGGATAAAAGTCTGATATTTGGGTCCAGAAAACACTACTGTACGACTATGAATTGACTCTGGTTTTATACTACTGAGGCTCGGGAGATAATGGTGAAGCAAGACAGTGGGGGTAGAAACGGGTAGTAAGTACGTTGGCCGAGCATATAGTAGAGTAGCTGTAGCTATAGGAATAAATGAGTCCAATACGCTTTAGACAAGGGTGAGAGGAAGTTAGTGACGGTGCGTCAACTGAGCGACCGTTACACCAACCCTATAGAATATTCCTAAGAATCACTCAAGAAATTGCTTGTAGCATATCAAGATCCACCATAGGGGCTATTTTAACTATGAGACAGTGTTACAGCAGAGGGTGATGAAAATACCAAAGAGGAATACCCAAAATTGATAGAGAATATGTCTAGAAGAGTGGCAGAAGTGATTAGGACAAAAGAAGGTCACACAAAGTACTAGAATTGTAGAGATTACATTACTCAAACTCAAAGTCAAAAAGTGTCCCAATGAGTCATCAACTTAAAATAATCATACCTTCACACAATATTATTACTTTCCCATGGTATAGGGAACCAAAATAGAGCTGAAAAGCAGACCTCTCTGACACCTCCCTATAGCTTAGTCATATTCCCACATTCTGATACATGATATAGCAATTACATGAAAAGCTATAAACATTGGGATACTTTTGTGAGTCACTGTATATATCTGAAATGCTGTCTAGTTCTGTGTGGGTCTGTCTAGGGTGCAGGGATTTACTAATGCATATTAATTAGTTCTTAAGCTTCAGTTCTTACAATGGTCAAGTTCACATGTATAGGCCAAGCACTTTTGAATATTCATGGACTCTCACTCAAAACTATTCTAACCTTTGTCACCTTGGCCTCTGCTGTCAAGGAAGACATGATATTATTGGCTGAACCTACAACATATATCTGAAAGTTGAAAAACCCAAAATGGACCTTTGAGTATCCTTTGAGGCTCCCACCTCAAGTTGTATTTGGTTAGTGTGTGCTTATAGTTTGTTTTCATTGCTTATAGTTCATAATACACTGTTTTAGTTGTTATTACACCCAAAATAATTTTATTGATGTGTTGGTAACAAAAATTGAAAAGATCATCAAGCAGTACATAGTGATAGTGAAGATTATCTACATATTACCAAAGCAAATGTTATCTATTTGTTGTTGTCATTCAAATCAGTGAGATCAAGACACATGTGCTCACAACCCCATGTCACAATGAGTTCCTGAAGCCTTTCATGCCTTACTTTCAGAGCAGAATCTGCTCGAATACTGTCAATCAGCACTAGGATCACCTTGTATGTATCATAGAACTGTTCTGCCGAAGCATTGATGGACTCAAACCTGCCTATCCAATAAGCTTTCAGTGCATTCTGCAATGCAGCCTCAGTGAGGGCAATTGTGCTGTTAAGTCAGAGCAGATCAATATACTCATAAAGTCTTTTCTGCCAGATGATGTCTACAATGACATCGACAAAATATTCAGCCTCCAGAAGCAGGTACCATTCAATGCTGTCCTCACCCTAGTAAGTTTGTGAATCAAAAATCAGTACACAAACATTAGAAAAGACATACCAGTTCCAACTTGTGCAAGAAGTTCAGATTCTTCAATAGCTCTAGGACTAGCACTGCCTTATGGGTGACCTCCTTGTCAGGTTCTGAGGATATAGGCAGTCGTAGATTGAGTGCCGTTTGAACAATGTTGGTGGCGTAGTCTCTAAATACCCACCATACATTCAACATATACGTCATGAGCTCTTCATAAACAGACTTTTTTTCAAATTGTTTTATATCAAACTTCAGAAAAAAAGTGTTAGTGACATCATGAATGAATTCAACAAAAACTTACCTTGACCAATGATAGAAATGCATGCCTTCTTGAGGGCTTTGTCTAAGACAGCCCCTCATTTTTTTGTGTTGGTGACACAGCATCCCTCCCTTGCATCATCATGCAATGTATTCACAGAGTGTTTGATGGAATCGATGGTGGGTTTATTGAGTTCTACAGTGAAAACCGAATTGGGAACCTCATTATTAGACACAATTGGCACTTGTGTGGTGGTTTTGAGTGGTGGGGGTGGTGCTGGTTGAGGCACAGGTGCGGATGCAGGTGCTGGCACCAATGCTGGCATTGGAGGTTGACTGAATGTGTTCTGAGCTAGCTAACAGTTTGTGATGTATGTAGTTTCTATAGTAATGTTATATATTATCATATATTAGAAAAGGAAAGAAACAACTTACATGAATGACCCTTTAAGTCAACTCCTTGCATTCAGATTCACTTTTGTAAGAAATTGTGACACTGGTGACCTGAGGACACAGATCGAGCATCATCGCCTTTGTGTGGTTGGTCTTAAGGTGGCAGCTGGAATCTCTGCTGTTCAGACCCTCCCTGCTTGAACCCCTCCTCCTGGAAGTGTTCCCCCTCCTGCTCAAACCCTCCCTGCTCAAACCTCTCATGCCGGAAGTTGTCCTGCAGATGGTAGTCATCCTATTGATGATAGTGGTTCTGCAGCTGATAGTTGTCCTGTGGATGGTAGTGGTCTTGAGACAGGTGATATTGGTCTTGGGGCAGCTCATAGCTGCCCCCCATTTGGTAATCCTGTGGGTCAAATGAGGGTGGGAAATGGTGTTGGGGCTAGAACTGAGGATCTGATTGGAAGGGAGGGAGTTGATTTGGATCCATGCTGGGGGGGCAATATACAGATTTGGGTGTTTGTGGGCAATCTTGAGGCAAACTGAGTTGGCTTGTGATGTCATGCCCTGAGGCATTGAGCGACAAGTTCTTTTTTGGTCATGGCAGTGTCTAAATTATGTCAGAAATGTTCAAGTGTTCAATAGAGGGGACTCATCTTTTGTTTGGCGGATGTCCTTCAAGATTGAGAGTCTGTTCATCAAGGGGCCATGGGATCTTACTGATTTCCAACCATTTACTTACCCAATGTAGCATATATTCAAACATAAAGAACTGTATATGTTGAGTATAAATTGGAAAGATCATACATAATCTATAGTGCATTTGACATAAGCAGAAATATGGATAAGTCGTGGTGATGGGCCGAGGTAAAGATATAAAATGCTGCACAATGATTAGATTGGAAGGCATCGGGATTGGATGGGAGACAATATAGGCAATACAGAATGAAATTGGGGCAATAGGAGGGGATAGGAATTGAATTGTTCAGTGTTAGATTGACTAAACATGTGTTGTTAATAGAATGAAGAAGAATAGGGAACTAGCAGTAATGTACCCTCCTATTCATTTGCTTCATAAATGAGGTCATCTGACCCTCCATTACTGTAGGACTCAACAAAACACAATTAAATTCAAAGGTTAATGACTATGTTTTTTGTGAGTGAGAGTTTTGTTAGATTTTTTCCTATAATTTGGTAGCATTTATTAAAATGTTTATTTTTGGACTTTTGATATTGTTGAGCTTTACATTGTGTGATACTTGCAAGGCCATCGCTCTGCATCAGATCTTAATCTCTTAATTCTATGACTTACTTATATAGCTATCTTACACATTGCTGATAATCTTTGAATCATGAGTAGAAAGTTGAGGATCCTTTTTTGATTCAGGAAATTCTTTAATCAAGAGAAGCTGGTATCTTGGAGCAGCCTAGGAATCTATAAAACATCAATATAAAGTAATTTGATCACTGCTACCAATAATTTCAGCCTTAGAGAAGTTTATCATAATTATTGGAGGAGTACCTATGAGATTTGTAAGTTCCTGTTCAATTAAACTTACTTACATATATCATTTGCTTTAGATTGACAATTAAAATATCAGTAGCAATTTGCCTTTCCAGTTGGCACTCCCATGAAATTGCCATTATTGACCAAAGTACTACAACAAAAAAACCAGAGAAAAGATTTCTTAGCTTAATCAATCAATGGTTTCCATAGCTTAAGACTGATTAAAGTTATTCAGATGGACATCACCATCGATCATAACAGATTAGTCAAAATTAAGGTCTTTAATACTTCTAAGTTTGATAAGTCTTATGAGACACTGAGTAACCATCAAGTCACACTAATCTTCCTAGTGCTCTCCAAACAGGTTTTCATTTAGGACAGCAGTATCTATAATGGGACTAACATTATATGTTAGTTGTAATATGACATCTTATACTATCACATGTTTACCTATTGATTAAGGCTCTGCCTTGCACTAGATTTTACACTAAGTCTTCATACTAGTTCTTATTCCTCCATCTTAGTCAATATCCACCTTAGGCCTAGGAAGGAATTCACTAGGTTGAAGCTCCGCTCCTCCACTCCTCTGCTCCTCTGATCCTAAACTCCTCTGGATCTACTCTGCTTTAGACTTTGTCTCTGCAGCCTTTCCTCTGTTGCTTCTACTCAGGATTTGTCCTGAGTAGCCTATATATATCCTTACTAAGTGGACAAAACTACATTGTAATTTCTGGAAGTTTCTCCAGAACTTTCCCAGACCGTCCTCCAGAACTTTTCCATACTCCTCCAGAAGTCCTTTGGACTTCATTGGACTTCCTCTGGACTTTATCTGAAATTTAGGGTATATACTTGGGTAAGGGGTGCAGTGTATGAGCTGAAGCCAAGCCCCTCAGAATCAGTCCTATCCTTTGTGCATAGTCTTAACAGACTGCCTCTGTAAATTGGGTAACATCTCAATTAAGTAATTTTTGTGATAGGCTAGGATTGTAGTACTATAGTTATGCATGTTTTTACTGTAGTGAGTCCTCAGTAGAATCACAGATATAACATGTATGCTACCATGCATGGCATGCAGTGCATGTAGTGCATATGTAAAGCAGCTTCATCCCTTAATGCTCAATTTTCAATCCTATTAAGTAGGCTAGCCAAGATAATAATGAACTACACAAATATTACTGAAGACAATGGAGCACTCATAGCATTGGACCAAGAAAAGCCTATGATAAAATAAAATAAATGAATACCTGCTAGAGACCCTAGAAGTCTTTGAACTTATTTAGATGATATGCTTGTGCCTCATATTGGCTATAATATGATTTGAGGCTCCTAACTTAAGTTAGATTTAGTTAGTGTATACTTTTAGTTAATAATATGATATTTTAGTTATTATTGCACCAAAAATAGGTTTATTCATGATGTTGGTCAAAAATCACAAAAATAATCTAGTAATACATAGTGATAGTGAGATTATCTACAGATTTTTAAAGTAATATAGAAGTAATATCCTCATTATTGTTGTCATACAGACTAATCTACTTATAACTTCATGCTATATGACAAACCCGAAGACACAACCGCATACTAGTACATATTATCCCAAGTTTAGTGAAGTAAAATAAGTGCCTACAATAGGTGAAAATCAAATTAAAATGCACTAATTCAAACTTAGACAAAAAAATTGAGATTTTTCAGTAGGATGGGAACTCCTGCAATTTTGTATACTACCCCCTCTCCATATTCTTTAGTGATGAGTAGCTATAGGTCAAGAGCTATCTGAACTATAATTTCAGCATAATCTCTGAATATCTACTACATGTTCAACATGCAGATTACTAGTTTTTGTAAAGAGCTTTCGTTTTTTCAAATAATTTATATTGAACCTCAAAAAGTGTCAGTAGGCAGCATAATGTATTAAGAACTCACCTTAACTGATGGTAGAAATTCAGGCCTTCTTGATAATAGCCTCTCATTTTTGAGGTAGTGAAATACTACTTCTTTCCTATATCATACAATGCAGCTTCTCTTTGATAGCATGTTTAATAATATTAATGGTAGGTGAGTTTGTTAAGCTTCATGATAAATGATATATCAGGAGCTTAATTATCTGACACTAACATGAGACTTGGAATAGTTTCTTGCAAAGCTTAAGATAAAGTCTGAGCATCATTTTGAGACAAAGAAATAGGAGTGGCTTCACTTAACCTAGGAGTATGAAGTGTCCTTAATTATTGGCACCAACAGAAGAATAAAGATGCTGAGATCTGCATTCATGAAGTAGATATATAAGTATATAAAGTATATTTGAAAAGATCATGCATCAGTTTTACATAAGCAGCATAACCTGGAGTACCCTTACAATTTCTATCACCAACTACTTCATTACCATCTGGATTCTCAAACACCTGATCAATAAAGTCTTTATCCTTATTATAAATCCACTTGAGAGAGCTCTTATAAGTTCTATTTTGCTTATAATAATATATTTCAAACTGAATTATTATATTATGCAGAATGATATAATACTTGATCTACCACACAGCAAAATTAAGGTTTTTTTCTAGACAGAATATGGAAGTAGATTTCTTAAAGGAACTGAAAATGTCCGTTTAAGATGGCAAATATGTATTTAATATGAACATAAATTTAAATAATTTAAATTTATTAAAAAATACCAATCTTAGAGAGATGGTAATTGAATATTTTCTGATTCTTTGTTAACTGTCTGTTGTAAGGCTTCTTAAATGGAGTAATACACCATGACTCCAATGTATATACACTGTCTGCCCAAACTCAATGATCATTAGGGAAAAAGTGAGTATATTCTTCATAGAGGCAAGTAAATCAAAAGCAAATACATAATAGACACTCTCAGGAATAGTCAACAATCAAGAAGTTATAGGGCAAGATGATAGCCTAAAATTAAAAAATTAAATTTATATACATAAAAATAAAAGGAAAAAGTTACTTGACAGCATAAGGAATACCTGGATTTCCTATCATAAAATGTCTCCTTATAATAACCAGATTTTATGAAAAGATTTATAATTAAATCATTAATAGCTAGAAAGCCATCTTTTCAAGTACATAACTAGGCAAATTTACAAGCCAGGTTAAGGTTTTCAGAGTCAGCTGCTAGAAAGCAAATCAATTAGTCATAAGCATTAAGTACTACGATCATCATATAATAAGTGTAATTAACTACCGAGCTAACACTCATACCTGTCCATTGAGCAACAACCTCAAGAGTAATTACATTGCTATGGTGGCCTGCATAATTCAGGAAAATAGTGAGCTAGATAGGAATAGGAAGCTAAGGATTGTTGGACTCCAGATATACAAGCCAAATTGGTATAGGTGGTTTTCTGGCTAGCACAGAAGGACTGGTTAATTTGCTTTTAAGATACTAACTATTACGACTAGGATTAGTCGAGGTGTCCTAGTCCAATGGGACAATCTAACTAGCTGAAGGCTGGAGGGACAAATGAGGTTCTTCTCTCAGAATGAGAGTTCAGTTTCAAGAGTTCTGGCTAAGCAAGCGGCGGCGACTTCCTTAGAGTAGTATTTCTGAGATAGTAAGGTTAGAGGCCTTACTAAAGGAATGTTCCAGGTAAACCTAGTAGATTCAAGTGCTGTATACAAGTGGTAATGTTACAGTATATAAGCGATCAAGAAAGAGTATTCAGACGAAGTTGGAAATGGGTTATCAAGATAGAAGAAAGAAGGCAGTGTAAAAGATAGAGATAGAAGGCATGATGTGGACAGCCCACATTAATAAGAGATAGCAAGAATAGAACAGTGCAGACAGCCTGCTTAGATATTGATAAAACAAAAAGATAGGAGGAAACAGAGGCTGTTGTAACACCAACCTGGCAATGTATTGATATTGATGTTAGGTACTTTATATCATTGTATTAGTCAATAACATTCAGCTCTGGTCACTGAAGAAATGTTGCTGAAAGGCATCTCTGCAAGGTGAGTAAGTACTATCTTCTTTTCTCTCCAATCCAGTTTAGATTCATTGGAGAAAAAGCCACTGCTTTGGGCTAGGAGAACTATGGAGGGAAAGGTCTGCAATGCCTATGAATTTAGTTATGACAAAGCTAAAAAGTTGTGAGTGACTCAGAGGGCAGAAAAGAGAAATTGAATTTTTTTTTACTAAAGATATAAGGGATTGTATGAATTTAGTGCCCCTACTCTCAGGGAAAAATCCTAAGGGAAATTAAATGCAGATGAGAGGCTAAGAGAAGAAGGGAAGAGTGCATTAAAACACTATTGCAATGGCTGCAGCACTCAAAGAGCATGCTAATTAACATGGGCTGGCTACCTCACCTACATGTTTGATGTCTCGCTGAATAAAAGGTCAAAGCAAATGAAATTTTGAGAAAAAGATGCAGAATACTCAAAGAACTGGATATGCAGTTGATGATAGTTGGCATGCAATATCTAAGTCAAGTTCATAGTGTCTAGGGTCAATAATATGATCATGATAAACATGCAGTTAATGATGTCAAACACTAAGTGTTTGATAATAATAAATGTTATATATTCATCTGTATTTGTCTTAGCCTAATTACACTTATCAGTTTACCTTTACAGTTCCCTAATTATAGGGACTTGGTTTTTGTTTTGTTAGTTATAACACAAAGTGTATTGGAGGTTGTACTATCTGTTACAGATATGTTCTGATTCTGTGTTCTACTTTATGTAAGGTATGACTTTGCCCTATATATCACATGCTTCAAACATCAGGGCACTTAAAGATAGGAGTGTAGGTTTCAATCTGAAGACCATGTACCCCTAGAAAATGATAGTACCTCTAGGCCTAAGCATAATGTATCTACCATAGGAGTGATGAATAAGTATGGAATTGTCAAATTGTCAATAGTACAATGGTTATCAGGCTTATTGTGATCTTATATTGTGAGCTGGTTATTATCTAAATAAGACAGAGTAAGATATAAGTGAAATCTATGTTTTTTCTGGCCCAGATGGTGACAATATACCTATCCCATTGTGATATCCTTGTACCCTTATAATATCCTTGAGTTACCCCTACTATTGGTCTAAGGGTAAGACTCTCTGGAGATAGGGGTGTAAGTTGAGCTCAGGATACCCATAGATTTATCCCTATCCATATCTAACTATTATGGCCTTTCTAAAAGGAGTTGATTAGGGGTGTCAGGTACTACATATGTGTGGGTCCATGTCTTGATACTATTGATATTGATCTCTAGCATTTCAATGCATCTGCCCATGTCTTGTGCTTTTCCATTTGCAGTCTGCAGTCTCATTTAGATCTACTGGTTGTAAGGTACCTATGTGTTCCTCCATGCCTCTTCATATATTACAACAATTTTAGAGCCTTTATCTAGTAGCCCAAGTTCTAAGTAAATGTCATTCAGAGTGACCTTGAGTTGGTGCAGTGAGTGCATGAATGACACCTCCTCATCAGATTGAGGCGATTGGGATCAAGAAAGACAAAGATTGGGCTCCATAGGAGTGGTGACAGGCTTGCAATCAGCCATGCCAAAGTGTTTGAGGATGTCTAGTGAGTACTGATGCTGGGAGAGTGATATGGCATGACTAGGAGGGTCTCTGTCTATCTTGATACCAAGAAGTTGAGTGGTGGAACTAAGGTCGCAAAGTTTGAAGTGCTGAGAGAGCTGAGAGATGATTTGGTCGATGGCAGTGAGGGATTTGGATGCAAAGGTCATGTCGTCCACAAAGACAGGCAGAATGATGCGATCTTTGCCTCGAGAATAGACATAGATTGGTGTGTCCAAGTACATCTGCTTGAATCCAAGAGACTCGAGCACAACTCTTATCTTCTTGTTCCAGCGATTGCCCCCTTGCTTGGTGCCATAGATGGACTTGTCCAGAAGACAGACAAGTCTCTTAGGGTCGCCCTCAGCAAAGCCTTCGGGTTGCTCCATGTAGACCTCGCAGTCCATCTCTCTATTGAGATAAGCATGAGAGATGTCGACAGAGCGAAGATGGAGGTCATGAATGGCAGCTAAAGTAAGGACAATATGGATGGTGGGCATACATACGGAGCAAATATCTCGAGGTAATCAAAGCCAGGGCGCTGATTATAGCCCTTGGCCACAAGGTGTCCCTTGTGGCGCTCTATGGAGCGATCAGCGTTGCGCTTGACTTTAAACACCCACCTTGAGCCTATGACCTTGCAATCTTTTGGCCTTTCAACTAATCTCCAAGTCCCATTGCTCTGGTGAGCAGCCAACTCCTCAAGCACAGCTTGGTGCCATTGCTTTGCATCAGAATAATGCAGGGCCTCTGCAAATGACATTGGCTCAGCTGGGGCAGCCACAGAGTAGCACACCTCAAAGCCTATATCACCATCCTCCACATCATCATCTACCTCATCATCTAACTGCACATTAGAGAGCTTCCACCACTCGTGAGGAGGGCGACGTGCTCGTGTTAGCAGTCTGGCACCAATGCCAACTGGAGAGGCAGGCGCAGGAGGAGCTGGGGCTGGGATTGCTGGCACAACTGGTGCGTGTGCAAGAGGCTGAGGAGGCACTAGATCAGGCCCTAAGACGCCATGTCTATCGCCAGGTTGGACATCTGGGACAGCTGGGTTGACTGCATGCTTAAGAGGCAATACAGAGGGTGCTGGAGCGATGGCAGGTGGAACTGGTGGACCTGGTGGATGCCTCACCCCCCCATAAATCAGTGTCTCATCAGAGTCAGCATCATCATCATCATCAGAGTCTGGAATCACCCTAGACTCGACAGTAGGCAAAGAAGGGGAGGGCAGAAGCACACTAGCAGGCCTTTTAGAAAGAAGCAGATGCCTCTCATCGAAATCAGCGTGTTCTGAAATAACAGTGTGCTTGGAGGTGGTTGTAGAACTTCCAGCCCTTATAGCCATATGGACAATCAATGAATATGCACTTTCCATATGGGACTCGAGCGCAGAGCGCTTGTTCTTCTGCACATGCACATAGGCAGTGCACCTCCACACTCTCAGGTGGGAGATGTCAGGTTTCCGCCCATGCCACAGTTTGTAGGGCGTGGCATCATCCACTGCAGCAGTGGGGCACCTGTTCCATACATGAACCAAAGCTGCAAGAGACTCACCCCAGAAGGCCTTTGCAAGGCCAGACTCATCCAACATGGTGGTGATGCACTCAGCTAGAAGCCTGTTGGCTCGCTCAGCGATACCATTCTGCTGAGGACGAGCCCTGACTATGTGCTGGCGCACAATGCCACACTGGGTAGTGAAGTCAATGAAGGCATTGGACAGAAGGGGGCATCCATCTTATCAGCAAGGCAAGGCTCGCAGATGGGGTCTGGTGACGCCCTTGAGTCCAGCCTAAGTCCAGTGATCAGATTATGGTCAACAAGCGTCCTGACACCAGCTATCTGGCGCACTGCATGGCAAAGCACTTGTGCACACAATGGCCTGCCTTCTCACAGAAGTCGCAGACAGCATTAGCACTCCACTTACAGCTACTTTGCGGCACCCCAGCGGCAGAGGCAAGGGCAGAATCACTGGAGGACGCTCCAAGGGCATCAGCATGTCGACAGCGCTGGGTTTCCTCAGCAAGGAAGGTGGCCTTGAGCTCCTTCTTGTCCAAGGACTTGAGGAGGATCAGGCTAGATGCAAATTGGGCATAGTCTTATGTGTGATGAATAGACCTCGATATGAGGCAAAAGTGTAGAAAGGGGCGCACTATGGGCCCAAAATTGACTGATCTCCCACTGATCTCCTTATCACTGATAATCCAGATGCTCTACAACAACTCTAACATGCTCCAGAGGATTTTCAAGGTCGTAGAAGACGATGGTGAAGATGGATAAGGCGGCGAGTCACAGGGGAGCGAGATATGGATGCAAAAAGTCGAAGTTGATAGGAGATATGTGTGGATATGAGTCAGGTCTCAAGAAGGGAGATTAACTCGACCTCCTGTGAGCTGATTAGGGCAGGGAAGACGCAGATGGGGGTTTTTGATGTCAGGGAATTGAATGGTAAAGGAATGAAGTCAATATCTTCAGTAGATCTTGAGCTATAGCGATTTTGAAGCGGTTACAGCGCAGGGCTCATAACCTGTTAAGATGGGAGTAAAGTGGGCCGCTTCTAGAGGCTGCTGAGAGACCAGAAGAGATCAGACTAGAGTCCAGAGTAAGTTGCCAATCTATTGAATGGTATAGTGAAGTTGTACAGTACCTAGAGTCCAGAGTAAGTTGCCAAAGAGGCAGGGAGCACTGGACTCTGGGATATGGGGGACATATGGTAAACAAATGTAAACAGACAAGCCACAATCAAAGGGTAAGTAATAACTCGACCTAGGGATGTCCTAAGGAGATTAGGAAGTCATGTAAATAGGTAGCAAAGTGCAAGGAATGATACTGTAAGTATAATGGTACAATTAGACACATAAAAGACATAGAAATATATACTGTAGAGGTGAATAATCATATAACTAACACCTTTTTGCCCTCAATAAGACAATCAGTCTCCCATCCCTTCATACTCTCCAGACTCGTTCCATCTTCACCTTGATCACTCTGACAATTGGTCAGAATTTTGACAATAATATCTGTTCAATTATTATTAACACCTGCATCGGTGTAACATCATCCTGTGGTGTCAATCTCATGGTTGATGAAATGGCAATCCATTACTTCAAGTACAACAAAATTTCCAGTCTGTGCTGGAAGCATGCCAGTCTTATTGATCCTATGCTCTGTACCTATGCTCCACTCAATATCAATCTTACTTGATAATGTCTTCAGTGCATCAATCAATGCAACTATTATGAAATCTACTCGAATGACAGCCAAAGTACACTACACAAAGTAAGCACCCAGCCAAATATAATGTTGTGTTGCACAGCCTAGTCTGCAATACTTGTGAGACAAGTGCATTCGACATGAGGGGTTAGCTGTTTGGAAGTGTAATAATCAGTTGTACAAAAAGGAAGATAGTCTGAAGACAAAAACATCAGATCAGATACTTTTAGGTCAGGTCAGGTGTTAGGGTGGTTTGTCATTATTGTCAGGTGTCTCTACTACAAGAGTCAGGCCACTAATTTTGGGTCTTGTAGCTTTTGCAATAGCGTTCACAACAGTAATGGGCTGGACAACCTTGACATGGTCCTCCTTCTTCTTCTTTGGATGTCTTATGAATGGTGATATGGTGATGGATTGCGGAAGCTGAACAAATTCAAGGGCCAGGATGTCAATCTTTGTCCATGAGGTGGGTGCACACCCAAATCTGAGCAATATAAACCAGAGTATGTGGAGAGTCTCGCGCATTTTCTGCTGGATGGCCTCAGACACAACAAAACCATCTTCATCAACAAGATATGATATGGAGCCAGCACCATCAGGGCACTTGACTTCGAGGACACCATGACTAAGATATTCCTTCGTCCAGTCACTCTTGAACCAGTAGTACACACCATCATAGTTGTCTTCGCAATATACTGGGATCTGTCTGTTGGCCTCATGTGCCACCTTTAATATTTCAGTAAATGGGTCTGTGGGAGTGCCGATACTGAGAGAACCAATGTGTTCCAGGAGTTGCTCATATCTAGAACTAGAAAAAAGCATAATGATAACCTTCTGCTCGAGGGCACGATTCTTCTTCATTAGCATAGACACCTCATTTTTGCTGGAGTTGGCATGCATATATGCACTGCCTCACTGGCTATATGCATGCGACTAGAAGCCAGGAGGATGACATGATAATGAAGATGAGCTGTCTGCAAATGATTTTCCACTGTGAGATGTAGTATCCTATAGTACTACTAGTTAGAGGATACCATTAAATCTGTAAATCAACAGAAACACAGCACACTTGGATAATAGCCATCAAATCCATGAGACACAGATCTCTACAAGAGAAATGTTCCCTTGAGTCATCTTCATGTAACCTGAGGTGCATTGACTCTGGAGATGGGAGAATCGACTCAGTGAAGGCATAGAGCCTTTGCCACTAGTGGTGGTGGTGTAAATTGTGGAACTGACCATGTGGATTGTGCTGGTGGTGGTTCAAATCATATGGGTGAATTGGGAGATGAGTTTGGTATGGGTTGTCAGTTGTGTGGTGTGCTCATTGTCGTGCACAGCAAAAAGTCTGTTTACCTTTATTTGTAAGTGCCCGATAATTCTTCTAAGTCCAAAGTTAGTGAACGCAATTCACTGGCAACTTGTCTGGCCATGGATATCCCTCTTCTAGTGCTAGAATTTTTCAACTTGCTGTCAGATTCTGATGATATTGATAGCCCACATCTAAATCACTCAGATTTAGAACTCCTTGATGGAGCCTATTGGCTTACAAATCCTGTCTGACTTGACCCTCTCAAGTACCACATTTCTGGCCATCCAAGCCCACAGCAGATTGAAGACATCTCTGACTGGGTAGCGGACCTGTGAGTACATCTCTGCTAGTAGTTGGTTTATTCACTCTTGGGCTATATACTATATAAGCTTCGCAACACCAAGGTGTAAACAGAAAACCATCCCAGTTCCTACTTTGAAGGCCCCCCCAGCACTGGCAGCATCACGGAACCCAAATCGGACAACCCACCAGTCACCTGTGTCCCTCCTAGACCCAAATCAGATGGCAGTGTCACAGAACCTGAATCAGATGACTTTGCTACATCTACAGACCCTGGGCCTAATACCATGTCATCTGTCTCTGAGTCAACAACTTGTCTGGACATCACTATATGTTTGCGACTCCAAGTCCACCACCTCCAGGCTCGATCTACTGGAATTATTTCATGAAGGAGGAAGATGCAACATGGTATGACCATTCTGGCACAGATAAAGGTTTTCAAGCTGTACGAAAGATGAAACAAGAGCTACAGGCACTGTTGGCATAGCATAGTCACTTTGTTTTTTTCTAATGGAATCATACTACTTTGTTGCTGAATGAACTTTGATTGATGCATGCAAAAAACTTGATGTGATGCTAACTAACTGGTAGGTTGATTGTCCTCATCATCCTCATCCCAAAGGATGCCTCCTAGGTTTGCAAGATCCATCCCAGGCTTCTCGAACATATAAAAATTCTCCTCTCCTGCCAGCACATGTGGAATCATTGACACAACAGACAAGAAAGTTGTCACCTGAACTACTCTTTGTTAGTTATATGATCATTCACCTCTACAGTATGCATTTCTATGTCTTTTATGTGTCTAACCTTGCCATTTCACTTACGGTATCATTCCATACACTTTGCTACCTATTTACATGACTTCCTAATCTCCCTAGGACGTCCCTAGGTCGAGTTATTACTTACCCTTTGATTGTGGCTTGTCTGTTTACATTTGTTTACCATACGTCGCCCATATCCCAGAGTCCAGTGCTTACTGCCTCTTTGGCCAACTTACTCTGGACTCTAGGTACAGTACAACTTCACTATACCATTCAATAGATTGGCAACTTACTCTGGACTCTAGTCTGATCTCTTCTGGTCTCTCAGTAGCCTCTAGAAGCGGCCCACTTCACTCCCATCTTAACACTCTTAGCCCTGCTTCCCCTTGATGCCTGCAGGTGTAGAATGTGTCATTTGACTTTTGCAAGAGGGTCTGGTCAGGGGAGTACACAGAAACAAGAGCAAGAGGTTCGAGTGTTTGTTCCACAGCAGCCTCCTGTATCTGCGTCCAATATCCATTTGCAGCCAGCAATGTCACCTGTCTCTGTTGAGATGGGAATAAAGTGGGCCAGTTCTAGAGGCTACTGAGAGAGACTAGAAGAGATCAGACTAGAGTCCAGAGTAAGTTGCCAATCTATTAAATAGTGTAGTGAAGTTGTACAGTACCTAGAGTTCAGAGTAAGTTGCCAAAGAGTTGCCAATCCTGACCTGTATGGCACTTTGTCTATCTACCAATGAGAGAACCTGTTGGGAACAATTCATCATGAGTGAGATTTTTGATGTGACACTTGTGCAGCAGCTCTTTTAATTTAATGACAGCTTGGTGTACCTTAGTATGCATGCACGGAGCAGGTGCATCTTCATCCTGCTGATGTATCCACATCTGCCAAGCAACTGCAAGTGCAACTGGATAAACTCATATAAAATTATGCCATTGATCTGCTTTTAAATGCTCTCCTCCACTAGCAATCTTGTCATCATGATTTAGCATCATGATCAGCCATAGGTTTAAGACTCTTACCTCTATTTGAAACTGTCCAGAATGACTCACCCATCATAGTGATTCCAGAAACTCAGTAAGTCTATCTATGGGCATGATTTCTCCTTGTTTTCTAGTCCCTATGAAATGGAACCTTCAATGAGGATGACTTTGTGAATCTGATCAGAAGTACCTGTAAAAAGTTCTAATGATGCTCACAACCAACTGGAAAGGTATATAATGTCTGATAGAATGCTCAGAGCTCCATTCCAGGTTGGAAACCTATCAAGGATTGAAGTACGGACACCCTTCTTCTCTGCAATATTCTTTCGAGTGTCAGCATCAGAATCTCTATATATATATATTTTCATTTGAGCTGCTTCTCTGAGATCTGGTATCAGAATTCTGCAATGATAGTAGTTCAGGTTCTTCATCTGAGTCTAGAGACTCAGATGTAGACATGTCATCCATATATATCATCTGGCTCCTCCCTCACTGAGTTGCTTTTCTTGATGTCCGAAATTGAGCCATGCATTGCAGCTCCATCTGCTCAAGGAGTGGGCACTGGATCATCCTGACAAGTTTCAACATAAACCCCACATGGATCCTCCCGTTTTCAAGCACCTTGTTGATACAATCCTTGGTCACCCAGTTTTCTACAACTACTCAAATAACCCGTGATTACCTGTCCCTGTGCAACTTGCGATATTCCTTAATAGTGCAGGTCATTATGGAAATGCAGAAGACATAGCAGATTGGGCAGGCATCTCAATAGGGACAGTTACAATTGTCACCGGCATGTAATGATCGCACTTCTTCAGCATCATGATGTCATGATTCATTTCAACTCACTTTATGAGGACGATTAGATTAAGAGGGAGAGGGCAAAGACATGGATTGAAGATCAAACATGTCTGGAGTGGAGGGACAGGTTTCTCTGTGTCAACAGCACACTGATTAAACTGTTTCAAAAGCCTGGATGGCACGGAGAGGGTTTCTATGACCGCAAATCAAATGACTCACATCTCCCAAAGGTCGTAATCATGCCGCACAACCTGTGCATTGTCGAATATGTCATTGGTGTTCCTGGTAGTGTGCATGACTCTAATTGCATTTTCAAAGGCCTAAATTGCGTGCCATCCTCAGACCTTTTTGGGTGGAAACAAGTGGATTTGGGCTGACATGGCCTATGGCTTCCATCTGTGGTGTGTTGTGCCCTTCAAGCAACCAGCAGCTGGTGGGTTGACCCATATCAGAAAATGTTCAACTATCATTTGTCAAAGGTAGGACAAACTATTCTTGCCACATCAACTAACTCCAACGTTTCCAGGTCTGTGTTCGCTCTGAACATGGCTATGGTTCACTGAAGGGATGCTTCCAGTTCCTTCGTGAACTGTAGATCCAAATCCAGACACAGTGAGACCTAGATGAAGCACATATATGGATGAGGTGCTGTATAATTCTCCATAACTTGATCATTGAAATTGAGGAAAAACTCACCACCAATGACTCATTTCAGCACTTTGCTCATGTAGTGAGACAGTGGGGTAGACATAAAGATGGTGGTAAGGAAGAAGGTGGCGAGAATGGCGAGGACAGTGAGGACGATGCTGGAGATGAGAGCTTCATTGGTTCAGAGAGGAAAATTTTGTGTAATAGCTGATGAGCCACTTATTGTGCAGATCTGAATGAGCAATGCAACAAAAGTGAAGCTCAATTCAAATACATATATACATGATTAGCTACAATGAAAAAAGCTGGCCCTAGAATGCAGTATGAATTTGTGAGAAATTGCACAGCAGGGATGAAAAATACTGAATGATGTAAGACTGTTATTTACCCTGATGAGACATCTCCCTCTCTAAAGCCAAGTGCTCTAACTTCACTCAGAGTTTGTAACCTGGGTGTACTTGGTAGCACTTCATTAACCAGCTGATGAAACTGATTGTGTCACCTTCCATAAGCTGAGCTAAGGGGGTCTAATTGATTCCACAAGAGTCTTTACTATGGAGTCCACCACTGTCAGGACTACCACCACCGCTGTGGTGAGTTGGGGTTCGGCAAAGGTGGAGGGGCAGTAGTCCACAGTCTTGTGGAACTGCAGATGACTCTTAATGCACAGGTCATTGTCTATGATGGTCTTCCAATCGGGCAATGACACAAAGATGCCAGCCTTGGAGTGCTCCCGTACTATGGCGGCACAGGATAGCAGCTGAGGAGAGAACAATGTAGCACTCCCCCCATAAAGCTTCAAATCTTTTGCCTGCACCAAATTGAGTTAGTTATCCAAAAATATGGTACAGATCTGGTGGAGCGAAACTCATCATCTGGCAATCTCATCTAATAATGTCAGTGTGCCTGGATCACTTTCCTTTAATTTCATACAATGCTTCATCAACAATTGTATAGTCTTGAGTGTAGCCTGGAGAGTGTTATTTGCAATTTCCGAAGGTGTCATAATGGTATATAGAATTTAGTGAGCAACAGGTGATGGTATACACAAAGAAAGATAACTTTGATTATTTTTCATAAGTCTTAGGATTTATACTCATACTTCGGTTATGGGCATTTCCAAGAATGCATGGCCATTGTCAAAGCAGTGCTATGGACCCGTTAATAACATAGTCACATAATATAACTTCTTCTGTGATTATTGTTGCAGTCAACATACAAGGAAGATTGAGTGAGGCTAAATTCTGAATCATTATAGTCATAAGCAATGTTCTATGGTGTAAATGTATTTTGTTTAAATCCCAGATATTAATGAGAATTCCATTTACTCACAAAAGAGAGTCTCAGGTTGTGGCATGGTAGTATATTTTGGATGACTGTAACCAAGTCAGAGTCTCAAGAGTATGTAATTTGAGAGGCAGTGACCTTCCTTCTTGCCTCAACACCATGAGGAGTTGTTCTGTAGAAATAGACTTTCTTTACATATATCAATAATCCTAAGAAATATATATTATTCCAAATCCAAATTGCATCAAGTCCTACTCCAAATTGGACAATTGGGTGAAAACACTGAGTCTAAGACCTTTGAGTTGACTGAGTTGGGCTAATATGTATGCAAGTTCCTTCTCACAATGTGTTACAGTTTCAACTGATGCTAGTTGATGTAACTGCAAGGATGATGGAGTAGATTGTGGAAGGAATAGTGGTGGAGGGATGGGGGTGGTGATAGCAGAGAAGATGGAGGTAAAATCTGCAGAAAGGATGACCTTAAGAAAGGTCATGGTTGGAGTGCAGGCGGCCATGGAATTGGTTTAACTTGTGGAGGGCAGGCTGTTACTACCAGCTTATGAGTTTCCTGCTAAGGATTTTGACAGAAGCTTTGACTGTATTGTTATCAGTGACCACGATTATACTGATTCATAAAGCTTGCTGTAGAATTGAAAGTCACTTCAATGACTCTAAGGTTATTGTTGGGCACTATAGTATTATTAGCATATTTTTGATCATTGAGAGAGAAAAAAGGTGCTATTGGGTATCTTCAATGATATCTATCATTGCAAATATTATGATGGCTAGTGCAGATGTAGGAGATAGCCCCACTGCCAGAAGTTCTATTCCAAAGTATTTAAACTTAGGCAACAATCATACCAGAGCCCACATGTAGCTGTATATAAATTATAAAGTCTAAACTGACACCAGGACCAACCACATACAACAGCCTAGAATTGTGACATTAATTGACTCAATTTAATTATGAGTGCATCAGTAATTATTACCATACCAAAACTGAGTAGAGTAAACATGCACCATTGACACTTATGTTATTGTACTGAAAGCCTTTGTGATCATGATCCACTCAATTGTTGGACATGCTAAAGATGTCAAACAATTTTTTTTAGATCTCAAAACTACACAGTCTACAAAGTGCTGCAATCTGTTGTAACAAAAAAGCTACCAAAGCTGATAAGTCTACTCGTCATTGTCATGCCTATATGCACACCCATAAATAACACACTGGTGTTCTTCCTGCTTAAGTAACACACTCAGTGCCTGAGCAGCACATTTTGAATTAATCCACATCTTGACTGGAGGATACAGAACATGTGTTGCTATACCAGACATCAGAACATGATCACAAGTATTGGCATATATGGAAGCTCATGTATCTTGAAGGCAACCTTAGCCCTGTCTATATGAGATGATAATTCCTGGGCATGGACCGAATGTGTACCTGAGTTAATAATACTATAAATACTACACCAATCCAGATATTATTCTGATCTTGTAGATCTTTAGTCATGTATTGAGGTTGAAGCATACAACAAGACGTGGTCAAAGATTGATTTAAGCTCCAATATCAGACTTCAAACCGGGACTGCTATACTGACATTATAATATCCTTCAATTTCTCAAATTGACCTGATTATTCACCTCTACAGTACACATTTCTGTATCTTTTATGTGTCTAACTGTGCTATTATACTTGTAGTATTATTTCTTGTACTTTGCTACCTACTTACATGACTTCCTGACCTCTCTAGCACATACCTAGGTTGAGTTATTACTTATCTTTTGATTGTAGCTTGTCTGTTTATATTTGTTTACCATACATCACCCATATCCCAGAGTCCAGTACTTCCTGCCTCTTTGGCAACTTACTCTGGACTCTAGTCTGATCTCTTCTGGCTCTTAGTAGTCTCTAGAAGCGGCCTACTTCACTCTCATCTTAACAAAAGGTAGCCATATAACTACATATATGTAGTTATAAAAGCCAAAACCAAGAGTCCAAAGTAAGTTGCCAATCTATTAAATGGTATAATGAAGTTGTACAGTACCTAGAGTCCAGAGTAAGTTGCCAAAGAGACAGGGAGTACTGGACTCTGAAATATGGGTGATGTATAATAAATACATGTAAATGCACAAGCTACAATTAAGAGGTAAGTAATAACTTGACCTAGGAATGTCCTAGAGAGGTCAGGAAGTTATGTAAGTAGGTAACAAAGTGCAAGGAATGATACTATAAGTGTAATAGCACAGGTAGACATATAAAAGACATCAAAATGTGTACTGTAGAGGTGAATGATCATATAACTAATAGTTATCTGTACCAATCCTAAGGCAGGTAGTCAGTCCTAAGTGCTAGTGCTAGTATTGCATACAAGCCTTTCTCCTCTAATTAATAACAGAACACTGATATTTTATGAAACACCATATCTATTATATCTTGTGATTTGGCTTCCTGTTGGAAGCTTGATAAGTCATCAAGATTCTATTGACTCAGAATGTGACATATTTAATAATGAATATGAACCAAAGTGTTTCCCTCAGATTGGCATATTCCTAACTGAAGGCAAGTGCCTGTTTCATAGTTATAATGGTTTGCAGATATTATTAAAGAAGCTCTTTGACAGGCCAGCTGTGCTCCAACTTAGCAAGATCTTCTATTCATAACATTGTCAATAAGTTAATTAACTATACAGAAGCCATGGGCTCCAATGAGTCAGGTAATCCAGCATGCAAATTCTATAATAACTCAAATATTTTAACTAAATTTATAGTTAGAAATTGCTTATATTCAAAATTGTTGCATAACAAATAAGTTGACTCCTCTGTGTTATCAGTATCTAAGTTGCTAATGTATTGAATAATATAGTGAAGTTATATAGTACCATAAGTTGCAAAAGAGGCAGGAAGCACTGGACTCTGGGATATAGATGACATATGGTAAACAAATGTAAACAGACAAGTCACAATCTAATAGTAAGCAATAACTCGACCTAGGAAGATCAAGAAGTCATATAGATAGGTAGCAAAGTGCAAGGAATAATACTATAAAGAAATGTGTACTATAGAGGTAAATAATTATATATAACTAATATATTGGTCTTGATGTGTAAATGATAAGCACACGCTAGCAACACTCAATGCTAAACTACTTATTTTCAATTTAATGCTTAAGGTAATTCAGGTCTTTTTCAGCTATACTAATAACTACATCATTAATTGCTCATTCCAAAACTACATTGGATGTCCTTTAATGTCCCCTATCAATGATCTAAGACACCATTGGAACACTCCAAAGATGCACTTTTGGAAGCACATAACTCTTGGCAAGACAACTGAATAGTACTCATCTGAATCAGAAGCTCACCTTTATTTCAACACCATATCTTTCTTGGGCTTCTACTTGGAAATTCCACTTAGTTTGTACTAGTATCATTCTTCACATGCACCTACACATACAGGCCCACCCTTCTAGCATATTGCCATCATTTGGATAGTGCCTTCTGAAGCATCTTACTTACCCTCTGCTGAACAAAAATCAAGCATACCTTATATCACACTGACTCTACTTTCAGTACCAGCTCTACTCCTGATAGAATTCTCTATGCTATTCCTACCTTCTTCCTATGATTACCTTAACAACCACAAGAAGCAATATTATGCTCTTCAATGTACCAAGAGATCAAGAATGGCATTCCACAGTCTCATAGTCCCAATACTTGTCTATATTTCTTTTGTGTTTTTTTTTTCTAATTTATGGTGGAATTATGTTTAAACGAAATGGGCGAAAGTGCCTCCATCACCACTCTGGATGCAGGAACCCTCACCACAGACAGAGAAGGAATGACCACCATAGGAGAGCTGGTGCCCATGCTACTCCTAAAAATCAATGTCTGTCCACAACTCACAGAGTATCAGCACAATCTCTTGCTTCACTTTTCACACGGAGTCATCACCCTCATGTGACCCAATGCCTCTAAGGAATTTTGCCTAAAGGAGGCGCTCAAAGAAGTAAGCATGGCTTTAAAGCCCTTGGTGAGGTTCCGCGTGACTTGTGGGGTAAGTTCTACATTTCTTTTTTCAATCTTGCTGCTCATGATATGACAGTCAGTACACAAGCTTGGCAAGGTCGGCGACAGTGAGTGGGTTGCCACAGAAAAGCCTGGTTTGCTGGCTTCACAGAATACAGATCGCAAGGCTCTGGAGAGGGCTATCCTGTTGGATGTACAGAAATGGATGATGGAGGATCCCAACATTACAAAACGGCGGAGTGCACTTGTCCTCACCACTAAGGTGGCGCAGCCAGTGTGGGAACACTTCACCACCATACATGACACATTAGTGCCCCTCGTCATCAAGGCAAGTACCATTTCCTTTCAACGTGGTCATGGAATGCTAAACCCTTCCCAGGTGTCTGGATATAGTGGGTCCAAGGAAAGGCCCATTATTGATACATGCTGTGAAGCAGTACCAGATCGGGGAGGCTTACATCAAGGCTGCGCAATATGTTATCTACAAAAAGGAAACCCTCTGCAGTTGCAACTGGGACAAGCTCAAGGATGCTCTTGCAAATAGGAAGGCCCGCAGCATTCAGACTACCGTGGAGGACATTGTAAAGGTTGCGAAAGGTCTGCTGGCAAAAGACCTACCTTCTTGAGTCTACTATTGTACTTAACGCTTGTGATTGTTAAGTTCGCTTTTGTCGGAGTAGGATATGGTCATGAAGTTCTAACAAGATTCTTCATGTGGTATGGCTCGAACAAAGGGAGGTTATGTTAGTTATATGATCATTCACCTCTACAGTACACATTTCTATGTCTTTTATATGTCTAATTGTACCATTATACTTACAGTATCATTCCTTGCACTTTGCTACCTATTTATATGACTTCCTAATCTCTCTAGGATGTCCCTAGGTCAAGTTATTACTTACCTTTGGATTGTGACTTGTCTATTTACATTTGTTTACCATATGTCACCCATATCCTAAAGTCTAGTGCTTCCTACCTCTTTGGCAACTTACTTTGGGCTCTAGGTACTGTATAACTTCACTATGTCATTCAATAGATAGGCAACTTACTCTGGACTCTAGTCTGATCTCTTCTGGTCTCTCAGCTGGTAGCCTCTAGAAGTGGCCTACTTCACTCTCATCTTAACAGGCTCTGAGGAGAGCTTGACTAAAAAGATGCAAACAAGGAGTTTGAGAGTATATAACAAAACATTTCATATATAACAAAATTTCTAACCAATGAGACATTTGTTCTTTATTTGACAAAAATCAAGGTCCCACACAAGATGAAAATGTCTTTAATGACCATCTGCTACAAGATAGTAGTATCATTCTAACTCCTCAACTACACCAACCTCCTACCCTTTTGTTTGACCACAATGAGTTGGAAAGCACAATGGTCCTGGACACCAAGGACCTATTTGGGCAGAACATATTATTTGGCACCTTGCTCACAGATGTTCTATACAGCCACTACGGTGTAGAGACTCATGCCTCTCATTGTGCAATATGGCAGTTTTCACTGGGGAGTACATGGCACGAACTTGTAGCATCACTCTGTGTGCTACCTGCAGCTATCTCTATATGAGGTGCAGCTTTCCCGCGCAACGCGCGCCATGCGCGCGTACCTTTCCCGCGCTTCACGATGTATATGCGCGCGCGCTTTCCCGCGCTTGAGCGCCCTATAGCGCCAGCCATCCGGAAGCATCCATCCACTGTCCACCAAGTTCCCTAGTGCGTATATTTCCATTTCTCACATTTGCTTATCGTTCCATCTTTATTTTTATCATGGACCCTTACTTACATATATCTTTACATACCTTACTCGGTAGCGCTTCGGCTCCGCATGACAGCGCTTAGGCGCCATACTTAAGCGCCAGCAGTACATACTATGACTTACGGACCCACCAGGACAAACTGACTCTCCCACCAGAACAACAGAGGACTTACTGGTTACTACCCACTATTTACCTAGCAGAACATAGTAGAAATCTATTTGTTTACACCTCGCATCTCTCTTCTCTTGTCTTACATCATACCATCACTTAAGCAAACTCACTCTTACTCTCTCTCGTATCTGTACACACGCGCACGCCTTCCCACGCTCCGCGCCATACAAGCGCGCATTCCCGCGCCTTGCGCGCACCTGCGCTTTCTCGCGCTTCGCATTGGCCAACCAGTAGCGCTTTCAGCGCATACCTCTAGATCCTTGCTGCACTCGCTTCCCCTTTAGGGTCGAACGCACTTGTCGTCTCAAGTATAGCAGACTAGGCAACGCGCGACCTTACAACAATTATAGATACAGTCAGGAGCACTGTTCGTGCCTCGCTGTATCGTTGAACCTTCAACGGGCTTCTCTGCAGCATGCAATCTGAAATACAGTCTGCCAAAGACTCCACACCTATTGAAGAATCTCACATAGTTAACACCTTACTATTTAGCTACCTTAATGGAATTCTCTGGTGTCTGTATGAATGAAAACTGGCCTATGATAGTTCCACTTGAGCTTCCCATTGGTAAACTATGTCTGGATCTGCTGAATTATGCAATTTTGCAAATGCTTTGGCACTTTCAGCTGCCCCTTGTTTGGCCTCTTTGTACTTCCATGACAAAACACCCCTAATACAAGTGAATTAACTCCATGTGTGAAATGTAGATAGGACCAACCCATCTGAATTATCTTCATGAAGTTGCAGTTGTTCATCTGATAGTCCAGGCATTCTTGTCTATGCAGAGTAGACATACCCCAACATGATGAAGATACAATGTTCAGGGGTACCTATAGCATTTCCATGATCTCTCTGTTGATCCTGGCTGTCCCTGGGATAAAGTTGGATGCATACCAAACAAAGCATTTATCCTGATTCCTATGAACATGCCATAATCCAATTCCCAGGATGATGTCCATCCCCAAAGAAATGTTCATGTGCATGCTGTCATCTACCCATCTCTGAAAGTATTTGTTATACTGACAATCAACATCATAGAAAGTAAATTCATCAAAGTCATCGGACAAGAGCTCTCTCTGTGTATCTTGATGGACAATGGTCTTAGTGTTGCCTGAGGAAATAGTGGACAGCAAGGGAAATTTTTGTTGAGATGGGAATGAAGTGGGCCGCTTCTAGAGGCTACTGAAAGACCAGAAGAGATCAGACTAGAGTCCAGAGTAAGTTGCCAATCTATTGAATGGTGTAGTGAAGTTGTACAGTACCTAGAGTCCAGAGTAAGTTGGTAAAGAGGCAGGAAACACTGGACTCTGGGATATGGGCGACGTATGAGTCCAGAGTAAGTGGGCAAAGAGGCAGTAAGCACTGGACTCTGGGATATGGGCAACATATGGTAAACAAATGTAAACAGACAAGCCACAATCAAAGGGTAAGTAATAACTCGACCTAGGGACGACCTAAGGAGATCAGGAAGTCATGTAAATAGGTAGAAAAGTGTAAGGAATGATACCATAAGTGTAATGGCATAGTTAGACAAATAAAAGACATAGAAATGCATACTGTAGAGGTGAATAATCATATAACTAACAACATTTGCTCAAGGAAGTGATCAAACAGGACTCATATTAGTGATATCATTCCAGTCACTCAGTTTAAGAGACCCATTAATGTTGTCCCTCGCTTTGGCGCAAGTACAGAAAATTATCTCACCCAATATAACATCATCAAATACTCATTAGAATTCTAAATGTAACACAAGAGGCCCAATGTTCTGTTATAGATCTTTTATGCACTTTTTTTTCTACTTTTGTATCAGTCTAGGATATTTTTAGTTACTATGTGGCAGCAATAAGCCCTCTGCTGTCTCACTTTTTTTTGCTGAAGCACTGAGTGCCTACCTGTCAATATGGCATACTTTTATAGAATGGTTGGTGATGGAATCAAACTAGCATCACTAATATCACTCCCCAAAATCAACACCCCTACTATGAACAATTGACCTCTGTTGAACTTGATTGATCAGTTACAACTGAACCTCAACCTGAGGAGGACTCGCTAGGCCACCTACTCCCTCTCATTTTCAAACCTTTCACAGTCCCTATTCCATTGGTAGCCAAACTCATAATCAAAGTTAGTAAAAACATATATTGCAACAAACACATTAATAACACATTTGCCTAAACAGCCCACATAATATCATGTTATTGTATGATACCAATGCAGGCACCTCCATGGCTGGAACATAGCCAAAACTGCACCATCTGCAATTTGAATATAGAATGCAGCTCATTCAATGACTCTTATGGAAGGCACTGAAATCAGGTATGAACTGGATCTCATCTTGATCTTTCACTAGTGGCCATAATGACCTTAGAGTCTTATTGTATAACCATTTTGGTAGTATCATGTCTCCCTACTGCAACATCAACCACTAGCCTAATACATTTGCCCAAATTATTGCTATTATTGTTTTAGGTAGTCCAGAATGTATTGGATATAATGCCACAATTACTTCCTAGAAAAACATTCTGCTTCCTCCACTCCCAGGGTGCACATATGCCTGGCTACCATCTATTTAAAAACCATCCTGCTCAAGCTAATACTACTTGTGACATGTTGATCATGCCATCTCTTGATGCATTCCCTAAGGATCTCCAGGAAGGACCTTCTAGTGGCACCCTTAAGCACAAACTAATACCTCTTTGTGACTTTTCTCACAACTCAAGAGAAGAACATCTCATTTCTTTTCCTTCCTTCTCTTCCCCTCATCTTCCACTTCCACCCCTTGAAGCTACTAGTACTCCCTTTTTGTGCAGGCTTCTTGTGCAGGCTTCTTGTGCAGGTTGTTGCAGGTGCAAGCTACAAAGCAACAATCTAGAAATCATCCTCCAACACACCCATACTGCCAATATCTTGCATCTCACAAAGCTATGCAGATGACCTTGAGTCTCTCTTTTACGTGTTCATTTACATTTGCATCAAATACAGCAGCCCTCATGGTAAGGAGCATCAAGAGCCTGCAAAGGACTCACTACATGAGATGTTATTAGATAGCTGGATGACCCTTGACCTAAATGCCTACAAGTTAAAAATAGTCTATTTTTTGGCAGTTTCATCAAAGGAAGCTCATATCATCAATTAATTTCACCTAGATTTTGCTGACCTGATCCCCCTGACAAAAGAGTGATGTACATTGTTAAAGGACAGCAGGAGATACAAATGATTTTCAACAGTGTACTTGATGTGCTTGAGCACCATTTTGCCACTCTTCTGGAAGATGTCTCCTTATTCTCATCTACCAAGAAGAACCTCAAGAAATATAATATACATACTAGCATTTACCCTCTCACCATCCTTCATTCTTGTGCTGGTCTGGTTCCACCTCACATACATTCTGCACCCATATCCCCCCCCCCCCAAAAACCCCATGCTGAGGCTCAGCATATTGAGTACAGTGGATTCTATAACTAGGACAATATGGATTGTGCAGCTTGCTGGGCCCAGTATCTCCAATCTTGCTGTCAGGCATGATCACTACACCTTGGGAGGTCTTGCAAATGGATGGCTTCAGAATATCATTGTCACGATTTCCATACCCTTGTGCTTGTGTCATGAAAGAGGTGATTGGAACTTGGCTACATGTTCACCTAGAGCAGAAGAATATTATCTTCATATGGATTGTGTGGTCCATTGTTGATAACAGTGAGTTTCTTTTGATCAGGTGGATGGCTGCTTATCATATCTACAGGTAATGTACTAAAATGATCTGTTGATCAAGCCACCAATGAACTCATCTCCTCCTCCGCTGCTGCTGCCTCTGCCTCTGCCTCCTCCTCCTCTACTTCTATGTCTTCTACTACTTCTGTGCTCTTTACCATATAAGCCTTTTCCTAGTGCTTACATGTTAGTTATATGATCATTCACCTCTACAGCTTACTCTGGACTCTAGTCTGATCTCTTCTAGTCTCTCAGTAGCCTCTAGAAGCAGCCCACTTCATTCACATCTCAACATTACATGCCTTGTAGATTTGTTTGCCATGTGCCTGGCATTCCTTGTTCTTAGCAACACATTCCATAAGCTTGTCACTTGTGAGCTTTATCCATGAGCATGTTCCTTTTAAAAGTAAGTTATACAGCTCAATCAAGTCTTTGTGATGCCCAATCTTTCCAGGATTTTAAATAGTGACAGGAAAATTTTCCAGTGCAACACCATAAGTTTTCACAATCTTGCCTTTATTATTATCATAATTCATTTTGACCTTCTTTTTTGGTGAATGACTTAAAGTAGGAAAAATAATGTCTATATAACTAATGTTGGGAAATGGCCCTATGAAGACTTACAGCTCAACCTGTCAAGTCTGTCTTGGATGTGCTGGCAGTATAGGCTAATATGTTTTGTTAATGACAGTTGTTGGCTGGCTGTGCCAGCACTATCTACATGAAAGTTGAGTAAGTCATGTTCATTATGTGTTCTTTGCTTACCAAAATTTTTAACTACCCAAGACTCAACTTTGAGCACAAAGTGCTTCAGCTCCATGCTGAGAACATCTTTGATGAATGACCTGCCCTTGGCTGTGTAAAAAGTTTTGGCTTGTGGTATTGTTTGACATCACCCTGAACTGCAATATACATTTCCTTGAGGCCTGTATGTGCTTGGATGCTAGTCCACTGTTTGACTACCAGTAAGTAACTTAGGTGCAGTCTGGACAGCGAGTCTGGGTTCAGAATTCGCAGTTCAAAACTGCATGTGATGCTCACACATGATACATGAATCAGCTTCTTCCTGCCTATGAATCTTATCGATTGCTGCATCTACAACGCCGCAGTATCGATTGCTGCGTCCACAATGTCACAGTGCACATGGACCTTGAGGCACAAACACAGTGTCAATGGCACCAAATTATGATTATCATAACTATTACTGTCACTCAGATCACATACCTATACAATCTTCTGTTCTTTTCCTGCACCGAAAGGATTCCGTATCACACCTCTATCCTCACCGGCCAAGCTTGGGTATTTGAACTGATCAGTGGTCATCCAGACTGGATCAGACATAACTTCGGTGTTGATCTTCACACATTTGAGCAATTGATAGAGGCTCTTCACCAACATGGGTTCATTCAATCCTGCAACAGTGTCACCATTGCGGAACAACTCGGTATTTTCTTGTATACATGCGTTATGGGAGTTTCATCTTGTCACATTGGAGAAAGATTCCAGCGCTCTCCTGACACAATTACTAGGTATGTACATTAATTATCTGAGACTAGTAGTGTGCTGATTTTTGCAGATGTTTCAAGCACATCCTTATGTTCTTCTCATCACCTCCGTTCTACACCTCATATGTCCAGTTTCCCAACCACAACACCCCCATTTTGGCAGCAGTCTACATGGACCCACAATTCAGATTCTTTGATGAGTGTATTGGTGCTGTTAACGGTACTCACATCCATGTCTTCGCACCACTTGAAGAGCACATTAACCTATGTAACCGGAAGGGATTTCTCTCGCAAAACTGCCTGTTTGTATGCGACTTAGATTTCTATTTCACATATTCGCTCACAGGCTGGGACAGCTTGGCTGCTGATGCAACCCTTTGGAATGACGCGCGCTCTCACGATCTGCATATGCCTCCACACAAGCACCTTCTCGCTGATGTGGGCTTCAGTACTTGTGATGTGCTTCTAGTACCTTATTGGGGGGTGCGATATCACTTAAAAGAATGGCACCAAGCAAACCTTGTGTAAGTTGATTTGTTTTACATCTGTTTTGCTATTAAATAATTATATAGGCCACAGGACTCAAAAGAACTATTTAATCTACGACACGTGGCACTATGCAACATCGTTGAACGTATATTTGGTGTATTGAAGCGGCAATGGCGTGTTTTGACAATCGTGCCCAAATACAACATGGATATCCAGGCCCGGATCCCAGCAGCACTATGCGCTATTCACAATTTTATGCAAAGGTATAATCCCAAAAGTTTTGATCTCGCTCTTGACCATGACACTGTAGGATACGGGACACTTTCTGAAGGACCCACGGATACTCATGAATGGAGACGAGCAGATGCTCGTCAGGAGGCAATAGCACTAGCGATGTGGGCTGACTATCTTGAGGAACATGAACGAAGGGGACTCCCATTGCCATAGTTGTAGATATTGTACAAATTTTGTAACAAAAAATGATCAGCACGCTACACAATCATATGGTCCTGTGAATGAACTGCCGCCCATGGCGCACCACTGCAAAGCACTCGTTTCTCTTCCAACCACTCGAGCCTCGTCACCTCGTCCAATGAATAAAAAATAATTGCTTGGTTTTCATGTTCAGCTAAAAAGTTTGTGATGGCTAAGCGTTCTTTACCACTTAGGTCTGTGTACTTATTGAGTAAAGAAATAGCACTCCCAATGTGCATGGAAGGCTGTGATTGCACCGGCAGCTGTGGTGGCACTAACATGATGTTCTTCTGCATCTCACGCACGACTTCAACGAGGCTCTTCATCATTTCAGTACCCTCCTGCTGCACTAACAACATGGCAGATGACGGATGACTGCGCTTCTGGGAACTCATAATTGATGCAGGAGAAACCATGCTGAATTTGCGCTTTCCACGGCATACTTGTCCATACCGAGTTGGTAGAACCTTCGGTGGAGGGACAGAGAAATGTAGAGGGAGCAGGTACTTCAAGGGAGTCGGGATCTACCGATGATGGTGGCCCTTGAAGGGCATTATCTATTGCAGTGGGGATCAAAGGTGACGTAGAGGTGGTAGAATCTTGAGGAGTTGCATTGCTCGTGGCGGTGGGTTGGAAGACATGCAAACCTTTGGCCTTACTTGGTACCAATTGTTCCATGGTCTTGAAGTGATTGAAGCCCTTCATGATGAAGGGCTTTGCGTAAGGGTGTGTCTGAAAGTAATGTTATGAAAGGGTGGCGTGCAATCTATGATGATGCGTACCTTGGTAAAGTGTGCCCATACATCATCTTTTCAATCCATTATACCCACCCCATGCTCATTACTCAACATAAAACCCGATGTGCACTTGATTTCGACAACAGTGTAATATGCTTTCTTGAGCTATAAAAACATGAGATGACATTGCTGACTGAAACATTCAATAGAAACATACCGCTGTGAATTTATTCTTGCACACCACACCAGTCTTCTCTGTGCCCCTTTGATGTGGGTATTTGAGTTTGAGGTCCACAGATGCTTGATTGAAAGTTGCCATCTTGAAGCCTCCATCACCTGATGAAGGCAGGGCGAGCAGAAGGAAGTTGAGGAAGATACTTTCCTCCGCCTTTGACCAGACCGCAGGAGCCTTGTGGATCGTTCCAGAGGCAGCAGCCAAGGCCACATTAATGGCGCCTCGAGATCACAGGAAATGTGAAGAGCTGATACTAAATTTATCAGACATGTCAGCGAGGTGATGGTGATGGTAGAGATTTGGTCGGCTGATCCTGCTCACGTATGAGCATCACATGCAGTTTTGAACCGCGAATTCTGAACCCAGACTCGCTGTCCAGACTGCACCTAACATATATGTATATTATTTGATATAGGTATCTTAGTCTGCATTGTTTTGAATGTTGCATTGACGTCCCTTTGTAATGCCTTAGGGTTTGCACATGTAACCTTCACACATAACATGCAAAGTGCATTAATATTCTCCCAAAGGCAGGTTCTTGTCAGCCAGCATCAAGCACAAATAACTGGACACTAACTATGACCTGTTGGCCTTGATAAATGCAGGAGGTTTTAGTTCATCCCCTAGTGCACATCCTTTCATTTGCATCAGTCCTGGTGTAAAAAATTCCAAGTCAGGACTTGGTAAGTACCTATGTTCTTGTTGTTCAGTTTTTGTCTGACAAATGCATTCCAGGGATCAGCATGGTGTTTGTTGAAAACACTTTTGCTGGCATGGAGTTGCCTTCATGTCTATTTCAAAGTTCTGTTCAATAATGAGTACTATGAACTCAATAGTACAGACCTCCTCTTGATACACATTTTGCGCTGTTGTGATAGCATTGGTGAGCTTCACTAGTTATTCACAATGTACAAACTTTTGGATACCATCTGATAGCTTGGTGTGGACATGTTTGGATTTGGATGTTGACACAGTGACCATGGTTAGTGTGTGTTAAGAATGGGGTACCTTGTGTTTAAAGGACATTTAATTATACTTTGCAATTGTAAATTTTATTTCACTTGGAAACACTTAAGCCAAAAAATTCAGAGCGGGAATTCATATTTCATATAAAAACACTTGATCAGGCATCCACAAAACCAATCAAATTTTAGGCACTGATATACTACAGCTATACTACTGATAACAACAGTCTATATATGAATCTTCCTAGTTGATTCTTATCATGATTTCCTGAATAAAGTTAATGAGACATTAAGCCCAGCATTGAGTGAATAATTTACATTTTGTATGGAAATAACTGGCTGGTTATTCACTACAGCATTGTATGGTGGGGGTAACCCAGATTGTTCAGCACCTAGACTCTGAAGACCACCATCATACACAGAAAATGATAATGGAAAGTTTGAGTAGGGTTGGCTCCATATTGGCCCATAGCACCAATCACTGGCTTCTTGTTTGGAATTAAAGCAAGATGTGGAATTATGAGGTGCTTCCTGCACAGCCATAACTACATTGGTCTTAAAATAAGTTCAGCAAAGAGCTGCTGAAAGGTCACACAAAATACTAACCTCAACAGATGACTCTAAAGAGATAGACTCCAAGAGATTGCGAGGAGGATTTTAAGTGGCTGCAATATTTGGTTGTGCTGGTGTGGGTTGCTGACCAGCCGAAGATGTAGTGTACTGATAGGTACTGGCCATAGGTCAATGACAATGAGTAGTCACAGTGGGTGTGGGCTGCTGCTGAGTAGCTGCAGAACTTGTGATGAAGTAGTCTAGTCCTTTAGATAGAGTCATGGGCATGGGCTGCCAACAAGTACACTGTCCTAGATACTAAGTCTCAAAGTCTGGACACTATAAAACTTGAGCTAAAGTTGGTGCAGGTTGTGAAGTGGTACATCTTGTAGTTGTTGATATATTTTGATGAGTCACAACAGGAGTATGAGACTCTTGAATAACTGCAGGAAGGGGAGAAAATGGTAGTAAAGCATGACTTCCATCCTGGAAGATGTTGTTTTGAGTAAAACTTTGAAAAAAAATTCAGAGTTTGACATAAATTACAAAAGTTTGAGACATGTACCTGAAGTGCTAGGTGACTTTTTCAACTACTATCAAAATCAGTCTTGTAGACCCTGTTATAATCAAGGAAGAAAAAATCTCCTTTAGTTAGTCCATCGTCGGATCTAGATTCATGTTGTTCAATTGCCATTGCATGGTTTCCAAAGGAGCAACTTTTCATGTGATGATGAGGACAGTGGGCTTATCTGGCCCATTATCAGGCAGTATTCTTGGTAGTCCAGGCATATGTTGATGAGAAGCATGTTATGGCTTAAAGAAAATTTGCACCTCCAGTGTCACAGTGATACTAGTTGCCTGAAATCCAAGGCAATATTTCAGTAAAATTAATCCCAGTTTGCAGCAAGATAGCACAGGACATAATATTTTATCATAGTTGTAGGCTAGATCAAGCCATGAGAGGCTTGCAATTGAGTTCTTGAACATTGGCATTGAAACTATGTCTGTTGGATGCCTACCTTTATTTTCACCATAATCTCACATGGAAGCAAATGCATGACCACAAAGTTTGGGACTTTCACTTTCAAGCGGATCAACCTAGAGGTGGCAGGTCACCAGGACAGTATTCTCTAGGTGAGACAAACATTGGGCTTGTAGTCTTGCACCAGTCATCTTCACCTTTTGCCCTATGTAAAGGACTCAGTAATGGCCAAGGATGTATCTTGATTACTAACTGGCTTTGGTGAACTTAGAAATTGTACTTGCTTGATCACCCCAAATACTGTAGCTGGAGCTGAAGAGATTGGCACATGACTTCAGTGTATCATCTGAGACCTTATTACCCACTGTGATTCTATAAAAGAAGGAAGTGTCAGAGGGAGAAGTGGGATGAATGGGGAGGGTAAGAGATCTATTTGAGGGAGTTACAGGTGATGACATTGTTGCAGGAAGTGAGAGGTTGTGTAATTTGTAATCATGCTATATATAAGCAAATATGGTCCATGCACACACTTGACACTCACCAGTAAAATTGACTTATAAAATATAGTAATCATTTTCTGTCCTAACAGTATATGCTGCAGGTTCACAGATACATCAATTCAAATTATGGTACAATACAGTAAAAAAAAACTATAAGAGCCTCCTCGGGACATGAGTTTGAAGCCCATCTTTCCAACCATATCACCACCTCTCTGGGTTCTGGCACACCCAATATGTATCTGCATCCTCGTCACTATCACTGCTGCAGCCACCACATTGTCCTCAACCTTTCATGCAGCATTACCCACCAATACTGCACCACTATGCGCACCATTATGCTCCACCACATTTTGTCCAGCAATATGCTGGCCAGCCTCAGTACCCACAGTACCCTCCAATGTGACTGAATACCGAAATAAGCCCAGCATTGTCAATGATGCAACCAAACTTGGAAGTTCCAGTAGCACCAGTGCTGGCATCATCGAAAGTGCCTGCATCATCAAACATACTGGCATCATCCCAAGCATCATCGAGGTTGTGACCAAATCCTGAACTGCGCTGTAGGTATACAACACAGAGTGGGGCTATACAAAGATGGCTCCAAACTGATATCTTTATGTTGTGGTCTATCTGCTATACTTGCAGACAAGTGCGTTCGACCCAGGGGTCTGCAGTCTGGGAATAGTTTTGGGGGTCAGTGGGTGATGTGAGGTCAATAATCTGAGCGCGGGAAACAATGTCCGAAGGTATAATTACGATGTCCGATGCAAAAGTGTCGGGTCCGATGTTTTTTGGGTTTGGGTTATCGGGTTTGGGTTTGGGTTATCAGAAACTAATAGTAATGCTATAGCGAGTGTCGGAAAAGCGAGCGATGTGCACAATAATAACAATGATGGATACAGATGGTGAAAGAACGATGATATTCGCAATGTCAACTAAGAACTACAAAATATTGGGTTTGACCCCTAAGTGTTGGAGACGATTCTCCTCTACTCGGATGATGATGATGCTATAATCATGGAGTAATGTACCATTGGATTGGTTTTGGACTATGGATGGATGTGAAATGTCAGCTGATGAAGCACGAGAAAAGCGCAGCTCAGCACAGCTGTGCATGTGCGCAGGAATGCTGCAGCCATCACAGGAAAGTAGTGGCTGCTAAGCGTGGCTTGCAGGAAAGCTGCACTTCATATAGTAAAGCAATAGGATGCTGAGGGATACTGCACAAATAGCCTCCATGAGGCTGTAAGGACTTCCAGTCCTACATCAGGATCATCACCTGAAGTCCATGTTACTATACAGAATATAACAGCAGATCCTACTGTAGCTAGGTCAAAGACTCCTAGTCCTCCACCACTTTCACAGCCACACCACTTTAAATCTGCATGCTAGATCCCTAGCGCATCACTTCCAGACTATCCAAAAGTCAGGGTGCTGCTTGGACTGATTGATGCCAAAAGACCAGAACACAACTTGGCAAACTCAAAATGCCCCTGCTAGATGTGAGGGTAGTTTCATTGAGCCAAGTAATACATCTACTAGAGGATGTGCTGAGTGTTATTGGCAATATGGGACAAAGGCGAGCCAGAATCCTTCGCAATTACACTAAATGGACTGTTCTACCACTCCTTGGACTCCTCAATTCCTACAAGGAATCAGAGATACCCAGCCCAGGGACTCATAATAAAGGCAAGGAACATGCTGTTGAGGCCGAGGATGACATGTGGGAGGAAGGAGAATCATGGATTGATAGGTATGGAAGTGGTGGATGCAACGAGTACACAAGCAATGATGAGACTGAGGGTCACAAGGAATTCCTGACCTGATACACATTAATTAATCACTTAGTAACATAGCACTGCTGGCATTTTCAACATGCTCCATAATGACCCCATTACAATGCAATATATTTGCTATGCTTATACCAACCATGAGCCTTTTCACTCATGACAATGCCATATACAGCTTCCCATATGAACCCACCAAGAATCGTAATTGGAAGTGTCGATCAGCAGCCCATGAAGGGCGAACAAGTCACCATGCTGGAGTCCCGCATGTCCGAGGTCTACAAAGAGAACCTGGATAAAGTTCGTGCTCAATTAAACGAGTTAGCTCAGCCTTTATGTGCTAAAGTGAGCGAAACGAACCTACCTCCTTTGTGTGCAATCAATCACACAATCCCCCTCATTGATGAGGGGAAGATCTACCTGTGGCGACCATCACACTGCCCAGAACCTTTGAGACCACAGTGGGCGGACAAGCGGAGATTGTACCTGGCCTCAGGTCACTGGCAAGTCACCAGCGCCGGGAACACTATTCCCATGCTGTTTATCCGTAAGCCAGGATCAGACAAACTACGTACTGTGGTGGACTTGCGTGAGCGAAATAAGAACACTAGGAAGTTGATGTCACCTCTGCCGAACATGGAGGGCATCCTGCGCTGAGTTGCTGGGAAGAAATTCAAGTCCGTCCTAGACGGACAGGATGCATATGAGCAGATAAGGGTGGTGCCGGAGCACGTGCACCACACTGCTATGACTACGCCTGATGGAAATATGGTTAGTCATGTTCTTCAGCAGGGTGACTGTAACGCGCCCACAACTTACCAGGCATTGATGAATTACCTGTTTGGCGAGTACCTTGGCACTTGGATGGATGTGTACCCACGACAAAGGTCACGGTTTGTCAGCGTTTTCCAGTTCAGGACGTTGTCGACCTTCTCCAGGTCCATCCGTATGCCATCCCTTCTGACTATCCTACCCAGGATCTTGACATCGTTGCACAGGAACTGAATCTTCTTTTGACTTAGGTACAGTTTCTCCCAGTCCAATATTTTTAGAATGGTCTTGACATGCTCAATGTGCTCATGTAGGGTGTCCGAATAGATTATGATATCATCAAGGTTCATCGGTTCCATAGGGTACTTGGCGGATGACATCTATCGAGTCTGTATCCTGTTAGGTGTGCTGTCGGAAGTAACTGGGGATGCTGTACCTTTTAAGTGGGACTATGCCCAGCAACACGCCTTTGAAACGATTAAGCAGTATGTGGCGACTTGTGCGCCACACTGTCGCATGCCCTTGGTGTACAGTCCAGAGGCGCCTACCATCTACATGATGACGGACAGTTGTTTGGGAGGAATAGGAGGTGTGGTTGCCCAGGGCGCAGACTGGTGTACGGCCAAGGTGGCCGCCTTTTATTCAGCCAAGCTGAACCCGGCCCAGCGCAACTACCCTGTGCATGAACAGGAAATGTTAGCGGGGGTTGAAATGATGTTAAGGCATAGGGACATCTTACAGGGTGCGAGGTTTGTGTGGCTTACAGACCACAAGGGGCTGGTTCACCTGCTGAACCAGCGTAATCTATCTGGCAGACAAGCAAGGTGGATTGAGAAGATAAGTGAATTTGATTTCGAAGTAAAGTACTTACCAGGTGTCGAGAACCTGTTGCCAGACACGCTGTTGAGAATGTATGCGTTTGACGCGCCTGGAACTGTGCGAACTCCTTGTGAGTACACGGAACATGACATTGGTAATGCCTTCACCAAAGTGGCCCACCTGGCATCGATGCCTTTCCTCGTGGGCGAGGAGGCACTGGCAACCAAGCCTCGAAGGAGTGCATGTGTGGCCCAACGCGTTGCGAGCACGCAAGACCAGCTGGTGATGCTGGATCTGTATGTCATGGGGTCTGACAGCGTGAAGAGAATGGCCGTTAGAAAGGGGGTCCTGGCAGTGCCAGAGGAAGTGGCCATCGCACCAGCGCCCAGGAAGGGACACCCGAAGGTAGCGCCAGCGGAGCCTGGGCGCCCTGAGACTGGGGCTGAGTTTGCCTGACATGTGAAAGATCGTTTCGTCCTCCTGGGCCCAGGAGAATGAAAGAAGGGGGGGAAGAGTGTAGACGCTCACCAACCTGACCCTTTGGAACCCATTAGCAGTGGCTCTAATATCACCCTAGAGGATGGACTTACCGAGCATTCATTAGTAGGGATACCATTACTGGTATATCCACAAGAGGAGCTGATGGGAGACATAAGACATCAGTACCATCTGGATCTGTTTTTGAAGAACATATTGGACTCACCTAAGGCATTCAAAAACTTTGAAGTAAAAGACGGAATTATATGAATCAAACTTAAAGACAGAACGGTTACGTGCGTACCAGATCTCAAAGTTGAGGAATGAAGGCTACAAGAGACAGTCATCAGCCAGGCACACTCCTTGTTAGCTCACTTGGGAGCACGTAAGATGCTCAGTTATCTTTGTGACCACATATGGTGGAAAATGATGGTGCAGGATGTCCACACCTATTGCGAGTCCTGCACAACCTGTCAATGGAGTAAGTCATCCAATCAACAGCCCTATGGGCTGTTGAACTCACTAACAGTGCCCTCCCACCCTTGGGAGGCAATAGGAATAGATTTTGTGGGGCCGTTGCCCATATCTAAGAACAGAGATGCTGGTCAGGTCTGATTTGGGTATTGCGCTGCTTTGTTTTTGTGGAAATCTAGATCTCCATCTTGTCTCTGCATAGCCATGCACTGCGTACTCAATTACTTTACTCATATATGATATAGTAAGGCATGAGCCAGGTGTCTCTTGTTTCCGCTCCTCCGACCTACCACGTTTTGTGGTGTGCCTTGTATTATGCCCATGCTGCTCCTGTAGACCTGACCAACATAATCTCCCTACCTAGATTCATGTGAGGAATAGGGCTAGAAAGCACTTCGTCATTAATATTCTCTGTACTCTCCACTTTGTAGCCCTGTATCAAAATGTATTTTGCTTTCGATTTTGTTTAAAAATCACGCGATCTTTCGTTGGACTTCAGTCTTTCAGCAAAGCGCATGTGTCCAACACACATGATCTTTCGTTCAACTTCATTGATTTCAGTCTGTCGCAGCATGTCCAACTCACATGATCTTTTGTTCAACTTCGTTGATTTCAATCTGTGCTACTCACATGATTTTTTGTTCAACTTCATTGAGTTCAGTCTGTCGCAGTGTGTCCAACTCATGTGATCTTTCATTCAACTTTGTATGCTCAAGGCAAATTCTTCCAAAGTTCGCAAGGTAACATTAACTTGACATTGAGCATAGAGTAAATAATTGTTATCACAATAACTACATGTTTTCAATTGTAAAATAGGACACGAAGGCATTAAAGTGCCGAGGCATATGTACTGCAAGAAATGTGATTATTTTTTAGACCTGCACAGATTGAAGTTTAGCATGATAAAACGGCTAGAACATTGGAACACGTACTTTTTCACAGCGACTGGATGGGCTGTGGAACCTGACGCCGCACCTTTGCGCTTGCATTTGGAAGTGAGGGGTTTGGTGTTATCGCCAATCTTGTTAGCATACTCAGCACATGTTGATGGTCATGTCATGCGTACAGAGCGTCTTCCAGGAGCGCCAGAAGTTGGAGGAACACTTCCTGCATTAAGCAAGACGTCTGGCACAGTGGGAATAGCAGTGGCGTCTTTAAGAGGTGCAGGTATGCCGCAAACAGATGGAAGAGAATCAGAGTTGGTGGCGGCTGGTAGACTATATCCTTCATTGTTGGCTGTGTGAAGGGAGTCGGCAGGAGGGAGTCGAGGAGACGCAGCAGCTGGTAGACTATGTCCTTCATTGTTGGCTGTGTGAAGGGAGTCAACAGGAGGGAGTCGAGGAGACATGGACAAAGGTGATGCGAAGTCATTCAAGTGCGGTCTGCAAATACAGGGTGGGGTGGATGAATAGCTTACCAATGAGTTGTTCTGGCCCTGCATGGGCAACTCAATAGGCGATCCAGGCACAGTCAGAGGAGGGTTTATGAGTGGTGGCGCAGCCATTTGCATGTCCTGGCTTTGGCTGTTCCACCATTGATTATCTGGGCTATCAACTATCAGTGGAGGAATCGAAGAAATGAACTTCTCAATCTCAGCCACAGCGACTGGAAAATTGGGGTCCATTAGAGAGCCCTGAGGGAAGGTATACATTTCAGAAAAATTGGGACCTGCATTGAGGTTACTGTTGGCTTGAACAGAGGAAGGTGGTTCAACTGCTGAGTTGTTCTGGGCATTTGGTGATGTGGAGTTAGAAGGTACCGGCAAATGTGGCTTGAGAATTGATGAAGACAAAGATGACTCCACCAAAGGTCGACCAAATACAGTTCTGAGATGCTGTTCAAATGGCACAAGGTACTGCTCATGGAAATTCAGTCTAGAAGCCTTGAAGCTGAGACCATCTTGACCTTTGCCATGGTGGAAACTGTAGGAGTAAGATGAGAACAAGTTTAGCACTGATATCATTGTCCATAGACATACCTTAGAGTCATGATATCCCCTTGGCACATGGGGTCAGGACCCTCCATAACAATGGTATAATGCCAGCCCCCCGTCAGTACCGCCAGGTCTTCACAGATCTGTCCCAGGACAATGGGCAGCTCCTGAATAGCACTGATCGACATTGATCAACATCCGCAAAATGGAAAACACAACAAAAAACAAACAAACTGATAAATTTCCTCTTTAGTGTGCTCACCTGACCCAATGCCTCCTAATCTCCTGGAAGCATTGATCTGCACGGTCTCCTCACAAATCACTGCCTTCACGTCTTCCGATTCAGCTGCAAAACAACTGTTTATGTACTTCTGCACAACACCAATCCTCTTCTTGGAATCAAGCTGGTTTTGCTGGATGTCGTCCTCGACCAGTGATTGTATCTTCATTTTGTAGTGTGTTTTTGAGTAGACCTCAATAGCCTTCAGGTCACGAACTCCGTGAGAACGCTGGCCCAGTAGTTGAGCAAATGCTTTGCTTGTTGATGTGTTGCCAAGTGTTGTTTTGCTTTTGGCGTGATTCCAGAACCATTCTCTCAATTTCTGCTTATGCCTTTAGTGGCTACTCTTCCAGAACACCTGTTATATGAACTTACCTTCCACCGGATCTCTTTTTCCTCTTCAAGCTCAGCTTCTTGTTCTGGGGTGAGTGGTAGCAGGCGGCTCTTGTCACTAATATTAGCGTCACTGCTGTCATCATTCTGATGAACAACTGCCTCCCCTTCGCACGGAGGAGGGTTACTGGTTGGTTTCCAATATTTCAAGCATTCTGGAAACTGACTAAACCACCTCGGAAATAGGAGCTCATAGAAACGAGTAAGTTTTTGATCTTTTTGCATTTTCAGAAACTCGGGTAGCTCATTCTGAAGCCACTCAAGCTCTTCTGATGTGGTCCATCTCGGAGGAGCCATCTCCTAAATTAAGTCCGTGAGTCCACACCACCCTTTCATGATAAAAATATGACGCACAAGAAATTTTTATGTTTGAGTTCGTCCCTTTCAGTCAATTGGTGAGTTATTGGGAGCGAGCCAAAATTCAACTGAGACCTTCATTTTTCTCCAGCCAATCACGATCTTAATGGATTTTTCCGAAGCGTCTAGACCACGTAAAGTTTCTCAGTCTCTCACCACCCTTACTACCATCCAACTATAGCTGTTTTTTCACAGACATGAACCAAGACAATGGCACCATCAGATGCGAGTGTCATGGGCGCTGCATGCAAATGCTACCGCACCCATGTTTTACAATTGAGCAATTTCTACAGGCCATCTATCTTGTGCAAAGCAGACAAGGCAAGTTCACTTTTGCGACATCACTGTGGCTCTAATCATAATGGACTTCAACAGTTGGACCAATGACCTCACCACAACCCATTGGTTGGGAACGCAACACTGACGGTGCTGATTGTTTAGTTCATGCTTTTCATTGTAGGTGCTGCATTTACGGTTAGTCATTTAAATTTAGACTCCATATCACGGACTCAATGTTGACCATGCTGCACAGCCCAACGACCTCATGATACCGGATCACAAGTAAACACCCGAGGAAGACCTGCCTGCCGCTGATGCGATCAATTGGGCATCAGAGAGTGATGACATCAGCCACCCAGACACCCCCCAAATTCGCACATACTACGAGGACAGCAGCGATGATGAACCTTCATCTCCACAAGGAGAAGGCGTTCCGGAGGAAAATCAATGGACCAGTGAGGAAGCGCCTGACAATGATGTCCAAGAGGCTCCTGAATGCGAGGTGGACAATATTTAATTAGCATTCCAAAGGTATCTCATATCTCGTTACCTTCTCATGTCATATATATACTGTCAATCAATCATGATGTGTTCAAGAATGTGTTGAGATCTGCAGTGAATGTGATTAATTCAGAATACATGATTGATTTTCATTGGTGTGGGTTTCAGTCTGACCGCCAGAGTGTTGCAACATGCTGTTGACTAGTTCAATAGTTTAATGGTAGTAGGATTATAATTTAGATGATGCATCTAAATCTGATCTATAGTGAATATGTTGCGTGGTTGAGATTCTCTCGAGTTGAATGGTTGATTTCTATTGGTGTTGGTTTAGGTCCTGACCATGATAGTGTTGCACTGAGGGACTAATTCAGTGCTCAATAGCTCAATGGTGGTAGGACCGTAATGTACTAACTCAATGCGTCTCGTGTAGAAAGAGTGTGTATTCATGATTAATATGTCAATATGAAAAACAACCTCCTGATTGTTTAAATGGACAATCCAAGATCTATTACAGAGTTGTGATATCAATACTATCAATTCAGCACAGGAGTTTTGGTCCTACCAACTCCTTCATTGCAGCTGTTTTGCCATGCCCAATTCAAACTTCAAATAAATTTTCAACCTATACTACGACTACTCTCTAGTTCAAATGGCTCGACCTCTTATTCATACAACAACTGAGGCAAAAAGAGTTGCCACACATGAAAAGCGAGCCCGGTATTACGCCAAGTATGTTTAACCTTTTCATTAATTGTTTCTGACAGTTCCTAACCAATCACGGTAAGACACAGAGATGCTATTCTTAAGAGACACAGAGAGCTCCATAGCTCCAACAGCAAGGAAGCATGAGCAGAGGCCAAGTTCTCAAATGACCTCTGCAAAGCTCTCAAAAAAGCATTGCCAGTCAGTGACAGTGATGAGTCTATGTTGGAGTCTGACAATGATTCTGATCACTCATCAGACAATGAAAATAAGCCGTATGTTTTAGCTATTAATAGATATAAAATGAAACATGATATTAATGTTCTACAGATGTGATCTTCCAGAATGCCTACTCGTCATCAAAAATGTCAAGGATCAAATGATGGAGATAGTCGGCGATGACCCTTGCACATTCACTAAGGATATTGTATATCTCCATGTCCAGAGTTTGCTTGTGGACGACTGCTCCACCAAAGGGGATATCACCATCATTGAAAATGCAATGACGAAGATTCAGAAGCTTCTGAACGATGCAATTCCCGCGCAAGACCAAATACTGAATTTCTGTGGTATTTCGCCAGAGTGGCACTGCCACGGACTCGGTGACACATTTCTTAAGGACCGTACTTGCCTATTTAGAGGATATCTTAAGTCTGGTAATGTTTGAAGGGGTGTCTGGCCTTGCTGAGGCAGAGTTTTTGGGTGAGCTGCTGTACCAGAAATGCAGCAGGATTTAAATAATGTTTGGTGGACATATATACTGTATCATAAAATAACATCAAGCCCCAGTCTTTTTTAATGTGGTGGTCACAGGTGTTGGTTGGCATTTTTTTAAAAAATTAGTAAGCTATGACAGCTGGTGGCAGGCGTTAGGCACCAAGCAATATTTTCACTACTACATGGCAAGGAGCAACAAACACTGCACAGAGCTCGAACGATACCGTCAGGAATTCTATGCTCACAACAGGGCAGCACGTCGTCTAGAAAATGACATCCATACTCACCAGAGGGTGGCACATCGTCTAGCAAATGAAATCTCACAAGATCATTGCAACAAGCAACAGCACAAGCATGCTAGCTTTGAGCTGGGTTCCACGGCTGGCCATCTTTCCATGTCTACTGCCTATTACACATTTCCTGATCCATCCAAACGAGGCCAACTCGAAGGAGACGCAGTAGATGACCCACCCAATGATTTGATTGACGAGTTTGATTTTTCAGATATCCAAATGATCGCCAATGACTATCTGAGTGAAATATCAGAGGAACCCATCAGATGGAAACAAGCTGCAGGGGTATGTTTGCCAGATGCCAATCTAGATCTTCTTTCAATCTAATTGTTTGTTCTCATAGGATGATCCTCTCCGTGTATGGCACTCCGATGCTGAACTTTTCCTTGAAGAATTCATTCATTTGGAGGGCTGTGGAAGTTACACTCAAGATCGCTGTTTCTGTGGCAGCAATGAATCACCACTGTATAGATGCAAGGATTGTCATGGTGCTGAACTAGTATGTCATCAATGTATCCTACATATACATTAGCGGCAACCATATCACCAGATCGAGGTATGACAATTCGCGATTCAAATCCCACTGATATCATATTTACTTTTTGTTGCAGTATTGGAACAGTCATTTTTTCCAAACAATGTCACTCAAATCCCTCGGCTTACGCATTCAACTTGGACATTGCTTTGGTCTTTGATGCAGCAAACCAACTCCAGCTCTCAACGAATGATTTTGTTGTCATTGACGTCAATGGCATTCATACCATTGGGCTTGATTTCTGCGGTTGCGAAACTGCTCAACTTCACATTACTCAACTTCTACAAGTCCGCTTATTCCCTGCGATGACAGTCAAACCCAAGACCACTGCAACATTCCAAGTGCTTGAATACTTCCAGATCCTATCCTTTGAGTCCAAAGCATCCAGCCCTCGAGTTTTATCACACTGTTGTACGATTGACTGACAATACAGGCATTCACACACCAAAGGTACATGGTTTTTTAAACTTATCTGCTAGCAAACTGACAAGTGAATTCAGGATCGCTACGAGTCACTTCTACGCATGATGCGAGAGTGGCACTTTTTGAAGCAAATCAAATGGTCTGGCCAGGGCCATCATCCTGGAACTATTGCTGCCACGCAACCTGGTGCATGTGCGGTGATGTGTCCAGCCTGCCCCCATCCAGGAAAGAATTTACCTGATGATTGGGCAAGTGTTCCGCCTGAGTCAAAGTGAGTTTTAATGTCTGTAGTTCATTGTTTTTGTGTCTTATAAGTTATTGAATGCAGATTCTTATATGCACTGTTCCTTGCAATTGACGCCAATTTTCGACTTGCTCGGCGCAATGTTTCTTCAGACGCTATCAATCCTGGACTCAACCATGGCTATGCGTTTTTCATGGAGGAAACAGCATACAAATCTTTCTTGAATTCACACGAACGAACAGTTCAAGAGGCAAGTCGAAATTATTGAACAAAGATGGCTATTAACATAATTTATTTAGAGGAGTACATGTTCAAGTCACAATGCAGTCAACCTGGCTGATACGAAGGCGTCCCGCGGTCTTGCAGCAACAGGCACAGGTACAATAGATTGCGCGCGACATAACTTCAAGCGGCCGAATTTGGTTGGTGACCTACAAAAAGGTGAAAGGTAAGCTTTTGCTTTCTACGTGTTGTATCTGTTTTAAACAAATTCACAGGTATGTCAATATGGATTACATGTTCTTTTCGAGCATGCAATCGGCATCTACACTTCAAGTTATCAATATTTCCTACGACATCACGTGTCAATGGAGCAAGAACCTGTGGACACGCATGTCCACATTCCCTCAGCAGTACCACCTGGATCACAACACGAAAACCATCACTTTTCTGGTCCCTAAGTTCCATCTTCCCGCACATGTCTTGAGCTGTCAGACGATGTACTCGTTCAACTTCATCAAGGGGGTCGGGAGAACAGACAGCGAAGTGCCAGAACATGGATGGGCCGACATTAATCCTGTTGCAACTAGCACTCATGAGATGGGTCCTGGCTCAAGGCACGACACTCTTGACGACCATTTCAATGACTGGAACTGGAAAAAAGTATGCTTGATGGGTATGTCGTGTCAGCTGGAACAATCATTTTTGCAACTGATTTGATTTAGGTAAAACCCTTGCACGTAAGCTCAAGGCTGCATTTTCAGAGCATTTCGAACACACACACAACTTGTGTGACTTTGAGGCTGCGCTCAATTCCAGCCAGCTAGCTTGTTGGAAGGAGGAATTGAGGCCTGGGAGTCCGATCGTTCTAAACCGAATCCATTCGAGCTCAAGGTCACCAGTAAGTTTGTTTGTGCATATGTGATTGGAACTATCTAATCGATTACCATAAGCCGTCAGCCAAGCATCCATCCGATTGGCATTGTCCAAGGCAGAAGCCGACAAACTGGAACGTGGCATGAGCATGTCTTTTCATGACGACATATCTCCATCAATGCTCATTTCATCAGGGCTCGAACTTGAAGATCAACAGTATGTCAATTAATTTTATTTGTCTGATCTTTCTAAACTTCTCTCAGGCAATGTCTTGAGTTCGAGAGCAAAAAGATCGGAAACACGCTATGGATTCTCAGCACTCAACACTTTGGCAACACATCAATTCCCTCCGTCGACGTATTGATACATGGTCGCATGTGCAACTACTCTACATGCCATGTGTATCACAACTGTGTTCATCCGACGACATCGCTGCCGAACCCAAGGTCCAGAAAATTAATCTGCTTCTCCCGTCTGCTATACCCAGTGGTCTACCCTGCGAGGACTGCTTGTTGAATTGCGAGTGGGACTTACGCAAGGCGCAAGCTAACGATGCTCTACATGACATCCACCATGTCCTTAATATGAAGTATCATCTGTACAAGCACAAGGACACGTTCATCTGAGGACAACGCACAAATACTCGTGCAACTGGAATCATCAACAACGTGGACAACCGAATCGACACCCTTGCTGCCAAGTACAATGCAGCATGGAATGCGCTTGTCAAGCTAGTGTCAAGGTTGCAGAAGGATGATGACTGGAAGCTCACTTTCAAGCCGCTCGATCGCGCAAAGGATGCTGTCCCACTGAGACAAGATGACAGGACATCTATTAGCCAGCAAACAGTGTCGTGGATCTGGAAAACACATGGCATCTCAACCAACAAAGAACATGGCCTACAGGACTGTGAGTAGTATGTGTGATGACTGTTTCTCACTCACTGAATTCGTCACAGCTTTGCATGTTGAATGGTGCAGGGCCAGAGCATGAGCACATCATTGGGAAGAAGAGATTCAATTACTATGTGAAGAAATGCAGTGGGTGCTGGCTTTTTACAATGGCAAGCTGTCTGGTGGGATGCACAGAGCTCACGGCGTACTTTCAGGTCACCAGAGGCAGTGGAAGGTGGAGCTGCATATGCATGTCGCCAGGCTTCACTGCGGCAAAGCATGGCTTCCCATTTTAGATCTATGTGGGAGGCTATTCCATCCTCGTAACTTACTCTTGCTATGTTTTTATTTCAATACAATCCGTTTCTTTGAATTTCAAACATATCTGCATTGGGCTGTAAGGTTCATACAAGAAGTCACTCAAAAAGATGCGGGCATGAAATGAAGAGAAGACCAGGTACATATGATCTCGATTGTGAAACGGATCACAATCATGTCTGTAAGTGGGCAGTGGTATAACGCGCAGTGTACAGAGTAATATATCACTATTGTAAACCAAAGGCACTGATATATCATGGCCATGCACTGATGGAAAGGATTGATATATTATACCACCAGGATGTAGTGCTGAGTCGTGGAGGTGGCGAGTCCTGGTTGCAACTCCTTTGTGGAGGAAGGACAATGAAGGCAAGACCGTTTGCAATGTGTAAGTTCTCATCTGTTGTTCCTTCTATATTTGTACCAATCTCTTATATACATACAGATGCGGCCTCTACTATAAGCTTCATGGCTCTGCTCGTCCCATTAGTATGAAATCCGATATTATTCGGAAGCGCTCTCAACACGACGCTCGTGCGCAGCGCTTCTCCCTCACCAAGCCCCCAAGTGCATCTAACACGCCTGGCACTCCTTCCGTTATGGAGGAGACAGTTTCAGAATGGGTTCTAGTACAACAAGCGCAGGTACTTACTTCTTCGTCTTCGCAGCACAGCAGCATGGACTCATCTGTCCACACAGTCGACACAGGCACTGTTGTGCCACACCCGCCACTATACTACCCACCAACCCACCATGAGACCCGCACCCGCCATGGGGGTGTGGGTATACCTGCGGGTGCAGGTGCGGGTGATGCTTGCGACACCCACGGATACACCCATGTCATTCCCTAGCTACTAAGCCCCCTGCCATGTACATTATCTGAAACATGAAAGAATCATATGTCTGTTAGAATAATCACGAGCCTCTGATTACCTTACTGTATATAAGTACCTTACTTAGTATTGTAACAGTTGGCGCTTTTGAATCCTATCTTGTATCTGGTTACTTGAACATCTGAATTCCTTACTCTTGTGACATCTCTGAAAGCTTATCGCTTCTCACCACCGTCACACTGTGGGAAACTGTCAAAAATGTCAATGTCTATGGAGAAGTTTGTAGTTTACTAATGAAGCCATCCATTATATATGTAGATATATGTAAATACTAGCATCAGGAAAACCCTCTGCTACAAATTTAGGCTAAGTATGTAAAACTTTCTCTAATTTATGATAATTTCGCTAAAATAGACAAATTATATGAAATATGAAGTAATGTAGAATAATGTAACTAAAAAATTTGTGCATCATCTAAGCATCACAAAACTATGCCTATCAATATAACAATTAACGAAGAAGGTGTCACATTCTTCAAGAACATTGTTGATTGTCCAGTGTCGCGGTGCAATGGCTCCAAACCTTGGCATGAGATGGATGCTGCGGGTAATATTTGACACCAGAATGATACTCGCGACTCTCTCACCAGACTTGATTAACCGACTAATTTTGTACATGCCATGTCTTGGATCCGGTGTTGCAGGAAAGGGGGTAAACCACTCCACATACATGAGATGCTTTGGGGGTTGGTTTGTTGAAGGGAACAAAAACTGTGTTGCTGATGCTGGAATTGAGAAAACGAGACGAATTTGACCTACACGGAAGCCTAAAAACATTATTATCCAAGCATGACGACACAAGCCTTTAAGTTATACCTTTAACCCCAACAAAACTACCAGTACCATCATTGATAAGTGCAGTATCAAAGTGTGCTGGTACCACATCATTTTCGTGTTGGGCATTGCGATGGGGTCTAGCATGTATACTATCCACTGTGACAAGTGGATCGCCGTGTCCCCGAGCATCGGTCAACAACCACTTTATCTTGTGATACACAGGAACAGTGTGGAAAGGCAGATGAATACCTGCAGCAAGGTTTTACAGGCGCTGGCAAGTAATCACCTCATTTGGATTCTGTTGTTGTGCAATGTAACGAGCAGGGCCTGTCAAAAGTAGGTTGCACCATAGTCAGTGATCAATTGTTGAATGGGGACGGCTTTAGCGTTTGGATGCTTTGTCAATTGCTGGGTGCGATCAAAGTGTAAGTCAGGTGGATGCAGATGATGAGGAGCACAATCCCCGTCAAGACGCCATTTTATGAACTGCTGATGATGAGCGATCTTCTCCTTCCGCTCTAGCCACTTCGTCATCTGTATAAATTTGTCCTTATGATTGGTCGCACGGTAGGCATCCTTGGCAAGATCGATGATATGTAGCCGCTCCGTGTACTCTGTATTATAATTATTTGTCGTCCCAAAAGTTCGAATCATAGTTGAGTAGTGGCATGCTGAGTGGAGCTTCGGGAGGTTGAAATTGTTTCAGATTCCGAGGTCAATGAATATCTCCTTGTTGTCGTGAAAGAGAGCATGAGCTTCATCCAGTAAAAGCAGTGTCTCAGAACTATGACATGGGTACTGCGCGAGGTAAAGGAAGTCAAGAAGACCGTGCACAGCCTTGAGGAGGCGAGACGAAGCAAGGTTTCCAGGAAGTCGAATATCGATGATGATACCAAGGAGAAATCAGCATATTTGACTGCGTTCAGTACCGCTGAGACGCGAGAGGCTGGTGATACCCTTCATAAATATTCAAATATGATGATTGGGAGGTAAGCGACGACATCATGCATCAATTTCTGCTGCACCACATGCTTGTGCGAGCCATCCAAGCAGATGTTTGATAAGACCTTGATACAATTGGTGTAGTACGTCAGGTGTGACTGCCTGAAAAATGTTTGCATGAGGGAGGCCCTCCCAGTATGGGTGTATGATGGGTTTGATTCCAGCTTCGCAACATGCCTGTACAAACACCAGGTCACCATCGTCAATCCTGGAAAGAGCATCCAAAACAGTGTGAAGGTCACGTATTTCAAATGGTGCCGTGTTACTCCCGAGTTCCTCTGTAGGAATGTTACATTTCGGGCATTCCATTGCCTTCACTCCAGTAGTGAGCAATTGCTCGGGATAGTCACCCACAAAACACGCAAACAGAGGATGACAATGATGTTCCACGCCATCACCACTACTCATTACCAGCCCATCAGTACCAGCAGTCTTAAGCGGAGCCAGTATGCAACTCATACAGGCATGATAAAGGTTTGAAATAGTACAGCATCTCGAAGCTTTATTTGCAATGTGCTCAAGGTGGGTAGTGGGCAAGTATGCCAAGAGGATATGGGCGCGACGGGATGGCTTTCAGCTAATTTCTTTTGGAATGTTACCAATGGTGAGATAGACGGGATAGGCACTTTTATTCCTGAACATCGTCATCTGGGTTTTATAGCTCGATATAATAATGGGAATAATTGTGGCGCCCAGACGTCATTGATCAAGCGCTCTCTAAAAAGTATCATATCAATAAAACAGGTAGATGCTGATTTATGATAGTTTGCTTACTTGCGTGTCCCACCACCACTGGCCGGTATGCATGTCATGAAACAACCGTATGGTTTGATCTTCATCAGCGTAGTGACGCTCGGGTGCAAATACCAGAAAATCAGTGAAGTCAGGGTCACTGTACAACACTTTGATACATTCAATAATGTCTCTGTAGAAGACATTGAATGCTTCCCCCGCAACAATGATTTGTTCACGCTTGAACTTTGGTCATCCAGGAAGGTCATTGTCGATGATCTTGTCTAGCTCTTTTGAATTCTTATATGAGAGGCCGAGACAATCACTGAGCTACATACATAGATGTCAGTCAAGAATGTGTACCTGTGCACCAGCACTTACTCCGTCAATTTTAAGCAAGTCAGTAAATGCTGTTGAGCTAGAACCATGTAGCTTCGCCCATTTAGCGATATCCCAGTCCATTTGGGAGGAAAAGGGGGCATAAATGTTCACAGTGCTGCCAGCATCAAGTCCATATGTGGCATTTGCACAGCGAGTAGGTCGTCCAGTTATGGGTTTACCTGCGCGTGCATCGGCTCCCATTCATTTCCATCCTGTGTGGGAGGTTCCCACTCGCCCGAGTCATACAGGCCCTCCTCCTCATCGGTAGAATCATTTCTATCATCACCTAGCCACTCTATATCATCTTCTCCGTAAGTACTGAAAAAGTCGTCCTCAAATATGGGTTCAAGTTGATCCTCTGTGGGAGCCAGTGAAGGTGACCGTGGACTCCTCGGCTAGGTGTTGGCAGTGTGAGAAGCTGCGAGAACAGCCATGCAAGATCCCTGTCTAGTCTTGGCTAAATGTTGACTGTAGCCTGTCACTGAGAATGATTCTTGACATCCAGAACAGCTGACCATTTTGTCTGTATTGAGAATTGAGATCTGTTGAGATGGTACGCTGTTTCCCATCCAACGGAGTCCTTTTGGACTCCGCTGATACATCAATATCCCAACACATGTTGCCATATACATCATAAGCTCCGAATTGGTATGCTGGTATCCCTCTGTGTAGGATGACAACAGTCTCTGAGAGTTCGTTTCCTTCTCCTGCTCAAGCAAGCAGCCCACCCTTAGATCCTCCTCAATCTTGCAGTCCCTCTCCTGTCTCTCACAGTCCTGAAACTCTCATAAATTCTAGCCCAATATCCTCTCCGAGCATGATGCAGGTATCCATAAGTGCCTCAACTCTGAGTTTATGACCTGTCTCAGGGGATGCATAGGCTGAGCCTCCTGGTTTGAAGGAATCCCTAATGTGTCTTCCTGCCAAATCACTCGTACCTACAAGTACCGCTCATCAGCGGTCCACGGGCAATAGAAAGTCCAGGAAGTACCTGCCATATCCTCAGGATCCACTTCCTCTGGAGGTTCGTTATGTGGGCTGGTTCATGAGCCGAGGATATCAGCCAGATTTTTCACCTGAAGCAATGCAGAAGGTAAGCTATGTTTGTCACATATCTTTCCTTTGTGCTAAAATCATCTTTAAAAGGTTGGAAGAACAGCTGGAGAATGGTCTCTCGCAAATGAAAACTGCGACTTTGTACAAAGGGTACAAAGCCAAACTCCTGACCCGCGAAGTTGCACGTCAATGTCTCTTTCTCTCAACTTTGGAGGCTGAAGAAGCTGATCTTACTGCATCCTATGCTGATGCCATCCATGCTGAAAATCAAGAACACTTTGGTTCTGCTGAGGAGGAGTTGCAACATTATAGGAAGCATTTTCTCAGCGTGGGCGCCTGGAAGCTGATGATGACAGGAACTATCTTCAAGCTGTTTATGAAGATGAATGTCGGATTCTTCGCACTGTCAACATCCAGACTGATCAAGTTGCGAAAATATTGGACAAACATATCGCACAATCTCTTACGGACTGTACTGGATACTTCCCCATGTGTCACCGCTTCTGCAATGAGGTTCAGACCACTGAACCCTTCCATGAGGACTCTGATGTTACACCTGATGGATCAGACGACATCGAGAATGAACACCTTAGCTTGTCGGATCTTGGCTCTGATGAGTGAGGCATGGGAGATGCATTTGATATCGCAGTAGGTATCTTCACTTCCCATATGATTGCTGCCCTGACTAAGCTTGTACCAAGTTTCTCATCCGTATTTTTTGAGCCCGCTTTGGACATCCATCATTCGCAGTTCTCGAAATCCTCGTGTCAGCCCTATCACCGCATCATCCTTTCTCCCCCCAATGACTTAAACTTCTCTAGTCCCCGACTTCTCAAATTCTCATCACACGTTGCGGTCACTGGAATGGTCAAAAGTGATCATTTTTGGTGATCTTACATTGATTTCAGCCTTGCTGTGCTTGATGTGACTATCTCAACGAACTTCTCCATCAGTGCGTGAAAATTGTCAAATTGAACATCACTCTATTGATTGATCAGCTTCAGTTTGGCCCAGTGACTGGGCTCAATTCAGTCGGGTATTTATTAATTTGCACGTGTTTGTAGGTATAGGCGTGCGCAAGATGGGAGTGCTCATGGTGCATGCCCCCTTCCCTTTGTGCCACCACCATCACCTCCTACAGATTTTGGTCTCTCCACAACATGCAGCCACATCGCGAATTGACGATTTCATTCAATTCCCTCGACAATGCTGAAAGTGACCCAAACCAGGGTCTATTCGACTTCATCGACCAACCTGAGGCTTCACACCATGGCCCATTCGACTCCATCAACCAACCTCAAACCAGTCAGGCATATCCTTCTAGTTCATCGTCATATAGAGGCTCAGCATTGTTTGGCGGAGTCTCTGGAGATCAGGACACCATTGATTTCGATGCACTCGCCTTTGGCAGTGAGTGTTATTAGGATCACATTTACTTAAACGACTGATACTGTACTTGAAGCATTCCTTGAAGAGTCTGGAGCTAATGCCAGCGGAACATCAACAAGTCATGCCAGCACCACTGCCTCTAGGCTGATCCCTCGGTCAGCGGAGATTGATGCGCTCTATCCATTACCACCTCCCCAGGCACTGCAGGGGACTGTTGAGAGAACACAGCGCTCTTGTCGCATCCCTGCGCCATATCCTCTGCCAGAACCCAAAGTTATCCCCCTCAGCACAACTACTACATCGACCCCACAAACCCTGCAGCATACGACAAGTGTGGACTTTCCCGTCACCCCCACAATAATTGCACCTACCGACCTTGCTGCTCCCATTGTCACTGTTTCCCCCATTGTCCCTGTCGCCCCCATAGTCATCTCTATCGACCCTGCCCCTCAACAACTCAGCGCACCCGTCTCCATCCAGGTATCAGCTGATGTCCAAAAGCAGATCACGCAGACTGCGAAAACCCAACTCATACGATACTTGCTCACTTTGCACGCAATGGCTGGTAGTGACATGCAGAAGTGAGAAGTCATTGATCTTGCAATTGCAGAGTCGACTCCATTGGTGAATGGCATGAATAGTAAGTTTTTTTGTATGTATAAGTTCCTAATTCTAACATTTAGTTCCGCAGTTCATGTTTCAAACCCTATGACATCAAGTCAACGTCAACAGCTGATCGGGACATGGACCTCCATTTTCAGCAACCTCATTAAGGATGTCTGGACCTGTCTTCCATTCGCTTTTGACATCTATCCCCCTGTGGACTCCAACATTCTCCCCGATGAATTCCAGAGGCGTGTCATAAATGCATTGATCAATGATCCCACTCAACCGTTAGCTTTCATGCATCAATTTACTGTCAATGCTGTACGTCGTATTCCCTTCATATTTTCAAAAATTAATGTTCACATTTATGTATTTAGGCCAGGGATGTCACAATCTTGGACGGAGTCCTTGACCAGCCCTTCATATTGCAAATGATAATTCATTTTGTGTGGCACAGTGGTACCAGACTATCAGAATTCATCGACGACCCCCTTGAAGAGTTCAACTACCTCTTTGCCGCTATTGGAGCAATCGCAAAGCTGATATTATTTGAGCAATTGTCACACCCTCCGGTCGTTATCACGCACACACAACTTGAGGCGAGTGAGATGTTCCATGTCATTTTTGCGTACATTCACAGTCTCCGAGGTGCACAGAAGGTCACATTCGATAATTACAAATCTTACACTTGCAGAATTGGACACTCTCAGCGACCGTCAACAACTGTATTAGCACCACTTGACATTTTTTTCACATAGTAGCTTCTGGGATTGCTTTACTGTACTTAGACCTCTGAGTTGGTTCTTCCATTCCTCTGATGATATGACAGCATCGCTGATTGAGTCCTCATGTGCGGTCCGTCTTATCCCGTAACATGTTGCCTCACTTGGTATCAATACTTGGGACTTGCTACCATATTTGACTTGAAGAACAGATATCGTACGTACTACCTGAACTAATCCAAAAGGGACCCTCAAAAGTATGGATGCCTAGTAGCTATAAATCAATTTCGGCTGGCAGACAGGGAAGTATTCCCGCATCTACATTCTTTTAAAATTGTTCACTCATTGATATATTTTAGCATGCCTAGCGATATCACATCTGGCCGAAGTAAGTGCTCACTGTGCACCACCATTTGCGAATCCAGATAACAAATTGCATATTTTTGCAGGCATTCGACCCACAAAAAAAAGGGCGATGGAGAATGCTGGTAAGTTTGTTAAAAATTGAATGGGCCCAGAATCAACTCACTTACTGCACACTGTACTAGTCTGGAGGACTCGACATGCGTCAAAAAGACAGCACCCTCTCATACCACAACAGCGGGCCAAGAAAGCATGCAACTCACTTGCATCAAAGGGAGTCAGTCATTCAGCAATCCCTTGGGCTAGCAAGTGTAAAGGTAAGTGCAGTGTTCTACGCACTGGTATGCGCTCACCAAACGCATCTGCAAAGTCCAATGAAGGCAGCATGGGTATTGGGAGGCAGGGGCCACCACAAAAGAAAGGTACACCTTTTATTACCTCGAGTCAGTTCAGCGTGATGCATCTGTACTTGCAGCACGAAAAGAAACTGAACAGCAGCTAACTCCAGCTCGAACCTCTCAAGATGTGTCTTGCATGATTGATGACACGTTTTTAGCAGATGAACAAGATATATCTGATTATAAACCTAGTGGCGACTCAGGGTTGGATACTGATGCAGAAACTGATGATGACTTAGAGGAACCGGAGTCCGCCGTAAAGTTCCTGTCAGCTGAAGTAAGTACTACTACTGTTCCAGATCGCTGACTGCATATTCAATCAATATCACTCAGATACCAAAGTTTGTCTCAATGTCAGAGGCCGAAAGGCATGACTTCCTGCTTACCCAACCAACCTGGCCTCGTCCATCTGAGTCCACACCAAAGCTGACACAGAAAACTGAATCGTTTCGGTCTAAATCAACCATGGCTACCAAGGTCAGCCGATTCTTTATCTTGCAACTTGAAGTACACTCTGCTATTTATGCTAACAAAACTTATACCTCATAGTTGAGGCAGACAGCTGAACCATCTCCCATGGCCAAAGGCTCCCATGGCTTCCAGGGTAAGTTTTTGCCTCGATGCCATCCGTACTGAAAATAACTGGCATTTGATTGCTGCCCCTCGACAGACAAAATATGAGTTCAACACACGCGGCCATACAAGTGTAAGTTGCCATCTGTGCTGAAAATGACACCCATTGACTGACACCTTCAACAGGCAAAGGCTTAGTCTGTGCATGATCTTAAATGAGAAAATGAGGCAAATTCACTTCTCTGATGGTTCCTGTTTTGATTAATGTTATGCACTGCAGACACCTGTTTGGGTAGATGATTCCAATGATGTGGAGGAACTCGAGGCTGCGTCAAATGACTATGCCGATCCGAAGTCTCCAAACGACAACGACCATCATGGTGATTCTCAGGGGCCCAAACTTGTATGGAATGCAAACACCGGAAAGTTAAAACTCACAGACCAGGATAGCAAGACCCATTGTGTTGTCCAACGAGCGATACTGGAAGCAAAGTTTCATATGACCTTTGTCAATAGCTATCCAGACATCACCATGAAAAATCAATTCACATGAGATGCCCTCTTAACTGCAGCTCACATCTGCAGCGTCACACCCGTCTATGATCACCTCAAGACTAACGAGTCGTATGTGTCTGCACTTGCAACTCTGGTAAGTCGTCACTTTTCATGGGGTGCTTAGTACTATAACATTGCATGCAGGTTGATGCTCGAGTGCCGCTATTTCGTAGTGAATTAAAAGATGATGCTTGTGCACAAGTCACGGTGTACTACCATCTTGGTCCTGATTGCGTTGATACTGCTAAGGCTCTGCTGGCGAGCCATGTTTACCATTATGCGCAGCATTTTGATGTAGGTTTTATATTCTATTTTGTATATGAATTTCTCAGCATCGTGTGTGGATGCACTTCAGGAGAAAAACAACCCTGTTCCGCAGGCGAAAAAACCTTACTCTGCGGATATATTGCCTTACCTAATGAAGGGATGTTACTTCAATGGGTCCAAGTCAGTTGGCATGAAATTCGCAGACCGTTTTAAGGAGATTGCAGGAAACAAGGCCCAACAGCCTGAGGTAACAATTCTGATGGTTGCTTTGACCAGCACTTCAGTACATTTTTTGTTCTTGATCTACTCTCGGTCCATGTATTAATGAGCATATACTACTAGGTGTATGCTGCACTCTTGTGGAAGTCCAACAAATCTCCCCCCAAGTTCAATTTCACAGCCAACCAGTTCAGCGAGGTCTATGCTTTCCATGTGAACTTTCTCAACGAAATGGAGGAGAATGTGCCGAGCAAGTTTCACAAGTTGATGGCCGACATTTTCTCAGCTGTCCAGTAAGTTCATTGTGCTGTGAATGTGCCGCATTGACTAATTCATCTCAAAAGGAAACTCTGCTCTAATGGTGCTGCTGCTGTAGCGTCACACAAAGATGCTATGGCTTTCCTTGACCTTGATGGCATGGATGACAACGAGTAGTTCTGGACGTCCTAGTCATGGTCTCACATTGATTACCTTTACAATTCGTTTATTGGTATTGCTATAAATATGCTCCCTTCTCATTTATCTGTTACTATAAATATGTTTGTATACCCCTGTTTAATCAAACTCTAATTTGTTCTTGTAAAACTCAAATTCCTGCAAAGTGTTCGTACTGATAGTCAATTGCAAGCATTCTTGGTTGTAAGTTTGCCTGATGTTGAACATAATTATCACTAATTTATCATGCATAAAGAATTCCTTGTGGGGCAGTAAAAAAGTCTCTCTAAACCGCTAAGTTGTCTATTTTATCGAAATTATCATAAATTAGAGAAAGTTTTACATACTTAGCCTAAATTTGTAGCGGAGGGTTTTCCTGATGAGTGTTGGTGACTGCATCACAATTGCACAATGACTGCCTAATGCACATATATGGCAGCCGGTGTATCAAGCTTGACAGTGAAGTTTCATCCCTGCATATCTTGTGAGTTCTGCCATGTCCATCCTACTGTCATATCCCACGTTCCGGACCCGGACCTATCACACACATCATTTCCAGACTTCTGGATCCGGACGACTTCTATCTATCGTCCAGATCCGACCTGCGTCTATCTTCCGTGCCTTATCCCTTTGTACGTTCCTTCTCCAGTTAGACTATACTCATTTTCCATACCTCGTTTCATTTCCGCCTTTATTTTCCTATGTTCTCATCTCCGTCTTCATTTACTATTTTCTGATAGACTAGTGTTTGACTTTTCTATATGCTCCGTCCACAGCCTCGCATAGCCTCGGACTGCGCTGACTGATTCTCTGTTAAGTCCTCAGTAGTATATAAACCCTGTAGAATCTTTGTACTTCCTCAGTTCGAATATTATCTTAGACTCTGCTCATTCCCTTCTCCGTCCGACTTGAGTTTCTCCTCTCGTCGTCCTCCGCTAGTCTTAGGATCGATTCCTATAGACTTCTCACCTCTGCCTCTACCTCTGGTAGTCCTCCGCTGTTTCCTTTCTAGTTCGGACATTGTTTGGATTAGTCTTATCCTTCGTTCCCGAATGTCCGCCAGAATTCCTGCGCATCGGACATCAGACTCCGGACTCGTCCGACAACCTTCGGACATCTTCCAACAGCCCTCGGAAGTTAGGGGCACATACTCGGGTAAGGGGCGCAGCGCACAAGCTGAAGCCAAGCCCTTCGGATTCAACCCTTGAGCACGTTCTTAACACCTACCATGTAAAGCTTGACAATGGGACCTATCATTATTGCACTTATTGCAGCAATTTTACTGATGATAATTCTTTATATACCTACATCAGCAAAATCTCACATTTACTTTTTGGTCTGATTCATATTATTGCTCTGAAAAAAGTCGCTAAGTAAAAAAAAGGAAACCTCTGATGTTACTTATTCTACTGATTCCACTTTTTGCAAACTTGGTTCAAATCAATATTGTAGTATAAGACGCGAAAGTGAATTAAGTGCGATAAGACATTTTTTTTGACAAATATATTAGTATGTGATTAGTAACAATAAAAGATTAATACACTTCGTGCGGGTGCAGACTGTGAGTGTGCCGATCCTCTTTTGAGCTCAAGCCATGCTGATCAGAGTCATTGCCCACCTCTCAGAAGTCATTGCCCACCATTAGCAGACTGTGAGTGTGCCGATCCTCCTTCAAATTCAAGCCATGCTGATACTCACCTCTCAGAAGTCATTGCCCACCGTTCACAGACTGTGAGTGTGCTGATCCTCTTTCGAGCTCAAGCCATGCTAATCACAGTCGTTGCCCACCAGTCGCAGGCTTGCAGCTTACCTTCCACTTTGCCAGTGAGGCAACAATGAAAACTTGGATCTGTCAGCATCGCAGCATTTGTACCATTCAACTTTGTACCGCTGCCACCTTTATATTGCTCTTCATCATAGTATTACAGTTGAAGTTTTGTTCACTCAGAATTTCGACCGCTTTGTCTAACAGTATTCGCTTGTTTTCTAAATCCTATTAATTGACTTTTTGTGGTGTTTCATTACTTTGCTTATCATACTGAATCATCTGCAAACTAGAAATTTCTTCACAGATATGGTAATTTTCGACAGTTTACCACAGCCACCCAAAGTGGCGACAGAGCTCACAGAACGTACAGCCCCAGACGCCAAAGTGGTCACAGAGCTCACAACCGGGTCAGACTGTTCAAAATAAATTCAATGATTTCCAGCTCAACGGCCTCAATCTTTTTAAAGTGTTGAAGTCTACTAGTAGCTTGAATTTGCACATTGTCCCCAATTACGATACAAACATTATATTCAACAAAATACCAATATATAGTAGTAGTACTGTACATACTAGTACTACTAATGCGTGCACCGAACTTGAACACAAAAGAATAAGAATAGCTCGAGTCATCAGTCTAAAATTACTGATATGTGACGGTTGGATTGTTCTGTGATAAGACATGAAGTTTGCAGTGGCGAATGTGAACAGATATGACTTACCTTGCAATCTGCATGGCGCAAGTGAACGGTGAGAAAGACCGTATTTTTTAAAAGTAATTTCGCATATACCCTAATCCTGTATCTGCTTTGTCGAGCTTTTTCTTCGAAATGTCAGACTGGTGCTTGGAAAGATTCACCATGATTTCGTGTTCTCGCACTACACAATCCGCTAGCGCCTTCTCTGCCCTAAATATGTCCCGCCTCGCCCTCGCTAGGTCCATGATGAGGTTGGCTTCAAGTTCATCGGTGTCGTTGATTCTGTAAGTACCATGTTACTTAGAGTGAATGCGATACAATATGATTGACTTACCATTGACCCAATACCATCAGCTATATCGTACAGGTCAGAAATACCACTGGAATCGTGACAACACGAGTGACAACTTGGACGTTGCTGAACAGGGTGTGTGCACATACAAGGCATCAGGTGCGAAGATGATGATGGGATAACATTGCTGAGATTAAGACTGATTGGTGGGGCTGACATTTTGGAGAAACAAAGAGTAAGTTATTGATTATGAATTGGGCTTCTCACGACTCACGAGTGTCGGACTTTGCGAGGACATCATGTCCAATTTCCAGTGTCCTTCATGTGGTAAAGCTGGTTTCAGAGATCAGGTTGCTGTTGCTCATCACATGAGCCAGCCTCGCTCAGGATGTAGCACCTGGCTACAGGATTTAATACGTCTGCGGGACCTATCTGATGATTCTATGAATACAGATGACTTGGACGAACCGAATATTCCCGGTGGTGGGCCTCAGGCTGAGGTTGAGTTCACATTTGGAGATAGAGATGAGTCATTTGAAGGTAGCGGTGAGAGTGGTGGCCAGGCCTCTGGGGAGGGATTACTTCCGAATGGTGCCTCAGATTTCATCGACTGGTATCCCGAATCTTCTCAGACATATGGCAAGGGGTACACCTTCCTTGACTTATTCAATTCTGATGAGAATAGCATGTACCGTGCCAAGAATCCCTATTACCCATTCAGTGGCCGGAAGGACTGGGAGATTGCATTGTGGTTACTGTGCTCAGGATTGAGCATGGGGAAGATAGACAGTTTTTTGTCACTCGAGATAGTAAGCAAATTGTTTCATTTTCATTACAATTCCGATGATAAGTCTTTTGTCAAGATCAAGGGTCTTCCAATATCTTTTTCCTCGGCCAAGGAACTGCGAGGCAGAGCAGAAATGTTGCCCAGTGGTCCACACTGGATGTCCCAAGTGCTCTCTACAAGTCATCCCACCAAATCACCCGTCGTTTTGTACTGGCGTGATCCCTTGGACTGTATTTCAGCCATTCTGAATCATCCCTGTTTTTCACTGATCGGTTAGACTTCACGCCTCGCAGGGTCTATACAACTGCACAACTGCTTGTGCTGTGTATATTCAGAATGGATGACAGGCTGATGACACATGGAATATGCAGGTATATATTCATGTTTTGCACCAGTCGCTGAACTTATTGGTTTCTCAACAGTCTGCCCTACCCAAAGGTGCAACACTCCTTGGAACCATTCTATCATCTGACAAAACAAATATATCCACGATGACGGGTGACAAAGTTGTGCACCTGCTTCTCAGTCAGCCTTGCGAATATCAACATGTCCACACGACTCAAGACATCGTCCAACTCCTTTGTACTCACCACCTTGCTCCCCGTACCTAAATTTATACATAAGAATAAACGCATGTGAGGTGTACTCAAGGATCGCTTAATTCATGAATGTTTAGATATTGTCCTGCATCCGCTCAAGCAGGCTGCACATGAAGGAGTCATGTTATCAGACCCTGTTGGACATAGCCGCTATTGTTTTACCCCCCTGGCAAGCTATATTGTCGACACTCCAGAGGCTATGATGCTAGCTACTGTCGGTGGGAAAACATCTCCGGTCACCATGGCCATGTTCAAGCAGTTCGGAGACCCTTTCCATCACGAACCTCGCATGAAATCAACCACACTTGCACAGCTGGCTGTCGTTCAAACAAGGGCGGATCCCAATGATATTGAAGCCTTCTTTCGCGAAGCACAGAAATTTCGCCTGAACGGTGTCTCTAAACCTTTCTGGCAGGACTGGACCCTTGGTGAACCATCTCATTTCCTCACTCCAGAATTTCTGCATCTCATTCACCGAGAATTCTACGATCACAACGTCAAGTGGATTATTTGTGTGGTCAGGGACATGGAAATTGATTTCCAGTTTTCTGTGTTGCAGCCCGTCACTGGCTTTCGTCATTTTTACGGTGGTATCTCCAAGCTAAAACAGGTTACAGGTCGAACTCAACGTGACATTCAGTGTTCGATTGTTGCAGTCAGTGCGGACGCAGCACCTAGTGCCGTGATCACTGCTGTCCGAGCATTGATGGAATTTCGGTATCTCATCCAGTCACCGCGTATTGATGAAGACGACATCAAGCGCATTTCTGGAGCCCTCGATGAATTTCACGCCAATAAACATGCTATCACAGCTGGAGGATTTTGTCGAGGCAACAAGAACAAAGTTATCGATAACTGGTACATTCCCAAATTGGAGCTCATGCAGAGTATAGTTCCCAGCATCCGCAACACTGGTGTCGCCATGCAATGGACTGCAGACACAACAGAGCATGCGCACATTACAGAGATTAAAGACCCCACACGATCAAGCAACAACAACAACTATGATCCTCAGATTTGTCGACATCTCGACTGGGTTGATAAGTGCCATCGCTTTGACCTTGCAATGAGTCTCGTGGATGGTATGGCAAGCTCGAGGCTACAGGATGACAATATTGGTGATGATGTTGACTTTGATGTGGATGATGATGATGACCTCCCCACGGAATTTACGGCCACTATAAAATGACCTGGACATTCGCGCCCAATCACCAATTACTTTGCGATTGCGAAGATCCTCCAGCATAAGGAGGTTGGGACTGTCCCTCTGCCATTGCGCACATTCATCATTGGATGCACGGCCTATCATCTCACGTATTCCCCATCCATCAGATCCATCTCCATCAACTGATGCTGCTATCAAATTCGGCCTTCCTGACTTACGGCTGGCCATTGCTGATTTTCTTCGTCACGAAGCTACCCACGGACAGAGTTATGTCCACACAATTGGGGGAGCCAGGAGGGCTGGACCTACTGCTTCCCTGCCATTTGATAAAATTCAAATCTGGTTCAAACTTTGCCTACAGGACACAGAGTTCCACGACAGTAGCATCATACGGCCCGCTGCAGACCCTGAATTGTGTGCCGCCTTCTGATGTCTGGAACTCTGGTAGGTACGACTCAGCTATTGTGAACAACGAGTTAGGGTGCCTTTGGCCTGCTCATGGTCTTTATGGTATGTTACAACCTTCTATCATGCTGAATACATTCTCACTATTATCTTTCAGGTCATACAATTGGTCAAATTAGGCTTATCATGTGTCCAGTTGGAAGAATCAACACGGATTGGTCATGGGAGGACCATTTCCTTGTCTATATGTACTGGTTTGATGGTACAATGAGCGCTCGTGATCCTGCCACACAGTTGCACTCGATCAGAAGGGCGAAATGTTCCAATGGTACGTTAGTGGGCAATATTATACCACTGACACAGATCAAGGCTCCTGTTAATCTCATTCCTCGCTTTGGAGCCAGTGCAGACAGCCGTTTTACCTCACAGAACAGCATGGAGCACGCGTCAGAGTTTTGGGTAAATAAATTTTGGGACAAGAACACATTCTTTCCGCTCTCTATGTAGCTTCCTGCCTGTATTTTTAACTTTCGTGCTATTGGTTGTCAACGAGCTTCTTTCTGATATATTCTTAGTTCAATGAGCATTGATGGATGTAGTGACGCGCGATAAGGGCATCTTGTTGCTCCCACCGTTGTCATATTATAGCTTAGAGTATACCGAACAAATGCCACCTCAGTTCTTTTTCAGGATGGGCGGCTACAGAATAAAGTTGTCGTCATTGGTTTCGCTCCCTGCCGCTGTTTCAGGCGATGCCCTTACAATGAACAAGTACACGGCCGAGGAACTAAATCGTCTAGTTACACAGGAAGATGAACCAGCATCCTCTGATTCGCAATCGCTGGGACACATGCTCTCTCATATCTTTCAGTCTTTCAGCATACCTCTACCGGATTTATCTACGCTCCAGATCCCACTCAAAAACATCCTTCATCACAATGAATGTACCAAAGCAAAATTCAGCAAAAATTCACCAGATGACCTGGTGCCATTGTACGATACTGATGGGCAGCTATGGAACTGGAACCTTCCAACTTTTGCTCCCACAAACGAATCTGAATCAACAACTCACTCTCAACCATCTGAAAGCTTAGATTCGGAGGGCAATGCAGGGACTGGTGAAACCACAAAAGCAACTCACGAAGAAATTTTCTCATCATTCTTCAATGCTTTGGCTATCTGCTTAGCGAAGGCAGAGCCCAAACTACTAGCCAATCCCACTGCGACGCGCATGTGGACTGCGGCCCATGCACATAAAGCATTACCTGGTAGTGAGGTGAAGCAGAAACCCAATCTCCTCTTATCAGACGAGATCACGGCAAATTGGGGGAATATCAGGGTATCGGCTGAGCTGATGCACAGTTCATATCAACCTGCATTGCAACTCGTGAAAGCTGCTGATAGTCATGCATACCTCATGCTGAGTGAGCAGCCCTGGAGGCGCTTTGCTCTTGTACTATCACTCACCAACGAGTACCAGGAGCTCAGAGTCCTTTTCTACAATCATGCCAGTGGTGTCGTGTCCCCTGCCTTCAATATCTACCAAAAACCAAGCATTGTTGCTCACATTATTGCTGCCCTTCGTTTCGGCAGCCTCGAGTGCATAGGCTATGACTTGACAGTCTCCTTCACAAAACACATTTCTCCTCCCCAACGCCACGCCAATGGCTATCATCCGATCAAGAACCTCCCTGCCAAATGGCAACCTGCAGATCACGTCATGGCTGCAGCCACGTCTGAGCCCCCTTATCCACCACCCAGTGATGTTGAGGGTGCACCAAGCGCTGTCATCGAGACAATATCTCCCAACTCAGAGCCCGAGTCCAAGCCAGAGTCCGAGTCTGAGTCAGAGTCAGAGTCAGAGTCGCATGCTGACTATGGTATGAAGAATGTGGAGGATCCCCACCTGGTACAAGCCACTGCCATCTCCAGCCCCCCCTTCTCAACCTCACATCCCAAGCACCTGAGGAGCCTGACAGTATCTATTCTGCTACACCCCATCCTTCACATTTCCCATATTCAGCTCAGTCACCTGAACTGTGTGGCAAAATTCGTGTCAGGGACACAATCTACACGATCACAATGATCCTGTTTGCGAGTTGCGGCCTTGTTAGTCACGGAACTGTCTGCTACTTGGTCTCTTTGGATGATAAGGAATTCATCATCAAAGACCATTGGGTTCAGGGTAAGGAGGATCAGGTGATCTTGAATGAGATTGAAATGTTGAAGCGCATGTCTGGTGTCCCTGGCATTCCTGAGTTGGTGGATTGGTGGGTGGTTGAAAGGTCGAATGGAGAACCCGATGTGACCAGCAAATATCGAAAACAACCGCAGTGCCTAAGTATTGCAGGGACCAGTCGCTCACATGTTCGACTTGTCTTGACGCCCTGCGCTCACCCCCTGCATATGTTCCGAACTCTTAAAGAGTTCATGAAAGCGCTGAGGGACATCATCATCAGTAAAGTGTTTTTTTTTGATTGGCAATCTTTGAACTGACAAATCTAATTTCAGTTCAACTGCACGGCGGTGGAGGAACGCAAGGTTCTACACCGCGACTGCAGCTTAAATAATGCAATGATTGTAGATCTGTTAGGAGGTGGTAGTAAAGGGTTTCTAATCGACTGGGAGTTGCAGTGCGCATCAACCCAGATCTGAAGTATGCCATCGGTGGTACGGTAAGTGCATTCAGTTAATTACAGTACATCTAGTACTGATCTGTTCATCCAATCTACAGGGAACAATCCCGTTCATGTCTCGCGGGCTTCTCACCCAACTCTCAGATGCACAACAGGCAGCGCTGGGCAGAAAGAAACCGAAATATATCCCCAAAACATCTTCAAACACTTTGGCAGTTGCCTGTATTGCATGTCATTCAATGCTTTTCAGACGACCTTGAATCACTTTTCTTCGTATTCATCTGGATTTGCATCAAATTCTGTGGCCCCCATGGCCAGGTACGCCAGGATACCATAGGAAACTCAATACCTGATCGCTGGAACAACATGGACCTTGAATCCTGCGCGGCCTTCAAGGGCAATTTTTTCGCAACCAAGAAGGAGGAATGCCGTCTTGTAGACGAGATCCATCCTTACTTCAAAGACTTAATCCCTCTCGCCAAGGAGTGGTGTACGGCTTTGAAGGACAACATGGAGAACCCTGTTTCCTTCGGCACCATCCTTACACTATTGAACACTCATCTTGACCGCCTTCCGGATGACGAGGAGCTCATTTCCACTGTCAAGACGCTCAAACAATCTGCTGCTATTCTCACAGACCATGTCGAGAAGCATGCCGCTTTGCAATCTTTCCCCATGGAATTACCCAAGTGTCGGAAGTCTGATGGTATTTCGGAGACTGACAATGAGTTAGATGGTTAGCATACATACAGGCTAATTATTCAACATAAACATCATTTTTCATTGCTACTTTGTTGTACTCTCATTCTCACGTTGACCCAATGTACTGCATTTTTGGTTGTTGTGACTTGTATGACTTATAAATTATGTTTCTTCACACATTTATTCTCATCAAGTTGAGTCACTCGAAACATGCAGCATTGATTATTACATGGTACGCGCTTCAGTGTGATGTTGCACACATTTTTTAAATGTAATACTGTCCATTACTCGCATCAAGGCCGTTCTATTGGCCCACCCAGCGCCGAGACATGATATTATTATATAAAAGACTGGTGAGTTTGCGACTTGATGAATCACTAGACTCAGGCTTCACCTCTTTCTCTATCCTCTGTGTAGTTGCAATCATGCCTCCTCGTGCTATTAACAGCCCCAAGAAGAAGAGGTCGAAGCGCAAAGGCTCAGATGCTTCTGGCAGGGCAGGTGTACCCAAAAAATCTCACCAGACTATGGACCTCACTGAAACACTCAGTGTACCACTTGTTTCCCTTGGCCTTGCTGAAGCTGAAGATGGTGCTCCACGATGTTCTGGCTGCCCCAACGCAGGGACCAGAGGTAGGAACAGCCAGCTAGAAAAGATTGGTGCAGTCCTTGAGTCTCAGTCTCGAAGTCGTCCTCCCAAGGGCTCCACATCCCTCAGTCCTAATATCCCAGTGAACCCTCAGGCTCCGGAACCAGCTCGTAAAGGATGGAAGGGTTGTTCAAAGGTCAGGCATGTAAGTATTTGTTCTTACTAATGCTGATGTTTGCATTCAGGCAGTTCCTCTGCCTTATAGTTCACTCACTGTTACCAATGGTCCTGCAAGCATTGATAACACAGGTCCTGGTCTTTCAATGCACCAACCTGGCGGAAGGTTTGGTTTGGTTGCTCCTCCCAGTGCTGGCCGCAGTCTTCACAAGGCTAACAATCCACATGTCACTGTTGGCTCGAAGGCTGTCAAGAAGTGTGCTACGAAAGTAGCTCATGATCCAAACCCATGCAATATTGTACCGCCACTCACCACCTTCGTAGAACAAAACTTGGATCCGGCCCTTTTTGAGGAGGACAACAATGTCAGGCATCAATCTATACTGCGAGAATTCCAGCTGTTGAACAGCAGACCCAAAGTCAGCAGCACCAATGACAGCAATGATGAAGACGAGGACCAGGACCAGGACCAGGATGGGGATGAGGACGAGGATGGGGAGGAGAGGATGGGAAGAGGATGAGCACACCAATAAGAATGGGTACCAATGTCACAATGGCCATCCAGGTAATTTCCTTTATCATACTGAGATCCACCTGATGTTGTTCCCTGTTTCAATCTTACAGGCTTTTCAAATGAATCGCTACCTTCGCAGCCTCGAGTCATTCATCATCTCACACCTGAATTCAATTTTCAGTACTCCCACGATGAGGATGACGTGGCTGCTCAGACAAGCCTCAATAAAAACACTGTAGCAAACTCTCAATCCTCGACTGTCCACCAGAACAGTGACTCCCAGGTATGCTGACATAGATTTACTGGCATTGCACTTATTCTTTTTGCTTTCAAGGGCTCTCTGGATCCTTCGGTAGGAGTGCAACAGCAACAACAGACACAACGTTCTGAGGTGAGCAAATGGTTTTTATTCTGAATGAGGCTCACAGTTATCATTTGCATACCTCGAAGCCTAGCGACTGTATTGGAGTCCCACCACAAGAAAAATGGCCAGCCCCACCTTCCCGACCCTGAAACTCTTGAGCTGCTTTATCAAATAGCCTGAGCACGCTGATGACCAACAGGCTTTCCAGAGAAACAGAAAGACAAAATAGTCAGAAGACGGGCCCAAACCTACTCTATTAGCTTGGTACGGGCCGCTGCTGGAAAAGCTTCCTTGAGCACACCAAGGGAGAATGTCGTGTGGAACACGCACTTGACAATCTGTTCCTGAGTTTTGTTGATGATCTTCCAGGGTCAGTAACTGAAGTTCTCATCGCAACTTTAGTCATTTGGGACAAGGAAGGAAAACAATTTGAAGCTGGTGCGTGTTTGCTTCTTCTTGCGCTAATTTGTTTCATGTTGCAATCCAGGGGTTTGGCCGGAGCAAAAGTGTAACATAGCTCGATTGGTACATGTTTCGCTCTCTTAATTTACAGTCTCGCTGATACAATAGGTCTTTATTGAAGTTATATGACAATCTTTCAACCTGGCGATCAGAACTCAAGAAAACTGCCATAGGCTTAGCACCTCTTGCATACTCACTTGTTCCCCCCGCGTCAGTCCCTGCTCAAGAACGTGCAATGTGGGTCCAGAATGCTGCTTCGCAATTACTTTCAGAATCCGAGTTTTTATGGTTTGGATTGGATGCATTGGTGAGTGATTGTGCACTGACTCCGATGACATACATTAAAATCACTAGGGCAAAACAAGGAATTTCGCTCATCCTGGCCTTTGTGATGCAGTTATTAGATTCTTTTACATGGGGCTGTACCGAATTGCCCGGAAGAGGCCAGATATCTTTTGCAAGCAATTGCCCATCTCATGTTTGGCTTTGGTTTCCGCTGCGGTACTTTCTTACTTTCTGCCTTGACATCATGTATTGACATTTTTATAGTACAACTGTGTCCTCGACGGTCTCATCAAAAATGGTCACGGCAAATCTTATCCCAAGTTCTCCGCCAAGGAATACAGCCCAATATACCGCCAGATGGTCAGAATGATCGATCAAATTCTTCAACATCCATATCACGGTCCCAGGTTAGTAGCGCAACTTCAGGAATGGGCTGAAGCAGGATGACAAGAACAACCTTTTTCTTTGAAATTTCAGATGCTGATTATTTTCACCCAGGGCCGCATGTCTAAAACTCGATGGCGCTGAGGAGACCAAACACACCCATCTACAAATCGTCCTTGACTAAGTCTTCACATTCCTGTGTCCGAGTTACAGTACTACCATAGTTTGGGAGCCATTTTTTGTTTCGTATTTTGCTACTACTAGTATACTGATGTTTCCATACCATGTGATTGAATATATTGCCATCGTTCCTAAACACCTTGGGTGGACTGTACATAAATGAATGTGTGCACAATGATTGCTCTCCGAGTGCTCTGTGAGTGTCTGTACATACATAGACAGTGAAAAAATGTGCAATTTTACAGGTAGTTGTTATTCACTGGGTGGTCTGTGAGTATCTGTACAGATATCTACAAAGTAAGGAGCTACTGTGACAAACTGGCTAGTAGGGACCAAGCTGTAGAGCTTGTGCGCTGTACAGCTCTGTACAGCTCTGTACAGATCATTCTGGTTTGCAGATGATGATCACTCATCAGCAAAATCCAAGATTCCTTATTTGACTTTTAGCGGCTTATTTGAGCTTTACTTTTCAGGCAACTTCGCAAATGCGCGCCAAGGCACAACAAGTCAGTCAAAGAGTACCTAGCTTAAGCTGTTTCAAGTCGTCCAAGGGAACAAAGATGATAAGGCTCAAAAATGCGATTAATTGTATTAAAGTGAAAAAGATAAGTGCGAATGTCTATGATGCGAGCTCAAAAGCATGATGATCAGCATATTTATTGACATAGAATGTTCGAAAACTGTCATATGAATTGTGTAGATTAATATTGTGGCAGAGAAAATGTCTGCCATAAACGGGAATGAGGTGAGCCGCACGATAGATTGAATCGACATGTATAATGTTGTAGAGAGGTGCATTGTTGGTGCCACAGGCCGGACGGACCATCCACATGCCAGTATCTTCATCGGGTAAGTCTCCAATGATATTAAACCAGCGCATGATGGCACACGGGTAAGTCTTTCCTCCATAATTGAATGAGAAGAACACACGAATCCTCACGACTTCGAGTCCTCGAATGCTCACATCTTCTGACCCAATATTGACGAAAACACAGTCATAATGAGGGGCCTCATTCCGCCACATGGGACAAGCACGAATGTGCTCAATCCGCATCCCACCGATTCCACTTATATCGCTCGGGGCATAGAACCGTGAGCATGCAGAGTTGAATACTGATATTTTGCCCTCATATCGAGGGCATCCTGCAATAGGAATTTCCGACACATCTCGTGGATCATCTGGATGTGTCTGCTGGAAGAGAAAGTGGTGGACCATCTCAGGTAGACGAGGGATATTCAACTCTTCAGTGAGAGCGAGCACGGTGCGTGCACATTTTGTCTCTGCATGCCAAATCAGACATTTGACACACAACAATGAGGGAATATACTTGCATGCAGTTCGCGCTAATCACGTATGCACTGGCAGAACTGTTGGGCCAGGATCTACCCCATCGATGTCATCTTCAGGAACAGACATGTCAAAGTCTTTGTCGTGAGCGTTGCGGATTGCATCATTAGTAGTAGCAAGTGCATGATGCCTTGGTTTGTCTTGTTGTGCTTATGGGATTAAAAATCAGCTTTCAAGCGGCTGAAAATATGTTTAGAACTTACAAAGGGCATCAAGGGCTGCTGAAAGGCAAGTTCCATCCAACATCCCATGGCTGGTGAAGTCGACTCGTGCAGCAGCGAGTTTATCGAGCCGTTGATTCATGACAAGCATTTGACCAAGCACATTATATTTGCTTGATCGCCTCCATGGATCTTTAACAGCCTTGATGTGTTTGCTCTCTGTAATGGACGAGCAGAGTCCATTTGGAGTGCCAAAGAGTTGGATGAGCTGCAAATAATGAGAGATAGAGTGTTGTCGCGGTAGAGAGAACGTGGATACAGTGTCACTTTCCAGGAAAATCTTGCGATAATGATGGAAACGGGAAATAGCATCTTGCAGTTTCTCCAGCATGCGCTCGGGTATAGTATTCTTTCGTACAATGTAACAAAATTCAAGAAACACACAGAATGTGCATACAATTTCCACTGGGACGTGTCCCTCAATGGCCGCTATATAAACCTGATGGGGTTTAGCAAGCAAGATCATAGTGAAAAGTAATGGGACACGTACCTTCATAAGTGCTTTTGAATCATCTCCGGTCCATTGTTTGAAGCCATGCCCTTGCGGGAAATGCCTCAGGCCTGCGAAAGGGGCGACACTAGTGATTCTATTGAAGGTAGAGCCAGAATTAGATATTAGAAATTAGAAATGAGATACAAAATCAACATACCTATGATCAATGTCATCCAAGATGTGTTGCGCGTTGCGTGCTCCATGTGTTTGTAGGAGATACTTATGGACCCAGTCCACGAGATGGTCCTTGAACGTGCCTTTAATGAGCTGATGTAAGATGTCGGGTGCTATCAGCTGGCAAATATCAGCGCGAGGAAAATCATTAGTGAACGGCTGTGGATATAAATTGTAGTGAGAACAAGAATGAAGATAAAAATGAGAAGACGTACGACAAGATCTGCTACAACTCCAAACTCGTCCCATAGTTCCAAATATGTCCCCACACTAACAAGTTCTTCTGTATACTCTTGACATTGAGGAAGTGTGCCAGCTGCATCAAGATCATAATTTGGTGACATATATCTTGAGTAGTATACCATAAGTCAAAGATATAGAAACAAAAAACAACCAATTACCGTGGACACCAGCGGCGCACAATACATGCCAGCAGAACTTCTTCTTCATAGTCGGCAATGTAAGGTCCAAGGCCATAGATGACGCGATGGAAATGCCCATCACCAAATTCTGCGACCTCAGGTTTCATCATTCTGGGCCTAAGTCTTTCGAGAATCTTGGAAAGCGAAGCATGAAACAACTGGTGGCGGAATTTTCGGAAGTGTGGGTCACTTGCATGTTCCTTTGTAGCTACTAGGTCATCAGTACATTGCATAATACTACAAGAAGTTATTTCACTCACTCTTTGGCATCGCAAGAAAGCCAATGACTGCGACTGCATTCCGGTGTGCACACTGGACATTGTTGTGGACATTCCCAATGGACAGATAGAGTGGGTAATACTCATTGTTCCCGGTTCCTACAGAGACAGTTGTTTTGTCACTTCCAAGAATGACAGGAACAAAGGTGGCGCCAATTGAATCTGGATCCTTAGAAATGATGTCCTAGTATGATATGTTAGTTCCCTGGAGTATTCATAGCGATGGTCATGTACATACTGCTTGATCCCATGCCCAGTCAGCAGACATGAAGTCTCTATAATGGTGCTCCTCGCCTAAGGTCAAGTACTCTCGGTAAGGTCAAAAGTCCATCTCGTGTGTGAAATTGGGGTTTGCAAGCATGTTGCGGACTACTTGATGTGGATCTCGGTACCATACATCAAAGGCGCTGTCCATCCAGGGCGGATAACTACCTTCAGGCTTCTCACCTGTATACGAGCATGAGAAGCACTCCCACTTGACCTCTCCCAATGGTATTGCATCAATCATCACATAGAGATCTTGATGGTCTGCAAATGGTGGTGCATCACTATGTTTGAGCAAGGTAGATGCCCATAGGGCAAGGTGTGCATCAATTTTCCGGGCAGGCATTGGGTTCTGAGTGTAGAAAAAATCGGCAGTTTTGAATTCAGTGCGGTTACAGAATGGCGTCCAGTCATTCAGAGATTGAGGTTCATGAGTTGGTGGCAATGCATCATCGTCAAAAAAACAACCATGAATGTCACATGGACGTCCTGTAAGCCATGTCAGCAGCTACATTAATGAGAGACATGAAAACAAACCATTGAGTTGGGTGTGATAGTTGCGAAAAAGATGGTTCCCGGGCCCGAAAAACTCAGTATCAACATCCAGCGGGGGGAAGACCTCAGCACATCAGCACAGTGATCATGATTGTACCCAAGGTCGTGTTCCTCGTTATCAGGTGAGAAGGGGAAATCCTGACCATTATACCGATCTTCAAGTTGTTGCAACAGGACATCTGGGACATCGATGTCCATGTCCTGCTCTGGTGGCGGGGAAGATATCACAGGATGGGCTGACAAGATATGTTTTGTGCGCCCTGCACCTGTCTTGAAAAACCGCTTGCATCCTGCATCTCCACATGGGAGTTGCAAGACACTGAAGTCTCTGCGATGAACCTGAGAGCGAGGGATAGTATCAGGCGTAGTTTCAGCGTCAGGTAAGATGATTGATGTAATGGATTTTTGGTGTGGGGAGGATGTAATGGATTTTTGGCGTGGTGAGGATTGATGTAGTGGATTTTTGGTGTGGGGAGGATGTAATGGATTTTTGGCGTGGGGAGGATTGATGTAGTGGATTTTTGGCATGGTGAGGACACGGTGGATTTTCGGTGTGGTGAGGATGCGGTGGCCTGGAGTGAAGCTGAGATGTTCAAAGACTAAGGTTCAAATAAGCGCTTAGCACTAAGGGTTCATGCATCCCAGACAAAACAGGGTGCCACTTACAAATTCCCTTTCATTCCATGCAGTTGTCTTCCTTTCTACCACTCACATACTAGTACAACTCAGCCTGTGCATCCTGGTCCCACCCTTCTTTTCATTGAGCCACCACTTGTCATGCCTCCTCATCACACACGTGCTAAAAATGCTACCACCCATCCGGGTCAGATTGTTCTTGATGCACAACGGAAACGATGCACCAAAGCCGAAAAACAAGCAGACGATGACCACTTGACAGCAGCCAGGGCAGAAAAGGAAGCAGATGCCCTAGCAGGGCTCACCAGACTGGCAGAAATGCAGGTCCAGATAGAGGCTACACAGGCTCAAGCTGCTGACAAGCCCAAGGCAGTCAGACCATGACCGGTTCCAAAGGGTCGCCAACCACATGCCAGCCAATCAGAGGAACCTTTTTCTAAAGCAGGTCGCCAGTATGCCAACAATATGGATGGTCCTGGTGAGACGTCAAACTTGAAGGATCAGATTTTCGATGAAGATGAGTCATTGGGTGGTAGCAATATTGAAATTCCAGGCGGTACAAAGCAGAAGTCAAAGAAACAAACACTTAAGGCAGCGATCTCAAGTGTTAGGTTCTAGATTGATGCAGATGTCAATGATGCGCATGCAAACAACGAGAAAGGCAACTCCGTGTGCGTGTTTTCCTCAAACTGCCATGTTTATGCTTACTGAATCTACTCTATATTTTCTCAATTTCATCTGGGCGTCTAGAACAAAATCTGGTCTACCTGGTCGCATTCAAAACTGGAGGACAAATGTTCCCCCGAAATCAAATTCCCAGCAAGAATCGCTTACTACTGCCACTCAACCGCCGCCTTCAATTTTTTCCAATGCATTGAAGAGGACCTCCGTCAGTTCATATGCACCTCCCCCTCCTAGCAGCAAAGCGGACGATATTGAGGACCTTGTTGGAGCTTTTGGAGATGAGGACTTAAATGAAACACTCGAATGGGAGGCAGCGGCACTTATGACAAAGAGTCAGGGTAAACAACCAGCGATGGTGAGTGAATTTTTTAAATTGTGATTTGCGAGTTTGTGCCTCTCAGGCTGATTTGAATCTAGTCTACCATCAGTATTGTATCTACTAGCACTGATCATGACCTCGAGCCACCATCCAGCACTCAACCCTGCTTGAAGAAGCACACCTTGATGCCACCGCCTTCAATGCAACCCCGAGCCATACATGACCTCAAACCACCATCAAGCACTCAACCCTGCTTGAAGAACCGCGCCTTGATGCCACCACCTTCAACACAACCCCGAGCCGTATCCAGCACAAAGAGGAAGAAGCTTGCTGAGGTCATTGAGTTCTCTGAGAGTGAGATCTCTGAGTTTTTGGACACAGACAATGACCTTATGGAGGTTGATGGCCCGAATGACGAATTTGATGCTGATATCAAGCCTGAGCCAGTGGTTCAGAACAGTGCTAAGGCTACACGCACTACAACTTCTGTATCTCCCTCCGCTATTTCTTTTATTTTTTCACTACTAACTTCAGTCTCAGACGTCAGTGACTACCACCACTCACAAGGCTCCTGCTCCTCCTCCCTCAAAGAAGGTGAAACTCGAGAAAAATACCAAACTTGAGGGCACCATCAAATCCGAGGGAACATCGACTGTGTTGCCTGGCACCTGGGTAGAACCAGTATCAAAGGTGTGTTCATCATATTTGAACACAGACCTCCCATCAGGCTGTCATGAGGATGGAAAATGGGTTCAAGTCTTTTTACCAACAGTCTTTCTGTGGCTCAGTGCACAAGAGGAACTCTGGGTTATTGCTGATGCTAAGTTGCTCATGGCGTGCAAAGAAATTTTCAAGGTCAGTCTATCCAGATATTCGCTACAACGTCACCACAGTCTGGGTCTGTTTTTGGTGTTGTCCATGTTACCACTTTATTTGGGGGACACTACTGATATATTACAGGTCACACAACGTGTTGGCGAATGGCATAGCAACTTCAGGGTCTACAGCACTTGCTATTGCAATTGATTTTTGTGCCTCCAATCAAGATTCAGCTCCAGCAGAACTCGCAGAACTCCTCCTTGTCCACTATGGCTTCCTATACCCTAACCCTGACAACATTGACAAGACAGAAACATTTCGCTCTGCATTTGTGCAGGAACTTCTCGCAATGGCGCATCTGTCTCGAATTCTAGGACATGCTGATGTCCCTGTTCTCAACACTCACAACTTAATTAAACATGGTCTTTTCGGGGCATTGGGGTTGTGTGCCAGTTTCGGTAAGTCAATCCTAAGTGGATTTTCACCTACTAATTTCTGTATTTGTAGCTTGAACGCGCTTTCTCTCTTCTTGCTGATAATACTGTTACTATCGACCATGAGGATCACTTGGGGCTGCCGATTACTGCACAGAGAGCTCGTCTCAAGACACCGAAGACCCTCAACACAAGGAGACAGGTCTCAGAGCATGCATTTTCAATTGCCAAGTGGAAATCCAAGACTGACACATTTATACGTGCGGCAGCTAAGAAGGGGGAGGCAGCAACAGAGCTCACTGTCTCAATGGCATGGAAGCTTCTGAAGAAACCCTGGCTTCGATAAGTACACCAGCAATGACTCATTCAAGGATGAGGATGATTGTGCAGATGTTTGGTAAGTTATAGTGTCTTTCATCATTCCCAGGTTTTGACTAGTACATTTTGTACTATCTACAGATATGTGAGCCTCACGCCTCCGGTCAACATCTCCTTCATGCAGCTTTTCAATCCATCGTTTTGTGCCCTCCGCCTGCACTTTTCACCATTTGGAACCATTTCTTTGCTCCTCACTAATGCATTTTATCCCGGTTTTCTGGTCTTTTGTCACCTCTTAGCACTCATTAGCTGCCCTTTAGTGCTCTTAATGCTTTGTGTGTCTCGCTCATTTTTTGACTTAATCACCCTTTTGCAGCGCTTTTTAGTGATTCTATGACACATTTTACAGCTACTTGCAATGGAATTTATCGAGTTTTCATGCCTTAAATCGTGTGTGATAAGTTGATTCAATTGTGTTTAAGTCGCTACAAGATGAGGCATGGCCTTAGCGCGTCTTGTGGCGCTCTTGCTCTTTTTTTCCTTAAGGTCCCTGAAAAAGTCAAAAAAGTCCGATTAAGACATCCGTGATTTTCCTGATGTTTTTCATCTTACTACCAGAGGGATAAATGAAATTAAGATGAAAATAAGAGATCGACTGGTCTGAATAAGTCAACGTTTACTTATTCAGCGCTCCTACTTATTTGCGCTTATTAAGTCATTTAAGTACATAAAGGAAATGTGAGAATTTCCTGATGGCCTATACAATTTCGTCATTGAATGTCTGATGGTACAGTGCATAGGAGTTTACTGATGTTCTCCCTCTAATTCAAATCAATTTCTCATCATGTACAGTTCGAGTGCACGGTGCAGTGCACAGTGCACATGCCGCACTTAGCGACAACTTTGAAAGTAGCAAAACAGAATTTTGAAAAGTCGTACTACTGCAATTTGATATGCAACACACTGTGAACGTGTCTAGAGTCTCGTTACATGAGGTTGCAAGGTTGCAAGGTCTAACAATCCGAAGAGTCTCACACATGATGCATTGTGATTCACAAAAAGCGTTAGAGGGATAGACACATCTACAATTCCATCATGATACAGAGGGACCAACCGGCCAACTCTTTCCTCGCCAAGAAAGACGACTTTATACAAATAACAATTTTTGAATTTTATGCAGCAGCAGTAGCAACATCATCTAGCTGCTGACGTTCTCTCGAGGTCTCGTGGTGCTGCTGGAGCAATCGGTCGAGTGCCTCCTTTTGACCGACTGCGAGCTCTCCAGACTGGATGCCGGAGTGATATATACGCAGCAGGGAGTCAACATCGTCCATGGATTGAGTGCGGACATCAGCGAGCTCCTTGATCTTGGCAGTTGCATCCTTGACCTGTTATAATTGTATTAGTAAATTGTGGAAGGGCGATGCAAAGATAATATAGCAGACCTCATCGTCGGTGAGATTGAGTCCAAGCTGCTCAACTCTTGACTTGACGGCGTTCCAGCCAGTGAGACGGTGTCTGATGGCAAACATCAGCCTATCACGAGCCATGAACGGCTAGGAAAGGTACACACCCAATCGACACGTATCGGGTAAGCCCAAAGTCTTCGGGCTTTAAAATCTCGTATGTGCTAGGGTTGTTCAAGATCGCCTTGGCATGAATACCAGCCTTGTGCGTAAAAGCACAGTAGCCGGTGATCGGGTTCATGAAAGGCACGTTGACCTCTACTGCCTCTGCGACGAGGTTTTCAATCTCGCGCAGCATGGGTAGATTGTACTTGGCCTTGACGTATTCAGGGTTGGCAGCGTACAGGCATGCCACGAGACCACCGAGAGGCGTGATACCGACACGCTCACCGATACCAAGGACCGCTAAGAGAGATTCAGCCATGTACCAGTGAGGAAAAAACAAATATACGTACAGGTATCGATGTGTGTTGCGCCAGCCTCCAATGCGCAATAAGCGTTAGCGATTGCCATTCCGGTGTCATTGTGTAAGTGGATCTCGATATCACAACCAACGACGCCGCGGAGGGTACGAACAAGGTCATAGACTTGTCTAGGGTTTGCGCATCCAACGGTGTCAGCTATGCCCACACGGTTGACACCAACCTTGTCGACAGTCTGGTATATGGAAAGTAGATCGACGAGGTCGGAACGGAAGGAATCTTCTGAGGAGAAGCGAACTTCGATGCCCTTGGACTTGACGAATGTGATGACTTCGATGGCGGTCTTAGTGATGTAAGTCATGTCCTTGCCGTGGGAGAATTCGCGGAGGAACGAAGATGTTCCAATCACAACATCGACGCCATCGACGCCTACGGATGGTGCAAATGAGTGAAAAGATAAGGTGAAAGCGCTATGAAGCTCACCAGTTTCGACAGCGATTCGTGCATCGTCCATGTGGCAACGAATGTGGGTGAGAATCTTGGCCTTGAGACCGAGCTTGCAGATGGCCTCGCAGTCAGCACGCGATTGCTCAGATGCAGCGGGAGAGGTCAGCTCGATGTACTCGACACCGAATGCATCAAGGGCCTTGGCGATGGCGATTTTTGTTTTGGTATCGAAGAAGGCGTTGGCAAACTGCTCACCCTCTGGATCACCAATCAAACTAGGCCAAAGTGCAAAAAACTTGCAAGACGTACCTCGAAGAGTACTCTCGATGATGGAGAAATTTGATATGTTGCTTAGAAAGTCTGATGCGCGTGGTGCATACGGATTCCTGCGCTGTGCTTCACTGGGGTGTCCATTGGCACCATTCGCGCCGCTGGACTTGGCACCATTCAGGCCGTTTGCACCGTTGACCTGGATCATCTGGGTCTTGTCAGGCATCGATAGGGAATCTGTATTTTGATGTGAGCAGGAGCACGGCATTTTATAGTTTTGAGAGGATGATGAATAAATCAAGGAGAGATCTAAAGGATAATGCCTAGGACAGTCAGAACGAGTCACGATCGATCATAAGATTATAAAATTAGGTTGACACACTTACAAGCCTGGGAATGACAAATAATTTAATTAACAATAAGTAATCGTCACCAATACTGATAGGATTGCGACATCGGACGTTGGGCAAGTCTCAAATGGACGGTCAATGATAGGTTCCCTGAAGCTTGCCGTGGTTCCGTCCGCGCCACTGTCCGAGCACCACTGACATACATAAACCCCTATACTATGGCCACCCGCAAAATCACACCATTGCATAGTATCTTTTGCATATATATGGCTATTTAAATCGATTGTCTGTTATCACCGTTCCGTATGAGTGAGTTTCAGACATTCTGGTACTGTAGCAGTTGAACACGCTCGCAAGGGTCAAGGCAATCTCATTATCTAGTGCCTGAGCGCTGAGCAGCTCACCTGCAAATACAGTCGGAGTGTACATGTCAAGCGATAAACATCACTAGCGAGGGATGCCAGGGGGAATTTCTCATGGCACAGGAGACGATAAAGCACAGTTGGCGCCAGAAAGTGATTAAAATCTAGGTGCACCGGCCCAATTAAAATAGTAGCTTATACTACAGAGGCACGGAAAGAACGATATGAGCGAAATTTGAGCTCGAGGGTGGAAACTCATTGAATGCATGCTAGTAGTGTATCTCATCCATATGACACGCGATTGGGACTGTCGCGGGCTCGCTTTTACGATTACTTGTACAACGAATAACCGCCTCAGGTGGCTGTCTTCGAAAGATATGCCAGGCTTCGAAATCCAGCTGGCATGGGAGTATCGACTACGGTGCGAGATTTGCAATTAATGTCGTGAATGTGCCTGCAGCATGGATGTCCCAAAAGTCGGCGATGAGACGAAATCAGGTTGAATCATGGATTTCAATGCAATTCTAAACTTAAGGTGTTCTAACGCTCGACGTCCAGATAGGCATCTAATCCCAATCCCCCGCAAGTCATCGTAGAATTCATGAAGAACATCAACGATTTCCTGCATCAGATATCAACGTGTGCATTGAGTTTCTCTCTTGAGGATCACAGACTCGACTATTTTCCTCATCTCAGCTCCAGGCTCCGGTTGTGGTATCTGAGAAGGGCGTTGACTCCACGCAGCGCAACGACAAATACTACTTAACGCATGTCTGCGTGCGAGATGATAAAGGATGTAATAAAATGTTAGTCCTTGTGTGATGTATGAATATGAGGAATAAAGTCTGTCCTTCGGTTGCAAGGATTCAGTACTCAGAGTGGGGCACAGAGTCACTGCAACGACTACACACCGCTGCATACACATATAACCACTCTAGCTCTCATTTGCAATGCTCGACTCTCATAGACATACCTGGTCCGTACTCGTTACACGTTTGGCGTAGTGGTAAAGCGAGAGTAGGTTTCATTCCAGCGTGTTTGCAGATCGCCTAGTTTCCCGAGTGATTGTGTGGGTAGTATCATATGAGAGCAAACATAGAGAGGACATGAATAATGTAATAACACCTGTCTAACCCCGTTTCTTCGACACACCGACCGTTTTCCCGCGACGGCCTGCACCACATTTCAGAAAAGTTTTTCCTAACAGCGGGAACGAGTTGCTTACCAGTAGTTTTTGTGTGTTGACCGCGCACCCGCAGGCCCCAGAAGTGCCTGAGACCACGGTGGGCCCGAATCTTCTTCAATCGCTCGAGGTCATCACGCAACTTCGAATCGACACCGTTGGAAAGGATCTGCGAGTCCTTGCCGTCTACAATGTCCTTCTGTCTGTTCAAAAACCATGTGGGGATTTTGAATTGAGTGGGATTTTGGATAATCGTAACAATACGCTCAAGCTCGTCAGAGTTCAATTCACCAGCACTATACAAGTATATGAGCGAATTGCGTACCACAGAATGGAAACACATACCGCTTGTTGAGGTCAACATCTGCCTTCTTGCAAACAAGGTTGGAGTAACGACGTCCAACACCCTTGATCTCCGTCAGAGCGTACATAATCTTGCGCTTTCCGTCAACATTAGTGTTGAGCAAACGCAGAATGTGCTGTGGATGGCGTAAATCGAAAGCAGATACAAAGCCCAAGGCAAACAGACCTGGAACTGTTGATGTGCTTCAGGAACGACGAGGGACATGGTAGTGATCTGCAGGTAAAGATTCCATAAGCCTGTTATCCAGAGAGGAATCCTCCCATCCAGCGAAAACCTGTCTCAAAATCTTCTGATTCTTCCCAGACAAGTAAAGTGCGGCCTAACGGATTGGTGCGTGCATGAAAATGGGCTCACCTTCGTTCAATCGATAGCCTTGACGCTGGGTATGACAGCGACCGGTGGGTGAATGGTGAGACACAATTTCTCGGCAAATTCCGCTATCCGCGATCACGTGACCTGTGGTACAGTCGCGTGTTGCCAGTGTGGCCGTGACAGTACTAGTACTGATTTGAACTTGCTCGTCACTTCATTTTCTAACCACATCCTCATTACAAAGATCTAATACATGTCCAAGAGAAAGGTAGGAGATGCATTAACCATCATCATTGCCACCCTCTTATATTTCCAACAGTGTAACTCTCCAGCAATTTTGAACGCAGAACTTGAAGCTGTCCGCGGGAAGGTCTCCCTTGAAGAGACAGAGGAGTCGTGGGACAAGATCGAGCAGGGCATCGTGCAGCTCACCCAATGTTGTAATAATGGTGGATGCGACTTCGCCACGGAAATGGTTGCTGGTATACGCTCGCTTTCTAGACCTATCAACCATGCTATGAATTCGGAGCGTAGTAGGCTGTCAGGTTCCACGATCGAACTTGTGAAGGCTCTGTCAACCGGTCTGGGCTCCTCATTCGAGCCCCTCGTCTCGCTGTTTATGCCGACTCTTCTCGGGCTTTGTGGCCGGACCAACAAGGTGTTCACAAACCGAGCAAAGGCGTGCATTCTCGCTGCAATTGAAAACACTCAATCGACTTCCATTCTGCCGTATTTCGCAGACTCTTTAACCCAAAAGTCGGTTTCCCTGCGTTTAGTAGCTGCAGAGGGTGTCCTTGCTTGCCTAAACTGCTTCAATCCTCCTGATATTGAGAAGGACACGCGTGCTCGACTTATCGAAGACGTCATCAAGTTGACTGCCCGGGATGCCAGCGCAGACGTTAGAAGAGTGGGAAAGTTGATTTTTGAGGCATATAAAGCCCTTTTACCTGATCGCGTAGATAGGTTGGTTCCTAAAGCTTCCACTCGTGACATCCATGCCTGACATACATGATTCAGTTTCATTGCGCCTTTAACCCCTGTCATCAAGAAGTATTTAGACGTGAAGGGGACAGTTGCTTCACGGTTGGCTGCACAAGCAGTTTCCCGTGGTCCCGCAGCGACAGGAAGAGTGACCTCAAAGCCAATCGGGTCCCTCCAGGCTCAGAAGACGAGTTCTCATTCTAGAGCTCCATCTACGCAGAGCACTACCTCCACTCGTGCTTCCGGGAAACATGCAGAGAGACCCATACGTCCTCCTAGCTCTGAGCTGCCGCGAGAGGTACCTGCAGCAAGGTCACGTGCTGTGTCAAGTCAAGCAACATCTAGTGCAATTGCGGGGCCATCAGTGAGGGAAACATCTCGTCAAGGTGCACTCCGTCCCCCATCGGTGGAAACAGGTCCATCCACTATGCAAAGCACAAATCGACGGAAGGACATCTCACGTCCTCCAGTTCCCACTATGCAGGGCCCTCAGCGAGTAGGCACTGTGCTCATGAAGTCACACGACGAGAAGCCTCGTGTTGGAGGAGGAGCTCGAAGAGTTCTCATTCCTACAGCTCCTTTACCAGAAACCAATGACACCACGACAATACGGCCGGTTTCAAAGACCGGTCCTCCTTCAACCAAGCCAACTTCGGTTAACTCACTCGCACAATCTGTTCCGAAACGAGATTCACAGAATGATCCAGTAACCACAAAGATCAGCTCAACTGCCCCAGCTCGCGCTGCGTCGTCAGCGGTCACTGCTACCACCAGACCGCCATCTCGAACAGGACCACGGCCAGTGACAAAATTAGACAATCCGCCGACCAAGAGTACAAGTTCTCGGCCTGGTAGGTCACGGTCACCGACCACGGAGGTTGAGCAACAGCAGACTTCCCGTAAGCAGGTTGTTGAACCAAGTCGTTCTAGCCAGCAAGCCGCAATTCAGAGGAAGCCTGTGTGGGGAGGACGGTCGTCGGGCAAACCGACCAAGCCTGTCGTCAAGGGACTTTCGATACGTCCCAAGCAGGGCGGGGTGAAGAGTTCTGACACTCGCAAGCCCGCACCGGAACACGTACCATTGCCTCCCAGTCCCACTGTATGTCCTACTGCAGTACCTCTGCCATCTTCCCCACCTTGTAGTCCCCGTCAGTCACCTCAGCTCGAGCCACCAGCGTCAGGAGGGCAATCCGTGCAAGTTACTATCGATGATACACATGTCGCAAAAGATGTTCGTCCTCCCTCCACCTCCATTGAAGCTACGCCTCTGCGCAACGTGAACCTTCAAGAGTCCCCATCCAAAACACCCATAACAGCTCTCCTTTCATCCATTCAACGTGGATTCTTGTTTACACCCTCATCGCCGCTCTCACCTCCCCAAGCTTATGTAACTGAAATCATTGCTCATACATACCGCCCGAACAGCCCGACAGCTCACAAAGACATAGCCTGCGTTGGTGTCATTTAGGACAGCACGGCACGACAGATTGAAAGTTATGGATGCCAACTAGACTATATGCCTATCGTAGTAATTGACTTAGGATTAATGACATCCGTATACTAGAGCACAGTGTGGAACTTTGAGCATCATCCGTAATGCGGAAGGATCGGCTTCCTTGTATTGGGTCTGCCTACGAGAGACCACTGTGAATCCTGCAAGTTTCCCGGTGCACGAACTTGAATTTATGGTCAATCAGTGTATCAGAGACCAGAAGTGAGCACATGCCATCCATCAATGACTCAAGAACCTGCGTCCCTTGAGTAGTCGCCTGGCTATAATCTTTCTACCAGTTGCGGTCTTTTTCCGAGCAAGAAAGCCGTGCTTTCTTTTGCGCTTTCGCTGTGAAGGTTGGTACTCGGTACCACGGGAGGCAAAACGCCTCTGACCGAGCGCGTCACATAGTGAAGGTAGTGAGAGTGTTTGTGGTACAAGTAGCGCGCGGTTGATTAGAATAGAGCGAGATGCCGAAATAATTGGATTCACCGCAGTGAACGATGGTATACTGAGCAACGGTCTACGAAGCGCTCCCAGCAGTTGAAGAAACATGTTGAAGACTTCTGAAAAGAAGTGTCAAAATTTAGACTCACGCGCGATCATGCTCATCCAAGTCATGTGACCATTTAAGAAGTTCAGGGTTGTACTCAACAAGTACTTACAAGCGACTTGGGGATCCTTCAGGATGTCGATAACGCCAGGAAAACCCAGGATATCAGGTATTCCGACTCCTGGAAAGTCTAGCGGCATCCCTACTCCAGGCAGATTTCGTTCTTCATCGTCTGCCAATTCTCAACCCACCTTTGACTCTGATGTGGAATTCATGTCGCGTGCATTCGTAAACGCGATCAAGGCCAATGATCCCGCACAACATCGCACCAGCACCACTTCGAATAATTCCCCTTCGTCATCTTCTCCAAAGTCAAGTTTAGCGACATTGCAATCAGGCCGTCGTTCTGTAACCGGTCGTCCTTCCTCGGTCGCCTCAACCTCGGCATTTGCACAGAGTAGAACAAAGACTCCGGGACCACGCGCTCCAAGCAGACAATCAGATGTTTTTACCCGTAGCGTAAGTCGAGCCGGGAAAACATTCGAAGTGGGAGACAATGTCAGGATAGAGTCTTTGGGGTTCGAGGGCTGCCTACGGTATATTGGAGAGATAGACGGCAAATCCGGCCTGTGGGCGGGAGTCGAACTTAGTGGAGGTTTTTCAGGCAAAGGAAAGAATGATGGATCTGTCGGAGGGTGAGTTTTCTGTTCCGTGTTGACTGCTAGTGTCCGTGTACAATAACAGCTGCAGAGTATCTTGCTGAAAGTATTTCTGCAGGAAACAATACTTTGTGTGTCCTCCAAATTGTGGTGTATTCGTTGCTACCGCGAAGCTTTCTGCTCCCACCATGCCTTCTAGCTACCGGCCTCCCTCAGTGGCCTCCTCTCGCGGAGGTCGCATAACACCATCCTTTTCTGGCAGAGTCACTCCCTCACATTCACTATCTTTTGGAAGTGGACGCATCACCCCGTCCAACCTTTTTAGCCGCTCCAATGCTGGCACAACTCCTGCAGCCCGTAAGACAAAGCCAATTCCACAGTTAGGCTTGTCGCAATCCCCAAGAAGACCCGGATTAGACACTCAAATTACCTCAGGTTCGAGGGCCTCCAAATATATCGGTCTCACAGCGAAACAATTGAAAGCCAATGGTGATGGTACCTCAGAGTATACTCTTCGTTCTCCATCTTCGCCATCACGTGGACCTCCAGTTGTTGATTTGAATTTACACCCTTCGGATTCTCCATTTACTACACCAAAGGCTGGTGCTGCTCCTCGTGCCCCCAATGTGTACAGCGGCGCACTCACCCCCGGCCTCAAAGGCCGCACTTCTCTAAATACCCCACGCCCAAGGATACCTAGCGCAATTGCTATGCCACCTCCAGCCTCACCTGCACGATCAGCATCCTTTACGTCTGCTTATTCTTTGAATGATGGCCCCGACCTCACACATGAGGATCCGACGTCGCGTGTTCAGCTGCGTTCTTCAACGGATCTGACTGCTTCTTCGCAGGCTTTGCAGGATAAGATCAACCAACTCCTTTTAGGGCAATCTATATCGTCACCCAAGACAAGTGGCACCAGTCCATCTCGACCGTCCTCAGTCACCTCCCTTCGATCTGCTTTTCCCGACAATGACTTGCAAAAGGACGCTCTACATGCTCGCCTAGAATCTCTCGAGCGCGAGAATAATTCTCTCCGTAATGCTGCTGACGCGGCTCGTGCAGACGTCGCGCTAATCCAAACACTCGAATCTGAGCGCGATGCAGCCCTCGCCTCTGTTTCCTCTACAGAAAACCAGCTCCGGACTCTCGAGCGTAAACTCGCCGAACGAGAGTCGAAGGCTGAATCCCTCGAACGCGCCGCGCTGAAAACAACGTCTGAATTAGAACGCATCAAGAACGAGAATGAGGCTCGTATCACAGACTTGCAGGCCAAACTTGACACGAGCGAGTCACTCGTCAAGAGTCTGAAAGAAGCAATCGCAGCGAAAGAGGGCGTGGAGCATGATAGGGATGCGCTCCTTAAGGCTAAGAATGATGAAATCGGGCTTTTAGAAGGTCGATTGGAGAAGGTGTCAGGCGAGTTAGAGGCGGACAGAAAAGAATTAAACGCACAGATTGATGAACTTCGTCAAGCTGGCCAGGTCAGCTATATTACATTTGAACTGACATAAACTTGACCATTATTTTAGGAAACAATCGCGTTGTACGAAGAACGTCTCAGCACAGCAGATTCGCGTCGATATGAGCTTGAGGACCGCGTCGTGTCTCTGGAGGACCAGGTCAAGAAAGCCTCAACTCCTCTCTCTCCAAGCGCCGCTCTCCAACGCGCCACTTCTGCTGCTGAAATTGACAATGAGAATCTTCGCGAGCAAGTGCAACACTTGCAACGCAAGCTTGCAATGCTAGAGGACTCTCTCGAAGATGCTCATGCGGTATCTGAACGAGAGGAAGCTGCCGTCCGTGAGCGAATCAAACGGTTCAAGGACAAGGAGGATGTGATGCGAAGCGAACTCAACGAGGGGCGCAAGACAGTTGAACAGGTTCTCAAAGCTGAGGCTCTCGCTAAAGGTCGCGTCGAAGAGGTCGAGGAGGCCTTGCGAGAAAGTACTCTTGCACTCGAAAACGCCCAGGCCGAAATCGAAAATCTGAGATCCGATGTTGCTGTGAGTAGCTTGTTTCAAGTCACTTCACATCTTAACTAGTCCATCAGGTTGCTAAGCTGGAAATAGACGGCATCCCCGACTCGCAGAAACTCAAAGCTGATGAGCGCACGCACCTCATAGAGGAAATTCAAGAGCTGCGTGACGAACTCAATCAATTGCGATCATCTGCAGCATCGGCCTCTTCAACAGCTGATGTAAGAAGCTACCCTGATTTCATATATGGACATTGACAATCACGAATGTAGGACGATACCAATTGGCAAGCGAAGCACGAGCAAGTGCAAAAGGAGGTTCTTGTTTTGCACAAGAGTCTCGAGGAGCGTGCTTTGGAGCTTGACACTATGAAGAAGAGACTTAACCGCGACATTCCTGTCAACGGCATCCAAGAGCCACCAAGGACACCAACCTCGTCTAAGCAGGAATCCGCGGAACTGACAGGTCTCAAGTTGGTTTTGTTTCTAGAATTCTCCTTCTCGCGCTCATATATCATTACAGACACATTATCCAAGACTTGCAACAAGAGACTTCAGCAGTGACTCAGCGAAATAAGTTACTAGAGTCTGAGAACAGACTCTTGATGTCAGAGACCGATCAACTTCGCCAGGTACGACTCACGTGAAGCAACCGACGAACTATCATTTACCATCTATTGCAGGAACTGAAATTACTGGAGGAGAACATCGAACAGAGTTTGTTACGTGAAGAGGCTGCTCTTGGAACGCAGAATACAACGGCATCTGGTGACGAGCAGATGTCTAGGTTGGAAGTATGTCAATGCGTAATGTATTCAGCTTGTCAAACTGACTTGTGTCGCAGAACGAACTGGAACAGTTGCGTAAGCGCCTAACTGAAGCTGAAATGAAGACCGCCCGTGTTACACATGATGTACGTGCCAGTCTCTCTTGTTATACCCTCCTAACCAGTATGCAGCTGAATAAAGAGATTGGTGAGCTAGAGGCGCTCGTGGAATCAAAGGTATGTGTCATCAATGCATGTGGCGCAGATTCTGATTCGATTTATAGATCTATCGCGAAGTAAGTTTCATCCCACAACTCATAGGTACGCTGTCATACTTATCTGACTTCTTACAGGATGAACTCGAACAAGAACTCGAGCGCCTTAAAGAGAAGTTGTCGCGGAACAACAAGAAGCCGTCAAAGAATTACCTCGAACCAACAGATTTGCCTCCTCGCAAGCGTTCATCCACCCCAAACATTAGTCAAATTTCTAGCGAAGACGTCTGTGAGATCTGTGAGAGACCGGGGCACGACATCTTCACTTGTGACCTTTTGCGGGACGAGACGCCCCCTGCTCGTGAACAAAACGTAGTCAGGAAGACAAATGGAGATCCGTCAGACTTGTTTTGCGTTGACTGTGAGGGGCACGGGCATGTAGCTGCTGATTGTCCACACTCATTGGATGTCTTCTGAATTTTGTTGAACCTTTTTTTTTTACACCACTGTCGTTTCCGTACTCCCTCTTACAGGATACACCTTCATGCACACATGGATCACCTACATAACGTATTTTCAGTTAGTAGCACATAAATCTGCCATCATATACACTTTCCCAAAATGACGAGAAAGGCAAGTGTCTCCTATGACGCAGTAAAGTGACGTCATGTCATACTGTTCCAAAAACATGAGACGTGCCACACCTTCACATTGAACGTTCTAGTCTCTGAACCAAACCTCGAATCTCGTAATATGTCCTACGCCTCTGTTGCTGCTCACGATGCTCCTCCTTCGTCTGAGCAGGTATGTACTTGCGAAAATTGGAATACTACTGGGTCGTGCTCACTATGCCCCTCAGCCTCGTCCGGATCCTGCGCTCCTCACGACCGAACGCTCCTCTGCAAGTAATGTTATTGACGACACTTCTAAAGTAAATGTCGTTTCAAGCGATTTTAAAGAGAACCCTGCGACATACACCTCCAAAAAATATGTTCCAGAAGACATTGATGATGATCTTGTCGACCCAGGCAGGAAAGCGGTGACAGGTAAAGGTCATAAGCGCCTTCAGGAGGCCCAAGCGGAAGGTATTTATTTGTGGGAGGTCACAAAGCACTATTTGTTTCGTCCAGGCGTTGCTGGTGGTCTCATTGGCTTAGGTACGGTCCGATTTCCTTCAATCTCTTGTATTGACTGACAATGTTATCCCAAAGTGAATATCGGCCTTCTATCTCGTGTGGGCTACGGATTCTACACGAAACCCAGTCTTCGTCAGAATTTCACTGCCATCAGCTCGGCAGCGGCAGGAGCACTGCTATTGATCGGGACTGAAGGTTACGCAGTACAGAAGTATCGACAAACCCCTATCGGCCGCCAGGAAGAACGACGCGCGCGTGAGGAGGGCACCCTCATCTACAAGCAGCTTCGAGAACACGTTTTTCGTCCGGGTGTCTTGGGCGGTTTGGTCGGACTAGGTCAGCGAAAAACCATTTGCCAATTTCTTGAAATGTTCATCCCCCCTTTTATTAGTAAACACAACAATCCTTGGAGCAGTGGGGTATTACAGCTATGCAAACTGGCACAAACCTAAGTGGAACCGGGATGTCGTCACCGCTGTTGCATTTGGCCTGCTCACGCTTTGGGGTGGCGAAGGGTGAGTAAGATGGTACTGCTCTGCGTCTGCTGATGCTAAGATTCGCTTGCAGATATCTTGCAGAGCGCTATCGTGCAGAACGGCGGAGACAGTGATGTCAGTAGGCTGTATTTGGAAGAACACTTGTACACTATGTCAGCTTACTTCGATGACGAATTTTTTTACTGAGCGCCAAGTGTGTTGCCAGACTAGACAAGTCACTTGAAGAGATTTTCTATACATCGCTCTCACAATTTACCACTGAGTGTATGTTAAAGAGCAAGGAATGGCACACGTAACATTTCATATCGCACGAAAAAAAAGAATTGAAAGTTCCATGGTATCAAACTTGACGGTAGGCTGGGGTGACGGCCGGTGACAAAGTAAAAGTGGTGAGTCACCACAGAACATTGGCAGAGGGAAGACAGGACACGAAGAAGCCTGCGCAAGGATCCCAATCTGCATAAGATCTTGGAAATTAGATGACAGCATGATGTTCATGTTGTCTTCTGAGTGAACGGTGTACTTCTGTCTTGCGTTGTCTATGCACTGTATACAAGCCTTCCACAGAAAGTACGTGATTCTAGCTGGTTAGGCTTCGTCTTCATCTTCGTCTTCGTCGCTTTCTTCCTCTCCTATACTGTCTTCATCATCGTCTTCGCTGTCTTCCGGCTGCGCGGCCCAGTCTGAAATGTCAAGCTTTTCATGTCGCACTGATTCTGTCAAGAATGATTAGTTGTGCTGCTGAAGTAAGCGAGCAGGATAGTTGGCTCACCATTATCTTTTACTTCGTACCCAGCCTGGGTAACGCATTTTACCAACTCCGCTTTCGTTCCTACAGTAGTACTGTTGCCCAAGATGCATGCATCCAGCTTTGCCCTGGAGTAGGGTATGTCATTGTCAGATAATAAATTGAAGATTACACACCCATCAGAAATCACACAATGATCCATGAGAACGCATCCCACAATCTTCACCATCTTTCCGATAACACAATGTTTTCCTATTGTAGAATTTTTAATGGTTGACTTCTCTTCGACACGTGTGAAGTCTCCGATGGAGGTGTCAGCTACGAACTGATGTATCTCATTTTCAGTGATAATCAATCTGATTAGGACAAGAAGAAGACAAACATGACGATTTGCTTCGAGGTACGCTGGTAGATTGTTGACGCGAATAGCGAACCCGTCATCCGCTCGATGAATTATGATTCCTATTCGAATGCTCGTAGCATATTTTTCCTGCTTAGTCGATTGGTATTGCAATTTGCATAACCAAGGAAAGAAGTCGTCTCTGAGAGAGTCAAACCGAGTCTTCCGGGCCAACAAGTCGAGCACAGCACGTTTACAAACGTAAACATGCGAGTCTAGCAGCATCGAAGACAACTTTGCCTGTGGATATCTAAAGAATTGAGTCACCACACACAACTGCGGAACGATATAAATCACCTTGAGAGTAAGGTCATGCGCAACTCCAGTTCGTGCCTGTTTTTATCAGTTTCATAAGGACTATCTACATATAACAGGGTGCCACTGAGATGATCCCATACGATCGGAGTTGGTTTTGCTGGAGAACCCCAACCCCACTCGTCTTGAGTGGCTTGCTTGTCTGATTTGTGTTCATACCAACACGAAGTCACAATGGAACCATCCGACATCGTGTCCGTGCGGAACTTGTTGAGCAGCTTTGATAAAGGTAGGGAAGGTGGCGGTATGAAGTCGCAAGGGATGAGAATGAAATCTTCCTTGATGCGGTTGGCGAAATGGCGAAGTACGGAGCACGTCCCTGCACTTAGTTCCTGTGATTCATCGAAAGTCTGGAGGTCAATGTGAACGGAAGAGAAGGATGCAGACGAAGACTGTGAGTGGATATAATGTGATATTGCAGAGCGGTGTGATGAAGGACAGATCAAAAGGACATCTGATACTTGATAAGCACATCCTTGATCCAAACAAGTTGTATGAAGTTATCAAGTCCACCTTTGATACCAGACTGCTCGACCCATGACAAGGGATAGTCGAGCATAGGTTTATTTGAAATCGGGAGCAACGCCTTTGGACAGGGCTCATCACCATGTTCACCAGTCAAAGGAAGCAGTCTACAAATTAATGATGATATAGTCAATCCGAGTGTCAGGACTTACTCGTTCCCAAATCCCGCTAGGATGACTGCTACGAATTCACGAGTGACTACTTCAACTGGAGTAACGTCAAAGTTCATCATCGCGCGCAGGGATAGTTTCTGACTTGGATTTTATCGATTCATTATGATCAGAGTCATACCCTCCTACTGTGACATCGTGACAGTCACGTACAATTGCGTTAACGGGACTTTGTGTAGCTTCATCGATAATCTCCAGGACGCCTCTGTCAGCACTGTGCTTGCCGCAATGGCTGCTCAGCCAACCGTACATCAACTATTCAGACGCCTGGAAACTGTAGGCAAGGGTGCCTATGGTTCCGTCCATAAAGGCGTCCATATACCCACCGGAAATATCGTGGCCTTAAAAATCATCAACTTAGACACTGCTGACGACGACGTGGAAGCCATTCAACGCGAAGTAGCTCTATTAACCCAGCTTCGCGATGCCCCCAACGTCACCAAGTATTATGGATGTTATCTTGACGGCCCGCGCGTTTGGATCGCTATGGAATTCGCCCAGGGCGGAAGTGTCCGTACTCTCATGCAGACTTCCAAGGACCGTGTTCTTGAGGAGCGGTTCATTGTACTCATCACCCGTGAGGTTGTCATTGGGCTCAATTACCTACATAAATCTGCCATCATCCATAGAGACATCAAAGCCGCTAACATCCTCATCACTGCCACCGGTAAAGTTATGATTTGCGACTTTGGTGTCTCCGCACTCTCTGCCACAACTACGAGCAAACGAAACACTCTGATGGGCACCCCGAATTGGATGGCTCCCGAAGTAGCACAACCAGTGCCAACGTACGATAGCAAAGCCGATATTTGGAGTTTGGGCATCATGATTTATGAGATGGTGAAGGGCGCACCTCCTCACTCAGATTTGAGGGATGCAATCAAGGTCATGCAGTTAATAACCAAAGTACAACCCCCTCAATTGGCCGAAGCGGATGGTAGCAAAGAAATGCGAGAGTTCGTATGGCACTGTCTCAAAGTCTCTCCAAATGAGGTGAGTTTTTGGATTTTGATGTCACCGTGATTGATAGCATAATTAATTCGAGGAACAAGCGATTTTCTGCTGATGAATTACTAAGAACGAAGTGGATGAAATCGGTGTCAAAGGCAAACGTGTCTACTTTACGGGAGCTGATACTCCGGTACGATGCTTGGATGAAAAATGGGGGTACTCGCAATAGCTTAGCAGAACCACTTGACTGGGAGAATGAGGAGAAAAGAGAGTGAGTATCATTTGTCCAGCACTCCTTACTGACTAAAGTTATTTCTTAGCTTGCAAGGCGTGGTAGATGAAGAGACAGACCTTTGGGAATTCGACACAATAAGACGTCGGACGTTTCAAGCTGCATTGAAGGAAGATTTATTACCGGACACCTTTCCAGCTGACTCGTCACCATCAGTCCCTACTATCAAGCCTTCAGCACGGTTACCTACATCATTGCGTGGCCTTTTTGATGATGAGTTTGCGCATCTTGGAATCGAAACCTTGCGGGCTCCAATGCCACCTCCACCACTACGTGATACTCCGAGCCCAACACCTCTAGCACCTCCTTCTTCATCACCATCACGTGATCGTCCGCCATTCAAACGTACATTAGCCATTGCAGACAGCACAGATGATGTTCAGATGGTCAAATACAACGATTTCGCGTTTCCTCCCAGGACAGGTTCTCGAGCTAAATCGAAACTCTCCAACAATGTTCCAACTGCTATGGGCGTGGAAATGAAAGAGGAAAACACACCTCCAGAGGAGAAGGCTGAAGGTATATACGTTGTAATTGACATCAACTGTTGACGAATTATCCTTTTTGAAACACAAGCTTCTGTTACCGTCATGGAGGCTACTCCGACCTCTCCTCTTTTGCCACCTGTTAGGCCTTTTGCGGCCCGAGAGAGGAGCGGTAGCTCGTCAAGCAAAGGCAGCGATGGTGGCAGCTCTGCAGCAAGTTTAATTCTGCCAGGACTCAAAGACGCAGTGAAGGTAGCAACGACAGCATATTATCTAACTGTTCGCTCATGTCGTTCTAGGTGCCTACCATTACGTCGGAGCACCAGTTGGGTCTAACAGATTTGCTCCCGCCTTCGCCCATGGCCCTTATCCACAATAAAAGCTCTTATATACATTCTCCTAGCGGACTTGGATCACCCGCGACGACAAGTGAAAAGAGCGCCGCCAGTCTTGGCTCCCTTCCTGCCGCGAATGCTTCCAGCGCTTCCCTTACACTTGCACGAAGCTATTCTCCCTCCGGGCCTTCTAACCTTTCTCACTCTGCCTCATTATCTCACTCTGGTCTATCAGCACAATTGTCGACTGTCGGGCCTCAAGTATTGCCACTGGATCTCTGTAATATCATGAGCCATGACGCCACGAATGTGCAGTTAGTACGGTCTGTCAATGATTTAACAAAATGGCTGTCTATAATCGAAGTTGGTTTTACAACGATGCTCGAACAAGCCGCAGGGGACTCTATAGCGGAAGAGCAGGAAGAAGGTGCTATTGAAAGAGATTCTTTTACGCAAGACATGGACGCATGGAAATGGGATTCTGTAACTGATATCGTCCTAGAGTCCAGCTAGTTTTCAGAATTTGATCATCTAGATATCCTCAAATTATAGCCAGTAATAAGTAGGTATACACGGACTATACGGACTTGGTATGGATGCCTTTTTGCTATCCTTGGTAACTACGAAATATAATTATGCTTGGTGAGGTATTCAATGATGACCTCGACTGCTTTAGTTACACCACATTCGTCTGTCTTGATGTGTATATCAGGTTTCTCGGGAGCTTCGTACGGTGCAGATATGCCAGTGAAGTCTATATATAAATTTTGTAAGTGCCTTCGTCTAACAGAGATGGATGTCGTGACTTACCCTTTATTGTTCCTGCACGAGCTGCTTTATAGAGCCCTTTCGGATCACGCTGTTCAACTACACTGAGAGGGGCATCAACAAACACTTCAATGAACCCGAGGCCTCCTTTCTCATGAAGTTCGCGGGCTACTTGTCGATCTGTTCTGTAGGGCGATATAAAAGCTGTGATCGCGATGCAAGCAGAATCCGCGAATAGTTTGGAGACCTTCAAAGAAAGGTAAGGACGTGCTCATAGTCCTGGACTCCTGATGTAGTACCTCGCCTATGCGCCTGATATTTTCTACCCGAGACTTCTCATCGAAACCAAGGTCCTTATTGAGCCCTAAGCGAACGTTGTCTCCATCTAACCGATAGGTGAATTTGTGTAGGTGGAGTAGATGTTGCTCGAGAGCACATGCTATCGTCGACTGCGAAGGAATCAGAGCACCAGTTGTAAGATGAGACAGTAGCAGACCTTCCCACTAGCACTGAGTCCAGTCAGCCAAATAGTGACGCCCGTCTGTTGAAGCAAGTCAACGCGTTCTTGGGCATCAACGGATCCTATAAACCTTAGTATTTTACTTATGGATAAAAGGCGTTCCAAGAACACACCTGGATGGAAAGTAATGTTCGTTGACATATCAGTACTATTGGAGGAATAAGTAGAATAGCTTCAGTGACTCACTGTGTTATATCCAGCTCTCCGTGACCGGACTCCCGATTCCCCATGTATAAATGACTGATGTCGCAATCTAGGCTCAGTATGACGGCATGACTGAGTGATATATATAGTACTAGGGTCGCTGACTATTCAAATATTCATGTGGCAGCAGTTCATTGGGAAGATTGTTTCTACAGGTATAGCTGCGCTGCATCATATTCACAACAACTTGGAAAAGGGTTTCTTGAAGTATACTAAGGTATTGCTGCTAGAGTTATCAAATGTGATACTAATAATATCACTCTACTCATACTGCTTCACGCCTCCGAGGCGATGCACGTAGAATATCATCCACCCTGTTGACATTCAAAGTTAAATAACAGATCATGGTCCGGATAGTACATTACATACCTTATTATCATCTCTGCTGCCTCGCTTGCGCTGAGCACAACCTGCCGCTTCAGCTTATAGCTCTCCGTAACACCTAATTGTCTCATCGAGCCAATGGTGCCCTGGATTCATATCTGAAGATCCTATTAAGTTCGAAATCCACGCCTGAAAAGTACACGATCATACCGAGCCCGGCATCTGACTGTCCCTCATAATGTGCGGCTCTCAGCCTGGCAACGAGATCGCTCGAATCATAGCCAGCATTGTCCGCGAGGATAGTCGGTATTTGCCTCAGAGCACGGCTGAATGCCTCGGCAGCTATTGCCTTCTTGCCCTTGACCTTCCGCGCGGCCTCCTCCACAGCGCAACTCATTAACATCTCGGAACATCCACCGCCCAAGACAATGCGGGTCTCTTTGACTGTTTGCGATAAGACAGAAAGTGCATCATGTAACGAGCGCTCGGCCTCGTCAACCATCTGATTGGTTGAACCACGAAGCACAACAGTGCAAGCTTCGCCCGCAGCAACACCAGAGAATTTTATAAGCTGCAAATCCTGATCAGCTCAAATCATCAATGAGATAATGACGCCAACCTTATCCTCGCCGATGATGATTTCCTCGATCAAATCGCACTTCCCAAGCTTCACAAGATCTGGTTTTTCGAACGTGCTTGCGATTTCACCACCAGTGACGAGTGATAGCCGCTCAACACCCTCAAAATCGGCGTGCTCAATCACCATGATACCTTTCTCTGCCAAGAGAGACTCGGGGTAATTGTAGATGAGCTGTCGATTGACAAAGCAATTAATACCATGTGCGGCGATCGCGTCGACTTTAGCTTTCATTTTTTCCTATAATGCGTCATTAGGAAAATTGAAAAGGCCATAAAAGTGTGTTTGTACCCGTTCAGCCCGTTCAAGCTCAGCAAGTTTTCCGGTGGAGTCAACTTTTACTCTGGCTCCAAAGATCTTGATCTTATCAGTATCCATTGCTTTTGAGGAACTAGGCTTCAGTTCCAGATCAATGCGAGTTGAACCCACACATACAAGTATTGGAAATTAGAATTTTTGCGTTCTCCATCCGTTTAGGGGAGTTCACAGCAATGGTTTTGTCGAGAATGAAACCTGTATGAGTTACGGTCGTGAGATGAGTAAGATTCATTGCGTCTTTCGGCAGACCTTCGTCAAGGTATGAGTCTGTGAGTTTGCCTCCGACCTTTTTGATGACCTGGATGTGCTCCAGATCTGTTGACCCCTAGAAGACAGTCAGAGCTAGTGTCATATACAGCGTTTACAATATACCTTTAATCGAAGCACAGCATCTACAGCTAGGTTTGCAAAGTAATCTTTTTCTTGTGATAAGACTTTTGATGACAAGGTCGTGCGGGCGATGTTGAAAAGATCCTGGCGGAACTGAGCAACATCGGAGCTATTTGAGGGAGCAAACCAAGTCGTACGCGTAAGCAATCCGAGGGCAACACCAAAAAAAACGCGAAAACATACGCGTGATCGACCGCTGCGTTCTCCAGTGCCGCAAGCGCAGCAATGCTTGCGACCCGGTATCCCTCCACAATCGTCTGAGGATGTATTTTGATTGCAATCAACTTCTCTGCTTCCCTCAGCAGCTCTGCTGCTAGCACACACACGCTCGTTGTTCCATCTCCGACTTCGTCGTCTTGGACTTTTGAGATGTTGACGAGGATCTTGGCGGCTGCGTTGTCGAGCTGGATGGACTTCAGGATCGTTGCACCGTCATTGGTCACCTGAATATCTCCTGAGGATGCCGACTGCAGAATCTTATTCATGCCTTTTGGCCCAAGCGTTGATTTCACGAGGTCGCCGAGAGCGAGGGCGCCGACGAAAGAAGATAGACGAGCATTTTCAGCTTTCTCCTCTGTTGCCTGCAGAACATTAGATATCACACGATGTGCAAAAGCATCAAGCTGCCAGAGCCTACCTGTTGACCGAAAATATGCATGGACATGGCTACAGTTTTGGAGATTGCGGTATAAGATCACAGTCAATCGTGCTCCACCAGATTACAATCATGATTTCTAATTGTCCCCGATGCGAACAACACCCCTGTCCAGTGATCATTTTCTACATTCCACATGTACTGGTGCAGAGATCATATACATCCTCGGTATTTACACAGTACTCCAAAGTCCCATGTCAACTATGTAACGTTGCCGAGTTCCCTGGTACTGCTGTTACGGTATGTTAATTAAGTAGATGGAATCACAGACTTTGCTGCAGTCCCACACAACCAGATGACAGACTTCTTGATGGCTTCCGTTACCTCTTCTGTGCTCAGAGGTTGATCAACAGGTGGACAATGCAGGAAAATGACTTTAGTGGTCGATTTATCAGCCTTCCCGCTTGCTCGTTTACTCTCGGCTAGTGAGCAGTAATATATGAAGTCGCAAAGATAGTGTCCTGCATCCAGGGACGAATATATTTGCTTCCCAAACCATGTCAATATTCCTGACAAGATACAAGCAGATCACTCTCACCTCGACACCCGACTTTTTGAGGTGATGCACGAGCTTCTCGACATCAATTTCTGTGAAAATCTCCTCGGAGAAGGACTCGTATCCCTTTCCAAATCCACGCTTAGGTGGTTCTGTACCATCAACAGGTGGTTCAATGAGGTATTCACTTAAGCGTGCTCTTTCCATCCTCTCCATCTCCGAAGGTTCTGATTGACCGCGATTGGAATTAGAGGTTTCCTCACGCGTCACGCGCTACGATCGGCGCATGGCTACCAGTGGCATCCTTCATGTTGTAGCCAAACTTATGTCCAACCCTCTCCATTCGCAGTGGTCCTCTCCCAGCGACACCTACGTGAAAGATGAGATCGAATCCATCTGCTGGCAATATGATGTCTGGGAGGTCAGGATCTGCAGAAGGAGGAAGAACAGGTGGTCGCGCGTGCAGTCCGGGTACAATGGCAAGAACATCCTCGTATGTTACGGGGACTTGAAGAGTAGATAGATAAATCTCGCGTGTTTCCTGGGTAAAGCTATTTGCTTCGGCCATAGGGTTTTGATCATCAAATATAACGGTTTCATCAAGCGAATCGATGGTCAAAATGGTGTTGTGAAGTGGCTTGACGGCCAGCCATGATGGATTGACCGCATAGCGAGAGAACGGCTAGGTTCGCTGACAGTTAGGCGCGCGTTTGAAAGGGTGAGAGCAAGTAAGGCTCCAAGGCAACTCACACCAAAGCCAGTTATGAGAACATGATAAGGTCGCACTTCTGATGCAGGAATACCGTTGGCATCGATGGCTGGCATCGTTAGCTTGAGATATGCAAATCAACCAACAAGAATGAGTTGCATAATAGCCCATGATCTAGAACAAATATTGCAATGCCTCGCGCGAGAGCTGGGACCCGGGACACCGTTGATAAACAATAAACGGCTGACTACATGTTACATAAACAGACCTATTACTAACACGCACTTGACAAAATCTTGTTATTCAGCTTCAATATTTTCGTACGTGTAGGACTCTGTCAAAATTTTGATTAGCGTATCAAAGCTGATAGATTTGACTTACCCCTGCTCTGAACGATCACATGCCTTCAGGTACGCCACCGTATTTGACATCCCCTGTGCTCACACCGACGACCAAGGCTTCCGTCTTCAGTATCTTGGTCAGTCATTTGATTTACCCTAAGCATCATACTACTGACACTTTATTGCAAGTCCAATATGTCTGCAGCCTGTTCTGGAGGAGAACATCAATAAACATCTGGACAGCGGCTGTAGTATTCATGTGGCACCTCAAGGAGAACCCTCATCTCGGCCCAAAAACACGGCACTTAAGAAGTTGGCACCGATATTCAGCCAGACTCGTGACAAGCACACCAGCACTCTAGCTGACGACCCTTTAGTACCTCCATCGATGACCCAAGACACGCCCACAACTTCCAAGAAACGAAAGTTTCAAGTGTCATCAGTGTCGAGCAAACGCTTCAAGGACACGCCCTCTAACTTCAAGTCTTCCGTGCCTCTTGCGGAAAGGCTTCGCCCAAAATGCCTGGATGAATTTTTCGGGCAGAAGCACTTAACTGGCCCTGAGTCTCTTCTGATGAGTATGTTGGACAGTGGTATTATTGGTAGTCTTATATTATGGGGACCACCTGGGTGAAGGAATCCAACTATGTCATCATTGAATTTATTATTGACACGCCTCGAGCTGTGGGAAGACCACTTTGGCAAGATTATTGGCACGGCACGTGGACTGCAATTTCAGGGAGCTAAGCGCTACTTCTTCTGGTACGAACGATGTTCGCACAGTGCTCGAAGAGGCTAAAGCAACTCTTTCATTGACTGGAAGGTAAGGCAGAACTTCCCTCGCATTTTACTTCGTTGACTTGGCTTATCCCAGAAAAACAATACTGTTTCTGGACGAGGTCCATCGATTCAATAAGGCACAACAGGTACTATTCTTCTGAATACATTCGCTGATGATTCTGAAGCGAATAAATAGGATGTCTTCCTTCCATGTATTGAGCAAGGCCAAATACAAGTATGTAATACAATGAAGACTTCTTGACTATTAACAAAATGGAAGATGATCGGAGCGACAACCGAGAACCCGTCATTCAGGCTGACAGGCGCCTTGCTGAGTCGTTGCAGGTGAGTAAAGATGTTATGTTTCATTTCAAGCACCAACTTTTGCAGAGTGTTAGTACTTGAGCGTTTAACAGATGATGATATCCGAGGTATTATCTCCAGTGCTGTAGAGCGAGTCTTGGCATCCTCCCCTCGTGACTGTGAACAGCCAGAAACTGAAAGAGCGGCTAGCCCGCCGGTGGGTACAGAACCCATGACATCGCAAAATTCGCTGTCTCGATCTCAGTCTCAATCCTCGCAGGCGCCTATGAGTTGCAATGGTCCACCTCTGCCGTACGCTCAACTCACAGACCGTGTCATCTCTTCCATCGTATCTCTTTCTATGGGAGATGCCCGGACTGCGTTATCTTTATTAGAGCTTGTTCTGGCTTCTAAACCAGATAGAGATGAACATGCCCTTCTCGCATCATTACGCCGAAGTGTCTCTGCTTCTTACGATCGTGTAGGGGAGAGCCACTACGACATGATTTCAGCGCTTCACAAGAGCATTCGCGGTAGCCAGGGTAGTGCTGCTATGTACTGGTTAGCACGGATGCTGACAGGAGGAGAGGACCCGTTGTATATCGCGAGAAGATTGGTGGTCTGTGCAAGCGAAGATATTGGGCTGGCTGATGCGCATGCCCTTCCTTTGGTATGTCAACAAATAACTCAAGGCAGATCCCAATCGAACATTTCCAGGCAATGGCAGCTCTTCAAGCTTGCCAGGTTATCGGTATGCCCGAGTGCCGAATCAATCTAGCACACTGCGTAGGTTATTTATCAGAAGCGCCGAAATGTACTCGCGCGTACGAGGCATACAACCGAGCGGAGGTAGCGGCAAAGTTAGACCCGACAATGCCTGTACCCATGGTGGCCCGTAATGCTCCGACAGCCCTCATGAAGGAGCTTGGCTATGCAGAAGGCTATAATTATAACCCAAGTTTTCGGTGCGTCAGCACTTCGGGAATGCTCGATGAAGTATCGTTTAACTCTCCTATATCCACAGGCACCCCGTGCACAATGAGTTCCTCCCGATTGCGTTTCGCGGCGATAATTTTTTAAAGGAGGTTGGAGATCTGTCGGACAAGGTTTGGGATGAGCAGGAGTTATTGCGTTGGGAGCAAGAAGAGAATGGCGGACGGTTATGGAAAGGTCGTTCTTCTGCTTAACACCGTGATTGAACTCTGTATCGTTTGACTGTTGTCGATCCCTTCTTTGTTGCTATGCCACCGCATTGCGGGTAACATTTAGTAACTGAAAATAAGTGTCTCGGGTGAGCACGCTCAAAAGAATAACATGCCTGAACCGTCAACTCGTTCACACGTTTCATGTCCTCAGCACAACTGTCCACGCGTATGCGAGCGTGGAAACCATTTTTGAGCAGGTGCAAAGCTGCGCAAAGACGGCAAGAGAAAAGGTACTGTTACCTAAAAATTTGAAATATTGCTGGAGCATGCGGCTTGTGACATTGAATGACAAATACAATGTGCACTCACCTCGATACAACCCCGCTATGCACATGCGTCACCTCCTGAAGTGAGAATGATTTAATTGGTTCCGTGCGAGATAGCATGGTCCGGCCGCCGGTATTACCGACTCACTCACAGTGCATGAGCCAGGGCAATCCTGCCGGAAAGACATCAAAACGCAATGCTCTGCCACTATGAAGCCAATTTAGTAGCTGCTCAATGGTAAGTTCCCCCAGGCCTGTACTTTTGGAGGTGTAAAATGCCGAAAAAGTTTATTTCTGTTATACTCCAAGGGGCACCCTCTTATCTCACACGAGACACACTCAGGACTCCACGCGTACTACATGTCCGTACACGGGTCCCATAGCCATGACCGTACCGAACAGTTGGACTTCCAGTTACGAGAATAGTCGCTTATCTGCATATCAGGTAAATACATATAGTCGTGCTAAAACTTCTCGTGCAGTTTGTGCAGTACTGTCTTGTTACGATGAGCTTGACCGCTACAGAAGCGATCAGCGGGCACGATGTGCCCAGCGAGAAAGCTCTTAGCACTAGTGACAAATCGTTCGACGACAAAGGCGACGTCGAAACCGCAACAGTCGATGCTAACAGCGAGGAAGGCGTGCTCTCCGATGAACGTGATATTGCTACGCACGTCATCTCGGTGGACGACGATCCTTCTCTGAACCCGTGGACATTCCGTTCCTTCTTTATTGGTCTTGGCCTCTCAGCCTTTGGTGGAGTACTCGGTGAGCTTCTTTGAATTTGTTTTTTATCCACTGTGATACTCATCAATGTCAATTTATAGCGGAAATATATTATTTCAAGCCCGTGCGTAGTAGAACAAGCATGTCAACTTTATGTGCTCAACATCATTGTCACAGCAAACGGTTTTAGTGTCATTGATGTTCCTTGCGGTCGTATCTTATGTCATGGGCGTCTTCATGGAGACTTTTATTCCTCGCCGCGGATTCCTGCGCTACCTGAACCCTGTAAAGCAATTTACCCACGTCCGTTGCTTTTTTCTAAATATCTTTCCCAGGGACCATTCAACAAGAAAGAAAATGCTTTCATTGTGATCATGGCAAGCGCTTCTGCCAACTCCGCCTTAGGTACCGAAGTTCTTGCTGTCCAGCGGTCAGTGAGCATTACTCATATTGACAGAATTTACTTATCTTTGCTAAAGATTGTATTACAACATCACGCCCAATCCTGCTGCTTCGATTTTCCTGCTCTTCTCTTCTCAACTTCTTGGGTACGAGAATGTGTCTTAAAGCTCAAGCGGGCGCTAACTAGGTTCTTAGTTATGGAATTGGTGGCATGATGAGAGGTATGTCCACAATTAAATCTCTTATTGAACTCGGTGTTTACATACCTCTACCAGGCGTCCTGTTGTATCCATCAAAGATGTTATATCCTACTGTGCTACCATTGTTGTCCATGTTCGATGCTCTCTACGAGGGCGGGATGGAAGCGCGGAAGAAGCTTAGAGTCTTTTACATGGTGTTTGCTGCGTAAGTTTAATATTAAAACCGACAATGATCAAACATGCTGATCGACTCAGTATCTTCATTTGGGAGCTTTTCCCAGAATGGATATTCCCGCTTCTGACCGGGTTCTCCATCATCTGTCTTGCAGCTCCAAACAATGCTGCCGTCTCGCGAGTGTTTGGTGGCAGCAACGGAAACGAGGGTCTGGGACTCCTGTCTATCTGCTTTGACTGGCAAGTGAGTGAATACGAACTTTGAAAGTGGATTGTGTTACTGACGGGATCTGCCACAGTATATCTCTGGCGGGGTGAACCCTATGACTATCCCGCTCAAAGCACAGGTATGACCTTTTTCCAAGTCCGCGAGCCGGACGACTTACATATTTCTTGAACAGTTCTCGAATCTCCTGGGCTACATTCTTTGCATGTGCGATCCCTCCGCCCTGATTCAAGACCTTGCATTGACTTACATCTGTCCAGGGTTGTGTTTGTTGCTGTGTATTACAAGAACATCTGGATGGCCCAGAGTTTCCCATTCGTTAGTCTATATTCACATTTAACGGCAGAACATTGACGCCAACTCCCCACAGCTTTCTCAACTCTTGTTCTACGAAAACGGAACACAGTACGATCAAACACTTATTCTCAATGCCAACTATGAAGTCGACCCCACACTCCTTGCTGAACAAGGTCTACCTTACTATTCCAGCACTTGGATAGTCTACTTGCTCGCCTCAAATTTGGCAAGTTCACCAAATGTCGGTAACACTGCGGACTGATAGTTTGAAATCCTAGGGTTTGGCAGCCACGTTTACCCATCTTCTCCTCTGGAACCGGGATGACTTGCGCTCTGCATGGAGCTGGATGACACCGTCAAGCCTCAAACAAATGTGGGCGAATTTTGACTGGAAGTTCTGGAAAGCAGACGGAATGCGGAAGCAAGATGTCGATGATGAAAATATCGATCCCCACTACAAGCAAATGCTGAAGGTTAGTTTTGCATTTCTGTGCATTCAGCTTTCAAACATGAACATCTCTGTAATAGTACCCCGATGCTCCCAATAGCTGGTACTTCGTCGTTTTCCTCCTGTCTTTCATTGTTTCCCTGGTGGTTATATACAAGAGCAATTCGACTTTGCCATGGTGAGTAGCTGTTATCGGAAATGTGGTCCAGGCTGATTGGCAGTGAAGGTGGGGCTTCATTATCTCGCTCTTGCTGGCGACGATTTCCATTCTGTTCTTCGGTGCACTCGCCGCTATTACAGGATTTGGACTCATCATCCAGCCGTATGTCCTTGAATTCAATTTTGATCCTCGATATCACAATTCGCATTCAGGTTTATCCAGATGATTGGTGGTTACCTTCACAGCGGGATGCCAGGTGATTGCCTTGCTCGCCGTTAATATGTTTGATTGACAAATGCTACAGTGGCAAATATGTACTTCGTTCTATACGGATACAGTATGTATCAGTCTTGCGGTCCGAGAACAGGTCGGCTAACCCAATGTTACAGACACTGTCAGCCAAGCCCAACTACTACTCCGCGACCTCAAGATTGCTCAGTGTGTGTATATTTCACGCCGTAGGCGAACATGGCAATCTGTGTTGACCGTAATTTACAGATGCAAAGCTGCCACCTCGTGCTGCATTCACTGCTCAGATTATTGGCACGCTGCTTGGTGCCATCTTGAACTTCTGTGCGTACATCACTTGTTACATGACATAAAAACTAACTGATATTGCACATGTAGTCATGATGAATTCAATCATAGATAACCAACGTGAAATCTTGTTGTCTGTCCAAGGAACCAATATCTGGTCCGGCCAACAACCTCAGCAATACAACTCTCAGGCAATTGCGTGGGGTGGACTCAGTCACGAGCTCTTTTCCGCAGGCCAAAGATACCAATGGGTTCCTTGGGCGTACCTAGTTGGACTTTTCATCCCTGTTCCGTTCTGGGTCATCCACAGGTACTGGCCAAAACTTCGCGCAGATTATCTTTATACTCCAGTTATCGCGTACGTTCAGTGTTTCCTGAATTACTAACAGCATGTTCACATATTTCACAGCTACTTTATCGGATGGCTTTGTGTTGGAATCAATTCCTCCATTCTTTCTTACTTCGCTGTCGCATTCTTCTCGCAATGGTGGCTGCGTACACGCCACCCTCGCTGGTTTGCCAAATACAACTACATTATCGGAGCTGGTGAGTATTCTGGAACGTCATTCGGGACCCTCGACTAATCAAGTGATGCAGCCCTTGACGGAGGCACTCAAGTCATGGTGTTCATCCTCTCATTTGCCGTGCAAGGCGCTGGTGGGAACGCTCACCTGTTCCCTGCATGGTGGGGCGCGAATCAATCAGGTAATTATGACCACTGTGCCATGTTGAACTGAAATTAGTGAACATGGGGTGATGGTGGAGCTTATCGCACGTATCATTACTAAGTGACACGTGTATATAAGCATGTTTATTATATAAGAATTTATCATTTAAGACTGCTGTTCTAACATATATACGCATGGTGCAGCGCTCTTTCCACACCTTCAAGAGACGAGGAACACAGGAAAACGCCTCATTAGATGCGTGCCGCGGCTGTGGAAACATGAGGCCGCTAAGAAGTAAGTGTGAATTGCTGCACTGCCACTAACGCTTCTCACCCGATTTCGGCTGTGGCCCTATATTTCCTTTTGGCCAAGCCGAGCGGCACTCGTTCCAAATCACTTTTATTTATTTCAATGGAAATATTTATGCGGCTGCAGCCTCTACAACGTTCTCTACCCCCATTGCACAAGCACCTCTCCCTGTCTTTCATTTAACGCTGGTTTTCGGCAAGCTAAGCTATAGGTACCTCGCTACACAACTCCGTTGCAAACGGAGAACAAAAGAATTTGTAGTCACAGCTTTTAACAACAATAATAACGGTTAGTACAATGGAACAATAAACAACACGCCTTCAACATGCAACTCATTTGGAGTATCCTTTATCATGATCCGCAGCTGAAAATACAGACTGGACAGGATCGACAGCCCGTGTATCTATCCTCACTTCTACCTCTACCACCACTGGCTGGTTGGTGCTTTCGTCGTCTCTCATGTTCGCCCGTATCGCCAGGTTGCGATTCCTAGCACTCCTTACATTCTCCTCATTGACAGCTGCTAGAGATGACTCTCTGTGTACGTCTTCACTTACGGCATTGCAATTGGAATTATACCTGATGATTCGTACAGTCACTTCTTCCGTGACTTATTGCTCACCACCAGAGACTCTGCTCATTCAGCAGTTTGACATCGCATACTTCGCAAAGAATCAGTCCATATGGTTCAACATCTCCGCAGCGAGTGTCGTACGTGGCTCTCTCCTTCAGTACAGCTTTACCTCATTTTTCTCTCAAGGATCCCAACGTCAATGTGACTGCCAATGTAATGCTGAACGTCTATGGAATGCATCCTGTGAACTTCACTGTCGATTTATGCTCGTTGTTCAGTGGTGCCCTGTGCCCATTGCCGATGTATAACTTTACCGGTTCCGACTCCATCCCTATACCATCTTCCCTTGGCGTTTCCGACAAGATCCCTGGCATCGCTTTCCAAATTCCAGATCTTGAGGCATATGGTATGTTCTCGCCATATTAGACTAGACGTTGTGCTCATGTCTTGTTAGCACAATTGTCCCTCACGGAAGTGAACACTGGAGTCCTTAAGGCTTGTGTTCAGGCAACCCTTTCTAATGGCTGGTCAACACATCAAGTAGCCGTGGAATGGGCGACTGGTGCACTAGCACTACTTGCTCTTCTGTCTGCGTTTTTCTACTCGTTTACACCAGGCACCCTGGCACCCTTCCGTCTTTTCGATCTTCTCTATCTATATCAATGGACTGCATCAACAGCACTCCTGGATCTTAACTATTCCTCAGTCTATCGGGCATTTACAACCAACTTTGCATGGGCGATGTGTTTATTCCCCGCGTCCGCGACCTCTCCCATTCAGACTTCCATCAACAACATGCGTCACCTCACCGGAGGCAACATGGCCGATGCCACTGGAGGTTCTGCGGTCGCTCTCGTGAACCGCAAACTTAGCCCATACAATGCCATGTCTTCGTCAACTTTTTCTGCTTCTTCGGATCAATATGCGGGCATCGGCACAGAGAACCTTTGGGCATCTTTTAATACGAGATCGGCCAATTACGTGTCGGACATCTCCGTCGCCTCTGTTCAAGAGCTCTCCGCCGCTGGCGATGTACAACTTGTGACACCGTCATCTGCCAATGTCCTGCAGGCCGGTGTACCTATCTATGTCAACTCTGTTGGCATTGCCACGGCTAACTCTTTCATGACTGTCTTCCTGGTCGTCCTGATGATTGCCGCGACATTGCTTGCAGTCCTCTCCATCGGTTATTGCATCCTCGTCGCAACATCTCGGTATAGACGACGGACAGGAGGGTACATTGCTGACTGGCATCATCGGTATTTTTCATTTGCCCGTGCCTGGCTGTTGCGCGTTGTGAGTAAGGCTCGGCTTCCATTTCATCATATCCGCTTACTCATTGCCCTAGTGCCTGATAGTATTTACTCCAGTGACAATATTTGCGCTCTATCAGTGGACGCTCAAGGATTCATGGTTGTCTATATTCCTTTCAGTAATTTTGTTCCTTGCGGTGGTTGGCTACATCTTATATTCTATCATCCTCGTACATCGCCTGGCCCTTCGTTCAGCACCTCCTGAACTGTATACGCAACCTGATCTCCTAGCTTCTCATGGTCCTCTGTACGCCATATACCGCTCGGAGCGATTTTACGCGACTACTCCCTTGATATTGGCGATTTTCGTGAAGGCTCTTTTTATCGCCTTTTCTCAAGTCAACGGTGTCGTGCAAATCGTCGCAATCCTCGTTGTAGAATGCATGGTCCTTGCCTCTCTATTAGTTCTTCGGCCACACAAATCAAGAGGTGCTGATGTCCTCGCAACTTACCTGGCGATTACCAGAGTACTTTGCACTGGTCTCATGATCGCTTTTTTGGAGAGCCTAAACCTAGGGGCAATACCTCGCGTTGTGATCGGCATTGTGATAGCTGTTATCATTTCGGTTGCGGTCATCGTCATGTTTATCAACACGCTCGTGAACATGGGCATCATGAGACTTGTCCCGGCACACTGTAGACGGCGGCCGGGTGCCACACCTGGTAGTTTGGATGCGGAGAAGGGTGCTGAAAATGACGAGAAAGACTGGCGGCCGCGGAATCCCACGCCAGAGCGGAACATTCCTCTGGATCCTGATGTCAACCAACCATATCCAGATAGTCCTTCCCAGACTTTGACGGACCATCAAAGTGTGTATTCAGAAGAATCAGGGTCAACAACGTTAGGTTCACTGCTCCCACGGCGGTGGTCAATCCAACAATCTCAACCTTCAAATCGCTCGCGGTCCAACTCTCAATCGCAATACTCGACGAGTCAATCGAATTATTCACCCTCTCGGTCCAATTATATATCAAATGCATCATCACCGCGGCAGTCCATACCGCCTTCGCCGCTATACACACAATCACCATCACATAGCAGACAGCCCACTATAGACGAGCACCCTCCATTTCCATAGACGTTCTTTTCCCCCTTTAGATCATGTTCCATAGAGTTCAAGCACTTTCGCCTTCTCGCATTGCATATAATGATCATTCTTCATCTCGTTTCACTCGCATTCACTCACTCATTTGGACAAATCTGGTAATGCATGTAGATAGTTCATGATATGAATCATGATTCACTGTCACCTTACTTATCCTTATTTTGTTAATGTTGCTTTTGTTATAGCCTTATGGGTGAATATTTGGTGTCGACCTAGTAGTATATATCTCCATGTAATTTAGTCTTAGACTAGACGAATGAAGACAAACGTTCCTTCTAGCATGCATCGCCATTGGACCTAGGCGTGGATCATTGGTGCACTACCAGTGAGATTCCAACAACCAATAGAACAGTTTCCTGGTCGTGACGTCAGCGCCAAAGCTCCATTCCTTCTGTTGGTTTTGCAAACCCCACTTGTAAACAAAAACGTCGTTCGATCAAGTTGTGATTGATCAGATCTGCAGATCAAGCTTGCCCGAACCGCACATTGCGCTCCTCATGCATCATGACGGCAATACCCCTTGAAGACTATGACATCATGCATCATGACCAATGAGTCTGAGCGCTGAGGAAGGAAAACGATGGCTCCGCCACATAATCAGCGCAAATTCACAACACAAACTATTATCACGTCACGATGACGTTAACGTTCACTGTGTAGATCGACAACTTCGTCGTGGGACCGAAGAGAGCCAAGCCCGTGTTCGACGTCGTTCGACTTCCCTTAGGCACATGAACGGACATGGACAGCAGTGACCCTGCCGGAGTACTAGGCAGCAAGCTTCGACATCATTAATGGCACGCACCCCTAATATACTCCTTCCGTGCGTTGGAACTGAAGCACTGGCACTTTTCGATGAAAGCTAGCACAACGGCAAGCTGCTGGGTCAAACCACCGTGCGCCACATGCCTTGGTGATCTTTATTTTGTTGCGCTGAACTGCTGCAGCCTGCAGCACCGAACCAAAATTGGATGGGGGATGCCATCGATGAACAATTTATTTACAGCAAGCTGGAGCCCCATCAGTACACAATCCTGAGTGATATATTGATATTTCGCACCACTGGACTGTAGGAACCTCGAGGTCTCTCAGGTTCAAGCCTGAGCGTTTTGGGCAAAGATACACGCTAATTGTTATCGCGCATTAGAGTCTCTCGGCGTGTTCGGGTCCACAATTGAATTGAAAGAAGGTTAAGATAAGTTTAGTTTTGAATAGATCACGTGACCGATACGCATGGGCAATAAACGTTCTTTACAGTTCACCGCGACACGACAACGATGAGCTCAAAAAATTCTTCGAAAAAAGCCGCGAAAGCGAAGATCCCTAATAGAAATTTGAGGGTAACTGACTTTTTTACCCGAAAACTAGCCCAAGCGCCGAGTTCGTCGGTTGTATCGTCTCAGCCTAGTCCAGTCGCGTTGGCCACACGTTCGCGTCAAAGCAACGCTTCAAAGTCATCACCTGAGACATCCATGGCAGTCTCTAACAAACAGACCATAACTACTCCTATGCTCTCTGCTTCGCGCACGTCCACTTCTAGTGGTTCCGGTACACTTCTTTCCCCACCCCACACAGCATCTAGAACCCGTTCTTCTACTTGTCAAACTCCGAAGGGTCCTATGGCATCGCCTCGTATTACACGCAGCCAAGTAGCACAGCACATCCCTAGGAGGGCCTCTCAAAAGCGTCCTCGTTCCCCAGACCAGTATTTTGGCGCTTCTCACCTCCTGAGCGCGTCTTCGTCCGCCAAGGCCAGGTTGCCTCATAAGCGCAAGAAGAAATTCGAGAGCGACTCCGAGGGTGAACGTCCAAGCGGTGTTATCTATGTCCAGAAACCAGGCTCTCCTTTGAAACCATCCATACAAGCCCCTCCACTCACAGGGCCTCACACCCCTTCATCTAGTAAGCTTCTCATACACAGTAGCCAATCTGACGAGATGGAACTCGTCGTCCCTGTACTAGACACCCGCGTTCTCTGTCAAGTCAATGAACAAGTCCACAAATGGCGCCAAACTACTTTAGTATCACCATCCTCATCTGTCGTTAATGACGGTAGCCCCTGTGACTCAAGTGCAATGGACACAGGCCTGCCGGTACCTGTTACTTCCCCATCAAATGACGACGCGTACTTGCGTTCTGTCACGCCCTTGCATAGTGCACCTCCAGAGACACCCCTTCAACCCTCTGCTTCATTGCCCTCCCCGCCTGACACCGCAGGTGTCCCGCAACTTCCCGCCACGCCCGTGTCTGATAAAGCAGGCAAGGCTGTGCAGCTCATTGCAAGTATCAAAGCAAAAACATTTGCCGAAAGCCCCCTGAGCGATGAGGAGAAAACCTACAAGTTCCGCGAGCTCGATGAGAGTAGCGACGACGACCTCGAAAATATGACTCTCATTCCCGATAAGAAGGGCAAGGGAAAGAAGTCTGTCTCATTCTATACACTCCAATGTACCATATTTTGAATCCGAATTCTCTTTAGCTTGCATCTTCCTGTCCTGGATGGTACGGATGGCATATTCGACTCGCCGCTATCAAGTGTCCCATCTTCGGCACCCAAACCATCCACCTCCTATAATCTCCGTAATCGCCGTTCTCCTTCTCCCTCCCCCACGCGCCCCCCTGTTCACACCCACAGGATGTCCCGAACCCAAGTACACACCCGCTCTGGCCGTACAAGCAAGCCTGCGCCGCCCCTACACCTTCCTAGCATCGTCGTCACCAAGAATGCACCTGGACCCTCAAAGCTCAAGAAGTCCTTCAATCCGCTTGAAGCGCTCCTTCGCGAGAAAAAGGCCGCGGAGAAGCGCGGGAATGGGAGTGCCGCATTCCTGCGCGCCGAGGACGCTTTACAGGCCCACATCTATTCGGATGCGGATCTGGAAGATGATCTGAACTTGGCAGATGAGGGTGCCGCATGGCAGGCGATTCAAGAACACGCTCAACGCAAGTCGAGCAGCCCCATTCTTGAACCACTGGAAGATGATGTGTTCATGGGCGAATACGACACAAAAATTCTTGGCCGTGAGGCAGGCGAAAAGATCGGAAAGATCCTTGTCAACGACAAGAGCACCGAGAACAAAAAGTCGAAGGAAAAAGTTGTGGGTGTGCCGCTCTGGCAGGAGGGCGCGAGTGATGATGAGATGGTTGTTGATGATGAATGTAATGTGAGCTTTGGGGATGCTAGTAACCATCCCGTATTGGCACTTTTGCAACACTTAAGTGGGATCGGAGGTGCGTGCATATATCGAAGCCGGACTTAGAGACTTATCTTCCGGGTAGCTGCCGATCAGCTGGCTTTGACTCTGTCTTCAGGAGTGCTCGGCGCTCTAGGTCCTGAGGAGAAATCTCTTGTTATCTCTCCTCTTTTTGCGCTGGGTATGTTTTGCCACTGATCCAATGATTCATGTCTTTACTTACCCACGTTTTGCGTCGCTAGCCATCAGCTTTGCTGAGTCCCGCCTCTCTAGCGCAGCATACAGTGCTCTGCATAGTTTGTGGAGTGCAACATCCTACACATCTAAATCTACGCTTCGCTTCACCGACATCGCTACTGCACTTGTAAACCTCGGTGCATGTCGCCATGTAGCAGAAGACCTTCGCTGGACTATCCGTGAGGATGTACATCCGTTGCGCATCAGTTCTGAAAATCGTTCACGTGTTTTGAGTAAGCTAGTAGCGCTAGTGGGTATTGCTGCTCGGTAGGTATCAATTATTTTTTTCACAGATAATAACATACTCACGCATGATGATTCACAGGACGGAAAATCTTGTCGCAGAAGATATCCCGAACGTGCTATTGAGCCTCGTTGTTATTGGCCTTGACAGAACCACTTCCAACGAGCTGAGGGCCAACTTGCATCTCGCCATTGACACCATTTGCTGGACCATCAATGCCTCAGCTGTGAGTTCGCATTCCAAAAGTCCAGCACGTTATTCATCTGGGCATCTTGTAGCACCTTTCCATCCATCAACGACTTCTCAGCCATGCGTCTACGCTTACGCCAGCTAACAAAGCCCATTTTGTTTCGTCCTTTAGTAGCGGCAGTGGCCGCACTCGTCACATCGCACAATGGCTAGCATATGCGCTGTTCCTTCCAAACAGCATGCCCTCTGTACGCATCTCTTCTACCATGTCTGGGTTTTGTTTCACTGACCCACGTGACTCATAGGATGCGCTCCCTCCCCTCGAGCCGCTCATCCTTCTACTTTCACCTGTACCTGGCTCTGATGAGCTCTTCGACGTAACAAGTGCAAACGCAGACTTCGAGGACCTCAGGCATTACTTCGCTATCATCAGTGTCGCGCTCGCAAACATCGAACCCTACGTCCATGAAGAGAACTCGTCTTCCCAGTCGCTTTCTCGTCAATCATCTATAGACGACAGCCCCCGGAAGAGCCAGAAGCCGCTTGCTCCCCTCGAACTACTTCTGCGGGTGTTAGAAGTCACGCAGGGGCGTATTGGCGAGTATTCTTTGTATGTAGTCAGTCTCATGCAGTATTGACGGTGGTTTTATGCAGTTGACACGCGTGCGGCGCACCTAGATCGCTCACGCACGAAGGCAGAGATGCATCGCCTTCAGATGCGCGTGTATTATCAACGCCAGGCGCTCAAGCCCGCCGCAGGGTGGACAAAGATGGCTACCATCCAGCATTACTTCGGTCCCAAGTCGGAGTATACCTAAGTCACGCATTCTAGGTTTACTCTCTTGTTTTCTTTCTCTTTGCTGTTTTCTTTCCAACATGTTCCGTGCACGCCTCTCTTTTCCACCATGCGACTTCATGTGGAATGTTAAACCTATTCTATACGTATCCACTTCTTCTGCATAATGCCCCTTGCGTCGTCATGTTTTCCACTGAGGTGATGCTTTCTTTCAACTGTATGTAGCTACCGACAATGCTACTCCGCGTCTCCTCGCCTGCTGCAGTAACATATTATGTCCATTATAGCATGCCTATTGTAGATGAATCTGCTGTCAACCAGCTTTAAATCGTGTATGCTCTGTACCCTCTATCTTCCTTGGTATTTGTAGTCTGCTCTTAATGTCTTCTTTTCGGTTTGTGACACGTCAATTACTCTAATCTTTATCGTATGGGTGGTAAATGCGCATACAAACAATACCGAGGCCGCATCCACCGCATTTTCCACAACGTATGAGCCTCATTCATCTGAGCCCAATGAGCTCCCAGCCTGCCCGAATCCCTTCTTAGCAGCCAGCCGTGGATCCACATACAGGTCATCCGAGTCATCGTTGAGGTCAAGCTCGATATCCCATGCTGGTGACGGCCCACGTGGAAGTGGAGGCCCGGAAGATGCGACAGGCGGAGGAGTGTCGAGGTCGAGTTCTATGTCCCACACTGGGCTTGGGCTGCGTTGCGCTGGTCCTTTTCCTTTGCCACTTTGTGCAGGTGCCGAGTCAGATATCGTTTTCGAACCTGAGGCAGCATTAGGTTCTGTCACGTGATTAGACGTAGACACGACCTCGTCGCCAGCGCCCCGTGTGACTTGCGAGCCCACAGAAAATACAGCGCTGGTAGCACGATTTCGAAATGGTTTGTCGAAGGCGTCTTTGATGCGACGGACTTTTACAGGGCCAAAGCCTGGTAAGGTCTGGAGGCGATCAGATGGGGCGCGAGCCATGTCGGCGAAGCTCTGGCCCGCCAGCTAAGTACGTTTCAAATACAAATGGTGCAGAGATGACACACCCCAAGTGATGAGCGCAACGTCTCGACGTCGGTTTTGTTCACCTTATTGATGCTGGTGAGTGCGGTGCGGAGGACGGCATCGTAGTCCTTATCCACGCGCTCTTTGATAAGATCTGGTGGCTTGTGCTCAAATTGCTTGAGTGTAGAGATGTACTGCCCTGCTTCTTCGATGCTGCAAAAGCGAGGCGTTCAGTCGTCTGATTAATCACGCGAGCTACGAACGAATACCTCCATGCAACGATGATGGTGATATTATTGATGAGACAGACCTACATGGATTGTTGTGAAGTTGAGAATTGACGGTCATGGAAGGGGGAAGACCTTGGTAAGCTCCCGGATTGGCTCCTGATGCTCGCTCTAGGTGAAGGAATTTAGAGAGCTCTGGGTGGAAGTTCAAGAGCTACCTACAACATCGCACATGATAAGCAGAATCCTGAGATTATATGCATGCCCAAGTTTCTCTATGCGAGTATGAATGTACTCTGGGTGCAGGCGGTGATATTTCAGACTTCATTCCAATGTGAAGGGTGTAATTCAATGACATTGATAAGCAACGCGAGACTGCGCACCTGAGGAAGAGCACGCCGGAAGTACGCCCCACTTGGAAGTCGGGGACAATATCACCAAATTCTTTGCCAACATTGCGAATACATTCAAGAACAGGATTCAAGCGCTGAGGTTGTCTACATCAAAATTGAGTCAAAGGGATTGAAAGAGACACTGACCTGGTTGGGATTTATGATAATATTGTTGCCTGTGCCAGGCTGTACTACGGGAGGTTTGGCTTTTTGAGCAGCAGATCCCCCTGCTGCTGCTGACACGCTCGTCATTCTAACGACTGAAAATCAGTATTACATAATGATCAGATGTCGTAGGACCCGTGACACGCAACCGCGTGCTTCCGAGATTCCGTATGACCACTTCGGACAAGGACCGTCTGACCTAGTGACTTCCGAGCTAATCTTACTTCGCTATCATCCACTGCAAGCATATAAATATAAGAACTAGCGTCTGTCATTACGTGACTCTTGTTTATCTCCTTGTTCGAGATGGACAAGCTACCTACTTACTTCGAGTCCCCACCAGTCGACCTTCCGCGGCTGGCAAGATGGAGGCTGAAGCACAGAATGGCATCAATAGCACTCACGTTATGTTTTATATCTGTAGCAAGCTTACTCTTATCTCTGTCCCAGCTTGCGTTTCTAGGAAAACAATCCGTTCAGCTTCCCCTTCATGCTGAGCAGATACTGCAGAAATGCTACATGCTACACGCAAAGCCTGGCCCACCTTCTAACTTTCACCAACGCACCGAGTCAGACCGTTTCGTCCAAGGAACCCACGCGACTCTGATTAGAAATGCGTCCATCTGGACTGGCGATCAAGAGATCACGCAGGGGGACATTTTGCTCGACAAGGGTATCATCAAATTTGTTGGGCATGCAAGCCCAAGTATGTTCAACAAGTTTAAGGACTTGGTCACATTGGATGCAGGTGGAAGTTGGGTCACACCTGGGTAGGCGCGCACATGATCAAACATATCTCACTCTTCTCTAATCCTACACCCAGGATAGTCGACCTTCATTCCCACCTGGGTGTCAGCAGTGCCCCATACCTAAGTGGCGCAGACGATACTAATTCATTGAAGGGTATTACATCGTCTCACGTTTCAATAATGCATAAAGATCCATCTTCTTCGCAGGTCCTGTCTTACCCTGGCTCCGCAGCCTTGATGGGCTTAATACCCACGACGACGCCTACAGGCTCAGCATATCCGGTGGCGTAACTACCGCAAATGTTCTCCCTGGCTCTGCTAATGCCATTGGTGCGGTCACCTTGATTCCTCTGTACGGTGCTATTAACATATCCCACAGGTGGCCAGGCCTTCGTTATCAAGCTTCGTCCCACTGCAGAACGTTCTCCCTCATCTATGCTCCTGGAACCACCCTATACTCTTAATGGCACGCATGTTGATCCGACCTTGCCACCAAGATGGAGACAAATGAAGTGAGTCTCCTTTTTCTTTCTTGAAGCACATGCACTGATCCATTCAATCGCAGACACGCGTGCGGCGAGAATCCCAGTAAGTTTTTATTCTTCCTTATCTCACATGTCCTTATCAAATACGAATTTGAGGTCGTGTATACGGTAACACGCGTATGGATACTTTTTGGGCTTTCCGACAGGCGTGCGTTCTACAGCCTCTCTCCTTGGCTTCCTTCTCATGACTCATACACACAGATATGACACTGCTCGGCAAATTAAAGAGCAACAGGACGCGTATTGCACTCGTGCGCTAGCAGGTGAATGGGTAGACCTCGGCGAGTTCCCGGACAACCTACAGTGGGAAGCGCTTGTCGATGTATTGCGCGGGCGTGTCAAGGTATGTTTCAGTGTCTCCTGTCGTGTAAGAGAATATTCTGATATCTCCCTCCTTGACATAAGGTTCACACGCATTGCTATGAGACAGTTGATCTAGATGACTTTGTCCGTGTGCGTAATGTTGAATTGGGTGTGGTGCTACTATGGGTGCTGATGAGGTATGAACCATAGCTTACCAACGAATTCCAATTCCCGATCGCTGCATTCCACCATGCTCATGAGACATACCTCGTCCCAGGGACTCTCAAGCAGGCATATGGTATAGTGATCTCGCTTTGCTGACATCTCGTTGTGTTGATGTGTTTTGCAGGCCAGACCCCGGCGGCAGCCTTGTTCGCTACGAATGCCCGGTACAAGCGTGAGGCTTATCGCGGGTCGGAATTCGCTCCGCGTATTCTGGCCGAGAATGGGATCGATGTCGTGATGAAGGTCCGCACATTTGTGTTCCCCCCTCTGACTCCCATCCTGATTTGATATATCGTACAGAGTGACCATCCTGTCCTCAACTCTCGCTTCTTGTTATACGAGGCGCAGCAAGCATACTTGTATGGCCTTCCGGCGAACCTTGCTCTCGCATCTGTGACGTCGACGCCCGCACGTATTATGGGGCAGGACCATCGGATTGGATTCGTGCGTGAAGGTTTGCTGCTATTTTTGCACAATTGAGCACACGCTGACATATTTTCAATACCAGGATATGATGCTGGTCTGTCTACTCACGGCATCTCTGTCGCGGATCGTGACTAATTCTAACCACAGATCTTGTCGTCTGGGATAGCCACCCTCTTGCACTAGGTACAACGCCGCAACAAGTCTGGATTGACGGCATCCCCCAACTTTCTGAGCCCGCTGTCGCCTCCAAACCCGTGTCCTTCCAACAGGTTCCACGCGCACCAAACTTCGATCTCGAGGCTGCCGCGGCTATCAAGTATGAAGGACTCCCACCCCTGATGCCGAAAAAGGCAAAAGATGTAGTGGTGTTTGCGAATGTCAGTAGCATGTATGTGCCGGATGGAGTGGGTGGTGTGATGAGTGTGGCTGACATAGGAGAGCGGGGTGTGGTAGCCCTCAGGAAGGGTGTGGTGCAATGCTGGGGTGCTGCAGCTTGTGGGAGCGAACTCGCCTCGCAAGATGCCGAATGGATCGACCTGGAGGGCGGGTCCATCGCGTGCGTTATCACCAACTTTCAACCCTATTTTCCCATTTCACCGTTACTTACGTAGTCCTGGACTTATCTCCTACGGCTCCCCACTTGGTTTGGATGAGATTCAGGGCGAGAGCTCCACGCACGACGGCACTGTTTTCGACCCTCTCACCGGCTCTATCCCAAGCATCCTTGCGGGAAGCGAGCTCATTAAGGCTTCGGATGGTCTCCAGTTTGCTGGGCGCGACACGCTGTAAGCCATCTCTACAATTGCCACCATTTCTGCTCTAGCTCACATCCACGCTAAATAAAGCCTCGCCTACCGCGCAGGCGTCACTGCAGGTGTTACTGCGCCAAGCTCAGGTGGCCTCATTGCGGGACTGAGTACGGCGTTTAGCACTGGCGCAGCCCACAAACTCGAGGACGGGGCTGTCATCCAAGATGTTGCAGCACTGCATGTGCAAATTGGTCACTCAACCCGGGGACCGAGTGTTAGCACGCAAATTGCAGCGCTAAGGAATATACTGCTAGGTGATAAGAGTAGCACCACACTTGCTGAGGTTGCAAAGGTGCATTTCTATCTGTCTTTCTATGTGTTGTAATGTATCTTGATGTACATCTCATAGGGCACCATACCCCTGGTTGTGCAAGTCCAGAATGCGGATATCATTGCTTCGCTTATCGAGCTGAAGAAAGAGATCCGCACGCGCACCGGGACTGATATTCAGCTCACTATCTCAGGTGCTGCTGAGGCCCACCTTCTTGCCAAGGAACTTGGTGAGGCGGGAGTTGGTGTCATCCTCACACCATCCCGTCCCTTCCCTGATGTCTGGGAGTCAAAGAGGATGTCAGTGATTATACATTATACCGTGTCCACAAACTCATTATCTACCAGATTGCCTGGTCCGCCATTGACCAATGAGAGTGCTATTACCACCCTCCTAGCTCATGGTGTTACTGTTGGTATTGGTGTCGCGGAGCAGTGGAGTGCTCGCAACACACGCTTCGATATAGCATGGGTGTGTAGATTCTCTTTCATCAAGTCTCTGGCTCATCATATGGCTATCAGGCTGCCCTTGAGAGTTTTGACAGGATCTCAAAGGAACAAGCTCTCGCACTTGCGTCAGTCAATCTTGAGAAGCTGTTGGGAGTCAAGCCCTCTGGAGCGCTCGGCGATCTGGTCGTAACTCGTGGCGGCACAGTCCTCGACTCCGAAGCGAAAGTTGTCGGCATCATCTCAGCTCGCAGAGGCATCGTCGACCTAATCTAGATAGAGATAGGATAGCAGCAAGACAGCATTCAAGATAGCAATACACGGTAAGGATGATACCACGAAGCGCAGCGTGACGCGACTTTGATACTTATGAGAAGTGCTTATCGCGGCTTTCCTACGAGGGACTGTCTGATGTGATCCTGGATCAAAGGGAGCCCTTTCATAATGAGCTTGATGGGTTTGCTCTCCTCTACATTGATCAAATCAGATCTAAGCATGGTCGCTTCTAAGAGACACGAACCAATCTGAAGGACTCTGCCATGTCTCTTGAGAATCCTCGCTTCGGGAGCAAATGCTGGGTGCTCTGGATGGACAATTACGAGCGAGTTCTTTGTGGCATATGAGATATGCCAGCTGAAACGAATTACAAAGCAAACCTTGGAGTACCATGCTCGGAGCTCATCTGCGTCCTTGGGTATTGACGGGATGTTCATGTTTCCCACAACCTGTATCACCGTATTGACATAGCGAATCATGCCGACCGCTATAGCAGGAGTGAGCTGTCTTCAAGTATGCTTAGAGTACAAGATACGTACGACGGCTCTCCATAAGCTCCATAAGTGCATGACAACCGGGGCCATGTCCAATGAAGATTATGTTCTTCGCTCCCGAAAGCCTGAAGAAAACTTAGCTTTTAGAACTAGGAAATTCATGGAGACAGCCAACTGTATATAGTTATCCCATAGGTAAGTGAGAACGTCCCTTGACCATGACTCTACGTGTTTGTGGCCGCGCTGATAGGCTTCATGGTCAATACTATAACATGATCACTAGCATACGTACCGGCAGAGGCGAGGTAAACGGTCTCGGAAAGACATTGACATCAAGCAGAGCATATTTTTCCTTCGTAACCCATGAAATAAGTTCCTTCGAAAAGTCGATCTGGGACAGCATGAGTTGGATAAATGTGCCATTAATGATGGGCAGCTGACTAGGTAAGAATTCTCCATCTGCACGTCGCACGTAGGCTTTCCGTCTAGTTCTATGCGCAGATTTCCGCTTTAATAGAGTCAGCAATAAACAACGAGATCACTCGAAAGATGTTCACAATTCATGGACAAATACAATAATTGTAGGATTTTGTAGAAAGTCACTCCTACATTTTGCTCAGTCTAACAAAGTAGTAATAAATCAGACTACGCACGTGCACATAACTTGAGAGCCGAAACGCTCTTCAAACATCTTGGTCATTAATGGAACCTGGAGCATTTGGTATTGCGTATAGAGAAAGTGTTGTCTGTGGCCCTTAAGAATTTCTGCAAGGAATCTATGAAACACGAGATACACGACATGGCATGGAAGGAAATGCTTACCTGGGATTGAGAATGATATTTCATCGACCTCTGCGAGTAAGCTTGTATGAGCAGTCGATTATTTTCGGATGTGAGAAGACAAACCTTCGCGTGGTTCACAGGCCTTGGGGTTCACGCTCTTCCAGTATTTGCTCTGCTCCATAGCGACCTGCCAAACCGTTTCTGTTCCTGCCTCAGACGCAACCATAGGGGGGAGCTCAGGAGGAGCCTCGCCAAGAAGTACGCGAGCAACTGCGAGAGAAGAGTTAGATATGGAATCAAGGTTATAGCCACCCTGTGGAAATTTGAATCGGAATCTCAGAATGTCACAAATTAAGTAGCGTCATCAGTAAACTTACCTCTAAGGCGACGACTAAATTTCCACCGGCAAGCCCCGATAACATGTGTGTCATATGTGCGTATCCCGCCGGAGAAACAAAACATTCGCCAAGATCATCCCCAACAGCAGCGTCAAAGCCAGCAGAGACTTCGTAATATTAGCCCACGGGTGACGTGAAAAATAAAAGAACACACTAATCACTAAATCTGGAGCAAATTCCATTCCTATTGGCATCACAATTTGTTGGAAGGCATGGATATAATCCGCATCTGTCATGCCCTTCTTCGGCCAAGGTATATTGACAGAGCTGCATTCATCAATATCTGTGAAGCTGGACGGGGTATTCACTTACTAGCCAAGACCAGCCCCTTCACCACACGATTCAAGGCTGCCAAACGGTCCGCATGGGTAAAATTGCCCTCGCTCATAGCGATGCAACGAGATGTACAGAACAGAGGGGTCATCATTGAAAGCACGCTGTGTTCCATTACCTACACAAGCATTTGTATGATGAAATCCATTCAGTAATTGACGTACCATGATGTACATCCCTTCATAAAGAGTGAGAATACGAATAAAAGAAAGATCTTGAAGACCTACCAATCGAGTATCAAGATCTTTCTGACGGGTGTCAGAAACTGTGTAACTTTGGCAGCGACAGCGACATTGTTGAAAAAACAAAAACCCATGTGCTCCTCAGGCTCAGCATGGTGCCCGGGGGGTCGCACTATTGCAAAGGTCTTCTTCAGCTCACCACGAGCCACAGCGAGACATGCCTCAATCACGCCTCCACAACTCAAGCGCGCAGCTCGGGTAGTACCGCTTGTAACATACAGAGATAGGGACTCATAATAAGCTTCTGATTCAAAAATTTCGGACGGTGTCATTGCTGAAGAAGCAGGTAAATTCTCGAAGTAAGCAATATATCTTATGCGTGAAACACTAGTGCGGATACGATTTACGGGCCGCCACTCACATTGAATTGCAAGGACCTTGTGCCAATGTTCTTGAGAATGGACAAGAAGGGCTTCATCTCGCTTTACAGGTCGAATCGGGATTTGTTTCATTTTCTGCAATAAATTCGCGTCGCGAATTGCCGTTCGAATTCTTGATATTCGTTCTGGCTGCTCCGGATGCTCCCCAGTTGCCGATGAATGGAGCATCATGTCCTGAGAATAGACATAACCGACCGTGAAATGTGGCAGACGGTGCGGCACGGAGGAGGCACGTTGGACAGGACTCGATGAACGTTGGATGGATACTTGATTTTGGTGATATACTTCTCCATCCACGTCCATTGAAGTTCCTGCAACCTGTCCGTTCATGGTAAGCTCAGTGCCAGCCGCGCTCGATAGAGCTCGGAGACTTGTTTGAAAGAAGAATGAAAGAGATAAAATCACTGTAGATCCAAAACCTTAGTTTATAGACAAGGAGGGCAAGTGGACAAAGCAAGACCAAACACCAGCGACTCCTGCCATACCAAAAAGAGGGATACTATGCCTCGTCGGCGAGGCACATGACTGAACTACAAACAACATGTACCATGTGCCATCAGCACCGCTAACCTGATTTCCGCATCAAGATCCCAGGACCAAGCTAGCGCTATTAGGTGAGTTTTTTTTGGCTTTGGATGTCACCATAGTGATCACGAACGGCTAAGTCAAATTATCATGATGTATTCTTGCCAGCTACCCCGAGCCCTGCGTAGACCGTACGGTATCCGTTGTGTTTGCTAATGAATTAAGTCCCGCCACGACTACGCTTCAAGGTCAGTACTGTGCTTTATTTCATTTTTGTCCACACACCATCGCCTATTTACTTACAATGTGCCTTCTCAGATCTTGTCAGGCTCCGTTAGCGCCATGGCCTTCAGCCTCAAAAATTACCTGTTGTATTCCCCATATTTTTGTTTCTGCATACCAGTGCGATTGGGATTCGTGCTATTGACTTGTCTGTCCTTCTTGTTTTCGGGTGTGCTATCTGTTTTGGTGTGGTTTGAACTGTCTCGTGCGTGTACTCAGGTCTATCACATTATCATGATATAACACTGACGATGTTGTTAGATTCGTATTCACTAACTAGCAAGGAAAAATATTTCTTTTGGTCTGTGGGTATTGTAGAAACTGTATTGCTTGCTGTGTCCATCATTGGGTGCGTGTCATACACACCTCATATTCTGGACTGATTTTCACTTACTGGTGGCTTTCACATAGGTTCATTGGCGCAGTTGCACGCAAACAACGATTTGTCGGGATCTACGCGTATTTCGTCTATATTCATCTTTTCCTCAATGTCATTGTCGGCATCTACTTCCTCGTTACCATCCGCCAGAGCAACCGACAACAGAAAGTTGATGAATGCTATCATATGCTCGTCGACAATGCATCTGAATCCAACTGTCAGAGCCTCATGAATGTCCCGACATACGTTTTCATCGTTGTTGTATCATCTGTATTGCTTCTTGAATTATGTGCGTCCAACCCATGCCCCTCTGCTCAATACTGATGGGCGTCTATCGTCATTTTAGATGGTGCTCTCATCGCTACTAGATATTTAAACACACTCACAAAGCAGAAGAAGGTCGAGCACAGTCGCAGATTGGGATTATACCATTCAGTTGCCATCATCCCTCGCAGTTATCCTCGTGATCCAAGCAGCATGTCTGATGACATAGAATTGCTTCATCCTCGGGATAGTTCTGGCACCACTTTTTCGTCGCTTGGAGGTCCGTATGATTATGGTGACGACATTCTTGACATAACGCATACACCTACAAGCTATGAGCCTGTTCCGACACATCACCCCAATATGCTTTCCCATAACCAACAGCCATCACAGTCGTCGAGCACTCCCGCCCATCATCAGCAGCCATCCTACTCAAGCGCATACCCTCCATCCAATACTCCTTCACCTTCACGAAGCTTCCGTGCACTCCCCCCTCGACCGTCGAGTAGTGTAGTTACTAAAATCCCAGTAACACATATATCACCACAAGTATCGGATCAAACGCCACGTGCGCCAGCAACCTCTGACCCCCCGTCGAGCTTCTCGTACGAGAGCTATGATTCATCAACGCATCCGAATGGTGACGTTGATCGACGGTCAACGTATTCTGTTTCCACAAGCGCACATGCAGCATTACTGGAACATGCTTCATTTATGTGGCCAAGATTCTCTCCACCATCTAATGCTCCTCTAGTTCCGGAGTTGCCACCACCATATCGTCAGTCTGGGAGATAGCATGGACTCGATGGAATAATTCCTCGATTTGCTTAGACTTTTATTATTCATACTTTTTATCGCTACGACACACTGTAGTTTTGTTCTATTGCATTTCGATGGACTTTTTAGGCCAATGTATATTTATTTATCTATAATCGACAGACATCCAAATGCTGTTTTGAGGCTGTCGGACAACAGGTCCAAACATCGAGCTTGATGCCAACCTCTAGACTTAACAGCAGAGACAATATTTGGCAGGGACGAGCAGAACGACTATATCTACACGGCGAGACATACTAGATGACATGCACAAGCGTCATGACGCCCAACGCCAGCACATCATCGACTCTGTACGTTTCATGTCTTCCTGAACGTCGTGTATGAAACTCACACTGGGTCACACAGTTACATGACCTATTGTTCCACTTGCATGCCGTCTCCTTCTTCCTCGCGCCTTCACTCGTACCACTGGTTACCAGAGCTATGTGTTGTCAAATCCTGTGCTACAAGCCGAGGGATATCGACCCCAAAGTCTCTCTGCGATCGTGGTTCCTGCTCACTTTCTTTCTCAATTTCCCAAGCTTCTGGTTACACGCACGGGAAGGCACGGTTGAGGGGCGGACGGTCGTGCTGGATTTTGTCGGAATGGGTGCGTTTATTTATTATTCCACTAGCTTTTCATTGAAACCATAACAATGATCTCACAGAGTATGCACCCTCTAAAATGCACCTCCTTCTACTCGACGTCCTCATCTTGGCTTTCCTATTACTGTTGGAAACACTCGCGTACGAGACGTCGCTACAGCAATCATCCTCTATCACCTCCGAGGTTCTCCTTCGACACCCTCTCGTCCCCACACCGCCACTCTCATACTCGATCGAGGATGAACAACCGAAACCTTCCCGTAGTCAACGAACATACATAGTAGACCTGCGCCTCGCGCCCCTGATAAATCGCATACGACAGCCGGCTCCAGAGGTAGTAGAGCAACCTATCGAGGCACTTCCACTTCCTAATACCACCAACATCCCCGTGATACCCCTCCGTATTCAGGCATTCATGAGGACGAGAGGGCGTCCATCGCAGCCCGAACATGGTTCCACAGCTTCAAATGGACAGGCACAAACTGAGATGGAGCAGAGGTTACCAGGGAGTATGGGAACCGAGGATGTCGACTAGTTTAGTGTATGTATTTTAATGGCATGGCTTTCCACAAGGACCCAAAACTATGTCATCTCCCGGACGTCTCATCTTCGCATGTATTTAACTAGGCATCACCATTTGCGTTTCATCTTAAGAAATAAACAGGGTCAGAAGATACTTTCTTTATCACCACGAGGAAGACATACAGCTTCACGCAAACACTGCCCGAACTTTTCAAATTCCTGTTTGCACGAATCTTTGCGAACATCTGTATAAGCAGCAAGTATGCATTTTCCGTACGTTGTTGCGTGTGACGAGCATGTGGTAGTTGAATGCAGTGCTAATTGCCTGAGAGGCGTGGTGCTTGTCTTCGCTGTCTGCATGGCTGGGAGGAGCAGCACACCTCCGGCAATTTGAATCGCTGATTATATAATCAGCGACGGCTTTGAATTTGAATGCCGTAAATTATACTTTAAACGGCGAATAGCGGCTTCGGAAAGTACTTCCACTGATCACAGTGCACACTGCACTGACAAAACCGAATACATGATGCAGCTTTAACCCACACACCACCACTACATACCACCAAGGGCTTCAAGTTATCCGACGCTCAAAAGCGCGGTATACGACAATCTTTCAAAGTCCTAGTCGTACCGTCGAACCTAAATCTGTCAGCGTCGCTGCAACATGCTCAAAATTTACCTCCTAGTTTCTTGCATCTGCGTGCTCATAGTCGCAGTCTTCTATACTTTCTACTGGAACCGCATTATTTCTGGATTTATTAGTCTTCTCCTCCGAATCAAGTACTGGCGACAAGGAGGTTCCAGTATATGGGTACATATCGGTCAGTTTTTCATTGCACTCGACTCATTGGCACCACTTAAGGTATAACTCAGGATCCATACACCTCTCAATCCTTGCGGGACGCATACTGCTTAAAGATGTCAAATATCATTCCAGCAATATGACCATCAAAATTGTGACAGCTCAAATATCTTGGAGATATTGGTTGCGCGTCCCAGCCACTGAGGATGATCTGAATCACGCTCATGTTGGTGGAGAAGAATGTAAGACTGACATTTATTTGGCCTTTGTGCATCGAATAACAAGTCCCCGCTCCGATAGTCAACCATACGTCACCGTTCCCTTCCTGCCGGATTAAAGTCTCTGTTCAAGGATTTGAGTGGCTCCTATACAACAAGACTGCAGCATATGATCATATCATTTCCCAAATGCAGGCCAAGGCATCCAGAAGTCCGGAGGTCTCGGAACCTCGCAGAATGTTTTCTCGTACTTCAGGAGCTGAAGGTATGTCATTACATTTACTTGTTATCCATCTAACCCACTTGTTTGATCGTAGGGCTGGGTTTCTACCCACCTCCTGCACTGGCAAATGTCAAAGCCCTTCCCGTCATTCATGCTGCACTTGCGTGGATTAAACGTCAGACGCCTTACCTGGATCCGAATGACATTTTACCGATTGCACTCGAAATGTCCAAGGTTGCCATGACTTGCGGTAATCCTTCGACACCAAGTCTGCTGGTCGCAGAGTGTCATAGAGTTGAAGGCACGTTTGGGATTGTCCAGGTCGGCCTGTTCATCTTTGGTACGCATATGGGTACTGACACCTTGGACAGGCGAGGTCGAAGTGCGACCTCTATAAACAACTTTTGAATCTGAAATTCCAGAAAGTGCTTGTACAACTTGTTGAGAATGACAACTACCAGGGTAGCATGCCCATGATAGGGCATCATATTCGCGAGAATGCAGAATCATCGAGGTTCGTCGCGTTTGTGATTAATGGTTTCGACTGATGACATTGCTGTGCCGTATTCAAGTCGGTTCCTAGAATTAATTCCTTTGGGTTATCTTCCATTCCGGGCATTCTCTAGGGTTTGGAAAGGACTGAAGTTATATACGTCTGGCCATGGCTCGTCCGTTCACGACCGCCGCGCAGCTGAGAAGAGTCCTGGACCTATGCCAAGCAGAAAATCAGCCAAGAGCATTGATGAGGAAACACCCGTTGGCGCTGACTTTACTGCTCTAGAGTATGTTGTTGAACGGCGGATTATCGAAGCCCCCATTCTGGAGCTATCATATTACACAGACGTCGTCGGCGATGTGCCTGTTGCGCAGGATGGTCCAAGGGGTATGGGATTGGAATCCTACGACATCGGCAATGGTGACCTGCCTCCTGAGTGGGGTGTAGATCTGGTAATAAGAAAAGGAACCATTCGCTATGGACCATGGGCTGATCGTCAACGGTAACGGTCATGTTCTTATTCGGGAAGCGCGCTCATGATTTAAATTCTATTTCCAGTGTTCATCTGCAACGGACATTTTTCCCATCAACGTATCACGACTTGGAGGTGTCAAAACACCTTAAGCCAGGAGATAAACGTACTTGGACTGCAATGAAAGTGTTTATCGAACTTCGTGATAAGACAGTACTGTATGTTCCTTTCCGAGAGCCTTCAAAGGTAAATAATGGCAAGAGGCTTGTATCTCTTTGTTCATACTCTCTTAGAACTGGCAATGGGACGGTGTCAACGACTATCCGCGTCCAAGGAAACGCGACCACGCAGCTCTTCATTGCACGGCAGGCGACAGTTCCTCAATTAGCTACCTTCTGCCTATGGTTACAGGACCCGACGGATATGAACCTCGTTTGGAGGTTCATCTTGATACAGTTTCTGTAACGTCAAGCCTCAACGATATCAAGCTCATTGCGGCCGAGTCATGTCGCGTTCGTACATGTCTTACTATCCCATGGAGATCATGCTAAAACCGTTCAGGTTCATGCGTCATTTCCATCACCCCTTGTATGGAATGCCGAGCGTCATTGGCCATTCTCCATATCTCTTCGTCAACCGGTTATATATCTCTTGCGAGACCACGTCAATATGTTCACTGATTTGACGCGGGACTGGACCTTTGGGCCGCCTACCGAATGGAATCTTTTTGTGCCGACTATCTATATGCTCGAGCTTGATCTGCACCACTTTGAGCTGAATCTATATGCCAACGACCAGAACATCATTGATAAGCCTCTAGTTAAGGGGGAGAACAGTATGTGGATTCTATCACTTGGTTGGAAACATCATTATTCATAAAAATTCAGCGTTGGTGACGATCCGTGCACCGCGTTTCAACATTCAAGTTAGCTTCCCGTCAAATAAATATCGACCCGAGGCGACGTCTATTCCATTCGCTGTCGATGTTCCAGATGTAAACGTTTTTCTCTCTTTGCCGAGGTGGAATACACAGTGTCTCTACAACTCAGGGAAAGAACATCGTATAATCCACGCAGCAACCTTTCGCATCACGGCATCGTATTACTTCTGGGCTGATGTTCAAGCTGACAACATTGATCAGTTAAAACTCACTGTCGAGGTATGTCTAGCATTCCCCGATTGTGTCCCTGGCTCATTGTCGCTAAGACTGGTAAGGTCGCCTATAAGGCCCTCGGATGGTCTGTCAGGTACTTGATGGTACTTCGGGACAATTATTTTGGATCTTTCACCCACTTCTCTACGCTTGTGGAGTATCTTGAAAAACGGAACAGATTTAATTTGGTTGGAGATCCACTGGAGATGAAGCATCGGCCAGGCAAAGTCAGTGAAGCGCCTGTGTATCTTTGAGTCACTTAACGGACGAGATATAGTCAAACTCCCTACAGGTTCAGGTATCGATACAATTGCAGTCCGGGATAATGCTTTTACCTGCGGGTTTACCTGGCTACGAAGTACGTGTTGTAAGCGACAGATCATGCGATGATATTGGCGCATCTACAGTCATGGCGTGTTCAGTGCTTCAACTGGACTTACGACTGCATGACTATTTCATGGGTGGGTTAGCGTCAGACGATGAATCGTAATCAATTAACTGTGCAACAGATGTGTCCCTGAATCTGAATGCAATCAAAGGTTCTATCCTTGGCGCTTGTTCCGAGCATGCTTTCTTTGCCCAGGGACATCAACGTTACAAAGACTCATTCCTAATTGATGGTACTGTTGATTCCGCTTGATCTTAACAGCACATAACTCATTCGATTCCAAGGTCTGAATATCACCGCTAACAGACTTTTCGGGCCACAGCCGCGTACTCGTACATATGTATGTGTTTGGGAAATTGCAGTCGGACCAGTGAAGGCTCTATTAACATCTCATGATGCTCGAATCATGTTGGCATCTATGGATGCGGTCCGTCTTAATTACACGGACCTTGCCAACGCTCCCGCGACCGAGTTCGGAGTACCTGTAGATCCGGATGGTAAAGGAACTGTCCTTGCACGAGAGCATTCGCTGACCCAATTATTCAGTCACTTTCATCAGATTCTCAGCTGCCCATGTCGACGTCACTTGGTCTGCTGGTGCAACAGCCGTAAACCTGTCAATTCCTTCGGGCTTCAGTGTGCATACCAACGATCTGGAAGGCCAATTTTGCGGCAAGCTCACAAGCATCAGACTTCCCCTCGCGTTACTGAAGATTCTGCTGTCATCGAGGGATTCGAAGACAACCTGGTGTGAGGCGGCTGACCTGTCTACAGACATCAACTTGGATATGTACAGATCCCCAAAGATCCGCAATCCATCACAGATGGATTTCATGAAGGGACAAGATGAGCTGACACGTCGGGCACAACATCTACTTGATGAAGTAGAGAGGGTTCGGAAAGTCTCTTTTCCCGATAACCGACAGGCGCTGCAGCGCACGCGTTCTAGTCACCATCGCAATGGACTCTATCTTCCTCCTCCACGCCTCCCACATTTCTGCAGAGCCAAACCACACCCTCCAGCACCGCCCACAAGCGCTGCACACTCCAAGGGCACGGCTGCTTGGTGGCCTCGGCTTTCCTATCTCTCAGAATCCGACGGAGAGGAGAATATATCCGAGGCAGATCGTGATGCACGTCTGGCGTATGTTGTCCATCTTCTAGTTCACCCGCTAGATTAACAGTTTTTGCAGGAGAAGTCGACTTGCGCCACCGACCGCCGTCGATGACGACATCTCTGTGTCAGGGGAGGAGTCAGATGACGAGGACCTAACAGATACCGAATCCTCAGTGAGCGGCTGGTCCTCGACTAGATGTGAGTCGTTTCCAAATGCAGACGTTACAACTGTTGAGTTTAGACAGCCGCAACTCAAAGGCACTCGCTGATCCAGCGCTACCGTCGTGTCACTAGATGGTACCAGAGTATCAACTTGGACGACATCAACAGCTGGGAGGACTCGCCCTTCGTTATAACTAAGGTAAAGTAGGCAAACCCATTTTTCCCGAATATCCCTCAATTAGAAACCAGGAACCCAGAATTACAACTCCAACGGACAAGCCTTCACCCAGAATACGACCGATGGCACGAGCCAATGAAACAACAAGCTCTGTCCACTCTACAACTTTTCGCATACAGTGCAAAAGGGAGATCGCGGTTCGATTAACCCCCTTGGCTCTCATGGGAATCCGAGATATGATTGAAGACCTGCAGTCGCAAGTTCGTATTATCTTTCCAATGTGTCGCGTTGCCTTAACGGTTTGCTGCAGCGGCTCAGTCCAGAATTGACATTGGACTCAGTGATGTCGAGCCATATGGCAAAGCTCGGTGACTCACCAGGTTCCCCCCTCTTGACGGCCTTCGATATTACCATAGGATCAGCACGTCTTCAGGTACTAGAACACATATCCTGCCCAACTTCCTCCAAGGAAGCATCAGCTCAAAGAGACTCCATGGTTACAGTCAACTGCCTGGCTTCCGGATGCCACCTCGCCATGTCCCAAGGGACTCAGAAATTGGCTTGCCATCTAGAAATATCCGAAACGTCTGTAGGAGTAATGGATAACTCCGGAGTTGCTCTGGGTTCCATTTTTTTGCCTGGAAGTAGCCCAATATTATCACTTCGTCGCCTCCAACTAGATGCCACGCAGGGTCATGCTAGCATGTCTGTTGGCCGCTTTGCATTGGAACTTCAGCCTACTAGCCTCGAGTACGCTGTCGCCACGTTTCAGATGCTGGAACAGGATTTGCGAGACCTCTTGCTCGACCCCTCTGTGCAGTTTGACTCAACTACTCGTTTTGCTGAGATTGTCTACTATACTCTGGATCTCACTCAGAATAGGGCAGCTGTCGATCCACTTTCGATTATCCAACCTTCTTTCCTCGTCCAACGGGGTCACCCTCAAGCTCTCCGGACACATCCTACCTATAAGTTTCTATTCCATCTACGAACCGCACTCCAGTTTGCCCGCCTTCAGGGAGATATTGGCACAAATAGCACGGGCCAATCCATTGCAGTACATGATGTGAAGGCTTTGGTAAATTCGTGTCTCGCAGAACTCATGCTGGACCTGGACTCCTCCAAGGAAGGTATACCTAGTCCGTTGGAAATGATTTATCCTCCTACCTCTCCGAAGTCCATGAACGGCGCGCGACTTATCATTGACTCCTTCAACTTCACTGCCGACCTTGTTAGCATCATCATCGCAGATGAGTTGCCAGCATCTACCAGTCGTCTGGACATCAGCTCTTGTGCTCTACGTTTTCGCTCTTCAAAGCTGGTCCCTTTGGAAGGAGTCCAATTACAGTCACAGAACCCTTCCCTGGTAAACCATGATATTGCTGCCATCCCGCAGACTGCATGCACTCTCGCTGTCAGCGACGTTAATGTCACTGTTTCCCCTCACCTGATGGTCTTCGCACAATCTGTACTTCGCCTACGGAGGGTATCAAGTAAATGGAAGCCAGTCTCCGGCCAAGCACTTTCAAACTCTGGGCCGTCTCACCTCATTTTCACGGTCGCCCTTCGCCGCGCTAACATTCGTGCTGCAGCTGAAAAACTTGCATTCGAGATCGGGGCCACGAATACGGATATTTTTTTCACATCACTCAAACGAGTCGATCCGTTGATGTACAATGAGGTCCACTCTGTCGGTTACACTGCTAGCTTCAGCAACGCTTTCATACGCGCGAGGGCTACCGGCATTGTCCCAGGAATTTGGGTCCGGGATCAGGATGTTCTTGCTTCCTTGACCTTTTCCTCTGGCAAGCTCAACCTGCTTTGGCGCCAGGAGTCATCAACGAATACTATCCGTCTCGCATTCCTCTTACACAGTACTGCTATTTCCGTGCCTCGTAGCGCCCTTCGTCTTTACCGTTTCATGGAAGAGTGGCAAGCGGACTTCTTTCCAGGCATTGAAGCCGCCACACGAGCCTTTCTAGCAGAGTTGAAGGAAGGAACGGGAAATGATGCACAAATAGCACCGACTCGCCCTCGTGCTGCCAAGAGGAACGCACTAGTGGCCCATGTTACGGGGCGTATCTCGGAACTTGGCGTGTTCCTTCAGGTCATGCGAGGAACGTGGTTATCATGGAACATACACGATTTGACTATATTCCTTTCCTCGCCAAGTGGACCAGGACATAAGCAGTCCACGTCCTTTGGCATCCAATTTGGCTCGCAGACGTTGGGCGTCTCATACAAACAACAGTCCACTGAAGATTATACGGATACGCCGCACATCAAAGTCAAGCTCCCTTCGCTCTCGTTAACAGGACGCCAAGGCCGTGCTTTTGTCAAAATTCTTGCTTCTGTGGACTTCTTTGACGTTTTAATCAAGCCCTCGCATTGGGATACACTTCTCGTCGTCCAACAGAAGTTTGGCCAAGATTTTGCTGACTTGATGGACCTGATACACCAAACTCGCCAACGAAGGTCTAATCCGTCTGAATCAACGTCAAATGCATCGCGATCCTCTTTATCATTCAGTGGACATGTCGACGTGAAGGGATTTCGACTTGGGCTTGAAGGTCGTTCCTCCACCTCCTATCTAGAATGCGAAGATGTTGGTGGAGACATATCCAGCAGCGATTTAGGTATTGCATGGCGAATCAGGCTGCGTGACTTGGCATTGTCGCTTGCGCCTAGAGCAGGCATTGTGTCACGAGAAACCACCTTCAATCGAAATCATCGATCTGCGTTTCTCATCGTAGATCTTCGTGCTAGGGGAGATGTCCACAGATTGGAATTCCGCATCCCAAAGATCCATGCTGTGATGCAACCTAGTTCTATAGGAGAGATTGGTGATTTCTTAGACCATCAACAAGTACGACATCATCTTCAGCATTAGCCTTGTTACTCAACGTTTTTTTTTCAGGCCGAATTGCTTATTCGGAGGGATCAGCGGGCTGCGGAGTTAGCAGCGTTCAAGGAAAAGACCCGCAGTATTTTGAAAACGTTCGATATGAGAACGAACGAGGCCACTCGCGACCAAAAGCCCCCTTGGTTTAGCGAACATACCCTAGATGTAGTCATTCAGAAGATTGGAGTGGCCTTCCCCCTCAGTCTTGAACAAACGTTGGAGCTTCCCGGGACGAATTCCCGTAACGGTCCTTCAGTCAGGGCTTTCCTGTTCACTGTTCGACGCATCAAGTTTAGCGCTCAGAGAGGAGAAGCGGGCGAGATGTCAACTAAAGACTTATCCTTCCTATTCGTGCCCAGGTAAGACTTGATGGCGCTCCAGTGAGCTCATCACACTTAGCCCTGATCATGGCGCCCTAGTTTCAGGCAATGTTCGTCCGAAGACTTCGCAGCAGACAAGCATAGAAGCCGAAATCGACTGGTGTACCCCTACATGACTGCGCGGCTACGATCCGATACTTCTTTGCTCAGTCGTCATATCTGGTTTTTTGGAAACGTCAGTGGGTTCATTCTGGACTTGGACTCAAACATCCCTGATTACATATTCTCGCTCATTGATGTGTACCGTCAAGGACGAGAACGAATGATCCGCATCGCTGCAAGCCTCCCCCGGGCTACTACATCGAATGCTGACCTTGGGAGGGACGATGTCTCACCGCGAGGCGGACAGCAAGATGTTCCGGCGTCGAGTATATTTGCAAATATGGTCTTCCAGAGCGGAGAAGTGCACGTTCATAGCGATGCAAAAAGTACACAGGCCTCGCCTCCGGGTACTCACCAATTGTTGGATGGACAGCTGCATCCAGAGCAGGAGACACTGAGGCTTCCTATAGTCTCTGCTTTGGTTGAATATCGTGCTTCAGGTATACGAGCCGGTCCAGCAGCCCTGATATTCAAAACCACTATTCATTCCAGCCAAAACACTTTGAGACCGAGTCTTCTGCCTTTCATGACCGAGATCATCGATTACGTGCAGATGCGCTTGCGCAAGACTAGCCGAGGAAATACGCTACTCATTGCGCCATCTCCTACAGAAGACGAACCACCCCCGTTGCTGACCTCGAGCCGCCTGGACAATTTATCCGAGGCATCATCGAGTTTGCAAATCACCTTCAGTCTCCGCATAGACAAGTCGACACTCGAATTAACTTGTCAGCCGGATGTCAATGTAGCAGCTGCTTTACGCTGGGAAAGTGGCGGTTTCCTTATGAACATCTCGCCGGGTGCTCACAAAGTGACATTGACGGGCACTGTGGGTGGTCTCACAATTGGCCTTAAGCACGGGTTTTTGAGCGACGACTGCGTCAATATTGCAGCTCGCAATCTCGCATTTTTCCTTGCTTTTTCCAAGAACGAGGACCATTCTGGAAATATTGACAGCATGATTTCCTTGGTGGTGGATACAGATATTACTGGTGGTGTGCGTTTCTCCCGCCTGCAAGACGTTTTGTGTTTCAAGGCGGTTTGGCTCGATCGTATCCCTTTGTTCGTCGCAGAGCATGCAAACTCTGATAGATCACGTCCGCCGACAGCCTCTTCCTCCTCGGTCACCACTCCTGTTGTGAAACAAGAGGTCACTACTGCGCTCATAATTCGCATTCGCCAAATCCGCTTGGAGGTAGATTTAGGACAGTCCATTAGCAGTGTGACTCTGAATCTCCAGAGTACAATTACGCGAATGCGTTTATCTGAAATGTTAACTGAGGTGTCGCTCTCAGTAGCAAACGTCTCCATCTTTGCTAGGGGAAACGTCGCGGGTCACATAAATGTACCGGACTGTGTCTTTCAGACGATCCGCAGGAACGAAGGCGCCTTGTCCGATGATTCACGCACAGTTAGGATGCTCGAGCTCAGCATGACTAGTGGTCCTTTAAGTGCCGAGCTCGAGTCAGATCATCAACGGCTGTTGATTTACAGGTAATTATTATTATTATGTTCCGCCTTATCTTTGTCTGATCCTCGAGTATCCTCAGGGCTGATCCCGTGCAAGTGGATATCCACGATGATTGGTCACTTGTTTCCTCCGCAGACAGAGGACAAGACCGGCCTTTGCTGCTTACATTCACGGTCAATGGCGAGGAAATCATTGCTCTTGCTACCATCGCAACTATACCAAAGTTGTTGATGTATACCAACAAATTCCAGGCCAATATTGCCGCGCAGCGTGAGGGTGCAAGTCATGAATCAGCCGCATTCCGTGCTACGCAATCGCCCAAGCCTGACAATCCACTCACCGAAGTCGCTTCGGCATTCTTTTATTCTGCTCGTAACCGGTTCAAGGAAGCAGACACGGAGCTGTCCCACAGAATTCGCCAGCAGTTGAGCTTCCGCTTACAGACTCTTCGGCTTGTCCTCTTCCCTCGTACCATGGGGGACACCGAGCTCGCGCAGTTCATTGGACGTGATGTTCATGCGAGCCTGGAGCGTGTGGTGATAGGCGAAAGCCCACCTCACAGGGAGATCCGTTTATCCTTCACGGCCTTGACTATTTCCAAGTTCAGCCAGCCTCAGCCACTTCTCCCGTCAACTATAGTAGTGTCTGACGACAAAGCTTGGGTGGATCAATTGTTCAAGCATCCAACAGAAGCAAACATCGTTGGTCTGCCCACGATGAACATGCTAATGCTCACCGACGAGGTGGTCGAAGAACCCGCCAAGTACATCGACTACAAGTTCTATAGCTCATTCGTGCGAGGCAAGGGCACCAAGGAGCACGAGGACATCTACATCTCGCTCAACGTAGCACTATATTCATGGCTCACTGGTCTTCGCAAGAATTTGACCAGGGAACTGGAACAAGTTCAGGGACCCCAAGACTCACGCAATGCGACAGCAGGTCCATCATCTCGCAAAAGAACAGGGGCTACAGAACCAGCTCCGGGCATGGACGTTGCTCAGATGGATGCATCAAGTCCAAATAGCTCCACATCTAGCCCATTATTGCCCGAAAAAGCCCCGTCACTGGGTCTCAGATCAACTGTCGCAGTTTCGCCTCAGCTGCCCTCAGAACTCTTCGTACACCCGCCACTGCCAACTTCCCAAGCCCGTTCCTTACCAGATCTACTCGATCCTTCTGTACAGCTTCCACCCCCTGTCGCCACGAAAACTTCACCCGTTGTGTACAGGGCTCGTGATCGCGTGATAGAGCGACTGACCATGCGACAACTTGGCGAAGCGACTCCGGATGTTATGCACCCATTCTTCATGAAGACAGCTGGTTTCAACCTTGAGGATTCTCTTCCGCAATACGTTCATGAATATGCCACGATTCCTCTGGAGGAAATCATGGAGGCCCTGCTAAAGTTATATTCAAAACAACTAAAAACCGATAAAGGGATAGGTCAAGATTAAAACAGGTTATGATGGTGACGATTATACTATACATAGTAGTTAGGACATAATGTAGATAAACTACAAACCGTACTTTAAGACCAGCTCTTAGTTCTCTCATTTACTTATAATGGGCATCTCAGTTTTCCCAAGAATGTCATGATTATGGCAGGGGAAAAAATGTGATGCAAGTGTCTATCTAGCTGTACTTCCTGCACCAACATTAAATACACTCAGTAAGCCAAAGCACCCGTAGAGAAGTGCGACTGGATATGCAACGAGAAGACGTTGGTCCGACATCCTCAACACAGCTACAAATATTCCGGAAGCAGCGAAAGTGCACCATATGATGGAAAGCAAGGACAGGACATAGCCAAGGATGCCGCTACAACGAAAATAGGTAATCATGAGACAACTGAGTATTGGAAGCAAAGCAATGAATCACGCACTCTAATGTAACCACCACGCTGATTGCACCGACACCTACCATTGGCAATAAGCAATAGCCTAGCACAGATACTACACGATATGCATCGATGCCATTTTCCGACATAAGATTTAGTAAGGTGTAAATTGAGATGGAGCCAAGCAATCCGAAGCCATATATGTATCCGAACTGAGGCTTCCCTGACTATCAATGCCAGATGAGACGCGTTATTACTGTGTCAAAGAATAAACACTCACCAGCAGTAAAAGGACTCCAAAACAGAAAAAGAACAAGAGCGGGCCGGCGAGGTCTGCATCATCCATTATCCGCTCATCAACACGGCGTAGGGGATTGAGAACTGTCATAGACTTGGCACGTATGTGAGAAAAGTTGATCCCCAATTCTGTCGCGCGCATGGTTCTGTCACCCGGAAATATGTCTTCATAGAATTACATACCCTCCAGCAACGGTGGTTCTCCTTCAAAACCACCGGTCCCAAAAGCGGTCCACCACCCTCCCGGTTGTTGCTGAATATTCCCTCCAAATGCTGGAGCGGCGCCTCCTTGCCCTATTGGCACCTGTGCACCCATATTTCCCTCCAGACTGGAACGAGACCCTGGATAGAACTGCCCTTGGTCTGGTCCAGGCGCGTAAAATTGAAGGGGTACGCCTTGTTGAGGAGTCTGACCATAGTATTGGCTATGCGACGACGACGCGCCGTACTGACTTGCAGTGTCCTGCCACATAAAGATTTAAGTCGTAAAGAAAAATGGAAGATAAAAAAGACTGGATGGAAGTGACGTGCCACGTTTCTGCACTTGTCTGGCACTCGTGTTCTCTTGCCTGCGGCCAACTTCGAAGCGCTCCGACGGCAATTGCCGGCGTGTCCCCAAGTTCCTTTCGTCTATCACAGTCATGGTAAGTATCCCTACCAGAATTTCTCATTCCTCTGCTAACATCCTCCCGTTCTGCTAACAGCCGCAGGTAATTCATATTTTGTAAACAATGTTTGGCTCTCATATGCCAATGTTCAATTTTAGAACGAGTATATCGAGGAACATATAAAACGACATGGTAGACGATTAGATTACTACGAACGCAAGTGCGTGATTAGTTTCTACCTTACCTGTCCGTGCTAACACTCTCGAGTTAAGACGTAAAAAGGAGGCTCGCGCTGCTCATAAATCATCAGCAGTAGCCCAGAAAGCCTTCGGTCTCAAGGCTAAGATCCTGCATGCGAAACGTCACGCAGAAAAGGTTCAACTCAAAAAGACCCTCAAAGCTCACGATGAGCGCAATGTCAAGCAGGCCGACACATCTGCCGTTCCAGATGGGGCATTACCTACATATTTGCTCGACCGTGAAGGCCAGAAGGATGCAAAAGCTCTATCATCTGCAATCAAACAAAAGAGAAAGGACAAGGCGGCTAAATTCGCGGTTCCATTACCTAAAGTTCGAGGGATCGCTGAGGATGAAATGTTCAAGGTGATGAAGACAGGGAAGAGCAAAAGCAAATCATGGAAGCGGATGGTTACAAAAGCGACGTTCGTTGGGGAAGGATTTACTAGAAAACCTGTCAAAATGGAGAGATTTGTTCGGCCAATGGCACTTCGATATAAGAAAGCCAACGTTACCCATCGTAAGTCTCGTTGTCTTGTCGTATACGAAACTAAGACCTCATCGTCTTGCAGCGGACTTGAAGGCCACCTTCCAGCTTCAAATTCTTGGGGTCAAGAAGAATCCACAGTCACCGATGTATACTCAACTCGGAGTTTTGACGAAAGGCACTGTCATCGAGGTCAACGTTTCAGAACTTGGAATGGTTACGACAGGCGGCAAGGTAGTATTCGGGAAGTATGCTCAGATCACCAATAATCCTGAGAACGATGGTTGCATAAATGCTGTTCTTCGTAAGTTATTCCACTTGATTGCAAGTCCGCTGCCCTAACTCAAATCTTGCAGTTGTATGACCGTCGACAATTGCGATATGTTGTATTCGAATCTATCGAGAGGTCTCCTCGATGTTTCAAAAGTAGTGTTCAATTCACTATTACATGTACTGCAAAAGGTGCATACGTTTGTTCAGGCCTCAGGTCACCCTCTATACGCGTTAACACGTAACGCCGCGAGAAACAATGTAATTGGTCGGTGTCTTGTTATTATGATGATGTTGTTTTGGCGGTACCCAAGTCGGTCTCAGTGTCTCCGATCATTGGTAGTTCAAATAGCGTTAAGTTAAGTTAGTTGTGGTGTAAACAAGCCTTGGGAGGGCCTTTAATTGTTGTGGTCTGTTTACCAAAGCTCTTGTGTAGTCGTCCATGTCAACCTCAAACACTCCTGCCTCGGCTTCACATTCTGCCTCGCCAGCTCCTGATCAGGCTAAGAGGCGTCATGTGCTCACCGCTGTCGAACGCCAGCGCTCACAACTTGAACGACTCCTCAAGGATCCCTCGAAGCCTGCCTATGTACCTCCTGCACCGAAGGAGAAGACTATTCGCCCGGCTCGCGAGATGATGAAGAATGTACAGGGATCAAGCGCTGGTGCTGGGAGTGGCGAGTTTCACGTATACAAGGCCAGTAGACGCAGAGAATACGAACGACTAAAAATGATGGAAGATGAAGCAAGATTAGTACGTGGTCGAGCTCCATGAAAATAACATATTCTGAAGGTTTGGCAGGAAACTGAAACAGCAGAGTTTGAGAGAAAGCGGAAAGAAGCGGAGGATATAGCTGAAACCAAGACAGCCAAAAACCGAGCCAAGCGTCAAAAGAAGAAGGAAAGAGCGAAAGTCAAGCCATCAGAGAAAGGCGACGGGAAGGATGGCACGCAAGAAGCTCCATTGAAGAAGAGACGATTGGTGAATGGAAAAGAGCTCGTGTTTAGGAAACCTGGGGAGGAGAGCGACGAGGAAGAGGTGGATGACGCTGAGGAACACGATAAACTCGGTTTACCGAATGACTTGGAAACAGAGCAGGTTCCATCCGAGGAAGCACCCCGAATTGCACAGGAGCAACGAATAATTTTTCACGAGGATGACTAGGCTTGCTTTCCACTCACCTGCATCGTGTCTTCCTGCTCAAACCTGATCTCCAGAGCAAACAACGCACGCAAATTTCAATCAATTGATGTTCTACCGTTCTTTTGGCAGAAACCGTTACTAGGGGTCGGTCGTATGCTCTTAACTGATTAATTGCTGTTCTTATTTTGAATCTGCTTCGCATGGTAATTTGCAAGGTTGTTCTACGTCGACAGACTGCTAGCATTGGGGTTTCAGGTCGCTTCGCCAATCATCAGCATATAAAGCAAAGCCTCTTCCTACTGTCCCCTTCAGATTGATTTGATCCTCTTTGACATCCTCACACACAATGCGTTTCTCCTTTGTCCTTGCTGTCGTTGCTGCTTTGACAGCACCAATATCCGCTATGCCTTCTGTCACTGACAGATCGATATCTACCAGTGAAGGCACTGAGAGTTGCCCTGTCTTTTGCCTAAAAGATATCGACTGCTTTGGCTGCACCACGACCAACTGCGTGAGTAGTTCGCGTCCTGGATTTCACCACCTGACTCACCGGCGTGATAGTATGTCTTTTTTTGCACCGGTTAGTGTGTACGTAGTGAGTATATGATCGATGGCGAGACGCGGAAGCCTCCATCGGGTGCTCGACCATTGGGGGTAGGATATAAGGACTTTGGTGGCGGCGGAGGCGATGTTTGTGTGATCAGGCAGCGAGACGTTATCTGCTGTCTTTGGAGAGGAGCTGGAGGTCGAGAAGTCCTGTGGTATCAGAGCCGTTGCAAGCTTATGCAACTAGCTATCAACAAACCAGCATCTATCATTCATCCTCTAGTCCAATTTGAATATTTTTATCCTTCTGGGGCTAGTTACCGACTCGACCTTCCAATTAACGATTTGGGCCCGAACCGCAGTTTATCCTTTCCATAGCCCTCACACAGACACGATGTAGATATCGACTGTTCGAAAGGGAATTTCAAGTGGTTATGAAGCTGGCGTCTTCCCAATATCCCCTTCAGATTCATTTGATTCCCTTCTATACATCCTCAAATAATGCCTATGTCCTTTGTCCTCACTGTTGCTGCTGCTGCTTTGACGACAGTATCAATATTTGATGTCTTCTATTGCTGATACATCCATACCTGCGTGAGGTTAATACTCAGAAATGTCCAGTGCTAGTACGCTCTGCCTAAAACAGAAGGACTGCTAGGCTACGGCTGCGTCGGCTGCGTGAGCAGTTTGTGTTTGAATTTGAACATACTTTGCAGTCATTAAGGTACACTGTTCGATTACTGAAACTTTACAGTGTGCAGATAGACCGGTTAACCGGTCAGCGCTAGCGACGAGCATTCTCCAGGTTAGATTATTTCTTCCTGTCTGGAACATGATGGATCCCGACTTGGATGACGTTGCCAAAGAAAGCAATCAAACATCTCGCAATGCGATTCAAATCATCTAAAGATTGTTCAAGTCTGAAAGTGAGTACGGTTTGCGCGATACAATGCAATATATCAGTCGACAATGGTTTAATGTACGGGTTTATGATATTATAAGAAACAGCGTTGTATCGAATGTCATAGAATTTCAAAGGACAAAGGAGATCTTTGTAACAGACAGGAAAATAGACCGGGTAGATCAATTATGACCGTCGATATACTCAGAGGAGGCACAACATATAGAGACCCAAAAACGGGTCCAGCGCCCGGCGTGTTTGATTATGATATGAGGATCGGTGCTTGGAGTTGTGTTAGCGACAGCGGGAGGTGTGATGGATGACGTGAGACAGCAGCCTGTGGTTGCGAAGATGACTGAGGCTGAGCCGTGCCGCTGGATTGCGCGGCGTTGCTATTGGGAGGGCGCGAGGTGCTTGCAGCAGGGTTCCTAGTTTCAATGGAATTATTTTCATCCGTCTTTCTCTTGCTGATGCATTCATCTGTGTGGTATGAGATGGGGTTTGAATATTCGAGAAGGACGATGACATACACGTTTGCCCTTGGCATACGGAACGTCGACGACTGCTGAGGGATGCTCGCGTAGCTCGTTATCTTCATCCTTTGGTCTTCCACGATTTCGAACCCAGTGAAAAGGGTGGGGTGCGGATGACGCATCGTGGACATCGGGGTGTATAGGGCGGAATAAAGAGGAAAATCGGCCACGAAGTATGGTGACATGCGATGCCCATGATCGAGGGTGGAGGCGGTAATGTGCAGAAACTTGAGAACATCGAGGTCAAAAACAGCACTGGATGAGACATTAACGACGTACATGAGCGCGATTTGGTAAGTCGTCAAAAAAACCTTGAGGTACCTGGCGCTGGGGGACGATGATCGGCTGACGGACTGGACGTCGTGTAGCATCAGCCTACATATGTTTAAATAATCAATGAGATTTCATTATAAGTGTCACGTACGGTGGGAACCAACTTCAAGTTGTCGGGCTGACTCAACAAAAGTTCGTTGAGACCAGCCTCTTTTATTATCGCAGAAAGGTCCCATGTATACGCATTGCTGTCCATGCAGCTGGTGGCTAGTACCTTTCCATTTGCCGAAAAAGACACAGAAAGCACGGAATTCGCATGGTGGAGGGGTGAACCGATGGGCCGGTCGAGGTTCCATAATCGTGCTGTCTTGTCCCGCGATGCGCTTGCGAGGATGCGGCCATTCGGAGATATTGCAATGGATTCGACAGACCCAAGTGTGCCCATCCACCACTGCGGTCCGTTTCCAAGTTGAAGTACTCCATGTAGTGTTGTGGGCAGAAGTCCGCCATTCTGCCAACTGGTTCTGCCAAACCGGTTCTGCCCGGCAGATGGCAGAATTCTGCGGGCAGAATCCGGCAGAATGTCAAACTACAGGGATCACAGTGCAATAGCTTTCTTCACCTTACTTGGCCATAGTAGCCTTTTTCGAACGACTCAGAGCAACTGCACTTCCTTACCTGTAGAGTAGAAGAAATTTTCAATTGTACAGCCTGTACTCCTCTGTCGCGCACCATTTTCAGGTGGACACGCTGATGGATTAGCATGGTGGGAGAGTCTTGCAGTCAGTGCTGACGGACATCTTTTGAAGGCACTTGCAATCACCCTCTTATCCATTGTTCCCCATGCTGCTGACGTCGAACGCCTCTTCTCGGATATGGGTAGCACTCAGTCTCCGAAGCGCTGCAATCTCTCAGTAGACACGTTTGAAGCGCTGGCCAAGATTCGAGTAAATCTTCGCTACCAGTCATCAGAAGGCCGTGGTTAATGGCAAGCCAATTCGTCGACGTCACGCACACATGCACACCAATGCCGAGCCAGGCATCAACATCGATATAGCTACTGACCTAGAAGCCAATTTTGCATGGGCGCCACCACTCGCACCTCAGACTCAGAACATCGATGATGATCTTGTGGGTCCTGATTCCTGAATCCATATCACTCGACGAGATTGACGCTGCATTTGCGCTACTGGAACGCGAGAAAGAAGCCATGGAACGAGAGCTGGTTGACGGAAATGAAGTGCTAGAGGGCCAAGTTTATTTTGCGGAATTGGAGCATGTTGATAGTCTTGTACCGAAATCTGTTGACGACGAGATCATGGTAGTTGATCACACCTCACGCGACAACGGACAGTGGGATGTGGACGCGCTGATGTCTTCTAATGGTGTTTCCTAGTGACACTTAGTATACATTGTCATACACATAGCCTGGTAGCGCTTTGAAATTTTTGCCAAGCGGCAGAAGTGGTGGTTTTGCCGCTTCTGCCGGTTATGCTGGCACAATTGCTCGCAAACAATTCTGCCCCCAGCACTAACTCCATGTCCTACCAGACTCCTACCCAGCCAACCCGTGGGGAGAAGTCCTCTGAACCTAGAACCAATACAAATAAAACCATACATTAGTCATCATACTATAGCCGAAATTTTGGAGGACAACTCCCCACGAGCGACTGGCAAAACTTGTTGTGGCGTGAAAGTTGAACACTGTTTGTCTCACCTAAAAAATTCAGACTTAAGTATGAGTCAGCAACGAGCTCCCGCCCCGCTGCTCCCATATATGGTATCTTCATCTATCTCGACAATCTATTATGCGATCAATGTCTGCTCTACAATATACAATCCCAGATGCTTCATTAATGATTGAAGACACTGTTAGTGTTACTTTTTATTCGAATTGTCGATCATGGTGGAATCATCCCCTCCAAACTCGCCTAAGTCCATCTCCTTCATCCTGTCAGCGACACCCTAAGACAAATCTGAAGGCTCCGGCAAAGTTCCAAAAGGAAGAAACCAAATAGATATTACTGCGGTGGTAGAACAGATAAGAACGAAAGCGAGGAGTAAAACCGTAAACAAGTACATAGTCATCATATATTCGAGGTCCGCTAGTCCCGGAGAAAGGCGGTCCGTCGTTTTCATCACAATACCCCCCTTCCAAGATCGATGTCCTCATCGAACCTTTCTGAAACTTCCTATTCTCCAGTCATACACTCCCTGAATTTCCGGCACGGAATATATCCAATCTTCTCGTTGTGGGATACGAATTTTGATTGACTGATGACTGCCTTCACGTTTTAGAAACGTCTGGAAGGCTTCGTTCGTCCCATGTTCGTTCTTCAAATTCCTTTCTGGCTCCCAAGTATTTTCTTCTCGCGGCTGACCTCTCCATTTGACTAGAAATTCTCTTCTTCCTCGTCTCATTTGGCTATCTAATACTTCCTCAACCTCAAACTCTGGCGTCCCTCCGAGATCTACTGGTGGTGGTGGCGGCGGCTGTTGTTGTAGCGAAGATTTTGGTGGTGTATAGGGGTGGAGAAGAACAGTATGGAAGGTAGGATGGATTCGTTTCCACGTACGGGGAAGACTTAATTTGTAGGCACGTTCTCCGACCTTTTGAAGGATCTTAAAGGGTCCAAAACGGTGATCATCGAGTTTCTTTGACGGACGGTCTGATTTCAGGTGAGTGCCTTCCAAATATACTAAGTCTCCGGGTTGATATTCTGGGGCATCTTGACGATGTTTATCATAATACTGTTTCATGCTCTCTGCTGCTCGTCTCAGGGCTATAGCTGCTTCTTCGGCGAGTTTACCCATGCGCGAGGCAAAGACGTCTGCAGATTCTGTCTTGACGCTTGTCCGAGGTTCAATGCCTTTACGGGGATGGCGACTGTAATTGAGGAAAAATGGAGAATATCCAGTGGAGGAATGGACCTTGTCGTTATAACTAAACTGGGCGAGCGGTAACCATTCTGCCCAGTCATCTTGACGATAGTTGGTGAATAAACGAAGGTACTGTTCAATTTCCTGGTTAATTCGTTCTGTCTGACCATCTGTCTGTGGATGATATGCAGTCGATAGGTTGGCTTTGATTCCAAGGAGTCGATTAAGGTCGCGCATGAAGTTGGATGCAAATTGAGAGCCTCGGTCGCTAATAACTCGTTCTGGGACACCAAAATCTTGCCACACTCGATCTCGATACAATCACGCTAACCCTTCTGAGGAGAGCTCCCCATTTGTTGGCGCGAGCCGAATCATTTTGGATAACCGGTCCACAACCACAAGTATGGCGTCATTTCCCCTGCTCATGGGAAGTTGGGTTATGAGGTCTACTGATACGAACTGCCAGTTATGTTCTGGTATTGGATTAGGTGAGAGTAGTCCGAATGGCTTAGCAGGGAAGGTTTTAGTGCATTGACACTTTTCACAGCCACTCACATAACGTTTCACATCTGCGTGGATTCGTGGCCACCAATAGGTCCGTAGTATGAGTTCAACTGTTTTGAATCGTCCCGGATGACCTGATATAGGGAGGTCATGGTGGTCATGGATAATCTGATCTCGGAGGGATCGGTCGTTTGGGACATAGATGCGATTCTTCCACAAATTCAACCCCCCTTCAGCTTTCCAGTCTTTCTCACCTCTTCGTACAGCTTCTTTCACAAATCTTTCTACCCTTTTCGATGCTCAGATTTTCGATAAAATTTCGTCTCCTTCCATTTCTACCTCTGTTGCAACTGCTCTAAACCATTCTTCTTTTAACAGGACTCGATCTTCATTGTCTTCCTCCCCCTTCCCATGGTCGCCTCGTCTCGAGAGAGCATCTGGTTTTCCGTGCGAACGGCCAGGCTTATGTATAAGGTGAAAGTCATACTCAGCAAGTTCCAATGCCCAACGTGCCTGACGACGGTTAAGCTTTTTGGCTGACGTGAAGTATTCAAGGTTCTTATGGTTGGTCAAGATTTCGAATGTGTGTTGTGCTCCCATGAGGTAGTGGCGCCATTCGTTGAGAGAACGCATGACAGCGAGAAGTTCTTTATCATGGATGTCGTAGTTGCGTTCCACATCGGAAAGTGCACGCGATGAAAATGCAATTGGGTGCCATTTACCGTCGTCATTTAGTTGAGATAGGACGGCTCCGGTGGCATAGTTGGAACTGTCTGCTTCAACACGAAATGGTGCGTCGTCTCTTGGCATGATAAGCACAGGCGCTGTGCTGACCGCTCTCTTGAGTTCTTGGAACACTTTCTCTTCTTCTACTCCCCAATGCCACTGCTCTTTGCCTGTCAAACGATGTAGAGGATGGGCGATTTGCGCAAAGCCACGGATAAAACGACGATAGTAGTTCACAAAGCCAAGGAATTGCTGAAGTTCTCGCTTCGTGGTAGGACGAGGCCACTCTTGTACTCCTCGTACTTTCACGGGATCCATGGAGACCTCGCCGTGACGAATAATAAGCCCTAAATATTCAATCTTGGTACGTTCAAAAGCACATTTCTCGGCCTTGAGATAAAGATGATTGTCGCATAGGATCTGGAGGATTTCTCGAGTAACTCGTCGATGTTCTTCCAAGGAATTGGTAAAGATAAGGATGTCGTCCATGTATACGATTACGACTCCACGACTAATAAGATCATGAAATAGGTCGTTCATCATGGTCTGGAAGGTGGCGGGCGAGTTTGTGAGCCCAAAGAACATTACTAACGGTTCATAAAGACCGCGGTTAGTCGTGAATGCCGCTTTCCACTCATCTCCCTCCTTGATGCAAATGTTGTTATAGCCCCACCGAACATCGAGTTTGGTAAAATACTGTGCATCTCGAAGTTTGTGTATGACCTCCGAAATGAGAGGAAGAGGATAACGATTTCTAATAGTGGCTGCATTCAGTTTGTGGTAATCTTGAACCGGACAAAGTGTTACGACAAACGGTCGTGTGCGACTAGGATGATCTAAACAGCGACAACCACGACAGTGGTACTGAGTGCTGAGAGTCGTCGGCCTTTACAGACAAGCAAAGGTTGCGTACTCGAACGTAGCTCGTGGTGGTTAATGAGGGGTTACGCTGAGATGATAGCAGGGTTTACAGACAGTGAGAGGCGTCACTGAAGGTACAAGTCGATGTCGAGCAGGTAGCTTTAGCGGGACAAGGAGTTCAAGGGTAAACCTAGTAAGATTAAAGTAAGGAACGTCTACTTTAATCTTCGACCTTATATAAGGCTACTCGTCGTATCTAAGCTCAGCCTAAAGCTGGGTTCTAATCTGCTTATCTACATGTGTCAGAGATAGCGTCCATGAGGTGGGCTTCTATCGTAGATAGGATCCACGTGGTATCCTTCTATCAGTACATGAGGCAGCGCGAGGCTTGCCTTCTATCTTCTATCTGTTCATGAGGCAACACAAGGCTTGCCTTCTATCTTGATAACATTAATAGGTCTTCTAGACCTATGTCGTCATGTATCGTCACGTGCGGTCCAGACCGCTTATCTAAGCCGGCAGTTGCCGCTTATCGTCTATCGTCATCTATCGTCGTCGTCGTCATCTGTCGTCACAGAGCTGGTGAGACTCCGCTATCATCTATAGCCGTGCGGGTGGCAGAGGGCTCTCTGCTGGCGGGGGACTCGTGCCATGTTACTGTAACACAAAGTGTCCCATCCTTTTTCTTGACAAAGAAGAAAGGAGACGCTATTGAGGACTTTGAAGGTTGTATTCGTCCAGTACGTAGATGTTCTTCAATGAATTTATCAAGCTCCACTTGCTCCGCGAGACTCAAGGGATAAATTTTGCTATTGAAGGGTTCGATTCCTGGCTTCAGCTCGATTGCATGGTCCCATTGGCGTCGTTCTGGCAAGCGGTCGAAAGATGCTTTCTCGAAGACTGGCATGAAATCTTCAAGATATTTCGGGAGTAACTCTTCCAATGACATCTTCTCCCCCTTCTTAAGTGCCTCCTCCGCTAATTGTTGAGACTGTGTCGTCGTCGCATGCAATTCCATTCGTTCAGACACTCTCTCCCAATAGGCATCCATCGCTGGCTCTGGTTCCATTTTGGTGACAAAAAGACAGTCACCTTCTTCAAGACCAATCCTCTCCGAGCTCGTTTGCGTCCTCCTTGTGTCATCTTCTGGCTCTGAGTCATATGAGCTGGGAGTATTATGATAGCATGTCAATGGACAACGATTAAAAGTAAGGTGACCCGAGCGCCAATCGATGGATGGGTTGTGCTTGCGGAGCCAATCGTATCCAATAATAATGTTAGTCTTTCCAGTGTTGGTGACAGCGAAGGTGAAAACTTCAGTATGATCTGCGATTTGAAGGCGCAGTCTGATAACTGTTCAAATAGGGCCTCCTTCATTGTGTGAACCATCAGCGTTATACACTGGAATTGGGCGCGGAAGGGACTCAAGAGTAAGTCCTTTTGCTCGTGCAAAACCTTCATCAATATAGCAACCAGTAGCGCCACTATCGAGGAGGGCTTTGAGATCGAAGGTACGTCAGTCATTTAGAGTGCTGATAAGGATTGGGGTGATAACTGCATTCTGATTGATTTTGCGGATCCAGGTGCATGGTCGTTTTAATTCTCTCAATACTTCTTTCTGCATCTCTTTATTCATTTCTCGAAGCTGAAAGAGTAGTTCTGCATGAACTTCCGAGGACCATTGGCGGTTAGCCCATCGTCATAACACCTTGAGCGCTACTCCATCAATGTCCGTTAATCTTTCCTGAACCCATAGGAGGGATCCTTTTCTATTCTTTTCTTCTTCTTCAGTACGTTCTTTCTCTCTTTTCTCGTCTTTTCTCTTTCTTTTGTTCCTTTTCTTTTTTTGATACTTTTCTTTTCTTTTGGTGGTTTCTCCAGGTGCTGGTAGATCGCAGTCACAAGATTTCTTATTGATAGAATCGCAACTTATCGTACACTCTGCCGGTGAGGTAGCACCCATTACTCCCGGCTTTCCTGAAAACCCTCATCTCCAGCTTGATCGCTTTTAATCCCAAATATCTCTGCAACTTCTTTCTTCTGCTCATCCGCCAAACTTTCAAACATCGCCCTCGCAGTCTGCCATCCCTTCGGCTTGGAACAGTTGCGAGAGATATGGCCCATCTCTCCACAATTATAGCATTTGATTGGTCCTGCGCGTCCACGTGCCCGATCCAGATCCATAGGTTCGCCTCATCCAGGAAAGGTGCGTGTACCCCCATTGCCAGTGCCCCCGATGCCCGTTTGACCCCCAGTGTTCGTGCCCATGCCAGTCGTCCCAGTGGTCCCCATATTTGGATTACCCCGTCCTCCCATCATATTGCCAGGTCTAATCCATCCTGGCCCCGCTCGTCCTTCTCCAAACCTCCTTCCACTTTGGACTTCTCCCTCACCTCTCTCGTTCGCTCTCTTATTCCTATCATACCTCTTGGCATAATCCCTCCAGGCCGTCAGAGTTCGATCAACCTGTGGCGCTGCTACAATTGCGTCGAACGTTGCTCTATCAAGATTTTGCTGCAAGACATCGAGCAGGGCTTCGTCATTGAATCCTGCAAGAGTTGCAAGCTGGTCAAACTCTGCGAAGTATTCATCGGCAGATTGTTTGGGATTCTTCTTCAACGCATGTAACTTGACTTGAGCGGCTCGTTTCTTATTCGGATCATCAAATACTTCTTTCAACTTCCTCTTGAACGCTGTCCAGCTTGCAAACGTAACAGTTCCCTCTCTCAGCTGCTTCATAACGTTGGTTGCCCAAGTTCCTGCAAAGCCTTTCTTCATAAAGGATAAGGCCGTGACAATCTTCATCTGATCATTAACATAGACGGCCGGTTTGGCAGAGAACAATAGATAGAGCTGGCTCATAAAGGGATCAAAGGTGTCATATTTTCCGTCATAGACGTCAGGTTCTGCGACTGATGCTTTGGGAGGTGCTGCAGGTTGTGTTCGTGGCGCTGGTGCCGGCTGATTCAAAATTTGAGTCACCGCTTGTCCAAAATCCTGCTGTCCTTGTACCAGCTGCGCAAGTAGTTGGAACAAGGCTGGTGCTTCTCCATTGTTAGGAGTGGCCATATTCTGGTCGGTTTAAAGTGAGTTGGTGGTGGACGACATGATAGGGGTCGATAGATAAAAACGATTCTGTGGTTGCAAGTGCTTTCATTCTATTGTCAGCGACACCCTAAGACAAATCTGAAGGCTCCGGCAAAGTTCCAAAAGGAAGAAACCAAATAGATATTACTGCAGTGGTAGAACAGATAAGAACGAAAGCAAGGAGTAAAACCGTAAACAAGTACATAGTCATCATATATTCGAGGTCCGCTAGTCCCAGAGAAAGGCGGTCCGTCATTTTCATCACACATCCTCATGTCCATCCTCCTCATACTCTCACAGCATCTCTTCTATGTCCGCTGCTGAAAATTCTCGCCTTCACCCTGGGTTTGCATCCAGAAGTGCGAGCAACATTTTAAACATATTTGGTGTGATCTTTTTGATTTTCAGTGCAAGTGTGCGGATGAATGAATCTTCAACTTGCGTAGATGTTGTTTTTGATGCTTTGAAATGCAGTCCATTGCATTCACTCGACAGATCGACCATCTCGTCACAAAGAACCCGGACAATGACTTCAGACGCCCAACCAAAGACAACCTCGCGGCATCCAGTGGACAAGAAGAGAAGACGGCAGATTTCAGCCGCATGTTGCTGAAGTGAGTCCTTTATTGGCTAATAGTTTTGCTGTGGTGTTAATATTTTTTTTTTTGTAAGGTCCGAGAGCGATACTTCATTTGCAAGCATAAGCCGGAGGACACTGTCCACAGCATTGTCTGGAGGAATGGCGGGCATCCTGCCACAAGAGGAAGGGGGTTACAGCTAACTTCTCATTGTCTCGTAGGGATACTATTTTAAATGTAATGCTGCGTGCTCTATTACAAGTTCAATGTGTATGCATACGTACTACGAAAGAACATGACCATATATGGGAGCAGCGGGGCGGGAGCTCGTTGCTGACTCATACTTAAGTCTGAATTTTTTAGGTGAGACAAACAGTGTTCAACTTTCACGCCACAACAAGTTTTGCCAGTCGCTCGTGGGGAGTTGTCCTCCAAAATTTCGGCTATAGTATGATGACTAATGTATGGTTTTATTTGTATTGGTTCTAGGTTCAGAGGACTTCTCCCCACGGGTTGGCTGGGTAGGAGTCTGATGTCCTACCAGACATAAGCATTTTTCCATCCGGAGTCCAAGCCAGGCACCACACCCAATTTGTACGTCCTTGAAGAGTAGCGACAAACTCGCCTGTCTTTGTATCCCAGATTTTGACTGGGTACTTGTCATCCAATTCGTATCCACCAATTGCAAACATGGACATGTCTGGCGAGTAGACGACTGCCCACACGTGTTTGTACCTTGCCTTGGTCGGTGCGAGGATCGTCTTTCCATTCTCCACGTCCCATTGCCTTGCAGTCCCGTCTTCGGATCCACTCAAGACTCGTAGACCATCTCCACTCCAGCAGACAGTCGTCACTCCCTCTGTATGCCCCATCCATTTGGCAATGACTTTTCTTGTTTCGGTATCCCACAACCTTACTCCACCATCGAGACTCCCGCTGACCAATTTCTTCCCGTCCGGAGACAACGCTATGGTCCACACTGGACTATCTCCCGGGCCATCCCGCCAATCGTCTCCGATCTGTTTTCCACTCTTTAAATTATATACTCGCAACGAGCTATCATTAGAACAAGTCATAATTTGTTGTTTGCCTGGCAGGTGTATGGTGTCAAGGACCAAATCGGTGGCGCAATCCCACGAAGGCCAATTTAAGCAGCAATGCATGCAGTTGAGAAGCCACGGAGATAAAATCAACGATTGGAGAAACCCCCACAAAGTGTCGTGATCTTCTCGTCGGGAATGGTTTCAGAAAAAGGCTGGCTATCGGCGGCGTCTATCGGACATGCACAAAAGGGCATTGCAATACTACGCAAGCGCCGGGAATGATTTAATGATGTATGAAGTAGACGAGTCCTACAAAGCTGAGATCTGAGAGATGGCGGCACGAGCCAAACTTCCAAACCAGAAATCCTCGAGTTGTGGCCATGATTACGTGTCTTGAGTGCAGCATCATTGATGTTCGAAGCGCAAATCCAATCAAGGTCTAAGCCTGTTAAGCAACTAAGTGATAGCAATGGGGCAATCGAGGCACTTCAGGAAGGAGCTTGTGAGGTCTGTAACATCCAGTGGATCGTACGGATGATGATCGTAATCCATGCACACCGACACTGATCGACAGGAGAGAAACCGGACGCTGTTGAGATATTGACTGAGAACGAAAAGTGTAGGTGTAGTGAAGCACATTTGATCGAAGGAGAGGAGAATGTTGAGATGCAATTATGTGGCGCCTGGTCGGCGTTGTATGCCAACAAGACGAGATGCAGATACTCCAACGACGGTAATAAAAAAAAAGCCAAGTGAAGAAGTGCCTGCGTATTAAAAAATTATGTTTTAAGACGGAGGAGCTCCTTCAAGCTACATAGGGCTGTGCATATTGCATCGTCATAAAAACATTCAAGAACCCGAATGTATGGATACCGAGCTTCAAGGGAAGCTAACAAAGCAACCTCGGGCAAAAGAGGGGTGGCCTGAAAGACGACTGTGCATCTGCAACGTGATAGTCGACCCAAGGAGGGTGCACAAGAATGGAATAAAGCGCTCTTGGACATCATGCCAGGACAAACCACGTAGGTTCGGCAACAGCAGTGATGGCGCAGAGTTAAGAGCTCGTACGACCCGATCGTCTATGGTGTCTAGCTTAGCGTAACGAGGCATGAAAGGAGTGGCTCCAATCCATCCAAGTCTTGCCAAAGAATGTCGAGCGCAGGCTCTTACAGGTGCTTGCCAGACATGCAAGTGTAGCGCGAGAGCTCCGAGTCAATCCAAAGTCTTCCTGACAGATAGCGAAAATGTAAATGTCTGGGGGTAAGAGACAGATAAATCCGGGTCTCGACTACGTAAGCATTTAGGTGTATTTGCCTTTGATTGTTCTGATCAATATTAATCTTATCTACTAAATATTTGATCTGATCGTCCCATGGCATCTGCATCAATACTGCTTTGCTACCACATCATCTTGCAAGCGGTTTGCCTCATTGGCTTCGCTGAGCCTTATCACGAAGAGTCTGGAAGCATACTTCATCTCGATGAGTGAGACATTCGAGGACGACTTTGAGATCATTGACGATATCGACGATCCCGAGATCATCGCGTTGACTGAGTTGGGAACGACACTCATCCAGGCTATTCTGGAGAAGGAACCTATTTCGAACGTGCAAGACTTAATAGACGCAGGGGCACCACTGTGGTATCAAGATGAAGATGGTACTTCAGCTCTGCATGCTGCTGCCTACGTCGAAAACGAGCAGCTTGTGAAGTTACTCATCGAGGAAGGCGCCGTCTGGAACGCAGGTGCGACAGATGCCACTCAAGGAATGCCTTCGTGGACTAAGTAGAGAATGTAGTCGACAACTTGCAGAATACTGCTGGTGATATTGCATTGTCGCTCAACAATGTAGCATGTTACAACCTAATCCGTGACGCAGGCATCCGATCAGGTACTAAGTATCTTAGTCTTCACTTTGGACGATTGCTCATAGATGTCCCCCAGAGTTGCTTTTGACCTTACTTTCCCAGACATCCTTTAATCCTACCCCGTCCGAGTCATCACTCGTGCTTCGGGGCGTGGATAACTCCGCAGTTGCATCCACAGACGCCTTTTTGTCGTCTAAGTTGCGCTACACTCAAGATTCCCATGGCCAGGATATTTGCTTGCTTGTCCTTGACGACGGCCAAGAAGTGGGCGTTATGATGGGATGGGAACGGGAGATCAGTAAGTGCAGCCCTTTGAGTGATGTATGACCTCAAACGAGGTGATTCCCGAAATAGTGCAGAAAACCGTGGAGAAATTATGCATCGATCATGAAAAGAAAGATCAAGGGCTGAAAGTTCTTAATGTCGGGTTTGGTCTTGGTATAGTGAGGACCTCGTTGAGTCAAATAGCGCATTCTTCTGACGATGACACAGATCGACAATTTGTTCCAAAATCTCAGCACACCCCCTGCATTGCATGTGATTGTAGAGCCCCACCGTGACGTTCTCGCTCATATGAAAGAACAAGGGTGGTACGACAAAAAGGGAGTGAGCATATTGGAGGGCAAGTGGCAAGACTGCATTGCCAGTGAGGCCCTCCAAGGATTCGGAAAATTCGATGTCATCTATACAGACACCTTCTCAGAAAACTATAGCGGTGAGTTATTTCCTACTAGTAAATCACTAGAAAACGGGATATGTGTTGATGATTTCTCGTTAAGAACTTCATAAATTTTTCAAACATTTGCGAGAACTTCTAGCGAGTCCTGAATCGAGGTTCAGCTTCTTCAATGGCCTAGGCGCAACCAGTGCGTTTGTGCTTTAATTATATATTTCTACGAACTTAACATATCTACAGACGCGCTATTTTATGATGTGTATACTCGGTTGTCGGAACTACACCTTGCCGATGCCGGAGCAGATGTTGTTTGGAGTGATGTGGATGTGAGCGCTCAGAATGACGAAGAAAGATGGGGTGAAACACGGAAGTACTTCTCTTTACCAATCTATCGTTTACCCATAGCGAAGCCCAAGCAAATCTAAAACATGTCATCAACCATCATTTTGATAGTGTAGCAAAAGGTAGTCAATGTAAGCTAATATAATGTGCCATGGGCTCTAAAAGACCCGCCACAGCCTAATAGTGGAGTGTGGAACGTTGCCTATCTTTTGCCCTGGCTTGTGAGTTGATGTAATCAGCAAGAATCACCTTTTGTGGAATCCTCGTGATAATTGTTCGACGTTGCTATGCCAGTTTATTCGTGACAAGGCACTGAGGTACAATGCCCAGCCCGTTGCAAACATGCCACACACGCCGCCTCATTTACATAGCTCTTCAAAATCCACTCTAACCCTAGAGCTGGATCTGATTTCTTTCTCTCCCTTTTTCACATACAAGCAGGCCTTGTAACAGGATTGACAGGCTCAGTCTTGCTATTCATCTTCCGTCTCATTGATCGCAAGCTAGTCTTGATTCAAGTTGTTGCGGGATCTATCGCGTCTACCTGAACGTCGCTCTTACTTATTCGTCCTGACTTCCGTTGAAATGGCATTGAGTCCTCCCAAGTATGATGGCATGATGCGACCTACTTTGCCCCTTTGGTCCAGCCCCAAGACCAGGAAGAATGAGGTGGTAGTGGTGTGTAGTTTATTCCCTGCTCTCAAACATAGTTAACGCGTCTCTTCCAGGAACTATCCCATACTCAGCCTCCTCCCCTACTTCCCATCGGGTTGCAAAACTATGTGGGTCCTTTCATATGTAAGAACCTTCGTAGGTGCTTATCACTTGCATCTAGGTTTCTCTCCATATGTGGGAGACTCGTGTACGTGCTATCACGCGCATGGCTTCCCACTTTTCCAAACCTGCGCTTGAAAGATCTTGGATGTCCGTAGCTGTGATGTAAACTCGTCTCTTTTATGGCCCTATTTTTCTCTGATCTCCTACCATAGCTTGACATTTATCGCTCCGATCGTGGCTTACTACGACTACCTTCATCAATTCGATGATGAACAAATTGACGAGAATGGTCAAATCCAGATCGTCTGGCAGGCTAGGCTCGTAGCCTTCGTGGTCGTAGTTGGTCTTTGGATCGTCATGTTCCTGCCAATTACCATATGGAAATACATGGTGATTTTAATCTGGTTTCTTTATCAGTTCGGTGTACTGAAACGAGTTCTGGAAAGGGACGTGTGCGAGTAAACAATATGATTGATCGCTGGGCCAAGGACGATCTCCGATCTGCTTCGTCCTATGCGGCTATTCCCACCTGGAAAGTCATCATGCCCGGCATGTTTAAGGACGGGATTGTAAGTCTTCTCAACTAGTACATTCAAGATACTCAACGCCAGTTTCATACACCTGGGTTCTTTAGGTCCTGGCTGTCTCCTTCCCCGCACCACCCAGCAGCTTTGAACTTGAGACTTTACCTCCGGTAAGTATGCATGTCAAATATTCATTATATATATCTGACGATGTGCTAGTATGTCGCGCCTCCCGCTGATCAGGCTGCGCCGTCCTACGAGGCTTCCAAACGGTTCTCGGGTCTCCAGGGGTATGGTAAATTTGGCGAGATTCCGCTTTACAATGATGCAAAGGAGATAGTAGTGTAGATGGCCGCACCAGATACCGTAGATAGGACTTAAACAATAGAATGCAGGTCATTCTCGATGAGATGGATCGTGGGAAATATGATATTTCTATTCCTAGAGTTGTCTGGGAGAGCGAGCAATGTACAATAGCTCGCACAATGACGATCTATAGCTTATACATCTACGATAGGTGAGCAAATTGGTTGGTCAGTAGATCATGATGCCCAACCGTTGAGCCAGACATTGTGCATGTGTTTACTATCAGGACTGGCACCGAACCAAGCAGCCAAAGCGAGCTGGAGAAGGAGGAGGCATCTTGAATGCTGTCTCCCAAGCTGTCTCTCCGCTTGCAACAGACAATGCCGCTCCTACCCCGTCAGGATTTAGCAGTCCCCGAAATACATTATCTTCGACATCAGGATTGGTTGTCGCTGTGGGCGAGGATCCTGTAACACCTCTACCAAATCCAACTGAGCATGCAAGGTCGAATACCCTTCCCTTTGATGAAGAGGCAAAGCTAGTATATGGTGTCGTCCTGTCGCTCAGGAACATGGTCAAAAAGATTTCGGGAAGGTGTGCATCACCTGCTTATTCCATCTAATCCTCACCTGACAGCATATAAAGAGATGAACAGTTTACCAGCTACCGCACATCGTCATACAGGCTTCACTTGTACGAAACCGTATCTGGCTACAAGTTCATCATGTTGAGCGATGCGGCTACTGACGGTCTTCGCTTCATACTCCGTCAAATCTATAATGGCCCTTTTCTCGAATACGTTGTCCGCAACCCTCTCGTCCCCATGGACTCTCGTTCTCAGGGCGTCGACAACGATTATTTCCGTGCTAGTGTCGACCGTCTCGTTCGTGGATTATCAGTTTTCAATTGACTACTCGAAAACTCTACCAATATCTACATACCACACCATAATCAAGATGGTAAACGATAAGCAAAAAAGCACTAACAAATGCAAAGGCAACGGAGCATATTGATAATCATTAAGAGGATGGTGCGGGTATTTGTCCAGGTCCGATGGAAGCACCATCTTGTCTTTCCAATTGCCTCCTTAACTGGCCCATGAGTGACTTCTTAACCTCCTTTTCCTGTTTGCTGGCCCCCTTGTCACCGTCGCCTTCCTCACTTTCTCCTGCCACCGCTTCGTCGAGAGCCAGTTTAGTCTCCCCAAGTCTAAGCATATCTTCTTCAATCGTCCCGCGACTGATGAGCTTCACAACATCTACATCCCGCTTTTGGCCAATGCGATAAGCGCGGTCTTGTGCCTGCCGATCATTGTGGGGATTAAAGTCCTGGTCGAACCTTTGGGAGGATGAGCAACTCGTCGCGTATACACTGATGATGTAGATCACTTACATGACAACAACACTTGCAGCTGTCAAGTTAATGCCCATACCACCCGCCTTCGTTGACAGGAGGAATACAGGTATCGACGCATCTTCGGTGAACTCATCCACAAGCGTTTGCCGCACATCTACGGCAGTGGAGCCAGTCAGAATTAGATATTTAATGTCCTTCAGCTTCAAAATCGCTTGAAGAATGTCTAGTATCTGTGTGAACTATACGGGGCTTATCAGCATGGTACCTCTCATCGATTATTGAAGCAGTAGGAACGAACCTGAGAGAATATTAAAATCTTTCGTTCCGCCTTCCTATAGTCCTCGAGCAACCGCAATAAAACCGATATCTTTCCAGCGTTAAGATAGCAGTTTTGATCCTGGAGAAATTTTCGCGTCGACTGCGCAGCGTGAGTACGGCACATCCGCATCAACAAAGTAGATGAACCCCAACCTTATAGCCCTGGCAGAAGAACTGAAGCTCTGCGTCGGTCATGACTTCCATATCCTCCTTGATGTACTCGAAGACTGCGCCTCGCTTCTTGAATTCTGGCTCCTTGAGTAGTTGTTTTGCTATTGAAGTCAACGCCTGATCATCAAACAGCTTGCGGAATAACATAGGATGTGAGGCTGCCTTGCGTAAATCCATGAGCACGTTGGAGCTGTTTTCCAGGTATTTGTCCTTGGCACGATGATTGGCTTTCGCCTTCTTTTTGACAGCTTTGCCATTCGTGACTGGCGTCGTTGTACCTGATGCATCGGGAGTAGCACCTTCTGCATCCAATATCGTTTTTCGCGACCGTTGCAGAGCGTCGTGGTATATCGATCGCTGTATATCGGTCATATCGCACCATTCTATCCGCTCGGTCTTTAGTGGGAGGTCCTTTAGAACCTGTAATAAAATGAAGGTTACACATCAAGCATGATGATAGTGTCATAAACCTACCTGATCCTTGCGCCGTCGAAGGACAAACGGCGTCATCATCTTCTTAGCTCTTGAAATACGCTCCTGAGAAAGTAATGTAACCTTGGCATCGCCTTTCGTTTTGAAGATCGCTCGCAATATCTCTAGCTTTTCCGAGAGCATACCCGGAAGGATGAAGTTCATCAATGACTGGACAGTTGATGTGAAGTTGAACTGAGCAGGTCGAAAGGCTAGGCTCACCACTAACTCTTGAAGGTTGTTCTGCAAAGGAGTGCCCGTTAAAAGGAGTCGCCATTTTGCTTCAAATTTGAGTAATGCCTGATAACGCTGGGACTGGAAATTCTTCAAGACGTGTCCCTCGTCGAAAACGATAGTCTGGTCACATGTAAAAACTCGGGTGATATAGAGCGAATATTTTGACTTACGTCCCACTCCATTTTCCTGAAAAACTTGCGGTCCTTGTCATCACCTTGTGCAAGGTTGTAAGTGGTGATTAGCACCTCCCACCCCGTCCCATTCTTGCTTGATCCCCGCCGTGTGTCTATCAGCATCTGTCGCAAGTTTGCTCGCTCCTCTTTGCCGGCATAGAAAGTTTGCACTGATATCGAAGGTGCGAACCGAGCGAACTCTCGACACCAGTTTTCCAGCGTTGACGATCTGCAAGGAAATGCTATCAAAGCTAGTACGCCGTCAAGGAACGATTAAGCATACGGCACAATGACGAGATGCGGGCCAAAGTTTCCACGTTCCTTGAGCAGAGCGAAGAAACTGATGACTTGTATGGTCTTTCCGAGACCTGGGTACTCTCGTGAGCGTCCTTGCTGTTCAAACCGAGGGAGCACAAACCCATTTCATCGGCCAGAATACAGCTATGTCTTTTCCGATAGAGCAAAAACAGCCAATTGATCCCAAGAAGTTGATAGTCCTTAAGCGTTATGCCTTCCGCAATCATTGAGGGTTGAGATGAGATGAAGCCCTTGGATGCAGCATCGTTTGATATTTTCAATGCACGTAGACTCAACGAGCCTTCCTCAATTTGGTCCAGAGCTAGTGACGCTTCCTTCCCTTTGCCTTTGCTTAACGAATCTTCCGTAGTCCAAGTCGCAATAGCGGCGCGCAAAGTCGAACCAATTCTCTCGCACTCTTCAAGGATGCCATCAACAGTGTCATAGCCTTGAAGGATCTCCTGGCAGTCTTCGAACATGCGGGGGCTGATTCCAGATGGTCCTGCCTTTTTCTTGCCTTGGTTAAGTTTGGTGTTGAGATCCGCTATTGAAGAGTAAGGCCGAAGCTCGATGATCTTCTGTGCTTGTTCTGGGGTGCAACCTTTTGTGATCTTAGCAGCTGCACTTGATAGAGATAGCAGTGGAAAAGATTTACCAGTTAATTCCTGAATAGCGTCTGCATTGGCCTGGTTGAAATACTCAAACGCTGCCCTCTCCCGAGAAATTTCTCCATTCTGCCGGGTTCGTGGAAGCTCCTCCTCGCTTTCACTGGCCTCGGCCTCGTCGTCGGAGAGGATCAACTTCTTTGGTCGCTTGCGGCGTGGGGCCATGATGGCAGGTGTGGATGGGGATGCAGGCGACATAGCTCTGGATATAGGGATGTTGGGAATCGCAGGGGACCGTGTGGTATCTAATGTAGCTCTGTTAGCATAGATGGATGATTTCTTGGCCTTCTCCCGAAGAGCAGCGCGCTGAGTTTTGGTAGCTTCATCGACCTCTTCCACTCTCCCGGTATTCTCGACAGTGAGTGGTTCTGGCGCTGGCATAGACGGTGCTTTCATGGCGATGGCAGAATTAGATGGAGTAGATGTGGATTGGGGCTTCCATGACGAATCAGAGAGGAGCAAGGATGCCTTGTTGTCATTCCCATTAGCTTCATTCCAAGCAGCCTTGAGGGTAGCTAGGTCATGACCAGGGTGCGAAAGCTGGAATACAGTGAACACATATGAGTCAGTGTGGTCTGGGCGCTGGCCACGAACGATCCGCTTCGAGGGACCTTCCAGTGACGACCTGACATCCAGCATCGATTCATCTGACGAATGCGATTGCCTTTCTGCGTTCACATTCTGTTTTCGCCTTTGCCCTGGATGTTGGATATCTGGAGAGCCAGGGGTTACCATCCCAAGCGGTAGAGAGTCAGAGGGTGTTCCGCGATTTATACGCTTTCTCGGTGGACCTTCATCCCCAAAACTCTCAACTTCCGATAACGGTCTCACATCTCCAGCCCATGGACGCGACTGACGCGTGAATGACGCGTGAGCAGAAGCACCACCGTGGACAAACCCACTTGATGAGGACAGGACGTCGGGCACGACTGAGGGACCGGACTGACTCCACAGATTGGGGTGATTAGGGCCAGTCGTTGAGGAACTACCTTGAGCGTACTGGAGATGATGTGGTCGGTAAGGCTGATGATAACTTGCATCTTGAGGTAGAGGGCTAGAATTGGGGACGAGGACTATGCCTCGTGACGGAGTCGCTGGAGGATGGTATCGCGCTGGTGCCGTAGCATCTCGGGACTGCGGAGGAGGGACGAAGGAAGGATAAGCGACGTTGCTGGTGGCTGCTGAGGAGTTAGTAGCTTCAGATCCATCTTTGTTGGGCTTCTTCTGGAACCTTAGTCCGCCAACTGCAGTCGTCTTCTGTAGAAACGACGGGCGCTTTGTGAGAAAAAGATACAAAAAGCTGAGCTCTCAACTAACTCTACTGCTTGCGACGTCGTCGACAGACATCGACGACGACGACATACTGAGTTATATAAATTTTCGAGAGAGGATGAGAAGAACCCAGAGGACTCTAAAGTTGTTGCCTACAAGTTGGTGGGAGGCAAATCGGATGTACGCCATTTACCCGTAACGTCGGAGAGTCAATGGATGTGGCACAAGAAAACTATATTTCCACTAGATAATAGACATGAAAAGCCAAAGGCTGTACAATAGACAGGTGCATGGTATGTAAGGACACTGAAGCCGTCGCGTGGATGGGGAGTAAAGACTTGCACGGTCACGGAACACATGCTGCGTCGGTAGAAGGTGCATGCACATAGAGCAAACGTGTCCACCGTCGATCCTGTCAAAAGGACCGGAGTAAGATGTGGTGATACCGTGGGCACGCCGGCTTCTCCACAGACGTAGCGGGGAGGTAAATAGTAACACTCGTCTCTGGTATTCAGAAACTAGAGGTCGACGATGGAAAACAAATTTGAATGATTTATTATCAGATATGAACTACACATGAAGATGTAAGAGCCTGCACGTAGAGGTGACGACGCACATAGAGAAGAGTTTAGCACATAGTGATGTGTGGCACAAATACTCAGAATCGATCAACGCATCATGAGTAGATCAAGATCGCACAGTTCCATGTCCCGAACACCAAGTGCCAATTAAACTTTGAACTTGATCATATCAAGTTCCTTGCAAAGGAATATCTGCTTCGAACTGTAAGTTTGATTGAAAGAAACGAAGGATCTACTCACTTCAACCGAGGGATGATAACGCGCATCAGTATTGAATAACCAACATCCAAATGATCATTTATCAAGAGATGGGATCTAGCGAGACCCAGCGAGACTCAGTATACAGATGGAGGAGGGATGCAGCCCGGCGGTCACACTCATGAAAAGCCCAAACAGTTTGTGATCAGATACCATAAAAAAGCCCACGAGAGAGACAGTCCTGCTATAGGACTCAAAATAGGCCCATTTGGAAGTTACAACAATGGCAGCAAAACCTGGGAACTTCCGGGGGGAAAATCAGACAACATAGAAAACGGGTTGAACCTAGGAACTCGTTGAAGTGTCTGAAAAATTCGAAAGATCACCAACAAGTTAACATGAGCCACTCAAAATACGTTTCAAAGAAGAAGAAAAAACATAAAATTAAGAGGGGCAAGTGAACTGTGGATGCCTTTATTGAAGGTAGAGGGACGGTAAGAGATGGTGGTGGTTCGAGTTCAAGATGGTTATCACCCAAATTACCACTTTGGCTGTGTCAAGGCACTTGCCGAACTCCCAGGACTGCGCACGCCTCAGCACCGGCGCCCAAGTGTTCTCTTCTTATTTCTCGCTTTATTTCCCTCCTTACTGCACCTATCATGCTTGGATTTTTCGATATGATGATGCTGTTAGGGTCAGTGGCCTTGTCACTGGCCATCTTGGTCCCATTAGCTGGCGCATTGGTGCGCTTTAGAGCACACTACAACCCAAAGGGTCTGCAACTTGATGCAGAGGGCGGTGTGCAGCCCCATACTGGCCCAGTCATCTCATCCTTCTTTTCAATGCTGAAAAGGGTACATAGAATCGAGGTAGGCATTCCCGCATATTCAGATAACCGGCATTCTGAGTCTGACATCTTGTAGGGTTGGCCAGGACTATACAAGGGATTAAGTATGAGCTTAACATAATATTATCATGCCACGTCTGACGCATGTTGCCTAGTGCCCTCGTTGTTGTCAACTCTCGTCATCACCTTCTTCTTGATGATGTTTTTGAGCGACAGTAATCTTCGCCATGGAACATACAGTGCCCCTGATGCAGGCGTTGTCGGCATACTTGTCTATAGCATTTTCGCCATGCTTGTTTCTCTTCCTCAAGTAATCATCACAAACCGGTTAGTTCATTCTATTTGGCTCGTTTGACACTAACATTTTGAACTAATTTACAATGACCCGGCTTCTTAGCGCAATTACAACGCCACACAAGTTACCGTACTTCAATCCAATTTATTCACTCCGTGTTCTATTGACGCCCACGGAACGTCGGAGACCCTGGATTCTCTATCTCACTCCCGGTCTCCTTGCTGCCCAAGTCACCCACATCGCTTACATTGTTCTTGGTCTGCGATCAATGCGGCAGCTTCTTCTCCCAGAACTCGCGAACCCAGGCATACCTCGCATAGAAGAAATTTCCCCCGTCAAACTCGTCATATTCCTCGTCATCTCGCTTCTGAGCACAACCATCCTCACCCCATTGGAAGTTATTTCCATCAGACTTTCTATCCAACGGAACCACGCAGCCCCTGAATTCAACTCTATCTCACAAGAGGAGGAAGGCGATGCCGATGAAGCAACGGAGTACGCTGGTGTGGAAGAGGATGTCATCGGGTATGTAATGTTACCTCGTTTTTGTTCCCTGATATAACAATTCACAATTCTAGCCTGAGAACCGAGAGGGAGCCATATGTCAGCTTGATTGATTGTGGAAAGAGGATTATCGAAGAGGAAGGCTGGGGCGCGTTGTATCGTGCATGGTGGTTGACGACATTGGGCAGTCTGGGCGGTGCATTGTCATAAACATTGCTCCATGCCGAACTCCCCCCCCCCCCCCCCTTCTCCTCAATGAACCACATTTCCATTCGCGAATGCGCCTTTCAAACCGGAAACACACTATGCATATTGTATTACCGTTGTACTCGGTCACCTCCTGTTAATTTCATTTGTCGGCTGCCCGCATTATGCTTGAATCATGTATTCGATGGGTGCGGCATGATCCGATTGATCTCATGTTGCATACAACACTGTTGACTGACAGCGAACGAGGAAGAGCTATTGATTAGGACGCAACCTAGGAGTGTACAGGTCATAGCTAGATCTGATGCACTAAGCTTGAGGCAGATGTACATAGATGTAAAAATAAGTGCTACCTGACACTTCACGGCTGTCAACGTCCATCTCGTGCACACCTCGAGTTTGCCAGCAACCTATTTGCACACAGAAGCTGGAATAATACTGTTTCACGAATTATGTACTATAGGCCAGAGACTACCTTTGCTAACACGGCGTACAACAAGCTATTACTATAATTGGTATTACCCCAGGGTAGGAACAACGATTGTCCTACTGCCAGCCCCCCATTATGCTGGCCCATCTCCCTGCTTAATTATTCTCCAGGCGAGCCATCCGTATGTGATGGAGCCGCGGTGTCGGACGTAACTACAGACGAAGGCTGTCCCCCTGTCGTCGAACTAGCGTTCCCTTGCCCAGAAGTTGTACCCCTCGACATCATAGTATTCAATAAATATGCCAGCCCGCTCACTTGCGGCGACTGTAGTAGTGACACATTTATCTCTAGACTCAAAATTGTTCCATTGGAAGTAGACCCTCGTAGCACAGCTGGCGGCTGCGGCTGATCTGCGGGCGGGAGAGAAGTAGCAGGAATCGGCACTATTCCGAGAGCGTGTAGGGCAGGCAACGAACTGACGGGAAGTTGTACCGGAATTGCAGTAGAAGCCGAGGTTGTAGTGGGAGCAGCCGAAGGAGCTGATATGGGCGTCGAGTAAAAACTCGAATTTGTAGTCCCTTGAGAGGTATTGGTATATGGTTGCGTGAATGCGTATGGGTACGTGCGATAGTATTGGGTTTGCGAGGCTTGAGGATAATAGGTTGAACGAAAGGAACTGACAGTAACATTGGCTGCGATGCGTTTTTCACGCTGTGACGCGTCTAGTTCGTTCCGTGCGTTGCGTAACTCTGTGCTGACAGATGATGTCTCTGCCCGTTCGTACTCCACCACAGCTTGAGCTAGCACGTATCCTTGATCATCTGGAGAAGGGCGCTAAGGATTACATAGTCAAGAGTCAGGGAATGAAAGCCCGCTAGACAGAAAGAACAAACCATGCCGGACTTCATTTTGGCGCGTCGAAATCGCGACTCAAGTTTCCTCAGTCGACGGTGACATTCCAGGGCAAATTCAGTGTCTATGACAAGCAAAATAAGAAACTCTGCCACCATGAAGTAAGTGACAGTGTTTTCCTACCTTCAATTTCATCCCGGATCGTATCGCGGGCCTTCCCCTTTCCTTTCGCACGTCTCCTTTCTGTAACGATCTTCAGATCTTCTTCAGGTTGTTGAAAGACGTGATAGGGAAGAAGCCGATGGACAACGTCTACTGCGTCAACAAAAGGAGAATCCACGTCAGGATTTAGCACTGCTGCGTGATCAGCAGCAAGGCACGACGCAAAACTGTCCGGGGCATGAGTAAAGGCCATTTTATGAATCTCCGAGACATACCCTTCTGCGGTTTCCTTGATTATGCATATGTCCTCGGTAGTCCGATTGTTCAAATAGCTCAGCAGACCAGATGCCGCATTGCTGGTAGATCCGTTTACAATGGGAATGTGTAGAGATGATAGACCTGTGACAAGGTCCTGCGATGAAGAGGAAGAAAAACTTTGAGGTGACGTATCATTTGATGATGAAGTAACTGCGTTAGACGAGTCCTCGACTGGTTTCAGAGAGGAGCTAGAGCTCGGCGCATTCAACATTTTCTTGACTTTGTCGTGTTTGTGATGCTTTGCCTTGTGACAATCCCCGTGACCGCGCGAACAGCAGAATTTAGGGCAAGCCTCTCCAAAGGGGCATATTTTTTGTGTAATAAAAACATTAGAGAGTAGGTACACTACTTAATCGTCGATTAGCTCAATGACCAGAAGTCTCCTCCGTAATCGGGATGGCTGGTCGTGTGATGAGGACAGATTTGAGCTTCTTCAGCCAATCAGATGCTTGACCAACTTCCTCAGCATTGCTATTTGCGACACGTTCCAGGTAATCCTTAGCAAGCAATAGATCCCCTCCTACAATGACCATGTGATGGCGCGCGACGAATATACTTGACTTGGCATAGTCTTGGACAGGCCGCTCTACAGGACCAAGGTAACTTGACGGAAGCTTAGCCAAGGAAAAAAAAACCAAACCTTCGATACGACAGATTTCCACAACTCGTCGGTGATATGCCGCGGCCTCCGATTGGTCATCCAGTTCCTCGTGTAATTTGGCAAGTTTCATATGGATGGTAGTCTCACGGGGATCGGCACCAAGTAAAGCACGCTTCAGACATTCAACGGCCTCCTTCAGTCTGTGGGTATGATAGCTCTCTATCAGCGGCCCTTTTTCCAAGGAACGAGGACAAAAACGGACCTTCCGATTTCTTCGTAACAAGCACCTTGGGCCTGCCACAGACGGACATCATATGGCCTTGGTGAAATGTCAATTTCCTATAACATAAATAGGGCAGTCTCAAAAACTAACCTGAGGGCAGTGGCATGTTGATAGTAATACAACGCATATCGGTGCATGCTTAGCAATTCATAAGCTTGGCCAAGACCATACCACGCCCTGTAATCCTTCCGGCTTACATCTCAAAAATAACATATAATTAGCATTCAACTGGTTCCAGTATTAGTGAATTGCATACCAACTGCTCGACGATATGCTTCGATGGCAGCATGTGAGTTTTTCATCTCGACGTACTCATGGCCCATCAACGTCCACGCAGACAAATAGGTTCGGTCCAGCTCGGTCGCCCGTCTGAAGTATTTGACCGCTTTCTCGTGTTCTGCGCGAAGAGAGTAATGATTCCCTGCATTCCAAAGGTCAACACACGCGAATGATTGCGGCTTCATATCATGACTGACCAACCAAGCAACACACTTCCGGTCGATCTTTGTCGAGTTCAAGAAACTCGTGCGCTAGCCTAGAAAGCTTCAGCCGATTGTCGGTAACATAGAGTATATTGGAGTAGATGTCAATATCATCGATACGGTGCGGAGCAATCGCCAGGATTTTTTCAAATTGTTTTTCTGCCTGTCCAAAGTCTTTTGATATATATCACGATCATATAAAGCACTGGTTCATAAGCAAAGGACCGACCATGCAAATGGTACAAGGCACATGCCCGTAGACTCATGACCCACGCACTGTCACGGAAACAGTCATCCCCAAGAAGACGATCGCACATGGCCAGCTCATTTTCTGATGGACCGTGAAGCTCGTTCATCGTTCGAATTTGAAACATGAGAATGAGGGGATGAGTTGCAGGAAGGGGTAACAGCGGAAGAAGTGCTGTCAACTAACGGCCATCAAAAAAGGTAAGCTTTGACATGCTCTCAACCAACCTCGTCACCATCGCCCACACAACTGCACAAGAGGGTCCATACCGACCAGTTCCAGTGGTAGCCGCTGATGGACCGTATGATGCTTTCAATGGCTTCCTCTCGACGGTTGAGTCGTGATAAGAAAACAGCTTTCCTAGAAAAATGAAAACAAAGATTCTGTGGAGATGGCACGAGGAGCCTGAGGCCGTGAACTTACAGGAAAAGAAGCCAGGGATCTGTAGCGTTCTTGACCATGTCCAGAAGAGTTGCAAGCAAACGATTTATGGGGACGGGGGGTTGTCCTCGAGTATCTACCAATCATAGGTTTCGAAAGGTAATAGAGAATGCCATGAATATAAACCCACTATTTTGTCTGTACCAGTCTCGTTGCGCTTTTCGTTCTGCAGCCTTCAATGAACATATTAGCTGTTATCGGAGTTCAGGGCTCGGTGACAAACCAAGAAACAACTATACACATAAATAAATTGTGCTTTGGCACTTTTGCAATTCTTCACGGTGAATTCGACTCTTGTGAACTCTTTTGCTGTCATGAAAGCTCGAGCAGCAAGTAAGGCAGCTTCATCCTGTATTTCCAACTCAGTTTCTTGGGCACGGACGGCAGGGAAGTGTGACGGAAGATGGGACTTGTTTCCAGGAGTAACAGGCATGCATAGTGCAGCACTGGAAGCAGGCGATGGATCTGCAAAGGATAGCGATGGTCTAGGAGACCGAGAGCACGCAGGAGTAGATGTTGAAAAGGTGGTAAATTCCTCAGAAATCAAAGTGTCACGTTTGTTTGAAGGGATGGCGTAATATAATTCAGAGGACCTAAGAAATACAAAGATCTGAAGTCAGCCCCATCCAACTATCAGCTTCAAAAAAAAACACCATTTGGATGCAACTGATAGCCCTCTTTCTGTGCAGTCCTGAATTGACTGCCGCAATTCGGCAACAAGTCTGGCATCCATCAGAGGTACTGGAGGTGTCATGATGGCGCCGGCCGATGTCAACTCGGTTAGAGAGCCTGAAGAGATATCTGAGCCGAACCGACCGTCAGGGAAAAGATAGCTATGCCAAGTTTGTCTGCGAGCTCCTTACGGAACAGAATCGGATATACGGGAAGAGGTAAGGTTCGAGAAAATCTGAAAGAAAGCCAAGAGCAAACTCAAAATGCAAGCTGGAGATAATCGGAGCGCCGTGTAGAGATGAATTCTGGAATGCGAAGATGAGAACTTTGAAGGATCAGATACCGAAATACGGTCTTCCCGCTGCTCCCACTTGTGGCATAGTCGGTGACTATGTAGCAACTTGTTAATGTTAATAGTACTCCACGCCGCTCCCACGCTTTTACCGGTAAGTAATCGTTTGGCCTTGGGGCTTGTAGTAATTTACGTGCCGAGTCAACGCCTCCGTCAACGTTGTCAACTTCAAGTTGAAGCCGAATAGTTGCTTCAGGCTCAACAATCTACGAGATCTTTCCAACTTGAAAGAACCTGCTCCTCGGCCTGGCGGAAATATATTCGAACTTACCTCCAGTTCCGAGTCGAAGGTCAACATTCGAACGTTCGGCGTACCATGTCCACCTGCACAACAATCCTCGTGTTACTCTCCCTGTTCTTCTGTATCAGGTTATTTCTTGCCGTATTTTCTTACAGACACACCAGGCTCGCCTCGGCAAACCCCAGGCCTCCACAGACCTGCAGCATTGCTATTTTTCTTGGTTCAGGTAAAGTCGAGCATTTATTTACTGGCCCTCCAGGACAGCTTGATCCTGTCGTTTGTAGGGGGGCATACTACTGAAGCACTGAAGTTGGTTTCTGCGCTTGATTTTGGTCGTTACTCCCCACGGACTTACATAGTCAGCAAAGGCGATACGTTTAGCGCACAAAAAGCTCTTGCCTTGGAGCACATTAAAGCCGCTGATCATGCTTTCTCCGATGTACGGAATGTCGAAACATTTCAAAGCCTTCGGATCTGATCCATTCAAAACAGGATCAACCGCAATATAAGCTCTTGTTTATACCCCGTGCGCGTCGCGTGCATCAGTCACTGCTTAGTACACCACCAGATGCAGTCAAATCACTACTGGCTTGCATGCGTATTGTCGCAGTCCGCCCATTGTTCAAGAAAGGAGCATTCCGGCAACCATTTGTGGACCTTCTGATCCTCAATGGCCCGGGAACGTGTGTCATTTTATGCATAACGATTTTTCTGAATAGGGTAAGTTCTAGATTTCTTTTAAAGCATGCTTGCATAATGTTGATTCGTGATTTGGAAAAATTGACCCAAATCAGCTTATCGGACTACCTAGCCCACGGGTTATGTACGTTGAGTCTTTCGCCCGTGTCAAATCTCTGTCGCTTTCTGGAAAGCTGCTGTATCATTTTACCGATCGGTGAGATCGTCGTGTTATCTCCAGCGAAAATAACTTATTCGCCTTCTAGTTTCGTAGTCCAGTGGCCTGGTCTGGTGCAGCCCGGCGGTCGAGAAATTTACCGCGGGTGCCTTGTATGATTTTTACACGGAATATAATAATTGTTATTTAATCGACGGAGCTCATTGTATTCAACTGTGGAGTCACATGTAGTTGTCATGTAGTCATCATTGACAGGTACTGCTAAGCTACTCGGCTCTGAGGCTAGGCCTAATTTATGGCGTCTGTTCCATTACGACTTTCCCAAACACCGGTTTTTTACGTTCGATTCTTGGACAACGGTGTAACGACATCGCCGAAGAAAACTATTGCTTCTTGGCAGCGTTGATATACACGTCATTAATCTGTTGCTCACCACATCGACCTCCAATCGTTTCAAAAGTGTTTCGGTGAGAAGCATTCGGTGCCGCAATAATGAAATGCAGGACAACTAGACTCAGTGTCCACAAGATGAACAATTAAGCTACGCCTAGCCGAGCCACGTTTAAGGCATGAGGACAAGCCCAGATTTACATAGAACTATTTTCTTGTCCAACGATCTTCCCCATTGCTTCCGCCTCTTCTAGATGGGCTAGCACTTCTGCCACGGCCGCCCTCCCTTCTGCTCGGTTCCCACCCACCTCCTCCACCTTCCGTCTTGGCAGGGTGGAGCCTCCTCTCTAGTCTTTGTCCTGCGCGGAGAGACGAAACTAATTCTTTCGAGGCAAGGCGGAGATGCATGAAATTACAAAAACCCCCACGGTTACATTCACCGTTCTCATTTTGGCGACAACACGCTTCCCGGAAATCCGTTACAGGAGATAGTTCCGCATACAGCGGGCGTCCTGATAGGCACAAGTTAGATGGGTATCCCGGCCATGAAGAATCTCGTAACCGACCTGCATACCACCGATCATTTAGATTGTCTACCGCTGCTTGTGCCTCAGTTTCCCACTCATACCGAGCGTAAACATTCCCAATTAAATGGTCCCCGACATTGTCGCAAACCTGATGGAGTTAAAACTACCGTGAAGTTCAGATTGAGGGTAGTTACTTACATGTAATTCCAACAAATGTCCAAACTTTGCTAATTCGCAATACAAATCTTCATACACGGCATCAAACCCTTCTTGTAGCTCAGCCTCGGTGAGCTTACAAACAGGATCGTGGGCGGGATTGTGGTATACGTTTGGAAGTAAAATCGTTTGCGAAAATGGTGGCCTTATGTGCTTTCTTGAGCATCTGTCGCCATGTCTGCAAGCACCAATCTAACCATTGGTTGTGATCAGTACGACTGTAAGCGACAGTAAATCACAACGTACCTTGTAGTAGAAAGAGCAATTTACACGATCTTGCTCCGTTCCGAAGATATTTGCCTGGACGGTGTTAAAAGATATAACTCATAATGATAAATTATTGACACTTACCAAGTGAGATGCCATGTTTGATGATACGATACTGCTTGGTTCGTTGGAAGGAACGACGAGTGCAACACGAACTCGAACAGTGATCGCGGAGTCCCAAAACTTCCTGATGAGTAAGCATTATGATATTCACTATGTTAGGTAATATACCCGGTAAGCTTTTAAGCAAGCAATAGGTAGTAGGCTCTCGAGGTCAGACTACTAGTAGGAAGAGCAATACTCAACACAAACACATCAATGTTGCACAACTGTTCATATTTGCGCTCAATCCGTGCAGTACGTAGTCATCCGTTCCAACCCGGTGCAATTCTCATCGTGAGTGCGTGACTGCCGCATCGGTAAATATTGTTCTCCAGACCTTTCTGGGCGATGTTGCGGCTCAAGACGGTGTAGCCCTTTTCCGCTTCGGCTATTTGTGTTACCAGATACATCCAAAGATATCACCAAACATCTGCACCAGACTCGATACCAGGAGCCAGTTGACTTTGCTCAGATGATCTGTGATACATTTTCTAATTCTAGCCCAAGTGTTTCATCCTTTCTGATTGGAACTTGTGCTCTCCAATCCAAGGGAATCTATAGAGCTTCGAGATAAAAGTAGGCTTCTTGATTCCTTGGCATTTGCCTTACTGATGGAAAAGTTATGTTGAATGGAGCTCCGAGTGTCTCTGGCTAGGCTAATAAAGATATTCTGACATCGGAAGATAACGCCCAATTTCAAACCTTGTACTTGAGAAAGGTGATTATCATCGTTGTCTCCTCGCACGGCCTCACAGCCGCATTTGAGATCATTCCACCCCCAGAAAATGTGCGGGGTCTGTCAACTTCCTTGCGGCTCGCGACCTGATTAATTGGTGTGTGGGAGTGACCGTTCAGTGACCACTAAGCATATGCAAGACTGTAGTTATTGCTTGAATAAAATGTAACCGACGGCTGCCCCTTTAGAAAGGACAAATTACAAGGCGTTCACAACTAGATCGCTTATCAGGAGGCTCTCAGAATCTATTGTTCGGTTTGAGAAATGTTGCTTTGTTGCTAGGGAGGGGGTTTCAGGAGACGAATGTATGGGAGGCGTGTAACTCATGTGGAACATGGATGCATCGGGGTGTGACGGCCTTGATACGGATATTTAATACAATTACAGAGATCATATTGCTCGTCAGTATGTTGTACAATGCTTACTGCTCTAGTAGTATTAATCGCAGTATGTCAGGGGCAGCTCACAATTCTACACACACGCAAGAATAGCTGAAGAGAACAAATACAAATAATCGTGACTACAATCCAAATGTCCGTGTTACATAGTCAGCCACGTCGTGAAGGGTCCCATGACATAAAAGAGTCTTCGCAGATAGATGATGAATCCGATACGGATGACATAATGTCCCACGAACGAATTCCTTGCAAAGTGTGCGGAGAGACTGTCGAAACAGGCATAGTGCGACCAGATGTTGTATCAAAAGTAGACGATGGTGGAATGGATTTATGAGAGAACGGATGTTGTTGAGGATATATTTGATCGACATCGTTGGGTGGTGTAGCAATATTGCCTAGTGTCGTCCTGTTGAATAATGATAAGTTGACGTAAAGTGTAAGCACGAGTGAACTCACGTAGCAATAGCATCAAGTTCCATAATTCGCTGGTTAAGGGCACAATCATTAGACCCGAGATGATGATAAGCCGACCGGCTTAGGATGTCCGCGGCTTTTCGTAAGCGGAGAGAAAGCTCGAGCACTACATTGTAGCTCGGTCCTTCAGTCAGACAGTTACAATGACCGTGTGCAAAAGTATCGTAGCAGTGCTTAGACCTGCAGGTATCATCGGCAATATTGTTCTGTCCCAGGTTGTCTTCATATCCAGCCAAAGGATACGACATGAACATAGAAGCAAAATCGAATTCTCCGGCGGGCGGTTGCTCTCCCACAATAAGAGCTCGATTTTGCGCGTACTCGTCGGTCGGCGTCATTATAGAGGGAGAGGGTGTGCTCAATGGAGATGATATGCTACTGAAGTAAGGAGAGTATGATGCAGATGTGTTTGTCAAGTCGACAGGTGGTTGGGGAAAAGTCAGGACAGAACGTGCGTGTGTAGGAGATAGAAGCCGAGGGGACGAATGTGACTCATCCATAGGGCCTGATGCCGAATGGTCTGCGCGAGACGGAGAGGTGCTTTGTGGCTCGGTTTGTTGTTCAGTCTGTTGCTGCTCGGCAGCCGAACGAGACTGAGAACGGGCATGCCACTTCTCGAATTCTACTTCTGGAGTAGAACCTGCTTGAACCCAGCGGGGATGGGGCTTGTTCTTCAACTGTTATGAATATTTGAGCTTAATACTTCTTTCCTGTGCTATGAGCATACAAACCTCGCGTATTACTCCCTCAAGCTCGGCAACTCGTTGACGAAGGCGCGAACCCTCGTCTTGAACGTCAGTTCGCTGGGAAGGATCATCCACTTCGTAGACACAGAGGCCGGTCTATGTGACACTTTCTGTCAGACAATGGTAGTACATGCTTCATGTAAAGTCCCTCACCAGGCCTAGTTGTGTGCAGCGGCCACAAGGACGCTTCCGGTCGCACTATTGTAAAAATGTATTTCAGGATTGCTCCGGGGAGGATGTACCAAGCTAGGTACATACCATTCTCTTGGATGTGTGGCAATTAAGACATGACTGAGTTGTACGATTGCGTCGACGCTTGCGATGGTCTCCGTCAGAAGTAGAGTTAGACTCTGAGGTAGTCCGCTTTTTGCGGATAGGCTGGGGTTCTGTGGTCATGCTAAAATTTGGGGGGCAGCTCTAGTTCCATGAAAATGATGAGATGGGAGATATTTGTAGTTGCTCTCCAGCGCCTTGGCTTGGCGTCCCGGAAACCTTAGCCGTTGGCGCAGATCGTAATAGAAACCCGTCACAATGATACGAGCGAGACGCTAAATCTGATAAGGTCAGGGAGAATAAACGGGGTGGCGCCGCGCCAATCTTCCCATCAAGATGGAAAGATCAGAATACAAATGGCCATAAAAGGACGTGAGAGCCGCATTCAGAATGACTGCGGTTGTGTTGATATCCGAGTATAACGTTAACCACTGGTTACTGCTTTGAGCAGAGAAAATGACCTCCGAAGAAGAAGACGAAACAATTCATTCATTAATAGTAATACCCAGGATTGGATCTTATTACGTAACTTCTCCAATTGCACGCTTGTGCGCTTCAATGACAAATTCTTTACACACGCCAGCACAGCCTACTACGGTATCCCGTCTGCGCCCCCTCGTAAGTTCCGCTTACTATTATGTTCTCATCTGGCAGTGGGCTTCGACACAGTGTTCAGGGTCCTCAGATTAGGTCTGGTGTGCTCTTGCACCTTGTTTGTGTGTCGACGTTAATTGGTTCGGCTGTCGAAAAACCATATCAAGAATATCACTCACGACCTCATGCGTAGGCCAATCACCACAGGGTACCTGAAAATAGTGTTTCTACAGAATCGTGGTGAGTCTGGTACTTACGGCGACGACAGACAGCGTCTCGGTCTGACGTGAGAATTGTTTTCTAGGTTCAGATAACCTACCGCGGGCTCGTGCATCATGCATCATGTATGACACCCTCACAGCGTGTTAGATGTGAAAGGCCAGACACATGTTGCGAATACTGTTGATTCAGAGGCTCAATTTTTTATCTTGTAGGGTACTACGAACTTGAATGCCTCCCCGGCGGAATCGAGGGCACCCAACCTATTTTCAGGCGACATAAACTGACATAAGATATGTCGATAGATCGATCAATCAGGTCTATGACATGCTGTGATAATGCTGGATCGTGTTCCTTCGATATCGCTACCCTGTCTACCTTGTACTGGGTCTGTATAGTCTTATGCAGATGATCGATTGATCCCGCAGACTCGCCGGCGTACTTTGACAATAATCTCCATTGCTACACGCTCGTCCAGGTTTCCACCCATACCTTTCAATTTTATTGTTCTTGGGGGTCGGAGACCCTATGTCGGATATAGCCCTATTCGAGTGCGGGGGGCTTACTCCCGGCTTTCTATCGTATAAGCATATCTTATTCTACGAGTTCATTTGTATCGCCTTGGAGCCAAAATGGCTTTAAAAATATGTCAGCTAACAGTTTTTAGATATGATTAAAATTGGACTTAGCAAGGTACTGAATTTAAAAAAGGAAATTGATGAATCTTCCGCCGGGGTATTGAGCTCGCGAGGGGTTGTCGCGCAAGAACTCCGAACGAACGTCAAGCTTCAAGCTCAAGGCCCACTCGCACGTACGTAAGTTGGCAATCATATTGTGTCTGTTGTTGCAGCCAACAATTCAGAAATCTATGTGTAACACTTTCAGCTGCTCACTCGCCATTTTTATGAACAGTATTATAACAGACGCATCGCCCAGCACGCCTTTTGACACGATATTGCGATCAGCGAGTCCTCAACTAGTTTTGAATCGGGAGACATCACGCGACTGGAACATGTGCGTCATCGTGATCTTTCAAGTCGAAGGCTAGTAAATTTATGGATAGGATGCTTTCACCAGGTTCCGACGCGCTGCGCCATACGCCTACCTATTTCCAGTGATTTCCTCTCTGTGTTGCCATTAAACTGAAAGAATGAATGCCGTTCGATTTTCAGTGAAACCCCACATCGATGATCCGTAGTGGTGCGAGGAGACCGCGATTGAATGCGCAGCCACGCATAGCATCGCGTTTCGTTTATGATCACCGGTCTCGCGCTCTGTTTCGCGGTCCAGACTCTGTGAGTACCGCCTTGGCGTGTTGATGCTGTTCAAATGATACCAACATCTGCATGCTCTGCGAAGCCTATGGGTGCCTTTTTGCATTTTCTCATCTGACTATGTACAATCATGCAACCTGGCACAATGCTGTCACTTGCAGTACGCCCCTATTTATTGAAGGTTTTGCAACCAGTCAGATGTCACGAATTGTGCACGCCTCACACGCACAAGTACTCCAAGCAGTGGCAAGAAGGAGGCTCTGTTTTTCCGCCGGACCGAAATGCGGCCTCCTGAGTACCTCAACTCAGTACTATTAACTTGATATTTCAATAGACCAAGTATTGCTGAATCCCCGTTGGCTAAATTCGGAATAGACCTTATCACACAGTATCAGCTTGGCATCCAATGTCAGATATGGACTACCTCCGTATCAATCGCTATTTTAATCAAACACCGTCACCTGTGGCATTCCCGAAAACAACTAAAACTTACCAGGTCCTGATGGAACTTGAAACTTGGCGGCTCGGTGGCTCGGCAGTCCGACCGTGTGCTCATAGCCTCCTCCCCCCAAGACTAAAAAATTTCACCCGTATCCACTCCTCGATGCTGCTAGTAACTATTTTGTAGGTAACTATCTGCGTTTCGCATGTTCTGGAAAGCTGGCATTCACTGTTACCTTTCAGGTCCTGCAGAATATCAATTACAACAATCCTATGTGCCACTGCCCTGTTGTTCGGAGTCATGCACGCGATAATACATCCTTGAAAGTGCGTTATCACGGGTTCAAACGGCAAACATTACTCGCCAACTGATATCCATGCATACTTATTGTGACTCGGCGATGTTCGTCGGCACACTGGAGCTTCACAGGCATGTACTAACATGTCCTTATTGTCGAGTGCTTACCTTGCTTTCCAGCTCAGGATACTGTAGTCCAGTGATGCGCTGTCGATGCTACCCGTCTGAAGAAATCTTGGTATACATTTTAAAAAACTTGTTATCTACGTCTTTTTGTGTAATGCGGACTTGTAATTGCTGGGCATCAGGGGTAATAGAGTTCTGCGACCCGATACTCTGATAACGTTTTGTCCATTCAGTCTGGGAATCTCACACATCTGAAATATGTCCCAGAATTCTGCCCTGCGCTGCAGGTAGTGGTGAAGATGAGCGAGAGTCACTGTTTCGATCGGTATAGCTCTCTCTTGTAAATTTTCTGCCGCTCACAAGTACTTTATGTTCCAGTGCGACAGGCTGCAGATGTCTGATTCATGCACCCCCTTGATTTAGTGACCGTGCTAATATCTGCCGTGGCAGGGGTACGATAGTGACAAAACAAACTGTCATCACTTCCGACAAGTGGCTACTTTCCTCATGGCTGTACTCACATATAGCCATTTTCAACCAATTTCAAACAGAATTCATACCAACATCACTTTCGAAGTAGGACCTCAAGTGGACACACAGGTGCATGAGAACGTTATCTTTGACTAGTCGAACTAATCCTATATGGGAGGCACGATTAGAGCGGCGTATTCACCGTTATCTCTATCGACACCTCACCGTCAGTAAAATGACAGCTGCTAGTAATCGATATCTTTAGTGTCATCGCTGCAACCCCATCGGCTCCACTTACCTCCTCAAGTCCCAGCTAGAAGTTTAGTCTGAGCTCATAGCTAGTAGCTAGAACTTGGGTGAACGGGAAAAGATGACCGTTCTCAAGGAGTCTTCGAAATCGATTCAGCTTCTCACTGAATATTTCTAGATATAGAGGAACGGGCACTAGAACAGAAACGGCAGAGTTCTTGAGATTAATCGATAATCGCTAACACGCTGGGTTAAAGGGGCCGCGGCCGTGTAGTAGCAAAAGTGAACCTGGCCGCATGGAAGAAACCAGCAGCACATGGACACTGGCATCTGGGCGGCAAGTTCTCGTTCTCGCCGACTCTATTGTACGTAAAAGAAGAATGCATCGCGCTCGCTCATCATTAACGTAGGACATATCTCACCGAGTACTGCGTGGTTCATCCTGTATATATATCGTAGTGTTTCATCATCCTACTGTTCGTACTAATCCCGCCAGCAAGCGGACGTTCGGTCCCGTTGAAACATCTTAAACGAACTGACAGTGAAGCGAAGCACATAATATCAGAAGCTGCCAGCAGAGCGCCATCGAGTCTGAACCCCTCCTTAGGATATTGGTGGGCCAGAGGGAGGCTAGTAGAGCGGGGGCGATTTTGAGCCTCTCGTCAGGGAGTTGTCACTACCCCTATCGCTCGTACGTTTACTAGGACTACTATTACTGAGCCTATGTAATGGTCTATGCGGCGCTGCAACTAACCCTCTTTAGGGCCAACCAGACGCATCAGTACTCATAAGGGTAGCCTGAGTGTATGGTTGGGCGGACAGAGGGACAGAGTTTTGTCGTAAGATCCAACCACAAGGCTCGCACACCATGAGGTACTTTGATAAAACTGTTTCAGTAACACCGAGATGTGACTCGGGTTCGTGCGAGTAGATGACCCATTACATAGTGAGAACCTCCACAGTCATTTCTAATATGATTATATTATATATATTCATGAATCACTGCATATAATATACTGTATTGAAAAAATCAGGAAAAGGGTCGCCTAAGGGTTAGGGGATGCGAATGGAGAGTGGTCCAAGACTACACCAAGTGTTGGTATAAGGTGGTACTAGAACAGGTTTGGGTGCAGGTGTACATGCCTAATAGATTAATAGATTAAATGGATAATCAGAATGATAAATTATGTAAATGACAATTGCAAGGTTTCCGGCAACTTCCATCTCATGAATGTCGTATTGATTAAACGTGCAGTACAAAGGTAGCTCTGACCAACGCCCGGTGAGTATTCTAGCGCTGGATGAGTTCCCCCTATTTCACCCGGGCCTACGTACTAATCCCCCCTATCGAGGAACTCGGAACTCGGAACGATCTGCTGGTAAGTTCAAGTGGCTGTGTATTAAGGTTTGTCCGGAATTCTTATCTCTCCGTGATTCCTTCTCAATCGGGTCTCGACAGCAGTCGACTGCGCGCACAGGTCTTTCGAAAACACTTCCAAGTTTGCTTGACAATAACGATTACTCGCTCTATTGAAATAGTCTAGTTCTAGCTCTAGACAGGAAGACCTGTCATTTCCCCGCCCACTACTCCGAGTCTTCCCGGGACTCCCTCGCGATATATCAACGAGTTGGAAAATAAATCATGCAGTACTTTACACTAGACCCATGCAAGTCGAGACATCTTTTGCTAACAGATCAGCAGGGCCTCGTCTGGTACTGATAATCGGCAAATGAGAGCAAACGTCAAGACACACCTACCATGGAGTAGTTCAAATCACCCTCACGCAAATATGGCCGTCCAAATCAAATGCGTGCCATTGAAAACTATATGTAAAGTAAACACTCATCATAGGTTCCAACCACTGGCTTGTTGAGTAGGGCTACCCCAACCCTGTTGAGTAGACGTCCCCCAACCGCTCCCAGATGCTGCATTCGGACTTGAAGCTCCCCATGCTTGAGCTGGACTCGTCCCCCAAGTAGTATTGGGAGCTCCTCCCGCATTTTGCGCAGGACTTGTTGCCCATGCACCCGTATTTCCCCCAGTATTTGGTGCTGGGCTAGTAGTGCCCCACCCACCGCTACCGCCACTAGTGCTCCAGCCGCCACCACCAGCGGGACTTGCATATCCAGCACCAGAAGCGGCATTCTGACCCCAACCGCCACCACCTGGTTGGTGCGCCCAATCACCAGCAGAGACATGACCATTCACCCCAGCCTCCGCTCCATCCCCGCCAGTCGGCAGGTCCACTCCTTCCTTCAAACCAAGTATTAGATTTGCAAGTTTTGTCTGTAACTCCGCAAGACCCTATACCATAGGAGCGGGGGAAGAGTAAAGGCAAGTGAGTTTGTTGATCGTACTGAAAGACATATAATGGGGCCCGCACCTTCATGATCACTTCCTGAGGCCCAAGACTCCCGTCCGTCTCAACATCGAAATAAAATTTTCTTGGCTTCGCATTGAAGTCGAAAACTTCGTCGTCTCTTGGAGTCTCTTCTTCCTTCGCGTTTTCACCGACGGGCCACTCCGTCCGTGGATCTGTTTCATGCCAATATGTCGTGTGCCGCAATTTATTGTAGGGATCGTATTCAAACGCGACTGCTGAGCATGGTGACCACTTTGCGTGCTCCTTTGCTATACCCTGTTGAAACTGTGAGATCACGAGAACTACATAAAGGTGGCCGCTCACCTTTTTGGCGACGCATCGTAACTTGAGCTCTTGACCCTTCCGTATCTTGCAAATGAGGACTGGTGGTACGTCAGCCTTATCTGAATAGCCGCAAAAGTAAGTACATGGATCCATCGAGAGAGGTAGGTCATACTTTTCCCCACTGGTTGCCCGAAATCCTCTCCCCTTTTCGTGAGCTCGTCGCCAGGAGTTTCTCCATCAGTATAGGTGGGCGGTATGACCTCAAGATGATTGCTCGTGACGTCCATTGTGCGATTATCATTACACGAGACGTCCAGTCTTAGCTCTATTGAGCAATACTGACAACCAGACAAACACAGGCAGTCCTGTACGAGCATCGTGAGGTAGACTATATGTGTGAAAGCGCGCAACGTACTCGAGTGTATCTTATGCCTTCATCGCAGTTTGCGCTCACCAACGGGACCATTCCAATGCGATGTGCTATGAATTCATCGGGTAGCACTGTTGTATTTGCTTCTACCTCAACCATGTCGACCGCTAGGGGAAATTAGTCAAGATGCACGGTATCACATGTTTTAAGGACACCGACCGATGGTTGGTATGTCTGCCTGTACTACACGTCGAAAAGAATTTGCGAATCTGCGTGTTTGTTTCAGCAAGGTTCATCGCATGCAGCTGCTACGCGTACCCGAGGTCGACATTCTCAAGTACAAAATCCACTCGGTCTGGCTTGTAATCGCGTATTCGAACAATAGGCTCGTTGTCCTCATATGTCTGCATGACTAGTTGTAGAATGGAAGGACTTCAATCAAGTATTACAGTCGTGGTTTGGAGGTAAGCGGCATCTGAGTAAAACCCAATGCTCGGTGTAAAGAGGACCCCGTGCACCCAACAACCAATGATAAGCAGATTACTACTACTACTAGCAGATGCTTAAAGGCTTAAAGCTTCGCTACGATCCTCTGCCCCTCGTCCTTGACGCGCACAATCACCTTGCCCCACGTTTGTCGTCTCTCTAGTGCATCCAACCCTACTGTGACCTCGTCCAGGGAGAAGACCTTCTCATATATTATAGGTTTAATGCGACCAGAAGCGAATAACCTCAAGTCGATATTATTAGCAGGCGAGCGACCTCGGCCAACGCATATGTTGCTCACCCTAGCAGTTCCTCCCATACTATGGGAATGCGAGATGGCTCCTTGGCTGTACAGATATCAGGCTCTGTCTAACCTTGAGGCAATATAAGACCTACAGGTATACAAGCCCCAGAAGATGCCCATGACACTAATATTCTTTAGTAGTACCATGTTTAGTGGAAGCTGCAACGTGTTCGATAAGCAGTAATGAATGCAAAGCAGACAGTGCATACCTTCTCTATCTGGCCCGCAGCGAAGCCGACTACGAGGGCTCTCCCTTTGAATGCGATGCATTTTAGTGATTCTGGCGGAAATGAGAGTTGTAGCTCCAGATCCCACCCGCGATAATAGCACTCACCAGCAATTCGCCCAACTGGATCATAGACTACATCTACGCCTTTACCATTGGTGATTCGCAATACTTCTTTCTGCCAGTCCTTCTCTGTGTAGTTTATCGTATAATCGGCTCCCCCGTACGTCTTACAAATATCAAGTTTAGACTGTGATCCAGCTGCAGCAATGACTGTAGCACCTAGTGCTGATGTATACAGTAAGTTCAAGGACGGAAATCCATTTCAGAAGAGGACAAACCTTTGGCCAATTGAACAGCAACAATGCCAACACCGCCGGCAGCCGCATGGACGAGGATAGATTCGCCTGGAATGGATTGTTAACACACGAACGAGACATGCTTGATGACTGGATTCACCTGGCTTGAGCTCTGCACGACCAACCAGAGCCTCGTAGCTAGTCGGCCATGTAATGAATAGTCCTAGCACATGTGGAAATTCGGGCGAGTGACCATAGTTCTGGGCTCAACACACCTGCACCCTGATCGTAAGTCATGTTATCCGGAAGCCTGTTCGCAGCCTGCCATCTGACAGCGACTTTATCTGCGAAACATCCTTGTGCTTGACCAAAAACTCTGTCGCCAGGCTTGTACGGACAACCCTTTGGAATCGGAGAGTCTTCGGCAACTTTGCCTGCGAACTCCGCACCGAGAGTGAAAGGAAATGGAGGTTTGACTTGGTATTTTCCTTGAGATTGCAATATCTATTAACGTATAAGAAACTGCGTCAGAGAACAACTGGAGATGCTGTGGAAACGATGCATCTCACATCGAAGAAATTCAGCCCTGACGAATATACATCCACAATTATCTCGTCGCCTGCGGCTTTCGGCTCTGGCACATTGTCGACAAGCTTGAGTTCAGACGGGTGGACCCACTTGTTCACCACATACGCTCGCATGTTGTGATGACGATTGGACAGAAACACTTAAGTTCAAGGCATTGTCAACTCACAATAACCGGTTGTCCTTTCACGTGGTCTGGCAAGGTTGCCGGAGGTCTAGACCTAGGTCTGGCAAAACTGTGTGCTCCCTGACAGAACTCCGAGATTCGCCTAGAGATGATCTGGTTGAATTCTTTCTAAAGTAAGATGTTGCTGAACGAAGCCCCCCTCGCGTCACACCCACGCACGTAGCATTGCAGTTCTTTGCCTCTGGCATATTCTCTCACTGATCTCGGCACAACACAATCCATGCAATGGTGTATTCTCTTAATTGACACAGCGCACCATAAAAACCGGAGGCTACGCGCCATACATGATGCACACTCGTGAAGAGGTTGCCAACAAATACTATCACCGCCGAGATCGCACAAGACCTTGAAGCATCTCCTCTCTCTTGACCGAGCCTCATGATGCAAATGACCTTCTTACTGGTCCAGAGAGTATCTCGCCTGATGATGTTGCTGTTGAATTTGCAGTTCTCGAAGAGTTGAAGAGGACCGAAGAAGTTCAAAGCATTGATGAAGTTCGCGTGCTCGAGGGAAATGCTTTTGGTTTTGACGAGGTGTCGAACAAGGAATATACCACAGGCTATTCAAGATGAGGTGGAGGTGGAGGCTAATTACAAGATAATGGATAGGACGAGGTAACATTGATGTTATCATTATTACTAGGAATGTCCGAGTCATAACCTTGTTTAATAGTCTAGAGTTTTCAGTTCTGCCGCTTACAAGTTACAACTAACTCCAAGTAGTTCTGCCTCCTACACTGTCTGAACCCTGGTCGGCCAGTAGCCTTGCTTGCCACTGGTAGGCGACCAGTTCAGCGTGTTCGATTATTCACCAGCATGATGATATAGCCCCTCAGATCTGCATCGATGTTGGCTTTTCTGTCCCGCAGGGTGAGCGCTAGCTCCAGGTCCACTAACGATCCGGGTCGATGATAGGACAGAAGCAAACCTTTGGTAGTATTAATGGGCACAAGAACAAAAGTGCTGAGGAATATGCAATTGCTTATATATACAATGCGTGTTTCTAGTACATGTCGGTGATCAATATCAAATAGTCTATTCTCCATTGAGATACTCTGCATCATGCAAATCCGAATCCTTCCCCGCCCTCGTTAATGGCGAGTAGTAATTGTTGTCGCAACATCTCGTACGAAGAATATTGCGGCAAGTCAATCTGATTGAAGCCTGAAAGAACAAAGTCAGAAAATGAAATATAATCGCATACGGGGGCCTTACAAGTGTGGGCCTGTGGCAATCGATCTGGGTCTCCATATGCGCGATGAATGGAGAATCTCTGAACGCCCTGAACACCTTGCAGATCCACGAATCCACCAAGCGGTACCCGTGAAGTACCAGTAGCGAAACTGAGGACCTTGGCTCGCTCCTCTCGATTAAAGGATTTCAGAGCTCTCCACCACCAAACTATCACGGGGTCAGAGCTTGTGTAGCCACTGTACTCAGTAGCTGCGCGCCATTCGTCCACGTCGATATCAGGAGTGCCGGAGATGAGTAGCTCAAGCTCTTGCTCATTGAACTAATAGAATACGTGAGCATGCATGCCATAGTTGGTCATGAAACGCACTTACGATTGTGATAAGCTCATTTGGAATGATCTCCTGGAAGCCTGCTACAAGATTCTCAATTTGCTTGCTGATTGACGAATATAGTCGGAAATTTGCAGAGAGCTGCACAAACTCTCGCTTGTTCTCCTGCGTTACGGGTATTGACTCTCCGCCCTCCTTTAAAGCAAAGATACGATTTACACCAAACTGTTGAGAAAATTAGCCACGAATAGAATGCAAGGAAGTTTATTTATCAGACCTCATCCGCTTCCACGCTGAATGTCAAGTCCAGGGGCGTTGGATCATTATCCAAAATCCAGCACAACGAGTTATAGTACGCAGGATCAACCCACTCGACGTCCCGGTAGTCCACGGGTTTCCCCAAGAGCTGTCTGTATATACTTTTCGCAAAGTAGGCGTCTAGGAGACGGCCATCATAGATCGCCTTTCCAATGATGCGTCCTACAAATTTGAAGAAAGACAAATGCTCGGGATTGACCCATGAGTTCTTGTTAGGCTGGTAAGTGAGACGGTCGGCCGCGCAAGGTTGGAAGAGAGCGTTATTAGGATCGAACATCTGACGTGCCAGGATCTGAAACCATTCTCGGGTAACGCCACCAGCATCCACGCCCTCCTCGTCATAGAAGCGTACGCTAAGTTTGCCATGTTTGATCTGTTCTCCCGTCTTGCGCTGAAGGTACTGGAAACTATCCTCGAACACTCTGGCTCGGCGTACGTTTAACTGGAGCGTGCCCTGGTGTTCACGGGGGTGCGGGCGACGGTGAAGTTGCTGAGTGAAATAATTTCGTTTGTTGTCAAAGTCGAGGACACGGGGGTTGTGTACCAGCAAGGAGAACGAGCCGCTCATCAAAGACGGATTATTGCGGACCATGAGATTCAGCACCTTGCGGTGCGCATCCGTAAAGGACACGAAGAGGTCCTCCATACTCTCCCGAGAAGTCGTTGGAGAGCGAGGAGATGCTGCTGCTCGAAGGGCACGAGCCCCGGCCGACTTTGATCCTACGTATTTGCAGACTACCATCAGTGCCTCGATCAGAGGGAGCAGTACAATTGCCATGTGCTCCAGCTCTGGCTTCTCTTCAATCGTAGACAGACAATCTCCTAAGCGTCTCCAAAGAGGTGCGAAATGGAAGGATTCGTAGATAGTCTGCACCTTTTCAGCATCTTCACTTTTCCGAGTTTCGTCTGTCACGGGACCAACCACGCGGGGCGTATACATGTAGTCAATGGTTTTGAGAACCCGTAGAAGCTTCGTCTGATCTGAGGATGGCGACGAGAATTTCGGTGCGACGGAGGATGCCAAGACATCATCGCGTGAGCTCGTCAAGGCATTCACGAGATCGCCCAGGTCAGCAAGGATGGTATGTCCACAGTCCTGCGCCTTTGTTTTAAGCTCCTGCGCGATTATATCGCGCGCGTCAGGAATGTGTGAGAGATTTTGTATCAAGGCAAGAGACTGCTGGAAGGTGCGTGATGAGCATTCTCCGACCGCAAGAATGTTTACGATCAAACGCAACACCGAATGGGGGATTTGTGGGGGAACAGCAAGTAAGGGTTTCACATCTGTCTGAGTTTCTACTGGGACATCAGGCTTAAGAGGTTCAACTGACGCTGCTGTCAATGGACATCAGATTTGATGTGGACCCATAATTGAAAACTGACCAGTTGATTCGTGGGCCCCGGCATCCTCAGAGGTAGTCGTTGCAGGTGCACCAGCAGGTGCCACAGAAGTGGAAGTCTCTGGCGCAACGTCATTTGACTGCTCATTCTTATCCGATTTAAGACTTGTCAGAGGTTTGGTGACCGTCGATAAGAGCGTCACGACGGAATCCATTGTCGAGGGTGTTTTGAGGAGTGATTGTCGATCAAGAAGGCCAAGAAGTAATACAATTGGGAAATGCGTCTGGGGCATTGGTTTTTCCTTGCCTTTGCCTTTCCTAGAGGGCATCTTCCTCAAACCGGCCGGGAGTTCATGTTCGGTCAAGAAGAATAGCGACGACTGTTCATTTGAACTGACGATATAGGTCATGGCTTCTAGGCAACGCTGCACGACGAGGTCTGGGACTGTCTCGATCTGAAAGCCGCCAATCGCCACTGGTGTGCTGAGGTCCGCTGCTGTTTTCACCTTGGCAGTGGCTTTAGGTGTTTGAAGCACCGCAGATTTTGGAGTACGAGTTGTCATTTGCGCGAAGCTCTTGTCCACTGCAGCCAGGTCCCCTGGGCCACTTTGGAGAATACTGAGAAGAAGATTGAATAGTTCAGAACGGGTCTTGCTATTTTCGCAGATGTTGACCAAGATCTTGAAAAGCAGATTCTTCTTTAGAACGTGAGGGAAGAAGAGTAGGCGAACGAGCGTCGCTACCCCAGCCTTATCGAGAAGCTGAATAGCATCGCGCGGGGCGGGGACTTTGCGAGGTGGGAGAGGGCGTTGAGCAGTAGCAGTAGTTCTGAGAGCGCGAGCAGCGATACCGCCTCGAGATCCATTTACCTCATCGCGGTAAACACCAGCCTCCGCAATCATGTAAGACGGTAGAGTTTGCAACAAACCATCATCAGAATCCATCAGAACGACTTGTCGGAGCTGTGGATCCAAACTAGCAATAAAGCTTGCCGGATCAATATCCGCTGCAACTCCTGGAGGGCCTTGTGTGGGTGCAGGCACTGGAGCATGTCTGGACTGCTCTATCCTTTCTTGTTGGATGAGTTCGGCTCTAATTTCCGGCGGTAAGGCATCAAGAAACTCTGGACTGATCTGGGAGTCGGCAGGGCGCTCGACCCTTGCTGCGCGTTGGTCCCGTACATGTTGGTTGATGACCTCTTCTCGTATATCGTCAGGTAAGGCTTCAAGGAAAGTCGGATCAATGCCCATGTCAGTGATATCCACCTCGCTACCATGGATCATCACAATAACACGCTCAGAGGGAGCAGGTTGAGAAGGCCCTGGTACTTCTCCTACAGCGGAGATTTCTTCTTCTTCTGAGGCTTCTGGAGCTCGAGCTGCGACATGCTCGTCAGAATGCGGAGCAAGGGAGGTTATATCACCCATTTCTACGTCAGAGTTCGAAGCAATGGTGGTCAGAGGTGGTGGATCAGATGTGATAGGCTCGGGCTGTGCATTCGCAATGGTTTCCGGACTTGTATGAGAGGCTACCATGCCAGAAGTTGCAGCCTCTTCAACCCCAGTGCGATCAGCTTCCAATTGGCGTGCTTCCGCTTCTTCTGCTTTGATCTGAGCTTGACGCTTCTGCTGTTCCCTCTGTTGTGAGGCCTCGATAGCGGCTGGGAGTAACGCTATGATGACATGGCTGCCCAGCCTATTTGCTCTTTCGGAAACGTGCTTGCCATTCAACGTCTTGGCTTCTTCGGTCCACCTTTGTATTGTCAACAGGGGATCAAACGCGCGAGAATCGCCACGGGAATCGCTTGGTCGAGACACGCGATCCACCCGCACACCGTCGACTCTGACCCCGGTGAATAGAGTAGCGCCCCTTCGGCCAAGGAATCCTCGGCCATCCACCATGGCACCAGGAGTGACATCCACTCTTATGGCTTCCGGACCATGACGGTCTATGATGGTTTGAAAGATCTGACCTCCATCACCCCCAATGATGTCTTCGATGGAGTGTATGAGGTCATGTTGAACGCCCCCAGCTGCGCCCCTGTGGGAGCGGCGAGCCACGCGAGTTAAGCCAACAGGACGGTTCGTCCCTGTAGAGGCGTCCAAAAGAAGGGGGTGGACAGTAGCTTCTGGTAGCGCAGCTGATACATGTCGAGGACGACCGAATACTTGAACGTCCTCGCCCGCTTTAAGCACGACTTAGTTTGCGAATGAAAAAAAGTTCCTTGACTTACTGTTACGGCGCCTGCGAATGAAGGGATCCCGGTCATCAAGCTCTTCCCCCTCAAGGTCAACAGCACCGGTGAATCTGAATCCCCCGTCTTGGATGATGCCTTGCACATCAATGACACCCATTTCATCATGGAAACTGAACGACGGGTGAGTAATAGCATCATAGCGACACAACATGACTTGCTCTTCATCGTCTGATAATATATCAGGTTCTTCTCCTTGATCTGCATGAATGACAGCAACTGGTTCTACCAATGCTCAGCAAGAGGTTTTGTAGAAGTATAGATGAATTACCTCCGTGTTCGTCCTCTTCCTCTTCCTCCTCCTCTTCCTCCTCTTCTTCATCAGCAACTTCATCATCTTCGTCATCTCCTCCCCGGATATCCTATGAAATCCGTAAGAGAAGTGAAAACGTCTCAACTGTCGTAGACATACCTGCCACATGATTTCTTCATCAACCTCTTCACCAGCTGCAGGCTCATCGTCATCCTCGCCGTCCTCATTCTCGACCAAGTCATCTTCCTCGTACTCTTCGTCTTCGTCGTGCCATTCACCTCCGTTGCTGTCTTCGTCGTCATCATCCCCGCCACCTTCCAATTCATCCTCAGAATCTGACGTCGCTGCACTATCAGTCTCGTCGCCATACTCCATTTCAACGTCTTCATCCTCGTCCTCGTCTCCTTCAGCCATTTCATCCTCTTGTGCATAATTGATATCTTCCATCTCCTGTAATCACCGTTATTGGATATTAAGAATGACTTAGAACTCACTCACGCCTCCGAACCTATAGACGGCATAACCAAAGTGAGCGGGGGCTGAGCGGTGAATAAGGGTTCCGACTTACATGCCTAGAGCAGAAGTTCTATACAGATCGGGAGTCTCTTCTCGATCGTCGTCATCTACATCAATGTTCTCATCTTCATCCTCGTCCTCGGAGACTACGCTGTGGGAAACCTTTCCATCGCCACCGTCTTTGGCCTTTTCAGTTGCGCGACTCATCTTGATGGCAATCCGTGTGCTTTATTTGAATGATAAGCGCCTGATCGTACCGTGCACGATTACACTCACAGATTTTCCATTGGTCTAAGAATCGATGCCACAAGACCACGAACATTCGGGTAGTTCAGGTCAACTTCAGCTAGTGCGCTGGTCAAGATTGAAACAAAGTTTTTTTCCAACATGATCTTCGCAATGTGCGTTGTACTCTCGTCCTGCGATTTGCGGCTGCCGTTGTTGAAGCGTACAGTAAGAAGTCGGTTGCATAGATCCGCCAAAGCGAGAAGGTGCCCGTATCTCGCATCCACAGTGTCCTGTAATGTGAACTCCTTGATGGCGCGACTAATGGCTTCTAGGGTGAATTTGCGGACTGAGATCAAGTCCGCGGAAACATCCTTGGATTCCACCCCTGCAGAGCTGTCGACGCAGAGAGCCACAAGTACGGACATTGCACAAGTACAAAGAGAGAACGCTTGGTTCGCTTTCGCATATGGCTGGGAAGCAATGGTTTTGAAGCTTATGAGGTCAGAAAGGAAGAACTGGAGGACAGCTGCGCGATGTTTGGTAGTGGGATCCTTGGCAGGAGTGGACATTTTCTTTTTTGGAGAGTAGGATAAGAACGCGAGTTTGCAGGCGTCGTAGGAAAAAAGCAATTCTGTGAGGCATTGCATAATAAAGCAGCAGTACGAATGCCGGTCTTGATCGTTTAGATCATCCATGCTTGCATCAACGCTCTCGGATGGGCTCTGTGTTGCATCTTCGCGCTTCGTTGTGACATCATTATCAGAAGAAGAGCGCACATTCTTCATCAACTCGCTTATAAGGAAATGTACCATTGTCTCCAAAGCCTCTGTGTCAGGCCCATGAACATCCGGCGGCGCTTGTTGGTCGATCTGCATGTCATTACGCTCTGCGGTTTCAATGTTGGTACTCGGCTGCGGAGTTCCAGGCTTGAGGGTAACATGATGGACTGCGGAGAAAGGCTGCTGAAGCTGGCAAAGGTCCTGAGTTGCCTGGATAAATGCAGATGGATCTCTGAGAACCATTGAACTGCAATTGCGCATGTATCCTGAGATGTCAATTATCCTTGTGCGTGGCTGAGAGAATAGCCGTTTGATTTCTTGCTTCATGATGTGTTGAAGCACAGATAACCCCTCAGCGATGTGGCGAAGTATGATCACCGCATAAGATTGACCACCAGGAACAGCAGATCCTTTGAGATGTGAAAAAATATGCGGAAGTCCATCGCGCTTGATGAGTTCAGATGCTGTACCGTGGTCTCTTGTGAGCAAGACCAGGAGACGCAGCGTAGACAATAGCTCATCCCTAGGGAGGTCGGGATCAGCTAGTAACCGGAGGCAGAAATCGAATATAATGGGTCGGGCATCAGCATATGCTGGGCCAGCAGAAATGTTAGGAGTGGTCACGGGTTCATTCTCTTTCGGCACAGCAGCAGTAAAGGGCTGCTCGCCTATGGTGAACACAGCTTCCGTCACAAGGAGGTGAGAAGCCAACCACTTTGGATGAGATGAAGCTTCGCGGACAGAATTTGACAGAAGCAGAGCTAAAAGGGTGTCCATCAAGCTTTGTCCAAGGGCTTGCGGGAGCGTTGGGGATTCTGAGAGAACTATCGCAAGTAACCGACATCTAGCAGCCAGCGGTTGTTCATGAACGTCATAAGCTGCAGGTGAGAATGATTGTATGTCGTCAATCAACGTGCGAATCGACTGCTCCTGGAGCTCATCAGTTGGGTGCGTGAATGCCCGATGAACCTCGAAAATCAACGAAGGGTGTTCATCAACCAGTTGCAAGGCCTTTCGAGGTAGCTCTTTCTTCAAATTCTCCCTTGCCTCGTCGAGATCTTTCCGTAATTCCTCCAGGCCCTTCCCTTGCTCTTCGCTAGTCGATTGGGGAGGCGGGGTAGACTCAGCTGGAAGAGCCGGCGGCGCAGCGTCCTCGACATCCATCTCTTCATCAGAGGGATCCTCGTCGCCTCTATCCGCAAGGGCATCACCTGTCTCATCTTGCTCCGCAGCAGATCCGTTTGGCTGCGGGTCAGGGGGAAATGGGTAAGGCTGGCTCAGGAGTAGTTCGGTCGCGGCATTGACATTATTATGAGTGCGGGCAAGAGCACGTTCGGCAGCAGAGCGAGGGAATCCCATATCAGTGAGCTGACGGATACGATTTTCATCTGGCCCAGCGGCCCTAATATGAAAGCCGTTACCAACAGGAGGGCCAGTTCCGCTATTGAGACCCTCTGGGGAAGCATCCCCCTTGAGCTCTTCATTCTCACCTGCCGTCACCTCGAGCATGATCTGAACGACCGACCTGACCAATGTCAAAGGGGATGAACGAAGCCAAGAAGCCTCCCAGATACTACGCAGCAGGGGTATGCTCTCGAGGCGAAGTTCGACAAGGAAATGGTGAGGCTCAAAATAACCGGATTCCGTATCTTTCTTCTCCCGAGTTGTGACTAGTGACGTTTGGCCAGACTCGATCAGTGGCTTTGAAGAAAGTAATGGGTGCAAAAGATTTAATGCAACCTTCAGTCCTCCCTGCGCATGAGCAAGTTCCTGCTGCATAGTCTCTGTTCGATCTTCAGGTTTCACTGCCGTTACGCCATCGACCAAGTCAGTGAAGTATCTGCAGATTCTGAAGATGGCTTCCAAGCCCTTTGCACGCTGAAAAGCAAGGAGCAACACGGTATGAAGAGTGGGATTCATCGTCCGCTCTGTAGAGCATCAGTTCGAGTACGAGAGGAGAAGCAACGAGTACATACCGTCGACAACTAAGATCGTCGCAAGTCCCAACATGACACTGTGATAGTCTAGGCAACAGACTCGATCGCCTACGAAGGTTACAGTGAGCAGGCAATCAACTTTTTGGGGCACATTAATACCTTCGACCTCGTACTTCAGATGCTCCACCATGATCTCTGCAATAGTTACTGAGGCAGATAGAATCTGTTTCTTCTGAGTTGCATCGGGATTTCGCCTCGCATAGAACAACTTTACGATAGCTGAAAGAATACATCCAGTCATTGCCTTGAGAGTTAGGTGGAACCGTAAAACGAACCTTGGAAAAAAGGAGCCAAAGCGCTTGGAAGACCATGCGTTAGGTGCTTGAGAGCCTTGGCATTCTTCTCTCGCGGTGTGTCCATCTGCGGTGATGTAGGCGACGATGACGGTGCGGGTAACACCAATCCAGGCTGAACACCGTTGGCAATAACGCCAATATTGGGCTCAGGGAGAGGTATCGAACCATGGCTAGGCGATCTCCCTAAGGGAGATCCCTGACTGCTCGGACCCACTTCCATCCCCTTGGCCACCATGTCGGCTTTGAACACGATATTTTCCCACACTGATGCACGGTGGAGAGCACCTAGCTCTTTGACGACTTTTGGCGGATCGCTCATGAGAATCTGAAGAAGTCCGATTGCAGACCTTCCGTGTGCATAGCCAGCAGTAGAGAAAACATCAGCCAAGACAGTGATGCGGATATGAAGGGCCACCAGGCTCCGGAACTGTTGATTTGCTGCACCTTCCTGTTCCTCTTTAAGACATGTTTGAGCAAGCTCTCACTATCACATCGCGGGTAAAAGATTACCTGAAAGATCAACGAAAGGCGCCAACTTGGAGTGGGACTGAGGAGTCGCCCAGAAACTTCGAGAGTCGGAAAGGGAATTCTCAACAAGTTTTGAAAGATGGCGAAGTGCCTGATTGGGTTCTACGTCCGCCATCGTCCGAATAACTTGTACTAGCGAGTCTGAAGCAACACTATTCGCATAATCATATGGAAGGCACGGCAAGGCAGTGAGCCTGCCAATACGCTCGAGACCCTCGACATTCTTGATGAAATCTCTGCAATGCTGCGTATGTTGAAACAGACCCTCAAGAAACTGCCAAGTACAAAATACCGTGAATGCTAGTTTGAGAAAGAAGTATGCACAACTCACTCGGCACAAGACATCTACATAAAGAACTATGTTGTTATCATGACTCCTCAGCGAGTCGTCGTCAGATGCGTCCCCTTGAGCATCAGAACGAACGTCACTTTCCACAACATCCATCAGAATGATATCGCTTTTGTCGTCCTTGTCGTCCTTGTCCGTAGTTTGCGACGCAAGCATGAGACCATACCACTCTTTCTTGTCCTCAGGAATCACGAAAGTATTCCCAAGATCCTCGATTTTACTCAACGCAGACTTGACAGCATCAAAAATAGGAGTTTTGAGTGTCGGATGGTGGCGGATCAACTCGTCAATGGCGGTGCCCATTAGTACGGCGTTTTCCTTTTCACGAAGGACCTTGATATGGCTCTCAGAAGTGAAGATCGAGATAATGCCAGGTATGACGCTTGGGCGAGTTGCAAGCTGATCCTGACCAACTTGATTGAGGCAAAGCGCCCCGATTGCATTGGGAATAGCCTGTATGAGCTGAAGGAAGGTGTGAGTTAGTGCAAATCGTAGAAAGATAGTACTCACTTCAATGACAGGTTCCAAACCTGCTTCGATCACCTTATAAAACACCTGAGGCAAGCCTGCTTCTTGAATCGTCGCAAGCGACGTCGGCTCGTTATGAATAAATGTGGCCATTATGTTCATGGCTTTCATCGGCATTGATTAATCAATCAAACCTGCATAACATACAGAATGCTCACCAAGAGGCAGAAGATTGGGACCAAACAAGCCACGATACTCCATGATCTTCTTGATTGATTGTGGCAGAGTGGAATCAATGAGGCCGCGCAGCCCTTCAGATGTACCGGTTGACTGCATCATGCGATGTATGGAGCGCAACGTGTGTTTGAGGACAGCGGCCCTTGGAACCGGAAGTTGTCCTGTGGCCATTATCTTACTTTGTTCTGATCCTAACTCACAAAGTCACTCACCGTACGAACCAAATAAGTCCCTGGAGCGCTCGTTGCCGTACATCGTGATATCAAAGTCGACCTCGTGCTGATCAGATTTTGAGAAGTGAGATGATTGGCTGAAGGGCGATCCATCCTGTGCTTACCTGGATCCTGGCTACCAAGACTTCGACCCCACGGGAGTTTGAAAATACCTGGAACGCATTTGAAAAAGCGTAGAGGATGTTATCCACCAATTGCATAGCCTTCGAGACCATCTGGAGTCTCTGAGCCAACTTATTCTCCATGATCTGAACCAATAAGGGAACCAAGCCTGCGCTAACAAGCATATTTCCCCCGTTGACATGCTGCGCAAGGTAGGTCACAAATGAAAGAAGAGACTCGACGAAGGTAGCTGAGATTCTGCTCTCCGGACTGCTAACCTCCAAGATAGTCTTTCGCAGAAGCGTCATGATGATCCCATGGTTGACGGCAGCATTTACGGCACCCAACACCTCGGTCACCTTGCCTCGGTACCTAGCGATCGAGTCCAGTGCTGAGATAGCCGCTGTCTGCACAGGTATCGAAACCCCACGATCCAACTGGAGTAGTTCAGCGATGTGGGTAGTGAGATCCGGCTCATACAGGAAAAGTGTCGATGATGCTTGAGTCTCGTTGTGTGTATGGCCATAGATGGCGATGCAAATCAGTCGTATGATGACAAGCTCCTCTCTCATAATTTCGTTGCCGCTGGTAAGTGCCTTGGCAGATCGAACACGACAAAGGAGTTCAAACTTGTCATCGTTATTCAGCGGATGCGTCTCCAATACATCCGCCATGATCTCCATGACTGTCTTGTTCTTCAGGGTCTCTTCGTCAATATGAATGGTAGACGCATATGAATGTGAAGTCGAGGGCGGAACGGAGAGTTTGCGAGGACTGGACGGTATGGCTTCACTGTGATCGGTTTCCTTCCCATGTCCCTTCTCCTTCGGGTCAGTTCGGTAACAAACGAAACTTACATCACGAGCTTCGGCAGGCAGAACATCAACCTGCGACAGACCGTTTGCACTGACAAGATCCAGCAAGCTTATTCCATGTTCGTGGATATGAGGCCACCGCTTGGAGAGGGAGAGCAAACGGGGTGTGGATATGCTAAGAGCTGTCGATACCGCGGGCTGAGCGGAGTATTGTTGTGCGGGACGAAGGAGAAGGCTTAGTGCCAGCGTAAGCACGTCAAGATCTGATGTGAACAGCAGAGAATTAAGCCTCTGAGATTGAGTGCATGATAGCAATGATTAAACACAGGTCGACGATTGAATGAAAAGGACGCACATCATAGGAGTTGAAGGTTTTGCGATTGGTGGAGTTCTCCAACAGAAGCCTCTCAAACCTAAGAATATGGCTTATAGTTTTCTTCATCGCTGGAGTGAACACATTTATCTGCAACTTGTCCACATCGTAATCCCGGATGGCTTCCTCTAGGATGACATCGAACTTATCAAGGACCTTAGTCCAAGCGTTGAGATCAGATCGCGGCCATTTCCAGGTGTCAATATCGGCCAAAACGTCTGCGAGATCATCGTTTGGGGTGTTTACGAGCTTTGTGACAAGCTCTGCTACTTGAGGGTGCTGAAAACGCCACGACCCTAGTCAGATACCAATTGTTTCGCGTGAGAATAAGATCTAGACTACTGACCGGGGAGACCGCCCTCTTTGATTTCTGAGATATCTTCATTGATCCGCAGCGAATGCGGGAAGATGAAGTTGAGGCTTCAGTTCTGAATTAAAAGGCTCGACTGTAGATGATAGGAAACTAAATGGAGGGGAGTTGACGACGTAACATGTCTAACAATATACCAGGAAGGTGTTTCCCACGAACGCGTCTTCAGCCACATCCTCGTTAATAAGTTCAACGACGCGTTCTAGCAAAACGGTTAAGCCGAATATTTTCCAATACATATCCAACACTTTAACATCCTCTAACACGTTCATGCCCAAGCGAAAGAGCTCAAGCGATGACGAAGACAAAGACTATGAGCACTCTGAAGACGACCAGCTACAAACCAAAACTAAGGCAAGCCAAGTACCGTGTTTGTGATATCATGCTCGTCGATGATTTCAACGAAGGCAAAGCAGGCTTCAAAGGCAACTGTTCAACCTTTGACTATCAAGAAGCCAAAAATTGGTTCTTCAGACAGCCAAGTACGCGCTTTTTTATAACCGCTGTACTTGAACCCCTGATTCCGCCACTGGTCGTCAGTCCCCAACAGGCTCGAAGAAAAAGTCGACCCATGACAATGATGTGGAGATCTTTACCAGTTCTGAAGGTGACAGATATGTTCAGCTGGGTCAAAAGAAACGCGTAACTGTCCGTGAGTTCAAAGGTGAACTGCAATAGTTTGCGTCTACATACAACGATGTTGCTCACAAAAAGCAGGCAAAATTCTTGTTGACATTCGTGAATTTTATGGTAAGGACAAGGAGGACGAAAAGCCAGGAAAGAAAGGCATTAGCTTGAATGCGGATCAGGTTAGTCCACCGTTTGTATCTCTAAGCTGTCCCAAGTAACACCTTGCAGTGGGCTTGTCTGAAAAAGAGCATCAACACCATCGACTCTTTCTTTGATATCAAGAAATAACATTACGTCTAAAACTCTATCTGTCACGACAGTAACAACCTTCTAATTGCATATGTATCATAAATTTAACTAGTAAAGGCCAGCTGCCGCATCGTGCGCTCCCGCTAGTCCTCTTGAATAAAACCCACGTAACCACGCGCTCGACTTTACCAGCGAAGCTTGCCAATCCATCATCAATTCAATGAATGTGATTTTGGAATACTCAGTTGCGAATGCCCTGCAGGTGGATGCAATCAAGTGTGTGGTCAACGCAGAAGATTCAACGCACCAAGCGCTACCCAAGAAGGATCCAAGCCCAAGTCCACCCTCGCGGAAGCGGTTCTTCTCATCTTGCCATACTGCCTTCATGCAGTACTTTGACGTGATGAGAAATATCCTGACCTATTATGTCTGTGTTAAGATATAACCATGAAGTAAACAAATGATACCAACGCTTGAATGAGTCGTTGCCAGTGAATGATCCAAGTGTCTACGAAAGTGGTTGATTGGTGGCAATTTTCGAGAATGTGATAGAACCTACCTCGCCAGGTCGTTGAGTTTCATGACCATCAGCACGCGCCTAGGCAATCTGCGCAGGACATCGAGTACGGATACCAATATGTCCCCTGGGGCAACAATATTGCGAGCTAGTTCCATTTCCTCAATCTGAGAAGCCATGTCGAGCATGCCTGTGGCTCGCTGGGTGTCGCTCTTGGGTCCGTCATCTGCTTCAATTATACCATCGGGTGACAGGCGGCCTAATGAAAACAGTCAATGGAGGGACATCTATCAGCGTAGGGGCTTGCCAGTGATTGCTGCCTCGAAAACAGGATACTGTTGATAAATACATCAGGACATGCTTTGCTCTACCAAAAAAAATCAAACCCTTACCAAATCAGACGTGATGTCCCCGACCAATGCTGCATACTTCCGACGGTCAGCGTCGACAGTCGGCGACGAGCGAGCAATGAGCGATAACCAAAACCTGCTGTAGTTGACACGAAGTTCTCGTTCAAGATCAAAGTACAATCCATGGTCCAGAAGCGCGATCTCAAAGTTATAGGGCGACTTGGATGATTTAGAAGCAGGCCGTATCAACAAGTTACCTGCACTACGTCAGTCAAGCTAAACACATAGAAAGAAATCCATTTACCAGGGTGAGGATCCTGTAGGAAACCCGAGTCAGACCTGGCTCAACTGTTTGTAAAACACCTCACCGCATGGAACCACCCATTCATAAACACCATTCGATTGAAGATTCGCGTAAGCTCCAGCGCGACTTTATTCCTGTCAATGTTGTGCTGTGAAAGGTATGCAAGGTCATCTACGCGGCCTCCCTGAATATACTCCATGATGAGAACTCGTTTGTTCGCAGATATGACCTCGGGTATGTGTAATGACGTCTTGATATTTTCAAAATCAGCGACCACACGAGCTGTATTGCGAGCTTCGTGCACAAAATCCATTTCTCTCGGGAGGTTCTCCCCCATTTCCTCACCTAACCAGGTAAATTCGAATTCCGGGAACCAGTATTTGATCCAGCCTATGGAAAACTGTAAGTGAAGTTGGGCCCTAAAGAACGAACACTCATACCCAAAGTAGACTGGACCATATTGATGTCAATGTTGAAGAATTCAACCAGATGAGGATGTTGAACCTTCAACCAAGGTAAGCGCCTCAAACCAGCACAACTTGTCGGCACACACCTTCACTGCAACCTTTCTACCCGATGCTTTGTGATGTCCCACATGAACCTGAGCCAAACTTGCAACACCAATAGGAATCGGGTCGAAATCGTCGAAAAGCTCGCCTATAGTTTGTCCCATATCTGACAAAAATAGTGCTGCGATACCCTCGTATGGAGTGGCGTCGCACCTATCTTGAAGCGGGGCCATGGTACTGGTCCATTCTTTTGGTAGTACAATTCTGTTCTCAAGTGATTAAAATCTGCAAGGTATATCGACATAAATCCGAACGTACAGCGACGCGATATGTTGTCCCAATTTGATGTAGATGCCTGGTTGAAATTTATCATTTCAGCTACGAGGTCCATTGCGCGACCAGCGTATTGGAACAAACCTCCATTAGCCAACAGAGCATTCAGCACCTTCGTAGCGCTCCGAACATGACATTGTGAGACCGCTTCAAGCCTCTCTTCCTCAGAAGTAAAGGTGCGCGCAAGAGTAAGCTTGTAATCAATTGCTCCGGATATTGCAGCCCCTGTGCATTACTACTGAGTGTTTTGAATATCAATTTGTCGCGGCAAAACCTTACGCGCAAGTCGTGAGCACCGTAAAGTCGCCAATACAGCATGTCGGGAAGGCTGGTGATTCTCATATGCATAGTACCCTACACCAGTGAGCGCTAGAAGAGTCCCCGGATACCAAAGCCAAGACTTTTCCTGAGGACGCTGGGGCGCGTCAGATGAGGCCAGGCGCTTATGCAGGTCAGTGTTATTATGACGAACGAACGGCTTTTGGGAGCGAAGGAAGGAACGTGAGCTGCGCCAGCTAGGTGGAGCACGGAACTTCAGGATGACTCTGTGCATGTTGATGGTCTAGTGGCAGCCTGAGGCCTCATCATCGGGCTCGGGCAGCAAAGCTACATAAAACTTTTCGCAATTACGTTCGGTTCGGTTTGAGTTCGGGCCCTGCTTATCGGGTTAATTACGTAACTGTATTATAAACCGAATCTTAAGCATGCACAGCATATGACATTTATTTTCTACAAAACCCTCTCCCACTACAGTGTGTCAGGAAAATCATAAGTAGTAAACACAACAACAAAGGATGAACAAAATCCTAACATGTTATGTGTGTCGAAATTAATCTTCAAACAGAGGCTGAAACACCTGAGGTAGACAACGGGTTAGCACCCAGCCCTCCATAGGATGATAAAACATACCTTCTTCCTGCCTCCAACGTCGTCCTGCGTTGGCCCAAGTTCAGTGCCAATGTCTTCAACAAGTTCAAAGCTTTCAGGATCATCATCCGCAGAAAGCATAGTTGAATCTGCATCTTCCATGTTGGTAAGACTCTGAGACGCAGCGAACTCAAAGCCAACTTCTTCGCCCTCTCCTTCGAGCATTGCCGTTAGTTCATCCTGGTTCATGTCTTCGATACCCAAACCAGATGCGCGTATCACCTCCTTGTCTGCCTGAGAAAGTTGTGAAAGGGGATAAAATAATGGAGTCCGATCCCGTGCTTTAGCTCGACCCACTTCAGGGCTCCCGCTTGGCTCATCCGATAACAATTGAGAAGACTGAGGGTAGAAAAGAGGCTCGAGTTGCACCGTAACTCCATGGGATGGATCAGGCGGAAGATTCCAAGACGGCGAGGGAAGAGGCGGCATCTGATTCAGTGGAGAGCCTGACGTGTGCTGAGGAATATAAGATGGCGGTGGCATTGATCGTGCATCGTTTTGTGCTTTCGAAGTAGAAGTTATATCAGGTGTACGCACATCCATACGCTGCACGGCTTTCATTGGTTTCTTTATTCTCGGTGTTTCGCTTCGCTGTCTCGAACTGCTTTTACCATCATCGCTTGGAGAAGGACGTTTGTGTGTGTTGTGTTGAGTAGAGTTTGACGATGGAGGTGCGACTGAACCACCGTATTGCGAGGTAGATATGACAAAAAGACACTCTGACTCTTCGCTTTCGACGTCGATGAAGAGAGGGGCCACAGAATCCGTGAACCGTAGATCTAGGCAGAGACCCATGGATTCCGCGAAAGCAATTGTGGCCTGTCAGATAAGAAAAGTCAGAGACTGTAAGAAGTGGACGTTAACCGTGGTAACACACATTGAACTCTCGCAAGTGAAAAGAGATGATGGTTGGGGTTGCATAGACGTCATAGACATCGAACTCATCCGCGCTGATTGTCAGCTCTGTTGATAGTTGAGCTTTACCTGATTTGGGAGATAGATATGAGCAGTCCACCGTCTGGATTAGGCATTCCTACCTCTAGTGTCAATAGAGGACTCGAGGCTCTTAACCTCAACGTCGGTGTCTCCAAAGGTCCATACAAGTTGAGGATCACCTTTCGCCCCTCGAGCATTTGGGAAATGCTCCGTTATGTCTTTTATTGCGCGTGGACCTATTGTAAGATGGGATTCAGTCGAAGGGTCTGAGGTACCCGGTAAAAGCAATGATGTAGGGATCAAGAGTGGCAGTCGGTGGGTCTTTACGATGCCTGCGGAGACTTTTACATGTCTGTGCACGTGGAGTAGATTTCGTACATACCATGTTTACAGTGCAATCGAATAATCAATCTGCTCTCTAATGTGTCCTGGTCCTCGTCTGGCTCATTCTGGTCATATAGATCCGCTGCTTCAACGATTATGAATTCGCAGCGTTCCAATGTCTTCTCGATAGTTCTATGTTTAATAATGGAAAGAAACGTCTATGTTTCTAAACAGTCTGTCGCGGAGCGCAGTTGGGCAATAAAAGAGACATACCTTAGCGAGCAACTGTCCTTTCACGTCCTGGACATCGTCTTGTGCCACGCCATCTCTGAATTTATATCTGGAAAAGAACCTGCGCCCATACTTGAAGCAACAGTATGCAGAGAGTGAAGAATTAGTTGCGGTTAATGAGAGGTGTTCTGGATTTGCAGATATGACAACATCGTCGCCATATCTCGACAGACATGTTAGTGCCCTGATGAATGCTGGAACCGAGTGAGCTCTGTAAAATGCAATATTAAGGTTGGAGCAAACGTTTGAGAGCAGCAACACTGAGTGTCGCCTGCATGGATATTCGCGACTGATGAGTCAAGAAGTCCTATGTAAGTACGGCCAATTTGAGGCGCTACTGGCGGCCGCCGCGTCGGTCACGGTCGGTGTCATTCGCACTCACGTTCATCAAACGCTCATTATCTTTTTCTTACAGGCTCTTTTAATCCTTCCTGGTCCTTTGGACCATGCCACCTCCGGTGAAATTAGCTATAATCGGTGGAGGGCCATCTGCTTTTTATGTAGCCTCGCGCCTGCTCTCTCTCCTTCCACTGAAGGATCCAATGTCTCCACCACTAAGGGTGCACATGTATGATCGACTGTGGGCACCTCACGGTCTTGTCCGCTATGGCGTTGCACCAGATCATCCAGAGGTCAAGGTGAGTTGGACTTCTTCATGTCTCACTAATCACTGAGGAGACCCTTAGAATTGCACGAACAAATTCGATACTACTGCAACTGACCCGCGTTTTCGTTTCTTCGGAAACGTGAATGTCGGGAGCACGCCCCTTCATTCTATTCCTCACGCGCTTCATCTACCCCTGACCTCCATACTCAATAACTACTCCCACTTACTGTTCGCGACAGGATGTACTATGCCCACCTTGCACCCTGCAATCCCTCCGTCTGTTTACTGCATACCTGCATTGTCCCTGGTCCATTGGTATACACAACACCCATCCCAGCCGCCACCCCCCGCGCTTGACAAGATATCACACCTCACATTAATTGGACAGGGAAACGTGTCACTGGACATTGCACGTATTCTTCTGACTTCCTCCTCTGTACTTCGTCAATATGATGTACCAGAGCATGTTCTCGAAGTTCTCTCCCGCTCTACCGTCAAGCATGTCTCCATAGTTGGAAGGCGGGGACCTCTGGAGGCTGCATTCACCACTAAAGAGCTTCGGGAGATGATCAATCTTCCAGAGGCATCGATGGTTCCTATCGAACCCACTTTACTTACACCCCCATCAGGTGTCACATTAACACGCCAGCAGCGGCGCACGCTCGAGCTACTCCAGAAAGGATCCAAGAATCGACCAGGATCGACGCCCAAATCCTGGTCACTCCATTTTTACCGCTCTCCCGCTAGTCTTACTCTTCCATCAAGTGCTTCAGCATTAGATATGGCGAATCTTACCCTTGCTCACACCTGCCTTGATCCTGCCACTCACCGTGCAGTGTCTACTGGCGAGACATCCACTCTTCTTACTTCTCTTGTCGTAACCTCCCTCGGATTTCATGCAGATCCAGAGACGACTTTCTTCGATCCTGCTCTGCGTCACCTGCGTTCATCCGCAGGGCGTATTACTTCTTCCGATGGTTCAGCCTTGAAAAATATGTATGCTTCCGGATGGGCAGCCAATGGTGCTAAGGGTGTGCTTGCGTCAACTATGATCGATGCATATGCGGTCGCAGGCACTATTCTCTCTGACATAGCACCTTCATCAGAAGCGGTAACAGCTGCCGCACCACCCCCTCCAGAAATGGAGATGGCACCAGACGAACTGCTCGATTGTCGTCCAGATCTTGATGCATTACCACCAGAAATTGTCCATGGAATCAAAGATGGCATGGTCACCCAATACGATGACTGGAAAGTCATTGATGCTGAGGAAGTTCGCAGGGGCGGAGCCCTGGGAAAGGAGCGGGAAAGAATGGGCTGGGACGAGGCCTTGTCGTTTATCGCTCTCTCACGCGCACGGCCGTGATACGATAATCGTGTCGGTGGTGTCTATGCAGGTGGGACTCAACATTACTAATTCATATTGACATATTCATCAAACGTTCGCTTGTCTCTACATAGATCATTGTTCTACATAGATCGTCGTTCTCCACTTCCATCTCAATGCCCCACTTACTCAGCTCTGATTCTACTCCGAGGATCGCGCCTCTGAAACCTAACAGCATCAGCACCGTGGTTTTCAGGGTTAGGTAACGGACGCCGTTGTGGTGATTCTGAGGCAGCTATATTCTGAACATTTTTGTGACCTGAAGACCGTGGAAGTACACGCCGATAGGGGGCCTGCAATTTCAAGAACAAGAAATCATCAAGCCAAAAGGAGATCGGCGGGACACACCTCGGATTCCTGCTTTTGCTTGGAGTAGAATGCGAATAGGTCCGCAATTTGCTGTTCGATCGCCTGCTTCTCTTTGTGCAGCCTCCCAACATCTTGTGTCATTACTGCGACTTCACGACCCAATTCAGCCTTAAAATGTTCAACGTGAGCTGCTCATCAGAACAGAACATCGTCAATGAAGGACCGTGAGGACAAAGGGAAAACATGCCTTGTACATTAATTGCCGTGGCCTCTTTCATCGCTTCCACGAATCGCAGTCGTTCCCCTCGGATCTCCTCCGTGAGTTCTAGCATATGTCAGACAAGTTCTTCTGGATAAAGGAAACTACTTACCACTCGACAATGCTCGCAGCATTTGCTCCTGGTCTGCTCTTTGGCGATTGATAATTTCCATGACCGAGTCCGTCACTGAAATATATCGGCATTTAACCACTGACAACACAGAGATGATCCGACAAACAAACCAAGTGCTTTGCGTCGCTCATCTCCATGAGTGAGATGTTCTTGAACGACCTGGATCAACTCGTGGACTGTTGATCGCAAGTCTTCTTCATTGTGCACTTGACTCCGCGCCGCCTCCAGCAGTTGCTGCACCTGTCCACTCAGGTTGGTGCTTGAAAGCTCTTCGGATGTGCTGATACCTAGTTGTTTACAAATTTGTTCAACACCAGTTGCGACAACCTGTATCTGCGCGGTGCCTGTGCTGACAAACGCATCCAGCCACTGATGAAAAATTGTCAGTAGCAATGCACACTTTACGCTCTTGAGCTAACCGAATTTAGTTCGTTCAGGTAGCGGACACTATCGGCCTGCTGTTCGAGCTGCACTTTTTTTTGTTCTTCATCCGCATTCAGGTAATCCAGGACGGCTTTCAGCTTGTGAAATTTCAGCCAATGAAACATGAAACCGCATGATTAAAAATAAACGAACCTTGTCGTCTAACAGGTCATGTGCTAGCTTCTCTGGGGGTTCTGCATTTTCTCGAAGGCTTCCTACAGTGGGGCTCGACGGGGTATTACCAGTCTTGTAAAGTGAGGCGAGCTCATTCAGCTTCGCATATATATCCGAGATATCCACGTTCAAACAGGCTTTGGAACCATCCGCCGGTGAAGTCGGTGTAGAAAAAGGAGGCCTCAGATTCTTCATGGTGATGTTCGGGTGTGACGTCGACATATCTCGCTCTTGATTGTCATGGATCGTATCGAGTTTTTCGAGAATGCGAGGAAGACTCGATTTCAACTGCGTCTGCATGACGTCCAGGATCTTCATAATGGAATTTCCCTGCAGCTGGACAGTACTGAAGGAGCCCTGCTGCTGAATCTCCTCTACCCTGGCAACCAATTCTTGTATCGCAGAAGTGATGGCCTCCTTAGCTTCGGTAGAAGACTGACGTGTGGTGTTAGCCAACAAGGGTGCCAGCTCACTGGGAAGGTGCCGAATATCGTGTTGTAACACAGTTATTTGTTCGCTAATACCTATCGTTTGATCTAAAGTCATTGCTGCGCCCTCTTTGATCGAGTCCGTAATGGGCACCACCTGCAGACCCTTATCTACTGTAGATGGCGAGGGAGATTGAATCGGTAAACCTTCCACGAGAACTCGCAGTGTCTCAGGAAGAGTCGGAGCAGGCGTTAGAGATGTCCCACTACGAGCGAAAGCACTTCTTGACCGCGAAGAGTATGTCTCGATCGATGCCGGCGATCTCGGTTGCGGGCTGGGTCCACCACTGCTCAATGGCGAGTCGCTCGAAAAGCTTTCGTCTTTGATTTTGTGGATTTCCGCAAACGCCCGGCGAGCACGCATGGGCCGGATGGTCTGAGCACCCTGTAAGTGCGGCATGATAGAGTCACTACTCGCTGATCCTGGGGAGCTCGTTTGATCAATCTGTGCCAACCGTTGTGTGACGACGGAAAGATTTCCAAGTTTGGCAATTGAGGGACTTTTGGGACTAGGACTCCATGGTGATATTTGTGACGGAGGTCGCGGAGGCAAGAGAGACATGGGAGAACGATTCCGTGGCGAATCATGTAGACTGAAACGAGCCGGAGACTGAGTGGACAGAGGTGATTTGCTGCTTGGTGTCGGAGGAAGAGACTGCTCCGTCGTCAGCGAGGTCTCGGATTCAACACCACTAGACGAAGTGTATTCGGAGGAAGGATACTCTGATGCTGACGGAGGCTGCAAGTATTCTTGACCTTTACGCTCCAAATTTGTCCGTATCGTTAACGCCTGTACTCGTGTTGTTCCCTGCGACCGCCTTTGGAGTAATGTATCCCTGTGAAAGTTGTCGCATCAATCTGCATCGCTAATTGTGCATTATCATACCATATAGCGCTGACCCATCGTGCCCGTTCTTGACTCGATGATGCCGCAAATTTTTCTCTTCGGCGGCCCTCGAACACAAGCTCGAACACCTTTGGCTCAGACTGGTCTGTTGAGGTCGGAAGGAGAGCCTTCTCGTCAGGATCCAGTCGGTTCATAGACATAGAACGGACGTCGGTGCAGCCATCTAGTGGAAGGACATGAGTCGAAGCATTGCTGTGAGTAGTATACCATGTTATGAGTATATGCAGGGTATGCAAGGTGACATCGCAGGATGTCCAGGTGGGCAGGATAGGCGAAGTAGTGGAAGATGATGGCATGGAAAGATATAACAGCGCACCGGAGTGAAGTGCAGAGACTTTACCCGCTGAAAGGGCCACGCTACCTGTATCATGAGGAAGGGGAGCGCTCTCAGTGTACATTGAAGGGATCTGAGCCATGCTCGGTGCGTCGACCACAACTGTAGGAATGTCTTCTTCTTGATCATCTCCGTCCTTTCCTTTCCTCCCCTTCTGGAAGACGGACAGGAAATTGCGCAGCGAGGCACTCAAAGACCTTCTCTTACCCTTGCCAATGGAGCGAGACGACAATACACCATGAAAACGGGCTGCGCTTGGTGGCCTACGAGCAATTGATGGTTCCTGCAAAATGGACTCGTATCTGTCGATGAGTTGCTTGGCTGACTGACGTCGCTGAACAGTCGGATGGTTATGAGAGAAGTAATCTGATCCTGCATCAGCGCGGTATGATTGATCATGATTGAGAACAGGCCGGCTAGCCAGGTCCATTCTCCTTGGACCAGCGACAGTCGTCCCGAAGCTGCGCCTCATCGATGCCGGGTTTGTATATTCCATAGTTGTGCTAGTCCAGGCCACTGCTGGTATGTGTATTGAGAATTCAAAAGGGCGCCGACACTAGTGATACATTGCAAACCGTGACGCGAAACAAATCCAGGCCGTTTCATAATTAAGCTTACAGCATGGGTGACACGCACAACTAGTATTCTGTGACAGCCTCGTGTCACAGAATTTAATCTACGCGTGAGTAAGTAAGGTGGCGCTAACGCACCTTATTCTGACCCACGTCAGTAGCCAATTCTCTAATCACTACGTCAGTAGTAGTCCCTCATTGTCTTCTTTACCTTTTCTGTCGTTTATTTGCACCTACCCGCCTCTCCCTCTCTCAGAGCTCGAACGAAGTTAGTTTGACTCATCGTTTCGCATCAACCTTCGTCCGATGTACTGCGTTCCGCTTCCTAAGGTTCCAAGCTTCACACAGGGCAGCCTGATCGGTGCCCTCCCGCCCATCACAGCTCACATTGAAACCCTTAGGTTCAGACACATACGCTTGGCCGAAAAGCCCTTCGGACTTTTACCCAAACCTTTCCCCGTCCTCCCTAATCATTAGAATCTCCATGTATATTCGTGCTCCCACCGAATACATTTCTGTTCGCTACTCCCAGGTAGCCACCGCTCATCGAAAGCATAGATCATCCGAGTGGTCTGCGGGGAAGAGAAATTTCAAGTTGGTGGAGAGGATCCGTCGTGGTATTTATTTAACATATAGGGTTTCGAAGTATATTGAAATGTCTAGGCTATCTCTTGTATATATGAAAGGAGTTCGAGTGGAGCGCGCACGTGGTATCAACGCGAATTGGTTCTGCGGAATCAAACGCTCCGTTCTTATAATATGTCGATATAGATGGGCGTGTTAGGGACAAGGAATATGATATCCTCCACGACTGCAGTACCTAGGATTCATGGATTCATTGATGTCACTGCAGCCACTCACAAAAAAATCTAAGTATCCTGACGCAATGAATACAAAGCTGCCAATATGCGAAGATCAATTGTCACTGAAAATCTTCATACTTCCGAGTTCACGAGATCAGGGTATTCGCGGACTTGAAGTACATCAGGAACTGGTGTCCCTTAGATTAGCATGCGCCAATCTTCGTATTACTGCAGAGTGAGGTGAGGGGATGAAGGGAGATGATAGGGACAAGATAATGTAGTGTGAGCCCACGGAAAGCGAAGTCAGACGTCGCGCATAGTTTGACGGTTTTCGGTCGTAGCGAACGGCTGCTGTGACAGGTGCCTGAACCAAGAAGTTACATCGCTCGAGTTAGTAGCACTTGGCAGAGTGGAATCCGGGTCAGCGTCTTGACGATATATATACGTCAACTCACTGAGCTTGGCCAAGAGCGCGATTCATATAGTAATTGTCCTTCCTGTATACGAGTTTCCTATACGAATTTGCAATATTGATATAGCCGTCACAAGATTCGAAGAGTCTCGAGACTGGAAGAGCCCAATGGCAACAGATCAAATCAGGTCTGATGATGAGTAGATTCAGTACTATGCATTGCATTGCAGCGCGAATATACAATGAAGAGGGTAAGTGGGCCGTAAGGCGAAGAGAGACATCTATTGTAATATAGATTGCAAGGCAGGTATGGAGCTAGTGTCCTGAGGGCTGTGGCTGAATAGTGTCTGGTACTGTGGGCGTGGCACCGAAAGCGTATGGGAAGCAAAGAGAGGGTGTGGCGGGGAGGTGAAACAAGTGATGCAGATAAAAACGGTCAGTCAACGAAATAAAGTCGGACAACGTGACGTACGTTGCGGAAGCTGTGGTCGTGTGCCCTCGCTGAACACACGGGAGAGAAGGACACCGACACCCTCGAATACACCCAAGAGGATACCACACGCAATTGCAGATCCTAGTGCTGATTTTGGGCCACCTGACATCCGACGCATTGAAATCAGAAATATGGAAACGAGTAAAGATGAGGAGAAATTCACTTCGTGCAGCCAAACATCCACCCGTCATGAACCCCGAAATAATGGCATTCCAAGCATCCTCCTTTTGCCGCCAACCTTTCACAGCACAATCGAAAGTGGAGAACATGCCTCCCCAAACGCCGAAGTTGCCACCTGTAACTGGGGCACGTGCTTTGATGGTAGATATGGCACCAACCAAACGTTCACCCTGTGAGTGTTCAGGTCAGTGATGTTTGTTCCGGTTTGACTAGGAAGCAAATAAGATGAGAGAAAGAGAAAGAGAACTTACCCTAGGGGAGTTTCGTGCGCCCTTGATACCGTGCCATATACCGCCGCCGACAGCGCCCATAGCAAATGCGCCTCCAAAGTCATTTAATATGACCCATGGACTTTACAAAATTATCACCTGGACTGGCCAGATAATTGGTTTACTACGCACCATGGATCTCTTGTGTGGTCAGCATGAGACATGGTGAAGAGTCAAAAGGGAGCGGAGGGGGAAGGGAGTAAATGAAAGTAGTGAGCTAGCTGAGGGGAGGGCGTGACAGCAGGATAAATTTCATTCCCACGACATTCGTCACAGCCACCAACAGACTTCAAAATATTAGGCTATGCTCATTGCTCAGGCTATGGTTCGCTGTGACTCTTGACCGAAATTGATGAGAAAACGGCGCCAAAGATGAAGGATCCAGCTATCTTATGCGCAAATACATCGCCCGTGATTTGTGAAGCATATATAGGAAGGTCTAGTACATTCTAGTGAATGACCACATACTGTGCTGAAACTGTTGAGATCAAAATTCCCATGCGACCGGTGACCTATGCCAGGCATTGCCAGTCTTGATATCGTACCACGACGTAGACGACAGACACGCTAGTTGAATTAACTGCTAACGTTTGACGTCGACCAGAACGACATGGATATCTCGTGAGTACTTACGTTCATGTTTAATGGTTTCACATCTAAAACGCCGATTCCGCTCAGTTCAATCCTCCAGGGTGGATATCAGCACCCCCTGTCACGCTCATGGCAGGGTCGTAGGCAGCTCACAAAGTCAATGTTCATGTATCCCATCTTCATCACAGATGATCCAGATGCTAGCGTCATCATACCCTCACTACCCGGTCAACGCCGCTGGGGTGTCAACCAGCTCGAAACCTTCCTCAGCCCATTAGTGAAGAAAGGACTAAAAAGCGTCATCCTCTTCGGTGTGCCTTTGACTTGCGAAAAGGTGAGCTTCCTTCTGGTGAAACTGCGTGCGGTGTTATAGACCTTGCAGGACGGCCGTGGCACCCCAGCAGACGATCCATCTGGACCCGTCATCCAAGCTATCAAAAAGATCAGACTCTTATTCCCATCATTGTATATTGCCTGTGATGTGTGTCTATGCGAGTACACTTCACATGGGCACTGCGGTCTGCTGCATGCTGACGGCACCATCAACACCAAGCCATCCGTCCTACGTCTCGCAGAAGTGTCTGTCAACTACGCCAAGGCCGGCGCCCATTGTGTGGCTCCCAGCGATATGATGGATGGGCGCATCAAGGCCATTAAGCAGGCACTCATTGCCGCTGACTTAGCCAGCAAATGCACCCTTATGAGTTACTCAGCCAAGTTCGCGAGCGCATTGTACGGCCCCTTCCGCGATGCTGCCGGAAGCGCCCCATCATTCGGCGACCGCAAATGTTACCAACTCCCTCCTACTGCCAAGGGACTCGCACGGCGTGCAATAGTAACTCCTGCCCTCCGTCTCTTACACAACACGCTACTAATTGTCATGTTTTCTAGCAACGAGACATCGTAGAAGGCGCAGACATCATTATGGTGAAACCCGCGCTTCCGTATCTCGACATCATCTCGGATGCTACACAGCTCGCATCAGACCATCCTATCGCTTGCTATCAAGTCAGCGGTGAATTCGCGATGATTCATGCTGGTGCTGCTGCGGGCGTCTATGATCTCAAAACCATGGCATTCGAGACCACGGAGAGTATGGTCCGGGCAGGTGAGTACACATGTATTGGCTTTTTGATGTTTTGACATAATTCTGTGAAGGTGCTACTTTGATCCTGTCTTACTTCACGCCAGACTTCTTGGACTGGTTGGAGGTATAAAAATGACGATCAATGCGGCAAAACGCTTTACATAAAGCATCGAAAGAACTAAAAATGCATTTTTATTTGATTAACTGTAAATCGACTCACTGTAGGTGGAATATATGTCTTGTCACCAGCTCATACTTCAAGCCTCGGTTCACTTCAGAATGATGCCAATAGGTAACATGCATCGTCGACGCGTATAGTCTGAGCCTTGTGTCAACGTGCACTTGGAGATTTTCCCCTGCGCTTCTATGCTAGAGAAGCACAGGCCTATGAGCCGCCCTATAAAGGCGCCGGTCCAAAGATTTACTTCGCATCTCTTTTCTCTTCCTCCTTTTCTATACAACCTTGCCTGCCCACTCTGTTCGCAGCGCCTGTCATCGACGTTGCTCTCAGACGTGTACAACGTGGTAAGCCGGCTTATCCAGTGATGGTAACTTGGCAGCATAATCGGATGCGGTGGCTTACCGTAGGCGCTGGGTTACCGCAGGCGCTGGGATTCAACATTGTCAAGGCTTGATGGACGGGTATGATGCTGTGAGCTGCAGACTTAATGGGTCGCACGAGGGTCAAGTGGAGCTTTGCCACGCTGGATTTGAACTCTGATCTTCGCTCAATTCAGAGAGTCAAGAGCGCAGTCAAAACTCTGTGCCAGTGAGCGCCTCGCTTTGCTAAGCCAATATAGGGACCATATGCTTCCTCGCATATAGATTCGCACCCCGTTGAGAATCCCTAGCGGTACAAATCATCAGTCCGTCGCCCGGGTTTCTCATCTCGTAGCCCCGCAGCAGTCCATCGTTCATTCAGTCACCAGCTTCAGACTGGTAAGCTTCGTCCAAGTCTCAAAGCGCCAATTTCATTTTTGTGCCCCCAATACTGTGTCTGGGCTTGGGATTGCATCCTCTACTTACCATACCAGTATCCCAATTCCCATCAACATGGAGAGAAAATAATGACGCAGGTCCATCTAGGATGTCTACCGCTTGACCCTGATATCTGGGCCTAATCAGCGATGGCAGGCTCCAGTAGATCACTTGAGATGTGAGCTCAAGAGCAACTTAATTGGTTATAAATCACATTAAGTATGTTGTTTGCACATTCCAAGCAGATTGATTGAGCCGAATAAGAAACCCGTAAGGGTGTAATCATGTGATCAAAGCAATAAAGACATTTGTTTATTGTACGCAAATTGTACGCGCCTTTTCCGATAGAACTACAATCATCATCATCAATGGCAGGCCAGCCAAAAGGCATCGCAAGGCGTCTATCTCAAGTCTTCGTCGAAATTCCTTCTTCCGCGTTGCATAAGCCTAGTATACCAGCTTCTAGCGACCCCACGCGCACTGTGTCCAACCGCAAAGAAAACGCATTGCGTGCATCCATATCTCAAAACACCATGAGCAAATCGTCCAAACGCAAAACAGACGAAACCCTCGACAAGCCAGCAAAGAGGTCAAAACTTGAAACTACAGTTATCAAGCCAACCACTGCGCGCCGTCCCCTCCCGAACGCTACCTCCGACTTCCCAAACGGCTTTGTTTATTGTCATCAATGTAGCCAGAAGCGTGACGCAGCTCTTGCCGTCCAGTGCACACGCGAAGACACGAAATCTAAGCGGCAGTGCAACACCAAGTACTGCGGCCCCTGTCTCAAAAATCGCTATGGACTCGTGCTTCAGGGCATCTTGTCCACCAGTATTGTCCCAGCAGCCGAGAAAAAACGACATGCATCTAGCGAGGGGTACTTTTTCAAGTTCGTAGTGACTCTAATGATGCGCTTGGCACTGACTGTATGCGCGGTTTCCGTCTTTGTTTAGGTGCCCTCGATGCGAGGAGACCTGTAATTGCGTTCGCTGCAGAAAGGCAAAGGGCCTTCAGTCCACGGGGTTCGTACCACGCGTCATGCCACGACTTCACTAATTCGATCCCTACATAGGCATGGAAATCTCACTGTTGCAACGCGTAAATCAGGGCTCCAGTCAGCCGCAGACCTTCTCCTGCAAGATCCAGCTGCGGCCGTATGTATCCATATCAGTCCTAACCTCCTAATGTTGACAAGTGCACAGGGCCCAATAGCAGGTAAACCTGTCGCTGAGAAGAAGTCGAGAACAGTCAAATCCACGCTCCAGCAAACTGCAAGTGCAACTAGTCGCTCCAAGTCTAGATCCACCAAGAATCCCGCGCATATATCTACTTCTGCACCAGTTCCAACCCAGAGACCCCTTCCCAAAGCTCTCTGGACACCGGTCCGCACTCATCTCTCTCTGCAGGGAGCAGAAGCCCGCATCTATATCCGTGAATTTGCACTTCGTTTCCTCCCTCTGTCACGTTCACACCACGATGAACTCGAGGTTCTCTCCCGCTCTCGACGAGATTTTGACGACGATGGGGAGGATGGTGATTTAGAACCTTGGGTCTCAGAGGGGTGCATGAAAGCACTACTAATTGCATTGTTAGGCATGATAGAAGTAGACGTCAAGGTGTTTTCCAGTCTTCTCCGTCCCCTCTTCTCCTCTCACTATTCTGGTTGCCCCAACAGATCCTCTCCACAACAGCCAACGCGCTCCATCAGCAGGTGTTCCTCTTCAAGATTGTTAATACTCTAAGCACCTTGAGCACACTCCCTTCCCTTGCTCTGCCATCTCCCACCCCTGCCCCTGAGCACCTCCTTCAGAACGCGCCGATCATTAGAACCCGTTCCGCCCGCACTTCGTCTCATACCAAAGAAATGGGCAAGGAGACAGACTGGCCCGAAGTAGTCCGCACCTCACAACTCGTACCTGCTGTCAGTGTCCTCGTAGACCATGCATTACAAGGAAAGGCAGTCAGGGATGCATTAGAGGAAGGCGCCAAAGATGCGAAAGAATTAACGAGGCAAAGTTTAGAAATGAAGAAAGCTTTTGATCGGGCTGAAAAAGAGAGAAAGGAAAAGGAAAAGGCGGAGATGGAGCAGAAGACCAAGGATATGAAGGCGCAGGTCAAAGACAAGAAGGCGAAGGGGAAAGGAGGCGGTGCCAAGGAGAAGGAAAAGGAGAAAGACGGCGTCAATGTCCAGGAGAAAGGGAAGGCTGCAAAGGACCTAGAGGACACACCAACGCATACACTGACCCCCCAGACGGCCCTGGCCCTTGCTTTATCCTCCTGCGCCCAGCGCATCATACCACTAGGTCGGGACTCGGAAGGCAGGGTATACTGGGCTCTGACGCCAGGACGAGGAGAGAGAGACACTTCACGCGAGTATCTTACCTCTAATATCGAAGTTGGGGAACGGGATGAAGGTACCAAGACTAAGAGCCATAAAGCCAAGTCAAGATCACCGTGGACTCCCCCCTCCCTTTCAGAACGTGCGTCACACAAACGATGGAGCTGGTTCATAGCTGTGTGGGGCGTGCGACCAGGCGTCGAAGAGAGAATAGATCCGCCAAAGGATGATGACTGCTCAGAAGACGATTTCGAGTCTGAGTCCGACCTTGATTCTGAATCGGATGAGGATAAAGACAAGCCACAGAAGACGAAGACCGAACGTCCCAGATGGTACGCCTTCTCAAATCCTGGAGAAATCTTTAAGCTTGCGGAGTGGGTCGAGCGGAAAGCTGGACTTGATTCGCGTTCCAGTTCCTCAAAAAAGTCAAAACTGCGGCTTGCATCAGCCTTACCTTCTCGTACAGCATCCGCATCGACGTCCCATGCGGTCTCCTCTTCAAACACCCACACGTCAACATCTACTTTAACTCCAGCTTCATCATTCCATTCGTCCTCCAATAAACTTAGCAAAGGCTCGAAATTTGCTGCTTCGCTCTTAGCTGATGAGGAAATGGTTTCGTCGTCCGAGGCCGACGAGTCTGAGTCCAGCAATGAAGACCAGAGCGGGGATGGTGGTGACAAGCGGGGTGATGACATGGATGTGGATTCACCCATAGACTTCGATGACACGCCCCGTACGCCCCAGCTCCAGTCCCTCATCCGTGAACTTCGGGCGTATGCTGTGCTATTGAAGAAACGAGCGTAGGCATAGCCTGGGGCGTTTTCTTGGACTTTGCACACTGCGCACGCACTGTTTCGCCTGCCTGACTTGCACAACCACCGTCGCTTCATCTCCCTCCTAACATGCTTCGTTCATCTCCGTCCTATAAGTGGTCGGCGTCTTACCTTTACCTTACAGCTACTTAATCGACTCTTCATGGCCTTGCTCAACCATTTGTCCCCATTCCTCGTATCTTACAATATTCCGCATCTGGTACCCTCTTTCCACCGCTTATCGTCTTTTAGTTATCTTTGTATCACCTCGCATAGACAGCGGTATACCTGATTATAGTTTACATTGCAGAGACTTGGGGGTGTTGATCGGTAGACTCAATTTTTTCTGTTCACGTTTACATAGACATAGAATATCAATAGCTATCCTGGTAGTGTCGAGTGTCGTTGACGTATAATACCTTGCTTGGGAACTTGAATTGCGAGCTTGGAATATTGAGGCCTGAGGCGTACAGGAAAAATCATGTACTCAGGGCTTGACTACAGGAACCAATTAATAATCAAGGCGAAAAGCCTAAAATTATGTAAGTAAAATTGTTTCTTCCCGTGACCTGGCATAACCTTGCAAGACAAGGTGACATACTGACTGCCATAGTACCTGTTCGGCGACGGACATGGTTTTACGCTGCGCGCTGATTGGATAGAGTGTGCGATCAAATGCCTACTTGCAGCACTTATTACCTCAAACAATTACTACCCGCCGAATACTTATTGGCATTTGACCGTTACTGGACAGTGACTCAAGAATGTCAAACTCGTGGAGAGCTTTGACTATGGGTTGTGTGCCACGGACGACTCGAATATCTGAAATACTGAGAACAGTTATTGCTGTATCGACTCACTCAGTGACGTCACTCCATGGCAACTTGCAAGTATCCAGCAAGCACAACTTTATCGTAGGCCTTCCCATGCATGACAGTCGGATTATTGGACTACCTGCATTATTGGCGTATCATCAAATGCTATTCAAAGATTACGATCCGAAGACCGATATCTGGGGCGCATACTGGAGTAGGTTGTTTAATTGGACACCCCTGATTGTTTCAGACGTACTCTTGGCAAGCTTCACTGGGATCAATTGAACCTACAATTTATTCAACTTGACAGGCTTCAGTAAGTTCTAGGATCATATCAATTGACCATTTGATCACTAATTCAACGCGTGACGCAGCCTGAGTGCAGGTTCGCCAAATGTCATAGCTTTATGAAGGCCAGACATCACCACAGAACATCCCTGCCCGAACTTATCCATTTCCGTCATTTCTGATCAGTGACAGTTTTGATACAACGTACCAGCAAGTATGGATAGGCGATGTGATATCGGGAGTAAGCCCCCGCAAATCGAATAGGGCGAAGTCCGTTCGACATAGAGTCTAAAGGACAGAAATTTTGATTTTTTTGACTGAAAAGTGACATAACGTCCCATCTGCATAACAGGTGCCACAGGGCATTATACAGGTCATGAGAAATCAGTCTGCCTAACCCTGCAGGTCATCTTCACTGTCTAGAAATGTCGTATAAAATTTTGATATGGAGACATGTACAAAGGGTCTTCCTGCATCACATGTAAGGTTAGTATTCAAAATGTGCATCTGAAGCTCACCCTTTTCTTGTCCACCAGACATATCCGATGGCAGCATTATTCTACTACTCAACCAACCTGATCGGTGAGTGGAAGGGAGCTAGTACATATGTCGTGTTTTTATGTGTATCATATGCAAAGTCGCGGTGTTGGTGTCAAATAGTATTGCTATACTGTGCACCATTGCCAGACTTGTTTACAGAGCCTGGACGCGTCACTTCTGGTGGGAAGATGCATGGGCGGCAGTTGCACTGATAGCAGACGGTGAATTTTTTTTGTGCGCTGCCTTGTCCGGTAGACCAACCACATATTCCCAGTTCTCTGCCTGATGTGTCTCTGGCTCGACCAAAGAATAACTTGTGAGTATTTGACTTCCCACTCCAATATTAATCGTGTGTTCATGATATTCCCAGCCTGGATCCTACCGGTAACGTTCACCTTCGTCCTGTGGTACGCCGCATCACTGCTCATTCAGTCACGTTTAAATCTTACTCGTTGGTCCAGGGCTGCGCGCATGAGCATCATTTTTTCCGTCATCCGCATCGCCAACCACTCGGGTCACAAGTTCCTTAAACAGATCACGTATATCATTTCAGTGTCCTTTGCATGTATGTGGGCAGCGCTGATCGCCCAGAAGATGACCGTATGCGAACTTCGCTCGTGCATAACGCTGCCGTCGGTGGCGCTCTTGGAACTGATCAGTCAGTGCCTCTTTGTACTTTCTGTGGCCAGGATGGTCCTCACTTTTTTGTCTTTGCAGCGGACTGCTTCGCGGATATTTCCCTCGTTGTTGCGCCACTGTATCTCTGGCATAACGTAGGACTCTCGCGTAGCAGACAAATATCAATCCAATCTGTGTTCAGCGCATCTCTTCTAACCACCATCGTCACAATCATCCACTCCATAAACCTCTCCATGGGCCACACGTCGACCACGCTTATCTTCGCGTATGTCAGAGTAAGCACGCTCCCGTCCTTGCACTACTCTGTGAAATCTGACGGAAATTAGGCCGCCCTCAATCTATTCATATGCAATATCCTGGTGATCGTGACCTTCTTATACCGCATGTGCTCAAAGAAAACGGTCGATCTCGACCAATCATTTGCATCTAATCAAGTTTTCACGAGCGTCACCCTCACGCCGATGCCCAGTAGCACAACCCCCCGAGACGTTATTCTCTGTACAAGAGGAGACAACCTCGGGATAGAGAATTGCGATACAGACCGGAGCGACGAAACCGAAGGGTGAAGATGCAAATATATATGCCGAAGAGGGCACTGATACTGAGCACTGAGGGATGAGCAGGCAATGATCGATCGAGAGGAAAGTTACGAAACATGATGGCAGCCCGCATTCCCATGTTTCCATGTACATATAGAAAACAGCGTCTATGAGGGGAGAAGTTGTGGTGTCATCGAAGGCTTCTATGTTCAAGCGTACCGCATACAAAACTTCGGTCATATCCTATGTATTCGAGTATTTGAGACTTTTCTTATTCCAAGATCCCCAATGCCCGAGCAGCAGTGAATTTTGTCTCAGAAGCAAGACATTGATCACCTCAACATCAAACTAGTTGTAATTCTTATGTCGTGCCATCAGTCATCATCTGCACCGATGCATTGAAGTAGAAACATGACTCACACACACCCAGATGGGCTACCATGCCAGCAGTGAGTCCTGTGTTTAAATCCAAGACGCAAAATACTTATACTCACAACTGTGCCCTCTGCCAAGCATGTCTGCCCTGCGCAGCAATTGCGAGCCCGACCTGGGCAAAATATAGGACACTCTCCTGTACTATCAATGTTAGTAGGACTGGCAGATATTGACGCTGTCAAGGCGGAAGCAACAGCGAGGACAGAGAAGATACGCATTGTTTGTGGGGATGTGATATCGATCTGATTGAGAGACAGTAGGAAAACAGCTTCTTATACTACGTGCTAAATATCATTCTGCATACCCCGGATGACGCAGAAAGAACCTATTCATTTGAAATCTCTTTCGCCCGTTCTGGGACTTGAATTCAAACATCTCTTTCCTCCAGCGTGGCAGTTCACGCGCTCGTTTTTCACAATACATTTCATCCCCACAGTCATTCATATCTGGCAGTGTACATATGAAATTCTTTTTTTTTGGGGGGAAGAGTGATATGTACCTAGATCTGCAGTACTGCACTGATTAGATCCGGTCTGAGGGGAAAATGTATTTAGCTGTATGATACTCACTAAAACCGCGAGAGCGATCGCCCAGTTTTGGAGGATGAATATTGAATGATGTTGCTGTGACGGTATCTGAGCTTGTCTGAGTCGGGGGAATCATCATCAAATTTCGCCATCGAAGGGCTCTTCCCGACAGTCTTGACTCACTTTGACTGTTACGCAAATCGGTGGCTATTTCGTCTTGAGGCTTGCTCAGGCCTTTGAAGGGGGCGAGGAATAATTAAATGAGAAAACGGAACACAAATGTCAGTAGTACTGTAGAGGAGCTGATTATGAGCGGAGCGTCCTACCTCTTCGGAGGACGCAGTCGCATTTCTTCCAAATTGATGGCCCGTCAATTCCTCACACGTCCAATAATTTCTGCAATAAGTTGCTGCGACAGCTGGTGTTCTGAGTGCCGACGGACTTCTCAATAGAAAGGAGCCGATGTCGCGACCCCTCAACGACTCTGCATTTGCAGTGTCGTTGGACTACTACACATCATGGATAGTATTTGTGCTTGGTATGTGCGATCGAGAATTGCGTGCTTGACTGGATGATCAAGGATCCATCTACACCTCCCAGTTAGAGAACCTAATGGCCTGACCGATATAAACTGTGGTGTTGTGGATGGTGCAACTTCACGCTGCAAATACTTCTAGAGCAACCAAAGATCGATGAAGGCATTTTTTCATGTGCAGATGGAACCGAATTGAATGTCGTGTTGTTGTGCTACGGTGTCATGACGAGGTCTTCACGAAGACGATCGTGCGATAAAGAAGCAAAGAACTAGGGCAATCTGACACATTGTTCGATCAGGTGCTCCTTATTTATACAAGGCTTCTGATGGAAATGAAGACATGCCTGCGACCAAGAATTGCAAGCAGAATGTCTAGGGAGAGACATGCCCCGCAAATTTCAACAGTAAGTCATCATCTTCGATGGGACGCACGACACAACGAGACCACCTATCTGCAAGGCATACCGCCAAAACATGTTTGCACTACTAGGGGTGTCATTCAGCTATTACCATTGAGATGTAAGTTCGCACCATAAGATGGTTCTCGGATATTAACACTGCGAATGCGAATGATGGGCAGGTACAGTAACTAGACACGGCTGTAGATGCAACATCGAGGTGCGGAAAGACGGTATATGTTGAAGTGGTGCCCATAACTTCGTAGTGGTGCCGGCCCCAAGAGGTCTTGTACTTTACGACTAAAGGCCCCTCATTCAACTGCAAAAATTGTAGCGTATGGAAGTATTACTCACCACCTTCGCGATCAATAATATCCAAAGCAGCTATAATCATCGTGTCTGGGAGAAGAGCGCGAAGCATTTCAATGCCTTCTTCGACTACATGCCGGGTTTGTGAGCATCCTGTTGTGGGGGAGGAGAGATCTGAAAGGGCATACAGCTCTCTTCGTCCGAGTTGAACGCCTGAATGCTTGCTTGTAGGACATGCCTAAGGTGTAGTGAATCTTGAAGTGCTTCAATGGGCATCATTAACTAGAGTGATCCATAGCCAGGTGATTACTTGCATACTATACTGAATCAATGTGGTTGTTTGGATCCAAAACCGTTGCCAAACAACGCGTGGTAAGTATAATTTATACGAGGACACGCCTTCGGTCGTCTGTTTTCTATTCAACGGTGTCTACAGTAGCAGGTCACTGAATACAATGTTTGCAGTCTTATCCTTCGTGCGTCTCCGCAAATAGACACAGCGTGTCTCTTCGCGTTCTGAAGATCTGACCCTCGACAAAGCTGTATACAATTGACCGTGAGCAAACGGGTCTTTTCGCAGGTCAAGGACGGTCCGCGCTAACGTCAAACCTTTACAACCACTGAATGTAGTTGCATATGCGGGTCTGAGTGGAAATTGTCTGAGATTTACTGTCCATGACGAACAGTTTGGATGGAACGAAAAGGTTATGCGCGAGATGCAGTGGCTCTCAAACGTATTGAGAAATTGGACTTCGATGATTCGACGATGCAGTGCAATCATGCGCACGCGCCCGTTTCTCACCAACACCTTTTTCACCGAGAGATTTCGTTGAATCGCGCAAATGCAGTTTGGTTTTAGATCAAGGCGATGAGGAACTCTAGGATGAGTTACATCGCGAGATAGTCGGGAGTGTTTTCTGGTGCATTGAACTGAGTGTGCTCTGCTTCTTTGAGGTTGTCTGAACTGAAATAAGAGTCTGTTTGCTTCGTGAATAGAGTCCATGGTCAATGTCTTTTTGCAGTACTTACGAAAATCGCCCGGTAACTTGTCTAAGATTCTGTCATTGAATTCATCGAGAACATCTAACGGAAATAGGAAGTCAATGGTGTCATCGAAGTCTGTAGTTGCTGTTATGAGTGCGAGAGTCTGCCGACTTCCGGAACTGTCTTCTCCAATGTGATCTATGAAAGTTGGGTCACTTGACACGAATTTCTGGAGTGGCAATAAATCCGGCGTATCGCCAAAAGTTCTTTTTATCAATCTGATAGCTGCTTCCGTTTTGAAGACCAACGGCACCATGAAACGAAGCAGAAGTCGCCATGGTAGTTAACAACAAAGAACAATAAAGAAGAGACAGAACTACAAACGAGCACGACGCAATTGCACCCGATCCCGGCGGTATCTCGTCGGGTGTAGAAATTACAAGCGATCGTTGCTTTTCATTCGCAGTGCGCACAGTTATGTTATTCCACTACAAACTCTCGTGATCTGTCGACGTCTCGACTCTCGTTGTGGGTTGTTGCAACGAAAGTGAGAAATGAAAGTCTGCTATTGGAAGTTGAATAGCTTTCATTAGTCCCAGCTTTGGAAACAACATTCACAGGCTCAGGCTCAGAGTCTCAGACACACGTACAGACGTGACAGGGTATGTACCTTCGTCTCCTTCACCTCCTCACCACAAGATCAAGACTCCACTCCCCTACCTTCGCATTCATAATCCAACGCTCCCTCCTCCCGTCCAGAAGTCACATCTTTTATTCTACTTGAACCCAACATCATTTCTAGGCGCTCTGCATAGTATGCCTGGATTTTTTTCAGTGTCAGGTGAGCATGCCGTTGAACTTTGAACTTTTTGCTTATTAGCGGCAATCGTACACATTACGTGGAATGATAGGAAATCGACCCGCAGGATTTGAGATGTAGTACCGTATCATTACGCGGGGTGCTGAGGACCCTGAGTACCTATAAGGTTCGTGGCACGTTTGATACTCTGCGTTCTATCGTGCTGAGGTGCCTTGAAGCAGTCAAAGATTTTTAACCGGTCGAACCTTGATTGGCATGTTACTTTATCATGGTGCTCTTGCTGAAGTCCTGAGGACTAGTAAGGCCTAATGAGTTACGCTTGACCCTGATTGGAATTGTTCGCCGTGCTCGATACTAGCGCCTCTATCCGACTCTCTCTTAAACATGGATTCACAAACCTTCATTCATCTCTCAACCATCCTCCAGTTCCAGAATGTAAGTGGCTGATATTTGTTGACATCTTCGTTTCACTCATATCTATAATCTTGGCACTGACAGTATTTTTTCGGTGCTATCATTTCGACCATAATAATCTCTCATAGCTAACAGGGTTCGCGCTAGCATCACTAGTGGTTTCTTGGGTGCGCGCTCTTGCCATTTATCCAGTCGTCATTCATAAACATCTTGTCACAGGTCTACGATTGTTTCCTAACCTTGGATCAGGAGGTGATTTTGCAAGATATGATAGCATGTCGATCGACAGGCTGATTGTTGTGTATAGGTATCTTTGATTCATTGGCCACGGTGGAGGAAAGGAAGTATTCTTTATATCATGACGAGATACATGCCAGCCTTGATGCTCTCTGTACACTTATGCAGTGAGTCCAAATCGCATGCTCTAACGTCGACTTGCCTAATCAGGATACTGAAGTGAACTATCTCCCGAATGAAAAAATTGTGGTGAGCATTAGTCGGAAAAATGTCACCTGCCATCCTGAGGATTTGCCGATGTATTAGACTTGTAAAATTTTACAGTCAATGTGGTATTGTAAGTATCGTAACAATAGAATCTACCAGTCCCGCTTCAAGTTCGTCCCTAGGTACTGCTGCATTGTGCATAGCTGGTGCAGAAGGTATTACGATGCTTATAGTGTATTCACGCAGAATACTCACAGGATCTCCAGGTATCTTCATCCTTCGTACCTATGCATTATGGGGACAAAAGAAATCCATTCTGGGCCTTATGTTGTCAACGGTACTCGTGCGCATACAGTTGCGTTCCCACATTCTGTACTCTGACATACCTCACTTCAGTGCCTGGCGATCTTGGACGTGGTAATAGCGCTGAAGGCTTGGAATCAGTCGCAAAGTGAGTGTCTTGAAGAGAGCCACATGTAAATCACTCAGTGTAGGTCGACGACAAGTTCAACTATCAGACATAGGTGGCGGTTGTTACTCGCTATCCCATGGCACGAAGGTTGCATATAATTGGTCACTTCTAGCAGTATTCGAGCTTGGTGAGATCCCGAAGCCATCAATGTAGTCGAGTGCTCACTTTTTTGCCTCAGAGGTCATGGTACTCACCATGATTCGTGTATATTGGGCATACCGCGAAAGAAGGTGTCTGCTGCTCAATATCCTTCTACAACACAACATTTTTTACTTCGGAACTGGGCTAAGCAAGTAGTCCCTTCATGACTGTCAAAACGGAGTTAATTTTTCAATCCTAGCACTATCTGTGCTCAATCTTTTATTCATTCAATGGCTGCCGGTGTGTAGAAACCCGAATCTAACTCGATGTTGGCTGGGGGTCCTGATACTTTTTTTACGCAGTTCAACTCCTCAAATATGTTTGTAACATTTCAAATCGTCATGCATACGGTCCTCGTCACTCGGATGCACCTACAGGTTTGCAACACCGTTTGCGACTCCCCTGAGCCCGGAACCACATCACACTCTCAATTGACAAATATTGAACTTCAGACGTATTCGCATTCGGATGCATGATGATTCAATGGAACTGTGCGTTTCATTTTCATTCAGACGTTTTTTTTCTGTTGTGTTGCAACGAATCCAAGCTGTTGTTGGGTCATCAGGAAAAAGTGACAGATACAGGGTAGTATAGGTGCATAACATTGCTGGAGTTTACGAACGAGGTCTCTCAGTCGAAAAATATCAGACGTCTCAGAATTGGAGCGCGACTCGAACAACGACAACAAAAACTTAGATACTGAAAGCAACGTTAGAGAAACGGGAGAATTTCAAACCAAACAAGCAAGTACATCAAGGAGCATTGCAAATGCAGACTGTCACCTCAATCAAGGACTCTAACTTCGCATGCGCTCTTACGACAAAAAAGACTGGGAAAGGCGATGACCGCGACCGCTGGAGAAATAAAATCGCACGTACGTTGAGTTGAAATTCTAGCAGGGCCTCATCTTTACTAGAGGCTGATGTATGTGCTTCAGTGATATTCTTTAATTATCCTACTGGTCCGGTACATAACCCACTTCGTTGTCTTCCTACCGTAAGTCAAATGTTCATTCTGCAAGTTTGAGGCGGAGAACCGTCGGTTCTGCCTAAATTCGGCCGCAAGCTACGGGCGTTGGTAATCTCCAATTTGGCCTTCAACCAGACTCTAAGTTCTCGTATTGAAAATGGTGCTCGAACGCTTTCCTTACGATGTCCTTCGTCACATTTTCTCTTTTCTACAGCAACACGATTTGGACAGTTTGTCGGCTCTCGCGCGTACTAGTCACTCAATTCACGAACTTGCTATTGACCTCCTTTGGGAAAATCAACAAACGATCTGGCCACTTGTTCTTCTGTTGCCATCATCTGTGATCGAACGAGCTTCACTTGTCAATCGAAAGCTTCCGTCATGGGTCACAGTAAGTATATTATCATGTCCAGTCCTGAAACGTTCATTAAATGTTGTTGTCTTAGTTTCTTACCCACGCTTCCCACTGCTCGTCGTGGGATAGGATGTTTTATTACAGCTCTCGCATTCGGCGGCTCTGCCTCAGTAGGACCCATCGCATGGCATACTATAAGCTGCTGACAGAGAGTCCCTCGCCTCTTCTTCCAAATCTCGCCCACCTTGAAGTTCATGCATTCAATGACACGGAATCCGATTTACTAGTGTGCCTTCAACTGCTAGTTGAAGGATCTCAGGGCCTGCAATCCTTGACGGTAAAATTTTGTCCCAGGGAAATTCCAGCATCAGTTTTAGGTGCTGCACTAGGCTGCCTCATGGCAAAGTGCTCTACGCTGGAGAAAGTCCACATCTTCTCCCCGTTCTATAGTACTGGTGTCACCTCTGGACTGCACGCGCCGGTATTCTCTAATGGGCAGAATTATACATTCCTTAAGGCTGTGGACATGCTATCGGAACATGAACCCTGGAATACTCATAATCCAGGGCTGACGGTGTCTGCAGAAATTGTCAGAGAACTTGGGAGGATGCCTTGCCTTGAAGACGCAGGTTTCCATTTGGTTTTGGGTCTTGACGAGCCATTCGAGATATTCGAGATAATTTCGCAGGGTTTTGTTTCGGATAACCCGTATTCTAGGATATTCGGCTCCCTCAAGAAACTTAGGCTGCGCGTGGCAACTGTGAAACATACCACTGCGATTTTGGAAATGATTGGGTCCCATTCAATAGAGGACCTTACGCTGTGGGTGGATAGACCCGTGTCAGTCTTTGCCTTCTACTCAATTGCGGAGTTATTGTCTCCCAACCGGACCGACGAAGATCGGCTGAAGTTCATCAATATCAAAAACTTCAAGTTCATAGCAGAATATTTTTTTTCAGACCCATTCAAGTCCGTACCACTCAGCCAAGAGGCTCCAGTCTCTATGATATCTCCTTTATTCGCACTCCATGCCTTGCGTAGCTTCAAGATCGATGTCATGGATACAGTGGCTGCAGATCGTGCCATTGGCGGACGGCTGCCGGCGCTTTGTAGAGATGACCTGGAGACTATTCCTCAGGCATGGAAGGATATCGAGGAACTAGGGTTGCAGTGGTTGAGAAGTGGCACAGAGACAGACACACGTATCGACGACGACAGCAAAACATGGGAATCAGAGGGACCTACTCTGGCCGAAGTTGCGCTCCTAGCCAGCCGGTGTGAGAAACTCTCTTCACTAGGAATGTGGTTCAACGCCCAGGACTGGTTTGGTGATGATCCGAAAATGGATTCCAGTAGAGAGGGAGTAGAAGCGGAAGATCTGGAAACGTTATACGAAAATCAAGAAAGACGCACCAACACCCAGGGTGTATTGTCTCAAGCTGCTGCCACTAGCGCACATTTGGACCACTCGAACGAAGGACCGTCATCTAGTACGCTTCGTGAACTCTGGGTTGGATGGTCCCTGGTTTCAGTTGCGGCAAGCCAACGTGTGTGCAGCTTTGCTCACAGCCGATTCCCTCATGTTCCTGGGTTTGGATGGGATTATTCACGAGCAATTTCTGCTCTGAGTGGTTGGGAGACGCAAGAGTGGAGCCTTGTAAACGATACTTTCTTTACGATGTATACCCGCCAGAGGTTCAGAACTCGTGAGTCTCCTCAGGGTGCTTTACGTTGATTGCGGTGGTTTTCCGACGTTATACATGGCTTTATATGACTTTATAACGAAAATCTTTTCTATATATCATAATCAGGCATACATGACAGTATCTGCGGCTCACCACTCTGATGGCCTATGACTTGGTTATAGGGCCATACGTGTTGGCGTCAATGGGTGGTAATACGGACTAATCATCACGGCATATGAAACATCGTCAGAATCACCCTTGTACCTTTATACAGGTTACTAGTACATACTTGCCTTATATTTTGCTTAAGTATGTTCTGATCAGGGACATGATGTTTGGATCAAAAGCTCTTGCCAAACAACACCTCAAAGATAAACCTGTTTTGAAAATGACGCCTTCCCGACAGATCATCAAATAATGGAGTACCTCTTCGTATTCGCTCAATCACACGAGGAATTCCGTGTGCCAGAGCTCCTCTCGATATCTGAGCTTCATGGTTTTACGATAGGCTTTGATCGCTACGCCAACGTCCTCGACAATGCCATCCAACGACCATTCATGATCCTGATGCTAGACAAGGAAGAGCATGCACATATTTTAGCTCAGAGATGCATCCTGATAAAGTGTGTGTTTATTATATTCACTAACTGTCTGCTCAAAAGATATTTAATCAGGTCTGTTCATGAGTTCTACGCCGAAGGCGCATCTTACGAGATGCTGCATGAACAAAACAGTCGAGCTCGCCCGCAATGGGAACGATATATCCCAGACACATCATTCAAATTTTTTGTCCTAGGGTACAATTCTACCATCAGCCAACGTCGCCAGCGTCAGATCATCGAAAGCTTCGCATACATGGACTTCTTGGGTAAGATCGAGATGAAGAACCCAGAAGTTACTCTCACAGTTTTTGAGGAGTGTATGTTCCCCATGCCTTTGTAGTGTTTTCATGCAATCTAAACTCATAAATCACCAGACGAGAGTGGCCGAGCACCCGATGGTGGACTGCACAAGGATGGGGAATTCACCCAAGTCTACTTCGGCAGGTTGGTGCGTTTCGCACACCTTCTACTTGTTCGTTAGCTGAATTGTCACTCATCTTTAGGTCGTACATGGAACTGCACGCTCATTGATGGGAACCTTTGACGTTAAGAAACGCCAGTACTTCGGAAACACCAGCATGGAGGCAGAGATTTCCCTCTTGATGGCGAATCAGACACTAGTGTGTTTTGTCCTGCGCTTGCTTGTGATCGAACTTACACGGCCACTAGGCCTCCTCTGGCAAATTGATCTACGACCCATTCATTGGCACTGGTAGCATGGCATATGTTGGTCAACTGTACTTTACCCATCTCAGCCTGATAATTTCATCAGACCACAGCTTACTTCGGCGCTTTTGTCTATGGTTCGGATATCGACGGGAGACAAATGCGTGGAAAGGGCATGTAATTTAGCGTTGCAAGTATTTCTGTGCACTAACACTGTCCCACAGATAAAACTCCAGGCATCATTCGGGCTGCCTCACAATACGGCGTAGCCTCCCGTATCATGGATCTTTGCACATTTGACGTCACAAACCACCCGTGGCGTTGTGGCAGCTTCTTTGACGCCATCATAACCGACCCACCATGTATGCACCTTTTTGATCGATGATGTCGGTCTAACAACGGCTTATTGCAGATGGTGTTCGTGCAGGAGCAAAACGCCTCGGGCGCAAAAAAATCCGGGAAGATCGGCTTCAATCCGTCATTCCACGACCGTAAGTTCTTGACCCCCAAATTCCTCTGGTTTACCGGAACATTTTGATGTAGAAATGAACCTTACATACCCCCAACGAAGCCCTACGAGCTTTCTCAACTCGTCACAGATCTTGTTCTTCTTGCACGGCATCTCCTCCGCCCAGGCGGACGTCTCGTGTTCTTCCTGCCTACGGTAAGCGCCGAATACGCCCCACCCGATATCAATACGGTATTGTGCGAGGGGATGGAACTTGTAGCGAACAGTTTGCAGGATTTTGGAAGCTGGGGGCGGAGGGTAAGTTATGGGCCTCATTATATTCGGAATGCCTGTGGTATTGATATGCTTGAATAGTTGATCACGATAAAGAAGACCGCGCATGCCGAGTACCCACCTCCATCTTTTGATTCCGTAAGGGAAGCAGAGGAGAGCAGGGACACGCACGTTCCGGCGCATAAAGATTTCAGAGAGAAGTATTTCCAGGGTTTCAAGAGGGACAACGAGAGATGAGCTTTGCTAGTGAATTTCCATTCGCTAAAGTCAAACCCTTGAAACAACTGCTACTAATGCAATGAAACTTCTGAAGCTGCAGGTCCCGTGGGATGAACGATGTTAAGATCCGACACTGATCAATATTACATAATAGAGGAATTCTCGTAAATATTAAGTAGTTCTGCACAAGTTCAGACCCGTGGGAATCCGCTGATAATATAGTTATAAGTTATAAGTTAGGTTGTGCGAACTAGACTATGTTCAGTCTCAACAATATTAATACTAGAAATGTAAGTCTACACACTCGAGGATCAGGTATCATGAATCTTATCGTGCAACAGTCCCGATCACCTCCGCCCTGGTATCATCTCTTTCATCAGGTAATGGTATCGATTTATTTCCATCCTGTATCCATCCGTTCTCCTCCTTGTCTATCGACTGGATCGACTGACCTGAAGAGCTCGTGCCTAATGTATCCATCGGCACCCCCTCCACATGCCGGTTTGAATCAAGCTGCTGCGCCATGCGCTCATCCATCTCCCGCCGCGCCTGCTTCGCGCGTACAAACACAACGCTCGAGCCCACCACCATCACTATCACGCCGTGCAGCACCAACGCTGTGTGCATGTTATATGGTGGGGATGCGGTCGCCGATGCGCGGAGGGCACCTTCCGCTACACACAAAGGATGTCAGGAATGCAACTCATCGCTGAATTGGGGTGGGTGTGACATACCGAGAATGAATATGATGCCGAATGCGTTGCCACTTATGGAAGGCAGCGAGTGAGTATGAAGGTATGAGGGATAATATACAAAGAAATGAGACTTACGAACACCACAAAATCGCGGCACTGCTGCCTGCATTTCGGGTAACCTCGACTGCCAACTCAAGGCCAACTGGGAGCATGATCAGGGAGCAGATACCAATGATGGCCATGATCGCGAAGATACCGCCGGTGTTATTTGGTTTGACTGGGAAAAGATCAGCTCGCGTGAAGGGATGTATAGAAGGTGATTGGCATGATCATCAGAAAATGATCGACAGCGAATCACAAAGAAACTGCCACGTCATCGATTCGCTGTGGACCAATGTACAACACTGCGCAAAACGGGAAATTGTCTACGAAGCGAATAGAACCGCACTCACTAGCCCAGATTAGACTCAACCACGCTCCTGCAGCAATTGGGACGAGAATTTTTATTGTTATGCCCAGATGGTGGGTCAATACCCGATCGAACAGAGGAGCAGTGACGACACCGGCTAAAACCCCACTAAGTAGGAGGGTTGCGCCAAAAAGACCTGCTATGGAGTCGCTGTACCCCTCAGGTTCCTGTGGGTGACACGTTTGATAATGATGTTGTGTGTTGAGAAGAAAAACTTACGAAATATTGTGCCGAAAGGATGCTGAGCGCGTTTGCCCTGTGCAAGTTTCGTATGCGCGTTCATACAGTGAGGTAAAAAAAAACTCACGCGCCAGCGAGTACACCAAAAATTAGCGTATTGAGAGTGAAGTCCAGCCGTTCGTGAGGAGTCATGTAAGCAGGGTCGTCGCGGCGAACTCGCCCGACCATCGCACATAGGAGTGAGTAGAGTGATTGTGAGGCCTTGGAGCCTGAATATGCTGTTCGGGAAACTTAGTAAGAGGTACATGGGAAACAATGTGGAGCACGCCGGACGTACTAGGTGGGCTTGGTGGTGCATTCTCGATGAGAAAAATGGCTGGAACAACAACAGTAGATATGATCGCTAGGACCAGTATCTGTCCCAGAAAACTATGAGCCACACAACAATAGAAAATTTTTGGGGACCCACAGATTGCCTTGGAGTACCGACTAGAGGACTAAGCAATTGACTAATCGCACCACCTATAGGGTTGGCTGGCGGATCCCAGTTGAAGACTATGGTTTCAAAGATGAATGAAAGAGGCTCACAGATGGCGATCACCATTGTTGCTGTGGTTCGTCCTTTAAGATCAAACCACATCTCGGAATATTTTGGACCGAGGACTTGGAAGATAGGTTGAGATATTGCCGAGAACAACTGCATGTGATGGCAAATAGGAACGATTGAGTGACATGGGATTAGATGAGAAAGTAGTGCGCACCTGGCCGAAGATGAGTAGAGTGTAAGCACTCTCAGGGGACAAGGACTCGATGGTGCCCGCATAGCGCACCCAGCCTGATATGAGGAGCATCACTACACCGACTTCCGACTTTGGAAAAGTTCAATATTAGTTGAAGCACGATAACTAGAAGGAACTCACACAGCGGCGGATGCCGAAGCGCGCGCAGAAAATAGGGATGAGGAGGGAGACGGGGAGGAAGACACAGGACATGATGTTACCAAGCCAGTTCACCTGGTCGATGGAAATGTCGAAGTCCTGAGCAGCTATTGGAGACTGTTAAGTAAAATATCAACGCTGAAGCTGAGTACGCACTATCAGTCGATATGGGGCCAAACCATACCCAAGGCATACCGGTCACGAGGCCCAGTAGAATCTAGGGCACAATAAGTATCACAAGGTGTAACAAGACGAAATCCAGACTCACGAAACCAAGAAGACCAGTGAAGCGACGCCTGTATAGGCGGTAAACGGGGGGTTGATCGTTCTCCTCTTTTATCTCTTGGACATGACTGAGGGTGATAGGCCGAGTTGGCTGGCTGGTATCGATGACTTTGGCATCGGGGTATAATTGAGAATGAAGACTTGATATGGAGATTGCGCGGTGCGACGGGAGAGTGGATATATCCTCTATGGCCATAGGAGTTGACTAGTCGCTGTGATGGAATACAGCTTGAGGGAGGGCAGTCTATGATACGATGGACTATAAGTATGAATTGATAAGAGTACCTGAAACATGTATTGTAGACCCGAACACTGGGGTACACTGCCAGGACACTACTATGTAATTATTATTTAATTGTGCAATAACTCGGTATCTATGACAGTATCATCTTTGCTTCTAAATCAAGCTAAAGCTAGGTACATATACCGGACCCGAAACTATATCTTGTAACCTTCCGTTACTTCTGGGTCTTTTTTATACCACCGATATTCAGCTGGGTTGCTTCAAAGCTAGTCCCTTTGTCTCAGTAGTACACGATGAGATTTTAAAAATGCACCCGCGGAAAGCAGAGTGGCTGCAAACCGCCAGCGAAATCGAATCCTAGTGTGAGAATTAATAGACTGCGCATGCATAGTTCGGGATAGCAAATTTGTAGATGAAGAGGGGCATGGCACCTTTGAGACTAAATGGTGTTACCATTAGTGACGGACTTGCTTTTCTCCGCGTGTTCTGCGGAGGCTCCGGAGTCCCTCCTGTGCAACAATTCCAATGGTTCTTGTGTTTGAGTGAAATTCATGACACAGCCGCATGGTGAACATACCGCAATCGGATATCGCTCACAGGTCACAGGTTCAGTCGGTTGTTGTACACCAGGTCCACAAGCCATTTCACATGCTTCAAAAGTCAACCGGTACCGACTGGGTTGATCTCCAAAGTATTCCAGCTGAAATCAAGCTCGATATACATCATCACAGGGAACAAGGATCCTCAACACTAGTACATTAGGCAAATAAATAATCATAAAACGTTCCCTTCCCTGATTTCTTCCCTAATTTCTTCCCCTGTTGCTTCATGACCCTTCGCGTAGGCGGCAGTCTCCTCGCAGGGGACCTTGATGGTGATGACCCACTCCGAGGCTCGTTCCACGCACTAAATCGGGTACGCGCATTCCGTACGTATACACCGCCACTGCCTCGTACGTCAGCTGCGCGTGGGGTCCTCTCCAAATCATTAGTTTCCGCGTCTATGGAGAGCGACTCCACAGACGCTGCGAACCCTTCGTCAAATTCAAAGTCTGATCCACCAATCACAGACCATGCCGTGGGTGATGAAGGTGCCTCCGAAATAGCCGAGAGCTCTCCGGCGTGTGCTTCATGTTCTATGTCGGATGCAAAGTCGGACTCCAGGTCAGACGTGTGAATGTCAGATACGAAATCTGATTCGGTATCGACTTGGGAAATGTCTGTTGCAGGGGGTGTGTCGATTATTGAGGCTGTGACTTGCGTAACTTGGGGTCGCAGTAGATATGTCAGGCGTTTGCCGTTCACCTCTTTACCTACGTAAAAATGATTCAGCTGACCAAAATATTCAGAGTCCAGTCGATCACTTACTAAAGCTAACAACACCATACCACCGAGCCAGACAATGTACTACATACCTCTCAAACGCACCATCCGCACCATCCTTCCCAACAACCCACACAAGATCGAGCGGCCGTCTGCTTACCTCTAGTACATCTTCCCTCCCTCCCACTTTCTCCCCCGGAAAAACAATGCCCTGGTCCTCTCCCGGGTACGTCCCTCCCTCGAGCCAGGCGCACAAATGACCTTCAATCGCGTCTACTATATTCCGGGCGCCTGGTCTGGCTCTCAATGCTCGTCGGGCGCCCTTCAGCGAGAGGGAAAACAGTCCAGCGGAAGCACTCGCAGGATCCCGAGAGCCTGGAACACTAGACGGTAGCACAATTGACCGAGGAAGATACGGAGGTAAGGGGATGGGAAAGGTGGAGAGCTTTGAGGGTACCGGTACCGCATGATCACCGCGCGACGGTGGCACGACATGAGGGTTGTTCGTAAATTTAGCTAGAAGGAGAAATGTCAATGTGTGACTTGCATGTGAATAGTGGCACGACGGACCATTTTCCCTCCTCCGTATCCAGCGCTTCCCTTCGTGTTCGTCCCGGCGTGCCTTAGAAATTGAGGCCTTGGGGGGCGCAGCGACCGAGTGCTCGCGGAGGTGGGCATATCGATCCACGAGCTTTGGGTTGCGCAAGATTGCAGGAAACGAGAGCGGAACGGGGCCGTCGTCTGGCACCTGAGACGAAACGTCGCCTATTTGCTTTGCACCTGGCAGTACAAGTGATGGTACGGCCATTGACGGAATGGATGACTCTGAAGCTGCAGGCTCCGAGTCACAGGCTACGATAGGGAGTGGGACTGTGGTGCTCGGCGCTTCAGCCATACCGCCAGTACTAGATTGTTATCTGTGTTTGTTGGGTTAAGAACTGAGCCTGCAGAATACATACGCTGGAGAATGATATTTGTTTTCGACTCACTATTTGTAACTTCAGAGACGGAATTCAACTGCAACCCGGAACCGTACGTGGCGAGTCACAAAGATAAGATTGTGTATTGGCCTCGGGTGCAATTGCACGCTCGCAGCTAAGACGGTCAAGCAAACATGCCGTGATCATTAGTACCTGCTCAGGCTGCTATACACACGAATACTATATTTTAAAGTCGGTCCCTCGCCTATCAATCCCACCGAGCACTAGTAACAAAAGGTCCCATCTGGACGAATGATCACAACTGTTGGGCGGTTTTCATCCCAACCTTGTACACTGCCACATGTGCATAGCCTACGAAGTGTTTGATACCGGAACTGCCTGCGCGCTGGTGGACAACAGGAGGGAGTTCTGGAAGGGACTGAGAAGATCAAAAATGATGTCGCTTGATTTAGACAGGTGTATTTTGGGCACGATGATCTCCAGCAACAGGAAACTCGCCAGCATTGCCATGATCAGCGTGGTAAGCAAGATCTTTCAGTTCGCTGTCACTTGGAATTCGAGAGTAATATCACTTGTCCAAAACGGTCGACCGAAGATAGTTTCAAGGTTCGGAGAACGACTATGTGATTGATTTCAGCAGCAAGTCAGTTCTCAACGGGAGCAAACACTATGGTACTTAGGCGGCCGGTTGAAATGCTGCACGTTTCCATCCTATCTTCACCTTTGAATCAGTAGGTAGTATGTCGTCCGCCTTGATATTTTCGATAACAGTCTTCGATGAAGCAGGCTGCGGTTCCGTCGATTCCTCTTTCTTCACCTTAAGCTTGATAGGAATAATGCCCGGGTCATACAAGTCTCCCAATCCAATGCCAACTGTCTTCCTCCTCAGCTTGAAAACACGCTCGTCCTCGATATCGTCCACCGGTGCTTCACGTTTCCTGTTACCCTCAGAAGACCCTGTCGTCTCTCCATTGGCATCTTCGGACACGCTTGGAACCTCATTCCGTATCGGTGCACGAGATCCCGATGTATAGTTCTGAACGTACTGCCACTCTCCTGCGACACCCATTTTTTGCCTCACATCCGCCTCTGCCTTAGCTCGCTCCGCATCAGGATCAGCATATCCCAGCGATGCAGCCGTTGAGTAGTTAGCGTACGGATTGCTTGGTTTTGTTGGAGGCTTCTTTGGTGCAGGTGCTGCAGCAGGAGCACCACGTGAAGACGATGATCCGACTCCCCCAAGTCCAGCACCTACATCTTGAGCATATGCGGCAGCTGCGGCCTGAAGTGTAACTTAGTGAATGTATATGCAAATTGGATGTAAACGCACTTTGTTGACCCTCTCCATCTCACGCTTCTCCTCGTCCCTATCCTTCACAGCTTTCTCGCCAGCCTTGTACAGCCCGCGTACAAAACGTTCGACATTGCCTTTATGACGCATTCCATTCTCGTGGTGCTGCCTAGATGGGACATCGTCTGCTATATAGATGTTACAATACTTGCAGTGGTAACGTTTATGTGATACCCAATATTCCGACATCGCGGTCAGAGACTAAAGTCGAAGTGATAAGACACCGCGTGACACCGTGTGACGAACCATTGCACACATGCCTGAACAGGATTTAACATAATGATATTCTACATATGTAAGGATGGTGCGATTTCTACTTTCTGTAAGACTGAGATCCGCTTCGTCATGCGGTGAATATCCTTGTCAGCAGATATAAGGTTGAGCCGACGAGGCGCTAAAATCCAACTTTGAGTTCTCGTCCGACCAGGCTAACATGGAATACACACCACTGAATTAGTGATTGCCGCAAACGAAAGGATAAATATCAAATATGCCTTCGTCCGTGATACGCCTGCGTCTGGATTGAAAGTACTTGATAGATCAGAACCGGAGAGAATGATAAGCAAGAGTACGCCCTGCCAGGAAGACATCTCATCAACACATGGTCTAAATTCCGATTCGACGGACTCACATTCGACAACACCCAAGCCAACAGCACCTATGAAATGTTAGCCTCCAGTTCTTGAATCGATGAAACCAACGCACATTGGTTCTGACGTTGGCGTAGTAGTCGATAGCTGCCATCTCTCGTTCTCGCTCCGTAATTACCTTGCCCTTGTCGTTATTTGTAGGTTTCCGGTATTTCAGGTTATCGATTGACTCCTCGTAAATACCGTTCACGTCTGCAGCTTCGGCAAGCATAGCAATATCGACTTGAGAATGAGAGTCTTGTACTGCGGCACCGAGGTCCGCGTCTGGAATTGCATCTTGTTTAGTGCCCCATGATATCTAGGACGCCGTCAGATTAGATGTCCGACTAGTGCAGGCTCTAACCTACATCATCGAGGTTCGAAAACGCGTATCTTTTGAATGTGTTAGTGATTATTACGCTCACAACCGAGTCGATGAAACGACATACATGCTTAAGATGTTCATGTATGTCGGGCTCAGTAGAAGGTATTGCACGAAGCTGGTAAACATGTGCCATGGGTCGAACGCCAGGAGGCTGCTAAGGATATACACTACGCAAATCGAAGTTAATCACAAGGCGAAAGGACAACGTAGCAAATGATACTCACCTCCGTAGGTTACTGCCACGCTCAGAAGGACCACACCTCCACCAGCCTGGCTATATGCAGCCATACCACATAGCACAGATGCAATGATGAGGTAAACCATCAGGACCGCAAGGAACAGCGAGGCTAGCAGGTATTTACGATGAGCCCTGTCTAGATGTCAACATCAACGCGGCTTGGACGTCGAAGGAAATGTCTACGCTTTAGGCTTGTTCCCCATGGACAAGAGGAAGCAGGCGATGATTATCGAAGCCAAAAAATACTGAACTACGGCATTGAAATACCTGATGGAGGGCACGCCAAAAGACTTGTCTTCTAATGACGAACTCAGGACGACCTGTGAGAACGACTCAATCTCTGCTCCGATTCATAAATGACCTTGAAACTGACGAAAAAAAGGTAAAAATTTCCCTGGCACTTGTCCGTCAGCATTTCATCTGGACAACTATGAAACACTTACAATTCCAAACCATGAAAATACTATGTTGATAATATTATAAACGGTCTCGATCATGAGGGTCACCTTTCGACTAAAACTGTGCCCAGACTGCATAATTTGCCCTACGTGTGCCACAGCATATACCGCTGCAAAAAACGAGCCATTTAGCCATCGTCGGCGCTGGCTGATAAACTCTGGTAGCGCATCTGGCACGTCGGTTTCACCAATGGCACCCTTAACATACTTCAACACCCTGTTGAAACCACCCAGTTAGGAGTGCAAATTCATGACAGGTTGAGCGTTACCAATTCGAATTTGCTTTCGCTATGAGCTCGAAACAAAGGATGCGCTGGGGGTTGAAATAATCTCAGCACACAGCATCATCCGGAAGCAAGGAGGCATACATCTTCTGCCAGATCTGCGCTCAAACATTAGGGAAGTTGCAAAAGAAGCCTGATGCAAAGACCTACACATGTTTGATGTGAATATGTCGGTGTCGTGGCCGTGAAGAACTTCGCCTTTGAAATAAGAAGCTAAAGGACCTGTTCCGTCCTTGTTATTTGCCAAAGCGATATACCTGTGTAAAGCTATAAGATGGGCATTGCTGATAACTGGTAACTCCAGTATACCTATAAGCAGAAAAAGCCCCAGGCTGTGGTCATCAGTTAGATCATTCACGGTAGACTCAGCACATCAGCATACCAGGACACTGATGTAACCGAACATGCTTTCGGTTGGCTTATCCAAAATATTGCTAAGCTTGTACTCAAAATTTTGAGCTGCGACTGGGAAGACACTAGATGTCAAGAAGCGACATTATCGAACGAAAGAACTATCGAACCTAGGGGATTCAGCAGGTACTGCCAATTCTTGCCTTTGTATACTGCGATCTCACCACAAGCGCCACCAACGTTTGAGTTGACGTCGAATGTTTTCCACAGCCGATATATGCTATTATTGCCAGGGCGTGTTCCGACGTCGAGCAACACACAGATATTGGGCTAAGTATACAGTGAGCTTTACACTGTCTTTAATGACATTTCCGCTTACCTGTAACATGGGCGCAAAGGCATTGAAGAACCATCGGTGACTATTGATCTTTTTCTGGTTCTTCTCCTTCATGCAAAACATAATTTGCGTTGGTACGATACCCTTATCTGGATACTTGAAGTGAAGGTTCGGATCCAATGCAAAGGAAGTCGTATACTCAAAAAGATGCGCAGTGACTTCCTTGTCGTTAACTTTGTTCTTCATGTGATCTCCAGGCTGGTAAACTCCAAGAAGCGTCAAACAGTCAAGCACACGCGGGTGAACCTTTTTGCGGCCATCCGCCACAATACAAACGACAACCTGGAGGGTATGAGAAGGGTAGAGCAGCGTGGATAGCGAAGTGATCACCTTTTTCCAGGCATCCGGTCCCCATGTCTGGGAATTCTTGCGCGAGCCAAGATGTGCTATATTGCGCATCACTCCATACAAGGTCCTACAAAAGAGGACCTCATCTTCCTGCAATAACGGGTTTGAAAAGTAGATGTCTCAACCACCCTTGAACTCACATTATACATAGTGATAACAATAAATAATTCAGTTGTGCGGCCGTTCTCGTTCTGCCGTAGAAAGAACTTTTCTTTCTCGAAATCGTCGGGATCGCAAGTGACCGCTGTGTACCGCGTCTTGGTCATCTCTGGCTCCCCTCTGTAAGGGAGGACGAGCTTTGGAGGCACATTGAGGTCTACGACGAGATTGCCGTTTGTCAGTTGCACCCGTTTCTTTTTCAGGCGTCTACGAACGCGCCCGACGGGTGCAGGTCCAAAGTGACGAGTTTCGACAGGCGTCTCTGGTTCTTGATATCCAACTGAAGCATCAGGGGTCTTTTCACCATCGTCGTAGTACTCTACGGTGCCGGGAACGTCAGCATACCGCGAGATATCATACTCGTCATTGTACGCTGTCTTCTCGTCTTCATAAGGATTAAACTCGCGAGCCTGGGAATATCCCGTATAATGAGTATTGTTGTCGGAATCAAGTTTGTAGTCTTCATCCATGAACGGTGTGGGCGACCGTGATCTGGGGGGCAGGTAGGAGGAGCGGGTGAAGTTACCCGATGCATATGCTTCTGTATCATGCTGGAAATGATCGACAGAGCTGCTCGATGGCCCTGTACCATAATTTGAATAGATAGTTGGGGTAGAACTGAAAGGAGTGGCGACGAGATGTTCATGTGATGTATTCGATTGTGGTTGAGGGAGTCCTCGTGCAGGAGACAGTTGAGTGCATGGGGCTTGCTGGTAGGGTTGCGTGGGTATGTGGTGGTCTGAGAAAGGGTCATGACCCTGCGAAGACGTAGGTCCGTCAGTTGTGTACGAGTCCTCAAGATCCAATGTTTCCCCGGTCATGATCGTTGGAAGTAGCTGCCCCGGTTGATACCTTTCCGGAGGCGGACGAGGATTAGAGGAAATAGATCTGTTTGTTGCAGCACTTTGCTCGAAGTATGCTTCACTGATTTCGCGCACGGTCAGAATGTGATTCGCGTAGTACGCCGCCAGGACATTACCTATTTGTATACTCGTGCGAACCAACTGAATTGCGAATGAGCGTTTCGTCTACTTGTTGATTGATGGATACATATGACGCGTCCACACTACACATATGCATCAATACATTCTTCATTTGTCAGTGCACAGAGTACTCACGAGTTGTTTGAACTTATGGATGGTCGTTGATAATCTGTATCCTCGCTGACCTCTTCTGATATGCTTGGCACTGGTTTTCTTGCGCGCTTCATTCCTGGCATCGTTGAGCTGTTAAACCGAAATGTGGGCTGCGGTGCAAATGTTCAAGGACGATGTAACGCGGCTGTGACAGGTTCATGTCGCGTCTTGGTCACGTGCTTGCAAGTAAGCGCAGCATTATATAAAATAGTCACTTCATTAATGGCATTCCAACTTCATTGAAGTTTGAATCACACCATAGCTATGGACTTCTTGAAAAGCAACTACTAATTTGAATCCAAACGAACCATCGTCGGTTACCCCGCTGCTTGCGACTCGACAACAAATACCGTGCTTTTGTTGTCGTCAGATTATAATGCTTATCCCAGTTGCCGCACGACTAAATTGTGTTGTCCCCGAGTCATACGTGCTTTTCTATTCTCTCTGTGCTCCGTCACGATGGGATGTAAATCCTTGCTCAGGGCCACTTCAAAGGGGCTAACTTGCTTCTCGATTCATTATGAGCACTCAGCTTTTCAGGATTCTGCTTGACAGACATCACCCAACTTACTTGTGTAAGTGAATTGCTGACCTTCCTGCTCATCTAGCACTCGGAGTGGAGAACTTCAGACTGTCATCAAGCCAGCCTACTCGAGTATTTCCTGTGCGTATGCGGGCTAATCAATGGGCTCTCTACGCAGACTTCTATCGATACCTGGGGTTTTTTTTTGACAGATATTTGATGACGAGATCGTCCGACACAGCACAAAGCTGCTTCTGCCTTTCATGATATAGGAGAAATCCCTCAGGATGCAACATCTCCTACCTTGCGCAATAATCCATGCAAGGCTGTCAGGCTCCTGGAACAGGGCTGTGACCAGCAGTGGTCACTGACACCTCGAGTCTACGAGTCCAAGTCTAACTCACAAGTTCTCAGAGTTTAGCAAGAGCCTGTCTGACGCCCAAAGGTTCGTTATTAGCACAGACCGAGCTGCTGTTAATGAAGCAACAAGAATACCGGACACTTATAACGCGATGAAACGACACGGTAACTAAAATCTGCAATCTTCGAGGTTTTTTGCGATTCTTCCTTTCACCATTGTATCAAGTTATAAGTGGCATGCCACCATCCTCATCGCGAGTCGGTACTCGTGCAATACCATTATCGTCCTGGCATCAGGAGAGCCTCGTCACGTCCCCCTCTAGTATCTCTTACTCTCGCAGATCTCGGGACGCTCAAAGACGACTTTGTAAAGGCAATACATCACGCAACTATCATAATTTCAACGGAGCCAAGGAGGAAGCTGATAGCACTCTTGCAGATTATATGGGATGAGTTCATGCTACCCATCGTCAACATACTCCAGCGTGATCTGAAAGTTGCGAAGGTTGTCCTTCACTTCCATTCCGCTCCATGCATGCTCTGGGCGGAAATTATGCCTAGAGGACAATTATTATGTCTGCTCTTACACGCCCATACTCTCGGCTCTGATCAGAGTGCAAAAAGACGCGTGTGACTCCGCCGTCCTTTGCAGAATTCGGGCAAGGTCAACCGGGCGCAGGGCAAGGCACGACGCTCGCTGCTGTCAACAGCGAGCCTACTAGAGCTTGTACATAACTTGTTTCCTCCAACGTCAAGTTCATCAATATGTCCGATGACGAAGCCAAGTTCACTGGAAGCTGTAACACCTAGGTACATCTCGCTTGCCATAGAAAGCAGGACCGCGAGTAACCATACGATTTGCGCTTCACCATAAGGGACAAAGCTCTCCCGTTATTTTTGATCTCATGGAGAACAGTGCACCACAAGCTGATTTCACATTCTTATCGGCGTGTCATACCGCTGTCGGTGATGAGCGGACACTCGATGAGGTTATCCACCTCGCAGCTGACCTGCAGTTTTCTGGGTTCAAGAACGTCATCGGCACTCTGGAAGGTCGACGATGTTGTCACAAAAACGCCGTCTCTATGAGAAAATGTTCAAGGATCTGGAGGACGGTATTATGGACGGTACTCGGACTCTCGGAGGGCATCCTTGGCACTCAAGAGACCGATTCGGAATCGGTTTCGTTATACCGGTGTGTGGTTCCATGTTGTTTTGGTCACCTAGTGTTGTGTGCTTTTAGCTGTCTATTATTGCAATTCCTTTGTATACATGTCTACTCCAGAGACTTCGCATGTGATCAGATCCATTTCTCGGAGCTAGCAAAGGTTGTTTTTTGAAACATTGTTTGTACATATATGTTTTGTCACGTGCCATTGCATAAGAGGAACTCGCTTGGCATCGACGGTTTACTGGTAACGTTGCAAAGCACAACGCATGCATCGAGCTCTACTTATTTCCGAAGTCCTCTCGGCGATATTCGCGCATGTGAATGAAAATATAGGCTCACAAAATGTTGGCAAGAAATCATCCCTTGAAGCGCTTGCCAGGACATGCAAAGCCTTTCACGAGCCCGCAATGGATCTGCTTTGGGCTGATTTGGATGGCATAACACCACTGCTAGGCTGTGTACCGAGGCTACATCAATTGATATATCAGACTGGGTCGAAGGTCAGTCCGGACTAGTCGCACTTATTCCTGTTTACTGGCTCACTGAGCTTCCAAAAAGCTGCTTTCCTTGGATTGGTCTAAAGGCGTGGACCCATTATCTGAGCAAGAAACCCATCAATTTCTGCATCACACCGCCCGTGTGCGCTCATTACGTATATCATGCAGCGCGGATCTTCACCTTTTCGCAATCCTCCCCATTGAGACATGCATGTTCCCGAGACTGCTGTCACTGGCCTTTATAGTCCAACGTCTTCGACATAAATACTTGTATCTCTTTCTGTCCCCTACGCTGAGCCGTTGTGTCCTATCTGTCATTAATCCGGATTTTAAATCTCTTGCAACCCGTTGTGTCGCTTTGGAGCACTTATCTCTCCAGATGCCTGAATGGGAACGGCAGTCAGCAGATAATCGGACCCTTCTATCTGACAGTGTCCGTTTGTGCAAGCGGCTTGTAACTCTGTCCTGTCCACCTCTCGACTGGGCAGCATGGAAGCACCTCTCCGACCTCCCTAGCCTTCTTAAAGTGTCAGTCTATGAACCGCGCAATGCCTCTCGTTGGTCATTGGACCGAGATATTGTCAATTTCGCACATTTCCTCAATGTCACGAATCTTTCTTTCGATGTAAACACGGCTGCGTACGCTATCACAGTCATGCAACACTCGGAATTCCCCTCGCTCAGAGAGTTTGAGATGGTTGCCGATGTTTTGCCTTGCGCAGAGGCTGAGCAGCTCTTTCGTGCGCTATCCAAGTGCAAAGCAAATCAAACTCTTGAACATATTAGCATATCCGCCCGTCTTTCAAAGGTCCAGGAGCACTCGTTTGACTCTTCAGCAGCGGTTACACAACTTCTCTGTTTCACCCGTCTCCGGACTGTGCGGCTTTATCTACATCATTGCATCCACATTGACAACAACCTTCTTTTGGAAGTCATGTCAAGTTGGCCACACATCCGCTCGCTGGAATTAGTGGACTCGCAGATGCCACCTACAGTCACATTCCGCGGACTATTCGCAGCTCTCCGTCTATGTCCCCACCTGCATACGCTGCACATATTAATGGACACCGTGAATATCGATATCGATCCTGCAGCTGAGTCATTTCAGCATACCACCCTACAAAAATTGGACTTGTGCCAGTCTGATATAAAGGATGCGGAAACTGTCGCTCGCATCATTTATTCTGTCCTCCCTTGCATCGACCGAATTCCAACCCAACGAGTTTGTTGGGCCGCCCCCGTAGCCTTCTACAAGGAATGGGCCGAGGTCAACAAGCATCTTGGATATCTCAAATTTTCTACATTTGGCGGCGATATCATAGGAACAGATGCGGAGTCCTGAGTGTGGGATTTGCTCATTCGGAGAATCGTCTTTTGCCCCAAATGCGCTATGTTTTACCTTGCACCGAAGTACATAAGGATTCGCTCATATGTCGTATGGTGACTGGCTTTGCTGCGTGCCGATTCATACAAATGGTCAGCCATAGAGATGCAGTCGTAATTATTCCACCGGCTATTGGAACGACGTCGCGACGTACTATCACTGCAATACGGGCCGGATGCTGGACTTCATGGATACTCAGGATCACTGTGGGTCTGATGAATGGACACTTTCTCTCGTCTCATATCGTTCCGGTGGCTGTCTGCACTTCATCATCGTACTGTATCGTATTTCCTGCTTTGTTTTGTGCTTTGAATGAGTCAATCTTGTTTCATACATTCTGATTGACATGGAGGTACATGACGCAGCAAGATGTATAGTGTTTCAGATCCACTACGAATTCGACTACAAATACATTCACCACAAAATTACATCATGATGAAGACCAGTGTTGACACGATTGCTGTTGAAGAATTGCAATCAGTAAGGCCCTGGCAGAAAGGCGCTAAAACTTACGTTAAACAGACCTGGCACTCAGTCGAGAAAATCCCCCTCGGTCAGAATGCGGCCATTGAACATCTTTCCGAGGTGAGTTGGCAAATACCCCATGCCTTTCCTTCTCATTCCAAACAACTCCTTCAGCGGAGGAACTTGGGATCGCTTGAACGAACACGATGCTCGGGCAGAAGGGCGATTCTTCCTAATGAATCCATCACTATCGGCTATCAAGTCCTTGTCCCTCAAATCCGGCGCGTTGAGCCCTAAGAAGTTGCAAGTGCGGAGATACATCTCGTAACTGGAGAAATAGAGTTGACCCGCAAAAAGGTTGAGCTGGCAAATCAGCGGTTCCGATGATGTCAGATGTGACGTCGAAGGAACACGGTAGAGTCGAAGATCATCGCATGCCTTCATCGTGTTTGTGGTCCGAGGGGTATATACGCATAACTGAACTGCCTTGCTGTTGCGGATATCAGGCAGCAGTGCATCCACTTCGTTCGGGCTCATGATTACCAGCACTCCAACGTCACCGAGCACGATCCAATTGACGGGCCGCAGGTATTCATCTGCTTTCTGCATGGTAAGGACAGTCTCCACCGTACGAGCGAAGTCACGGGTGACTAAAAAATTGTGCGCCCACTGATTGGCCTCGTGAAATTCAGCAGTAGTGTTGATGAGGCTAGATAGCGCCGGAATGAATGCAGGGGACTTTCTAGGAATTCGACCGGTCCTGACAAATTGGCGAACGTGCGCATGCAAGTCCTGAGCTGCAGATTGCACTTTGGATGGTCTTTGAACTTGATGTTCTCTCTCCACCTCATGGACTACTTCCCTTTCTTGTTCCTCATCCATGTTCATTTTTGGTCCCGTCAGAACTCCAAGCTCCTTGCACTTTCTTTGAATGTCTGCAGCCCAAACGTGGGATATCTGCAAAGGACTACGTGGTGCGTACATATCCTCTAATGAACGCGCCTCAGACTGCAACCAGGCGGTCTTCAGGGTGGAGATCGAAGTGGAGGTACGTGATAATTTAGCCCATGCGGAATGTCGTATACTGAAATCTGATCCCTGTTGAACCCAGTGTGATGCACGCACCTGGATATCAAGACAGGTTTCGAGCATTGCCCAGTGCAGGATATCCGCAATGTCGACACGGTCTGTATCAGCCTTCTGAGTCGCCGAGCGAATGCTTCGGTCAACTTCCGTCGGAGCGAAGAACATCACCGAGTGACCATTGCCCAACTTCCGCATTCGCATACATCCTGTGTCGTTGGTTATTGTCAAAATTGATACGCATGAACTCTGGAATCACAGACCTTGCGTCAGGCGGTCTTTGGTGACTTTTGGACCAAGTGTGACAGCAGCTCGGAAGCCAGAAGGCAGCTTAACATCTGTTCCTCTGGTATGCGCGTCGTCCAGATAGACCACACACTGGTCAAGCTGTTGGGCAAAGGGGGACGACACAAGGGGCTCCACTGTCCCATCCCGACTGACAACAACGATTTCATCGTCATCGTTCACAAAGACTGCGGCTTGGGCATCGCATTTGCCTCGAAGCCATGTCTCGGCCAATTCCTGATTCTTCAATTCCAGCATCTGCGCACCAACATCCAGGAGCACGCGGACCTCGGGGATTTGTGCGATTAAGGTATCAATGAAATGTTGTATCTTCTGGCCAGACGGTATGGGTCTGTAGCAATTGTTTTCTGGGCACAAAAGGAATGCCAGGACGCGGGCATTCGTGCTGCGTTGGTAATCGAGGTCATGCTGCACCATCGAGCTTGGTAAAAGATAACGATTGTCATTGGTACCGGAAAAGCCAGTGGTGATATGTCTCTTCTCTTGAGCGAGATCCCACCCGGAGCAGGTGAGCTTGCTGGGGAATGCCTTCGCTTCCTTGGGAAAGACTACTCGGGACAGGTAGAAATCTATGACCGCCTTGTTGAATTCGAACAGTCGTTGAAGGTCACAGAGCTGCTCTGCGGATTCTGTATTGATTCCGCTAAGTTGACGCAGACTTTCTGGGATGCACTGAAGTCTAGCAACCCAAGATTCATACTCGAGGGTAGGATTATCCTGCTTGAGCAGGAGCTCGAAGCACAACATCAACTGCTGGAGCGTGAGACCCCCATAATAGTATGACAGGCACGTGAGGGTCACAGCAACGTCTGGGTGGCCAAACTCCGCCCGTAGCGAGGGCATGTCTTTTGCGCGAAATGGCACAGCTAGCTTCGTTCGTTTTTGGGTGAGGCCATAGTCCACGCGCCAGCGACGTTCTTTGAGGGCGTACACCAAGATACCACATGCCAGCAATCCACGCAGGACTAGGAGGCCTGGCCAGACCGTAGTGTCTCCATAGCAATTCTTCACTGTGCTAACACAAGCGCTGGATATCTTCTCAGTTGCGACAAAGCGGCAAACAGCTTCTTTCACATAGGGAGATGCTTGATCGAAGTTGATGTTTTCAAGCGCGCTATTGATGACATCCTCTGCAATCCATTGGACTAATGCTTCACCTGCTGTCGAGTGCAGGACGCGAACGAAGGGGAGCCCTCCATGCTCAGGAGTGAACACTTCTGAATGAGACGGAAATTCGCTCATGAGCCGAGCGGCATGCTTCCAACAAGACTCAACACTTGTTGCGTTGTCGTCCACCTTTCAGGATGACCTTCAAGTGGCCTTTGGAGACCCACAGTGTACACCAGCTGGTAGCGGACATGCAGAATTTCATCGCTTTCATCCAGGATGTCGCATGTGTGATTGTGGAGCCAAAACTGAGTCTGCAGCATGTCTTCAGCAGCTTCAATCTGAGGGGAAAGCTGACGGTCGACAGCCATCAGCTGGGATGAGAGAATATGGTCCGGTTGCACAACCAAGATTCCCTTGGTATCCATGCACTCCTGCATCAAGTCACGATATATTTGCACCTTCGATGAGTTGATAGAGAGTGCGCGGGAGAATGGGATATAGAAAATGCGCCTTTGTGCGAGGCCGCTTAGTCGTTCGACCAAGAGTTGAAACATCTGAGCCGACAACGACTTCAGCACTATTACTCGGACCAGTTTGTGGCCATCAGAAAGTGCGGCTGCTATGAGGGGAACGATAACGTAGGATTTGCCTTCGCCCATGTTCAGTTGGAGAGAAGTATTTCCTCCTGTGCATGGTGACATCATCTCCAGCGCGACCTTGACCTGGACCGGCCGTGCCAAGAACTGACTTTCAATCTGAGGATGACACTATCAGTTACCATCCATGATCGATTTTTTTTATAGCGTACCTGTATTAAGAGCCAATCAGGGTACAGCTCTGGATCAAATCCTACACATCCTTCGCTCTCCAACTCCTTGAAGAACTCGACCCAATTTGTGTTGGCAGCAAACACCAACAGCCTTCGCGAGCGTTGCAGTTGCAAAAGTATCTGTGACAGCTGGATAAGAGCAGCACGCCAAGCCTTCCCCAAATGACTTCCTGCTGTAGAAGCCATGCGTGTGAAAAGGAAACTTGGTGTAACTCGAGGCCATAATCCAGCATTATATAACGTGTTCTCAGCAGCAGAGGCGGGGGAGAGGGTGTGTGTGATAGATGCAAGTGGTCTTGGAATTGCCGGCTATGGAGATGATGGTTCTCGAGCAGTAGTTCCATTGTATATGGCGTAGAATCTGGTGGGGCAACAATCTCTTCGTGACAGTAAATCGACCTGCTCTTGTACAGATCGTCAGCATATTTGCGGCAAAACTTGTCACTTCCTCGTGTGCGAAAATCGTTGATCAGCTGTTGCAACCCTGCTGCGACTCGGGAGTCTGAAGATACCAAATCTCTCCGATCGGCATTGGGCAGAAATTGCGAAGACCCACACATGCTTGTCACAGGCGGATCTCTATTGAACAGGTACTTGGCATCAACAGATGAGGCCGGTGATGCAACATGCGAGTCCTCAAGGTAAGAATTGAGATCATATTGAGAGGGTAGTTTCGAAGGAGGATTTGGCGTGTAGAATGGTCTGAGCGTCTCCTGCAGGGTATCCAGGTGTAGCTCCAGACAACGGTTTCGCCAACAGCTGCGAAATACTGGGGAAAGTTTCCCTGACAATTCATTGAGATTGTAGCACTTCGCTTGCAGCGTATCAAGTGCCGGAGGATTTTCGCATGGCCAGGCATTCTGAACTTTGCTGAGAATGACTTGTTTCTCAGAGCGACACCTGTCTTCGAAAGCTGAATAACGACGCCTCCCCAGAGTCTTTTCATCTTCGCCAGGCATTGCAGGCAGTTGTCTCTCCTGGCTGTTTTCGTAATCTTTGGAGTACGAACTGATGATATCGTCCAATCTCGTATCGGACAGCATGAAGCCATCCGAGAGATCATAGGAGGTGAACTTTGGAGGGCCTCCCAGGCTGCGAATTTTGGGAACGGTGGCGAAGGCTAGGAGTGTTGGCACGAGAGCATGATCATCCGACAAGCTGTATGATAATGAAGCCAGGGTGAATACCAGCCGAGATATGTCTTTCTTTGTAGCCTTACGACAGCAATCGTACGCGGAAAGGAAGACATCAGGGAAACTTGGTTGAAGCCAGTCTTTGGAGTACTGCAAGCTGAGCGGCTCGCCAATACCCTGGACATCTTGCCACTGAGTCAACAAATCAAGGAGATTCTGTTGCACTGGAAGTTTGCATGACCACTGATGCACCATGAAGGTGATTTGGAATGCTCTCTCTTCTGCGACCTTGTCGGGAATATCACGTGAAGCATAGATGACATCTGTATCACCGAGCGGAAGTGAAAGAGAGAACTGATCAGGATAGATTGCCGAGGCACGAACTGAGGCGCGCTCAAGAAGGTGGTTGGTGAATCGTGGAAGTTCCTGAAGGTTTGCAGACCCTTCTGAGAAAGTCGAAAGCTTCATTCCGTAATCCATGATAGATTTTGCGGCTGGATGAAAACCATGGTGCTGTGCAAGGGGCGCAAGGCATGACCACGAAATTGTCTGCATCTTCTGAAGATGAATAGGGTACCAGACGCGCCTAGTTGACAGTGAACTGATCTCGCGCAAAAGGTCTGTGTCACGAGAGCGAAGCTTCATAAACTTTCGTTCGTCTGCAGGTTAAGCCAATGAGTATGGCCCACGACTAAGGGGGTTGGCAGGTCTTCCACGAATTTGTGGCTCGGAATGAGTTGGAGGATAGGTGAGTCATGTTTGATATGCTTCGCACGGATGATGAGATCGTTCGAGTCAAGGAGAGCGAAAGACACCTTCAGGAACAAGCGAGTGCATCTTTAATTACTGAGTGATGGCAACGAGACTGACCACTGACCTGATGGTCACAGAAGTTCCCGCGCGTCGCATATTCCATTCCACGAATATCAGCTGGAATGATGTCCAGAACTTGCTGTAGTTGATAAGTGAGCTTGTGCCAACAAAGCTACAACTTTCAAAGACTCACACCGCCGAAGATCGATTGGTAAGTAGGATGTTGCACTATTTTTGAAGGAAGCCTCCCCAGCTGTTTCCCGTCGATAAGCAAGCATCCGCTGATCAAATCGATGTGTACGTCCTGTGGTAGTTGGGAATGTGAAGGCGCAGTTTGTGTCATGAGCCAACGAGAATTCGGAGCCGTAAGTGCCCTCCAAGGAGTTCCTGGTCTGTAGCTGTCCCAAATCTTGACTATGGCGCAATCAAGGCCCTCCCTGTGGTGCTCTACATATTGACGGATAATGGGTTCTAATGCGTGGCAACATCTATTGTCTCGCTCTAGCAGTAGCTTGGAATATTGTGAAAGATTGTCGAGTTGGCTTGGAGTGTTGTCATAAAGCATGACCGCACAATATACAAATATCTTGATGTCGTCGTTCGACGTCAGGAGGAGTGAAGCGTCCCCATCGACATCGAAAGTGCTACGACAGGTGACTGCCATATCCCGAACACGCCCTTGCAAATCCCGGCTGACCGCCTCGTCGTTGCTGGCTTGCATTTTCCCTGATAGTTGCATCAGCAACGTAAAAGTCGCAGTTCGTATCCTTCGAAGGAGCGTGTGTCCACGACTTTTCACACTCTCTTCCTGAGTCGAGGACAAGACGCGGCACACAAGCATGATGATAGTGTCGATCGTGACAGCTTCCAACCAATTTCCTTCGACGCTCGCCATCAACTCCTCCAGCTCTCCAAGTAGTGCAATAAGGAAGGGCACGCTGTTCAACTCCTCATGCCAAATAAGGCTGTCGTCGGACGAAAATGGGCCGGCCTGTGAGACAGCTTGGGCCAACAGTAGATGGATCTCCTCACGTCGAAAATTGAGCGTCCTTGCATGGAGTTCACGCAGCACATTCATCCATTGCAAATGCGGTCCACTCCGCAAGGTTCCAAACGCGATGAATTCGTGGATGGTCACGTCTTTGTGACAATCTGCCTGATTGGCCATGACCTGGTTTGACGTGTGGGATGTCCCTGCAAGGTACTGCTGCAAACCATCATATGGTCCCTTCGGAAGAAGGAAAGTGCACAACTTGGTGACATCGCATTCTAGCGGTATATCTGCCACCCATGCGCCTGTCGTTGTGTCGAAAGGCCAAAAATTGAGTCCGTTGTTCACACAGACTTCGGTTTTTAGCGTAGAAATGCGAATCTCACTGTAATGAGACCTGGAGAAAGGTTTGGCCTCTGACGCCAAAGTGAGCCTTTGTCTTGGATGACACGTGCGATATTGCCTCAAGGCATTATATTCAGGCAGTGTCATGAAGGGGGAAGTGGAGGAAATCTTTTCTGGAGTGCAGATATCAACGAAGACATGAATTGTCATGGATCTCCACATGTCGAACGCAATGGGGCATGCTAACTCAAACACCACCACAATCGCCTCCTGTTCAGGCTCTGGTAGTGGCCACTCGTAGACTGTAATTTCCATGGAATTCATCTCCTTCTCCACGTAACACTTTTCACATTGCCAGTGCTTGTGGTAATCCCAGCCGCGGGAGTTGACACCGTATTCGTGCTCTAAACTTGCTGCGCGCGTCGTTAGGTCACGGTACCTTCTGTGGAGGGTCCGAAGTTCGGTTAACTTCTCCTGCCGCTGTTTCCGACCATCCGCCTCGATACGAGCCTTCAAACTCTGCAGCTTGGATGACCGGTGAAAATATTGCGCCGCGAACGATTCGTCGTCATCATCGGTAAATACCGACAGACAGCTGGAAGCCTGACAATGACGAGCTTTCAGGTAGGTGTGCAATTTCTTCAAACGACCAAGGACAGAGGCTTTGCGGATTAAAAGACGCTCCAAAAGCGTCAATGGGATTTCGGGGGAGTATTCTGCCAGGAGTGGAATTTTTTCAACAACGAGTTTATCCATTGCTACCCAGAGCTCAAAAAGGGTGAGAAGCATGATAGACAAATTCTCTGGGTTTCCTTTATAAGCTGTAAGCGCTCTCGAAGAGTACGCGGATGCACACGCCTCAATCGAGACGCATGCGGAATCGACACTCCTGAGTGGAATGCGCGCCACCCAGTCATCGATCCCTGATCCAATAGCGGTCTCGAAGTCTACGAGTGTAAGAGACGGTTCTGCGGCATGGGCGGCTATCAGGAAGCTAGCTTCGGTGTCAAGGAAATTATTGATTGTCCCGCGTGTGTGGTGGCTGGGGTTGCTCGGGAGGAGGAATGCTGGTTCTGCAAAGCATGGTATATGTACTGTCGGCTCGTGTTCAAGGAAAGATGAGTATCTCGTAAGACTCGGAGGGTCTTGGGAGCCCAAAGAGGCGAGGCCCGTTGCACGCTCTGAACAGATCTCCATCTTTCCTCTAGGACGCTCCTTACATCACCGGCAATCTTACTGACCATCTGCGACAACTCCAGAGATGAGGAGGGTCCAAGCTTGAAAAGGCGGCGCGCAATCTTTGTCGACATGAAGTGTAGAATGTCATTCGATAAGTCATGGTCGAGGGCAAGGGTCATGAGCCTTGCCATGAAGAACAGTATGAACGATTTATACGTTGTTCGTCCGAGAGCACTGCGCTCCAGAGTCGTCTGTAAGGCAACACGAATTACAAGCCAAAGTGGAGACCGCCTCCACGGCAACTTCACGCTGTCCCACAGCACATCATCTCCGATGCGCTTGCGGATGCGAGGAATATCAGCGATGCTCCCGAGGCCACGCAGTATACCGGTCAGGAGCTCTGTGATATATCGCGGATGTGTGGTGTCCCTCTCTTCGAGAACAGTACAGTTAGCCTTTGTCCTCGTCGCTGCTGCATCGAGTACATCTTGATCCATGTGAACGAGAAAATTCGCCAGCTCGGCGGGAAAGGTAGCGTTATCAACGTTCATGTCTGGGACTCTGATGGCAGGTCCAGGATAAGAACATATCAGCTTTCCCTTTGCGCCCATCACTGCGGTGGGGTCAGGAGAGACCTCAAATGACTCGAATATGGTCTCGGATTCGAGTTTTCTCATGACCACCGCAGCGTTTTGCGCGCGAATCATATATACAAGGACATCTGAAAATTGATATTCAATACAGAAAAAGAATGCGAATGAGATGAAAATAACAGACCTTTAGCGTTCATAGCGTTGATTTGAGATTCGACTTCTTTTGCAGACATCACGTCGGATCTGATTGAATCTTTGAGATTGTGAAGCATTTTCAAGCTGCTCGTCCAAAGCAGCAGCTTATCGGACGGCAGCTGGTCACTGAAGATGATAGCAGCATCAAGTACTGCCTGAGATAGGGCAAGGTCATTCTCAAGGGATTGGTTGCTCCCTTGCGGTAACTTGAGGGGAGGAAATATGTGATTGATGATATATTCCAGACCAGGATGATCTTTTGACTTGGAAAGACGATTTACTGTTGTATATTGAGCCATATTACCAATGGGATGAGAGAAAGAAATTCGCCACTGACAGTGAAATTTGGCCACTCTAATAAGGGACCTCTAGTAGGCGCTCATCCGCCTCGCGCCTCCGAGTCACTAGGGTTGGATCCGAGAAGCCTTGTGTAGTACAATGCATCACAGAAGTTTCACATGAGATCTGAGGAGTGCCATCGATATGAGCGTCGAGGCGTCGAGGCTAGACTCGTAACCATTCAGCCTACGCAAATTTTTTTGATATGGGGCGGCCATGTTGTAATTTCTGCCGTAGGCCACTCGACCAGCCTGGTCACGAGGTAACCTTGAGGCCTGAAGGCTGTGCACATGTGGGCGTGCGCCGTGAACGTTTGAACTATCATGCAGGCCTGAGGGGTTTGATAAGGAACTTCCTTCCATTTGGATCGTCTATATATACTATAGACTATCATGATGGGACTGGGGAACAGTAACTAGAGTCTGCTGTCAGACTTGAACCGTAACACGGAGTCAAGAGAACGATTGAAACTCGTTAAGTTTGCGAAGCTTTATTACCTGTGTACTATGATCAGCCGAGTCCAATTCACTCTTAGCCGCACTCCTCCCATCCGTCCATCGCAGCAACTTTATACCCCACAGCCTTACCTTCATCCAAACCAAGTCAGCTTCACGAACCGCACTAAGGATTTTGTTCGGAGAACTATCCTTGGAACTGAGGATTAATTAAGCGCTACACATGGCTCCAGGCCGTCTACTCTGAAATGCCTCATTGTTACCCCGAAAATTTTCTTATACGTCTTTCTAGATGCATCGGGTCTTGCCTGCCTAAATACGTTCCACTCTTACTGGCCAGTAGGAATCCGAGTCCTTCCCACTTTGTCTGGATCGAAAAACCCTAGCTAGGACTTACTACGTGGTGCATACATGTTCTCCAAGGAACGCTCCTCAGGTTGCAACCAAGCAGCTTTCAAGGTGGAGATCGAAGTAGGGTAACATCTGATGGCGCCGCCCGCCCATCATGGACGTGAAGGTAAATTATCTCCGACTCCTTGACTCGGAGGTGTGTGGCTTTGACGACAAGCTCGAACTTACTCGACCTCATTTTCGCTCTCAACATTCTTTTGTTCACAATCAATCATGCATACACATGTAGATTAATTTTAACGTTCTAGCAGAAATCAATTGCTCTTTTCCCTCTCCAAGTTTGACACGATTGAATTCGCGAACAGTTGTCCCGCCCACCCAGCGGCTCCATCTGCACATTATAACTTAGCTACGCTCAGTCCAGCCCAACCATTTTAAGATTTATTCAGTAATATTGCATGAATATATTATCCAAGGATTAACTCTGATGAAGTAAAGACAATAACAAAAGAAAATTGAGCAAGATGCGGATTAACATGCAGTGAAGCAAGAGACGGGGGGGGGGAAGACGAAACGTGAATAATCATGCGAGCGGTTGGGTCTTATCGGTGTGAATGATGTGAGAACGTCGATACTGGTACTTTGTTTGCTCAGGGATTGAGGATGAACCGAGGATGACAAGGTACCAGATGGTCCTGGAACTTAGTGAACCAATCACAAGATAATTGTTAGTAGCATCAAAGCATCCAACTCCCCATGTATTGCCTAATCAACGTGGATTTTGAACAGGACATGATTCAAATTAATCAGACTTCATAAATATACTCCCATCTCTGGTCACCACGTCACCAAGCGTTCGTACTCTTCCGGTTCGTAGCAAGATGGCATGCAAACGTCCCAGGCTCAACATTGGACTGGGAGATTCAGCTTTGACAGGGATATTATCAAAGTCGACCTGGTAGCCCATCAAACGTATCCTACGCTTCTTGTCGATGCCCTGGGAGAGCAACGCGTCCCGTACTTGGCTTAAATCTTTGGATATCCTACGTGAAGATGATTGCTTGATGTTTGGAGTCTCTTCGTGTGACTGCCTAATATCCAATGTGACGGCGTGGTTGCTCTTCCCGTTTGGGACGGTGGATATTACTCTTTCGTCTTCATTGACAGGTCTTGCGGGCTCAGGCCCAGGTTCCGTTTCATCCGCCACATTTTTTCTGCGCTTGTGAGAAGCGAGTGGAGACGAAAATGTGGGCGACTCCCGTCTTCTTTTGTATATCCCGGATGTCTTGTCAAGCACTTCTATAGCCTTGCCTTTACCCTTCCGAGAGCTCATGAAACTGGGTGCCTTCCAAGCCTCTGCATCGTGTGAAGGGGCCTGGCTTGTTGGTTCGCCTGAGGTTGTTCGGGGTACAATGGGGGGTATGACTTCGGACTGGGATAGTGAAAAGCTAGGGGAACCAGAGAACAATGAATGCATAGACGAATCGGAGGGTTGCGGTGAGGTGTCCCTCATGGGTTTGTGTCTGTCCAATGGGTCTCCGGGTGCTTGTGAGGGAGTGGTATGCACAACAGCGGGAATCTCAATACCATCAACCGGGTCAACATCCATCGTATCAGGATCTTCAGTCGTCAATTGTTGTAGGACTTGATGTGCATGTGGGTCGGTGTCGGATGGTTGATGATCGCCATGACCGAGATTCTCATGAACGTCCCAGTTGATGACACCCGGAGAAGAAGCACGATCACCGCCCCAATGACCGAGTTGGTCATCTGGAGGCATTAACGAAGCTCCACGATCTGTGCCTGAGAGGCTCTGTTTGACAGCAGCGGGTGTCGATGTTGGTCCTGGCTTGAATTCTTGCGTCAGCTGGGATGGAAACGGGGGTCGATATGACTGTGATTGAGTGAACAGTTGTGATGAAGGTTCCGACTGTGGTTGAGATTGAGACTGAGATTGAGTTCCCGAAGTATCAGAATTGGGGACGAGAATCTGAGTTGGACCTGAGTGATCAGCTGGTAACAGCGGTACACCAGGGTGAGGAACTCTTCGCTTTATGTTTCTACGAATGTGGGTAGGAAATGAGGAAGGTGTTGCAGGTATGGGGGACGAATCTGAAGGGGATGGATGAAGACTTGACCGTCTAATGCGCTGCGCGGGTGTGGGCGGGCGAAGGGGCGAAGTAGCAGGGGGTGTGGATGGTTCGTGTAAAGGACCATTTTCCTCCGGCGAAGCTCCTGCGTTTACACAGTGATTTGGAATATCGTCGTCTCCATCATGAGCTGGAGATGGCAGCACTCCAGTAGGGCTTCCAGGCGCAGATGAAGGCCATTCTGAGGTTCTGGGTGTGGTCTGCTCATTTATGTCTTGCTCAGGTGTACGTGTACATGTGCGCGGTGGGGTACAGGGTTGAGATCTTGCGACTGTATTTCGGTTATAGTCAACGCTCCCGCTAATGCATTGTGGTTGTGACGTGGGGCTTACCAACGACCACATTATCAGGAGGTACACACTCTTCGACAGGAGGCTGGCCCATTTGAGGTTGTTCTACGCGTGAATCAAGCTTATGATGTATGTAATAAGTTGCACACGTACCACCAGCGAGCGTTTGCACTTCGTCACCATCACCAGGATCTATTGTAGCTGTCCAGATATCTTTCAAGTTCTCGATACGCTGATAAACACGGTTGAACGAACGAATTCTCACGAATTCCACAAACTTACTGCCCAGCGCTTGCGATATTCCCTCATTAGATCGGCCCTTCGGACAGGACGTTCTGGCGAGACATGGGGTGAATTGTGTTCTGGTTCCCGAGCCTGAAGCATTATGGGAGGTGCTTCCACATGGTTTATGGCTGGACAGATTTCCTGGAGTTGTGAATCTGCTGCATTTGGTTGAACACGCATTAGGACATCCCTGTTGCAGTTTAGAAAATGCTCATGCGAAGATTTATTGATACTCACCCGCCATTGCCGCCTTGTCGGAGTCCGCGGACCCATGCCTTCACTCGAGAGTTCATTTCAACGTCCTGCGGTGAACCGAAAACGCCCAAACCAGAGCCAACAAATTTAACAACACCAGCTTCTAGAGCTATATGAGGGACCTCGCTCAAATTCGAACGATTGTTCCCAACAGGAATTCGTACGAAGATGGGGCGAAATTGCCCGATGAAGAAGATAGCATGCTTTGCTTCTGTGAGCCTTCGACCTTGCAAATCCCTGTAGCAATACGTCAAATAGAAGTTGACAAGAGCCAAGTATGCAACTCACTTCATATATTGCAACACGGCGTCTTTAGTGAAACACACGGGAATACTGTATTCCTTATCGGACACTCTCCCCCATATTGCTGCGTCTGGGTTGTATGTTAAAAACTGCAGCAGTCAGTGCTGAGAGCATAAAATGAGCAGAAGTACGTACTTCGAGTATTTGAACTCTCTTCTTCTTGCTAGGTGATATGGCTTCGAGAGGGACATCAGTAAATGACTTTCCACACGTTTCGGCAACTTTGATTATATACTGCGATATCCATTGGACAGGAATGGACTCGGACATCACGACGCGAAAGGTGAAAGCGGACGTCCTTTGAGCGCGAGCTCCTAAGGCCTAATTGACTGAACAAACACAACGCGGTATGTCACGCGTGTTGTCACAGTTGTGATTTTGTCACGACGGCGGTGGCCGGTCTCTATTATCTAACACCTTTTCCTTTGTTTACCTCGGAATGGCATCCGTATAACATTGGTCTTGTGTCGGACATGGCATGAAAGCAGCAGCGGTCAGTAACTCGGACATTCCTCCTTTCCAGGCGTTTAATAATTCAAGAATACCTTTCACCGCTGTTCAGCTGACACTGATTGGCTCTACGCCGGGCCCTCACTGGCATGTCATAAAATGGCATTTTATTGAAAACATAAGAAGTTTGTCACCGTGAGTGATTCAGATTGCCTTTATTACTCCTCAGCCCACGTTGAACCGCTCACCATGCACGATGGTCACTATCAATACCCGGATAATTTTGGTTTTGACCCTCGGAAGTCTCACATACGGCTATGCTTCAGTGCTATCTTCAATACATGGATAGCCTGGTTTTGTTCAGCACTTCAATATTTATACAATAAGCGATGCTGGAGGCATCCTTGTAGCCCTCACAGTTGGTTACATGTACGACAAGCACAGTCGTAAGATTACTATGAACACTGCTGCTCTGATTTGCATCAGTGGCGGAGCCCTTCAAGCAGACTCAATTAATGTTGCTATGCTTCTCGTGGCACATTTCATCACTGTATGTAGGATTGGAATGCTCGTTTTTCTCATACCTATTTTCCAGGAAGAAATCTCCCCTCCCGTGGCCCTTCTCGTTAGCCAACATGGCATTTGTTGTTTTATTACCCGAACCGACGATCTGACCATGATACAATACAAGGGGCTTGGGTCGTTTTAGGGTATCTAGACTAGTGTGCGGGATTTTTTTTCCTCCGCACTCAGCTTTCAGTGGCACTTCTGTCTTGCTCTCTGATGTATCTTTCTCCTTGGCTTATTTTGCTGCAGTCTATCGGTTTCCGAGTCCTCGCGTTGGTGTAAGTTGTATTATTGTGTATTTAGGATTCCTCAGCTGATGAATTCATGAAGTACTTATGCAAGGTGCCATGCAGAAAGTCAGGATATTATCTCTCGCCTTCATGTCGACGGAAATATTGCGGACGCCGACAAGGTTTCATATGCCCAAAAAGATTTCCATCAACTGGTCAAACACGTAGAAATGTAGTTGCATGCATGCATCGCTGTAGGTGGCGCCCGCCAGATGTATAGCAAGGCATCGTACCGTGAAAGGATGATGATTGGGTTCTTCACGCAATACTCTCCCCAAGCTACTTGGTGTAATGGTCATCTCGTATACCTCCCATGCTTTTCCCTGTCTTGTCGACACACTGATAAACCCGGAACAGACTACATAGTTAATTTGTATAACGACTTGGGCTTTAACGGGGAATTGGTTTAGATCCTCAGTGCACTATATGTTACGGCTGCAACAATGGCGACATTCCTTGCATCCTTTGTCATGGATTTCGTTGGACGAGTGCATCTCCTCAGTACGTTTGTTTGACTTTTGCCTATCATTTTGTTATACGCCGATATAGTCATTGGAATGATTGGACGTATGGTCATCCTCATGATCACGTTCGGCCTAGAATACGCCGAACACATGGGCATCAATAATCGCTTAGCGGAAAATCTCTTGGCGTGTTCTTTATCTTCTTCTACGCAGGAGGCATGGAAGCGACTTTATATGTGCACTGCTCTGAGATCTTCCCCACCCACATCCGCTCGCAGGGAATGGCGTTCTCGATGTTCGGCCCGTTGCTTTCGACTGTGGTATTCCTTGAAGCAGGTTCATGTCACGATTTTATGGCGACATTTCCTAGAGGTAAGCCTAACGCGCTCGAACTTCCTAATCGCTTGAATTTCTTGACGACACTGAAATAGACGAAGGGACTTTCGCTTGAAGATATCAATACGACATTTGGGAATGAGGTAGCGGCTCACTTCTCAAATCTCAGAGATTACTCGTCAAGAAATTATGAATCCAACAAGGGAAGGTATCTAACACAGAGGGTGCATAGTACGGCCGGGTAGTACCGGAAACTTATGCGACGTCTAGCCGTTCTTTTAATCATGGTGTTGATATATCACAACGCAAATTAGATCAGGTTGTGTTATTTGCTGCGTGCTTGATATGTCCAACTCAAAAGGGGTTTTTTTTTCACCAGTGGTGCTTCTTGCGGTGCGTATCGTTGTCAGGTGACAAAATGGATGTAACCTACGCTGGAAAGTGCGCCCTGAAAACGCCAACAAATGAGCGACAGGTGGGGCGTTTGCGGCTGATGGATCGCAGATTCTTCAAGACACGAGCACCAATCGTGAACCATGGGATTTTAATCATAGGTTGCCCCTTCTACAGATATCAGATGGAAGAAGTCCAGAGTGCAACGATATAATGCGCAACGTTATCTGACAGTATTCGCCGCGCTATAAAACCGACGAGTTCCGAGGAAACGCGAGAAATAAGGTGGCCAGTTGCCATGCATAAGTTTATGGCTTTCAAAGCCTCAAGGCTGACCCCTGCTGCCCCTTCGTAAAAATCGCTTAACTGGAAGTGAACATGAATACAATCAAACAATGTTGAATACTTGATCAGCGAATTAATCTACTAGTGATTTCATACTGCCTGCCAGTGAATGCATGGCCTGTATCCATTATGGTTGCCCAGTCAGGTGGGGACGTGAGGTGAACACTGCATCGACAACCTTGCGTGATAAAGACCTCCTAAACGGACTGATACGGAATGGCCTTGTTACTTATCTCTCAGCCCCTCGGCAGAGTTCAGATCGGCATGCCCAGAATTCCAAGACCATGATAGATCAATGTAATAACAACAATTTGATCAATCTAGAACTGTGTACTTCCTCAGATATTCTGGTATAGCATCTCCTAGCCCTTTCGACTCTAGCCACTTCTTGGAGAACAAACGACTCTGGTATCGATATGCGCCATCGCACAGTACAGTCACAACTTTGGAACCTGATAGATAGAATCGAGCTTTAATATGGGTAATGAGATGTAGTTGACCTCTGTACTTACCCTTGCCTAGCTTTTGAGCAAGTTCAACAGCTGCAACGACATTCAAGGCCGAGGAAGCACCTAGGTATAAACCTTCGCTATCAAGAAGCTGGTACACCATGGATATTGACTTCTCATCCGATATGTGCAAAGCTCCCGACAGGTCATTGACAAATGTGCCCAGGTTATTTGTGACACGGCCTTGACCAATACCTGTGTGGTTGCAGAATAGAATGCTCAGCCATGACGACTCCAGATAGAAAAAGTCTCACCTTCTGTGATGGAACTTCCGCCACGCTCAACGAGTTTTCCACCGCTAGAGATATATTTGTATAAGACACTGCCAGGCGGATCGGCGAGCCATATCTGCGTCTTGGGGTTCTTTTGCTTCAGATACTTGCCAACTCCAGCCAGAGTGCCACCAGTACCGGTTGAGCATACAAAACCGTCGATGTCACCCTTCGTCTGTTCCCATATTTCGGGTCCAGTAGAGATATAGTGTGCATACGTATTGGCGGTATTGTCAAATTGGTCTGTCCATATGGCATTCTCCAGCTTTTCAGCATACTCCTTCGCCTGGTGGTTATAGTTCAATGGATTCTCGTAGGGCACCGCAGGTACTGGGTGCACTTCGGCACCGAGCATGCTGAGAAGGTCAATCTTCTCTTGGCTCTGAGTGCCAAAGCATCAGTAAAGGAGATAGTAACCAGGTAGTTGGGTGTACTTCACCTGAGTGTTAGGCATGAATATAACACATTTGTAACCCCTGGCTCTACAGACATGGGCAAGACCAATACCAGTGTTGCCTGCGGTACCTTCGACAACGGTTCCACCGGGCTTTATGCTGCGTACATCCTCGACGTTAGTACTTATCGCACTACGTGCTACTCCCACTCACCGACCCTTCTCCTCCGCATCCAGAACTATACCAACAGCGGCACGGTCTTTAATGCTGCCTCCAGGATTTTGGAATTCAGCCTTTCCATATATCTTGCTTCCCGTTTGCTCCGACAGCGTCTTGAGATAGATCTGATCATGGTGTTAAAAAGGATTCCACTGTCGTTGCGCGGTGATTCCTCACCAATGGTGTATTTCCCACTGCACCGGTAAAACCGTCAACAGCGATGTTGTTGGTCGCAAATCCTCTAGTTTGTTGTATAATAGCCCGTCGCAAAGCCGATAGCATGATAATTCAGAGAAAGGAACAATTATGCAAGAGGTGGCGCACACTAGTAGTCATCCATGAGAGAATGGAGCGGGCCTGATGGCGAGCACGGCATTTAGAGGTCATCATGTGTCTATATTCCTGGGTATTATAATTTACAGTGAGACTTGGCAAGTGAATTTAATTATAATGCGGGTTATCGATATCCTCATTGCTCGCTATGCCCATATGGCGAATTATACGGTAATCATGTATGAAGAGGAATATATCGTCACATCAAAGAGCAAAACTATCCATTAAGATGTAGAGATAAAGACACCCGAAGAACAGAAAAGCGCTCAGATGAATCTAGAACAGAGCAAGAAAAAAGGGCAGGGCTGAATGAAGAAGCTCAGACATAGAATAGGTAGTCTGTCATACATGCAGAGTCGTGCAGGCCATAATAGAGAGCATAACGTGGGTGTCAACGAGAGGCGAAGACACAGCTGAATCGAAGTAGGTGGTATGGACGAGGGTATCAAGGTCTTGCGTATTCTGCTGTATCGTTCATGGCTGGCGTTTCTTCACGTTCTGGTTCAGCCACTGAAGGCCTTCGAACAATCCTTCACCCGTCGTGGCACAACTGCGGCACATGGAGTAAGCAACGTTCTCCCGGCGCGAACGAAATACTGACCTTGGGTGGACATACCACGAGCGATCCCGCATGCGGTGGAGACCCAATTTTTCTGTTACCTCGGCAGGAGACATAGCTAGAGAAGAAATTAGCCTTTATCCAATAGTACAAAAAGGTCGCCGTACCTCCGGGAAGGTCCTGTTTGTTCGAAAACACGAGTAATAGACATTCCTTCATCTCTCTATCGCTCAATATGCGATGCAGTTCCTGCTTTGCTTCGTCGATTCTCTCTCGGTCTTGGCTGTCGACGACGAACACAAGCCCTTGGGTGCCTGTGTAATAATGTCTCCACAGCGGTCGGATCTTGTCCTGGCCTCCAACATCCCAGACATTGAATTTCACATTCTTGTAGGTGACGGTCTCCACGTTGAAGCCAACTAAATGCGCATCATAAGTTTTCAAGCTGACCCATAGTACACGGGTACTTACCCGTAGGTATGGTGGTCACGGACTGGTTCAATTTGAGTTTGTAAAGAATAGCTGCGGCAAAATGTTCAACACAGCAAGCAAACGAACAAAGTCAGCTCACTTGTCTTCCCCGCAGCGTCAAGGCCAAGCATCAGCAACCTCATCTCCTTGTTGCCGAACAATCTGCCTGTTAGACATGCCGTTCAGTGGAATTACACACGATAGACATCATTTCGACCACGCCCGGGACAAAACACTCACCGAGTGCCTTTGACAAGTTAGCTCCCATGATGATATATAGATTCAAAGGTAAAGAGCGACAGAGGCGGGTTTAGTGCCACAAGCAATGGTATCGAAAGACTGAAAGCAGGTAAACCAGGAAAAGAAACACTGGAAGTAAACACACGCCATTTCAGACCCCGAACACCTCCTTGCAATGCCTTCCATGTACGACCATCGCTTCGAGCAGCTTCCAGTGATGAAATGAAAACCCGCTTCTGATACACGTTATATTGCTAGTTTTATTCGTGCTTCCTCGCCGGAAATGCGGAAGAACTTAAAATAAGAGTCAAGCAGGGATAGGACCACGGCCAGTGTAGTGATATGTAATGAGATTATCGATAGTACAATATTAATGGAAGAGTCCAGACCAATGGATACATGCAAGATGGGTATATCCTACTAAATTACCAGCATGATAAGAAATCTAACCCGCAGCAACTCCTGGTGATGGCGTCTGACTCTGGCTGAACACCTTTAGCCAACCATCTCCCATGTCAGAACGCAGGGCTTGCATCCGCGCTCGATAGAGCTCTGCATCTCGTATCTGACTCTGACTCTGACCCTCGTCTGGTAAATCAAACACCGTGCTCGCTCTTTGGTAGCCTGATTTGCCATTCGGTGAATGTGGACGTAGTATACGAACAGTGGCCGACGGTGAGCGCAGCGAGCTCGCGGGGCCAACAGAGATCCCTGGCGGCGCTATAGTACCTCCTTTATTTGAGGAATAAGACTGACCATCTAAAACACAGTAAGTCTAGTGAATGCTAAATATTTAAAGAAGTGCCTCACCTGTTCCATGCACAGGGGCCAGGTCGACGATGCGCTTGACTTTCCGCTTTCTCTTCCCTGCAACAGCACCTGTTAGCATAGGAGAACCATGAGATGGCGACGAGGGTCCAGATAGCGGAGTGTCCATGGCATTATGCGTCCCTGTACAAAAGGGTGCCATCGCCTTCGGACTGCCTACTGGTACGACAGGCGGAGAGGGGAGAGTCTCAACCGTGTTTACTGATAACGGCTGGTCAGACAGTGATGCACTGAGACTGCGCTTCTCATAAAACCCTGGTGATGCCCCATCGAGCTTGATGTACTTGTCCTCCTTCAGGAAAAGGTCAAAGCATGCGGTGCGATAGTTGTCCTCGTACTCGGTGAGCGGATTCCCTTCAATCCATACCTCCATGATGTTAGGTAATGTTGCCAGTCGCCCAATCTCAGCGCTCTCCTCTATGTGGTTTGAGCGCAAGTCGACGCGCTCAAGTGCCATTAGACGCTCGAGGCCACAAATAGATTCAAGCCGGTTGCGGGAGAGATTGATATTGAGAACTTGGCCAAGGTGCGTGTAAATACCAAGGACCGAATCAATCATGTTATCGGAGAGGTTGAGGGAGACGAGGTTATGCAGTGTGGCAAGACCATGCGGCACAGACACGAGGAGGTTAGATGATAGGTCGAGATAGCTAAGCGAGGTGAGGTATGGTAAGGGGTCAGTGGGAAGAAAAGCGAGAGCATTATCTGCCAGCGATAAGTGCTTCAATAATGACCATTTATAGGGCGAGAGGGGAGCAGCAGGTGAAGGCACAGGAGGTGTTAAATCGTCTTCATCATCTTCGGGAACGGACTCGGGTAGGCGAGTACTCTGGAAAGAGCGTTGTGAACGAGGTATGCGTCTGCTTCTCACGTCGCTCGTGGTACCATCTCTTCGAGCCTGGTCATCCAGCACGGCACCAATAAAGATATCAGTGACGTCCTCCAGGCCACTGCGCTGAACTGTTAAACTCCGTAGACTTTCCGCCAGCCTATCCCACCCAAGTAATGTCCGTGGGTCTATATCAACGCACTCCAAGGTCTGAATATTCTTGAATGCGTCAAGTGGGAGTGCATTCTGATTGGGTGGTTCACCTGCAAGCTCGGCGATGACTTTCGGGCCTGGTGCCCTGATGGATAGAGCAGGGAGCTTTGTAAAAGAGCTGTAAATATACTTGAGCTCCGCATCTATGGTTTGCGGCTCCTGTCTTCCCCACCACCCTACTCCAAGGGACAAACCAGATACGGCGGAAAGGGACGAGCGAAATGACGCGAGAGAAAGTGTGTCGGAATTGTCAGAATCAGGGTACAGATCGATGTGCGTGTAATGCATCGGCTTTGAGGGATTGTCGACCCTCACATCTAATGTGCCAATGTCAATTCCAAGCGCCTCTAAGCGCATAAGAATGTAAAATAGTCTGTGCGTGTCGATATTGAATGTAACAGGTTTCGGAAGAACAGGTGATGGCATTTGTGAATCATAAGAAAACCAACCAGCGAGATTGAAGACAGAGGTGTTATTGGTAGAGGGACGCTGTATACGCCTTCGTCGAACGAAGCCAGCTTCTGCTAGTCCCATCTCATTGTTTCTGATGAATGTTGCGATTCTGCGCAGATAATCGTCGCCTGGCTGTGGTTCCATGATGACTACGGTGAATAGAAAGATAGGCCTTATGACCAGCAGGCAGCCAGGCAGCCGAGCGGAAACCTGTCTAAGTAGGACCCCGCATACCCCATTCTGTGACATAACGTCGTGACAACATATCGTGACAAGATTGAAACGCGTCAGTCTGCTCTTGAAGCTCATCATCATCAGTAAGACATCGACAAGCTCAAAGACCAAATCTTGATCGTAGTCGTATTAGATCATTAATTGCCCATCATGAAGTTAACGATAAAGACGCTCCAGCAGAAGATGTTCCAGGTGTGTAACGTTACCTATTGTCTTCAACAATCCCTTACGCGAATAAAGCTCGAAGCCGAGGGGTCAGAAACCATCGCAGATTTGAAGCAGAAGATATCAAACACACAGGGCCATTCTGTAGAAAGCCAAAAGCTCATCTTTTCTGGTACGGCCTTGCAGTCATTTCACAGCATCACAGTGTTCATCCGGCATCGCAGGCAAGATTCTTACAGATGACAAGACAGTTGCATCGTGCGAGATCAAGGAAAAGGACTTTTTGGTATTGATGGTTTCGAAGGTTTGCAGTGGTTTCCACCTGTCAGATGTCAAGTTCACCGTGATCGTAGTCTAAACCTACGCCAGCTCAACCTCCCCCGGTAATTGCCTCGACATCGACGCCACAGCCTGAGGCTGCCGCACCTGCCCCAGTAGCACCTCAGGTTCTAGCACCAGCCCCTGAAACACCAGCACCAGCACCTGTTGCGCCATCTGCACCTCCTGCTGCCCCCGCGGCAGCACCTATAACGGCTGACGGCAGCTTTTTGACTGGAGAAGCGCTCCAGTCGACAATCAATAATATGGTTGAGATGGGTTTTGAACGTGAACAAGTCATTCGCGCTCTGAGAGCCAGTTTTAACAACCCTGATCGTGCTGTCGAATACTTGATGACGGTAGTTCAATATCACTCATTTTATTTGTCTGATACTCATCTAAACCACAGGGCATTCCTGCGCATCTCATGCATGAAGCAGCAGGCCCTGCTACGCGACCAGCGCAGACGGGGGGTGTAGCACCTACTACTCCCTCCGCACCTGCACCTACCGCACCTGCAGTCCAACCTGCCCCAACTGGTCAACCCCAGAATTTGTTTCAAGTTAGTACCCTGATTTCTTTTTTTCAACCGGACTCATAAACGCAAACGTAGCTTGCGCAGCAACAACAGCAACAGCCTGGTGGCAGAGGTACAGCAACCGCTGGTGCGGGAGCTGGGGTTGGAGAAGTTGATCTAGAGGCCCTTCGAAACCACCCCCAGTTTCAGCAATTGCGTCAGTTAGTCCAAACCAACCCAAATCTGCTTGCGCCGTTGGTTCAGCAAATTATGGAGCAAAATCCACAACTCGGACAAATATTCGAAAATAACCCTGAAGCATTAATGCAGTTGCTGAATGGGGGTGACGATGCTGAAGGCGATGGTGCTATGCCACCCGGCGCACAAGTAATACATATTACGCCGGAGGAGCAGGCTGCGATTGGTCGGGTAAGTTCCCTCCGCACGCGTCCTGAACTTGCGCTTATTGTACGTGGCTACAGTTGGAGGCTTTGGGTTTCTCGCGCCAGAAAGCTGCTGAGGCATATCTAGCGTGTGATAAGAATGAGGAACTGGCAGCCAATTACTTGTTTGAGACAGGTTTTGATGACGAGGAGGACCAATGATGGGCTGTGACGTGTTTGTGGAGTTCTTTGCATTGTTATGGTTCATGTAGTAATTCAAAGCTGAATCAAGCTACCTAAGCTACAACTGGATGGAGCTGCATCAAAATGAAAAGCGGTGTATAGTTGATCCAAGATTAGTTTGTGATTTATTTATTATTGAAGGAATACCTCACCTCGGCTTAGACTCAAGTTGCGTGACCTGACATGCTCGCGGGGTGATCGGAGAGAGGTCATCAATAAGCGTTTCTCGTATAATCGACGTACCCTGGCCCTACCTATGAAAGTTCAGTGAGAGCATTATAAATTGCAGCCCGCGGAGTCTATCAAAATTTGAATGTAAACATTGTATAGACAGCGTGCGCCGTGTGTTTTACCGCGTGTGAATGTTATAACGTACAAGCAGACAGTATCCGCATGTTGTTGTGGTGTGTTGCTTGGCCGCCTTCTCGTCCTTCATCCTTCCTCTCTTTCCTTTTCCCCAGCATACCCAAAAGCTTTTCAATACCGCAAGCATCATTACTGTTACTCGGTTTGAAAAGTTACCAATTATTTTCACAGCTTGTTCTAGTCTTCCATCCCATGGCATCCCAAGACTCGCCACTAGCGGACGACAAGGACGTTCAGACGCGCGAGCAGGCGTCTCAAACGCCAGCCATCGGGAATGGCTCTACAGGCGTAGACACTAGTGCGCAAGCGCACGAGCAGTCACCTACATCGTCTTCGGAAGCGGACAAGGATATTAACCCAAACCCTTCTAACACCGTTTCTACCTTCGGTTTACCAGGCGAACGCGAAAACGTGAAGCCCAGTGAAAAGGAGAAAGACAAGGACAAGGGTTCTTTAGCTACGACAACCCAGACCCACCCCAATACAACTTCTACCAGCGCTACGTCTAGCACCGCTCGTCGGTTTTCCAGAAAGGTCAAACCTGCGTCAAAAACTACTAAATCTTCAACTGCTTCGTCTAGCTCTGCACGCGAGAAGACTACTTCCAATAATCATACCAGAGACGAAAATAAGTCTGTCAGAGGTTCTCAGAAAAAGGAATCATTCATCGCCAAACTCGTGCGCAAACTCGTGCCATGTGTCGCTCCCAATGATCGTACACATGCGATTGAGGTCGATGTCGACGACGCCACGCGACCCAAGGCCACTGACGCGGTCAACGGTGCCTCAGCGCCCGTAGCCGATACCAGTGCGCCCAGCGAAAAGCAGGTTGAAGTGAAGGAACAGGAACGGGAAAAGCCAAATCTTGTGGTAGAGGTATCCCCTCCTGCAATGGAAACCGACCCCGCAGAAATCGAGGTTATTGTACCCCCCACGCCAACCAAGGCTCTCCTCCCAATATCTGAAACAGAGGGGGTGACCAGCGGGGCAGTCCAACCTCCAGGATCGACTGGTACAGACATTTTCTCCCCCTCACTATCAACTCCTGTAGATGTATCACACACATCATCTGCAAGCACCCCATCACATGCTGGAGATACCTCGCATACAGCAACCGATTCAGAGGGTAGCTTCACGGACGAAGAGGGTCACGGGGAACCGGAGGAGCCCGAAGTGGAAGAAGGGGAACCGATGGAGGAAGACGACGAAGATGCTCTGATCCTCAATGGAGGTGCAGGTATTCCGATAGGGCCTGTGAGTTTTTTAATTCCTCTTGATGACGCTAACACTGATTTGGTTTCAAAATAAGGATGGCGAACTGCGCCCGCTCCTGCCACCGATAGCCCCCCACCACGTGGGGCGCAAGTGCCTCGTTCTTGACTTGGACGAGACCCTTGTACACAGCAGTTTTAAGGTGGATTTTTCGGCTTCTCGATCTAGTGCTGCTTCTGACACGTTTTTTCGGCCGCTCTACAGTCCATTCAACACGCGGATTACGTTGTTCCAGTGGAAATTGAGTATCATTGGCACAATGTGTACGTGATCAAGCGCCCGGGGGTCGACAATTTCCTGAAGAAGATGGGCGAAATTTACGAGGTGGTGGTCTTTACTGCTAGCTTAAGCAAGGTTCGAGGGGTCGTTTTTATTTCCTTGATATTTTTGACTGATTTTTATCGTGTACAGTATGCAGACCCAGTTTTAGATAAGCTAGACATTCATCAAGTGGTGTCACATCGATTATTCAGAGAGAGTTGTTATAATCACAAGGGGAACTATGTTAAGGTAATAGAAGCATATTTCCCGTATGTTTCGTCGCTAACTTGCTCTATGTAGGACCTTTCTCAATTGGGCCGTCCTATTGCGGACACCATCATTCTGGACAACTCTCCAGCATCATACATTTTTCACCCTAACAATGCGGTCCCTGTCTCATCGTGGTTCAATGACCCGCATGACACGGAACTCACCGATCTTTGTCCTTTCCTTTCGGACCTTGCCGAAGTGAGAGATGTTCGGGGTGTCTTGGATGGCGGTCTGTAGGGGTAGTGGGTACATGAGATACGAGGAAGAGGAACATTACAGGAGAGCAGTAGGCTCGCGAGCACAAATTCTTTGAGTGTTGTGATGCTGGTCAAGCTCTCCTGTTTTTTATTACAGGTCAATGCAACGCACTTCATATCCCAATGTTGTGCACTATCCCACAAGTTTTATCGCATCCTTGCTCTACGTCTCGATGGCGCCTTTGGCCGATTATGCGATCTTTTCTCCTTCCGCCCTCTCCGCATTGCCCTCATCATGACCCCCTTCACCCATCCTGCATCTGTTACGATTTCCCATGCCCAATATACCCTACATATCTAACATGACTTTCAATGCCCAAGTGTATTGGCAAAACTTTGATGACGATACCCTTTTCTTCCATCTCACTCCACGTATGTTCTTGCATCGAAACTCTTCCACGTAATCGCTTCTGTGTTACCATTTGACATTATTGCCTCGTTCTATTATTTCTTGCTCTGTGGCTGGTTCTATATGAAGTAGCTACTCGCATCTTTTCGTACTCTTCCCTGTCCATTCCTCCGTGGTATGGTCGCATGCCTTTATGGTGCGTCCCTTTGTTGATCTCAGACCTCGACCACGTATCTGACCATCTACAGGCGGTTTTTCTCCCATTCATGGATGCATTCATACACGTCGATCGTCACTGGCAATCTCCATCTTGCGGCTAAAAGTATCGCGATACACACACCTCATTTTTTTTACTCGCGTCGCTGTAGCTTAGCATTTTCCTTGTTTTATTGAATGTTTATTGCACTCGGCGACGCACCACTTTCCTTCCTTCCTTCCCACTCTTTCCTTTTTTTCCCAAGCCTTCTTTCTATCTCCCTTACACAGAAAAGCACGAAATCCTGACGAACTTCTATGATCATGTTACATATCCACGATTATATATTATATTTTCTCTGCTCTGTTGAAGTCATGGGATGTGACTGGTTTTTGTCTGCATCAGGACTCGGGACGCGTTTATTGATCGTCGATCATCGAATCGATCATCCAGGTATGTATGGCAAGCGGAAAGCAGCGTTGTCTAGGATCAGTTCCCAATGCAGACCACCTCAACGTGTTCATAAACCCACCGCAAAACTTGTAGCTTGCATAACCACTGATCAAAATGTTCGGCCGGGTTAGTAGAGGTTGAATCAAGAGGTGTAGCACCGTGTAAATTGAATGAGGACATGCAAAGCACCATAAGTACGTAGGATAGCGAGTCAAGCAGGTTGTAGACTACATGAAAACAATTGTAAAGCGTGAAGTCGAGGCCGAGGCCGAGTATGAAAAAATTGAGAAGCTGCGTGAAATCATCGATCAGCGGTTCAGAAACTAATGGCGGAGATAGCGAAATGAACGGAGCGATCAAACAACTAATGTACGGGCAGTGTGAAGTGGTTGAGTAGCTACACGAGCTCGTTTGGCAGGCATAGACGCAGCAGGACCCATTGCAGGACGTTTGGACCGACGGGAATTCAAGACTGCGACGTTCTCCTTCTCGGCATTCTGATATGACGGCTTCCAGAGGTCCTTTGGTATGCGTGCGGCCTTCTGCTGAAGCTCCGTCAACCCTATTGCCCTCAGTACACTTGCAGGCAATGTGACCCCGTCCTCCCTATGTCCAGGCACCGAATACTCCAAAGCCTATAACAGGAATTCCAACGAATCGCGTCCTAGCGCGGATGGGAAGTATGAGCGGAGACCACGAAACAGTGAAAGGTAGTATCCTCATCTTGAAACAAACACGATCGATGAGAAACACGGTAATTAACATAGCAAAGGACGAGATGGTATCAATCAACTATGTAGTAAACAGGTTAGTCAAAATTATATGCACATATATAATCAAAGGTAACTCACAGAGTCTTCGACGGAGCAGGCTGCGGTACCATAAACTCCGTCTTCACTTTCACCTTGATAACTCCCGGGTCATACAACTCCCCCAATCCTATACTAACCGTCTTCTTCCTCAGCTTGAAAATATGCCCACCCTCGATATCATCCACCGGGGCTTCACGTTTCTTGTTACCCTTGACGCTTGGAACCTCATTCCGTGCAGGAAATCCCGATGTATGATTCTGGACATATTGCCAGTCTCCTGCGGAGCCCATCGTTCGACTGATATCCGCCGCTGCCTTAGCCCGCTCCGCATCAGGATCAGCGTATCCTAGCGATGCAGGCGTCGAGTAGTTAGCATATGGATTTGTTTGAAGCTTCTTTTGCGCAGGTGCTGCAACAGGAGCACCACGTGAGGACGGCCCGACCCCCCCAAGTCCAGCACCTACGTCTTGAGCATATGCGGCGGTCGCGGCCTGAAGCGTAACTTATTAGTGAATATATATGCGAATTGGATACAAACGCACTTTGTTAATCCTCTCCATCTCACGCGTCTCTTCGTCCCTATCCTTTACAGATTTCTCGCCAGCCTTGTACAGCCCGCGTACAAACCGTTCGACATTGCCTTTGTGACGGACTCCATTCTCGTGGTGTTGCCTGGATGGAACATCGTCTGCGATATAGATATTACAATACTTACAGTGGTGACGTTTGCGGGACACCCAATATTCTGACATTGAGAGTAAAGGACGGCCTGCGATTTAATATTTAAGGACGGTGCGATTTCATGACTAGGCCATGTACGCGCACCTGGCACAAGTTCTTGAGGCTCCTTTTCATTTCGATCTCCGCATTGAGACGGGCCTTAGGATTTTGCCCACGGGCCACGATCAATGTTAACCATCCCATAATAGTGTTGATCACGATGGACAGAGTCAAGTTTGCCTGCCAGTGGCACCCTCTCACATAATGGGTAGCTCACAGTGGCGCCGGGCTCGCCCAGTCCTATTCACCATCACCATCACCTTCGCCCTGTTCATCTTTCTCCGTTCATCAATCTTAACCTTCCGGTCTTCCGCGTTCTCTCAATCCGATTCATACAAGCTCGACCATCGCTCCGAAATCCTTTCCAAATGTGCCTACACACACGCAAAACCCGGGCCTCCACCCCATTTCCATGCACGGACACAGAGTGACCGCTACGCAGAGAACACGAAACCTGTTCTCGTGCGCAACGCTACTATCTGGACAGCCGCCAATGATGGGCACGAAGTCCTCACTGGCGACCTGCTCATGCACCGCGGTGTTGTCATCGGTGATGTTCCTCTTTCAATGATTCAACAGCTCAAGTCGGAGAACGTGAACTTGGAGATTGTCGATGCTCATGGAGCATGGGTGACCCCTGGTATAGTAGATTTGCACTCCCATATTGGGGTCGGCAGTGCGCCCGAGCTAGATGGTGAGTTTATTTGCGATCCGCATAGAAATAGGATCTCATGTCCTGCAGGTACAGATGATACGAACTCTTACAAGGCCCCCATCTTGCCCTGGCTGCGCAGTATCGATGCCCTGAACACCCATGACGCGTCATACGAACTCGCTATGGCTGGAGGTGTCACCACCGCGCAAATTCTCCCTGGTAGCGCGGACAATATCGGTCAGCGTTGTTTCACTCTATACTTTGTCTGAATACTGATCTTAAACTAGGCGGCCAGGCATTTATCATGAAATTGCGCCCCACAGCTGACCGGTCACCTTCTTCCATGCTCCTTGAGCCTCCTTACACCCTCAATGGTTCTCACTTTGACCGCTCTCTCACGCCCCGCTGGCGACACATGAAGTATGTTGTCTTGCTTTTACTTCCTCGTTCTTTTCTTATATGTATCCCATTCACTTCTAACAATATCTAACAGACATGCATGCAGTATGTTCTGACGAATATTATCATAATCCTTGCTCACTCGCTCATAAGGTGAAAACCCCTCCAGTGCTTATGACATAACTCGCCTTGACTCTGCGTGGAACTTTCGCGCTGCTTACGACCATGCCAGAAAGCTGCGTGGTATTCAAGACGACTTCTGCGCCAAAGCAGAGTCTGGTTCCTGGGACGATGTCGCAGGAAAGACATTTCCTGAAGACTTGCAATGGGAATCCCTTGTCGATGTGCTCCGAGGACGCGTGAAGCTTTCCGTACATTGTTATGAGGCAGTTGATCTCGACGGAATCGTCCGTGTGCGTCCAAATCTTCTTAGAATAATTCTTTTCTAATTTATATTTGCATGTGGTTGCTCAATGTATGGGCATGAACAGCTTACGAACGAGTTCGAGTTCCCAGTAGCATCGTTCCATCATGCTGGAGAAACGTACCTCGTTCCGGAGTTGTTGAAGAAGACCTGGGTGAGTCTTTCCTCTTCCCGTTCTCAACTTCCTCTAATGACATTCATTTCCACTAGGGTGGCACACCTGCCATAGCACTCTTTGCATCCAACTTCCGGTACATATATATGGATTGACTCCTGCAAATCTGCTGATGCGGTTGATCTTGCATGAAGGAAGAAACGCGAGGCATATCGAGGATCGGAGTTCGCACCACGCGTGCTGGCGGAGCATGGAATCAATGTTGTTACGAAGGTAAATGTCGCCTTGAGTACTTCTTCACCCCGCCTCCTTTATTTATGCTCTTCTATACATGTACTCGTGTCTGGAGCCACGCAACTCGTATGTATATTTTACATAATGATCATGAATTACTCATCTTTCTCTCCATCCTTAACGCATGTTGTTTTCACTCACTTCCATCATGAAACTTCGATCTAACTTGTACTTGCAGTCTGACCACCCAGTTGTCAACTCCCGCTACCTCCTGCACGAAGCCGCCCAAGCGCACTATTATGGCCTTGACCCCGCACTCGCGCTCCTCTCCGTTACGTATACTCCTGCTACTGCCATGGGGATGGGCCATCGGATTGGAATGCTCAAAGCAGGTATGTAAGACTACTATATAAGTTCAATGAAGAATTTAAGTTTCGGTTGAATTGCAGGATATGATGCCGGTACGTCATGCTCGCAGTCTGGATATATGAAAGATCCGTCTAATTGTCTAATCGGAACTAGATGTTGTGATTTGGTCCTCCCATCCACTTTCACTTGCTGCAACGCCCACTCAGGTCTACATTGATGGTATCCCTCAGCTCTCCCTTCCCGGCCGCCATGTCGCCAAGGGGCCCACCACGTCCCCACGCACGTCCGATTTCGATTCTGAGAAGGTGGCAGCCGTCGCGCATGAAGGCATTCCCCCTCTTGAACCTCGGAGCTAAAAGGGGCGTTATTCGTGAATGTCTCGGGGCTTTACATGAGAGGTGGGGGCTCGACTGGGGTTGTACATGTTTCTGAGAAGGTGGGATCGGTGGGCGTGGAAGATGGCCGACTGGTGTGTGTTGGTCAATGCTCGGATTTTGCAGAAGGGGCCGTCGATATCGTGGACCTTGAAGGCGGCACGATCACACCTGGACTGACGAGCTTTGGTACGCCGCTGGGGCTCATGGAGATTAGGCTAGAGCCAAGCACGAATGATGGAAGCGTTTATAACCTCCTCGACGAGGATCTTCCTGCCGTGTTGGGTGATAAGGTCGTGAGAGCCCAGGATGGGCTCATGTTTGGTGGCCAGAATTTGTTGTATGTGCACTTTCCATTCTTCACATCCAATCCGTCTGCTCTTACCCTGAATTTACCTCTTGGATTGCAGACTAGCCTATCGCGGAGGCGTTACAACGGCCATCACTGCGCCCTCTGGTACCTTCCTGCGGGGTATATCTACTGCATTCTCACCTGGAGCTGTGCATGCGCGCGTGGAGAGTGCAAGCATTGTTGGTGAAGTAGCATTGCATGTGGGCATAAGTATGTCTTCAAGGATTGGTGTGAGCACGCAGGTAGCGGCACTTAGGAACATGTTGTTCGGGGAGAGTGGAGATGAGGTGCTCAGAAGTGTCAGAAAGGTTGGCATGTTTTTACCCCTCCCACGTTGAATGAACACTGATGTCTAGAGTCAAGGGTCAAACGACGCTCGTTTTGGACGTTGAGAGTGCAGACATCATGGCGACCCTGCTCCGACTTAAGAATGAATACGAGGCTCATTCCGGGAGGGAGCTTCATTTGACCTTTGCAGGGGCAACTGAGGCTCATCTCCTTGCGCATGAGATTGCAAGGGCAGGTGTGAGCGTGATCGTCACGCAGAGCAAGCCATACCCGTCGACTTGGGAGCAGCGAAGGTTGTAAGTATCCTTGTGCCCTTTCGTCTTAGTCCTATCTTCGTTTTTTTTCTCGTTTGCAACTAAGGATGCTAACCTGACGATCACATAGACTTGCTGGCCCGCCGATCACGCAGGAGAGTCTGGTCACTGCGCTTTTGAAGGCAGGTGTCAATGTAGCCATTGGAGTCATTGATGAGTACAATGCCCGGAATACACGTTTCGAAGTCGGTTGGGTGTGTTGTGTTGGATCTCTTCTCATGACATGTTTCCTAACACTAATTCCAGTCGCTCCTCACGTCTAATGGTACTATTGATCGCACAACAGCTCTCGCGCTCGCCACGACAAACCTCGAGAAGGCGCTTGGAGTGCAGAGGGAGATGCCTCAGGACCTTGTGGCGTACCGTGGTGGGGATGTGTTTGAGTTTGAAGCCAAGGTGGTGGGGGTTATATCGGAGACGTTGGGGCGGACAGATTTGTTCGTGTGAGCAGCGTCAGAGTTTCATTCGTAGGGTCTGAACTTCATGTTTGTACAAATGTATAGCAACTGACAATCAATACTGAGTGTATTGGTACGATGATCATTATCACACCCTGTCAGACAATCGTGAAAACGACGCGACATCAGCAAAGCTCAAGGATACCTTGGATATGGCTGGAAATTTGACCTGACTTGCCAATAATGCAGCTTCAGTTGGATCTATTGTTAACTAAGGCACTGATACGACACGTGATGACAAATATGGGCGGTCGGCGAAGTCGGGAACTGGCGCCTTACGATTACATTTTGGCATACAGATGATTTCACGATGGTATACGAACACTACCTATACATCCACCGGTTGAACAGAGATATCTGCATCATCATGATGTTGTTCCTTCTTCTCCAATATCGAATCTTCATATCTGTTTTCACCTCTGATGACGTTGGATATGGGTCCCGTAAACCAATGCACGCCTCCGTACACCGGACAATAATACCAGAAAATCGCCAGAAACATGAACCCCCCAAGTACCACAACCGTATAGTTCATCTGCTGTGTTGTCGTTTGCGGGGTTGTGGGAAAGAAGAAAACAAACATCATGAAAGCCATCCATATCACGGCGATCGCAGCGACTGGAAAGCTCTGCACAGACATATAAGTTCAAGAATACATCGCTGCCGATCAACTCACAAGTTTCCCCAGATGAAATGGACCGGGTTTAAAATCATTCTTGAACGCAAAGCGGGTTGTGATCGGCGTTATGTATGCGATATACGATGCGGTAACAGAAATTGTGAATACCGCATCGATGGCTTCGGTGCTTACGAACGACAAAAGTCCAATTGCCAGAGCGCAGACGGTGTCGAACCAAACCGTATTGACGGGTGTTCCTGTGTAGCGATTGATCCGGTATAAATACCGCGAAAAGGGGAGGGCTCCATCACGAGCAAATGCAAACGTTTGGCGAGAGCCGACCAGGAGGCAGTTCGATGCCACCATGTACCTGCTCTATGGTTAGGTTGGGAATATGCTACACGGCACTAAAACGTACTCTGCTATAATAATGAGACACCATAGAGCCAGGGCTTTTTGCTGCCCGAGCGAATTGAATAAGATTTGTGCCATGGGCTGGCCAATAGGGCTATTGAGGAGGCTGCCGACATCAGTGCCCATGCAAAAGGTAAGGGAGATGTTGACTCCTAGATTAGAATATGTCATCAATATCAGAGTGATATGTCATTCGTTTCACATACCGCAACCAAGGACAGCTGATACGGCAATAGAACCGACCTGACTGGGATAAATACAACAATCGATCATTTCTAGTGTCACTTACTATTGCCCATGGTATTGCCATAGCGGCATTTGAGACCTCCTCACTAATGTGAACGCTAGTATCATAACCCCCTGGTGGGTTAAAGATGGTCATGGAGCAATGATTCGAGAGAATATGGTCTAACCTATTGTATACAGAGGAGCCATTAAGCTCAAAATAAATGCGAATCCGGATGGCCAGCCAGCCACTACAACTAATTGTGAGCTGCGAGCGTAATTTGACGATGAAACATACAGTTGGTGAATTCCCGTAGCGCAAAATTTGCGCTGTTCCGATAATCCGGTGGCGTCGCGATCGGAAGCGTGATAATGATTATGAAGCAAAGGCTATTGGAGGATTTGAAACAATGATCATGGACGAACTCTGCAACACCTACCATGCATTCACCAACGTGAATAGTCTTTGCAACCTTGCCAAAACTTTGGTACCGAGGCTCACGATGACAGCTTGTGACAAAAACAAAGCTGCGTATATACCACTATAGCAACCAATATGAAGAGTGTCGTGCCTGCATGAGGACGAGCTTACTAGAGTTGCTGGTTGGTAGTCGCATGCGCCTGGTCAGAGGAGGCGATACTGATTGCTGCGATGATTTGAATTGTACAAGCCCAATTTACGGAAGCTAGCACGCGTGATCAGGGGGAGACTGTTGAAAAAATGGAACCCGTCTTACCAACTCCTGTGATAATCGCTATGGTATTCGAATCTGCAGATGTCAGGACTGGCTGCATGTGGCATGAAAATGCAGAACTTACAGCCAACTATCCACGACAGAAAATTGCGGCATCGTGGAGAAGCAAGAGAGTAAGTCCAATAGTATAGCTAGATTGTGTCAACAGTTGAGTCAAGTGTGAAACAGCGACGGCGTCAATGACATACGCCGCCAGAAGTAGGTGCTGCTGATGCGAGCTCCGTCATCGCCATCCCAATGCACATGATAAAGGGGCAAGCAAATGCCCACTGCACAGAGGAAAAGTGAGATGTTTACGAAACAGGAATCCTCACCTATGATGAAAGCTTACACCCCAAACCATCGCGAAAGGCCCACCGTTTGGTATTGTATAGAAGAGCACAGAACTGAACGAATTGTTATCATTAGCGATGGGATTTCAATTGGCTTGCGTCATAGTAACGGCTTACACTATTGAAGGAACCACTCCAACAAAGCTGAATGCAAGTCCAGCCACCTGCAATTGTTAGCTTGTGTCGCGTACACGGAAGAGTCTGAAATCAAGCTCACCTCTAGCGGAGTGAATTCCCTGTGAAACTCCTGCTTGTATCCTAGCTTGGCGAGGGTCATCTCATCTGCACTTGGTTGCGAGTGCAACTTGGAAACCGCTGAAGCTCTCGGAGTTGTCATATTGCACGGTTGCAAATAGGTGATTTCGACTCAGCCTTGAGATTAATAGTCGACGGGGAATCACCCTCAGTATCCACATTGCCGTAACGACTGAGATTCCCTGATGCATACATGTGGTTCTGCGATAACTGAAGTTTATGCCCACTTACGGTCCGGACCGCGGAGCCTCGGACACCTGTACTTGCCATTTTTGGCATGTGATACAAAGTCCGATGATGGAGGCAGAGTACACTGACTGCTTCACGACCAACATTTATGTTACGCACCTGGATTGAATTCATCTTTCTTCATACGAAAATACTTACTTTGGGTAATGTGCACTGCAGCAACGGATATAATCTCTCGACCTCGTTTTGGTACTTAAAGCACATGGTATATCTCATTGCCATAGTACGTCCACCAACTTGACTCTTTGCCTCTCACGGGCCACACTCATTCTCTACCAATATGACCATAGTCTTAAACGATCCCACTTTGTGGCCGACCATAAACGGATATCGTTACTCCAGTTATCTTGTAGGTTCGTGCAGAGCAGTTGAATGTTGAAGCTGACTCATTCTAACCTTGCGGTTTTGCAGTTGCCACTTTTGTTGGAGTGACATATGATTGGGGTGAGCATGACGATATTAAAGGACTACTGATATCCTGGAACTATTTCAGCACTTTTGTTCGGACAGGAGGTATGTCAATGCTATGGCTGGGGCGGCCATCTCGCTAACAATGGTCTTATACTAGGTCGAACTAATCTGGGTGAGTGAAGTATCATGTCAGAGGAACACACATGAATATACATTTAATTCCAGGGGCAACGTTGGTCCCTAATGACAGTTCTGTATCTCGGTGTATGCGGCTTATTCGTTGTAGTTTCCATGCTATGCTGACTTGAACGTATCCTAGGTGCGCTACCTTGGAATCTTATGTACTGCGTATGTTCGCAAGGTCAAATAATCAATGTCGTATTGATTGTCTATCTCTCATAATCAGTGTGGCTATGTTGAGTATGTCTCCTTAGTATATTCGCTGCCTTCGCTTCTCCCAACCAACGGCATACAGACTGTCTTCCAACCATCTCGCTAACAGATACAGTGAGTTTTCTGTACAGATGCCTACCATCCCCCTTCAATTGACCGTGGTGTCCTGTAGGGGTCAGTGTGATTCTTTACTACTTCTTAGTTCATTAATGACTGTCACATTATACTGCCACAGATGTGAGTCCATTTGGAGTGTGTGCTACCCGATGCTTGTCACTGACTGGGTTCGTTAGGCATTATTTCGTACATCGTACAGTATTGTGTCGGTGGTTTGGTATTTTCAATACTGGGGGGTGAGCTTGGCACTTGCGACAGTTATTTCCTTGACTGAAACATGCCGCAAGTCGTCGTGATCACTCGGTTATATGCCATGTATCAACGATCCAGAAAGATCCTGATATTTCTCAGTGTCATCTTCCTGGCTGACAACATTTTTAACGGAGTGGCCGTTGTAATGATAACTCTACATCTTTCAGGAGGTACGCTTAATTGTGGATAAAGATAAATGTGCATAGTGCTCATTGATGAATACCAGAGGAACTCATTCTCTCCGGCATTCATCAGTGCTCGATTGACTTTGGAGAAGATGACTTGCATCTGGATCTCATTATTTGGATACTCGGAGCTATGTGGGAGGTCCTCGCACTATGTCTCGCAATCTGGATTGCTGTAAAATACTTCAGCGAATTGCGACAATATTCGACAGGAAGTATTACCGGGGACTGTTTCACGGTATTGGTGAAAGCTCACGTGGTTTACTTTGTGAGGTGAGCTCATGGTGTGATTATTATCCCTCTTACTGAGGGTTCGGTGGTGGTAGCTTTGTTGCTACGTCTTGCTTCCAGCTCGTATATGATTTCTCTCCAGCACTCTCAACGGTAGTATGTCAATCTTTTACTGACCTCTGCATGCGACCATGGCTCATCATTTCTATAGGACCAAAATTCCCTGGAAGTTCAGATTGATTCTGGATCTGTTCAAATTTTCTTAGTCGGGCAAATGTGTGTGCTGGGACCACGCCTGATTCTTAGCGTTCGAAAATATCACGCTGAGCTCCTGGCCAACTCTGATGCAGCAACCGGCATGACCTCAATCGCTTTCCAAGAGCGTGTGCATATATCGACTGGCAATAGTGTGTGATGCTCGGTGAAGTTAACGGTTCTCTAGTAGTACTCTCCAAGGAGCAGGGGAATTTGCTTTTATTTATTCGCGCTTTCGTGGTGGCGTTGATTAAGTTTATTTGGTGTTATTTCAAGGAGACATACAAAAGTTTTCGTCGTAGTATTTAGTGAAGTGATCAATGTTTAAATCAATATCCTGAGTATCTCTACTGGCGGCGTCTGTGGCTGACAACGTTGGTTCCGGTCGACTTCCGAACGCTTCAAAAGTTCTACCTCCGCTTGAAAGCTTACAGCTACTTTCATGTTACCCTTGAATGGAAAGGGCACTCTGCCTGGACAGTCTGCAATTGAAGGAATGCAAGAGCACTCGAACGACGGTAAGTGCAAGTGAAGCTCTTGGACGACCGTGGCAGACATTAGTAAAGATTAAATCGAATGCCCAAAGGGAGAGTAGAGGGACACAGACGCATCTATGTAAGAATAGAGAATGTGAGATTCATCTGGAGCGCTCGAACGATTGGTGGTGTGCTCAAGTGGATCGGTTTGGACCCATGGTAGCTGCAGCTGGCGCCAGAAATGGCTAAAACTTGACCCTGGGGTCACATTAATGCCAGCCAGGTATCTACCGTCAGAAAATTTTGATAACACGCAGTGTGAGGATGGTATCTATTTTATCAATGCGCGGGTCATTACTACCGCCATACAGATAACATGAATATTCTAGCCACGGTCAACACACCTTCTAATGGGGATACAGCCTGAGTCAAGCATCGTACTCTGGCAATATCATGCGCGCCAGGCTTTACTCTCAATCTTCCGAATCAGCTATCGTTAGAGAGTAAAACATTCAGTCCATTCCACCGACCCCTTGGGATAAGAAAGAAAGACACAATAGAATAAAGAGTGCCAAAGATGTATGCAAACAGAAACATAGAAACTACGGACACTAAGGTACTAAATGAATGTGAATTTGTAGCAAGGGAGGCGCAGTATAATCAAGAGCTTGATATAGAGAAAGTCGTGATGAAATCGTCACAAACTGGAAGCATCATAGGAAAGAAATGATTCACGGCCCGGGCTTTCTCCAATCCACATTTGGAAGCATAAACATCCCAGGAGGTTGGGCGCACCAGATATTTGCTGGTTGGGCACTAGTCTCCTCATCCCACAAGTACGGTAGCATCTCTGGTTCTTCTTCGCGCTGGAGAGCTGCAATAAGTTGTAAGTACTATGTTCCGCAGATAAATCAAATTTAACCTACCGCGAGAGCAGGCCCCGTGAAATTCCGATGTGCCATCATCGTTTAAGAAATACCAGTGACTGGTAATCTGTCGGAACCCGTACCGCATTATGGAAAGGGGATGGAGCAACTATCACGGTATAGGTAAGTGGCAGCGTTATAACATAGACAGTAAAAAGCTTACCCCTACGAGCAAATCAGCTACAAGGGAATCAAGTTGATGAAACGCAGGGAACAAGTCGAATGTTCCGTAATGTTCACAGTGCCAAGCAACATATTTCATTATAGAGTCCTTCCCATCAAAGAGCTCCTGGCGGGGTTATATCAGTAAGATAGCGACTAAGCAAGACACAACACGTACCTTATGGGCCGGCGGCAAAACAAGCTGGTACAGGACACATCCGAATGCCCACCAGTCCACGGGCGTCCCGTATTTTATAGAATCCGGTTCTTCCATGTTGCGCAGGATTTCAGGCGCCATACAATGTTCAGTACCCTTGACGCTGGATGAATAATCCCACCATGGATTCAGGGGTTTTGGCTCGCCGATATAACTGAGCCCGAAGTCAGCAATACGCACGTTCTGTCGTATATCGATCAGAACGTTCTCTGCCTTGATATCACGATGGATGATGCCCATGTTGTGTAAAGCATTGATGCCAAGCGCCTTCAGAGGGAGTGGTGAGACATTGAAAACCAAGAACAACAGCTACTTACTAGTTGCGCGCTCCATCTGCGAGCATTCTTGACGCAATGTGCAGACTCGAGGTCCATATAATATGTTAGATCATTCGCCATTAAATCCTAAGTATTTGCAACAGATTAAAACAGCTCAAATGGCGCACAGGGGAGAAGCACATACCATGACGAAACAAACGTTTTCCTTTGTCTGAAAGGACATCTCTAATTCCATCAAGAATATCGTTGCAGGACAGCACTGCCTCGAGGACGCAAGACGCTTGTAAACCTCCAACTCTTTCAGGAGACCCTTTCCTGTACCATATTTGAGTGTGTCCTTCCTAAAAACCTTGAGGCACAGCAAGCGACCTGATGCTACGTCTTCAGCTCCGATAGCTTTGGCAAAACCTCCCGCTGACAGAAGGCGCCAGATACGAAAGGGACCGTTCACGGATGGCAGTAGAGGGAGTTGCGGGGTGGATACCTCTGCGCCTGGAGGATTGGCCGGCTCGAAGTGAGAAGGAGGGTGAAGAGGATCTGAAGTCAAATATGCCGTGTTGATGTTGATTCCCCCCACAATCTGAGAGATGGGAGGCACGGGGAGAGGCATGACGTCGGGCACTTCGGGCAAAGCACTCGATAATTGGGGTGCTGATAGAGATGAAGGAGTGATCAAATTCAGAGCGACCTTTGAGCCTAGACAGGAATAATCGCCAAGCAGCTTGGTAATGAGGAAAAGGGTAAAACGATGGAAAGAAGGGATTGAGCAGACGTGCTACTTAAAGAGTTGTCTGGCAGGACCACAGCGCATCTTGAAATGTTGAGCTGTGGATGGGCTGATTGTCTTAAGGCACCCACAGCTTGATCGCGGTGGTCAAATTGTACCATGGCATGTGGTGTCAATCACGAGGGTGACTAGCATGAAGGGGGAATCTGTGGAAGCGTACAATGTGGAACAATCAAAGCACGTTGTTACCACAGTTAGATGCCAATTATCGGCACACAAATGAATCGTTCACCACCCCAACTGAGTATCAGCGTATTGTGTGACGGCAAATTGGCACACCTCACCAGTTGCAGGGCGTCCCATGAGATTTACGCCATCAAAACAACATGATGCCGCAGAAACATATCCGAAATAATGTAAGCGCTCTCAGTACCGATAGCATGACTATCTGGTCAAGTACTGAGTGTTGTCAGGCATGGCAGCTGTTACATATTTTTGACTTCTGTTTTTTTCTTCATTCGTGCCGCGGGCCTTTCAGAATGGGTACTCTTGTGACAGGAGCCGTGCAGCGATAATGGCGATGGTCCACCGAGTCGGCGACTCCCGATTTGTGTACGAGTTCGGTCATTGCTCGAGGTGCAAGTTCTAACTTCTATCGCCTGTATTTTCATAGGAGCAAGTGCAACGTGGCCGAATATGAATCAGAGGACACGAAAGAGAAGAGAAAATTCAATGAGATGCCATAGCAAAACTCGAGGGCAGGTTGATACCGAGGGCGAGCGAATAAAATTTCATGCGGAAAAGAATTTGCGTGAAGATGTTCCATAGCTTTACTATAAGTATGCTTGTGAAACCATGTTCAGATCTTGTTTCACCTAAGTGGACGATATCATTATTGTTGTCGAACTATGGGGTCAAAACGCCCTTGAAGTTTGAGAATGAATATTGTATCTCAATCTGCTTGCGGCGGTCACCATAGGTCGCCATGTTGGTGCTCTACCTGTTTCACAGGTAAACGCAATGCAATGATGAGGACTCAGGACGGGGAGAAGGAGAAACTTTAGACTCACTAGTAGGTAACTAATACGCCAGCCGCCATCAAAGTTCAACGGTACGTCCGCTATTTCTCCCCTCCTTTTCCACACAGGGGGCTCCAAGCCGCTGTTGTCGGCGCAGAGTAAGGGCTTGCAAAGGAGTGTCTTCGGAAGGTCCTATGTAATCTTTTTGCATCCTCAAATTTCATGGATTTCAAGCTGATGCCCTAGCTGTAAAGTTGGTTGCTGGTGATAGTCCCCAACCATCCGCGGTTCACAGCTCGAGGTAGTGTGTAATTTATGTTGAGCAGAAGGTGCTTCACGTTAACTGGTGTACCTTCGAACGACTCTTGACAGCCGCATGACGGAATGACGGCGTTAGAAGGCAAGAGTCAAGCGGTCGGACGCGTGATGGCGGTCAATAAGGAATATAATTGATAATTGATATGCAAACAGCACTTGCAGCGTAGCTAAGTAGTGCAGTGTGGATATGAATAAGTTCTTGACAAACAATGTTCTCACGGAGTCGGAAGACCACCGCGTCGCCCTCCATCGATCTCATCAACATCATATCAATCGGGATTTGTCTACGATGTGTACTATATATAGACGGCCGCATCGAGCATGTTAATTAACGTGTTATTAGTGCGACTCCGGGGTATATAATGACAACAGTACCAGTGTCCAGTAGTAGCCTACAACATGAAGCATAGTATATGTGATACAGGTGTGATAACCTCAGAGTATCATGTTATCGACATTCGACGCGTCAATTCCAACGAGTTACCATCATAGTACTTCCAAGGTTCGTCATCCTCTCGGAGCTCGTCGACACGAGAATACCTAGACATGCGTGCTCTCCTCCTCCGCCACCAGAAACTACGTACAATCACTAAGTCATCAAGTTCAGATAGCTGTCATCACTCACATGAAACCGACAATCCCTGCAATACCCACTATGATGGCAACAATGAATCCTGCCAATAAACTCTTGTCGCCTTCTAACCATTGTTCAACTTTCTGCAGACCGCTAGGATCAGGGTTCACGAATACAAGTTGTCTGTCTGGGAGTTCTGATCGGCTTGGAAGATTGTTTGGATCGTAGCAATACCGCGCAAAGCATTGCGAACAGATATCTGATCGTGGAGTGACTGCGCGATCAATTGCCGCGCATTGCAAGCATCGCCCCCAATACGGATCCGGAGAAGTTGCGTTTGGTTCGAAGCCACCCAAGGCATTCCCGAACGCTTGATTTATGAACACGGCCGTGAACTTGGATGTGTAGGAAAATTGTGTATCATCAGTGCTGCAAGATGATATCAGCATTATCTTTGAACGATGTAAGACGTGTGGCGTACTTCGTGGCTGGCGCGATTCCAGACAACGGAGGCGCATTAGGGAGATATATGATGATGGGGTAATCTGGTTGACCTTGAGTGAGATTACAGCCAAAAAACGTTGGGCGCATATTGACGCCTGTGGAAACAAACTGGGCAGCAGTTCCAGGTATGGGTGGCATCGGTTGATGCGAAGACGAGAGCACTGATGATATCCGCTCGAAGGTAGTTAGCAGTGATGTACCACTGGCGGGAGTTAGTATTTATTAATCGTACATTGCCGGCTGGTCTCACTTTGGCCAATAGTTTTGATCATCCGCACTACCGTCAACGACGACTACTACATCCAGTCCCCTAGCCTTAACAAGTAGGCTGCTAAGGGGAACTTTCTCGTAGTTTGAACCTCCGTCAAGAAGTTCGAGCTGGTCTGCAGATGAGTCTTGAAAAGTCCCAGGATTGACACCTTTGAATGGCTATAGATACAGTCAGGTGGATGTTGCGAGTCTAGATAATGATACGAACGTTAGGCCAATTGGCTGCATTCATGGCATTGGAAGGCATATGCGATAACAACTGATTGAAAATAAAGTTCATGCCTTGTTCATCTCCATCAGAGGTATCAAACCCAAAGTTGCCGTCGGTAACATTTAAGACCGCCTGCAACAGTAAGTCAGGTCGAAAACAGAGGAATTCCCAGGTAATAACATGACATACATTGAAGAAACTGGAACTTGTACCCATAACAAAGCTCGCCTGATCGAAACCAGCAACGCAAGCTGATGGGTTCGCCGGAAGACCGTTTGTCAAATAAGTCCCAGCAAATTTCAGCTGTAGCATGGCTGAAAGACTGGGATCCCACGACCCGAACTCAAAAGGTGTAATCTACACCATTCATGTCTAGATGCGTTCCTGCACTTATGTGTTAAGTACTGACCTCATAAACAGTTGAATTCAGGGGGACATTCGTGGTTATCCCTGAGCCCGCTTTGCGTGAGTCAGTGGCTACTATCGGGAACGGCATTGTGTAATTTTGAAAATTCGGTAGGAGAGACATTTGGGACCATAGTTGACCAGCGCCGTGGCCAGTCTGATTGGTGTAGAAGTTTCCTCGCGTAGTTTCGTTCAAGAAGTGATATGAAATCATCCGACCCCATAAGTCAGTTGCACTGGTAGGACTGAAAAGGCAGAGAGATCAGCGTAATGATTGATGACAATGTTCCCATGAAGTGACGTACAGTCCATTATTTGCCTTTGATTCGACACTCGCCAGGATACTGCCCCAATACTCTTGGTTATTTCCATCGCTGACTGATGGCGACGATGGCACAATCAAGTCAATGTCTACCATCCATGACGAAAGATTTTCTCCATTCCCATAAACTAGTTCATTGATTGAGGGCCAATCGTTCATCAGAAGTGATCCGAGTAGCCATGAACCACCTAAGATACCGGTGGTGAGCATCATCAAAGTGGGCAATGGGCATTTGTCCGATAGGATACTTACCAGACGAAGCCGAGAGGTAAGACGCGACTTGCAGCAGTCCTCCGGTCCCCACCTCTCTGGCGGTGGTGTTTCTCCAATCCAACCCTGACAATACTGCTGCGCCATATTGTGCCGTGCGGTATCCCTCGCCTCCGACGGCGATGCCAATTCTGGGAAATTTTCCTTCCAAACTTTCGAAGTCGTATCCAATATCTGACGCGTTGCCAAGCCAGTTAGACCACGCGTTTGAGATTATATAGGACTCCCTGGACGCAATATAATCCGTTTCTGATGCGTTCAGAATCTGAGTCTGTGATGTGAAGGTCCGCACGAGCGAGTTGGGTGTATCTGGACAATTCACATTGACTGTCGGAGCATATGTATCGACTGGGTTCTGGGCGACAGTGAAACTCAGGATACAGGATAATATGATATGCAGAGCGAGCTGGAGAGATATGAATATCCCAGGATAAGTCATGGAGGTGTACTACACTGCATCGCGCTGTTGTCGAGAATGTTAAAATTATTTGAAAGAAAGCGGTGTTAGATGTGAAGTGACCGGCTGTGTCACTAGAATGTGGCCTATGCACTCGAAGCGATGCCACAATCTTCACGTCCTCGTCGGAATTTTTTGGTTCCCTGCAATTAATTGTTTCACGAGCAATCGCCGCTCAAGCTGCGCTGCGTGTACAATAACCCCCGACACTTCACGACAGCCGACTTCCGAGTCTGCTTAACTGTTACGCAGTGATACTGAAAGCTAATAGTACTTGAGTATCACAAGTTGGCCGGACAGTACTAGTAGACTAATTATGTAGATTATGGGGACTCTAGTAGGTCAGTGTGCTTACACCCAGTCCCAGATACTCACACAGAGACCTATTTCGATTACCACACTATCCTGTAATTGTCCGAAGGGGAGATGGGTGGACAGCATCGGGCTTGAATCCACCATCATGCATCATGACTCGCTAATCGTTGCGTGTTGCGGATACTTGGCCCCGGGGCTTACTACATACATGTGATATGTTATGTAATATAATATTTTGATGACGGTCGACAGTGGGCGGCGTCGAGAGTGTTCATATGTTTAAAGCCAAAGGGGTAAATGAGTGGAGGCCATGCCAACGGTGTGAACCCTGGCAGCTGGTGGGCGCTTCGATAAGGACTACACGAAGAAATATAAGTTTTTATTGAACGAGGGAATTGAACTGAATTGAAGGAGATAGTCGCGTACCTTAAAGTGACGCAGCTTCTGGGAACCGAGGACTCTCCGACGGTCTTTTGTCCCGAGACTTGACTGTTGATACAACGATGATCATGAGTCGCCCACCTGCCAGGGCCCGGAAGAGCTCTCAGATCCTTGGACTACCTTGAACCGATTGAGAGCTACTGACTAATGACCTTCTATACTAGTGGTCGCCACTAGTTGCTTGGTAACTTGGTGCCACTACTTCTGAAAGTTCAACTGATGGGCTTCAAGTCCATGACTGCGACAGCTACCGACGCTCTATCTGACAGGGACACTGCTGTCTAGCATGCCAAGACAGCAACTTGTATGTCACATCCATCCCTATCCATTTTCCTCCAAATGACCATTGTCTATTGACCAGCAATTGCTGATCCTCGAGTCTGAGACAAATCCGACCTTTATCAGATCTATAGTTCGTCCCACGACGGCTCACTCCGACGATTCAAAACGTACAGCTCCGGTTACAGATGCGCTAATGCTTAAATGGCGCCGGGTGATAGAATCGAGCGCCATGTATGACTCTCCAGCATTTCTCCCGCAGGGTGTGGAAATAGCCCATCTATCGAACTGCTTCACCAATCCAAGTTGCGAGTTGCTGATGGTTCACTTCTTTACGTCCAATCGGAAGACCTCCGTTCACCTTTGTCAGTTTATTAGGCACCCGCTATTCAAAAAGGAGGGACTTGTCAACTTCAATGTCGAATGCCAGGAGAGATCATTGGCCGATTATTTATAAGTCAGATCGAATCCAATGTAGCACTCAAGCAATCACACTGAAATAAGTGAGTTCGTATACTATGACCAGTGTGGACTAACTCAAACGTGCGTTGTGTTCACAAAGCCTTTGTCGTACCACGAATCTTCGTCGACTGAGAGGAGTGGACGCATGTCGGTACCTCTGAGGTATAGCAAAGCTTTGTAAGAGTGCCTGGTCTTCAATCATGATAGACCGTAGACGCACAATTTTTGACATCTTGACTGCTGTCGTGAGAGCGCACAATGCTCGGAAAATGTTAGAGGACCTTGAGAGGACTAAACTAGGTGGTTGTGGTCAAGTGCGTTGCCTGGCCGGACCGCCAGCCCGGCCCCCATTACGGCCGCCATGTGACATGTCCGCGATACTGGAGAGCATCGGAAATCGTCGGTTCAAATACTGCATAATCAATCTACTGAGCTGACTCTTTAAAACAGGTCTGAAGTTGCCGCAATAACGGCGATACTTTTCAGATACCCTTTAGCAGTGACCGAAAAACCTGAGTATCATGTCCACGATATATTCGTTCAATCACCTTATAGCTGAACGCACTCGCGATTACCCAAACCTTGAGATCTTAGGCATACCAGACAAGAACCTCAATGTAAGTACGACATACTGTTTAAATTCTGTGTGTGAAACTCACAGCAGCCGTGAAGTATGTCAAGTATACTCTGGCCGACCTTGATGCTTCAGCGTCCTTGTTTGCCCACCACCTACGGGACAATGGACTGTTGAATGGACGTTCCAAAGGGGATGTCACCAGTAGGATGACTGTTGGACTTCTAGGCAGTCAGCAACATCAGTTATGTAGTCACCGAGATGGCACTTTATCGAATGGGCTACTGTCAGTGCACAACACACGGAAGTCTTGCTCTGACTTTGCCAATCTTTCTACAGGCGTGCTTTTCTTATCGCCGAATAACTCTCCTTCCGCAATTGCTCACCTGTTGACTGTGACAAATGCAACCCACGTGATAGTGCAAGATGCGCTATTACCTTCCGCGGCAGCAGCTCTTACACATCTCAGTAACCCCAGTTCTGTGACGATCATCAACCAGCCTTCATCTGACGTCTTCGGCTCAGCCGCTCGTTCTTTGCATCCAGAGAAGACGCGATGGGACCCTGCATTAAAGTGGGAGGATGAATATCTTCTTCCAGTCACGGTCATCCACTCGAGCGGGTCCACTGGTTTCCCAAAGCCGATTACTGCAACCAACAAAGCGGCCGTCGGCAACTCCCTCATGAATTTTGGTCTTGCAAGTTTAACGACTTTGCCATTATATCATGTATGTTGTATGTATTTCTTACCAGAATTCACTTATTTTGCCTTGAACAGGCGCACGGCCACGCCAATCTTTATCGTGCAATCTGTGCTACAAAACCACTGTACCTCTTCCCAACTGGATCAATGCCATTGACGTCTACCAACGTTATCAAGCTTCTCAAGCAAGCTCCGGACGTGGAGGCACTATTTGGCGTTCCTCTAGCATTGAAACTCCTCGCTGAGACCACTGAAGGTCTACAAGTCCTCAAGAGCCTTAAGCTTGTCATGTTCGGCGGTAGTCCATGTCCCGACGAGCTCGGCGACTTCCTTGTCAACGAGGGATGTCCGCTTGGTAGGCCATTATGGTTCTAGTGAGTGATATGTCGACAGGTTGAGAGAAACTTGACATTCGGCATACCTCTTTTCAATGCAGCTGAAACGGGTCAGCTCATGACGTCTTTCCGGGACTTCGAGACCGATAAGGGCTGGAATTGGACGCGCGCTAAGGGACCACATGTAATTCGAATGTGAACGACTATCTGCGATTCGAACCTCTAGGCGGGGATACCTATGAGCTGCTCGTTTTAGATGGCTGGCCCCATAAGGCAAGTATATATACTACCATTGGATTATATCGTCTTAATTGCCAGCGAAGGTTATGAGCAACCGACCCGATGGGTCGTACGCAACGAAAGATCTATTTATCAAGCATCCCACCATCCCAGATGCATACAAGTTCATGGGGCGAATCGATGACACCCTGGTCATGGTGTGGATATCAAACCAAATCAAGATGATTTTTATTTAACAATATGCCCAGGTTAACTGGCGAGAAGACGAATCCTGTCCCGATGGAGCTCACACTTCGTTCATCTCCCTATATTGCGGATGCCATCATCTTCGGTGCCGGCCGCATTCAAATTGGAGCTTTGATTCTTCCAACCGAAATTGCAAAAGACTGCTCTGCTTCAGAGCTCGCCTAAGCTTGTCGCGCCTATCGTCGCCCTTGCTAATGCTGAGGCTCCTTCGCATTCACAGCTTGCGTCGGAAGCACTTGTATTTCTCCCTTCATGGCACAGTGATTCCTCGTGCTGATAAGGGCAGTATAATCAGACCACGGGTGTACAAGGAGTTCGAAGGCATCATCGATGAGGCCTATAAACGACTAGAGGGCTGACATGGACGAGGATGGGAAGAGACGACTGATCAACTGAGGCAGATGCTAGGACGGCCATTAGAGATGTAATCGGCAAGACGGTCGATAGACCTATCGACAGCCTAAAGATGATACTGACCTCTTCGATTTCGGGTTAGACTCGTTGCAGTCTAGCAGAATACGAAACACCTATCCAGAGAGTCAGCTCAAACATTCTGCTGATTGCTGCTTGTAAGCTGAATAACGCTGCAGGAGATCTACCTAGGTGGCAAGAAGCTGGCCCCCAACACTGTTTTCGAACATCCTTCCATCACGCAGTACGTTTATCCCTTCATGTGCATGACGCTGTATATAGCCTTGGCTAAAGTAAACATACAGGATCGCTCGACTCCTGATTGCGATGTCCTCTGGCAATGAAGGTGCTCTAGCACAACGAAGCTCGCTCGAGATCGTGCGGGAACTTGTTAAGAAGTACAGCTCTTTCGCTTATACGCAAAAGGCTCATGCCAACGGAACAAATGGGACCGCAAGTAACTCAGTTACCCCTCGCGTTGTAAGTTCCCTGTTGCACTTTCCAAAAAAATTACGTCTGATTGTGATATTAATGTAGGTTGTGTTGACTGGTGCGACTGGGTCTCTCGGAGCATATATTTTGGATGAACTACTCTCGGACCCTTCTGTGGCCACTGTTTACTGTCTGTGCAGAGCAAAGGACGATGCAGATGCGTCTAGTCGCATAACAGCTTCTATGAAGACAAGGAAGCTATTATCTCGCTATGAGCAGGTTCAAACGCGTGTCAAAGCTCTCGCTTCCGACCTGTCTACCGACAAGCTTGGACTTAAGACAGACATGTACAATGAGATTGTAACACGAGCAACGCTGATCATTCATGTAAGCATCAAAGACACTACTTGGTTCATTCTCGTCGATCTTGTGTGCAGAACGCTTGGGCGGTCAACTTCAACCTTGGCATTTCTAGGCAAGTCCACCTCGATTCGATGAATATTAATTAACAGAGCAATAGCTTCGAACCCCACATCCGTGGAGCCGTCAATTTAATTAATGTTGCACTGGCATCGCCTCATCCCCGACCAGCAGACTTTTACTTCGCATCTTCGATCAGTGCCGTCGCAGCTTGGCAAGGACCAGACTCAATCCCAGAAGCCATTACGGACGATCCCTCTGTCGCTCAGGGGTTGGGCTAGTGAGCAGCTCATGCCTCGCGTAGTTGACACTCAGATTTCTGACTTCAGTCAGTGCGCAATCGAAGTGGATCACTGAGAAGCTCTGTCAAGTTGCCTCTCAGCAGACACCTATTCGGGCGGGCGTGCTACGTGAGACATGTTCACCATAGGAGAAATAGTCACTGAAGCGCGTGCAGGAATTGGCCAAATGGTGGGAGACTCTCAGAATGGCGTGTGGAACGAGACGGAGGCTATTTCACTCATCATCAAGGTATGAAAACCCGTTATCGATGATATATGTGATTGTTATATTCCGTGGCAGTGCACAGATACAATCGGAATTCTTCCCGATCTCGATGAGTCAGTCTCATGGCTCCCAGTGGACTACGCAGCAAAGGCTATCATCGATCTGGTCAACGTTCCCCCTCAACGTTTGCCCTTGGGAGAGTGCCCTGTTTGGAACGTGATTCACCCAAAGCTTGTGCCGTGGACGTCCGTCCTCTCGTCTCTCCAACACGCCGGCCTGAAATTTAAAGCCCTCCCGAGGCACGAGTGGATCAAGGCTTTGCGCGCTAGCCCTATTGACGAAGTGAATAACCCAAGCCGGAAGCTGTTGACCTTCTTTGAGAACAAATACGGACAAGAGGAACTGGTTACGCGGTACCCATTACTGACAGTGCAAAGTGAGAAAGCAAGCAAGAGTCTCAGGAGTGCACCTATTGCTGATGATGGACTGGTGGGGAAGTGGGTAGCTGCTTGGAGAGAGACAGGTTTTTTGGCTTGAGAGCGGTCGGTTCAAGCTCGTGAATGCTAAATGAACTTCGTTATAAACACCTCGCCCTTGCATTACTGGTATACCGCACGAGTCGTCAGTTGATCATCAGATAGAGATTCAGATATCGTACGCTTAGATACGTACTTAGGGTTTAAGCAAACTTGATGGCTGCATGTTGTGGCTGTACGGTCCAGGTAGTACCAGCCATGCACCAAACTCGACAAAATACTTGACATGCATTATTTCAGCCATGGAGAAAGCATCTCACTTATCCGTTATAGTAGACTTATCTCCAACGCAATGGCACCTCTCTGCGCAAACTTCAAACCAGTATCCACTCTCCATCGAGACGTTCCTCTCGCAGCTTCTCGCATTTCTGAATGCGCATATCGCGTCCAAGCATGAGAACTCACTTGTAGTCTTTGGCGCGCTTCCTGGGAAGAGGTGAGATCTATCTTCAGAAGCGAGTGCTTTATGAACTTCTGACGAACAGTGTGTTGCTCTATTCATCCACGGAGCTGCTCTCAGATGACGTGCCCTCATTGGATGCTAACTCGTATCTGCCTTTCAAGCTTGTAGACTCGACAGTTGTACAGAGGATCATGAATGAGTTTGATGCCATCGGAGAGCTCGAGGAAGAACGTGAGTGATGGACATTTGACCTGCCTTATGTCGTCTCATTTGCATCACAGCTTCATGTGCATTGGTAGGCGCTGTGACGAAGGCGCTGTGTTGTGCGTGAAAGGGAATGTGTCGCTACCAACAACCTAACTCATATTCAGACATCAACCGCATCACACATCCCTCATCAACGACGGCCGGTGTCGCAGAGGACCCATCGATCGTCCACGACCCTCGCATCTTAATCCTTTCAGTCTCCCCTGACTTGTCTTCTTCGTACATCCCGATTATGAACGCTATCTTCTCCGCACAAAAACTGGCATGTCTCACGCCCTTTAGCAACACATTGTTTGACTGACTGCGATACGGAACAGAAAGTGACAATTGACGTGTGCAAAGTCTACGGACCCGATACCGTATTTTTGCAGCAAGCAGCTCACCTAACGAACGGGTCCTACATCTACCTCGAACGCCGAGATGCACTCCTGCAATATTTGATTGTAATTTTATCTCATCGTCTGCCAATCCTGTCGCTCATCAGCTATCATTGTCATAGATGTCTTTCCTGTCACCAACATCCATTCGCAAGATTCTAGCTGTACCAAAGCAAGACAAGATTGATTTCCGCGCTGCGTGCTTCTGTCACAAGAACATTGTAGACATAGGTTTTGTCTGCTCCGTCTGTTTATCTAGTGCGCATCACCTCTATGCTTTGTCACTGAATTCTAAGGAGCCTGTGATCTTGCAGTTTTCTGTCAACCACTCCCAGTTTGCTCCACATGCAGGTTAGCTACCCTCGTTCCCTGGCTGCCCACTCTGACCCTAACGGACACAGAACGAAGTTCCCTATCAATACACTCAAACGACTCAATGCTGCTCGCCCCATTCTCACTCCTGCAAACTCACGCATAGGACTTCCGCTGGCCAACTTGAACAACGCGGCATCGCCTCGTCCAACTTCCACTCCACCGAATGGGATGTCCAGTCTCCGATGACAATGGGCAGATAACAGTGTTGGAGCTTGGATGTCGACGCGAAGCCGGAGATTGAACATTTGGAATGTTACTACTACTATATATAACCAGCCTCTTTCCCCAGTCCGTTATCTGGGGATAGAGGGTGTGCCTCTTACTTTGTCTCTCGCCCGCCGTGCACTAACTTGTACCTAAGTCTGACTTAACATTTAGGTACATTAATACCAGTCCGTTATCTGGGGATAGAGGTCTGACTTAACGTTTAGTTCTAAAAGTTTATGAGCCCTGACTCCGCATAAGGAGTCAGAACCCCTAGACGCGTCAGACTACTTATAGGCCTCTCAAGTCCTCCTCTACGCGCCGTTCTGACAAGTGTCAAACGCGTGTTTTCATTGGCAGGCGCGCGTACTGATACCCCGCGCTCAGACCATTATCCTTCCCTTATTGGGAGCGCTTCTTCGAGGCATCCTCAAGTCGCGCATATATATACCTCGCGGCTTGTACCATGACACCCCAACTCACCTTAACCTCTTCCCTCATCATAATGGCCCCCCATACTCGTGCGAGGACCGATCTTGGTGGAACCACAAACCCGCAGCCCCTGCTTAATGTTGCAGCACCTTCTGCAGTGCCTCCCTTCATGCCACAAGCCACTCCGTCGGTTCCAGCTCCCCCTGCGCCTAACACACCGTACGCGTACTATCCTACCTCATCAGCTGTCTCCATTACGGCGTGTCGTATCTCGAAAGCCGATCTCGACAAGATTGAGCTCCTGGACAGAGCGAAGAACAACTGGACCTCGTGATCCGAACTCATGCTGGAGGTTTTCCACATGAACCTCCTTGAGGGCTACACTCCAGGTACGGTTGCTCGCCCTGATGCGACACGCGAGCCTCTGGCCGCCAGGAACTGGGACTTGAACAACGCAGGCATAGTTCCAGCGCTGCGCAACCGCGTCTCCCTAGACGACAAGCGTGTCCTCGATGTCATTACCGGTGCGCACAGGGCGTGGACCACCTTACGCTCCCGTCACCAGAAGCTCGGGCCCATAGCACAGATTCTGAAGATCCAATAGCTACTTAATGTGCGCCCCTAGTCCGTTATCTGGGGATAGAGGTCTGACTCAACGTTTAGTTCTAAAAAACAGTGCACCACGTGAGTTATGTACTGAGATCATATATTGCATTCGTTGACACAATGCTACCCTCCGTATGCAGACTGGACGATGCTACCGGTGAATGGACAGTGCAGTTATGAACACTGACGACTTGTCTGCATTTACGGCAGAGTCAGTCAATGCTGGACGACGCAAAATGGATGCCTGCACATGGTCATAATCAGCAACCCGTCATTTTTGTATGCCAGTATTACCTTAGGTGAGCGTTTGGTGGTGTTTGCGTACGCGACCGCCATGCTTTCTGTAGTGAACGCGCACCATAACCTTGCTGTGCAATAAATATGTCTGGCGAACAAATAAGATACTATGCGGATGACTTGCGCACTACTTCATCATCTTCGCCTTGTTCTTTGGTTAACAGCAAAACTCCTGCATTCGGCATCTGCTCCCCTCGTTGATGCAATGGTTCTATGACGACCACGATTTGTTGAGCAACACAGATTGCTGCAGTACGCAAGCTTACCAGTAAATTGCTGATTTAATATTCGAAGCAATACGTGGTGGGTGTCAAGCTCGCCATCATCTGATTGCTGGGACTGTAAGGCTTCGCCAAGCACACGGGCCAGTCCGCCTCGCATTATGTGCTCCCCTGCTCCAGAAATACTGCATGCCATCCCAGAACGTTCAGTGCGCGACTGCTGCGCCCAACACCCGGCTCCAAAGGTAGCTGCCTGTCCAGTTCAGTCCCGAACACCATATCGTGTCAGATTGCCCGTAGACTTACTTCGCCGATACGACCAGAATATTTTAGAAGCAGCCCACCACTAAATACCATTTGTGACTCTTCAATCATTAGAAGCGTGTCTGAGAACATACCTTGAAACACCAGCAGCGAGATTGCCTTCATCATCCCAGGCTACCGCGCCAACCGTGTCCTGCATAGCGTCTTGAGGCAAACTCCCTGGGTCGCCATCAGCGGAGTGATCCAGTCGCGATTTCCACTTCTGCCACTCGTGTGTCGCTCGCGGTGATATCATTTCATTTGGAGCAACGGTTTGGATACCTTGCGATAATGCAAACGAGTGTGCTCCGGATGCGACCAGAGTCCTCGTCAGGACTCAGGACTCTCATTCCATGAAAGGGGCACCTTTACTCACATGGGGCGGATGCGCCCAAGAGGGTCAGGTTCTCTAGAGTGCCTCAACAATGCCGATGCCAGTTTTATTGGATTTTTTAGTCCTGCCTTTCTAAAGTCAGCCAGCAAGATAAGTCGTCACGGAGGTCGCCAAACCTGGAACAGCACCAACGCTGCCAAAATCTCCCGACAAGCCGTCCATGACAGCCGCATCACATTCTACAGTGCCGTCGATTGTGAGATTGGAACCATAACCTGATAGTAAAAGGTTGCAGAAGATCGGACACAGTGAACGTTATTGTGATGAGTGCAAGTGAGGACCACGAGAACTCCGAGTCGTACCTGCGTTGAGGTATTCATCATCCTCAAGAACAGCTATGGCTCGCTCTACAACCGAAAGGGCAGAGGAGTCATCTAGTGGTGATCCCCGCAAAGCTCGAGCACAAGCACTAGCGCAGTTACGACTCGGATGAGTTTGAGATGATAAGTATCGCGGAGTTTTCTGTCATTACCGTTTCAAAGCACTCTTGACAACTTGTTCTGACGCAACTCCATGATATCCTGCCCCTCCGTGCACTGCGACATATACACAACGTTCCTTCATCGGCGCCTGCATCATTACCCGATCGATGATCGATGAGGTGACTCTAAGGCCTAAGGTAGAGGACTCCTCTCCATATATCGTCACGTGATGTTGCTACCGAAGAAAGGAAAAGCAATTAAACATTCAAGTTGTCCTGGACCCTCGGAAAAGTTTCGGATACCTTCCGTTCTCCCGAAAGAAAAGTACAAACTAATAGCACTAGTACTCGTACGACGTAAGCCAAGGTTGCCGTCAGGGAAGCTCGGTATATTCGCAACCATTCTGGACTATCCTCAGGCAACAGAACATGCAAGGCTGAAAAGCCAGTGCAACAACATCAAGCTTGACAGGAGTCTACCCTCGAAATGTCACGGTTCGCTTGACGTGTACGTAAACCGGATAACAAATCAATAATGAACTAATAATGAACCGACTATTGCCCCGAGTAGGCTCGGAGAATTCAGGTCTCGACTGTTATGTCTCTTAAGCACTCGACAATCGTGTTCTGAACTTCCATCATCGCGCCAACCAGTGTGGCCGTGTGGTAGTAGTACAACTACATACTGACCTTATCACAGGATGACTCTCGCTCAACTTATTGGATACAGTGTGCTTACCTTTGCAGCATGGAAGCTTGTTCGGAGACATGCCTCCAGAAAGGCAAACGCCCTAGATGTTGCAGGCCCAGAAAAGCAACATTGGTGGAAAGGTCAGTTTTCTCTAGCGACCAGTCCAGTGACATATTGGATGCTCACATTCATCGGTGCAGGCAACATGGAGTGGATGTTTGTGGACGGTTTCCAACGCTGCTTAGACGTTGCTGCAGAATTTGGTGGAGCTGTTAGGATCCATGCATTATTTGGAGTACGCGTTATGCATTACCCTGCATAAGACATGATTATTGATGTGAAGACCCCAGGAGGAATGGCTATATGTGTCAGACCCACGCGCGCTCCATCATATCCTTGTCAAGGAGCAGCATACATTTGAAGAAAATGACAGCTTTTTGTCGTAAGAGTTAAGTATTGCTCGAACTTCCTTTACTGACCCTCCTCGAGTTGCAATAAGCTTATCTTCGGCGACGGTCTTATTTCGACACTAGGTAAATCTTGTTGGTAAACATCGTGGTTTTTTTCATTGCTAGTACAGGGGAACAGCACCGAAAGCAGCGCAAAAAGCTCAATCCAGTGTTCTCCACTGTCAATATGCGGGAGCTCCTGCCCGTTATTCAAACCATCTCCCATCAGCTAAAATCTATCCTCGTGTCAAATCTTTCTTCCCGCAGTGAGGATGATCATGCACGATGCAGGGAGTCCGTAGAACTCGATGCGTTACCCTGGCTCTCCCGCAGTTCTCTGGATTGTATTTGCGAGGGCGTGCTGGGCTACCATTCAGCTGCACTAGAGACAGGAAATGAGGACGAGTATACAAATGCTCTACGAATGTTAGGGTGCGTAGGCTAACCTGCCAGTGAAATCATCCCTTAACATGCTCTGTCTCACAGTCCATTCATCGCTAAAACCCTGATATTTCGTCCTATCATTCCGATAGTTATGCGCAATTGCTCTCTTTACTGGCGAAAAAAGATATTAGACTGGCTGACGATAAGTTGGCTGCCGACGCAAATTATGAGGGATCTCAGAGAGCTACGCCACATAGTCGAAATCATGGACTCAGCCAGTAGAGCCATCTTTCAAGAGAAGAAGGATGCGCTGCAGCTGCAGCTACCCTCCCCTCCCCTATCACGGGCCCACGACACGTTGGGAGGAACAGCGGGGAAAGATATGATGTCTATTATGGGTGAGTAATTATTGGCAATATAGTATTGATTCTCACGTGGGACACGTACAGTCAAGGCAAACGCCTCATCTTCCGAGGTAGATAGACTAAGTGATACCGAGCTCTTGGGACAGATGAAGTCAGTTCTAGTTGCTTCCCTGTGGCTAAACCTGACCTCTCAATTGGATAGCGTCATGATTTTTGCTGGTCTCGAGACGACGACGGCAGCAGTGGCTCGTGCACTGTACATGCTTGCTAAGCACCCTCATGTCCAGGAACAACTGAGGATAGAAATTTGTGGTGCTATGGCTGCATCTCAAGTTCCTGACCTTGACCATTCGCACGCCAAAGATGAAAGCGGATCCGCCAGGCTGTCATATGATGTATTGATGAATCTTCCTTTACTAAATGCAGTTGTTCGAGAGACATTAAGGCTCTATCCATCGTTGCCTGTTCTCACTCGAAGGTTAGTTTAGTGTCGAGAGATGGTACCTGCTGACGCTTTCGAAGAACTACAGAATCAGCCTCAGTCCCATTACAATTCCCAGTTCGGTCTGCATCTGGTGAAGAGATCGATGTAATCCATGTGGCTAAGAACCAGAGACTCGTCATATCCATCCTTGCTGCGAATCATAATCAAGCTGCCTGGGGTGAAGATGCGTCAGAATGGAAACCTGATAGATGGCTCAAATCTTCTCAAGGTTACATTTTGCGCACGTCATGAGACGTAGTTATTCACCAAGATTCTTTTAGGGGTCTCACCTGGGGACAAGGACGGAGTGAAATATCCGGGTATTTATTCATCTATGTGTGTCGCAAGAAGTCGGTTTAAAATGTCACGTGCGTCTCGCTAAACGACCTTCAGGATGACCTTCCTCGCAGGCAATCGCTCCTGCATGTAAGATGCCAATCTTCCTGAACCTGAATATGTTCTCACTATGCGTAACTCCCACAGAGGCTTCAAATTTGCCGAAATGGAAATAAGTGAGATATCTGACATGTCGGTAATTAGGTCTTTGCACTGAAGAGCTTGCATTTCAGAGGACGTGTTGGCCACTCTTCTGCCAGCCATTCACTTTGCCCTGCCGTCAGAACCCGACCACAACGGAAATGTGAAGGAGATACACTGGAAAATGACTGGTTTCCACATACCGGTAGTGAAGGCACCTGCAGGAGATGGCGAAACTCCTCACCTGCCTTTGAGCATGCAGCTTGTCCGAGAATGATCATTTGAATAGTTGATTCCATGAGTGATCTGGACGTCGTGGCTCAGTGCATGGCAGTTCACGGTGGTGAAGGAGATGTAAGGCTCTCGTCTATATGATTATTATATTCGAGTTCGATACTGGTACATGTCTTGCTGTACTGTATGTTGACGTTTGACCTTGTTTCTCTCATTTACCTTTAGAGTTGACATTACCTTCTTGATCTTATCATCTTCGACACCACATGTATCGCAATCTCCTTCTCGGATCCTCATAGCACTTGGCTTCTCGTCTGCATCGACCTTCCGCTCGTCCTTCCTCCAGTAACCTTACCTAATCTCTTGGACTTGCGTATTTAGTTCGAATCGCTCCATACAACACCTCAGTATTGTTCTCGAACGTACTGAGGTATGCAGACTCTCTTCTTTTGTTCGTCTTGCTCTTACTGATGCTAATCTATAGCGTGTCTTTGTCCGCTAGGTAGATACAGTCAAATATACTTAGTATTGTTCTCGAACGTACTGAGCGTGTCTCCGTCCGCTAGTTGCACTAGCGCCTTTACTACATACTCTACATGATACGCTGGCTGTTGTGAATAGATCTACCGCAGGAGCTTTGCATAGACTCAGATGAATATTTGATGGGTTTGAGACGAGTGTCTATCAGTCACACTTACATACACATCGTAGATAAATTATATGGTACCTTATATTAGTTCATCCAAAGTCATATCTCCTGGTATGTGTTCTAGAACGGTCGCTTTAATTAATGCATCTGACGCAACACAAGGCGGGATGGAAGTCGCTGCCACGACATTCATGCTCTGGCTCATGAGGGGAGGTCGTGTCACACGGGTTAAATTCGTCCGAGGTTTGCTATCTCCTGGAACCGCGACGGACTTGTACATCATGATTTCATGCAACAAGTCCTCGTTCGTTGCAGATATGGCGTCCCGGTCGCGGATACACATGAGTAGTTTCTGGTAGCTGTAAGTCAAGTAAAAGGCGAGACGATGAAGATGCATACCTGCTTGACCTCGGAGAGCTCCCGACGAATCCTGTCGACGTATAGAATCCTCTGAACAGGATTTTTATGGCCGAGAATTTCAGCATTAAACTTGCTGAGATTTTCGGCCTCTTCCTCTGCAAGGTTGTTTCTCGCCACTAGTGCTTCAGTCTCATCCACCAAGTTATAGTATGCTTCCTGGAAACGCGACAAATCTGCCAGCTCTGCCTGCAACCTGTGTAGGTTTCTCAGGTCAATTGTCTGTAGTTTGAGTACAGGCGGCGGGGTACATACTGCTCGATATCAGCCTTGAGAGCGTCCTCAGCCGTCTTGCTGACGTGGAGTGCAACCGACAACTTCTGAGAAGTGTCGCGCTCCCTCTGTAAAGCTTGTGTGTGGCTCGTCGCCATGTCTCGCATATTATTCTCGAATTCTTCTACTCGACGCTGCAACATATGTTGTTCTGCACGACCTTCCGTCAAAGAATTTTGGGCGTCAGTCAGAGCGCGCTGTCCGGTGGTGATTTCAACCTGTGCTTTTGTGAGCTCAGCCCGTACAACATCCACTTCGACTGAGTTACGACCAAGTTGGTCGATGAGTGCACGGTCAATTTCATGCTGCTTCTCGAGAATGCCCTGAAGGCAAGAACACTCTGAAAGTAGCTCGTCAATATGAGAGCGATAGAAATCGGATATAGTCCTAGTGCACGCCAGAGCACTTTCCTGGACCGCTATGGTTTCTCTAGATATGTCTGTTTCGCCCTGGTGGATGTCTCCCTCCAGACAAAGGAGTTCACGAAGCGCAGTGCAGTGGGAACAGCAACCGAAGACAGCTTGGTTCTCCTGCAAGGTTTGCAAGTGGAAAGCCGCTTCTTCCCGAGTGTCGCGCAGTTCTTGACACAAGAGCGTATTTTCTTCCTGAGTGTGGCGGACGAGGTTGGCGAGCTCAACAACTTGACCTTCTGAGTTTGCTAGTTTTCGTTCCAACCGGAATGCACGTAATTGAAGTGCGGTATGGTCCTTCACAAGTGTGGCATGACTTGATGCAGCGACGCTTGTTGTGGCCAAGCGACCATACTCCTCCGCAACACGAGAAAGGATGGAACGGCATTGGTCCAGTCGAGCTGCAAAATCGTTCTCTTGGTTCTCGGTTCGCCCTCGCAGAGATGTAAGTGCTTGGCGAGCATCTTTGCAGTCCTTATTAGCCGTGTCAAGCTTTGCTTGGATTGTTATCATCATGTCGCGTGATTTCTGTGCTTCTTCATCCGCCTTTCCTTTCGCCTCGTTGACACAGCTTTCCAAAATCTCTCTCTTCTTCCTCTCTGCAGATACAGCCTTTTCTAACTCGGCAATCTTCCTCTCACGTTCCTGAATTTCGTCTTTCCTCCTTGCCTCGAGACTCTGCAGTGCTTTCTTCGTCTCGCTGCTCTCCCCTTGCTTGCTGACGAGCTGTGTGCGCTCATGTTCGGACGTGCGAAGTTTGACACGTAGCTCCTTCAGCTCGGTTTGATCAGCAGCATTGTTCTTCTTGTACTCCTGGATTCGCGATTCGAGTATTTCGCTATGTTTCTTGAGCTTGTCCAGTCTCTCACCCTGCTCCAAGCTGGTCTTCGAAAGACGAGCAACTTCGAATTTATAGCGTTCGATTTCGGTTTGATGCTGTGTAACACAGCTTGAGTCCAGAGTTTGGAAAGCGATCAAAATACTATCTTACCGCCTTCTTACCATCAGCGTGTACTTTTTCCAAGTCTTCCAGTTTCTTCAATAGTATCGTGTATCGATCGTCGCTTGCATGTTTAGCAGCTAATGCTTTCTGCACAGCTCTCGGCACAGAATTGTATAAATTTGGTGCTGTGAATATATTGGTGCTGTACCGCCACAGAATCGTCAAGCTCACCTGGGACATTGCATACCTTCTCCTTCGAGAAACGATCGGTTTTGTTCAGAAATGAACCTCGTTTGTTCGCGTCTAGCGGGTCTTATCGTATCATTAATGTAAGAGAAATAATACAAGTGCGTTCATTATTTCACGTACCTTCTTGCAGGCTGTAGGTATCTGGTCCTGGAGCATTGGAAACTGCAAGAATGGGAATGATGAACTGCGTGTCGTTACAAGGACCCAGACACGTACTTTTCTCTGTCGCAAAACGTGAACCCTTGGGAAATGACATATCTCGTAGACTTTATGATACGTTCGGTCCCCGTAAAGTGGGGTATGTCACGACGACCGCTGGTTAGTATGTAGGTTCAGTCCAATAGCTCAAACATAGATCAATAAACGCGTCGCGGGTTATGATACTCACGTGATTGAAAACAGACGCGTCTCGCGCAACCTGGCAGGACTGAGGAAAGCAAGCAGATACAGTCGTGAGTATGTAGCGTTAACACTACAATTATGATAGTTCGTTATATATCGTGATTTTGTGCGAACAAGATAAGACAGGCATCGCCGTACGTGTGAAATGAAAACAGAAATAAAGATCCAGGAAGGAAAATGTTACAATGTTAATACTAGTTATGCAAGTAGAAGATATATCGCAATATGGTTAGCTGCTCTTGATGGCAAGAATTACTGGTAACGATCGGCGTCGTACGAATGCACCCAACACTGGAAAAATCGCAGCCCCAAACCAGATGTCAATATGATGTTCCAGATAATATCTCATTAAAATTGCGAGGTCAAAGCAGTCGCAGCTCACAGCCTTCTTGATTTCTTCTTCCTTAGATCCAATACTCCATCACTCATACTGAGATCAGCATCCAAGACCCCACGAACATCTCTTACGCCGCCAAGATCCACAAGGAAAGGACAGAGATCAGTGAGCTCCGTGTCATGTGGATCATTAAACCAGGAAGAAACAGGGATCGCATTATTGGGGTGGAAAGTATATGATGCCGGAGAATTGTCCAGAATGACGATACTTGCAAGCGGGCGACCCAGCTGGGAGAGATCCTAGATAGAGTAAGCGAACAGCGAAACATGCAGGAAGCATGTGTCCATTACCTTGACATAGTCTCCATTGTGGCTATAGCAACTCTCTCTGAATAGTCGATGCGACACTGCTTGATGAATGTCTAGCTTATCTAGGACCGGGTCCGCAAACTGCAAATGAAAATGAATAACAACGTTAATGCACATAGAACAACACCCTCAGACCTTGCTCACGCTGGCGGTGAATACCACCACCTCATATATTTCGCCCATCTTCTTCAGAAAGTCATCCACACCCGGACGCTTGATGACGTTCACATCGTGCCAAAGACACTCAATCTCCACTGGTACAATATAATCCGCGTGTTGAAGAGACTGAAAGTCCAAAGGAATGTGTCAGAAATAGCATACAATGTAAGGTGGAATACTTACCCCAAAACTGCTATGAACAAGGGTCTCGTCGAGGTCAAGGACGAGACATTTACGCCCCTTGTGTTGGGATGATATTGGGGGCAAAAGTGGGTGTGGTACACCATCCTAGCGATTAACAAATATCAGCCGCAGTCTATGAAAATATTGTAAGGCTCACGGGCCCTATCGGGATGCCAGTACCTCCATCCAGGATAAGAGCATCCTCCATCGGTTCTACTTCTTCGATTTCAGGTACTTGCTTTTCCCTGTGGCCCTCTTTAAGGTCTGTGACACTGTTTTCAGAATCTGTCGCTGTATGTGAGATATCTTCAGCATGTGATTTGGTACCCCTCGATGATGTGTATGATGGAGAAAATTGTAAAGGCGAGAATGTATCTGTCCCTGTCGATCCTGGAGGTTTGACTGCTCCGCTAGTCATCCCCTCTGTTTCAAACCTGGGGAAGAAGGCCTTGGTTGGCATGAGGGAAAAGTCAACGTCAACCTCTGTGAGGGTGGTTTGCGTTGAGAGAGGGGACGCTTCCGAGTCGATAATTACTGGGAAAGTTGGCCTTTCCCGTTCCTTCTTAACTTCATCCTGCTTTTCATTGGAGCCGGCCGGTGGCGCTGAGCTGTTGCTGGCTGCCGAGTCAATGATCTTGTATTGCACGGAATCATGACTATCGACGTCAGTCGCATGCGCGTGATCGCTAGGGGCATTGCATGGCATTAGCTTGCGGACCAGTTTCGTCATGAAGGATTCCTTCTTCTGAGAACTCCCTGTAGACTCAGTCTCGTTCGAGTACTTGGTAGAATCAGCAACCTTATCAGTTAGTTATTTGGCACTTCCCCGACATGCCACATGAAGTTTGACTAGTAACACTCCGCTAACTGACTAACTGACTAAGGTTTCTAAACTCCGCCTAGTCATACCACTGACTCCCCGATTTCCTGATGGCATCCCCAATCCCGAAAACTTTGTCGGTGACACAATTTGATATGATTACCATCAGGGAAAACTCCGGATTTTGCCAAGCACGCATAATCGACTTCCAACTAGTGAAAGCACTCGCCATCACCACAATCACATTTACCTTTAGTCAACCTATGTTATAACAGTGTTGCAATGTACATCACCAAAATGTCCTATTCCAGCACTGGCATGCTAAGGGCGCATCAGCCCTTAGAAGGCCTCACCCACACCTGCTTGGTGGATATGAGTATTCCCTGGGGTGTGGGTGCAGGTGTCACAACTCATACCCCAGGGTCTACCCATGCAGTTCCCTAGCACTGGCCCATTGTACAATATTATTACAACTTGAGAGCCTGGTAGACAAAACTGAGTTTCGGCTTGGGCATTGAAATACGGTTAACTGCTGTCCTTACCCTTCCCCAACTTTTGTACAAGTTCCACAGCTGCAACGACATTCAGCACCGAGGAAACGCCTACATACAAGCCTTCAGTATTAAGAAATTGACACAACATGAATATCACCTTCTCGTCCGTATGTGAGGTGCCCCCGCGAGGTCATTACAAAAGTGCCAAATTACTTGTGACACGGCCCTAACCGATCACTGGACATGATAGAACGTCCAGCCATCACGATCACAATAATACACAGGATAAGTCTAACCTTCTGTGATGGAACTTTCAGAAAATACGAGATTTCCACCAGATTTGACATGTTCGTATAAGACACTTCCAGGCGGATCGATGAGCCATATTTGCGTCCTTTCCTTCAGATACTTGCCAACTCCGGCCAGAGTGCCGCCAGTACCACGCAAACGAAGCAGTCGATCTCACCCTTCCTCGGTTCCCATATTTCGGACCCAGTAGATATATAGGAGACGTGTGCATTCGTGGTGTTATCGAATTGGTCTGTCCATGACATTCTTGAGCTTTTCGGCACACTCCTCCGCCTGGTGATTATAGTTCAGAGTCTTGTGGGGAACTGTAGACTTCAGCATTGAGCATCCCGGAGAAGGTCGACCTTCGCTTGACTCTGAGAACAAAGCATCAGCAAAAAAAAACAATAACCAAATTATTGCGTTTACCTGAGTGTTAAGCATGCTCTTGTAGCCCCTGGCTCTACAAACATAGGCAGGCCGATACTAGTGTTGCCTGCGGTACCTTTGACAACGGTTCCACCGAGTTTTATTCTGGGTAAATCTCAACACTGAATGCGTCATTAAGTACCTTATGCCCACTCACCAACCCTTCTCCGCATCCTGAATTATACTGGCGGCAACCGTCTTTGACGCTGCCTGCGGGGCTTTAGAATCCAGCTGTCTGCTCTGAAAGTGTCTTAAGATAGATCTAAGCATGTATAATCGCTGTTAGAGGGGTATTTCACTGCCTTCGCGGATGGATCTCCTCACCAATGGGGTGTCTCCCACGGAGCCGGTGAAGCAGTTAACAGCGCTGTTGCTTGTCACAGATTCTCTACTTTGCTGAATACCAATCCGTTGTGAGCCTGATTATATCGTGTAATCTAGGGTTAGACTGAGAAATTATAGAAGAGGTAGAAAGCAAGCGAGCTAGATTACGTCTGTCCGTCAGGTGCAGATAGTGGGAAGCAAGCACGACATGTCGATGTCACCATGTCACATTCCTGAAATTTGGCGGACTCCCTACACGTATCGCAGCGAGCCTGCTGACTCTCACATGCTATCTGTGAATTTAGTCAATGGCCACATGCACTTACTTTATCTTGCGGTTCGTGTTCTCGTACTACAAGCGCTTGATTATGATCTCGTGCGAGGAGCGCCGATTTGAAATCAACGTTATTGGATCTATTTTGTGGAGCATGAAGATTTCGGATCTCGCCTAGGGCATGCGTGTCTTTGGTCTATATTCATGATCAATTATCCAGGGTCATAGAGTTCAACACACAGTGCCACCATATTCGTGCGAAGGGGATGTGATAGGAGGTGATGATCAAGGCTCTCAAAGGAGGTGATCACGGGCTACTTGGGACAAGAACGCAGTGCTGAACATGCCACGTCGTTAGAGCGATAAGCCCAGCTTTGGGACGATCTAGACGACCTGAAGGGGTATCGTCGCAAAATTAGCGTGGCGCGTAAACATTGTTCGTAACATGGGTGTTAGAGGGTCCTCTAGTTAAAGGGGCGAGAAAAAACTCGAAAATTGATGTGTTCATCGTTGGGGTCAGCGAGCAAGCTAAATTGGCGACAGCACACGTGACCAAGAATTGAATTGCAAATAGTTCAGCAACGCTGGCGGACGGCCGTGAAAGACCCAAAAAGGCGTTGCAGATCAGTGGGCAGTCCCATCGAAATTCGGCCCTGGTGGAACATTCGATACGACGTTGCCGGATCTAGTAGGAAAGCTGCCAGGGTCTCGTTCTTGATGGTCCTTCGAGGGAAGAGACCAATGGTTTGGTCGCCGTACAGCGAGCAGCCGCATGTGTATATTATGTGATGAGCGCTGGTGATGTGGTGAGTGTAACCCAAGATGAGGTATAGGTTCCGCAACGCGGCGATGAAGGGGCATGCGCAAAAGGCGAGATGATTGTTCATTGGATGGCTTGGCACTGGAATTATATGCTTCGACGAACGCATAGAGGTGCCTGAGAAAGGCATGGTGTGGGGAGCAACGTGTTATACAATTTATTTATTACAAAATGACTGCGGTCAACAGGCCCTGTAGTGATCATGACGTGACGTGGGTGTAACAAGATATGATTACCATGTTCGATTGCTGGCTTTAGACTTTCGGGGACATTCCTCGGCGGCGAGCACTGCAGGCCGAGGAGCGTGGATTTGGCGGAGATTTAGAGGTAATGATGGCTTGGCCATGGGTATTTCTGGCGATGTGGACAAGGTAGGGTTCATGATCAGGTGAATCAAGCTGAGAAACTACAATATCCAACGCTCGAGATGATGATATGACACAGTCCAGTCCAGGTAGTTGAGCAACAGCCGATATAGGTTAGGTTGGCTGCGGCAGATAACAAGGATGCTGTTAATATTGTGCTTGATGCGGTTTGTGGGAGCCGTGAACTGGGTGGCATGATGCTGTATTCGATGGCCGAAGACCGCCATGCTCAACACGATAAATTTTGATGACAATGGCGCATTAATTTAACCATAAACTGCTCATAAAATATATATAGAACAATAAACTTTTATACACAATTATATCCAAAATTTAAGTTTTTGACAACATTTACTCCAAAATGTTATGCCCCAACCCGGATTTCACCAATGCCATGAGCGGTGACGATGGGGCCTTGCCCGGCGTTGTCCGTAGCGATGGCCACACGTGTGAACATTTTCGTCAACAAGATCCTTGACGACCTCTTCCCTCCCCTCTCTACCCCCAACCACATCCTCTCCCTCCACTGTCCATCACAGCGTCGACACCATGGCGCTCAATCCCGACGCTCTTAACCTCAATTACGACAGTGATGACTCTATGCAGGTTGACTCTGAGAATGAACAAGTCAACAATCATCACACTCCTGTCGATAATGTCCAAGACCAAGACCCAGACGCAGATGCTGATGGCGATGCAGAGGACATCGATGACACTACCTCTCTCGCTATTGCTGGGCCATCCTCCTACACCCCAAAAGGCTCCGTAAGTCTCATATATCATATGTTAGTAATTCCAATTTTATTCAAGGTCATCTACATGTTTCAAAGGATGTCGAAGAGTCGGTATGTTATTTTATCATCTCTTTTCCTTCCGAGTTCGTTGACCATTGTACCCAAGGGGTACGAAGATAACGTCGAGGAGGACGAGGAGGACGAGGACGATGGCTCCTATGCAGATGACGAGTACGGCAAAAAGAAAGCTCCGAAGAAGAGAAAAAAGAAATCACAGCCGTCATCGTCGGCACCAAGACCTAAAGGTGTGCACCCTGTTTCCACGGTGGAGCTCGTGCTTAGCTTTTGTACAGCCATCTCCCGGAACAACGACTCAGATTCAGATTCAGATTATGGGTCTAGATCGAAGAAGAAGAAACGGCCTCGTGTTTCTGGAGACGAAATCCGCGTCTCCAGTCGAGGCGGCAAGATTCCCAATTATACTGATGATGTCCAAGCTCTCGCTGAGCTATCAGAAGAGGATGTCGATCAAGGGTACTATGTCGATCCTACCGCGCAGTTCAAAGAGGAAGATGAGATCGAGTCTGTCTTGAGTCATTGCAGAGATGAGGGCCGCGAAGACGATCCTGAGGACATCTGGTTTGATAATGTTGTAAGTCCCAGAATCATCTTGGGCAAGCAGATTGTTGTTGACATATCTCAAAGCGTTTTCACATCAAGTGGAAAAATTTCTCGCATTTGCATAACACTGATGAGACCTACGAATTTCTCAAACGCTTCAAGGGCCTCAAGCGTGTTGACAACTATATCAAAGCTTACAAGATGTACCAGTCTCGCCTCAGTGCACCAGGCATCTCTCAGGAAGATGCTGAGGCATTGCTTCTTGAAAAAGAACGCGAAAAGGAGGAGCTCGAGACCTATAAGGTCGTCGAACGCATTGTCTCGCACCGCGATGGTGCAGAGGGCATGACAGAGTACTTTTGCAAATGGACTGGGCTCAATTATGAGCATTGTACATGGGAAACGCAGGAGGAAGTGCGCCCTATCGCCAAGGCTCAAATTGAGGCGTATCGACAACGAGAGGCTGAGGCAAAGTTCCCTTACAAGAGCATTAATTACGCGCGTAACCAGCGGCCATCATTCCAGAAGATTGAGAAGGATCCTGACTACATCACCTCGACGGGTGGTGAGTTGAAGGACTTCCAGCTCACTGGACTGAACTGGCTGGCGTATCTGTGGAGTAAAGGCGAGAACGGCATCCTTGCCGATGAAATGGGTCTCGGAAAGGTATATTGGATTTTTTTTTGCCTTTCAGAATGCTAAAACGTTGTGCGCAGACCGTACAGACAGTTTCTTTCCTGTCCTACCTCTTTCATGAAATGCACCAATATGGACCATTCCTTGTAATCGTTCCGCTTTCCACTATCACTGCCTGGCAATCGCAGTTTGCGGCGTGGGCACCTGATCTGAATGTCATCACCTACATAGGAACCGCTCCTGCACGTGAGGTCATTCGGACGTACGAAGTTCGGTCCCTCCAACAAACGACTGAAGATGAATGTTCTGCTGACGACATACGAGCTTACTCTCAGGGACGCAAAGGAGCTTGCGGACATCAAGTGGCAGGCGCTTGCTGTCGACGAGGTGAGATAGAAATGCAGAATATCTTAGAATAGTCACTGATGGCCGTTTCAGGCTCATCGGCTCAAGAACTCAGAAAGCCAGTTGTATGAGGCTCTGAGGTCCTTCCCCGCTGCGTCGAAGCTATTGATCACTGGCACGCCACTGCAAAACAATGTCAAGGGTGCGTGTTGATACGACTGAGTTTTGGCAATTTTTTGCTGACGTCGCATCGTGTGCAGAGTTACTTTCATTGATGCACTTCCTGATGCCTGAGAAGTGTACGTTCTGTGCCGTATTTTTATTGTTGTCGCTGTGGCTGAGGAGATGTTTATAGTCGCCTTGACCAACGAATTCGACCTTAACGACGCGGACCACGAAGCCAAGATCAAGGAGCTGCATCAACAACTCGAGTCACTCATGCTCCGCCGACTGAAACGTGATGTCCTTACTTCCTTGCCTACAAAGAGTGAGCGCATCCTTCGAGTAGAAATGTCTGCCTTGCAGACGCATTTCTACAAGAATATCCTGACAAAGGTAGGCTTATATTTGACTGGCTATTAACTCTCGCTAATCCTCGTCCAGAACTTCCAGGGGTTGGTGAAGAGTGCGAATGGGAATAACAACATCAGTCTTCTGAACATTGCCATGGAGCTGAAGAAAGCTGCGAATCACCCTTATCTCTTCGACGGTGCCGAAGTGCGCACTGATGTTAACGATGACACTCTCAAAGGCCTTGTCATGAACAGCGGAAAGATGGTTCTCCTTGACAAGCTCCTCGTACGCCTTCGGCAAGATGGTCATCGTGTGCTCATCTTCAGTCAAATGGTCCGGATGTTAGACATCTTGAGTGATTACATGAGTCTTCGTGGGTACCCACATCAACGTCTGGATGGCATGGTCGCCTCAGATGCGAGGAAGAGATCAATTGCGCATTTTAATTCACCCGGATCGCCCGACTTTGCCTTCCTGTTGTCGACCCGTGCAGGCGGTCTCGGTATTAATTTGGAGACTGCTGATACTGTCATTATTTTTGATGTATGTGGGTCATTGTGTGACATACGTATGATTGACGTCTTTCCAGAGCGACTGGAATCCTCAAAACGACTTGCAAGCCATGGCACGTGCTCATCGTATAGGGCAAAAGTCCCATGTCAGCGTCTACCGTTTCGTCAGTAAGGACACGATGGAGGAGGACGTTCTCGAAAGGGCCAAGAAAAAGATGGTGTTGGAGTATGCCAGTGAGTAGTAACATCTTGATCTAATCCACTTTTGATCTCACCTATATCATGCTAGTCATCAATCAAATGGACACTTCACAGGCACATCTGAGCTCTAACCCAAAAGGCGAGAAGGTCAAGGATTCCACGAAGCCTGACAATCTTAGCAAAGACGAGCTCACTGCAGTTTTGAAATATGGTGCCCAGAAGATGTGAGTAACGGTGTTCCCCTGGTCAGGCGCTCCGCTAACCCTATTTCCAGGTTCGACAAGGACGACTCGCAACAGAACCAGAAGCTTGACGAGATGGACCTTGATGACATTCTCAACCGCGCCGAGGACCATGAGACAATGGCCGCTGGCGGCGATGGCGGCGCCTCGCTTGGTGGTGAAGGCTTCCTCGCTCAATTCGCTGCCGTGAGCGACGTAAAGAATGACATGAGTTGGGAGGACATTATACCCATTGAGGAGCGGCACAAGTTTGAGAAAGAGGAGGATGAACGGAAGGCTGACGAAGTGGTTGCGGCGGAACTCAGGGATCGCAAGCGCACCCATGCACCTGTATCCTATGAGGGCATGGATGTCGATCATCCTGCACCAGCGCCTGCTCCGAAGAAACCCAAAATCCCAGGACCCCAGAGAAAGACTGCTAGTCAAAAGGCCATGGAGCTTAAAGAGCGAGACGTCCGCGTTCTTATTCGAAGTTTGCAGCGTTGGGGCGACATTCGTCAACGTTACGATGTTATTGTGAGTAGATTGTCGTTTCTCACAAATCAGAACTCACGAGCCGCGTTTCCTCTGTAGGTCAATGAATCTAAACTTGGCGACAAGCACAAGGCCATGATCATGGACGTCTCCGACGAGATTATCGAAGTTTGCACGCAAGCTGTCGAGCAGAATAACCAGGAAAAGCGGGAACGTATGGCGGCAGGGGAGACCCTGACTAATGCCCAGAAGAGCAAGGCCGTCCTGGTTACTTTCCGCAATGTCGGAAACATCAACGCGGAGACCGTGCTATCACGGTATCGCGACCTTCGCATTCTGAACAATATTTTGGGCGAGTTGAGTACGGAGGAGCTCTACAATTGGTCCATTCCGATTGAGAACATCAGACCGACTCTCAACTGGTCCGGGCGGTGGGGACCGCAAGAGGATGCGATGCTTCTTGTTGGCGCCTTCATATATGGGTTCGGCAACTGGGAGGCCATGGCGAAGGATGTGCGGCTAGGCCTCCAAGGCAAATTCTTTTTGGAGGAAGGCAAGAAGGGGGAAGACGCGACAACTCGGCCAATTCCCAATGCTATTCACCTCGTCCGGCGAGGTGACTTCCTCCTTGGGCTACTTCGCGAGCATGATGAGAAGCTACGTTCGTACGAGAGCTCTTTACGGAATAAGGGTCATTTGAAGGGTTCGGCCACTCCTCCCCCAACAGCTGTGGCATCGTCGTCATCATCACCTCCGATCGGCCGGAAACGGCGCGCGGAGAGCGAGGCCGTGGCATCCATCGATGATGGTGGAGCGAAGCGACGCAAGAGACGGCCTACTCCCACCTTCACGGACTCCGAATCGTCGGACGAATGGTAAGTCTCGTGCTAGACTATAAGTATTATGGATCCTGACACAATTTTAGCCCATCGATGGATGAGGCTGCGACGAAAGAAGAGTTGAGACCAGTCAAGAAGCAGTTGGTAAGTAGTTCCAAGTAGTTCCTTGTGATGTTCGAACCACCGTTAATTCTTTGTGTAGAAACAACTGAAGTTGTCCGGCGAGGACATGCCTCGCGACGACAAAGTTGCCATTCTCAAAGATTCTTTAGCCGCTATTGGACGACGCATCGAGATTGTTCTTCAGAATAAACAAGCCGCTGGAGAGGACCGAGAACGATGGCGTCGACATCTTTGGGCGTGAGTACTAAAACCTAGACTAGTTGTATGGATGTTCATCTTTGACCACAGTTTCGTGACACTTTTCTGGCCCAAGAAAGTCAAGGCGTCGAAATTGGAAGACATTCATGCCAAAATGGTGATGAAGGAAGCTGCACCACGAGCGTCTGCGGAAGCCTCGACGTCTGCTAAGAAGCCTCGGCCCATTACAGGTGGCAAGAGCAATGGCACACCATCTACCACGACGAAGGCCAATGGCAAAGCCCATCGATAGTACTTCATTAATATTTTACTCATACTCACTCTTGTGCTTTGGATCTTACCCGTGTTTTTGCTTTCACGCTCTCTGGCTATCACAATTAACTTTTTTAAGTCAGGTTGCAATATTCCACGATTCCTTTATCCTTTATGATGCATGTATCAAATTATCAATTACATTCTCGACCGCGATGAAATTTTGATTTCTGCGGCTCCCAATTACAGCAAAATGAACTGTACAAAAATTGATTTCATAAAACTGAACTCCACGGGACCACGTCTCACTATCCTCCCTCTTTTGCCAACTCTGCTTTGTCAACTTTTCTCGATGTCCATCCGTCCGAGCCTCCAGAACTGCGCCAACTTTCTCAAAGTTTCGGGCTCTTGGAATAATGCATACACTGTATCATAACCCCTGCGAAGACTGGGTCTATTTTCGGCATGGAAGCTAGCGCTGTTACGCATCTGCCATTATCGTTGGAGCCTCCACGTATGCCATGCTGATACTGTTACACTCGAATTGGTGACCGTCCCTACACTCGCTGGATGCGCATTACTATTCAATCGTACGTGCAGAATGAAAGAGCCTGCATGAAAAAGGGCGCTGATGTGTGGAAGAGATCCGTGCCATAGCTGGCATGACAGCGTGGTAATAGTACTACACAGCTAATGTAACGGTTGTGTTGCCTACAAGGCGGCCCATCTGTTCAATCTCATTCCTGTCAAAGTTCACAGCTACGCTCTCCGTTCCTTAGCCTATCCGTTTTCGACCGTTCCGATTTGGCTTAAATACTGTCGTTAGTCATGGCGTTAGGGCAGAGTGTTTGAAACCCCCAAATTGGAGACTTTCAAATCCGCGTTTGAACGTCCCTCACGCGCCAAGTAGTCAGCAACCCTGGTGACTGGTGAGCGCCTGCATAGGTTAGATTACCGAAGTCTAACCATTTACTAACACCAACATCCCTTAAGCACGCTCCTCATAGGCTAACGCAATATGTTGGGGTTGCTTGACATAGCCAAAAAAGTGTATCTCAAAGTATGGCCTACACGGCCTGCCAGTGCACAGACAACACAACCGGCGCTGATGCGTACGATAGAAGGGCACACAAGTAAAGTGAAGGCAGTCGCGGTCTTCAATGACAATCGACGAGTCGTCACTGGTTCATCAGTCAGCACCCTGCAAATTTGGGATGCGGAAACAGGAGCATCAATTGGAGGACTATTCGAGCCAGAGGGACGCATCATAGGTGGCAGTGTGCGATCACTCGCCGTTTCCCCAGATGACAGGCTAATCGTCAGTGCTGGATCTTACGGTATCGTCGTCTGGGACGTCAAGAGAATGCAGATGCTATATGAACTGTGGTCAATGCCGGTGAAGTCGGTGTGCTTCTCGCCTGATGGCAAGAGACTCGCAGCTGGCGGGCCGAGCGATGATGAGGTCCATATATGGGATGCAAAGACCTGTGATGTCTTGGCAAGCCGTAGACGGAGGCCAAGACGTCGCAACCTTTCAGATCCTGCGGTGTTGGGAGTAGCATTCAGTCCAGATGGACTCAAACTGGCGTGTGCATCATCGAGCGGCTACATTGATGTTCGGCGCACCGATAACCTCAGGCGACTTTTCCGGTTTTACGCTGAGCCACTAACAGTATCCTCGCCAGTTCGAGGCATCGTGTGGTCACCTGATGGCCAGCAACTTGTCTCCATATCACACAATAAACTCCAGTTCTGGAACTCGTCGAATGGACACCAGATCGGCCAAGCTTCCGGTCGCAAGCGCTTTAACTCGCTCGCCATATCTTCTGATGGCTCCTTCATTGCCACTGCCTCGAACGACAAAACCGTGCGGCTGTGGTGCACAAAAACACACCAGCAGATAGGAGAGGCCCTTAACCACACCGTCGTGGCTACTTGCGTTGCAATTTCTTCAAATGCAGAACTGCTTATGAACGGAAGCAAGGATGGAAAGGTTCGGGTCTGGCTGGTCGAGAACGTACTTTCCACAGCGATACAGCTAGATTCTTCATACGACTCCTACTTTGCGCACTGGGCGCTCGGAAGAAATCTTTATCGAGGGGCCCTTTCTGACGCAGAAAAGGTGCAGATGACACCTATCATTGTTCTAGAAACTGTGCTGACACTGCTGATCCACAGGTCATTGAAAACAACCCCTCATCATATCTTGGGTACGAGATGAAGCATAAAGCGCTTCACACGGGACAACGCTATGACGAAGCAATCGAGGCCTTGGACAGCATGCTCTCCAAGCTGAATGATACACCCGACCCACAGATACGACGTAAGCCCTGAAGAACTCACCCGCTGAATTGAAGATTGCTTACTCGTTTTGCAGAGCTTCATCAGAAGTATGTCAAGCAATCCAAAGTAGATGATGCTATTCGAAGAGCCGTTCACACTCGTTTGGAAAGTGCCCCACTTCGTCTACTCGAGACATCCACCGGATATTTATGCGATCCGAGAGGCACAAATAAGAATCTTCATGAACAGTACGGAGTACAAGAAGCTTTTGTATGCGTCAATGATGCGTGCGCCCCTCAACACGGAGCCCATCAATAAGGCGGTCGCGAAGTTCTTCAGTTGGGTCATGTTATCGCATAGATGGGACAGCAAGGAGCCGTTGCTGCACAACATCCAAGGCAGGGTCGTATACGAGTTGTATGGAGTTGGCGGCATAGAGAAGCTGCAGAAGTTCTGCAAAAAGGCTCGCGATCTGGGCTATCGTTGGGCTTGGAGCGATACGTGCTGCATCGACCAGAACAACAATGTTGAACTTCAACGATCGGTCAACTCCATGTTCGTTTGGTATCACCAATCAGCTCTTACGATCGTCTACCTGTCAGATGTCTCACCTTCGGCGGAGTGGGGCGCACTGGCAAACAGTGATTGGAATACACGAGGATGGACTGTTCAAGAATTCCTTGCTCCTCGAGTTATTCTCTTCTACCGTGCAGATTGGACCCTCTATCTCAATGACCACTCTGGTAACCACAAGAAGTCTGCCACTATTATGCAGGAGTTAGAGAATTCAACAGGCATAAACACACGGGCCCTCGTCGCCTTCCGTCCGGGGATGAGAGACGCCCGCGAGAAGCTGAAATGGGTGTCAACGCGTGTCACCACGTTACAGGAAGACATCGTATACTCGCTGTTTGATATTTTCGGTGTCCACTTACCTGTCATATACGGCGAGACGAAACAAAACGCGCTCGGTCGGCTCTTGCAGGAGATTGTCGGTCGGTCGGGCGACATTACCGTCCTGGACTGGGTCGGAAAAGCATCCGACTTCAATAGCTGTCTCCCAGCTGATGTTACCTCGTACAAAGCTCCACCATTCACATTGTCATCTCTACCAGGGGACGAGATGCGGACATCTGTCTCCAAGCTGCGAAATACCGTGGCTGTGGAGTTAGCTTCGAAACTGTATACCCTGCTCGACAACCTCAGTGTCCCTCGTTTCACGAACTACAGATTGCTACTGCCTTGCATCGCATTTCCTGTCACAAAAGTCAGGCAGAGACACGGTCAACACGGGATATATTTCACTTATGACATTGAGGCAGATGGGCTCCAAGACCTGTTGATCACCACAGAAAACACATTGACTCAATTCTCGCCGGCACAGCCCACTCCACAGAAATTCTTCCTCATCCGTCCATGGGACCGCCATGATCTCGGGCTGCCTGATTTCTCGGACGATGCACAGAGTGTGCTGGAGGCCCTACACCCATCGTCGTTAGATTCACCCGACGAGTCTCTCGGAGAAAATGAACCAAATGAGATGGACGCTCATTCGCGAGCGTTGAGGTTAATCGTTCGCCTCGGACAACCTTTTGCTGCACTGTTGGTTGCGCAGCAGCGTGGTTGGGAGTACAAGAGGATTGCGTCGGATCACCGTATCATGGCATGCGTCAAGGACATGGCTTCGATTGAGAATATGATGGATGTCAGGATGCTAGAGATGCTGTAGTTGGAAGAATGGAAGGTGGTCGGTAGTATTTGAAGTTAATGAGTCTAAGTTGATCTCTCCTTACTCCGCCGACTAGGATGCCGCCGCTATTAGCACGATTTGAGGCTGAATGGGGGAGAATGAATGATTTCCTCGAAGTGCTTCCCACAAGCGTAAAAAAACGGGGCCAACACCACAGGAGCTCGCTCGTGTTGCTGGCCCGACGGACCCTGTACTACGGATTAGCCTGAGAGCGACTTGCACACCTACACGTATACACTGAAATATATACGTCTATATTTAGCGCACGCTAACGCGGAACTTTCTGTATGCATACATGTTACTTAAATGCAGACAAATTGGAATTGCAACCAAATTGCAACTACATCTCCGACCAAGAGGACATTTGATTTTCTGAGACGGCTCTGCACTATGCCAAAAAAGAACAGATCTAATGATACAAAGAAGTCCTAGAAAAGCCCTCAAGTAAATAGGCGGTGATGGTTGCAGGATCGTAATGTGATCTCCTTACAACGTCAGGTCTAGCATCTAAGAAGGAGTATCTTACTTACTCGTACTCGCACTCGTCATGTCATTATCGTACTTGAAGACGCATTGCGGACTTCAAGGTCCCAGAACTCTGCCTCCGATGCCTCCTTGGAACATCTACTGTAACCGTGGATTGCCTATCAATCACAACTTCCTGGGTTGTTTGTCGAGAATGATTTGTATGCCGATCGACCTGATGTCTGTTTGAGGGTTGTGGAGCAATTGCGTCAACAGCGGCAGGCTGCAGCTGCAGTTGTTGTTTCATCGCAGTCACTAGAAAGCCGTTCCATTGAACATGCAATCGAAAAGGTGGATAGATGTCTCACCTTCAAGGAATTTTGCATCCGCTTCCCGAGTGAAACTCTGCGTGAGAGCAGTGTATCGTTTCACTTGCCAACTCATCTGAGATACCCGCGCAAAGTTCCCCTGCGACTCAGCCCACTTCTTTTCCTCCTTGAACCGCCTCCGCTCACTATCCGCTAACGACGCCTTTGCGCGTAGCATCGCCAACTCCCGTTCAGGCGGGCTCATGGTGTGGTTGGGATCGATGCTAGAAGTGGATGTCAGCGAAGGTGGTGCGCGCCATCGTTGACTTGGTTCGGTTTTGCGGGAGCGCGGTGGTCGACTGGGGGGTATCATTTGGTATTCTGTGCTAGACTGGAATTTGACGAGACGCTTTCGTTTTGAGGTATATGTGCTCTCTTTGTCGTGAACAGAGTCTCCGTGAAAGTCATAAAAGTATCCGTCCTCGATGAGTTGCGATAGGATGTCGGTGACTAGGACGCCAAGGGCGACACCGAGTAAGGTGGTCGCGCACCTGGAGACGTCGTGGAGCATCATAAACTCGATGACGAGTTTGACAGCGATGCCGAATGCAACGACGAACGCGAGATCAGAATATTCCATTAAAGTATAATATAGTGCGACGCCTTGGACGACGCCGAGAAGGATGACATCGCTGATGACAGCCTCGTCAGCACTGGCATCAGCAGTGCTCGAGAACTTGTTGAGAACAATGCGTACGCCCAGACCAAATAATAGGGCAGGCGCTGTTGAGAATGTCATGGGAAAGACTTAACATTCATATGAATGACGGCGTCCCGACAGCTTTAGTATTCGCTTATTGTTCGACTTCGTGTGAAATACATAGACCCAAACGTCGTTCGACAAATACAAAATTCCAAAGAATATGCTATAAAGAATAGGAGAGAGCAAGGAGAAAGCAAGGTAAAATACATTATCGCGTATATACATCTTCGCTGTCCACGTAGTTTGCCATGGGATCTTCAGCGTTCCGGCGCGTCATTCGATAAGCCTCTGCAAGATGATAGGCCACATCAGAAGGCGTCCAATCGCAAAGTATGGAAAATTAAACACATACCAAGCTCCTCCTCAGTGACATCGTGGCTACTGCTCTGCAAGCCTTTCATCTTCTTGCTAGATCGATCATCATCCTTGTCTCCTCTGACTTTCCGCTTCTTCTCCTCGCTGATGGCCTCCGCTAACCGATCCTTATCTAGAGAGACGTCCCCTTCGCCTACTCGCTTCTTCGAGTAATTTTGCTCTATTCGGGCTCTCACCTCGTTGTCCTGGGCAGAGGGCTCTGATTGAGCCTGTGATGATGCAAGCAAGGCTTGGGCTGTCGAAGCCTGTGTAGCTTCCTTGCCCGCTTCACCAGCGCAATATGAGATGTGGATGGTCGAATGACAGCATGCATAGCCCCAGGTACTGCTTGAAAGGTCGTACCACGAGCCCCACACATACGTATGATTATTAACGTAAACTGAAACTCGTGTTAACACCATATCTCGCAACTATCAGAAAGTAGAAGCTCACCATCTTCTGGATACTTTGACCGCGTTTTAGCACGTTCTTTCCCTTTGATAACGTGGCCAGTCCGCGAATATTCGACATAATTTTCCGTTTGCCCATTGATGAGCTCCCTTGGCACATGTTCGAGGTACTCCTCGCCACCATACTTTGCCAGAATGCTGACTTTGTTGACGTCCTTCATCATCTCTTTCTTCTCCTTGAATTCGTGATGAAGAAGTTGACCTTGAGTGGGATTGGCGTTGAGATGAACATCATTCCCTCGAGCTGCCGCTTGCCACGCGAAAAGCTGCAGTTCTTGAACTTCAGGAGCCTCGCCAGAGAACCGAAAGAAATTATCCCCAGCAAATTTCGCCTGACATAGTGATCAATTAGGGCTGAATCAAGGAAGGAAGCGTGAACGCATACCTCCTCTGCAGGCACATTCTTCATGGGAGCGTCACGCATTGAGCGAGTCTTTGGATCGTAGTATGCACTCTCTGGGTCCAAGTTTATGAGATATTTAGCGGTATCTTCTCGGATGCGCAGATTCCGAACTGTAATGCGAGTCTTCGTGTCGAGTTTTTGTCCTACGGCATCGGCAGCATCGGCATATTTGTCGTCGTCGGCGTCTTCCTCATCGCTCGAACCAAAGTCAGGATCAGCTTCCTTTCCCTCCTTCTTTCCAGCTTTCGCCAGCTTCCGTACCGCAGCCAAATCTGTTGTTGTTTGGTTGTCAATCTCTTCCTCCCTCAGTTTCTGACGTGCTGCCTCAACAGCTTCGTACTCCTCATAGATTTTCTTGTGCTCTGCAGGATCATACCCGTTCCACCTATCCCTCTTCGCATCAAATCCCGTCGCTACGTCATGTATGATCTCGTCCGCCTGGATATTCCTGTTCGTGAACTTTGCCCCCTTCTTCCGAGGACGCTCGAGACAGTCCTGCTTCTTGTGGGTCATTGCGCCGCAATTTTCGCATGCGCCTTTTCGGTATTTCTTTGCAGCAGGTCCTGCCTTCGCACCACGGTCATACCAGTTGTCGAGTTTGTCTGCAGAGCGATCGTCGAATGGCCGACGTTGATGGCTTAGTGACGGTGCGCCGGTGTCAAGATACCACGGAGCTTGCGAGATGTATTCTGTGATAGAGAATGAGATTACTCGATACATAAGTCTATATAATATAAACTCACGAGGAATGTGAGGGTTGATAGGCCGTCCCTCCTCGTCCAGAGCTGCAGGAGCAGTTCCTGCTTTTCTGGCAGCATCGAGGTCCTTTTGGCGTCGAAACTCCTCACGGGAAAGCTTTCCGACAGCTGAAACAAGACAATTTGAGACAAACTTATTTCTCAAATAGTTTTACATACCTGAAGATGAAGCCATTTTGTTGCGACCTTTAATGGTTCGTGAGGAATACTTCAATGAAAGTGCCCTGTACGTCGATATCTTACAAATTCATTATGGAAGTAGTGTCTCACGCTATTCATGGCGGTGACCGCAGAGCGTTTTCGACTTCATGGTCATTAACATCGTCATCTTCATCGTTGCTTCCTCCAGCTTCCCTTGTCATCTCCGATCGAGAGTTCTGCGACGACAGGATGTCTGTGGTGTCATCATGCGTTCTACGCAAGTTTTTCGAGATTTCTCGAGTCCGCCTATCAGCATTGAGGCAGTATCCTGTGGGTCATTTGTTGTCGGTTGCTGTACCCAATCTACGGCAATTAATTTCTCTCTTTTTACTAAAGAGCAATATGCTATGATCGCGCATGCGCATGCAGTTTGTGGATTCCCTGTGCATTGCAGGGATTATATTCGTGACATGTTATGCGTACATGTTTGTGATGCCGAAATCAAATTCTTCCTCATCTTTCCGTGAGGCTGATGCAACTTCTCATCGTGACATCGTGTCGTACTTGCGGGGCTGTCCGAGCCGCAACGTCTTGAGTTTTTAGCTCGTGATGCGGATCATCATCTCACAAGCCATCGAATGTGATCTTTACATGGTTCGCATTCTGTTGACTTCCCTCTGATCCTTGCTTTTCCAACTGATGGAGGTCCTGGGATGCCCGGAGGGCTGTCGAGACTCGATATCACAGTATAGCCTCGCGGTCACCCTCTTTCCATATTGGAGTGACCGTGACGACTGCGACGCGGTGCTGAGCCTCAGTTACATCAATATATGACAGCTGTCATATTTTGAATTTTTGATGGCGCTAGCTAGGGAATTTCCAACAAGGGCGGCCCTTTGCCAAAGAGTGCATACTTAATCTGCGTCCGGAATCCGGATTGGCCGCAATGTTTTCCATTCCTTTCATGCCAGCTTCTTCTAAACCCATCGTGAAAATTTGGTATCCATTACGTCTTCTTCCCTATGAACCACTCCTGAATCTCACAGATAACTCTGACACAGAGCTTACTGCTGTCACGGGAACTGATGTCTATGACCGCGGTTTGACAAGTCGTACATATGCCACTGCTGGACTGGTGCTCTCAAGTATCATCAGCGTCTGTTGTATTATTACAGGGGTTGTCATTCTAACAATTAGCGGAATTTCTGGGGTGATTCCATTGATGAGACTCGGTGGCACCGAACTACAGAAATCCCTGCAGGTCGAGTTATTGTCGCTGATACTAAATGCACTTGTTACATTATGCACCGAGTCCACTGGCTTTGTCCACAGCATCTCGCTGCGCTCTGCGCTAGCCTCAGAAGGTCGGCTTCATTTCAACACCAATCTGCGCATTATGACCGCAGCTCGTGGTAGAAGAAATCCTAATGGCGCCCTGCTCAATGGTACCATGGCCCTACTTCTCATTTTATCCTACTCCTCATCCTCACTTGTTGTATTTGTCAACTTCTCGATTACGGAATCTGCTGCCATCACAGGGTTGCCTCTCCTTGTTCTGGGTGTCGCACTCCTTCTTCAGGTGGTGATTGCATTTAGGGGGATATGGGGAGTCGAAGTCTTGACATGGAGCTCCTCACCTTTCGATGTGACCGTTGCACTGGTCCACGACAAGAAATTGACCCGGTTTCATTCCCGGTGCATGTGTTGTGTATCTGACCAGGGCATTGACGCATGTCCTGTGAAGCCGTCAAAGACACAACTCTCTGCATGGCGTGCTCACACCAGCATCCGAAAAGTTGTCATTTCTCTTTGGGGGGTCGTTGTAGCATGCGCTGGATGGGCCGTACTCGTCTCCTATGTCAAGATCTCCTACCATTCCCCACAAATACCATGGTCGTTCTTGCAGCCACAGGAGGTTTCCATCTGGTATAATATGCCGGGTGCCGATCTTCTAGTGTGGATTCTGCTCTTTATCAACATCGCAGTTATCCAGGGACCGTTAACAATGGCGCTGCATTGCTCAGAGCTCATCGCGAACGTCATTCGAGATGAAAGCCAGTGGAGATGCGCTACCAAGAAGAAAGGACTTAGACCGACGATAAACCCGCTGAAGTCGATTTTTGCTTATCCAATTTGTCTGATACTTTTCGTCGTGAAGCCTTTCCTGCGTGAGTCACCTGTGTATATCTTTTGTTCGGTGTTGCTGAATACCATCATCAATTATAACAGACTGGATGTTTGGGCTTTCGATCACCGTAAACACCGACGCTATTGATGGAACATTGCATGGACAATTACAGGTCTACATGTTTGAAGCCCAGGTTCGCATTTACTGCTCCTGTGAGACTACTACAACATTCTCATGCACTCGTTCAGATCTGGAACTTATGTATAGCACTGTTTATATGTGCCTGTTTTTTTACCCTAATCGCACTGCGCCGACCCCGCGGCCCCCAGCCAGCTGCATACGGCCACCTCCAGACGCTCGCCAACCTCGTAGACTCGCCTTTGAGTCACGTAATGTGGTGGGGCCACAAGGCGGACGGACCTGTTTGTCATGCTGGTAGGGTAAATGTATGGTCATATAGATGATGTATTGATGGTTTTCAACACAGGGACGAGCGATCATGAACTGCAGGAGGTCAAGATGGATTGTGATTACGCTGGTTCTAGTGTCCGGTCCGCCGCATCTACTATCTCCCCCATTTTTGAAGTTATTCATTTATCTCTGTCGACAGATCTACATGGGAAAATTTAAACTAGTCTGGCTGTGCGTTAATGCTGCGCACGGCCGGCTTCAGGGGGAAATGATGATCGGATGAACTGAATGTCACGTGTTCTCATGTTGGCGTTGTCAGTACGTAGTACGCGTGTAGCCTCTTGTCATATTAAATAGCCTGAGAGGTAGACTAATGTGACGAGCAAAGTGACATACACTTCCATGGTCAAAACCGGTACGTAGATACAGATGACCAGAAATGAGTTACTAAAATAAAAGTTGACCAGCAGGAAGTCACAGAAAGGTTCAGAATGGCCCGATGCTGTTCGTGGATATCGATAATCGATCATCTCTAGACTACCCATTCCATGGCAGGGTTGTAATCCGGCATCAGACGGCTGGCCTCCTTAACTCTCTGCGCCCATGCGTTTTCCTCACGCTTCAGCATCTCCAAAAAATAGGTGTACTGGCGAACTCGATACCGCGACGCGAGGTAGCTTGAAAACACTGTGTCGATGCTGTACTTGATGAACAGCGTGTCCTCTATCTTGTCCTCCAAGTCGACTCCGTCGAGCCCCATCTTCATAATATAAACTTATTGCTCGCCACCAAATAAAACAAGGAGATCATCGTACCACATATGTCTGCATCTCTCGTTTGCGGCCCGCACTTTCTATGTTTATAAATTCGCGAGGAAAACCAAGTACATCGTTTGGGCTGTCGCAAAGAAGGGCCTCAGCGTCATTGGATGACGATGATATTCAGCTCAGCTAGGAGTAGTGAGCCGCATCTATCTAATCTATTTAATATTTAACAATGCTTTTGATCGGAGCATTCAACATGTTGAAGTACCGCTTAGACTTACTAGTCACGCAATCAATCACACATACTTTTCTGGCATCGACAATGGCACAAACTTTCAGAAAAAAGCAGAAGATACAAGCGGTAAGGTTCATAGCTGTCTTGCGAGGCTGGTGCTGATGACACCATGATAATCGATCTTCTAGAATACTATGGTCATAAGATCGACTCAAGAACAGCGTCAGGAACGATTCAACAAAGTCCGGGGTATAGTAGGTTCCCTGTACCAACTTAGTAAGGCGTTTCCTTTTTTCATATCACTGACGTGTCCTGCTGGTCCTTACTGGCACACCCAGTGTGCAAAACAATCTGGTCGAGCTATGGGGCTTCTTGAGTCGGCTATATCCACTCATTCACAACGATTATTTCACGAATCCTTTGACCTCTCTCGTGGCTCGTACTCGATACCATTCCTAAAGGCTGCACAAGAGCTCTTACTTGCTGCACCAAGGCGAACGTCGATATAGCCGTACCACCACGCGAAGAGTCATATCCATGACAGAGGCCCAGACTTATAAGTAGATTGTTGACACAGAATACAACGAACCTAAAAAGATATTTACATGTAACGTATTTTGGTTTGTTTACACCAACGGGTAGCGTTGACGTCGTTCCAAAATAGATCTGTCAGCCAACGATGATCGAGCAGTCCGTGTCAGCCACTGAGCTTGATACATAAAAAAGCTTGTTCTTCACGTTCTCCGACCCAATCCATTTTTGTTCTTCGACTTCAACTTCTTCTCTTACACTCGTTGCTTGCATCTGCTACCCCACATTCGTTCATAATGCGCTCCCTTTCAATGCTCGCTCTCGTGCTCCCTGCCGTGCTCGCAGTGCCTCTTGAAGTTACCACTCATCACCAATATGTAAGTACCTAAACCTCCATTATTCATGCACTGTTGATTCGACTTTTTCGCCCTACCAGTCACCTTCCTCCTGTGTCATCGCAGACGTCACTTATCCAGACCCTCGGCACGCCCTCGTGCTCCTTGGCAGACGAGAACTCAACCCTCCCGCCGGACTATCCGAGCGCACTTTCATCGACCTCCTAGTCTGGTGCCACGAGTTTGGTCGTTCATACTCTGGTATACTTGCTGCTCGTAAGGAAGATGGCTGCTCCTCTGGAGCTTTCGGCGGTCCAGCAGGGAGTGATAGCATGGCTGGTACAACCAATCCAGGAGGCCCTCCGCAGAATTCTTCAGCGTCAGGTGATCAGAACACAGGCTCTTCCGCTGCTGGGTCTTCGACGACCCCTGCAGCTTTTACACCTGCCGTTTCACCTGCCAACTCTGTCGCTCGTCCTGCATCTCCGGGGGATACACCTTCAGAGACACCTGGAGGTGCAACTGGGTCCACGACATCTGGAACTTCAACCGATGGTCCCGCCAACAGCAACGCTTCCAACGGAACTCCTGCCAACCCTGCGGGAAGCAGTCCCTCTGGAAACGCAGCTGCAACCACCGGTCCTGCGGATAGCAACGCATCTGACAACGGGAGTGCACCTGCGACACCACAGTCCGACCCACCTCCACCTACCACTCCCTCCACTGCGGCATCTCCGATCCTAGTTGTCGACGGCACCAGCCCTGTCGCGGACATCAACGCGTCGGACAGCCTTAATAGCACACAGGCGAGCGGAATAGCAGCGTCATCCACACCCTCAGGTGCAACATCCCAGACTACCCCAGATGGTACCGCCAACGGTGGCACGACGCCCCAGACTGCTCCCAATGGCACCTGTCAACGGTGGTACGACGCCCCAGACCGTCCCAGATGCTACTATCAACGGTGGTACGACGCCCCAGACTGTTCCAGATGCTACTATCAACGGTGGTACAACGCCCCAGACTGCTCCCAATGGCATTGTCAACGGTGGTACGACGTCCCAGACCGTCCCAGATGCTACTATCAACGGTGGTACGACGCCACAGACCGTCCCAGATGCTACTATCAACGGCGGTACGACGCCACAGGCTGCTCCGGATGGTACGGCCGCTCCTACCAGCCCAACGGCGTCTACCCCTGGAACAGCGGCCGATCCCCCTATTACTGGAACGGGTTGCCCATCTAATATTCTGGACGTTACGGGCGTTGTTTCTGTGAGCGTGGGCAGCGCAGCGACTTGTGATAGCGTATAAGTTCCTGTAGCATTGTAATGCAGATGTGTTTCTTGCCACTACTACCGCCAATAAGGGGGTGTCCCTAAATGGCAGTCATGCAAAACAACACGCAAACAACGCGAACAAATCTGAGTCTTCACTGAATACCACTGCAACTTTATACATATACCCAGGCCTCATTGATACAATACTAGACCGTCGAAGACTCATTCATGATGTCGACTCACCTTGCGATACTGCCACTTGGTAAGCTCTTCGCCTTGTCCACACCAGCTTCCATATCGACGTGTCTTGCCATTCCGTACAGACATTATTGACACACTGACTGCGCGACTAAGTCAAGAAAATCGCCCTCCCGGCCATGCGACTCGATTTCTAAGACTTCCACACCCGCGTACAGGTTAGTCGATATACGACTAATGTCGTTCTCGACGCTTACAACGACAAGGTGTCGCTTCACTGTTCTTTCTCCATGATCAACACGCACAAGATGATACCACAAAGAAGAGTTCCATATTAGAGGTGCAAGCTATATCCCCGACAAATGCGCGGACCTGGTTCATAGGAGAGGGAGTTGTTGCTGGTGCGTTGTACAGATCATGGTGTCCCAATCGTATGTATTCCTGACGCACAGGTGTTCAGATGGAAAGCTCATAGTGATGACGCCTATGGACCCCATGTTTTTGCTCATGTATCTTTTGCGTGTTCCACAAGCGGTATGTTGTTCATACACGTTGTGCTAGTCCCTAGGACGATGTTTGTTTTACAGCGCGACGGATCGAAAGGCAACTTCCGGCCCATGCAGGATATCATAGAGGAAGTCTCTGCGACGATTGCTGATGCTTCCGAGAAAGATGCTCAGAAGGATCCGTCATTAAATGTCTCCGCAGATGACATCATTTCCTTTCTGTCTCTGGATCTTGTCCAGTCCTCTATAAAGCGTGTTTGCGACGTGAAGAGTAAGTGTTTAGAGTGTCGCACAACCACTTATTAATATGTCTGTGCTCAAGTCATAACGGATGAGATTACTGTGTACAGATATTCTCATGACGTTGTGCTGGAAAATCTCAAGGGAAAAGTAGGACGCTTATCCGACCCCAGGGTTGCTGAGATGTCTCGCACTCTGGTACGGAGCCTTGCGAAGGATGGTCTGATGGATGATGGAAAAGAGGAACTACTTGAATGTGCGTTATTTTCCACCGTTTGTCTCTAGCTGACATATTCTATCCAGTGGGACGGATCAAGTTAGCCTGTGAGTTGCTATCGCAATACCTCCCCCGGGATATATTGCAGCACTTGATTGCGTCTTACGAGTATGTGTCTCGTTTACTCTGACTAGCAGATACTGATAGGTCATTAGTCTCTCCAAACTGGACGCTCATGTGAAAATGGTCAGAGATGAAGAACTCGCTTTGCTCGCCGTAGCTCCCGACACCAAGAAGAGAGCAAAGCCTGCAAAATCCGTCGCAGCTGGCGATAAAAATCAGAAGAGGAAAAAAGATACCAAGGCTACTGCGAGTGCTGACGCTGACGCAGCTGACGAAGGAGATAAGAAGAAGAAAAAAGATGCCAAGTCGTCACACGGTGTAGAGAAGCTGAAGAAGGCCAATGTAGCAGGGATGTCAAAGTTGTCCACATTTTTCACGAAGAAAGCTGGATAATTGCAACTTCGAGTCATGCGCCTCACGCTTGGCCACACGCCATGATGCTTAGGCCGCGGTTGGATCTGTTAGCTCAGGAAGATAATATGTTATTTATTTTCTTCCTCCGATCTCATGGCCTCCGCAAGTACATTTTCACACTGAGTCACTGACGATTACTATTCGGGAACGCTCTTGGAAATATGTGAATACCCATCAGGCTGCCACGAGTGTTGCTTTCCTTGTTTGTCTCGAGCAAGGTCTTCATTACAAACTATGATATATTAAAATCATTGTTAACATGCCATGAGCAAATACATTATGTTGGCATCGGTGAGAGACTGGCATTTGACAAATACTTGGCACTGTCATTTGAGGTATCATCAGAGGGGGGAATGCTCCGACCCTAATTCAGTGAGAAATAGAACACTCCAGACTCCAATTGGAACCTGTATGTAGAACAAATATTGCATTGCGAACACAGCACACGTGTCAAGATACGCATGAGGGTCACCAGAACAGACCATTCCGTTCGTAAGGCTTGCCTAAACCACAGGTGTTGATCAAGTCGACGTGGACGGGTGACGAGCATGAGACGGATGCATGGGAACGGCGATCGAGTCCTTGGAGGCCTGCCAGAGTATCCCGCGGAGTAGCTCAATGCCTGACTCCCACTGTGCACGGATTTCTATTTATCCGTTCTATCTTTGACATATAAGTAAAGCTTGAACCACCCAGAAGAATGCAGAAACCTATTAGATAGTTAGCGGTGATCGATGTCGATGACCAGGGGATTCCGAGTCGACCGGGCATGGCTTATGTAACAGGTATATCGTCGTAACCAACTTAATTTAGAGCCTGGTAGTATCTGAGTATATTTATTGCAAACTGTTCAATCCGTCATATGACCGGTCATATGCACCAGCGAAAGGCTTCAGCTGGCAGTAAATCTGCAAGCCGTTACATCTTCCGAAGTTACTAAGTCGTTTCTAGTATTCGTCATCATGCCACTAGCTCACGATTGCGTGATATCGTCTCATCGCAGATAGCAGGCTGCATAACTAATCACCGAGGTTTTCGCTCATATGTAAGCTCTTAAACTCTCATTATTGGTTTGCATAGCTTGATACCCAGTTACAATATTAGAAATGGCCAGCACCCCTCATGGCGGAATTTTGAAGGTACGTTTTTTGTATCTACGCGCCGTACGCGATCTAACATCTATGCATAATACAGGACCTTGTTTCACGGGATGAGCCGATATCAGGGCAGCTCAAGGATGAGGCTGCGAAGCTCAAGGACATTGTGCTCACAGAGGTTCGTCTCTCAAGTGATACTATCTTGAAGCTGAATGTGAATCTTGAATAGCGTCAACTCTGTGATCTCGAACTAATCATAAATGGCGGCTTCAGTCCATTAGAAGGCTTCATGAACGAAGCTGATTATACAAGGTAGCAGAGATATCCAAGCCACAGAAAGTCACACTGAAATATCCTGTCAGCGTCGTCGATACATTACGACTATCTGACGGCACACTATTTGCAATGCCTATCACTCTTGACGTGTCTTCTGCTGATATCGAGCGTCTCAGCATAGTGCCTGGCGCTCGTATTACTCTCCGAGATCCTCGTGATGACGAAGCACTTGCAATTATCACCGTTGATGACGTTTACACCTATGACCGCGTCAAGGAGTCTATTCTTGTTTTTGGTGCCGATGATCCAGCACACCCTTCCGTCGCGTACCTCCGCAACCGCGTCAAACCTTTCTATGTAGGAGGGAAGGTACAAGCCATACAGGCGCCCTCACACTTTGATTATGTTGCTCTGCGATGTAAGTCATATCAGTGTTGGGGTTACTTACCTTGCTAAAAAAAGGATTGGCAGACACCCCTACTGAACTCCGTGCCCACTTTAAAAAACTTGCATGGCGCAGAGTTGTCGCTTTCCAGACCCGAAACCCGATGCACCGTGCTCACCGTGAGCTCACTGTCCGTGCTGCTCGCCAACATCAGGCGAACGTCCTAATCCACCCTGTCGTCGGTCTTACAAAGCCAGGAGATGTCGATCACTATACTCGTGTCCGCGTATATGAAGCCATCATGGCCAAGTATCCGAATGGAATGGGTCACCTTGCGCTCCTCCCTCTCGCAATGCGCATGGCAGGTCCTCGTGAGGCAGTATGGCATGCAATTATCCGAAAGAACTTTGGTGCAACGCATTTCATTGTCGGTCGTGACCATGCTGGACCAGGCAAGAACTCACAGGGTAAAGATTTCTACGGCCCATATGACGCACAGGAACTTGTTGAGAAGTACAAAGATGAAATTGAAATAGAGATGGTTCCATTCCAACAGATGACATACCTCCCCTCTACCGATGAGTATCAGCCGGTGGACGAAATACCTGCTGGAGCGCAGACTCTGGATATCTCTGGCACGGAGCTGCGGAGGCGACTAAAGTCAGGGGCGCATATCCCTGACTGGTTCAGTTACGAGTACGTTCCCGTTCTTGGAATACTACGCATCAATTTGACAAGCGCATCAGGGCTGTGGTGACGAGGTTGCGAGAAAGTTACCCACCAAGGAACAAGCAGGGCTTTGTTCTCTGCCTCACTGGCTTCTACAACTCTGGAAAGAACATCATTGCAAAGGCCCTCCAAGTCGCACTCAACGAACAGGGCGGTCGCAGCGTATCCCTTCTCCTTGGCGAGACCATACGAGATGATGACGTCAAGTTAGGTTTCACACCGGACGAGCGTCACGAGAACCTGCAACGCATATCCTTTGTAGCAGGCGAACTGGCCCGCGCGGGGGCCGCTGTCATTGCTTCACCTATAGCCCCTGAAGAACGGTCACGAGCGTTAGTGAAGGATACTATTCTCCAAAATGGCGGCGCAGGAGGGAACTTTTTCCTGATTCATGTTGCGACACCTCTCGAACATTGCGAGAGCACTGACCGCAAGGGCATTTATGCTCAAGCGCGTCGCGGAGAGATAAGGGGTTTCGTTGGTGTTGACACCGAGTATGAGGCACCCAAGAAAGCAGATCTGGTTGTGGACGTGACCACACAGAGTATACCTTCCATCGTGCACAGTGAGTTCAACTATAATTTCGATCTTGATGGTGCTTACCGTGTTTTTAGGTATCGTTCTCTTACTTGAGACAACTTCACTGATATGAGTGCTCACAATACCATGACGACTAGAGTATAGCATCGCATTACAAGATCATTATTTTCGGGTATAGATTGGTGCTACAAAAGCCAACTTGTAAATTATGTCTAGCATTGTATTGGAACATACATGAGTCGTATTCGTCTCAATCAAACATGCTCTTTTCACGGCGTAGCCAGAGTTCGCTGCTTTTTATCCTGAAGACGCCTCACCTACTGGATCCCACAACTACTACAAGGCAGTCACATCATATGACAAAAGTCAATATCCCATATAGTGCTTCTGATACAACGAGAGGTAATTTACGAGTCTCAAAGATGAGATCTAGAAGCAGGAGCGAATTGAAACTTGCTCCGGCGACATCGCCTATATACATATCTCGCTCCTCGACTTTCCCGTTCTGTACACTGCTTTCCTTCGTTTGTACAGTAGAGATATCCAATGTACTAAGGAGACATACCAACCATGGACAAACTGATTATAAGAGATATACGATTAGCACAATACCAAATGTTTAGCCTTCCGAACATACGCAGTGCCAGCAGATAGGATTCCAAGGTAGCGCACCTAGGATACTTTCAAGTCAGCACACAATGGCAACTACGACAAACAAGCTACATACAGTGAGATGCAGCACTGTCATTAGATACCAGCGTTGTCTCTGTAAATAAGCGTATTTTCATGTGTGTTCCCTCTGCCATGAGGGTCTACTCACAGATGGGTTCGACCTAGTATAAAAGGATTCTTAGCGAGATGGCTGCTCCGGTCATGGCATCGACATACCTCTTGTCCGAATGTGAGTGCTGAAAATACTTGTAAGATATCAGTAATCCTTTAATCATATCGTGCTCACCCCAACAAAAGCGGCAACTGCGATACCGGAGCCAAGGTTAGATTGAGACATCCGAGTCAGCGCTCAGCTTCAACATCCGACTGCTCTCCACGAACCTCCAAAATAGCTGGAAAAACGATATGCATGGATGGACGGCCACCAAGTGGGATCATTTGAGACAATGGTCATATTGTTGAAGAATGGGTGTGGGTGAGAGGTGAGTTTGGTAAACGTATAGCGGTGACATTCGTGCTATATATGTACGTACAAGTCCACGCATCCAGGACCTAGGTGTCAACGTTCTCAATCATATGTACGAAAGAACAACGCAGGGAGAAACATATCGAGGCAACGATTCAACGATCAAAGCATCCGTTGTTACTGACAACCAACTGATAAATAACGAGTAGAGAACCGAGACAAAGTCGAGGGAACAGACGAAGCGTGAAAGGTTCGCCAAGGCCTGGAGGTTGAGGTCGTCGGTGATCATTGCGAAAAGATGAGATGGAAGAAAGAAACGAACTTGAACGGCGATCCAACGAGCAAGACACGCGCATGCACCAACGACAGCGAGAACGTAACCGGGAGTCAAGAAACAAGAGTAAGGACAGTTGGGAATGGGGAAGAAACGCAGTCAGGGAGGTGGGATGGGGGATGATTCGCAGTCGACAAATGAGAACTAAAGAGAGGGGGCATAGTGGAGGTGAAGAGGTCGCAGAAGATGACACTGACTTCGACGTTCGTCAGCTATGTGTACGAAAGCATGAGGCGGAAGAGAGAGACGAACCGTTAATGCTGTCCTCAAGCTGACCAGGTGGTGCGGTAGAAGTCGGCGTACTTGAACCTCTTCTTGATCTGGTCCAGGAGGTACCAGCCAGGGGTGCAGTAGTATTGGCACCAAATGTGAACACATTTTGTAACACGAATATCATTGAGTACTGATTAATGATTTCTGGCCATGCTGTGGCAATGAATCAGTACTTGATTGATCTGATCAGTCACATCACCTCTTGTGAAGTATAGCGCTGGTGATGCTATGTCTTGGTAAAGTCTTTCGGTCCTTCGAAGGTATTCATTAACATTAGTGACGCGATCACGTGTATGTGATGTGTCCCGGATGAGAGTCTTGTACACAATAAAGTTACAATAAAAAACATTCTCAAGCTTGCTATTTCAAGTTCGCCAAGCAATGATATCGGTCATGCACAGATCCCCAGCCACCCTACACCCAGTATTGGCCGCCGCATCTGCAGTGTCATCTCTGCTGGTTACAATTCATAAAAGTCCTCTGTTGATTGAATCTAGGCATGTCCCATCAATTACATCACTAGACTCAAACGATGGCCGACTGACTTGATAGCTTTCCTCATCAATAGCCTATTGACATGGAAGACCAGCCGCGATCCACGCATCATAACCGCCCACTATATCGGTCGCATTCAACAACCCAAGCTCATGCAGGGACGCCGCAGCCAATGAGCTGGTGTACCCTTCACGACAAAACAATATAATCTTCGAATCATAGCGATCTGCAACTGTTAATCGCGCTTCGCAGCGTGGGTCAAAACGCCACTCTAGAACGTTTCGTTCGACGATAAGAGATCCGTGGATCTCGCCTTTACGACCGCGCTCTGCAGCAGGGCGGATATCCACGAGAAAAACGGGCACCGGGTATGTGGGATCGTGAAGTGCGTCGTAAGCTTGTTGGGGCGTCATTCGCTCGAGCTTCGCCCGGGCGTCGGAGAGAATTTGGTCGATGCTGCGAGATCCGGGGGGAGGAGCATGAGGATTGTGGGTTTGCACGGAGTTGAACAATATGTCCCACAAGGCGGCTTCGTGGTATGTCGAGGAGCCAATTTGCCGTATGGATGCAGCCTGAGCAATGAGAGTGCCCTTGTTGTTGACTGCATCTACTCGTCCTGGAAATTTGGAAGACGCGAGAAGCACAGCCCGCTGCATGTCATCCTCATCTGACCCGCAGATGATGAGTGCGTCTGAAACACAGGCATCACTACCAACACTTGTTGGCGACACACTGGTGGTTGCTATGATAAAGAGATATGGGGATAAAGGTAGACAGGTGGATATATGGGAAGCGACAAGTCGAAAACAGTCACTGTTGTCTTCCTTCGAATAGTGGATACCGATGCGGACACCGTCCACTGTGCACGCATTGGTGATCATGCGGAGTGCGATGCTCTGGGCAGCCTCCTCCGAGTCACGCACATCTGAAAAAGTTTGAAGGTTGATGGGAGAAGTTGGAGATAAAAGGATGTGTTGGTGCTCGAGAGCGACAGTGGACGATGCCGCGGTAGAGAATGGCATGAAGAAAATTTTGAGTAAACCGTCGAAAGGGAAAACGCGACGGAGAAGCTTAAATCAGGATTCAGTATATCCAAGCGGCCCTGCAATATAAGCACGACGCATTGGGGCAACACCATTATGCATCATGATCCGTGTGCACGGTTCGCGAACGCAATTATTTCCATACCAATGTTGTTGTGCAACGTATGTGTGGGGTTTTCGTATGCGGCAGTATTGCTGGCAGAATACATACACTTACCAGGAAGGGACGATCATCTAGTGGGGTTCTCCGAAAATTTGTATAACGCTGTGAAATACCGCTCGATTTGTTGAGCGAATATATCGATATCTAGTAGTTCCTTCGTGCCAGGCAGAGATCATGAACTGAAGTTGTGTAAATGGCAATGTGCTTGCCAGTGATTAATTGATTGTTTGTCCTAGCCTGCAGAGGAGATATATATCATACTTGATGGGCTTGACAACCTCGCAAAAGTCAGATAGGGCATGAAGCAATAATTCCATTGCCCTCGCGTCGCCCATAACATGAGAGTACGCGGGCTGCTAAAGGGACAAATATTACTAAGATCAAGGAAGACTGCATACTAAAATGCGCACTTCACCTTACAATCCGTTTGCAAAATATGCGGCAGCGACGTGCATAGTAGTACTTTGATACGCTGTACAAGTTCCGGTGCATTCGTTTTATGTATAGACAACTTGTCTCGGAAGCGACAATGAAAGTGCCTCCCAGGGATCATATGATGCGAACATGTGTTTTAGTTTACACGGTATAGCCGAATCTATTGCCCACGGGAAGCGAGCACTTGGATTCGTTGAACCGACTTGCAACTTGGACCGTCCTTTCTTCCTTGCTCAGTGATGTTGTTATTTCGGCGTGTGCCACGGTCTTTCAACCGGTCGATCGGTGCTTCCATCTCTTATCGATCATCACTTGGGGTCTCAAGTAACCTGATCCTTCGAGCTGCTGCACGCCCAATGTCTGTTCACCACGGAGAATCTACCATTCGACCTGAGCCGGACAAGGTCCTGAAGGACATTGCAGACTATGTTCACAACTACCAGGTCACTTCAGACCTTGCGTTCGAAACTGCACGACTCTGTCTCATAGACACTATCGGATGTGGACTGGAGGGTTTGAATTTCCCGGAGTGTACCAAGCTCCTTGGACCCGTTGTAGAAGGCACCGTCGTGCCTAATGGTGCGACATCCGTATATGAATGAATGATAAATTGCTGAACTGTTGGATACAGGCACCAAGGTTCCCGGAACGAATTACCAGCTGGATCCTATTCGTGGCGCATTCAATATTGGCACAATCATCCGCTGGTTGGACTTCAATGACTGCTTCCTCGCTGCTGAATGTGAGTAGGATAATAATGAACCGCTCGCTATCAAGCCAGATGCATAGATCGGTACACGACTCTCATGTCGAGCAGTGCGAATGCGTGATAAATCTTGCATATGAGCTCACTCCACATTCTAGGGGGCCATCCGTCAGACAACTTGGGTGCTATTCTTGCGGTTGCGGACCACCTCGCTCGCCAGGGACAACCCCTGACCGTCCGCGACATTCTCGAGGGCATGATCAAAGCACACGAGATTCAAGGTGGCCTTGCCCTGCTCAACTCTTTCAACCGCGTTGGTCTCGATCACGTCGTGCTCGTCAAAGTTGCCAGTACCGCTGTTGTCTCCAAACTCCTGTAAGTGCACCTTTGGAGTTGAATGCAACAACTAAGATGGTACACGCAGCGGTCTTTCACACTCTCAAACGATCGACGCCGTTTCGCAAGCATGGGTCGATGGTCAATCCCTCCGTACTTACCGTCATGCACCAAACACTGGCCCTCGCAAGTCGTGGGCAGCAGGTGATGCCTGTTCCCGTGCCGTCAACCTCGCTCTTCTCGTCAAGAAGGGCGAGCTTGGTCTCCCCTCAGTCCTCACCGCCAAGACTTGGGGTTTCTACGACGTCCTCTTCAAAGTAAGATACCCCAAAAGTACAGCAGTTCCACCCCACTGAACTAGACTTCCAGGGAAAGCCATTTGAGTTCCAAATGCCCTTCAGCTCATACATTATGGAAAACGTCCTGTTCAAGATCTCGTATCCCGCCGAATTCCATGCCCAAACCGCAGTCGAGGCCGCACATACCATCCACAAGCAGCTCAAAGCACTCGGCAAATCCTCAGACGACATTAAGAGCGTGCGCATCCGTACACAGGAGGCTGCCATTCGCATCATTGACAAGCAAGGTCCCTTGGACAACTTCGCTGACCGAGAGTAAGTATCCCAACCTATCCATGACGGTGCAAATCCGCTCACGTGTCACTCTAAAGCCACGCAATCAGCTATATGGTTGCATACCCGCTTATCTTTGGTGAACTAACCTCGAACTCGTACACTGACTCATCTGCTGCGGATCTCCGTATCGATGTGCTACGCGCCAAAATTCACTGCGTGGAGGACAATACATTCTCAGTGAACTATCATGAACCATCAAAGCGCTCTATTGGAAATGCACTCCTCGTCGAATTGAACGACGGCACAATTCTTGATGAGGTTGAGGTCGAGTACCCTGTAGGACATAAGCGTCGCCGCGAGGAAGGTATCCCTCTTCTCATGGAGAAGTTCAAGAGGCACATCTCCGCACATTTCAATGAGGCCCACCAACAGAAGTGAGTCAGCGTACTTTATGCAATTTAGTACTGAGTACTGATCCGACCCACAAGGATCCTGGCAACTGTAACTGATGCGCGGTCGCTGTCCAGGTTGCCAGTCGATAAGTTCACTGATCTATTCGTTAAGCCGTGAAATGGTACATGTACTTGTAGTGCGATTCAATAACAATTGGCTATGAAATTAATACATGTGCGATCTGCCCAAGTCCGTCTATCAACAGTATGCGTGCAAGATGAATATCTATGACCGTCCCTGAGGAATCCGCGAAAAAAGACATGAAAACGATGCTGGAAGGAGACAAACGTGATGAAAAGAACAAATCCAAAGCTGCAGTCCAGTAGTAGAGACGTCATCGAGCGGAAATTGGACACACGTCGCTCCTTGTTTTCCTCCCGCGCGACTTTTTCTTGAGCTGCTGTGATGTGTCCACGACTCCCCCTCCCTTGGACCGCGATTGTACGCGGGTTTGATCAAGGTACTCTTCCTGTTCCTGCGCCGAAGGAAGACGGACTTTTGCGGGCGATGCTCCATGAAGGAACGAGTACGGCTGGGCTTCATATTCGTCAACAGAGTCCGGGCTAGGAACGCTTGCATGACTGACAGCAGGAACACCAAGGTGCTGTTCTTGGTGGTACCTGCGAGGTGTTATATTGTCGTCAGAATAATCACAGGAGGAAAGACTGCGCGGGCGATAATCGGTGAATCGATAAGCAGACACAGACGAGGTGTCCGCAGGACCGTTGAGCTCCTCTTCCGGTACAGAAGACAGTCGGCGTTGTATTAACCGCGCAAGGGGGACAGACCTGGGTTGCTGATAGGAAATACTTCGAGACCGTGACCCAGGCGACTCAGGTGAGGGAGGAGCAACGGAAACAACAGTACGACCAGTACTGACGGGGTGGCGAGCTGCTGCCGCCAGCGGAAGTTCGGCGGTACCAGCATAACGAGGCTGCTGAGAAGACAATGTCTGCATATCGCGCAAATAGTTGGCAAGACCACCAGGGATATCCGAAGGATGCCGATGGACTGCAGAAGGGACGTCCCTGTCATGACGCGAAAGCACAGAAGCGTAGCCGCCATTTCCATCTACATCGAAGAAATGAGTTTCGGCATTGTTATCCTGGCGATCGTACAAGTGCCTGGCTGGGTGGGATGCATCCAAGAAGGGGTATTGTACTTGCTGGGTGTGATGAGATAGACCTAATGTGTTTTGCATGTCCATCTCCGGAGATACGGAAGGATACTGATAAGGCGAGAAGTTTGATGACCACTGGGGAGAGGAAGAACTTGGCGGAGTAGGTAGAGCGGCCTGTTGCTTGAGACGGAACTCCTGACGTTGACGATACTGCTGGGCAATCTCCATGGCGGACTGACGTTGTGCCGCATTGACCACCTCATTAAGACGCGGTTCCACGAAGATTTTCGGGTAAACCGGAGTGGCATGAGAATGATTCGAAACCGGAAAAACGGGCTTGAGACCTTCAGGATAAGCTTGACTGAGTGCAGTGTTCTGAAGCGACTGCTGGGCAAATGCGAGCTGCAAATCCAAGAGAAGTTTTTGATCGTTGAACGATGAGCCAAAGCCTATTTTGTGGGCCCCCGATTCGCGAACAGTCGGTATACCAGTTTCGGACCGCCAAGAACCCGAGAAAGGAAGTCCGTTAATGGCTGGTTCAGCTTTTGACTCACGCAGATGGGGTGTCTGTGAGTGTCCATGAATGCGACGTTCATGGTCAGGGCGATGATGAACAGTGGAAGTTCCTCCGCTAGCGACCCCTTTGAATGTTTTCTTGTTATTCGCAGCCGCTCGTACCTGATGAGGTTTCTGGAGTACGTGTCTCTTTTGCGTTTGAGGTGTGACCTGGGAGTGAGGGGCGGACTTATGACGTATGTCGTCATCCGTATGTTCGCTATCACCACGATATTGACAAGATTCGTCTTGGCCTAAGCCCCATATCATTCGAGAGACGTTGCCTGGCTCTTCGATGATCGTTCCTTCAGCTCCCCTAGAAATGGTAAGCTACTTTGCGTTCATTACATATTTCACTTACGATGGACAGCGGGCATATGGAAGAGAAAGCGGACCATGAAGTGCTGGGATAGGGCGGGGAGGAGAACTTGCCCATGTCGCCCAGCCTACATGGAGAAAAATGAACCTCAGCGTCGCAATTATTAGTCAACACAAACCATGTCCGGGTGAGGCTGTCTTTTTGGAAAGTCTTCGTCGAAGGAATCCATCAGGAAGCTGGGCATGACTGTCGATGATGAGGATCGACTCGGGAGATGACGGTGGAGAAGGCGTGTGCGGGACATCTGAAGGCGGGGGACAAACTCTGACTCGATGGCGTTTCTCAATGTACGAGGACCCGAAGGATGCGCCTGCGGAAGGAGACTCAATCGAATCCAGAGACAGGTCAACAGCAGCCGCGAGATACTCGGGCATGGAAACCACCCGCATGCTATTTTGAGAGTCCAACTTGATATGCTGCGCCGACATGTCGTCCGGCATAGAAATCACGCGTCTTTCGACGGTTTTTCCTTCTGGGTGACGTTCGACTAGGAATAGTTTGCGCCTAGGAACGCGACGAGATATCAAGGGTGCGCACATGGGGCTAACGGGGCTATTATGCTGGAGATTGGACCGACTATATGCGTTGTTATCATGAACAGAAAAATGTGAAGGAGATAATTCTGGGTCGATTAATGGCAACCCGATCGTGAACTCGTGTAAAAGCGGCCCAGAGTCATAGTCATCGAAGGGAGCTTGAGGAGCACCAACCGCTGCCAAGTCTGGTGCTGTTGCTGATTGTGAGGAACATGAAGTTTGCACTCCTCGATCAATATACTCCTTCAGATATCCCATGATTCAGGATCGCGAAGACGTTGCGTCTGCCTAGGGACGACCGAGGTTGTTCAGGTAGCAAGCAAAGGGCGCGACCTGGGATAGCTAAGGTAAGTTCGAATTTATATATTCTTTGCATAATAATCGTTATTTACGTAAATTCATTTTGCGAATTCGGATCGACTCCGAGCGAGCGCGATCATCGTAACGATGATGGCGGCTCATAATTTGCTGATACACCATTCACACACAGATCAGTGATACACCGACCGAACTGGACTCGGAGCACATAAGCGGTATGCCATGCGCAGCATTATATGAGTATGTCCAGAATGTTTTGGAGTCGTTTACTCGCGAAGTTGACCGCATGTGTTTTACTTGCAGGCTGGCTGCATACATGACACTAGCTTACAGTTAGCTCAGGCTAGTACTTGAGGCCTGAGATTGTGGGAAGGACCATCAAAATCATCCCGGCTGATACATTTAACGGGTCGCCGCAAATTCTTAACGCCTTCTGTTGAATATTGCCTCAACATAATGTTTGCTACTGACTTGGACGCACAACAGATGTGAGTGATACACGCATGTATTTGCCATATATCCTGATGCTAGTGACTGAATAAGTACCTTCAGATCGTTGTGCACTTACGCCGTCCTGGCAGGGAACAGTAAGTTTTGGCGCCTCTTAGCTTTAGGACCGTGACATGATATTGTAGGTATCCTGATATACGACCATGTGTTGACTCTACCAGAAGAATTCGCTTTCATTTGGCGTCGCCCAAAAGGACTAGCTGCAATGTTATTTCTGCTCAATCGCTATCTCGCCCTTCTCGGCATTATCTGCAGTATGGTCGTAGAACTCTTTCTTGTTTCAGACGAGGTTCTATATTTCGTTATGTATGTACTCGACTTGTGGGCTCACGGCTTCTTTCTGCAGGCGTTAGTTTCTCTCTGGTTCCTTGAATATCTGTTGTTTTGCTCAATAAAGACCCAGTTGTTCGAAATATACGATATCCAGACAACTGGACATCTTCTTCCAAGGAATCATCATTTGCAGTGAGCAAAAGTTTATTGCGAGAAGTTCACATGTTAAAAAGTTCAGTTATAATGGCTATGCGCACTTATGCTCTCTACGGCTGTAGCCAACATCTGCTTACCTGGATGACCATCATTATCATTGCTCTTGGGGGAGTAGCTTGTGTACGTGCATGCATAGGACTTTGGACTCTGGAGCATACTAATTGTTTCTAGGCCGTCACTTTTGCACAAGTTTCAGGTGATGCAGCAATCTTGCCAGGAATCGGCTGTTATGAAGTATATACAGCAGAAACGTATGTCATCCTCTTCGCCATTCTGCACGCCTGCTTAAATGTTGTTGCAGAGCCGCCCGTCAGTGAATTCTAGGTCCCATTTCATGCAACTCGATAACATGACTTTATCCAAATACAGGAATTGGGCTGGCATGGGTGGCCTTCTTTGTTTTTGATTTACTTATCTTCGTCCTCACAGTGTACAGAATCTGCAAAACTAGGGGTTTACCACGATTATCTCTGACAACTACGAGAAATATCATGGATGTCATATTTCAGGATGGTGAATCATTCGTTGTATCTGTATTGTGAACATTGAATTAATGGAACACAGGTGCGATGTATTTTGGGTAAGGTTGCTACTGAACTCATGATTCGACCGAATTTGATCCGGATACTGCCTTCAGAGCTATGGCACTGATTCATATACCAAACATCCTGACATACTATGTGAGTCAACAAACTGATATCGATAGAGCTGCACAGCGCTTACAGCTTGAATCAGTCTGGTTCAGTGAGCATGCAAACTCGCACCTTCTGTTGACTATTTCGTGACAATTAGCAAGGTCGCTATCAGAGGCAGTCTGTGCAATTTCACAAGCTGGTGAGTGCTCAATGCGACAAATACGGATCGATTTAAAATATTACTTCCAGTATATCCGTTACTCTCATTTCTCGGCTGATGCTTAACCTGCACAAGACCATTCACACTGGTATTTTCTCCACCAACGTCCGGGACGACGACTACTGCCTCGATGTCCTTACCACCAGGGTAGATGTACAGTCCGCTATATCCTCTCACTATTGGTAGGCTAGTATTGAATCTTGTATCTGGATGCCAAGCTGGGAGTGAAAGTTATTTCCAAACCTTTTTTCGAAGGCAGCGCAGTGTGACAGGGTGGTGGACAACGCTGCATCTCGTGCTGGCGGCTATGCGTGCCTAAAATCTATGTTACTTCTGGCTGATTATTGACCAATTAAATTATGGACGCTTTCATCCATAACGTCATAACTTTTGATCGCTCATCTTTCGTAGACTTGACACAAACGGGTTGTTTCTTGTATGTCGTTGAGAAGACATTCATTGTCCTTTGTCAGTGATGTTGAAATTTCGATGGCTGGCGGATGTATGTAGCAGGAATTGTCTCTCGTCTCGCCATCGCATATTAAGACCGAAGTGCTTACTGCCCGGGCCACTGAGCTGCCCTGATGTCATAGTGCGAAGTTTGAAAATCGCGTTTTGTTTTCATGTGGTGACATAAAGGCATGAATAGAGGAAGAGGTGGCATAAGGCATAAAGGAAAAAAGGTGGCATAAGGCATAGGACATAAAGGAAAGGTGGCATAGAGAGAAGGGAGAAAAGGGTATATGAAGGAGTGACATGGGTTGGACAATGAATAAGAAAGTATCGGAGGTCATAAGTGTCGTACGTCATAAAGTGTCGTGAGTCATGAAATGTCATAATGCATAGAGGTATAAGATGAGTTGTGAACGGACCAGGCATGGTTATGAGCCTCGAGTGAACGATGTTGTGGATGGAGATCTGTTCGAGGCGAAGCGTCGGTGTGGAAAAGAAGTCGTAACGTAATAGGCTGAGCTGCGTGTAAACCGTGGTGCGCGATTGAGCGAAGTCCGGGGCAGAAATAATGAAATAGGCCGGAGCTAAAAAAACCGTAGTGGGCGTATTAGCGAAGCCAGGACATAATGGAATACTTAGGCCGAAGCTGCGTGTAAACCGTGGTGCACGAATGGGCGAAGTTTGGGGTAGAGATAATAAGAGGCTGGAGCTGTATGTAAATCGTGGTGTGCGAATGAACGAAGTCTGGGGCAGAAATAATGATAGGCTGAAGCTGCGTGTAAACCGCGGTGCGCGAATGGGCGAAGGTGAATGGGGCAGGTCCTTCTAGGGTCCGGACAGAGTGAAAGAGTGAGCTGGCGGGCTCGAGGCTTGGAAGAAGAGATAGGCATCGGAAAATGAAGAAAAAGGTGAAAGGGGTATACGAAGGAGTGACTTGGTTGAACGATAATAAGAAAGAGAAAGGTGAGAAGGGTATATGAAGGAGTGACTTGGGCCGGTCTATAATAAGAAAGAGAAGGGTGAAATGGATATACGAAGGAGTGACTTGGGTCGGACGATAATAAGAAAGAGAAAGGTGAAAGGAGCATATGAATGAGTGACTTTGGTCGGACGAATCGGACGATAGATGTGAGGAAAAAGAAAAAGTGAAACGGGAGGCACATACGCGATCCGGTAGAAAGAACGACGGCCGTCAGATGACAGTCCTGCGGCGTAAATAGAAAAAGAACGGGGAGATGGTGGCGCATCCGCCATCCAGTAGAAACAGCGACTGTGGTCAGACTAAAGAAATGATGAGTGAGAGTTGAACTAATGCTCAGAGAAGTTGAAGAAACGAGACTTACCGATGCCACGCTATCAAGCTTGAATGCAGGTCATTCATGATGCTTGAAGTGTCCGACGTGGAATGGGTCCACTATGTGCAAATTAGCTAGACGAGCGGGTATAAGAGTATCGAATAGCTTGAGAGGAGGTCAGGAGGGGAAAGACGGGTGTAGTAGAGGAGCGGCGGGTGCGCAGGTCTCTATTTCAGATAGAGGCAACGCCAGCGAGGACGAGGTTCGAGAGAGTGAGAGGATATCTTTTTAATCAATGTGGCCAACATCGAGCTTTTCTATAATCTAGAAAGAGAGATAATAAAAACGAGATTCTGTTGGCGAAGATATCTGCTTTACCAGTGGCGCGCGACATTGGGTGAACGAGAACAGCGAGAGAGAAGAATAGCGAGAGAAAGACGACGAGAGAACTAGACGGGATAACAAGTCGGCGAGGTAGCGAGACAGCGGGATAGCAAGAGAGCAAGAAACAACAAACGATCAGTGACCAAGACAACGAAATATAATCGTCCGTGACACGCAGATGACGGTCAGATGCGACGATAAAAGATCGTTGGCACTCGGGGGAGGTTGACAATGACGACTGACAGACGCGACGCGACGTCCGAGTCTAGGTCACGTGTTGATCTGAAGTTAAATGTTAAAGACTGCCGCAATGCAGCCGCATCATTGCAGGCTGGCAGCATCAAGTCAACTTTAAATCTCTGTCCCTAATACTTGATATGAGTCGCGGTTTCGACTCTTCCTTTGGCCCACCATCGCAGCCTATCAATGTCGCAGATTTTTTACAGCAAGCAAATTCTGCAGTGCTATCAGGATCCTTTACCAATGCCTCATGGGAGCAACTAACTCCCGAGTACAGAAATGTTGTCGAAGCAGAGATCAATGAAAGGTGCCCCTCTCCCCACTACACCATATTAGCGCTCATTGCATATCAGAGTAGCATTTCAGACCTCAAGTCATCTCTTGAACAAGTATGGGATAACCCTGTACTGTCAGCGCACGTACTGCGCCAGCATGAGTCCACAGTAGCGTCCGTGCGCGGCCAAGCAGATGTACCGGTGCCAAAAGGAAGAAAGCGCAAACGTCATGTTGCTCCAGAAGGTAGCGAATCTTCCCCAGAATCACTACAGCTCCAAGAGAAGCTTGACGCTGTCAACCTCAGGTGTTGGCGGTATGTATCTTCCACTGTATTATCACTATTTTCTTACCTCTGCGCAGATTAACCGTGGAGTCAGCGCTTTGTATGCGTGCTGCTAAAAATTCTGACTACAACGCGCTCGACGCACCCAAGAAGACAGGAACAGGCGTCCTCCAAATACTTGATCACGGGGATGTCGGCGCGACGCGTAGCTCGACACCAGACTCTCTCAGGAGCACCAGCCCCGATTCAATTTCATATCCAAACGCTGTTATTTCGCTAACAGTTTACAACCGTATATCTTATCTTCCAAGCTTTTTAACGCGCTCCTCACAACACGCTGTACTGTCAACGCAAACATTGGGTGATCTACTGCGCATCCTTCCGTGCGCCTCCAGTGATATGCCAGTGGAAGAGCTAGACGCCGAAGGAGATGTATCTGGCTATAATATCACCAACCAAACAGGAGAGCATGCAGGGTGTTTGTTCTGCATTGAGGACCTTATCTACGGAGATGGCAGAACAACTGCCGATTATGCGGAGTATGTTAGAACAGCGCCGTTGTCAACAGATTCCTAACTCCCCTTCTACAGAAAATTAATAGCTCACATTCAAAAATCGCCTGAAGACAAACGGCTACAAATCAAAAAAGCCTCGACCTCTGTCAGTGAAACCACCTTCAACGCGCTCACGTTGAGAATTCACCAACCTTACTGGATACTGCATCAAGGCAATTGCGAACACTTTTTCGTCATCGATCAGATCAGGCATGCACCGTTCCGTTTTAACCCCATAAAATCCCTAAATATCATATACAGACTCGCCCACGCTTCAGATCCGCCGTCAGGCTATCCATTGATGCTCCACCTCGCCCCAACGGTTCAAGATCTCTGTCGTGCTTGTGCGAAAGTCCCAGCTGTACATTCGATCGTGGGTGACATGCGTCTCGGTGAAAGTCCGTGCCTCTTGTGCGCACCTTGTTGGCGCACGATGGGTCCTCCCAAAAATGATGAAGGCGTGATGGTTGTACCCCTAGTAATACCTTTCATAAATCAATGAGGGTCGACCCGGTCGAGAGTCGAAACCCGAACATGATGTAGGTCCTAGTATATACAAAGTGACCCTGAAAATTAATGGGCTGAGCCCCATAACCCCAAAAGTCAATGTTCCTGAACAAACGGCCATTAACGATGATTCAGATAGGATCATGATTCATGCACATGTCCGGCTTTTGCTGCTTCTATTATGTACGTTGCTAGGTATGATAAGTAAAATGATAGTACACTGAAGTGCAAAAAGATCACAGCATCTCAAACGAGCGATGAATGTGTGGTAGCCTGTAGATCGATGAATAGTCTGTGTGTATGCGAACCACAAAACCCAAGTGAGCCTTAAAGAGAATAAAAGCGGTGCGGACCTCAACCGTCAAAAAACAAAGTGCAATTTGCGATCGAGGTCTCCACGACCACTTCACCAATTTGCTCCTCCAGAATGCCCCCTGAGTCTAGTCCCCAGCCTATCCAACCATATGTCCGTGTGTCAGAAACATAATTCGGTAAGAAGTTGCGGACCAAAGTCGCATCGAATGGATCCAAAGAAGAGGCAGTACCCTGAGTCACTAACACAGTGCCTAGTTTCGCGTTGGCCTGAAAAAAGCCCTGAAAGTACTGATCAAACATGGCATCGACTGGACCAAGGTCATTCTCCAGGCGCAACTTTATAGCCGTTGGTGGTGATGTCGGATCATGTACGAAGCTCGCTGTAGCTTGGCCATAAAAAGTACGCAGATTTGCAATGAAGTTCGGACGCTGGGGAGGACTTCTGTTGGGCGCGTTTAGCGTGACGTTGGCCGTCAGGTTGCTAAAAAAAAGTGTTTGGTCGAGAAGAATTTTTTTGAATTTATGAGCCACGAACCTATTGCCAGTGTTGACTTCGAGATATGTTGGGAAATTCGAGTCTGGATCATTGAAGAGGGAGGCGTTAACATTGATAGGTCTATAAAATATGTATCAGCCGCATGCGTTCAAAGATGAGGAGAATACATACGCCTGTATCGTGCTCACAGTAAGGGAACGTGAAGCTGCAAACTGACCAAAAATTGGCTCTAAAGATGTTTCAACCAGTATTTCGCTGGCTTCGATAGACTTCAAAGCAAATGAAAAATAAATGCATGAGGTATAAACATGACCACTTACACTGACAAAAATTCTGGAAACAGGTCCTTCTATAAAAACCTTCTCGAAATTGACATAGCCGCCAAAATCGCCAAACGTTTGAGTGAAGAAAGGTAGGTAAGTAGCAAAAGAGTCGACTTGAGCAGTTATGGATGTTTGTGGGTACAGCAGTGTGATGTTAAAGAGTAGTTGATCGTTGAAGGACATGTTATCTGGTATCTGCTTCATGTCAGTATGGGATTCGTTGCAGCAGAATAACGCTACATACATAGATAGCGAGGCCAGTGGCGTTGTTTGACAATGCAAAGCAAACCTGTGTCTGGTCGAAGAGGTCATCATTGGATGCTTGCATCTGGACCGATATGGTTGTATCGGTCACGGAGGTATTGGGGTTTATGCCGACAAACAGATCACCGAGGACAATATTCATGCTACTCGGGTACGATGCATTCGATGTGATGCTGAATCGACCGTCAGGTGATACGGTATTTAGAAGCCTAGAAAGAGAGTCATGTTTGTTCCCCCAGTGATTGAACGTAAACGCACTGTCCAACCATAGAATGTTGCGCGTCGTCGAGTTTTCCGATAGTGGCCCATCCGTTGCAACTTCCATTTGCAAGGGAGGTTGAGAGGTTGTTGATATTTGTGACGTAGTGTGTTGTAGTGATCTTCTCTAGCCAGGGAACAGCATAGTTAGAGGTGTAGGAGAATGGTTTAGTGTTTTCCTGGGAGGTCTGAGTAGTTTGAGAAGACAGGTAGCGCATAAAATAGAGATACTGACCTTAACGATGAGGGGTATGCCAATGACGATTGAAAGGATAATATACATGCCCAAAGCGGCTATGCCAGCCCTCCAGGACCTGGAGTCGACAAAGCGCCGCTTTGGAGGACATTTGTAAAAGGAGATCAAGGAGTCGTTGTTGAGATGATTGAAGGCCAAGGCCTGAGAGGTTTCATAGTCAGGCAGAGGACTGAATGGACGACGGCCTGCCGCGCGCTCTGGATAACGAAGGGCGGGAGTTGTGACGGGAGGATCCTTTGAATTTAGGAGGTCGTCTTCGTCCTGTATTATCATCCCTTCGAATTCACATATGGCCCGTTAACGAAGGTGAAAGCGACGAAAAGAACAACGATGCGAAAGGTAGTGGTAACTCACTCGGGCGTGAGAGTTGACGGCACTAGGACTTTCTTATTACGTAATAGCACCGCCCATCTCAGGGCACCAGGACTAATATCGCGCGAATCGCGACGCCGACATCACTGGATTTTTGATGGGCTAATGGATATGTCATATTCGAGCTGGGAGTATACGTCAAACCCGAAGACGTAGCCTAGTAGATATGGCGACGCCATCTTAGACGGCCCGGCTTGAGTCACCTAACAAGATGCAGTTTTTCTGTTGATCATCAAGGTAACTGAAGGCTGGACACGTTAGCACGTTTTCGAAGCCCAGACGCCCACTACAGAGAATCCTTACAAATCACACACTACAGCGCCCTGCTATTGCTTTTGTATTGCTTCTTGCACAACATCGATGTGCATCGATATATATATACCAGCCACGTCACGAGTCGCACATCGGCATATAAAATGAAAAGCTAAGATCATATTGGAACGCAACGCTACGATCTATTCGCTCGTACTAATAGAGAAGAATGACGCTGGAGGTCAGTTGAAGACCGAGAAGTCGAGACAAAACATGATTCGGTTGTTGAAACCAGGTCTACTCAATGGTAGTAAGGAAAAGACGGTAGACGTTTACCAGATACGAGTCTCCAAGAGCAGATCACTGTTACCCTCGAGCCCAATGCAGGCCTTCAAGAAGCTCTCGAGCGCGTTACGCTGTCTGCCGAGGCTGTTGATGACATCAGTGCCTGGGAGCGTGCATTAGCGTGATGATGGACTATAAGCGGAACCTATGCCCACCAGGCTTAACGAGAGGCGCCTTGCACATGTATGAGAGCAGCGACAAGACAGAGTGAAGGGGCGCAAAATCATTCTGACCCTCTCCGCGGTACTTGACACGAGTAAGCAGCTCAGTGAGGATAGTCAAGTCGAGAATCAAAGGCGTCGCAAGTAAAGAGTCCTGCAACAGCAATAAGTATCTGGTGACATATCAAAAAACGCGTTTCATACCTCACACTCGTTGAAGATGTTGATGGTTTGTCTCCCGCCACAGAAGATCTCAGAGTAGTACTCGTCGATTGCTCTCTTCGAGTCACCAACTGCAGGCACGTACTTAATCACCACAATGTGATCAGGGTGCTCGCCTTTGGCCGCCTTGCCCGTTGCACCCACAACAGGAGGTTTGTAGAGTAAACGGTTGGCATCCACCATATCATCCACAACACTGCTCTTGCTGATTTCCTTACTCTTGAACTGAGGCTCCGCGCTCAAATTATGCCCATCATTGTTGCCAAGATGGTTGTATGACGCGATAGAGAGCGGCTTGATACCAGCGTTCACGAGGAACTCCGCAAGCACCGATTTCAGCTTCGTTTGACCAGACTTCAGGTCATCACCGCCAATGAAAGACTTCTCACGCTCAGCCAAGGCAATGACACCAGGCACAAACGTGTTCTGAGGAGCGCCGTTAACAAACGGCTCGCCTTCGAGAATGGCAGCAACAGCGAAGAGTGTAGAGGGAGACACCTCCGAGTGGGAAGTCTTAATCGCAGCAAGCACATTGTCGGCCGTGTCATTGACGCCAGGGATGATGTCGCTGTAGCGTTCCGTATTCGCAGTCCAGAATACGACTACACGGTCAAGCTGGTTCTCGGCTTTGAAGCGGCGAATGTCAGCACGAATGTGCTCGAGATGAGCCTGCTTGTCTGTGCCGGGGACGACATTATCTGCACGCGCTTCCTGGTTGGCAGCAATGAAGTCGGGATAGTAGATGGAAGGAAGGGGACGACCGAGCAGAGCCATATGCGGCTTGACCTGGCGCTGAAGATCATAATCGAGCACCTTAGCACGTTCCATCGCCTTGTCCATGGGCAGGCCGGAAATGTCCCAGCCACCAAGAACAAGGTCGTTGGGGTGTACCATGGGAAGCACGTCGGAGACGGGGACGTGGACTTCCTTACCGGTGCTCGGCTCAGTACCAATGCGAACGGTGGATGCACGGAGGACAGAGCCAATGTAGTTAGGCTGCTGAATTCCCTCCTTGGTGTGCCAAGCGATCTGGTGCCTGTTCGCGATGATGGTCGCGCAGAGAGTGGAGCCATTGTTACCACCCAAACCGATCATCATAAGTCTGTTGTGCGTCCACGTCAGATGGTAGCATATTTGTAAATCAATAAATGACATACCCAGTCTTGCCAACCTTGCGGGTGGTTTGGAACTCATAAGGCTTGACAGTAGGCAAAACAGTGAACTGGCCATCTGAGACTACGACATCAGCACCACGGTTGAGGTACTTTGCGATGATATGGTCGTCGGTGTAGACGGTATTTTCGGACTGAACAGTGATGTAGTTAGGGCGACGAACGGCGGTTGGATGAATTGGGACGATCGACTCCAATTCAGAATCGGGGGTATTGTAACCCGAAGAGTTTGTGGCGGGAAGTTGAGTAGACATTGCGGTGAGTATATATACGAGTGAAATTGGGCCAAAAACGATGAAGACGAAGTCAATGAGCAGCTAAAAAGCCTGCGCAGGAGTGCTTGGAGCCTCGGTGGGGGTTGTGGGGACTACCAAGTTGGTTCGAGTACATGCAAAGAGCTCGGAAAACTCTTGAGTATGAAGGTGTCTGACACCAGAAGCTACGATGAAGACAACTATGTGGATGACTAGAGCAGAGAAGCTGGGGAAAAAGTCAGTAGATACTTGGGGTTTATATAGGCAAAAATGGGGTTAGGTCACGATTATATGAGCACAACGGTTAGAATATGGCCGTTAAAGAAAAAGAGGGTCAGGGACGAGTTAGGCTGGCAGACATCAAATTTATTGTAGTTAAACCTCATTGATCCCGAATGACAGCATGCACATTTACGCGTTATCTTGAAATGGGATCTTAGCTTGTACGTTTTATCTTCGCCATCACGGCGAAGGACGCCCAAAAACATGTGTTTTGGAGTCGAAGTTGTTCTAGCACAACAGCCTGTAATATGGTTTTAGTAATTTAGTACTCGTTCTTTACCAACGTTCTGCTCGGATTATCATTATAACGTTACGGACACGCACGCATAAACCCTCGGAGCATAAATTGGGTATTTCGGAGACTGGAGGGACGACTGGTGTAGTACTCGTAGCACTAAGGATCAGAAGGCAAATCTATTTTCACTTGTTTCAGTGCACGCTAAGGGCTGCATGTTAAGGGTGATAATATCGTCATGTGTCACCATCGCCCATATACGGTTCGTTCAACGTTTGATGTTATATAACTGAGTGAAACATTTCAAAGTTCAGCATTCAGTTCGCGAAGATCATTTCCACTCCTTGACCAGACTAGCGATCTCGACTTCCACTTTGAACACTTAGTGCGCAGGCGAAGTATCAGCGAGCTCGATTGAGGTGTCTGTTCCCCGCGCAGGGTCACTTGGTGAAGCTCGGTGAAACCGTTGCGATCCTCCTCATCTCGCCAGGGTTGTTATACTGTACGTTCAGGGCGCAGATGTGAGTCCTTGGCATCGCACGGTAACTCCATCCTGACATGTCCCCCAATTCCCTTGGTCCGCCCGCAAGAGTAGGCATCTCGTCTCTGCAATGATCAATACTGATAACACATTGACTATCGATCCACAAGTGTCGATGAAGCCCCTCCATTAGCTAGTAATCTGAGATGGGGTGCTGCATGCCACAGAATCACTCACTGATATAAGCATCCGCGCCTGCATTCGATTCGCAAGGTCTTATTGATGGCTCATCTGTCGATATTGAAATACTTCCGGACATCGAGCACGATTCCACGCCAGTAGACACAGTTACCACGAGTGGTGGCTGCTAAGTATCGATATCAAACGGGAGCTAGCTTGGTGGGAACCATGAAGATAATAGGAAGTGTTATCTCCAACCAAATGAAAGCGGAGCAATACGTGATATTGCTTATCACAAAGATATTATATCTCGTAAATGATTCTGTATTAGATTAAACAAATAAGTCCGGATAGTTCATAGCTCTGTCCGCAACGGAAACATGGCATTATGTAACTGCTGCCATACCTGCAAGAATATGCTAAAGCAAGACAGAGTGTGTTTTTTGCACCTCCGTATTAATCGTCGGAGGTAGCGCTGCATCGTTTCCAGGGATATTGTGTATGAGGGTGAAGGAGAGGGTGAATGAAGAGTATGCGATTTTCTAGGCGTTGATGCCTGCGTTGATTCGTGTGTAGGCGACTTCCGTGGCTGAGGCGGCCTGTGAGTGCCGCAATAAGAACATAACGAAGAACATACATTGCCAACAACAGCCCTTTCAGCCTCTTCAATGAGGTGGTTGGCATCGGATTCGGCAGTCTTCTTCCACATATCTCGGAAGATTTCCACGGCCTGTAAGCTCTCGCTGAAGCGATGTAGAGTATTAATAAGGGCAACAACTTCCGACCGCTGTAGATGATGATGATTTATGTGCGGACTGATTTGAAGGAGGTTAGCTTATGCAAGGGTTATGCGTCAACTACCTACTCAAGAGCAGTCTCGTCCATCTCAAAGAGAATTTTGAGCGCGGTTGCGAGTCCGGTAGTTTGGACTTTGCCCCATAAACGGCACTTGTCACATCCAACGCAGTCCATGATCCTCGAAACATTTCGGAAATGCATTTTGAACTCTTCTTTCAAGATCTAGAAAGACAGATAAGATTTCAGTGCATGAATATTATCTTAAAATATCGCTCACGTTCGCGTTTTCGCCTCTGAACAACACCCGTTCGTCAAACTTACCGACATGCTCTGCAATATCGATGACTTTGCTAAGAGTCCCAAGTGTTTTGGCTTCCTCCTGGATGTCTTCCGGGAGCACGTGGTCGTGAGGCGCGGGCATAGACATTGAACAATAGTCATAGTCACGTAGGTACGGACCGATGCGTGATACGGCGCGTAGGAGGAGCACAGCGTTGAAGTAAATATATTGAAGTCTCTCAGGATGAGAGGCGATGCGGGTGACGAAGCATTCGAGGTTAGGGCCCTGTCACATATGATGAGCTAGGGGTGAAATTCAACTGGACTGCATACCATCTCTCCGGTTGTTTGATTAAGGTATTCCAGGCAGATATGAGTTGAGATGGATGCATGCAACCCAGATACAATCTTGTAATACACTCTCTTCTCAAGACATTCGCCATCTGCGTTTTCTCCGTTAATAGGCTCTCGTAAGACATCGGTAAGGGTATCAGGAAGTGTGACTTGTGCGGGAGAACGAGTAGTCAACAGGTTCAGCTCTGAAAGGCCGAAGCAATTTTCCTCGTATATCGATTTCCAGACCCGATGCGCAGAAGGACCTGCGTAACCCGTATAACGCTCGGGGACTAGTGTCAGGTCGACGTATTCACCCTCTACAAAAGAATCGTCATCACACAAAAACCAGAATATGGTGAAATACGCACCTGTCATATCATCAAGGAAACAAAAATCAGAATCGCGATAATAGCATCCAGGTAGAAGGACACGCTGTACAAATTATGAAAACGTCGTCTAACAGAATGCGCGAGACCTACCTCTTCCAAAGGTGGCAATTCTATCTTACTCAGAGCCGCCGCTCTCCACTTCTCTGGTATCTCACTCTATAATAGGACTTCAGCTGAGTGAACTTAAATGAGATGACAAATTGGGTATACCTCATCTACAGTAGTGATACCACATTCCCTATTCATACAGAACCCATTCTCTTGCCAGAAAGGGCATTCACGATAGAGGTCCGCCTGATGAACGATTGAGTGGTGCTCGAAGCTGTCCGAGTCTAGAACGTACCTGGAAATACTTGAAGAATGGCATCTGCACTAACTCGCTGAGCACACTATATAGCTCCCCATTTACACTTTCTATCGTCTCATAATCACATAAGGTAGTTTCTATCGGACCAGTTGTCTACAGAGACACGTGGATGAATGATATGTCCAATCGTACACATAAGTACCACATACCGAATGTTGACACAGTGGTTCTCCACGAACAGACTCGTGTTCAAGAACATTCTGAACTGGATTGTGTCGTATAAGGCTGTCTCCAAGAAATGAACTTGGGCTGACGCCTACAGCGGCCAACGCGGAGAATGCGAGAGCCAGATATGCTCTACGCCAGAGACAGAGCATGTGAAGAGCTGGGAGTCTGTATAGTGGTGGGAAAGATTCCTGGGAGGCTAGTAAAGAATGTGTGTATGCTTTGGAGTTTGTAAATTGCCTTCGTCGTTAACTGGGACTCTGAAAGTGATGCCTTCATATATCTAATAAGTAATCGCAGGTTCCACGTCGGATATCACTACAGGTCACGTGAACAGGAAAGACATACGGAGTGATGCTGTGCATGTGACCTGTCACCGGTTTACCATTCGACTGACGTTATTTAGTATGTAAAGGTTGGACTCTACAAACTGTGTCGGAGAGAAGTACGAAGCTCCTTCTATGTATTATCGTCTTCATTGTCCTGCTCCATTGTCCCATTCGTCGAGCTCACGTTCTTTGCGCACATCATCTGCCATTTTTTCAACACTTATGCCTGTGAATGTCCTCCAACCCATCTGCGCGCTTTCACTTCCTACAGCCTACAGACATCAGCGCTCAGCACGACGGACTTCGATTGGAGTCACCGCCACAACACTTATAACAATCCTCTACACCTACACCAGCCCTGCATCTTGCGGAACCAGCATTGTATCCATTTTTCTTCATGGAGATCATGAAAATTGGGACCCGCGGCTCCCTTTGCTCCTAGGAAGCAAACCAGACGCTATCGTCGGTCTGAATGCTGGGCTTACTAGTTACCCAGCTTGGCAGTTCGTCACCTTGTGCTGTCACACTGATAATACGCCTTTTGCCGTCACCGAATACGCAGAACAATCCGCCGAACTTCAAAGAGATGCAATTCCCAGATCATTGCCCATGCCCTCCCTCGCTTACACTCAGCAGGCATGAATGGCTCGGAGATTTACAATCTTATGCGGCCCAAAGAATACCCCATCGCATCTAATCCATTCCAGCGTCCTGGACAGAGAAACTTGGGCTCAGTGCGATTGCCGAACGTACCGAACGGGTTTACAATGAGAGTGGTTGGTGACGACGAGCAGGAGCCAATCCACCCCGTATCCGCTGGTGTCCCTGTACCAGTTCCAGACATGAGCGAGCTGTTCCAGAAGACGGAGCAGTTTTCGCTGAACCGTTTGGATTGAGTATCTTGGCATCTATACATATATATATATCTACTTGAGATGCGTCAAATTGACGAACACTACATTGAGTAGGCAATACTGTTCATCACGCATCCAGAAGATTTGTAGTGACTGGTTTACAGGACCCTGAGTACTTTCACTCAGGCTATATGCAACGTAGTTTTTCCAATTGGGACTCAGATTTTTGCATTGTATTCCAGCAGTGCAGCACTCCCAAATTCAAGAGAATTCTTCTTGAGGGAAGAAGCTGAATGGCAATCACTATACGCTCTGAGCTTGATTGCAGAGGAAAACTACGTTCCAAACGCTCCAATACGTGTGCTTTATCTCTGAGTCATTGACCTGAAAATGCTCATGCATCTTCGTTGCAGCCTCCGACTTCCCTTCCTCAAACTGTTTGTGCTGTTCAATGACCATCCCCGCTGGAATGTATGGGTCACCCCGAACAAGGCTCTCCATCATCACCTTCGTGTATTCTTCGAGCGAAAGCCAGAAATTGGATAGACGTTGCGTTGTACCTTCGACTAACGCGCAGGTCAAGGGACAGTAGATACGGAAAACAGGAAGGGAACTCACAATCGTGCAACTCCGACTCGACGAGTCTTTAACCGGCAATGAGATCGACGACAACGGAACAAATAGTGTCACTCACGGAGGGATAATCTCGACTACGTGAGCATTCTTCTCCTTAAGCTGAACAGCGCGCCCAGTCTTGCTGTTCCACAACAGAAATCGACCGGCAGTGACGGTATGGTTAGACGGAAGGTACCAGTAAGAAGCGCATACTGTAACGTTCGCTCACAGCATCCTCACAGAATGGAGGATGACAAGACTGTGAGGATCTGGGAAAAGCATGGCTATGTCAAAGAGAATGTGGAGGGTGAAGGGGACCGTGACGATGAACGGTATGGGTTTCTGGGCGCAGCTTTCCGGTATTTCCGATGTCGAGTGCTCCGAGTCAGCGCTTAGTGTTGCACGCGCAAATGGGTGATGGAGATCAGTGCCTTGAGAGATGTCAGCGCTATCAGCGAAGGCAATGATAGCAAAGAATACACAATATGTATGGAAGAGTTAACAGCTTGTTGACAGACGAGGTCGGTGGAAGTGTTCTGTTTGAAGTCAGGTGCTTTCAAGTTAGCACAGCATGTGGAGGCAATATTTGGTGGGCAAGTAGTGGGTCTATCTGACTCATGTGGTCGTTACATCAGTGGCGGAGTACTGAAGGGGCAGAATTCATCAATCGCATCACAGAAGGACATAAATACCTCGTACAGAGATTTCATTTGCTCATCCGGTGCGCTAACATGTATCATTCTGCGGAAATCAGAAGCAAATGGCCATTCTGATTCAGACCGTTTGTGTGGACGAGTTGCACTGAAAGCAACTAATACTGGAAGCTAAAATAAAACCATATACAGCCAATCCGGCAGTTAGATGTATGGGTTCGAGAATTGGTAGCTGTGTGTCGTCGTCAACAGTGCACGAAGCAGTACAAAATTGCCGCCCCGGTCACCGGGACGAGGTTAGGTTTTGAACTCCGTCAGGGCCCAATTACCCATACATGGTTGGACTACACCTACCGTGATAGTACGTATACTTAGGCTAGTCACGGCGTTCTGTCAAATATTATAAGGAGAGAAGGATGAAGATAGCAGAGCGTGACACTACTCTTAATTTGTCACTCTGAGCTCTTGGTGCTCGATTCCATGCGAAATGTTCAAGCTCAAATTGAGCTCAAGTCAAGTCTCAATTCAATTCCTTGTTCATCGGTATCATTTTCTGTCACATGAAAACGGATCTAAATGATTACGTCTAATACCAGTAGAATGAGCGCTGCCATATGCTTGGGACAGCTCCTGGAACGTTCAACTTCATTACAAGAAGAAGGTCCTGCAGACGCGTGTGCATAAATACCTCGCAGTCGATCATGATGTTTGTACAGCTTTGAATTGTATACCCACACCTCCATTAAGATGTCGCTGTCCCACTGGCAAGTCACTGTGACATGCGGCGGAATTGGAATCCTCTCAGTGCTTGCTCTCTGGAAGACGTTTGGAGGCTCATCAAGAAAATACAGTGTTGACCTTGATGGCCCCAAGGAGGCCCACTGGCTGACAGGTTCTTGACCGTGGTTACACTCCTCTTATCATGTGGCTGACTTGGGGATGCTGGCAGGGAACGTCCGGAAATTGTTCGAATGTGGCCTTGACTATTCCGTGAAATTGGCTGAACAGTATGGCGGTGCGCTCAAGCTATCAAGTCTATACGGGGTAAGTTCAGATGTGAAATGCCGCTACTCTGCAATATCCTTGTGAATGCTGCTCTCCGCAGGAAGTAGTGTATCTATCTGATCCACTGGCATTGTATCATGTTATCATAAAAGATCAGCATAGCTTTGAAGAACCTGATGTATTTATCATGTCAGTATTCTATTGCTCTTTCACAGCCTAGTATATTGACTTCGCATTGTAAAGGAACAACAAGGCAATATTCGGAGATGGTCTAATATCCACTATCGGTGCGAGATCACATTACGGCAGGGATCCATGAGAGGTATCTAATAACATGTATAGGAGAGCAGCATCGAAAACAGCGCAAGCTACTCAACCCTGTCTTCTCGACCTCGAACATGCGAGAATTACTACCTACATTGCAACCTATTGCGCACAAGCTGACCTCTATCGTCGCATCTAAACTTCCGGACGATGGATGTAAGTCCGTTCACATGCAAAACTATACATCGACATGGGCGGTTTTATTTAACTCTTTTGAAACAGCATACAAAGAGATCGATGTGCTCCCTTTGCTATCTCGCAGTGCACTTGATGGCGTTTGTCAGGCGATTCTTGGTTATCCAAGCAATACTTTAGATACGGGAAACGACGAATATACTGAAGCACTCCGGAAGATAAGGTATGTGGTATGGAATACAGCAATCCTCTCACGGCGGCAGTGATTTTTGACTTGATGATGCAGCCCCATGATATCAAAGCTATTGTATTTCCGGCCAATTGTGCCTATGGTTATGCGCAACTTCTCATCATACTGGATAAGGAAGCTTGTGAATTTGGTCACGGCGCCCTGGATTCCCACTAACAAGATGAAAGATGTACGAGAGATGCGACGAATCATTGAACTCATGGACAGTGGTAGCAAGAAAGCTTTTGCGGGGAAAAAGGCAGCACTAGAGACACCAGTTACTTTATCCCCGACTAATGTGCAGCCTGAAGTCGATGATCTCAAATCGGGTAGGAGGAAAGATATGATGGACATCATGCGTTAGTTCCAAAACGTTCTGGTCCATATGTTACTAAGGTATGCACAGTCAACGCAAACTCTGCGTCTTCCAGTTCAGAGCAACTCACCGATGCCGAGCTATTGGGACAAATGAAGTAAGCCACCCGCTCATCATAAACATGAAAATGCTCTAATTCATCTAATTGTAGTGTTATGGTATTTGCTGGCCTAGATACGACTACCTCCGCTCTGTCTCGTTGCGTTTACCTACTCGCCAAGAACCCACTCGCCCAAGCTCGATTGAGAAGTGAAATTCGTGATGCCATCAAGTCTGCGTCTCACGCACAGGAAGGTCCTTCGTTTTCCGAGCACGACAATCCACTCCTTCACTTGTCATACGATGCGCTAATAAATCTCCCATTCCTCGACGCAGTTGTCAGAGAGACATTGCGGCTTTATCCTTCTCTACCGCACATGGGCCGAAAGTATGTCGTTCATTATCACCAGAACTATTAGCTGAGTTTATATATCGACAGAGTGGTCAAGGCAACTACTCTTCCTCTTCAATTCCCTGTTCGCTCGTCATCCGGAGCAGAAATATCTTCCATTGCGCTAAATGAAAATATGTTCATTGTCATCTCTATTTTAGCTGCAAACCGCAATCGAACTTTGTGGGGTGATGATGCGAATGAGTGGAAGCCTGAGCGATGGCTTTCTTCCCTGGGGAGAAAGGATGGGCTAGGCACGGATATACCCCCCGATAGTGCCGACGTACCGTTATCGAAGTTATCCGCACCTATCCTTGGGGTTAAAGATGGCATCAAGTATCCTGGTGTTTATTCCAACATGTCAGTTCTTATCTGTTAGGTCATAACATAGTGCGTTCGCTGACCATACGCAGGATGACTTTCCTCGGCGGCAGTCGTTCCTGCATGTAAGTCAAATCCATGACATCCATCTGCGTACTAACGTCGTATTTACAGCGGGTTCAAGTTCGCCGAAATGGAAATGAGTAAGCTCTTACACGTTGCGTATGGCTGTCGAGTCTAACCAATCTTTGACTCATCAGAGCAAATCATTGCCGCGGTCGTGCTTCGTCTGCATTTTTTGCTCCCAACTGATCCGGATGCCAACGGACATATCAAAGAAATTGAGTGGAAGTTGAAGGCATTTCATACACCTGTCGTTAACCCACCAGCTGGAGATGGGGTATCTCCTGCGGTTCCTCTCAACTTTCGACTGGTGCAAGAGGAAGACTTTAACTGGTAGGATTGTATTTATCTTCGTGGTGTGGATGCTCTGTGTTTTGGTATATGCTCTGACGCTCTGTATAATATTTATTCTCAAACATTGTGCATGCTTACTGGTTACTAGTTGGTTTAACTCTACCGCTACTACAGTATATATATTTAAAATTGATATCAATGTGTATACAAAGGGAATCGAGAAAGCCATGGTTATGAACCTCTTCATCGCATACGAGCCTGCAGTGCGAGGTCACAATCAATTCCGTAAGTCGTTTTACTTAAGTTTAACAAAATTAGTAGTGATGTGATGTTTCGCACGTATATAACCTCCTATTAGGCGAAAACCCATTCGGGCTTCGACACGTTGTCCGTCGTTTTCCGGTTTACCAACACATTTCCCTACTTGTTTCCTACCCTCTTAATTTTTTGGATTTTTGTTTACGCGTTGAGTTTAGTTCAACGCAGGTATTTCTCGTCATAGGTTCTGTGCTTTGGACACCCGTAAGCCTCGAAACATGCAACTCACCGCAGCTGAACTCCAGGTCAGTCAGTTTATCCATGTGTACCGACGTATTGGCCTGATGGATATTATTTGTAATGTTAGAAGAGACACGAACTCGAAGGAGCTCCTGACCCGTTCCCCTCTCTTGGGGAGGCGACATCCAAGCCCAAACGTGTCGTTCAGGTCCCTACTGATGCCGACTCGCAAGCGGATTTCCCGACTCTCGCCACCTCCGCGCCTGCTGCTGCTGCACCTGCAAAGTCTGCCTGGGGTTCTGATGCTGGCCCTCGCATCAAGGCTACTGTCAAATCCACACCAGTCATCACAGATTATTTCACGGTCACTCAAGCCGAGCTTCCCGCCAAGGATGTTAAACAAACTTCGGTTGGTGAAGCTATGAAGCAGGTCATGGCAAAGTACAGGGTTAGAATAGAGGCATCGACAAATCAGAGTCGGCAGACTACCTTTCACATGAAGGGTGAGACTCAAAAGGACCTCGACAAGGCTAAGCGTCACTTGCTAGCTGCTTTGAGCCCTGTGGTACATCACACAAATCTTGAGCTACCTCTTCCTGTATCCTAATCGCTTTATTAGGTTACTTTGATTTTGAATGCCCCCGCGTCTACTATTGCAGCTATAATCGGACCCAAGGGTAAGGCTTCACACTCGTTAGCATTTCATGTATTTACTGTTCATAATTATAGGCGCGACTCTCAAGAAGGTTCGTGACGCTACAGGTGTCAAGGTCGACATTCCTCCCAAGGACGGTACCCCCAACGGAAACGCAAGCGAAACAAACGGAACTACTACCCCCCTCCCAGGCGACGAGGAAGAGGAGGTTATGGTACCCGTCACTATCATCGGCCCGCGACCGCTTGCCTTGGAAGCTCAGGGAATGCTCAATGAGATCATCGCTTCTCGACCTTCACAACGTACTCAAAAAGTTCGAGACATTCCGGCTCACATTCTACCTTTCATCCTTACTTGTCGCAACCACTTCATGGAGGAATCTCAAGGTCATTATGTCGATCTCGCTTTGAATAAACCTGAGCGGGAGATCACTGTCAGTGGAGATCGCGAGGGCGTCGTTCGTGTCGCCGAGACCATCAAAGCTACCATCGAAGTATTCAAGACAAGCATAACCAACCTGAAGATCTCTTTACCCAAGCGCCAGCATCGTCTTCTTACTGGTAAAGCGGTCGATGACATTTTGGCGCAGACCAAATGTTTGGTTGAAGTCGCTTCTCCGGAGGATCCTAGCGACGAGGTCACGGTGTGGGGTTCGGCAGTTGATCTTCCCACTGGTCTGGGTACTGTCATGGTCAAGGCAAATTCGCAATTCATCCACGAGTTCCCTCTACCTGGTCCCGTGGCGGTTTCAAAGCAACTTCTCACGTATATGACACGGGTCGACTACGAGGCAACCTTGGCTAACGATCATCCTGATGTCTCGATCTTTACACCGTCTCCTGCCACCATTGCCCAAGCATCAGTTCTCAATATCGACATTGCTGGCGAGAAATCCGCGGTGGACGCGGTGATTAAACAGATCTCTCAGTTCATTGGGAAACTCATCGGTGCGACGAGGGAAGTTTCGATTGATTGGCTCATCCACCGCGTTATCCAGGGTAAAAATGCCAAGAAGTGCGTTCAATTTGCGATATAGCTGAAGTACGAAGCTGATTCAATATGACTAGATTGAAGCAATTCCACGAGGCACACAATGTCCAAGTCTTCTTCCCTCCGGAGTCCGGCGAGCAATCAGAGGTCCTGTTGGTTTACGATCCTGTTTCTCCCTCGGCGTCCCCCTCGCCCGTGGAGAAAGGCAAGCATTTGGATTATGTTGTGGAAGAACTCCTCAAGATGGCCAAGGAATTTGCCGATGTGAAAAGTCAGAAAATCTCGGTCGAGAAGCGTTGGCACGAAGCCGTCGTCGGTCAAGGAGGCACCACTTTGAATGCGTGAGTTCGCCTTACATGGGGTGACTGTATTTACAAATGTGTTTCAGCATTATTGGTGAAGACACAACGCTCTCTATCAAGGTTGGCGCAGAAGTTGGTGACGCATCTGATGAGGATGTCATCCTTGTCCGAGGCGCCAGCGTCGACGTCGATCGTGCCGTCAACGAGATCTCCAAGGTCGTCGAGGATGCCAAGAATGATGCCATTGTCAGCAGTTATGTGGGTATTAGATGTTGTAGTTATTGCTCTGGCTGATCCATTCCACATAGTCCATCGAATTCGACATTGATCGGGAGTATGTTGGCCGTGTCGTCGGCGCACAGGGTTCAGGCGTCAACAAACTTCGCGACTCTCTCGGTGTTAAGGTTGATTTCTCGGACGAAGACGAAAAGGAAAAAGAGGCAGGCAAGAAGAAGAAGGCCACTCACCAGAAATCCAGGGTCAAGGTAGTCGCTCCACTTGCCTTCTTTCCTCTCCCTATTTCTCACTGTATTTGCAAACAGATCACAGGTCGCAAGGAGAATGCAGAAGAAGCCAAAAAACGGATTTTATCTCAAGTTGAGAGGCTCGTAAGTCGTGGCATCATTCGATATTCCCATTTCTGACACTCCCCCAGGCTGATGAGACTTTTGAAGTCTTAAAAATACCCAACCAGTATCACGCCCAGCTCATTGGTCAGAGTGGCAGGTATGCTATTCGGCTGGAGGAAAATTATGGTGTCAAGATCACATTCCCTCGTTCATCCGGCGAGAACGGGGAGGGCAAGACCAGGGAGCAACTCAAACCTGATGAGGTCCTCATTAAGGGTGGCAAGAGGGGCGTTGCTAGCGCAAAGTCTGAATTGCTTGACGCTCTGGAGTTTGAGAAGGAAAACAACAAGGTTCTCACATTCGATGTTCCCACTCGTTCAGTCTCTCGTATCCTTGGCAAAGGTGGTGCCAGCATCCTTGAGATCAAGGATGTCACCGGAGCTCAAATTGATGTCGATAAAACCAACGACGGGATCGGTTCTCTCACGCAAATTACAGTTCGTGGTACAAAGGACGCAATTAATGCTGCGAAGACCGCCATCCTGGCTATAGCCGATCAAGTGGGCGAGGAAACCACGACATCCCTGGTCATTGAGCGCAAGTTCCACCGTAACATCATAGGTGCTGGTGGGCAGGGTTTGAAAGATCTCATCAGCAGGTGTGGTGGTCCGTCTGACACTAAACTCCAAGCTGGCCTTGTCCGTTTGTATGTTTGTTCCACTTGTGTCTTGGCGTTTGCTAACATCTTCCCAGCCCTCGCCAGGATGAAACCTCTGATGAGGTTCGCCTCCGTGGAGAGCCCAAGTTGGTTAACAAGGTCAAAGAGGAACTCGAGAAAATCGTGGCCACATTGCGTGACCGTGTTGTTTTGGCTGTGGAGGTCCCTGCGTCACAGCACCGTAACTTGATCGGCAGAGGTGGCCAACATTTGAATGATCTTCAGAACCGCACTGGAGTTCAAGTACAGTTCCCTGGGTCACGCTCATACAATCAATTTGGTGACCCCGAAAATGCAAGTGAGATGGCAGACGTCGATCCGGCCAATATCGTCAAGGTCTCTGGTGCCCGCAAAGCCTGCGAGGCGGCGCTTGAAGAACTCAAGGTATAGAACACCTCTTTTATAATTTTTTTGCTTCTTATGTTCCTCGCAGACCAACGTGAAGCCTGCCGCTCCCGAGGTCATGACAGCGATTGTCTCAGTACCACTGAAGTATCATCACGCCATTTCACAGCAGGGCCACTTCTTCCGTACTTTGCGCAACTTCGGGGTTTCCGTCGAGCAATCTGGCAAACCTCAGAAGCCAGCAGTCCCTGCTGTTCCCCCTCAAAATGGCTCTACGACTGCCCGCATTGATGATTCTGAGGATGCGCCATCTATCGAAATCCACTGGCAGGTCGCCGAAAACTACTTGGACGCTGAGGAAGGTGACTCGGAGTGGACTTTGAAGGGCAACGATGCTGCTGGTCTGGAGCGGGCCCAGAGCCTTATCCAGGAAGCTATTGCGCAGGCTGCTGCCATGACCTGTGTGGGCTTTTTGACTCTCCCTGATCGCTCTGCATTCCCGAGAATCGTGGGCTCAAAGGGGTCTAACGTCGCTCGCCTTCGAAATGAGACAGGCGCTGACATTACAGTTGGCAGGGAAAACAGTACTATAATCATTATTGGTAAGTCGGGTTTATCCATGCAAGATCACTGGTTTGACATTGTACTGTAGGGTCTGAATCTGCTGTCGAAGCTGCCAAAGAAGCTATCTTGAAGCAAACATCTTCTGGGCGTCCTCCACGCCACTGAGATGTCAATCATGTCCATTGATGTTGGGTTTTAGGTGTACATCATGCTGTTGTGTTTAAACCATTGACAAACCACACACTATCTTGTTATGATATTCTCTGCAATACAATGGGACGGATATTGGAATATTAAACCTCTCAAAGAGGGATACCATCAACGTCATCGACATCATCTGCATCAATGGGCGATCCATCAATGTCTTCCATCGGCTCGCCGTCGACATCAGGGTCCTCGCCGTGATCAAGAGGAACGCCGTCAACGTCGTCATCAAGAGGTGTACCATCCACATCCAACGGCTCTCCATCTACATCCATGTCTTCGATCGGTTCGCCATCGAGATCATTAGTATCGTCCGCGACATCAGGGGTTGTCTCGGTTATTTCCTGCGCAGGCTGGAAAGATTTCGCTTTGAACTTGGAAACATACGAAGATTGCGCCTCGGCTGCAGCAACGCTAGCATCGTCTTCTGCCTTCGGCTTGTTCAAATCAGCCTGCGTGGTGCCATCCAGCCTAGCACGCAGTTCTGCAGTGAAGTCTGGAGCAAAGACTATCCAGTCTTCCCAAATGTCTACTACGGCTGTGATCTGCTTCTTGAATGTTTCCGCGGTGATCCGACCAGGAAAAGAATGATAAATGGCGGCGAAATGATCGAACACTATACCCAAGCGAGACTGGAATTCCTGCCGAAACTTCCATGCGCTTGGTACTGGGGCTGCCGAGTTGTGTAAAATGTCACAGATAAGATGCAACCGAGCAATCTTGCGTGGCACAGGTGTACCATCCACCAAGAGTGAAGAGATGATGATATCTGATACCTAACATAGTTAGAACAGAGCACTTCTTCCGATGGAAATTGTGACTATACCTCACGAGCAGCTTCCGCGTGCTCCAAGCTGAATGTCATACAACGAGCGAGCTCGCCTCTCTTGCCAGTGACACCACGAAGCATTGCTTCGAATCGTTTGCGAGCTAGCTTGCCTAGAACAGTCTTGCGAGTTCGTTCTTGCTCCGACTCTTCCGCAGAATCAGTAGAGTAGGCTGAGTTATAACCCTGGCACGTGTTTAGCATGGTTCGCTGAGAGAAAGCAACGCACACACCTCGTCGTCAAATTCTGCACCCGTAAAATCGTCTCGCTCAACTAGACCTTTATAGAATGCGTGCCGTCGGTGCTTTTCGCAGTCTGTCAACGCCCTCACCAAGGAGATATCTTGACATACCTTGCGCTGCGTCATGAAAGAGTACCTGGGATTGTTCCTTTCCCATTCACGAAGGTTTTCCTCGTACTCAGATCCATGGCCTTTGACCTCGGCAGCCACAGCACGAATGAACGTGTCGGTGACGGCAGATGCCTCATCTTCAGACTCGTGCCTCCTCGAAAGGCTGGGTGACCGTCTGCATGGACTGCGGCTGTCATAGCGTGAACGACTGTATGAGCGCCGTCGCCGACGAGGTGAGCGACTGTCGCTCAAAGAACGACTGCGGGAACGTCTAGAGGACCGATAGCGATCCGTAGAGCGAGATCGGGAGTGACGCCTTGGCGAATGTGACTTACTCCTGCCCCTACGTTCGTGTCCTCGCGATCTTGATCTCGACCTTGATGTCCTGCTCGGTACTGTAAGGTATGTGAAAAAAAAGCTGAAGGCAATTGCTATGACCTCTACCGTAGAGAGCTTTTGCAGCCATAGGCACAGCTTTGCTCCATCCCACACGAAGAATCGAACCTCCCCAATCAAGGCCGTCAACTTCCCTCAGAGCAGCTTCTGCATCTTTACGCTTCATGAAGGATACGAACCCACTCAATCCGGAATTTCTATTGCGGCGCGAAGCAGTCATGTCACCACCCGGACCAGCAACAATATCTCCTCGTGGCCACATAATTTTTACGGAGCCAACAGGACCGTGACGCGCAAAAAAGGTGCCAAGAGATTGCTCGGTGACATTGGAGGGTAAATTGGCCACAAAAAGATTGGAAGTCTGCGAAAGAAATCGGAAGACGAACAAACGAAAAGGTGTTCGCGCTCACCTCAGGATCACCGCGGTCCTTGCTGCCACTCTGCCCTTCATATGCTGCAATGCAATACATTTGAGCTTAAAGGCAATAAAAGCAAATGAAAACGCACCTGCTAATGCAGTCACTGACCGCCCATGGGAGGAACGGGAATACCTAGCCTCTCGCATTGCCTGTTCTCTGAAGGGATGGTGAAGTAATGCACATGACAGTAAGAACTAGAGTACCTCTTGATCTCTTCGAGAAATGAATCCATGGCTCGTTTGCCTTTCGGCTTCGGTGCACCACCTGGTGCGGTAGACTGGTCAAGAATATAAGCACAAGTAGATGTTGCTCGCATGAAGCAGTTCACATACTTCATCTTCATTAGATCGAACTGGCCTGCTGCGCGACGAGGATTCCGCGACACCCTTGACTGGTGGTTGATAAGACACTTTCGTGCCATCGGATGCGCGAACAAATCCTGAACCAGTCTTCCGCTTGTCCGCACTTTCCCCTTCAAACGCGTCAATGAAATCAGCATATGCCTTGGCAGCACTCTCTTCCTCCTCTCGTTTTTTGGCCTCCGCAGCTTCCTTCTCCTTTTCTCGACGGGACTTGCGAACAGTGCCTTGCGCGTACTGCGACAACTTCGTGTCATCGAGAGTCTTTTGCTAATGTACGAAGCGATTGGTAAGTGTTTCAAGGACATAAATAATGTCTATTCGTCGCACTGGGAACGAAGACTCTTCGTCGTCATCGAAGAAGGCAGCCAATCTTGATTTCGTCTTGTCCATTGCACTTCAGAAATCTCAAAGTCAAGTGAAAGAGTATGTTAAGCACTACTAGTTTGAAGCTCCAAAAAGGCGACTGGTAACTACAAGTAAGATTCCCACGCGCCCGCATCCATTACATCGTTCTAGTCCATGTCCATAAATCCCTGTAAGATTCGCCATGAAAATCTACATCATCAAGCTCGCCAGACCTCCTTGCGCATATGCCATCGGCTTCATTGGCGGATGAGGTGTCGCTTCGAATTGGAAGTACTTTTGGTCTCCTTCTGCATCTATTCGTATCTAGCAAGATGTGAGTATTTGAAGCCTTGGATGAACAGTGTATGGACATACAAACGCTCCCTTATTACCCACTTGATCCACATAATTTGGGGCTGAAAAGACGGTTGTGCAGAGGCCATCATGTTCTACGGCGTACCCATCTGCAAACCCAAATTGGAGTCATGTTCCTTAGTAAAGTGACGAAGAACACTTACCCTGGCGAACTTCGTGGCTCCGAATGATAGAAGTAATGCCATTCAATGAACACCACTTCTTCGTGATGTCAGGACCGAAAGCAATGCCGACACCCTGGAAGGGAAGTTATGAGCCTCACAGCTATTGGGCAGCTAACCGACACATACACGTTTGCTTGGGCCGCGACCAGGAAGTGTTTGAGGATCAGTCCAGAGAAGCTGAAATGGAAATAAGTGCCTGTAAGCATGAGTACAGCATAAATGCACACATCAGCTGGAAGCGTGTCAGTTGTAACAGTTGGAAGAGTGGGAGGGTACGCACACATTAAACCGTCTTGACCTGGCTGCCGTCCAATTCGAGGAATTTTGCGAACTTCATCTAGGGTAACACCATCTTTACTGAACAGCCCGCCATGCACGACAAAGTATCTCTTGAGCCCTTTTGGTGATAGTATCGTTGTAGTGCTTGTTTTGGTGGGTGCTTTGGTGGCGCTCACAAGTGTTGCCAATGGTACTGCAGAGCCAACGGTCAATCGACTGAACTTAGCAGATCTATAAATACTTACAAGTGGTGAAAACGTGAGCGAACAACTGTTGAAGAAGCTGTGAGTGCTTTAAACAGAAGGAGAACGAAGGGAATGGACTTTATATGTTTGTTCTCCGTGTTTATGCTTTGCTTCGCCTTCAAAGCCATATGTTCGGTTCATGTCTTTTGCTTCGTGATTACCTCTATTGATGAACATGCGTGTGGGGTATAACCCTTATACATAATTTCAGTATCAAGGCCCTTCGTATAGTTCACATACTCACATTTGTACGCAAAAGCAGTAAGAATAACCTCAACGGACCACGATCCCCGATCAACAAGATCGCCATTCATGAGAAGACAATGATTCTCGGTGGGAGTACCCGTCAACGAGTATAGTTTCAATAAATCGTAGAATTGGCCTAGAATAGTCACAGTAAGCACAACTCTATATCAGGCGCTACAGCGCTTAGACTGACCGTGAACATCTCCAATGACGTCGCATGTTACGCCTTCTTGTAGCTCCAAGTCGACCAGACTTTCCTCTTTCACAAAATGCGAGTATGCTCCAAGAATAACCTCCCACGCGTATCGCCTTGGAAGATTTTTGCCTGCCTTGAACCACTCGATCATTCCTTTGATGAACTCCTCCGTCATCACATATTTCCCGTCAGCCCCAGTACTCAATTGTGGACCAGCATAGGCTTTTTCGACCTCACAGCCGCCTGAAAATAATGAAAACGCAGAATTCACGGAGAATCGAACAGCTGACCTTCCGCAATGATTTCGTGACATCTTTCTACTGGATCTTTCTCCCCTTCTACCTCAATCGCCTACCCGGAAGATCAGCGACAAGATTAACATGAAGCGTCAAACACACCTTCTCAAATTCTATTCTGCGCACGAGCTTTTGAGTAGCTGTGAGCTGTGACTGGACGACCGTGTTTCTAGGCTCTAGCGCGACGACTCTCTTGAAGTCCGCCACCGCTAGTTGAGGTTTCACAATCTGTAGATAGCACGTCGCGCGGCTGATACGAGCGCTTAACTTCGGATATTTGCACCCGCAACCTATCACATACCGATAAAAGGCTTTGGCATACTTGGGATCGACTTCGATGGCTTTTGCTGCAGTCGCGTGAGATGCTAAAACACCTAGACTGACATATCCAGCGACTTACAAGCATCCAAGAGCGCGAACCCATATTCTTCTAGTTTTGTCCGAGCTGCAGCGCGATTGCACCAATACGTCGCATCTAACGGGTTTAGTTCTATGGCTTGGGTGTAGAGTCTAACGGCCTCCACGAAATTATGACCTGTTGAGCAGATCGCGACAACTTAAGCATCACGAATGCAATGCCAATGTTCAACACGCACTTGCGAACGCTTGATTTGCCTCTGTCTTGATCTTAGCGGCCTTCGCCCGATCCTCGTCGGTTACATCTCCTAGACTCAAAGTTTGAATTTCTGGGGAGGGAAGAGAAGATAGCACAGTCGATGCAGGCGCAGAAGACGATGTTGACGATGAATCACCCATGTTATGAAAGACGCTCACTAGTTAAGAAGCGTACGTCGCGATCTGCAAGTACTGGCCAGTTCATTAATCACCCCCGACCTGAAATTTTCTGAGAAAGGAAATTCGCATCGGTGGCTTTACATTAACTATTTATCGGAATCTTGAGCTTGGGCTAGAGATTCGCGAAAAAAAAGCTTCGCATTAACCAGAAAAAATAAGTGAGATCACGGGGAAGGGGTGACAACGCCACCATAAAGCGGGTATGGGTGTATGCGGTAATAAGTGGTATAAGATTTAAACTCTTGCTTGATGTTAATAAATGGTGTCCATGATAATGTCCCAGCGAAAGCAAAAATAGTCCCCATGGAACGTTGCTTAGTTACAGACATTCAGGTTGAAATACTCGCCAAGAGGAGGGTTGTGCTCATAGGTGTTGATGTTCTGGCACCAACCGTTCAAGAACTGGTGCAAGCTATTTCAATATATAAAATTAAATCACACAACACGGAGATTAATAAAGGCTTACTAGTCGAGGTTGTTTTGCTCCCTGCAGTTGCCACCATGGGCGGCAGCAGTTGCATTCGCCTGTACGCATACAGTCAGCACCGGTATCTCTAAAGTTATGGCAACAAAATAAATACATAAGTCATTCCCTGGAACCAGCCGTTGTAATGACCAATGGAGGAGAGAAGGTTGCCATCATTTTCGTCAAGCAGTTGCGAGAAGAACATGGCGCCAGCACCGATATTGAAATCCTGGGGAGAAATATGGATGTGATCAAGATGACATGTCTGACACGATGACGGCATGGCTTACAACGTCCATACAATCACCATTGGGAGCACCAACGCATTTGTCGCTGGTGAGCTGCATCAAACCTTGCTCACCAGCTCCACCAACGGTGCTCGGTATACATGAACTCTCCTGCATGGCAAAAGACGCAAGGAGAATAGCAGGGACTGTCACGCAACGTCAGATGGAAAAGTAGCAAGACTTGGAAAATGGCACCGACTTCCATACTGGCTACCATAATGCTCAAATGTCGCGACAAAGTCCTGGCAGTTTGCGAATGCCGAATCATTTTGGTACGCGACCGCCGACAGGTCAACAGTGACGATACCCTTAATATTGATCAAGGGTGGGTTCCATCCGGTCCCGTTGATGCCGCAGGTCAGAAAATTTATATGGCCATTGGGACCACTCAATGCAGTGACTTCCTCTGGTAAAGTGCATCAGCAAGTATACTCCCTTCGCTTACAATACGGGAAAGTCGTACCGGTTGCACCGCTAGATCCACAACTTTTGGAAGAGATGACGTTGACGAGTCCATCAATTGGCCCACCTCCAGAGTTGTTAGTGGGTCCATTGTCTGATGTCGAGGGCTGAGGGGCTGATGAAGTTGCAGGAGGTGTTGGTGCTGATGTTAGTGACGACGCGGAAGGCAGAGCCTTGGTCGATGTAGTTGATGCTGTGCTCGAAGCTGAAGCTGGTGACGATGCTGCAGGCAGAGCCGTAGTTGATCCTGGAGTTGACGCTGAAGCCAGTGACAATGTTGCAGGCACAGTCAGGGTTGATGTGCTGGTCAATACTATAGTTAATTCAGAAGCCGAAGCTAAGGGTGAACCTGCAAATGATACAGAAGGCGATGGTGCAGGACTTCCCGAGCTAATCTACAGTCACCAGTGCACAGTTACACAAGAGCATAGAAACCACAATAAGCTTCTTCGCGGCCATCATTCGAATTTGAAACACCACTAACCGGTCTCCCCTTACAATTCCTCCGCAGCAGTTTGGGTGTGCTATCGCCACCCTCATTTCGAGCGGAAATAGCGGCATATCTCCACGGCGCAGCCCGCTGCGCAGGAAGCTTTACAAAGCTGTGGCCTGCTTGGACGACAACTTGAACGGCGACAATAGTGAACACAGCAAGAAACGATACGGTAAGCTTCATCGCAGCCAGTAGATAATGACAAACGAGCGGACTGGTTGGACGATAAGCAGAGAGAGGGGTAGAGCTCAAAAGATGAGCGAAGATAAAGAACAGTTGGACCAACTTCAGGGCAAAATAGCGACTGCGTTGTTGGGACCATTGGGTCACGTAGCATTCAAGCAAAATGTTAGCGTGCTTCAAGCGCAGGTCCACATGTGAGCGGGGGTGGCCGTCATCGTCATCGTCGTCCGGAGTGAAAATTGACGGCTCTACAATGTCTGCATCCACCCCACTACAGCTGTATCCGTGTCAGCCTGACATGAATCCTCCCGGTTCCAACAAGAACTCACATTTCAAGCTTCAAGTCTGAGACCGGCCGGTACCACAGGTCTCCAGCCCACACTATCTCGGGAGACTTGAAAGTGGCTCTGAGACAATGAATTGGAAACATTGACTCGGATATGATGACAATGCGCTCTGCCTGGATACAAATTAGACCATCCATTATGTTAAATTATGCAATGGAGACGGCAAGGGGGCCCATGCAAGACAAGTCGAAGCTGCGGCCGAGCCGGAACATGGTGCCGCTTCACTGGCGAGTATGTAGACACCTATGACTTTGTTACTTTGTTTTTGTTGTGATATTCAGTAGGTCAGGCCTTCGGACCGTCAGGTAAGGGTGGTCGCGTGTAGCGGTTATTCGATTGTAGCTTACCAAACGGTCACCAAAGACAACTGACGAGAGGGATTTTGCTAGTCGTCACGATACGTATCATGTACATCACGGCGAATCGCTCTCTCAAGTTACTTATCTGAATGCTTCTTAGATACGGGTTTCGGCATAGTACGTATCGAGTCGAGCGTTTTCTTGCGCCACGTTCTCACCTGTTCCTTCTTGCCAACCCGTCGCAGTTGTTTGTTCGGGTGCCTATATATGGTAAGCCTTCTACGTATCTACAACCACTCAGTCACTGCCATCACACGCGTCGGATCCGAGCCAGTCTGACTCGTCCTGGGACCTAGGTTGCATCGGGCGCATACACCCTATTTCCTATCTGCATGCTGCATAAAACAGTTTTCTGTCACCGTTTTTACATTCTTCTGCGATCTTCTTCTCCTAATGTGCCTGAGAGATTACAACTTTGAGCGGATCCGTACGGCGTACACCCATGTCCATGCACCTTAACTCTCAGGCTGAGAGTTCCTGGTGGACTGTCTTTCATGCGGGCTCACGCGGTACCGGGTACCTGCATAGGTTTAGGCACAGGTGATGACCATGTATGGCAGGCCAGTTCAAGTTATTCCACAGCCTCCTGAGCCCGAACGGCTCCCGGGTTGGGTTATTTTCTGTTCGGATGTTTGAAGTGTGAGTCACAATCTTCCAGCGCACCACATTTTTACCACAGGTGGTGCAAATGCTCCATGCGCTCCGCTCCGGTTTCACGTGCTGCTCGGCACCTCGGAAAGATCCTGACAAGTTGTTTGGAGCAGCTACCATTCCAGGCAACTTTTAACCTCGGGCGCAGAGGCTTGACGAAAATTCAAACGCAACACCATAGCTGAGACGCATTTAAATGGTCAGCGCCAAGAATGCACACCAACCAAGGCAAACACCTTTACTGAACAATGGCAGTTGCCGAGCGCCAACGTTTGAAAATCAAGATATGGCGCCAGAAAGTTGTGGAGATGTTTGTCGTACGAGTATCCTACATACGTGTTACAATTCGACAGGCATAGTAGGTCAACGTCAAGAAGAACCAGGCCCCGGAACATCAAAATTTTCAGGTTCGAATTCGTTGGGTAAACAACGAGCCTTCCGTGCAAGCTCCGAATTCCGGATCATCCACTGTTCAAGGAGGCAAATTTTTTTCGGTTCCGATCTCTGTCCAGAGGGCAATTCTATGGAGCCACAAGGACGTGCCACACGTTTGAAATTGTGAATTTCGACGTAAGCCGTTAGTCCGACGTTCACTGGTCGGCCATTATGGATGTTTTTTTCCGTGAAGATGGGAAGCTGCGCTCTCCGTTGGTGGCCGGTGAGGTGTGAATATGATGTCGTGAGGTGTCAACGAGTTGCCTCTGAGGTAATGTTTTACATATTAATAGGATATGTAGTACCTGTTGATCAATGCACAACGATAGGAATTGTCTAGCTGTAGAAGGTCGTATCACGTATACATACAGCTATCCAAGTCAACTGAGATAGTACTTGAATCCCCAGCACTGCACTGCGATGGTCGCGGGACAAGAAGTCGACTACGATATGGTCGGAAACAAGGTTTATGATTATTGGCACGCCCCCTCCACGTGCAAACCACAATACTAGTACTACTAGGACATGTATGTACCAATTTAAACGCTCATGATACGCTAGCTGAGTCAAAAAACACATGGGGGACGGATGAAGGATTACGTCGAGATCTACTGAGACTTCCGGACGGCAAATGGACATTCACGGAAAGAGGAACACGGGGGGAAGTGACTCGGACGGGCTCCTCGGAGGATATCCCCGATCGGACGTCACAGGTGATCAGGCTGGCAGGCGTCATAATTGCGTGGTCTCAGAGTCAAGGAGAGTCACTAGGCCAGAAATTAGAATTAAGAATGGACAAAAAGACACATAGGGGACAGGCTACTGGAGATCCGATAGAGGAGACGAATAGGTGTTTCACCCTTATTAAGAATAACCCTGTGATACATCAGTTGAGTGTGAATTCTTTGACGTGGCATAACAAAACGAGTGGGGTGGGAGGGACAAGGCAGATAGAGCAAGAACAATAAAATTTACAAGGCAGCGCATGAATTTCACTTACGCCCAAGGAGCTATGTACTGCCTGTGCGCAGTAGCAGAAAGTAACACTGCCACCGGTGCGCGGGAAGGCGCAATCCCGATTTCCGAAGGCGGGCCCTGAGGACCGTGGGAATAGTACAGGTAGTACAAGGAAGCCATTGATGTGCGTACAGCTAGTCTAAAGCTCTTGATGATCTTCTAGGACGTATTGCAAGGCTACAGGTTGGGAGAACAGCAAGTTAATTTGATATGTTTGTGAGTGGGTCACTGTGGGTATAGTTAGTATGAGTCAAGTCGGACCCCGGATTTTAGGTGATCAGGGTCCTCGAGTACCCAGTGACTCCTTCAGTTTATATAACGCCCTGCCTGCCAGTGAACCTGAAGGTACCGCCTGCCCTACAAGTCCTTTAGTTAGGCTTTATCTGCTATCCTTGCTTCCAGATCCTCCCCACTCAGTATATTTCTGTGTTATTATAGCCTTTTCGACAAGGCTATATAACTATTAGGATAGTCTAAAGTCTCAGACTTTAGATAGTCCTCCTCAAAGGAGTCACGATGTGCTCCCCAGTAATTCCCCGTTTCTTTCACTCAATCTCCACACCCGTCTACAAGCCAGCCTCCAAATTTACGTTCAGCTCCAAAGTAACCAAAGTAAACTCCATTAATGCTGCAGTCAAGTCTTTCTAGATAATCCGCTCAAGCTCGTCTATCTCGTCTTAATATTTACTCTCTCGTCTCTCCACGCCTTATTTTTCTCAATCTGCTCATCTCTATGGCTCGTGCCGCTGCTCACTCTCTGGCCCATCGGGGGCCACCAACAACAACATCACATTCGCACACTCGGGTTCGTTGGCAACCCTACTATGCCACCCTTTCATCACTTTCCTCACGCCAATCTCCTTCATATCTCGTCACTCCCGCCTCATCTGTATCATCCATCACACCTTCACCTCTATCAGCATCAGTCTATGAACAAGAACGACAGCGAAATCCTCAATTTCATCCCCGAGAATATCAGCTCCGCGACTCCCAGAAATCGAAATATGTCACTGGTTTAGTTGGTAAGTTCAACCTTCACTAGCCATTTTTGGCCTCCAATCTCAAATTCGGGATCTGTATCCGCCATTAGATCAAGCTGTAGGATCAATATGCGAAATATGGAACCCTCAGGATATACCTTTTGTCTTTTTGACATCGTCTCGTCCGACTGTGCCTACCGCTTCTACCGACTCCGTTCTTGCATCCATCCCCAGTATTCCGCTCCACGGACGTAATACTCAGCTCCCCTCTCCCATATCTCCAACGACACAGTCTTCTCCCACGCCCGCCCCATGTATCCCAAATCCGTACTCCCTGCAATCCCCCGAGACACCCCTGACGCCCGATTCGAGAGATCAGGCACTGCGTTGTGACATTGCGCCCATGAAAGGGTTTGTTCATGAGGTTCTTCGTCGTTCTCGCACGTCAGGCACCGTTCTACAGACAGCCCTTTGTTACTTGGAAGCTATCCGCGCCAAGGTCCCAGAGCTGGTCTCGCAGGAGAAGGGTTACCCTGGGTCCACTTGCGAAAAGGAATCGATTGAACGCATCGTCCAAAGCGAGTTCAGCGCATTTGGCGCTGGCCTTGATGGTCCTAGTTCTTCTTCGGAAACATCGGCAGGCAATGGCTTGCTAGATACTATTCGCATCAATCCTGTTACACTCGAGTCTGTATTTGCAGAGCCGGTATTCGACGCAGAAAAGGTGTCTTCTCACAAGCCTAAGCAGAGTAGTGGCTGTTTAACGCCGCTTCCTCCACTTCCCTCGCCGCTTCTGTGTCCTCGCCGCACTTTCCTCGCGTCACTCATTCTTGCATCGAAATTCATGCAAGATCGTTGTTACTCGAATCGTGCATGGGCTAAACTTTCGGGCCTTCCGCCACGGGAGATTGGCCGTTGCGAACGTGCTCTGGGTGAGGCGCTTGAGTGGCGCCTCTGGGTTGGCAAGCTGCCTACAGCGCCGGTTGCTACTGGACGCGCTCTCACAAAGTGCAAAAGTGAAAGCAACATTTTGCTCAGGAGCAGTCCGAGAACGCAGTCGGTTATGGAGACTAGCCCCGTTGTATCATCACCGATATCAGTGGGCTCACCTCTGGTGGCAAGGCCTCGTGTGGGTCTCAGGCGGCACGCCACGCTACCCGCACACACCTATCGCGAGGACTCATGTTCGGCGACGATTTCGTCTGCCGTTGAGACTTCGCGGTGGATGCCAACCGAATCGAGTCTGGGAATGGATAACAGTCCGAACGACTCCGAGATCAGTCCACCGACGCCTGGTCTCAGCTACTCGCCTACGCCCACAGACTCATCGCTTGGGGATCGCACTATTCAGATGTCAAGTTTCATGGACATGTCAACGCCGCCGCCGCCATCCTGTCAGTTCGCCGCTTTTTCGAGCGTGCAGAACGACAAGATGTTGCAGCCGGTACCGATTCCGTTCATCTACTCGATGCCGAACGATGTGTGTCGGAGTCACGATGAGGATCAGTCATATTTTGCAGCGGGTCTTTCAGTATCGCACAACGAATCCTGGCCATCGGTATATGCTTTTTGACTACTATCGCCCATGGACACCTACGTGTTTGCTGTGCTAACCAGTTTGATCAATTATGCCTATGCGTCTCTATTTTTCTGTCTTGTTCATATTCCTTCTGTACATATAGTTTATTTGTTGCCTGTCCGAGTATGTGCTTATGTCTTGTTGTTTTGGGAGTGCAGCGGCATCTGCTTCACCATGAACACTTTGGGTCCTCCTGTCTTGTGTACTAGTATATAACCATACCCTATAGACTTGCTTTGAGCATCAACAGGCGCGAGTAGACGCTGCGGGACCAGTCCAATTTTTTTCATTAGACTCCATTTTCTAGAGTCATTAACCTTAGGTTGGACATGTCTCGTCATCTTGCTTCATGTACCAGGCAGATATTAATGTGACGGAGACCGTCTATAGTAGCTACTTTACCCATTCGGCGATAAGACAGCAGGGACAACTTACTCGCGGGTGAACGCCCTCTGAGGGCGACGAGCAATCAAATCAATCACACGTAACTATTGCAGGGAGAGATTAGTACAAAACACGCTCCGCGGACGTTACAACGACATATCGTACAAAATAACCATCACACCCTTCTTTCTTTCCCTGATAACTCCGAAATTCACCGATGAGAGGAACGTTGTGGGGCCTCGTGAAGCTCGGAGTGATACTCAAAGAACTCCAAAGGGTAGCTATCAGGATGTATGGCACGCCAAGAGTGAGGATGACCATCCTCGTCAAAGGATGCTGTGAGGTGATGGATAGCATGTAGTTTCCATCCGGAAACTCCCTGACGATTAACATGAGAGAAGTAATAAATCACCACGGACGGAATGAAATGCTCACCTCGTGGTGGATCCTGGACCACAGCAACTCATAAGTCAATATTCACAACAACCGTAAAAAAAAAAAACCCCAAGACCTCGCAGTAGAAATTCGAATGGAAGAACCCGCACCTGACGTGAATATATCCCTCACCGAGCTTATCATTAACAGCAGGAAGCCTCAACTTCCCAAAGATAACGTGTCCGTAGCTCGCCTGTCCGTTTCGGATTTGTACGAGATCATCTCGAGAGAAGCTCGTGAGTTCATCGTCGCTCAGACCCGCTGCTCTGGCCCACATTGAAGACTCATGGTGAATTTTCCAAGAGCGCCGTGACTTCTTGATCGACTCTTTGATCGATTCGGCTACTTTTCCATCGAATGCATCTTTCGCGTCCTCGCCAGGGACGTGCGCGTCGTCTAGAACGATTTGTTCTTCTGAAGCTGAAAAATATATGGAAAGATCATTCAATGGTTAATACTGAGAGAATATTCGGTTGAAATACCCATGAATGATCACAGGAAACGGTCGATGGAACGGAAAAGGGGGTGCACTCGCTTGGACTCGAACCGAGTCGGTGGTGGGGCGCAGAATTCCCACGAGGCGGAGGTGGGGTACATGTTCGGCCGGGCTCGCCGCATTAATCAAGATGCCGATGCCTGCATAGGGAATAGGGCGCTTGCATCTAGTGTGGGCAAACGTTGGATTGTTCGGGTATATTAGGTACAATGGTCTGTTCGTTGTGTCTTAAAAATATCAGGATAGTCGGGTGAAAGACGGGGATTGCTCCCAAGAGCGTTCTAGTCAACATTTCAAGGTTTCATTGCATCATTCTGTACTTGTTATCGCGAGAAAGTTGAAGATTTCCCCGCACTCATCGTGAGCCAGCCGAAAGATAATCGCTTGACAGAAGGAGTTTAGTGCCACGAACTGTCAAAGGTATTGGCTGCATGCAGTGTTTTATCGCATGTGACCTCAATCTCTATTCAAGTCTTATCAGATTCATTGCAGTGCGCTACAAGGCAACATACTGATGTAACTTTGCTGTGCCATGTCGCGCCCGCGGAGTACCCCCCTGCCAAGTTATCTGGTTACCTCCCACAGCTTGTGGAGGATTTCAGCTCCTCAGGATATTGAAGAAATCTAACCGAGAAGACTCGGAGTTCCTAAAATTATACCATGTATCCAACAGATTTCCAATATTGCGGGGATAATCAGTCTTCTAGGAACGGGGGACCATCCTCCGATAAGTGGTTCCAACCTTCCCCTACAAGATTGTCAATGATTCGAATCTCACGCGCTCTCCTGTGAAAACGACGTACCATTGCCCAGTAGATGCTTTTTGAGTTTGATGCTAACTTCAGAATCTCACTGTCAAGATCGTGTTGTTTCATGATTGGAGAGAACTCGAAGATAGCCATTTTCACTGAGAACTCGACAGTCCTGTTCAGTTTTTACAGTAAAGATGGAGGCAAATATTGGGTTTAACAAGGCACCCTGCGACTACATTAGAGAGCGACACAAATAATCACATTTTCTGGAATACCTTCGCCTATCAAAATGATATAGCAGTCCCAACAGGTGACCGAGAGTGACACGTCCGTGCAAAGTGAAATATCGCTAGACTCATCGCCAGTAAACTGTCTCTTGCCATATGCATGCAGCGTAGTCCATAGCAACCTGACCTTACGGAAGGCGATAGCATTTGAGTTGAGCACCGTCGATCGTGTCTTCTCTATGTGGTAATACAAATGAGGGGGAGGGTGTGAGTCGTGTGGAGTGAGTGTGAGCTTGAAGCTTAGCGACAAAAGCCGCCCGTGCGACGAGTACTCCCGACAGCTTCTTTCCTTAGACGAATTGTGACATGGATGCAGGGAACTGAAAAAACCCTATACGACAATTTCTTTCATTTGACCAGCTTCTTGGGATGACCGCGACGTAACAGAAACCCATACTGGGCGCCTGTATGGGCGCTAGCCAGCCGCCAAATCAGACGTCACGATCTCGTATGTAAGTTCGTCTGAATGACTCGGGCAAACAGCTAGTTTGTTCTAATAGTTAGAAAGCAGTAGCATAGTGAAGCACATACACATATTCATATTATTTGTTCTCCCACCAGATAATGCGAAGCACACGTTGAAGTCCTCGGTTAAGTGTCCTCGATATCTTTAAACTTGAGAAGGAGTACCCTCTCGGTCGAACGAATCTGCCGCAAAGCAGAGGGATATCGCTAAACAAAAGGGCTGTTCTTCTACAGGAAATGAGGGAGGTTCCTGACTGAAACCAGTGCGGTTAGCAGTGGAAGCAATTGGTGGGTGAGGGAAGCGAGTCAAAGGCTCGAGTGAGAGCATCGAACCAGGACCCCATGCTGTTCTCTGGGAATACTGCGCTACCGACGGAGATCTTCCTTGGTGAATTGAGACCGTGCGGCGACTGACATGAATGCCGTTTTTTCGGAGGGTCCCATTTCCATTCAGAGACGTATTCGACATAGGACAACACATATGCCGTTGACGTTCGTGGCCCTGCAAAACATGAGTGTAGGCTTCTGATAAGTCTGGTCATAAGTTTCCAAAACCGGTACGTGCCGTATGGCAAGTCTCGCGGCAGTAGCCTCAAGAATCGCTGAGATAAAATAACTTCGTTATGGGTCGACGTAAAGGACCAAGGGTTGAACTTCTAGTTCTGCAACCTGATGTCAAGACTGGCAGGGACGCCAATAACTTATTCATGCACGAGGAGTCAGCCCGGGCTTGAGCGGTATGGCACTTTTAGGACAAGATTTTGCAAGTGATACTAACCGTTCTGAGGAAAATCAAATGCTAGGAAGCGACGGTGTAAGTTTGAAGAAGGTACTCCCACCAGACGTCAAAACAATTGGCAGACATGCTGTATATTCCTGATGCATTTATCACGTTCTGCTGAGATGGTAGTGAATGCCAAGTGTGTGACGGTAGATGATACAAAGATAACGAAGATTTACCTGAGAGTTTTTGAACTGGATATTTGAAAATCTGATGATGCGTGAGTGAGTACTAGTACGAGATAAGATAAAGAGATATCAAACGCTATTAAAGGCCCATCGCACGACTTCTTATAAACGCTCGTTCGCTTATAAGTAACAAAGTTTGAAAATTGAGTTCTGTAGAGTGAAGCTCGGCGAGTCGCAAAGTAGTACTCAGTACAACCTGATAGTGATGGATCAAACACCGTGAAAGACAAATTAAGGCTCCAGTAAAGTTTTGAACTCCGCCAGGACCCGACCACCGCCACTTTGCAACAAACCATTGTGGCGAACATGGGATTGCCATGTCACACATCTCCTTTCCTTCAGCGCTTGTACATAGTTGAGTTAAAGGTATGTAATACTATGACGGTACTTAGACTTCAAGGTACGAATCTTCTTCCCATGCAAACTCAAATGATGATGTTATACAGTAGAAGCGGATGTGAGGCAAGGTTCACTCATATTCATCTTGAAGCTTTCCGCGAACGCGAAGAAGATATTTCGTTAGAAGTGACCACATTCAACAAATATTGTTGTCGAGCCCAAGTTGTATCAGGTAGTCATCCGGTCACCGCCGTCCTGATGGTGCAATCCGTTTTTGGATCAGTGTGCCAAGCAATGAACTTGACACTTCAAAATGTCCCACCTTATCCACGACCTCTATACCCCCTGTCAAAATTTTACAATTAGTACTCATCGTGCGCTACTCAACCGTAGAATTCAGTAACGACAAATTACTCGCCGTCGGCATGCGACGTCTAGGCAAATCAAGAAGGGGACTGTTCCTGTCAGATCGCCAGGACCCATCTTTTACACTCAACGACGCTGACGTGACCGCGGAGTTGCAGATAGATATCGGTGCTGGTGTGAAAGACGTTGCCAGCTCTCCCAGACTCAGCGCCAATGGTAACGGTTGCACACATCATTGCTACGGAGAGCGTGCGGAAAGCCCTCAGGTAAAGAATGATCCGCAGTCACTACTGTCATCTCATATCGTGTGACAGAAACTGTGCACACATTTGATCCTTTCAGAACTCTTCCACACTCCGAGCGTCGACGTCTGACGCTTATGTAAATAGCGGATCAGATTCCCAGCTCGTCCAGGATCCATCAAAGAGACTGCTGTGGTACAGGTATTGTTGTGGGTTCTCGTGGACGCAAGCCAATTGTATCTCTATCACGAAAACGTTCGAATGATTGTCATGTGTGTATATCCAAACCGCTTCGATGGGCGCGACCTTCTTTCGTTAGCTCGTTCCCCCACGCCTGTTGTCACCGCCGGGATCCCAAACTTGATGTTGGACGTGAGTCTTTACTGTTGATGAGGTGGCTAATAATACTCGATATTCTAATCGATCAAAGTTGAGAGCCTGGGAGACAGAACCTCTGCGGAATGCCGAGTCTTTTTGAGCGGACTCTAAGTGACAGTGTGGGCAATAGGAGCATAGAAATGGCTGTTAATTGTACGTGATCTGTATATCTATGAGAAGGGAGAGTGCAAGACTGTACCTTGCCTGAGAATCTTTAGCGACCTGACCACTCAGTGCTGTTCTTTGGCAACTGTCATTCCACGTCATGACTGGTGCGGAGACTTGGAGGCGCAGTAACAGCACCTTCGACTTCAGTTTCTCGGTACCTTATTTTGAGACCAAATCGGTATTCAGCCTCGTTTTGATGCTGATGCCAAGTTTTTAATTGGATAGTAGTAGGCTCCAGCGCCTTTATTATTATTATTATCAGGCTAGAAGATCATGCAATCATATATGGTTTTCCATTGGTTTTCAGTGAGCCCGGAATTGAGCGGCGTTTGGTTCATTGATCGAGTATCGTATGCATCCAGGTGATATATGACATTCTGAAGCACATGTATTAACTACCGTTCTATGGATGACGGTCAATCATGCCATGTGTTGTTGAAACGTGTTATAAGTAGCGATCGGATACGCCGTCACGTTTTCTGAGCGTTTGGTTTTATTGAGTAATAGAGCAACAGGCTGCCCTTTACGGGCCGTAGGAAAGTGTCAAGATAAGTGTCACAGTGCGCAGTTTGGAACCTGGTCTGCAAGAAAACAAATGGGAGAGGGAGCGCCCGGTGTTCTGCAGTGATCATCGGAGACATGGTTCAAAGCCGCGGGAGCGGTGGAGATTAGAAACTAGACGGGAAATGCTAGAATAGACAACACATGTACGTGAAGGGTCAAAAACGTCGACTTACGGGGACCTGGCAGACGTTTACAGTATAAGGTGTGGAATCTTACATACAGTTATAGGTGGTTGGACGGGTTGTCATTCACATGTAGGAATTCCTCATTACGGTATAGTAGGGGGAAGTTGTACGGAGACTAGAGTGTGAGTGTAGAGAAATTAAGTGAGTAAAGAGTGAGTGAAGCATAGACCCCATCACCACGCGATGTGTCACTTAAAGGATCGACCACATGTCAGGACAGTCCGGAATGTTGATGGCCGACGAATTACCTAAATTAGAGTAGCGCATCAGAACTGAAAATACAATTAAGGAAATTGGATCGTCAAATTTTGGTGTAAAAATGGCCGGTACCTCTAAGGTTTAGGACCTGAATTGAATTCTTTTCTTTCGCCTGAAAGACATTAATATTCTTTCAATGAACAACCCTTTCATCTAGGAGATCGCTCGTGCTGCTCCTCGTTTTTTTTTCAGATTTTTCCCAACACGCAAAGAAACATGATGCGCCAATGATGTGTGGAAATTGATTAAAAAAATCCCCACCTTCCTATACGAAATTTGTTATGGCAAGTCTTAAAATGCACTTACGACGCATCCACGACCCTTAGATCAGAATTTTAGTGATTTAGACCGATTTCCCGGGTCCGTGACAATGGTGTCCCCGTCCATTTTCCACCCTTCTAACCTTCTCTGCTTCTTACTTCTAACAAGATTTAGTATAAAACGATGAAGGATCTTCCTCACGAAAATCTACCTCCCATACTTCCTATTCATCGTATGGCAGAAAGCATGGCATAGTCAGTCAATGTCCTTATGTTTGCTTTCATTCTCATTGAACATCTTTTCTACAGCTCTTCCGCCCCTAACGCTTACCTTCCACCAGCATCCTATTATCCACCTTCCGCTCACGCTCCTGGGCATGCTCATCTCATAGCGCCCCAGCAACGTCAAGAGCCACAACAAAGGAAGCGTCCCAAGTATACAAGAAGCAAGACTGGTTGTATGACATGTCGAGTCAAAAAAATAAAGGTATGCCACTCCATACTTTAACTCAAACACGTTATTCATTCTCCAATTCAGTGTGACGAGGCCAAACCTAACTGCATGCGATGCACTCATGGGCAGCGAGACGTGCGCATCGTCATATAGTCTTTCAAAAAAAAAATTAGCTAAAACACTTGTCCAGTGCACATGGCCAGAAGGCGTTCCCACCCGCAAGAAATCAACATCTCGGAAAGATAGTGTCGACGGGCGTCCATCCACTGCCGATTCATCAGGACTGTCGGAGACTTCAACACCTCCTACTCGGGACAGCACGCCTGCAAAAGCTCGTGTATCTAGCGATTACAACCAACCTCCAATGTCCCGTCGACACAGGCATGTGCATCTTCCATTATACGTATTATTGACTGACCAAAAACCCGTGTTTCAGTGATCTTTTTGCTCCAGTACCTCAAGTGAAATACGAGGAAGACCCTCATCTCAGGCTCGGGCCAGAACCCGATGCTGCGCGACGTCAGATGTGAGTCTTGAAGTTCTTTTTAATTTCGCTCTGTTCTAACAAATATGCAGAGCTCCACAAGGTTACCCCGTGCATCCAAATCAGAATTCCAATGTTTTATCAATGATATCCGAGATGCAGCCATACCCTCCTCACCGATACGACTCTGCTTACGCTACCCCAGCTACTCATTTACATTCACCAGCTCCCTCACGACACGTTCCCCCTCCTCAATCTCAGCACCATGTTAATATGCGATCTATGAACCACCAACCACCCCCTCAGCACTGGAGCCAGCCTCAAATGATGCCGAGTGTAAACCCCATGGATCCTTTTGTACGTATTCCTTGGGTTGTTGCCATTCTTGTACTGAATGTTATCTTGTTCAGTTCCCACACCCCCAGGAGAGGCATTTAGTGGCACATTCATCTAATGATCATCACCCTAGATACCCATAAGATTCATGTTTCTCTTTGATTTTTCTTAAAGATCCGTCATGACATTAATATTTGAGCATCATTTTGGCCATCCCCTCTAAGAACTCAATTGTCGCTTCCAATTTTTGCTTGGTCTGGATCGGCCTCCAGGATCTGATCTTGAGTGATGCGCTGTTCGGTGTTCTTGGTGTGATGCGGCGAGGAGTCGAGGACTTGCCTAAATTAGCGGGCTCATTTCCATGAATTCGAAGCTGATAGAAACCTGCATAACCCCGGTGCAGTGGCCAGAACTTGATTGGCAGCCTCCAAGCTGTGTCGTTGATAGACGTGAGTGATGCACCGTTAAAATCACTAAATCGTTCGATCGTCTTATGTCATTATCTCGGAAACAAACGCTTTCCGAGGGCCAAAGCTGAGTATATATACACATTTCGCTAAGAACCCTCGACGCGCCTTTGTCAAAGAGTCAGGTTCAATGGTCGGAACTGAACGCAACACCTGCTGCTGCAGTTTTTAGCAGTGTATTATTATGTTACAGGTAAGCCCCGCGGCAGGCCAGGATTCAACCCTTCCGCAGCCTGCATAGCCAGCAGTAGAGAAATGACCATCTCGCATGCTTCCTCAGATTGAGTGGTAATATGCCACTCCAATAATCTGCACAGCGTCGTGGAGATTCCAGGCGCGAACTCGATAAATCACGGATCCTTACATCCTCCGAACATGTATCGATTGGGGATGTCTCGCGTGTTTATACCCCGAGTACTATGTTCTCGGTCGTCGTCCACGTTTGAGAGCCATTGTAATTTACCTTTTGCACAGCTAATCTCTCGTTCATTTCTCGCGCCCTACTAGTACGTGGATCTCACAAGTTGATGAGAGCACTAAATCTCTGCGCGGGATGAATTACCTCATTTACCAGAACGTTGGGGGGAACTCGTATTCTCTCTCGTATTCTACAGCAGGCCCAGAGGCAATAGTGCGTATCCAGTACTTTTCAAATACATGGGAACGTCCTCGTGTAACTAATTCCGAACCTGCATCGCGGCGTTTTAGAAGAGTTTCCGACCGATTGGCGCTGGTGCAGTTCTGCTATGACCTATCACGGGAATGTGGATGAGCCACTGGAAACAATCGACGGTCTCTATCATAAGGATAGACAAATATTCAGGTATGGTAAATGTATGGTCGACCTTTGATAACGAATGATTGCAGGACCCACTGTGGGTACCATGGATTTATCGAGCTAGCATAAAGCTCGCGTAAGTGAAGGGCATGCTGCAACTTACTTTCAGATGAATAATGTCCTTCAGGTGAGTGCATGAATTATCAAAAGGATGCTATAATGAATTCTGGTATCGCTCTGGAAGCGATTAGATCAAGGTTTGCTTGGAGCGAACTGACGTATCATGATAGCCCTGAAAACTAAACGTGCTTGAGCTTGTGACGGGGTTTAGTCATATCAAGCTACAGGGGAATACCTGAACGTTGGTACGTTTATTCGCACTGTCCAGCTGTCTCCCTGCGAGCCACATTGCTGGTCAGATGGCTGTAATATGATGACGAAATTATGCACGCTGGCTTGTGAGTCGCGTCAGAACACCTGATGGGTGGTGAGTACAGCCCTGAGGTTCGTGAACTTGATATTCATTCTTCAGGGTTTATGGTCATATTAAGTGAGCAAATCGTGTGTCATATTGACGTCTTTAACAGTGTTTCAAGTAGCGTGTTTTCTATCACATCGTGGCTAGGGTGCTTTACAAGTTGCCCGCTGTACCTGCAACCATATTCAACGTATTCGAAGCATGACGACCCTGAAAATCTATGTGGTAAATTGCAAAATGATCAGGGTGCTCCCTGAACTCGAGGAAGTTGAAAATGGAAATCAAAGCCGCTATTATATCTGATCCGGGCCCACAAGAAAGTTTCACGATAAAGCAATGGGTGGCAAATGTTCTACAGAATTTAGGTCACCCATGCCTGATCGGGGTGAAAAAAAGGCGCAATCTGCGCCAGTCCGAAAATGCATGCGAGCGCGCGTCGGGCAACGTGCCCAATTCTGGAAATTTACACTGTAACGCCACGTTCCTGACTATAAGTGCTTCAACAACGCGTTTTGGGGTGCACTTGTCGTGAAAAGCAAATCGGGCGAGCAAGATGGACATATCGATATCAATATGATACCTTTCGCAGCTAGCTCATCAGATGCATCGACTTCGGCTACTAATATCAGAAAATTCCAACATAGCCAAGTGGCTGGTGTTACTGCGTACCTCGTCACTACTACGGAATGTTATGTTCTTCTGACCCGCCCACACGGAGTGGCACATTATTATGGTGGAAGATTATTGTTGCTCTCCTCCTCCTCCTTGCTGTCGTGTGACTGGTTGATGTATCTGGAAGCGTGTATTCTAGTCTGATAGTCATTCGAGGCTTTGTATGGGTCCAGCAGGTGCAGTACAGTCAAGCTGAGCATGAGGCTGCGTCGCACGAGCTGAGAGGTGCATCTTTAGTAATAAGGTTTTCCGAAGGGTTCGGCGTACTAATGTCGAAGGAGTCTATAAAACTGTATGTTGGCTGTGAAGGATACAATAAAACTTGAGCGCTTGTGGCATGGTTCTCAAACCAACCACTTAGTACTTATGGCGATGTGGTCAACAAAAGGGTCTGTAATGTTTCAAAATCTAAGTGTCCAAATTAGGATGAGTCAGTCGGTCGGACCAGTTTAACTAGTCTCCGACGACTTGACCGGTACCCTCAGGCTACTCTCTTTCTACACGACCATGAGTTCCCACGATAACGAGGAACTTATTGAACTTCATCAGGATAAGCACGATGTCATCCCTAATGGCACAGCTCTAGCTGTTACTGTCAACGAGGCAGCGGCGTCGGCAGCAGACCGCGAGGGCGACAACAACACTGAGAGGAAAATTTCCGGCTTCAGGTTCATTCTGTCTCAATATTGTCGTAAACCATGCCCCTCTGATTGGTCTCCTCGTTCCTTAGGGATTTCGTGCTGAGCCCTGAACTCCTGAAAGAGGTCATAGACAAGGGCTTGGACTTCGAGGTTCCGACCGTAGGTAAGTATGCCTCAGTATGGTGTTCTGAACCCGCTTATTCGACAGCCCAACATGAATGCAAAGCTCGGGCTTTTCTAAGAAGGCACGGTCTCGGTCAGTCAGGACACGGTAAGACGGCAATTTTGTCATCCTAATTACTAAGATAACATGTGGAATAGAGCACTGAGAAGTTGTCAGAGTGACTTGGGAAAGGCTTCTTTGATGGTCACCTTATGGTCACCAACTCGTCAGGTACATTGCAAAGACTTGCATATCTAGCGCTCCGTCGAATTGGTACAACGTTGCTTGCATTGTTGATGTATCAACTTCTTTGAATGAGACAAAGTTGGCCTGCGGAACTCTCAACCATCGTGGTGCTCCACGCGGGCAAAGAAAATGACGGATCAAAATGTTGAGCCATAGTAAGTATCGGCCCCGTATATGAAAACAGATCCTGAATTATTCCTTCTGTTGAGTCTGTCAATCGGAGACTTCTTACCACCGCCCATCAGTGAACTCCAGACTTATTCTCAGCATCCCTGGCTCGATCTATTGTCTAAGTCTTCTTCACCATTGCTTGGAATTCTAACTGGGAGCGGGGTACTCGGAGTGCAGGGTTAGAATGAGGTTTGCGTGCAGCGGCTGTGCAGCATGTGGCTTCTCTTCTCCTCCTACCACACAGCATCCAGGGTACACCCCAGCAAGATCTCGCGCCATGTCTGCGGCCTGCCACCTTTCAGATTTTCTTTTCTGCCACAAACTCCGGTGAGCTCTGATGGCTCAGATCCTTGTGTGTATCTGCATGCAATGAAAACAGGTCCGGCGGGGAAGCCGGCCACGAGTATAGAGCACTGCTCTTTTAGCTCTACTCGTGCTCGTATAGGAAGTTCACTGTCGTGAAATCTCGTTGGGTTTCTCACCAGAGAACCTGATGAGCGGAGGCCATAACGCCTTCTACCTGTGGCGAGCGAGAGTACCGTCTTTGTCAACACCTGCTTGTCGTGACGTGAATTCCCGCACTTTCGTGGCCGCGGATGCACGCACTAATGCAGATGTCCGCACCGACATGGATGCCTGCATTGACGCGGATGCCTGTTGTATTGACAGAAATGCCCGCACTCGTGCTCGGATGCTTTCCTACTACTTCTGTTGCAAACTGCTCCTAGCCTCGCCTCGATGCGTCGCTTTGCGGCCACTACGATGAAGATCGATGCTCATTTCGCTGCTTCGCATTCACTCCTACTGATGTGGGAATTGCAGCTCACCTTGGCTCACTTTTGCACAGGTCGGGGCCGGGTTGCCCCTGTCAGGCTTCCGCCCGAAAAACAACCATTTCCTTGTAATTAAGCGTGCACATTTTCTCACTACTTACACGACTGCACAACAGCGTCCCCCGCATTAAAATTCCAAAACATGCATACCGTGACTGCTGTGGTCTAGCGATCATTGCAATATGCTCCCGACTGTCTCTAAGTCTGTGGGGAATCAGTTAATGATATACTCGTCGCTTGTCAAAGAGAATCGCATACTTCACTGGCAGCACAACAGTCTCTACCAGCGACGAGATGACTGCGGACGTTTGATATAAACTATTTTTCTGGAATGTTCCGTCGGGAAACCACATGTAGGAGACGGACATCATAGGCCCTACAATAGGTCACTTTTCCATGTAGACCATCGGGATGGCTTAGTATTGGGAAAGTGATATCCGGGAGCTGATGGAGGCCAATATGTCATTGATGATTCTCTTCGTCGAGAAACTGTTTTCAAATGTTATATGTGCCATCTACGTGAAAGTGGCTCCACTCACATTGTCGATGTCAGTACGATTCGGGTCTGCGCTCGAAATGGAACCCAAATTTAGTGTAGAAGCCTTGAGAAACTCGTCACAGAAGGAAGTCATGCAATCCCTGAAGTCGGGGATGATTCCGCAGATGGCTGCAAATAGTATGAAAAGGGGTCTACCTGGCAGTGCTCGACAAACAGACGGAACGCCCCTTCCGTGAGCTCTGTACGATCCCTGGAGAGGTATTATAGATACCACAAGATGGGGAAAAATAGCAAGTACCTCGGCCCATTATATCGCAGAAAGAGATCTTGACCAACACTCCACCTCCACACAACCTCATTACTTTATAGTGCGTCAGGGATGGCCTGTATAGATTCTTGATCGAGGAAAACGCGACTATAATCTGACCGGTATCTGATATTTGGGTCTGCATTCCAGCTCGCCTCCTTCACCTTCAAGACGAGCGTGATGTTCGCTTTGAAGGATCAGATCTTGTGTCCCGTGAATTATCAGTTCTCTTCTCTGCGGTCTGCGGGTGGGGTTACGTTGCCGAAGATGGTTTCGAAACGCTTGCTTTGAGCTATGAAGGTGAGCAGTTTCTTGGTGCACTTTCGGTCGCTGAGTAGTTGCTTGAGAGTGCATGCACGTGTACGTGAAGGTGCTTGTTCAAAGGAATGTGGCCGGTTCTGAGTTGGAACATGTGTGACTCGAAGTTGTGTCGACGGGTCAGTTCGTTGATGATACTAGCAAAGTGTTTTGATGGAGTAGAGGGTTCTACGCTTCGGAGCTTTGTGTGACAGGGAAATCTACGCGTCACTTCTCGCGCTTCGTTCTTGACAACGTTGTTGAAGAGTTGTTTGAGTGTAGATTTTCTGGTGGAAAGTGTCGCGAGGGTGCGTCCCTTCCTTAGGAGTGATCTTGGTAGATCATACGTGTGGCTGAAAACTCTCCTCGCGCTGCTCTCTTTGCCTGTTCATCTGCGGCCTGGTTGCCTGGGATTTCAATGTGCCCTGCTGACCATCTGATCATCATCTTTCTCCCGTCCACTTCTGGTAGGATTGTCTACAGATCGTCGTGAAACGCGTCGACGAGTTAATGACCGTGTTTTGACCGAAAGGCTGCCGTAGACCCGACAGCAGCTTGGTTATCCCCCAGGGTCGTGGTACATGGCTTCCCCTCCTCTCGCCTCTTTTACCGACTGTACTGTAGGATAAATGCATCAACGAAAGCATGTACTTCCGGTCGAATGCCGTGGACAAAGCGTTGGTTGATTCTGGTAAGACACAACGGCAGCGCACATTAACTTGAGGACCTCGCTTGCAAATGATACACATACCTGAGGGTCCCGTCCCTCTTCGAACGAAAGGTGGAATGGACAATGAGCTGGTTACTTGTCACATTGGTCTGGCTATCTTGACAGACTGACATATCAAGATGACGAGCGCGTCAATGAGCACCTTTGGGCAGACATCACACCGAACGGCACGGTTACAAATGAGTTCAAACTTTGAAACAAACCGGCAGAAACAATGGCGCTCGGCGCAGAACCGATCCCGAAGGAGATACGAAAGATGGATTAGATTGTCAACAGATGAGGAAAAGCTCTGGGGATGGATGATGAGGCGGAACGGGTTATCTTGTTCAATATAAGCCTGATCTGAATCGTGCCTTCAATAGCATAATCTTGCTAATGAAAAAGACCCATCTCGCTAGCTATTTGATGGTCTGCGAACGAACTTGAAGGTCTCATGCACTAAAGCATGCAGCCCAAGTGTTTGCAACCAGCGCACTGGGCTGACAGATGGTATTAACAGTGTGTCCAAAGCGAAGGGCGTGCTTACGAAGGAGACGAGGTTTGGGAGCTTCAAGATTCGACGAGCCTTCCCCCACTAATTAACGTGGGAGTCGGGGACCAGGGTACTAATCATGCATTGGTCCAGCTAATATGCAGCACGCTTGAAGCTACGATGTGCACATGAATTAATAACACAGATATACAACATCAGTCAAGCATGTAATCGGCGTCCGTTCCTTTCTGTGCTGTGCGATGGTATAGTAGCCGTATGATGGAAAGATGTACAGAGAGCAGTGCAAGTGGTGTGTACAAAATAGGCACAGTGACAAAGGGGATGCGATGAAGAAACAAGATATATCAGGATGACAACGAAACATTTTGAGTGAAATAAGGAATCTATGGTGTTCTGTCGACAGCACCGCGGCTTGAAGGCGGTCTCGAATTGCTTGTGTATCAGGGTCAGTACTCATCGGTACCTAGATCAAACAATCTTACGCTTCTCTAGATGGTTTAGGCCAGTCCCAAACTTGACTGATCCAGCGAGCCATAGGCACCTCTCGCTTCATGATGGTGGTGATCCAAGGATGAGACAACATTCCTCCCGGTGTAGGGCGACTTTGATGGTCAATAATCAAACTGCGGCGAACGTTGACACGACGATACGCAACAGGAGAGTGGACAAGAGCTTACGTCTGTCGAATAAAATCTTTCATCTCATCACTCCATACAATGTTGTCACCTTCCTCATCAGTCAGTTGAGGTGGCTAGAGAATAATTCTGATGTAAGCAAGATTTAACAACAGGCTCCAAGTACCTACCTGTCCCTGGGTAATATAGACAATCAGTTCAATGGAAGTAAGGTCTTCGGGAAATGGGTATCGATTCTGTACAAGTTCCAAAAGGGTGATTCCAGTGGACCACACGTCAGCTCGGATGCTATATTCCTTTCCGCTGATGCGCTCCGGCTATAGTGACCATCAGTGGTGATGGATATGTATAATCGAGGAACGGACGTACAGCCATGTAGAAACTAGTGCCAGTGAAGGTTCCGGCCATAGAGCGGACAAGCTCTCCGGAGACACCGAAATCACAAAGACGAACGACACCTTCACCAGTTAACAGGATATTGGATGGTTTGATGTCCCGATGGATGGTTTTGAGTGAATGAAGATAACTCAGGCCTTGCAAAACCTGGTGAATGAATGAGTATGGCTAAAATAAAAAGAAGCTTCAATAATTACCCCTTCGGCTATACGTCCAGCGACTTTTTCGCTGATACGCGCATTCTTCTCTTTGATTCGCTTTCCAACGGCTTCCAAGCTGCGGCCAGCGCAATATTCCATCATGACTTTGACTTCACTAGACGATGGTGACATATAGGCGCCATGAAAACGGATTATGTTGTGGTGTTTGGACGTCGCAGAGATTGACAACTCGCGTTCGAGCTGTTTTAAAGGCGCCTCGCGAGTAGTAATTGTCTTGCGGGCCAAGATGAAGTTGTTACGCCGATCTCTGACTTTATGGACAGCTCCACCCTGACCTTCGCCAAGTCGTGAGAGGACTTCTAAAACACTGTCCGACCATTTATTAGAGCCATAATTGGTTGATGTCTCTTCCGTAGGCGTATAGGTATAGGACTCTATGGTGGTCCTGTCAAATTCAGCAATTAGCTGAGCAATGCTGTTATCGCTACTGTCGATAGGCTCGGGAGGACGTGGTGTTTGCACAGTCAAGAAAGGCCGAACTGTTACGTTGCCTGGGTTCTCACCATCCAATCCAGGTGGAATGTGTGCAGGACCTTCATAATAACCTGCACTGCTGGTACCACCATCAAGTGCGAGTGGTAGATGAAGCTTAGGTCTTTGGTTAGGCCTCGGGCCTGAACTGAGAGCTCCAGGAATCTGAGGACGCGATGGACCTGGAGAAGAGCCCAATGGGGGAGATGATGAAGCAGATGAAGGGTGTAAAGCTGGCTGATCATGAGATATTTTGCGAATTGCCAATGGACGAGTCTCTGCTAGGATGAGCGGTGGTAGTGGCGATTGTGACCGGGGAAGGGTACGTGGTCCGATAGGACGAGAATGCGTCTGATGCATTGCTGAGTGATGACAATACGACGCGCTAACAAAGCGTAGTGACTCAAAGAAGAGGCTTAACAAAATGCCCATCCACAACTATTTAACTCTCCATATCTTGTACAGGAAATCATTTAAACATGGCACTGTAGCCAAGTGGTTACGGCGTCACGTTTAGGTCAAGTGCCAATCCGTGATGGGAAACCTCGCGAGTTCGAATCTCGTCAGTGTCATCTTTTTATCATTTTTATCCTCGCTTACGCTGGTTGTGGGTAACTTTTTATCGATCAATCGCATGTGGACACATCACATGTGGATGCCATTGTCATCGTCCACAGCGACGACGGTATAAGATCTCGCAACATTTAAAAAAAAAAACTGTCTCGCCATCAGTAGTAACAATGGCTAACCAAGGCACAGCCTTATGCACTCCCCCTCTGCCATCTCCCTCCAAATCTCGCTGTCATCCAGTACCTCTACGGCTACAAAGCCTTGGAGTTGATCCGAGCCTTCTAGTCGGAAAGGTACTAAGGAAACTAAGCCGTTCTTCAAAACATCCTACTTTAACCCTGGATTTCTCGGACAACACTACATTTCAAATTCTTGTTGATGGTTATGACCCTGTTCATAGGTGTGTGTATTCACCTCCGCTGGTGTCAAAAAAAATGCTCAACAATATTTACCTGGCAGAGGTCTTCCAAAGGAACTTGAAATGGACTCGTCTCTAGAGCAGCTTCTCACAACAGGGCAAGCGCACGTACAGTGGACAATCAAAGATTGTGCTCTCATAACCTTGACAGACAAGGCATTCGAGTCGAGAGAGAGGGAACAACGGTGGGACCAGAATCACACCGGAGTCGCATTTCGCTTCGTTGAAGACCAGATGTGGCATTGCGTATGGGCCACTCTGACGGATCATGACCACGGCATATGCGTCTTTCGCAGCTATGACGACGTTTATATTGATCAACTACATCGTTTTCCTCGAAAACGTCGTGCAAACGCACCCGACTCTCCCATAGATCTTCGCTGATCCATGTCACTGTCACATTGATCAAGTCCCCCTTAGCATGAGGTTTCTTATTTAAAAGATATTTACCTTCTGTCCACCCATAAATCTTCAAGTTGCATCTGTACCACTACTGTATCTCATACACACCATCGGACTACGCCATCGGACTACGCACCGTGCAATTTCAAGGATGTTGATCATCTCATGGCCTCCGGGGACTTTTGCTTCTATAGCGCAGAACTGTTGGGAAGTAGTCGCCAGTGTATACCAGATCGAAACGTCAACGAAAGAAGGCAAGCGTGATACCAAGTCGCCGGGTGACCATTCCCAGTCCACACTCGATCGGCGATCCACGCATGTAGCTATAAATTGTATTGCGCGCTCATGATCACACCATACCATTCCCGGTGTCTGCTGTGTTATGAAGACTGACAAATTCCGACGTTGCGTGCGATAGATATGTCATTCTAGATCTCTACAAATTGCGATAGGCTGCGTGAACAATTTTTGCTATCAGAACAGTACCCGTTTGAAAATTCATACCTAAAAGGTTCTCTGATCTGCACCCACTGGCAGTAAGGGGGTGCCAAATTCAGTTGGCAACAGAAGGACATGTCCCGTCCATGCAAAGAACCGCACAACTGGACTAGAAGAAAATAGTCCGAACAGCTGTGTTATCAGTGACGGACTAGTGCTTCCAGTTATCTCTAGCGTTCAGAGATAAGTAAAATCACCTGTCACCAGGGCCCAAATGAGGCAGTGTGTTGACGCCAACGAAGACAAATGCCGGATCGTCTCAGAAATGGGGGCTAGTGGCCTGGCGCCACAAAGCACAATGTGCGGGAATCGCTGACTTGAAAAAAAAGGGACTCCGTCATGAAAATTCCTGCGGTTAGCAAGGAAAACTCGTTGCGAGATGGATAATAAAGCGATGCGGGGGGCGGATGTAGACGCAACGTTCTAGCCCTGATGTTCGGAGCATGTCATCCTATAACGAGCGGCGTACATGCTACAGCTGATAAGCCGGCGGCAATCTGCCTGTTTTATAATATAAGTTATGTCTGGGCTCAGTGGACGTAAGGCATGAGAGCGAGACCGGAGAGATACATCGCTACGATCAATTGGCTCGATAGACAGAATGACGGAACAGAAAAGGGAGCTTGAAATCGACATAATGACAGGGAGACAAGATACAGCGTCATGGAGTTTCAGTAATCCCGAGGGTCATGGACTCATGGAGCTATAATTTGTATGGGTCATAGCCAAACGTAGAAGTATCTGACCGTGCACTGTCTTGACTGCGCTTCTCTAATCTGGCAAGAATACGCAGCTGATCCAATCCCATGGCAACGTTGCACTTGCCGTTAAGATGAAGGCATTGCGCAAAAACATGAGTGCTTTGAGATACAATGGGCGCAGAATATCATATGTTGTCAAGTCAGTTCAAAATATTTAGTTAATAATATGTACGTACGGAATACCTGACTGAAGGTCTCTGAGCCCAAACATATACGGGCAGAAGTCTGCCGTGCTTATTTTGACATGATCATGATGAGACCCTGGCCTGGTGAGCCTTGGCGTGTTCGTAAATGTCCGGTGTCAAGTAAGTGAGATGACAATTGGTTCATAATGCATGATGGCTCATCGGCGATTTGTATATACACCAAGAATGCTTGCGTGACTCTCAGTCCGGAAACGTGTTATGGGACCACAAGGACACAGAGCAAATTTGAGTTAAGTATAACCTTGTTTGAGATACTAGAAGGTTATGGATGAATCCCAGATGAGGGATGTTCCCACGGATGAGTTACTTTCGTCCCAACCACTTGCGGCCTTCTTCCGGACAACTTGCCCAACCAAAATAATCTGCCGTCTTCATGTCAAATCCACCCGCTTCGTCTTCGTCTTCACGTGTCACTTTTGCGAGCCTGACTCCTAGAAACCTTGGGACAGTCAAGAAACTCAATTCAGTCTTGTTTCCCATCAAGTACAGTGACAAGTTCTACCAGGATGTCATAGCTCCCGAGGTCGAAGACTTCTGTCAGCTCAGTCCGTGTTATTCTTGCAAAGGTTTAGAAACTAGCCTAACTTCTTTAAGTCTATTATAACGATGTTCCTGTGGGCAATATCTGCTGCAGATTAGAGAACAACAAAGATCTGTATCTCATGACTATGGGCGTTCTGGCAGTAAGTTATCCCGCTGTCAGTCGTGGCAAATGTGCAAACCCTTCCAGCCATATCGCTCCAAACAGCTTGGTTCTCAGGCCCTGAAACGCGTCATCAAGGCTGCTGCTTCTCATTCCAAACCCAAAATCAGACGTATATATCTTCACGTACAAGTCTCAAACACTGACGCCAAGAGGTTCTACGAGAGACATGGTTTCAAAGAAGCAGGCATCAAAGAGGATTACTACAAGAAGATTATGCCACGCGGCGCGTGGATATTAGAGAGGATCATTGATTCTGAAGACAAACAGGACCAGGAGAAGCCTGAATTGTGAAATTGCAACCACTGCTGCAACATCTGACCACGCTGTGAATGGTAACTTTCATTTAATGGACACATAAATATGTTAACGTGTTACATTGCAGTTTCACTATGCCAATCATTCCTTCCGGTACAGACTTGCCTCAATGTTGAATATGATATTAGTATGTGGAGTAAATTGCAATCGAGCGATTGATGATTCTATATTATCAAGTTAGCTTTGCAAGTCGCAACACAGCACAAAGCAAGTTACTAACAAACAACGCCATTTCAATTTGCATCTTCGTCATATCCACAATGCTTCACAAGCTGATCAAATGAATGAGATCATGATCTTCCGGGGGAAATTCAATGGTACCTGGTGCCTTTTTAGTGCATCTTTCCTCGTGAATGTCTTTCCACAGCCTCCGTTGCACAAAAATGGTTTCTCTCCCGAGTGTGTGTCTCTGTGCCGTTTCAAATCATGCTGCCGGTTGAACGATAGCGCGCACATGTCGCAGGAGAATGGACGTGTAGGGGATGCTGGGTACTGCATTGCGGGCGCTATCGGCCCATCAATGGCGTACGGATGCGTGACGTTCGGTATTGTATGGCTGCGCGAAGGTCCCGCTGGCTGATATATCTGACCCGGTGAATGCGCCGGCTGGCGCATAGGGTAATCTTGTGGTGGATACATCTGTTGCTGTTGACTATATGGACTGACAGCAGCATTTGGGGGGTAGGGTTGTGATGGTGCAGCGGCATGATGGTTTGTTGTGTAATGTGTGCTTGATGGTGGCATGGTAGGAATTGCATATGGTGAAGATGAGGCAGGGTGCGTGGACATATAGTTGCTTTGTGCCGCTGGGAAGCCACGCTGAACTGGTTGATAGGAAGATGATTGATGAGGGGGCTGCTGTTGAGCATTGGGTAGCCATTGGCTGCCCCGCGGTGGCTGATTGGGGGGACGTGGTGGCTGATTGGGATGGAATGTGTAGTTGTGGCGGTCGCTCATGATGTTCGTGCTTGGCTGGGTAGGATTCAATCTGGGGTAAATGTTATGACAAGGACAGGGTTGATATGCATTTTCAGAGCCGCCCATATTTGTGAGTGTACGGTAACATTGCCGCGTCTCCGTCGGTGACAGAGACCTAACGGCGTAATTGTGGTCCTCACAGATCTTGCTACGTCTGTTCAGTCAAGATTGACGCTCCTTACGTGCCTGACGCAAGGTTGCTGTCCTGAAACGGCTCTCAGGCTCTAGAGATGCCTGAATGACGCCTGTCTAACCAAACTTAGATTTCATCCGGCTTTTCCAAGCTTTATTTGCGAGGAAATCCTGGAATCTGCAGGTTTAATCAGGTACGCTGTCTGATCCATGGAGCTGTGGGGTCGCCCACGATGACTGCCAGGGATGTACTAATAGCAGCAATTCAAGGACGTCCTGAATGACCTTTCAACCTTATTTGCTCTTCGAAACCGGCGACTCATGGAGACCCGGGTCTGCTTCCGTTGAGACTCGTCTGGTCAATCAATTGCGCTTTCGGATTCGTTGATTTGAACATTATTCATCAGATGTCATTACATAGCCTTGTTCTAATCTCGACCATATTCCCAGCTCCTACCGATCGGACCGTGCTGTGCGATGTCCACTCTTGTGATGGGCCAATGCTCGGTACTCTCGACGCCCCAATGCTATGAATTCAAGATAGACCCAGAAGCCTGGATTTTCAGCTCCGCGCGCGTTCACGGACCCTAAGTCTCATAGCACCATATTTGCACAAGGGCATATTCTCACCTGCAGCCTGGGTTTGTCTGGCCAAAGAGATAATGTCCAGGCACCCGTTTGAAAGTAGACACGAGCAAGATGTAATAATTTGCTAATGGTTTCATCTCCCAACGACAAAGACCCTCCGAATTTAACGCAAGGATGGTGACATGGTGGCGCGAAAAGGTCGGACTGTCCAGGGCCAAGTATGTGGGCCCATCATTTGTAGCCTGTCATGACTGCGAGCTAGCTCGGTTCATTCAGCTACCCTTTGAATACGTCCGAATACCATTCACAGGGTTCAAGACCCCACGACACCCCCGACACATTCGCTTCAAGGTATACTTGGTGGTTATCTGCAACTATATATGCCTATACCCCGACGTTGAGTACTTCTTTCTTTCGCCCCATCATCCGTCCAGCAGCAGCAACTCCACTGACATCTACCATGTCCGTCCCAACGCGCTTGGCAGACATCTATAACCCTCCCCTCCCACCTTGGCCGGAGAAGTTCCTATCCATGCGTTACCACCTGTGATATATCATACCGCCGTGCATCATTCTTCTTCCATATGTATATTTTATCCCATCTATTGCTTTTTGTAATTGCTATACATATATCTGCTTATAAATCCAAGCTTATTCCTTGATGAAGAATGGGTGTGGTGCTTACAAACTGAGCAAGCACTCACTCAATGCTTGAGAGTTAACAATATCATTATATTGTCTAACCATACGACATGCAACATGTGATAAAATTGTATAGGTATGAGTTGTATAAATGAGATGAAGAGCGCAGCACCAGAATGTCAACCAGGGAAAGAACGAGATGTCACGGGCGGCCGCGTGAAGCGCCGAGAATGATAAGGCGTGGGAGGCGAAGTGAGCAGCGGAAGACTGGTAAGTCGCAATAGTAGAACCAGGTTAGCGGTCGCACGGGAAAGATCGTGGTCGAATGTGCAATACCAGGTCCATGAAAGGATCTGCGTTGGCATGCCAGGTTGCAGGACGTTGCCCTTGAAGCGCGGAGACTGTGCAAGTGCAGGAGGTCGAAGTGGAATTTGAGAGACTGGCAGGTCGTGGCGGCAACATCGGGTTATAACAAGGACAAGAAAGGTCCTGGTTGGATGTGTTAGTGCGTAGCGGTAGGTGGCAGGAGGCTGCCATCGATGGCAGCGTCGCACCATACTGCAGAATGTTGCTGGGGTGGCACTTAGATGTTGGAACCACGAGCGACGGGAGGTCGTAGTTGACAACGGCAGGGATATGGTTTGAGTGCACGTGCGCGTTTACACCGTGGCTATCATCGTGGTCGACGACGAGGAAAAATAAGAAGAAAAAAGAGCAGAGTATTCGGCTTACGTAGCCGCCAACGTCCTTGGGGTCCATCTCAGGGTCAAAGAGACCGACTGCTCGCACTTTGTGACAGTAATCGGCCATTAATGAGCTAACGGACGCCGTCATAACAGGGTGCTCAACACTTTGACCCTGTACGTAGTAGTACGTACCTCCTAAGGAGATACTTGGTGGTCTGATAAAAACTTGAGAGATGGAGTAACTGTCCTTATGTGACTGTTCACGAAAGAAAGACCGATGATCGCCGTGTGGTTTAATGACATGGGTGGGCAATGCAGAAGAGCCTGCCGCCCATCACAAAATGCAGGGAGGACTGAAAATGACAGGAGAGTACATAAGTGTAATCATATTTGAACAAATTCGACGTCGGAAATTAAATTACTTGTCGGATGTCAATCGAACGTCATGCATGTTCAACTTGAAACTTGCACAGCTACAGCCGCAATGTCTAAACGCGCCCAAGCTTCGCCATCAACGTCCCAGCCCTTGAAGCGAACAAAATTCGCTTCAGATCAGTCATCGTTGAAGACTTTTTTCGGTTCTTCTCAAAGGTCTATCCTTCCGCCTAATTCTGGGGCAGAGAAGGGAAGGAACAGTGTCCCAGAACCTGTACGGAAACAACTGAACACAAAGAAGATTGCTACACCAGATATCATTGACCTAACTTCAGATTCTGAACCTACGCTCAGAGATTGTGGATCTGAAAATGGTCTTTCTCAGGTTCAGGTTCAGGCTGCCGCAGCTCCTCAAGTCGGCGATGTTGGTGGTTCGTCAGGGGTCATCCTACCTAGTAGATCTAATAGGCCTCCAAGGCGCCTTCCCATGAAAAATGACATCGCACCCTTGCCAAATTATCAGCCACTAGGAGTCGACCCTTTTGTTTATGATGTCCAGGAAAGTCCCTGGCCAGCCAATGAGCCAGCACCATATTCATTCCTCGTTCATGCTCTCGCCACGCTATCGGGAACACGATCTAGGACAATCATTCTCAACACGCTTACCAACACACTGAGGTCTTTACTCAATTGGCATCGGCCATCCCTACTACCATCGCTATACCTCCTTTCCAATTGCCTGTCTCCTCCGTACTCTCCGGTCGAGCTAGGCATTGGCTCCTCAGTTATATCCAAGGCAATTCAACATATCTCCGGCCTGACCTCCTCTGCACTTAGGCGGCTCTACAATTCATTCGGCGACCCCGGTGATGTTGCATTTGAAGCAAAGTCAAATGTTCGCACCTTAGTGCCTCACCCTCCACTAATGATCGTGGCTGTGTACGATTACTTATTGAAAATTGCCAACTCTAAGGGACAAGGCGCAGCCAAACAGAAGCAAACCGTCGTCGAGAAACTCCTTGTGGCGGCTAAAGGAGAAGAGTCGCGCTACCTTGTCCGTACCTTATCGCTGAATCTACGCGTCGGAGCGGTCAGGACCTCCATCCTGACTGCACTGGCAAGAGCGTTGGTTTTGACATCGCAAACTAGTTTGGGAGGTCCTGATTGCGATCATTCGCTATACCATGCCACTTCACAATCAATTTCCTCGGCTCAACGTGAGAAACTTCATGAGAAATTCATCCAGGCTGAAGCGTTGGTTAAAAAAGTGTTTGTTCAACATCCGAATTATGAGCACATCGTAGCTGGTCTCTTCAAGGGTGGATTGGATAGTCTTGACCTACATGTCCCTTTGACTGTCGGTGGGCGTTTCGCTCCCCTACTCCACGAACGACCTAATAAATCATTGATAGGAATCCCCTTGCATCCGACTCTGGGCTCTCCCACTCGGTCATTGGATGAAATATACGATCGTTTGGGAGATCTCCCCTTTGCGGCGGAATTCAAGTATGATGGTCAACGCGCTCAGATTCATGGGGTACGAGGAGTGAATAGCGGCAATCCGTCCGTTCATATTTTCTCCCGTCATCTAGAAGATATGACCACTAAGGTGAGCTGTGCACTCTCGTAGGCACGGGGCTACTATCTTATCAGCAAAAACTAGTATCCCGACATCGTTCACCTTGTTAAATGCATTTTCCAACAGCAGCCGCAGCTGCAATCTTTTATTATCGACTCTGAGATTGTTGCCATAGATCCATCTGACGGCGGCCTGAAGTCCTTCCAAGAGCTCTCGAACAGGGCAAGGAAGGGTGTGGAAATGAGCGATATCAAAGTTTCTGTTTGTGTGTATGCCTTCGATCTGATGTATATAGACGGTGAGGTGCGTGCGTCTGATTGTGTGGCGACGATGTCAGTCGATGGTTATTTATGTCCCTCGACAGGTCTTACTTGCACAGCCCTTTCGAGAGAGGCGCTCGCTACTGAGGTCTCGTTTTCCACCTTTCGTACCAAGCGACAAGGGAGCGCGTCTTGACCACGTTGAAAGCTGTGAGAGCGATGCTGGCAAAGATGCTATCGAGGAGTTTTGGCAGAAAGCTATAGAGAGCCGCTCTGAGGGTCTCATGATCAAGGCGAGACAGCGTCTGGACTCTGATCGGCTGATCGGCATCACTAATGCTTACCTAGCTGTTAAGTAGTGACACTCGACAAGAAGATGGAATGCGAAAAGGAAACGGAAAACGGAAACTTTTGTCCGCGACTTACGAACCCGGTGTGTATTGAGCCGTTCCTTTATGCTGTGTTCTTAGTGAATCTGGACAGATAAACGAACATCTGCTTGGTTGAAGCTGAAAAAGGACTACGTCGTGGGTCTCGGGGATACCCTCGATATGGTTCCTATTGGAGCGTGGCATGGGAACGGAAGGAAAGCAGGGTGGTGGAGTCCAGTTTTGCTTGCTGTTCGAGATCCCAGGAATGATTGCCTTGTTGCCGTTTGCAAGTGTATCTCCGGTAGGTGATATACATTGTAATTCATAACGATATGTTGAGTTATCATCTGCCGCAGGATTTTCTGACTCGTTTTACAAAGTTTGTCATACAGTACGTCTTCGCAGGCTAACTTGCTTATCGCAACTTTCGTATCAGGAGATGGTCGCGTATTACTCAGAGGGGTCCGATAATTGCTCCAGACAACCCCTCTGGGAAACTGATACAGGAGGTGCCAACATTATCTTTGAGCACTAAGGTTCTTAGCTGACTGTTTTTCCAGGCTTCAGGCCCGACGTTTACTTCAGGCCCCATAAGGTGTGGGAGATACGAGGGGCAGAGTGAGTCTGCTACAAGCCGTCAGTGTTGCAGACGAATATCTACTCACGCCCTATTTTTTTCAGTATCACTTTGAGCCCTGTATCTCTAGCAGCATTGGGCTTAGTTTCCTCCTCGAGAGGCCTCAGTCTGAGGTTCCCGCGATTTATCAAGACCCGAGATGATAAACTGCCAGAGCAAGCCAGCACTACAGATTTTCTGGCTCAGATATGGAAAGACCAACAGGGGCAATCCAAGGCCACTGCGGGGAACGCTGATGATGGCGATTTAGTCGATATAGAGCCAGATTCAGAGGGAGTCGCCGGAGGAGCAGACGAGTCGGATGGTTGACTCCGAACCTTAAAGGTTTAGGTTAACATTCACTTTTTGGTCAGGCTTTTGGGTAATCCCACTTGCAAGACTTCGCACCACACATTAGATCTACAAACAGAGAGAGTATATACGGGGCAAACCCCAAACACCGTATAGTACTAATACTATCCAACACTGGAACAATAAAAAATAAATCAGGATCCAGAAGAAAGTAACCTTGGCACCATGCCAGCATATGCTTCTAAATATTTATTCTGAACATACCATTTCCAACACGCAATTCAGTCAAAAGGTGGTTCGCCCGTCAACATGCTACGTTAGACAATACCAGGTTACAGTGCTTGAATAAATTATTTTATTACTGAAACTTCCCAGAGTTTCGGCATATTTTCGGTGAAATATGTTTGTATTTGGTTTGTGTGATGTGTATTTCCCCAACACGCCAACGGTTTGAATTGAGTCGACCAATCAACCGGAGACTACATGTCGCACAAGTGCTTCTAGGCTAACTCAGTCGTGTTCCATTGGTTCTCCACACTCCGAAGCCCAATGTTGAACCTTGTCAAGCGGCGGCGTTCCGTGTCTCGTAAGGCCACAGACCTCAATGTTCACTAACGTTACGAGGGTGATAGCCATTGACAGGTCATCGTTCACGTCCTTGTATATGGTATATGCTTTTGCGGCAGCAAAGCCGTACGAGGTTCGGACGCGCATCAGTAAGCTGCCAAACCTACGTCATATCCTTTATCTCCTGACAATTCCAGGATGACAGTATCTAACGGGGTTGCGCTCCCACTTGGAGTAGGCGTGTTCTGGAAACGACATGGAAGTCGACGCTTTCCTCCGAATCAAAGCTTCTCTCCAGAAGAACAGCAAAGGTGAATTGCACTAATAAAAATAAAATGCATTCTAGCCGCTCGTGGCTAGTATGCTCATGTCTAACTATGTACCATGTTTTGTGTTGTCACGTGGGCTGGTAAATTCTCTTCCTCCACGCCTTTACGTTTGACTCCACGTACTACGTCAGTGCGAGGTATCGTGGACCCGTGGATCGGCCAGCACCGTGGCGTGTCCGTAGTCGGTGCAATCGCTAGAAGATATTGTGACTCACAATACATCTGTCTATTATCCATCATAGGTGTGACTTGAAGCTTTGTCAAAAATCTGACACGCCCGCTCCGTCTAATCATCCCTGCTAGTAGTATACATCCACCACATTGCCAAAACCTTACGCCCAAAGAACTTTTATTTTCTGACCCCAAATCTTCGCTAACCTCATCTGGAAGCGATATTCCACTATCTCCGCGTTGATGTCATATTCTCCTCGGGTATTTACAAACTTTTTTACAACAGATCGCTGAAATTCCTTGCAAGGCTGACTTCTGTGTGTGCCACAGCTGTCGATTGCGACCCTTTGCAGGGACGATGCATTCGCATTGGATCTAACCAACCACCATTTCCGGATTTGGCACCTACTTTTCGACATCCCGCAAATCTGGATGCACCCATGTCTACTCGCGACGTCTTACGTACTGGCTGTTCCAACCCTGCCGCACGCGAACGGTTCCTCCGCTACATTACTATTATCCCCTATCTCCATTGCCACCTCATAACGTGTTGGCCTAGAATTTTGGTATCCATTGGGCTGGATGCCAGACTTCTCGTACTATCTCTTAAGCTCATGCTGTGACTCAATCCTCGGACCGGAACTTCGACGTCGTGTGCTTTCGCGTGATAATACTTCACGTCTATTCGTTACATAGCCACACCACACCCTTTCGGGTTATCATTTCATTCACACAATACTCAGTACAATGCTTCGCATACGATAATATCTTTACGCTTCCTAATGTTGTCCTAACGCGTCAAAATATCTCGCATGGACAGGTTATGTTTCACATCGATATGCGTAAGGGTCCATTATTCGAACTGCCCTTGATCTACAAACACCCAAGCCAAAAATTCGGCTGCAGATCACCACAAGTGCAGGTACATGAGAAAATTGGTGACAGAGGACATTATGCACTTTATTTAAGCTTGTCAAGATTAGAGCAGAAATTAAGGGATCATTGCACCCATCTCATCTGTCTGAGGCCGCCGACCGCAGCGTATGTTGACTTCGTCCATCTGGCTAGAGTCTGGATGCATACATAGCATTGACCATCCTCATGAGGGGTGTGAATAATCTAGTCACCGGCTTGGGTGAGTAATGTTCCATCATACAGCAAAAAGAACTCAACAGATAACACGCTCCGTGGAGGACGGTCCCACAAGACATTGCCTGATGCCTTACTCGCATTAGTTCATGGCCCAGACTCTCACAAGACTAATTAGAGCATCTCTGTCTTGCTGAGCATAGCTCTCTCCACCAAACACCGAATTGACTTGGTCTTCGAGACGCCCATCTGTTGCTAATTGCTGCCATTCCACATCCCGTTGTTCCGCGGTCTGCTGCAGGTAGGCATACGAAATAAGAAGCTCCTTTTTCACAGTTATAATTGCAGGAGAAGTGCGTCCGTTAGGCCCCGTAAGAAGGTGGACGATATCACCGCTAGGAGGCATAGAAATTTTACTCGCGGAAAAGGAGGCTGACGAGTCATTTGCACTGGTGGATGACATATTCTGCTCTCTCGCAGCGGCATTGCCTCGCGCTGCTCTCACAGCTCGCGCTTGTGGCTTGGGGCGACGGCTGGATGGGTTTCTCCCACCCGATTCATCGGAAAGGAATTTGCGGCAGAGCGCTAGTTTGAACAGTTGTGCTGAACGTGACAGATGAAAGCCGGACATGAAAGTCTGGACAATCTCTGGGGAGGCTGAGTATAATCGTGACGTGACTTGTTCAAGAAACATGTTGAAATCAAATTCTGCTGTTAGACAAATCCCGATGAGCTGCGGAGAACGTCAGGTGAATAGCTTGTAATAAGCAAAGCATAATTCACCAAAGCCATCAGTTCAAGACCCAGCTGTCGTCGCTGCGGTTGACCTTGCGAAACACAATAGAACACGATATCCAGGGGTGCATCAGCTTCCCACCGAAGACCAGTACCACTTCTTGGCGAGGGAATCTGCAACAACAACAATGGTGAATGCTTCGCTGTGCATCATCTTAGTCAAAAGGTTACAAATAAGAAATAACGTCCCACCTGAACCATCCCCAGATGCCAAAGATTCGTCCCGCTGAAAAAGCTCGACCAGCCACTGCAAGACTAACCAGCCATGCTCTGCAACAGGGGCGAGAACAGAATTGCTGTATTTTTCCTCTACATACTCTTCAGTATTAGCAATGAGTTTTCCGCGTTTCTTCTTCCCTGCTAATAGGGACGGCTGAGAGATTTTTATTCGCGGTACGAAACCCTCCTTGAGTATTGCCCAGCAGTGCTTCGCGTCCTTAATGCACAAGGACTCCTTTGCTACAACAGAGTCGTGATCATCACCTTCGAATGGTAATTCGTCGCTCTTGCCCGGTTGTGGCAAAGCCTGGAAAAGAGATGTAGGTGTATTTGTTCTAACGAAAGATAATAGCAAGCGTTGCGCAGCTTCTGATGCATTGATTGAAGGAGCAAAGATCATTTTTGGTGCCTGGTGCTTTGTTTTTGTAGGGGAGCCTTTTGATGGCGAAGCAGAATTGAGATCGCGTTCTTCCACATGATCAAGGGATGGTGGCGGGGGATACAGCGCGATGTATAAGAGCTGACGTACGAGAGACCTAGGAACTACTTTCAATGCTCCTCGAGAAAAGAGAACCCAGATGACCTTACACCGGCGGCTTAAAGTTTTTGGACCTTAGCTGTTCGAGCACTGCGATACCAGACTCGTATTGACCCTCCTCAAAACACGTTTCTACTAGACCACGCTGATTACGGGTCATCTCGCTTTCTTGAGGGTCTTGATGCGAGGGGTCTGACACCATGGCGAGGTGAATCAACCGAAGTACTTCTTCGTAGTGAAGTGAATGCGTTCCGTTTAACGTTCATGGCGCTACTGGTATACACAACGGTAACGTGACTTTCCAATTCACACCGATGAGGCCGTGATTTTTTTGCTTGGCTCAAACAACGGAACGGACAACTGACAACACGAGAATACGTCCACAGTGGGCTATGGAATGCGTCAGTGCTATGTAACAATAAGGCACATAGTCATAGCCTTCGAAACGAACGCTATGTGGAAAGATGAATACTATATCATTTCTGTCGCAAGGGCACCCTGTCAAATAATGTAGTCAAAAGGAATGCGGCGATTCATGCGATTCGTTATATGCACTGTTAGTTATGTTAGACTCGATGACTCACTGAATCATTTCACCTGTTTTTTTGATCATCATCACCGTTATCACTGCTTGAGTCGGGCTCAATCTTACCTTTCGGGACCGGTCGCCACTGCCAACTCATGCGTAGTATGTGCCTAGTATCCGTAAGGTATTTCTTGCCTGAGAAAGCTAATGGGGAATCTGGTCGTCACTTTGACTCATCGGTTCTCTGATGGCCCAGTCGTTCATGGCTGTGAAATCATGGTTGAACAGTTAGACTAATTTGATAAGCTGACAGTCGCTGACAGATTTTTTAGCTCGTGTACTGCAGTCCGTGATCATTATGCAAGAGAGGAACAGTTAGCAATGGCAAGCTATGGCCGACACGATTCGTGAAGACTAAGAGTAAGCCTCATCCAGGATAAGTCAACAGTGGCGAAGTAACATTTCACACACTCACAGACTAGCTTGCTGACTAACAATGTCTTACCAACAATTGCCAATTTGAACACGCTGCGCATTTTTATCGTTCCGCCTTTTTGTGAAGGCTTGCTCCGAGTCTGGTGGTAAGTGCCCGTTAGCATCAGCGCAGCTCTGATTGCAATCTCAGCATGGTAGCCAGCAGGTTTATGCTCTGGGCAACACGCAGCCTTCGCATTGCTCTGCGGCAGAGCTTGAATCTTTCTCGTGCCATGGCGTCAGACACAATATTGGGATCTCCAGGTCCAGTGGAAATCGTCATGCGACAAAAAGTAAGGCAGCAAGCTAGCAGCGCAGGTCGATCCGTCTCCTGAGCAATCATTCATAGCTCGTGACCTTGCTCCAACCGTCTAAACTAATCATTACCAACGAATCGCAGTTGCATAGACATCACGCCGCAATGCGCTCTCAAGGTGGCGGGAATGGAGAAACACGTAAGCATACTCTACTACCCCAAAGACGCTGTTCATTGACGACCCGGGCGTAGATTTTGCCGTGCAGGTAATCTCAGATGCTTTCAAAGGGAAGGTGCGTGTGCTATCGAATCTCGGGTATACCTGCTTTATTCCTTCACAGAACACGGTGCAACGCCATCGCCTGATATACTCTGCCCTTTCTGAAGAATTTTCTCAAGGGTTGCACGCACTCTCGCTAAACACTAAGACATCGGAGGAGGCGCAGAGATGCCAAGCTGAAAACTGACAGGGGAGAGAATAAATACAACATTATTCGACTGATCGTGTATACGGAGAAGCGAGGCGAATTATGGTGAGCTCTCTGACCCGAACCGCCGACATGAGCGACGGCTGCTCATAAATAACGTGCGAGCTTCACAGTGAGATGCGAAGCATGCTTGGGGATGCATGGCCCAGATTGGTTGCAGTGCACTGCCTCCCGCTGTTGAAATTGAAGTTGACGATTTGTAGCCATTTTGAGATCCAACGTTACCGAAATGTTACCGCCGAGGATTCAATCACTGACATTCAGCAAGAAGCAATAGATCTCTAAGCAGGGGTGTGTTTAGAGGAACACGGGTGGGCCCAATAGAATGATCCGCTGTAGTTGATCTGAGATGCGGCAAGTGACGGTATATATATATTCAAGATATACTAACAGCACATCCCCCGTGGATGATGCGCGGCATTCGCGCCCCTTAGTGTGTGACATTGCGGTGCTCTATCTCCAACCCTGGCACCGTCCAAACGGCTCTTTTGAGTCCATCATGAGACTCCCACAAATGTGTTGTGAATGAGTGCGCAGCAGGTCTAAAGCGACAATCACCACGGTTGCCTACCTTAAATATGGTAACCGAGTGGTAACCATGTCTTTGAATGTCAGGTTTGTCCTCGAGGTGCTGTCCTGCAGTATAATGGAATAGACCCGGTCACGTTTCTTCATGCAAGTTACTTTCCAGCCTTCCGAACCCGCCGCATCACGATCGGCGTGCAACGGTATCCTGCCGTTACCGCGGTCTACTAGAGGCGATCCGACCATATAAGATTCCCCGACATCCACTACAATTCAACTCGTCCTCTTGTATACTTTTCCCCTTGTATCTCATACCATAAAATGTCCAGCCGCTCATTCCCGGAGAGTGATGCTCATCGAGAAGCAGCTCGGCCAACCCTCCCTTCTGTTCGCGAACTATTCCCAGGTTAGTAGAGCTTCTCTAGCTACCCATATCCGTGCATTCTATTTACCTTTAACCTTCAGAATTATCTCGTACTCCAAGACCTTCCGTAATACCTCCTCCTTCCTGGGTGGGTTCAAATCACGACCCATACTGTGCACCACATATGGGTCAGTCAGATGTCCTATCTGGACCAGGCTTGCAGGTTAGCCGTCGTCTAATGACTAGATCAAACCTTGATAGTGATCACTTTCCCAGAGAAACCCTTCGACACCCTACCACCCTATTTCTTCCCGTAGTTCACGACACGAAACGCACCCAACGCACCTCCATCCATCTCATGAGCATCCACCGCATTCAATGTATCATTCTCAGCATCCACCGAATCAATTTTCTCGGTCATCCACTAATAGTGGCCAGGGACGGCCAGCCTATGATTACACGAGTCACCCAGGGCCCAGCTCATATCTAGATTATTCAAGGCATCAGTATGCCGGGCAATCCATGATGGAGCCCCCTGGATCAGCATCTTATATTCCACGCTACCCCGATGTACGGGGTCAACATTACCGTAGAGACTCTCAAGAGACTACATCTAGTATAGACGATTCCAGTCCTCATGCTAATGCCGGGCCTTCATCACTCAAATACGAGTGCGACTACTGTGGTAAAGGCTTCAATCGTCCCAGTAGTTTAAAGGTGTGTACTTCAATATCCTGCATCATTCCTAAGCTAATGAAGGCTGCCAACCCGAAGATCCACCTGAATAGTCATACTGGCGAAAAGCGTGAGTGTCCATTCACAACGTTCCTCATCGTCATACTGATTACCCATCTAGCCTTTACGTGCACCTTTGAGGGCTGTGGTCGTAGTTTCAGCGTGCTCAGCAACATGCGTCGGCATGCTCGCGTGCATGCCGATGCCTCAGGACGCTATCATGAGGACAGCGACGAGTCAAACGACGCACATTCACGTTCCGGGCGTTAGAGCGACATGTGTTGTCCTCACGGATGTATACTAGGCACATGCAATCACTCCTATTCGGGTCTCATGATCTTCGTTGCATTTTTCACGGACATTGCATCAGTGGTTCATGATGGGCGGCACATATTTATGGCAATTTACGAGCATTTATTTATTCCAAATATCGCATGCACTTGCTGATGAGCATCATACTCATTACTCATATATCTATTCTATACAGTCATCGTCGCTAGTGTACTCGGGTGTATCCATTCCTTTTTAATTAATAGTGGTTTTCAGTGTTGAAATTCAATTTGTTCGAGTTCGACTCGTGGCAGGACATGATTGACTCACTCCACCCGTTAACGGGAGCGGTAGATCCGGTGGCAGCGGCGGCGTACAGCAAGGAAACAAGGGTATAGCATAGTCATCAAGTATAGTGGAGTAGCATCGTGAAGTCAGTGCATGTCATAGTCATGTCCGTAGATCCTAGTAATCAAGGACAGTAAGTAATCACGTTATGGAGTAAAAGCATGTCTGTGCGTCATGTCCGTAGACTAAGTGTCGTCATATCCTCGACTATGCCGCATGGCACAGTTGCGGCACCATCTCAGCCACACACAGCCAGGGTCACAGAACATGCATCACACTAAAGCGATATAGCCCGGCCTGTGCCAGCCTCGTGTCCGCTGCGAAACCTTGGACGACCTCGTTCGCCCCGTTCTTTGTCTGGAATGTCCGCTAGTCCATCAAATGCACGATCAGCACGAGCGTAACTGATCGCTCGAGGGCTCTTGTGCGTGAACCCCGCAAATGCGAGGGCCTTGCGGACGTTTAGAATCTCTTCCCCGTGGACCCTGTCCCTAAGTAGGGGGTCTTTCGTCACATCTGCTGGCGCTCCGTTCGCGGGAGCCAGTGGCTAGGCACAACCTGAACACCCGGCATGACGAAAAACCTCGAAGCACTCACCACCGGCGGAATGTCGGAGTCAAAGTGTTGTGTATCCTCTGGACTCTGCAGATCCGGGCGATATGGTGCAGGATAGCGGTGTATATTTTCCCAGTCTATTCCTCGGAACCAGCGATGCGCCTTCAAGTTTAGACGTCAGCAGCTGCGAACGCAAGCTCAAGTGACGCGGACCTTGATTGCATCTACACCATCAACACTGCCGACTGTTGACCCTGGCAGGATGAAGCCGCTGCGTCGTGCGTGAACGGCGAGGGAATCTGGGCGCGATACAGACGTTGGAGCCTGACTTCCAAGGCGATCCTCGGGCTCGCAAAGGAGCTGCTGCATCAGATTCACGCCCTCACCCGAGACACGAGGGCGAGATGGGAACTTGAGGGATTGCTTCCAGTTCAGAATCTTCTGACGGGTGACATGCCTCTGCCCCCCGCAGTCAGCCACAGATGAACTGGGGTGCGAAAAGTGGGTGCCAAAATATGTGTGCTTACGGAGTTGCTAACGAATGGGGGATATCTGAATGATTTCCATTCTTCAACACGAGGTATACCGGATATACAAAGCCCCGAAGCTTACCCATACAGGCATTCAAACATGATAACGCCTAAGCTCCACCAGTCACAGGAAAACGAATAGCCATGACCTCTGATGACTTCTGGCGACACTATTGAAAGCGTAAGCATGGCAACATGGGGTAATAATATGGACAAAGGTGACCACATACTGTAAGAATTCGTCCCGCAACTGTGGATCCGAAGAAGGGTGTTCAGAATCACGCTACAGGCTGCGATGACATTGCTTACACAGAGTATGCCAGCTACGGCGCGAACAGACAGGGTGAGGCACAAGGTGGAAATATACATTTTAATTTAGTGGTGGATCATACCTTCCTACGATTTTTCTCTCGCCATGTGAATATGCCACTTTGGCCGTTCCCGTCGCCCATCAGTAATTCGACATCCTTGCGGTCCATTCGTTTGGTTCTGGTTCCATCCCCGATGCCGTTGTTGTCCTCAAGGTCTATCCCATGTTTGTGCAACAACTGACGCCGCTGCTGTTCATAATCTGCGGTCGCCGAATCAGTTTCATATTCCGTATACTTAGACTGTTCCGCACTGACAGGACGTATCGTGGGCCCAGTGCAGATCAGTCCTGTGGAGTCATCTACATATTTAGCACACAGAAAACGGGGACGGGAAAGTGGACCAGTTCCGCTAATGACTCACGCAAGCCCAAAATCACTCAGACGAATATGTCCTTGCGGATCAAACAGGAAGTTCTGTTAGAAACACATGGATAGCCGTGTTATCAATCTAGAGCGGGCCTTAATCTCAGTATTTTTTTCGAGACTCACGTCAGGTTTAATGTCACGATGAATGAAACCATGTTTATGACAAGTTTCAATGGCTAAAACCATCTGGGGTAAATGTGCCTGTCGTTCAACAAAGTGTAGTACGAGAAAAAGAAGATGCCAACCTCAGCGACATAGAAACGAGCAAAGTCTTCTTCGAAAACGTCTCTCTCGATCAAAAGATTCAGGAGATCTCCACCGCCCATAAATTCCAATACCTATTATTATGTGTTTTAGATATGAAATCGAAATGAAATCAGTGACTCATGTGCTCGTCTGAATTTTAGGAAGATGGCGGTAATCGGGGTTAGAGCTACTGACCAAGTACAGATTATCGCGGTCCTGAAAACTGTAGTGCAGCTTCACAATCCACTCCGCGCCACCTGGCGAAGCGACGAGCGAGGCAGATTTTAAGATATCACGTTCTGCACGGACGTGACCTTCTTGCCCTTTGCGAAGCATATCAGTCTTCCTTAGCTAGTGAAATGAATAATTAATAATGGAGACAATGCCATATGGGTAGATTAAAATGGAAAATAAGAACCTGTTTCATGGCAAACAACTGTCCCGTGGCTCGCTCCTTAACCAGAGACACGACCCCAAACGCACCTGATCGATAGTATTTTCTGTGAGAATGCTCTTTCAGGAACATAAGGGGCACCAACCGTGACCTATAGTTTTTAGTTTGATGAATGCTGTAGCATCGACTTTCTTTCGGCGTTCACGAAGATATTCTGTTTCGTTTTGGCGCCACTGAGAACGTAAAGCTTCTTTCTGATCTTCACTCAAGCGCATGATAACCATATCGTTTTCCATGGCGATTCTTCGTTGTTCTCGAGAAGGTGGCTGCCGAAGAAGGGGAAAGTAAAGGTTCTCAAAGTAGATCCGAGCAGACACCGCCTTCTCCAAGGTAGCCAATGATGGAGTAATTGGCCTTGGTGAAGGGCCAGGAAGGGTAAGGCCCAGATCGTCGTCGTACTCGCCAACTTCTGGATGGACCCTGAGACCCCCGCATTTTACGATGGAAGTTGTTGGGCGCCCCGGCAAGGCATCTGCGGGTGAAAAGTGGACATTTTCACGGGCAGCGGTTGTTATTGTAGACGAAGTAGCAGTGCTCATACCGTTCATGACTCTAAGGAGAGGTGGCTGGCCTGTGCTATCTTGAGACGGTTTAAGTGCATTGATAACCTCGTTAACCGCTCTGGCCTGGTTTGATTGCCTTACTCGAGACTTTATTGGATCCGCCCAACGTGGGTCTAAACTACGAGCTGAGGATACTGATAGCATAAGTGGATAATGCGCTGATGGCTGACCTCCAAGCTTTCCCAAACCATCTGGACCCCAGCGAGTCAATAGGGCTTCTGCCTGACCGGCGTCCGAAGCGTGGACAAGATGCCTAGTACGAATGCCCTTGTTGGGATGTAGTTAACGCTGAATACCAAAATATAACCTACACGAAACCCGTGGGCCTGGAGACCAAAGCTTTACTGACTCTTCTACCCTTCTTTAGGGGAGAAGATCCAGGCATGTGACGGGATTTTTGATTGATGTCCTCATGACGTGCCAGCTCCCCGTGTGTGGGTGAAGCTTGGTTAGATCCACCACCACCATCAGCAGCAGTACCCCAGAGAGAGGGGGTGGGGATCATTGCGAGTAGATCATAAAAGCCTTTGTGTAGAAAAGTACCTGCTGGTAGGATTGTAGATGTAGATTGCTCATGATCAGTGTATGTTGTTGGAAAGTAATAAGATACCCGGGAAGACGAAAGGGGATAAGAGTTATCGTAGTATTTAAAAGAATTCATGATGGGGAGATGAATGAGACGACGATGGTGATGATGATGATGAGGCTCTGGCACTAGGACTGAGCTTGCAGTCAGTAACTAATTCCGGTAATCATTGGACTAAATTTATGATCGCCCATATATTTGCAATATTGTGTAAATACTTTGAATACTTGTACTTTGTAAAACTTTGATTAAAGGTCATTCATATAATAATACTAAGTTACCCCTCAGTAACGTACACTGGTAGTACCTGGTAGTACGGCGGCGGCATTGAGATTATTCTGCTCCGTAAGTACGTTACGGAGCTAGCCGTTTGTGGGAAAAGTGGAAAAACACTTACTAGGTGTCCGCACTAGAAATGGCCACGAGGCTCGAACCCGATCTGATGTCAACAATGCAATTTCCGCGTTGCACAGAGAAGAACACAGCTTTTCCAACGCGTCAGTGCTTCCCTTGAGCTGTATTACGGTCCGTCTCCTCGTTTGGTTTATTCGAAGCGGAAAATAATGAAAGACCGCGAAGATTGTCCCCTTACGAGCTCAAAAAAACAATAACAACGCACCTATAGGTTCGGATGATCATAGATCTTATACTCTCCCTCTTCGGGATACTAGTATAACTTAAATTCATTTATTAACGCCCAAAGTTAACTCACTCCCGACCTACTACTTCAAGTACCTCATTCCGCATCTTGTACTTAAAAAACACGCTTCATCCTACCACCCCCCTTGCCCAGTTTGCACAACTACGCCTCGTGTTCAGTTACCTTTGCCGGTGTTCATGTTTACCTCGTTCATTCAACGGCCCTGATCGGTTTATCCAAGTCACAGCCTTCCCGTGCCGCAGGCCTTTTCTTGCTCGTTCGTCGGGCAATTGGCATGCTCAGCGCGTGTTCCTTCATACTTATATCCACATCGATTTTCTTCTTTTCATTGAACCATAATTTTCCTTCACTTCCTCTTTTGCCTATCTGCTTAACTTACTATGACAAACCCGAGGGACGATCGTTTGTTCTCAAACCTTTCCAAGGCCCGCAAAAGCCCTCCTGGAGGGGATTCTCAAAATAGTGGTTTTTTTCAGACGGGACAGGGTGGGCGAACTGTGCTCCCTCCTCTTTCTTCAGCGTTTCCAACCTCACCCTCTTCAGGTCTGTTTTTCTATCTAGTGTAAATGCAAATATGCTCAACTCAAGTATAGTTCCCAACTATCCTCCATATTCTCAGCAACGTTCATCTCCTGGAAAAAGTGATCATAGTTCTTCGAGCTATGGTCAGTGGCCTTCTAGTATGTCTGACATCACTTATCCCGATCGCACACTCATCAATTTTACTTCAAGCGGTAACAGTTCCCCCACAGCATTCCAGTTATTATGAACAACACTATGACCGATACCCTCAAACCCAATACCCAAGTTATCCACCGCGTAGTTCGCCGACGATCCCGGTCGATTCCCACGGCTCTCGCAAGCTGCCTCCATTAAATATGCCCGATAGATATCAGGGTAATTACGGGGCAGTCGCTCCTCTTGTCTCCAACTATGGTGATATTCGCTCGCCGACCGCAACCTACCCTACCGAGTATGCTCCTTATCCAAATCAAAACTCATACTCATATCCCCCCGTCCCTGATCCACGTCATCATTCGGGTCAACTCCCATCGATGCACCACTCGCCGCAGATGTCAATGGGCATGTACCCATCGGAGCGCGGTATGCCTACGCAAGTCGAGGCTCATGGTCCTTCTCCCTATGCCCGAGGGCCAATCACCAATTCTGCACTAACACAAGAACCTGCTCAAATGATGGATAACGAGCAACCTGCCATCAAGAAAAAGCGTAAGAGAGCTGACGCAGCTCAGCTCAAAGTCCTGAATGAGACATACGCTCGCACTGCGTTTCCTTCTACTGAAGAACGCGCAGAGCTCGCAAAGAAATTAGACATGTCAGCCAGGAGCGTTCAGATCTGGTTGGTGTGTTGCACAAATCAAAAGATCAATGTTCATGCCTTTCCATAGGTTTCAAAATAAACGGCAGTCGATGAGACAGACTACCCGCCAGTCGTCGACATCAGTGTCGACACCGCATCAACCATTTAGCATGTCCTCTCAAACAGACGAAGTGTCGCATACTTCATTTGGCGGTAGCAGTATCAGTCCTACGTCTGTTTCACATACATCATACATTCCACGATCGAGTCAGGACGGCCGGTCAGTGGCGCAGGACAGTCGGTCACCTATCCCCCATCGGCGCGAAGAAGATCCCCGCAAATGGCAGCAGCCTGGTCGCTACTGAATATTTGATCGTTGTCTAAACACCATGCCTTCATTTCAGCTAGATTCATTCTCTCCTCATCACAACAGAAGCGTCGTCATCCTTTTGCATTAGGACCTCGATCATTCATTAACACCGTATTAACTTACTCGCCAGCCCCTTAATACCCATTCATATCTATATATCCATATCACTCCACGCAATCTGATGCCCTTTTCCAATCCGTCCACATGTACCTGCCTCCTTGATGCACTGTCGCCGTAGTTTTTATGTACTTATCACGTTCTTATCATCGCGCTCAATATTGGTCTGATCACACGTACACGTCTGAAAACCGAACGTTGTTCTTGCTCGATTTTGTCACGGATGTCCGCCCCGCGCGGTTAGAAGGCCGTGAATTACGCCACTAATCTTTTTAAGTATGCTCTTCGGTTTACGATCCTACTGATAATAAGTACGTGAGATACAACGAACGCTTGCCACAACAACATCGGCACGAATGCCATCGATAAGATGTCATGTGGCTGTTGGCAGCGCGAGTTCACCGCCGCATCAGCGGCAACCTGCCGTCCAGCAAAGCTCCCTCGTCACGCCGCGTCGATCCCAGGACTTGTTTCCAGATCCACGGTCAGGGTATCTCCTTGGCGTATTCATATAGCAACAATTCAAGAACCGCGCGAGAAGGAATGTGTTTTTTTTTGTCGATCAAGTCAAGCGTTACTACTCGGGCAGGGGCCCCTCATGATCATGTAGGTCCTTCTGATGAAAGAAAAAAAAAACTTCTGACGGTCCGCGGCTGAAGCTTGAAGCGTTGAAACCGTGGCGCTATTTCAGGCCAGGGGATAGTATTCGAGATAAGCATGAAGCTCGAAGTTTGCAATTATGAATTGGGAACACCTTCGGAAACTGCCGCATAATGATTGTCACTCAATGTCTGAATCCGTTAATGTAATATTATTAGTTGGTCCCTCCTCGAACACATGTCCCGATCATCGGATTCACCTTGCATGTTTGACAACGATCATTCAAATGTTACACACCGCCAGCAATCGACACGTTGAAATGTGTGATCACCACCTGCGTGGGCACGGCCATCTCATGCGCGAACTCCCCCGTTGCAAGAGGTTACAGACTCGGCTTTTTATCGCCTACACTACGTGGCAGTGAAACTTCTCAAAAATCTGCTCAACGAATTCGCGGTAAAACGGAAAATCTATTACTTCACAGCATGAGAGGAAGGTAATCTATAAGAGATCTTGTCGAAAAGCATCCGCGGATCAGAATGAAATGGCCCCTGATGAACAGCACAAAATTCACATGGTCTCTCGATCTCAAGGGTCAACATCACTGTCGGTGTCCTCAGGCCGTGGTCCACCGTGAGTGAGCCACGCGAGCTTCCTCAACCTCCGACGTTCCTCCTGAGCCTTCACTTGGTTGCGTGTCGGTTTCTTTTTCTTTTTGATGAGCTTTGAAGTGCCAGCGTCTTCAGCCCCACTCCCTGCAGGAGTCCCATGAGCCGAAACAGCCGGGCTCTGCACTCGCGAACGAGCTGGGGTGTTAGCACCGCTGCCCTTTGGAGACTTCAAGTCGGTAAAGGCATCCTCGACAACAGCGGCCTTTCCTTGATGTGTCATCCGTCCTGCTTCAATCTGCCAGATTTCAGGACCTGGAAAGCTACATCAGAAAGATATGCAAAATGCAACACATCGAAGACTGACACAAAGCCGATACAAACTCGTGATTATGTGAGATGATGACCTAAGGCACCCCATGTCACCTGGATTAGAATTTCGTACTTATTTCATGGTGCTCACCACAGCACCACCCCATTCCCTGATAGCCACCGCAAGGCCGCCCAGCGCTTCACGATCTAGGAAATTACTTGGCTCGTCAAGAACGCAAACCTACAAAGTAACTTCAGCACATCATCATGACAACCAGGCGTCTAATGAACCTGGGGATTATTCCAGAGACAGGCCGCAATAACCAACTTGATTTTTTGCCCTGGCAACGCCGGAGATTAGTAGGATAAAACAAACGCAATAATTGATTACAAACCTCCCGACAATCCCGAAATTTCATTATACTGCGCGATGTCCCCATCGAGACCGATGTCCTCGAGGTGTTTGCGTACAATTTGAGCAGATGTGTCACGAGTCCCTGCACCTTCTCTCGAGGATTCCAAATCGTCAAATTGCTGCACCAACTTTACGAAACCTTTGGCCATCAACTCATCACGAGGCACCCAGGTGTTGAACTTGTGGTCAAGACCACGCCATTTGACTTCATATTGGAATGTCTTTTTCAATTTTTGACGACCCATAATAAGCTGGATAATTTTAGGATGTGGATCAGATCGACAATGTAAAGTAATACTAACCTCCAATTTGCGCTTGGTGCCATTCCTGCCAACCCAATCTTGATCGAGGACTTCCTTCTCTTCGTCTGTCAGAACACGAGTGGCCTTTTCCAGTAATTCACCTGATATGGTTGGCAAATTATATTAATGAGACACTGGCAGGGTCACTTTAAGTTTAAATACGTACGATCGTGACCATCCTGGAAACGCCACTGGATATAGCCAATTGGTGTCTTTTCTAAGTGGTGTTCTAAATCGATGTTAGTTTGGTATATCTAACGCTGAAGTTGTAGATAAGAGTGGACCTATATGGTGGGTGGCGTGCTGTGAGACGTAACCAACACGAAGGGCCGGATGTTTGTATACAGTTCCCTCTTGAGGAATAGTCTCGCCCTGAAGTAAAAAGGTCATTAAGGGGACACTATCGATCAGATCATCACTCTTGCCGTCAGAAGTTTGATCATAGTCGATTTCCCTGCGCCATTAGGGCCGATTACACCTACTCGGCTGGATGACAATGAAACACGCTCAATCAGACATGTGGAGCACACAAACCCACCTGGAGAGTGATAATGCTTGCGAGGTGGAGCAAATAAGGCTTTATCACAAATAGAAGCATGAATTATTACTCACCGCAAGACACGTTTATTAGCGAAGGTTGTGACCGACCGGGGTACGTGAACGTGCAATTTGACATCTTCAATATGGCACGAGTGTTACTACGAACACCCATCAAGGAGCCAGGCGGAGGAAATGAGAATTTGACGGATGTTGCCGCCAGGGTATAGTAGGATTTAGCCTCCGGGTGTTTTTCCACAAACGACGAAAGATTTCCCGGATAATAGGCGAGCTACAATAGAGGGGAGTAAATCAGTCGGCGTTTACCATCGACCGACGAGGGCCTTACCTTCTTGGACTCGTAATGTATGATATCAGTAGTCACATTATCTAAAAACCTAGCCACGTGGAGAGATTTAGCGATTGAATGCTAGGATCGGGTTAGATGCACTTACCCAGAATCGTGACTGATGATTAGGCAAGTAACATTTTTGTGAGCGATGAGATAACTCTCAAGCCATTTGACGGAAGCCCGGTCCAACTATCAGGAAAACGTCAGTCGATGGAAATGGGGATAATCCGGATACGAACATGATTGGTAGGCTGCATTGCAAAAAGTGAGCTAACCCTAGAACAGTAGCATCAAACCACCTCGCACCTCATCCAAAAGAAGAAGGTCGGCATTGTAAAGCATTGCACGGGCCAACTCTAGTTTCATCTTCCAACCACCAGACAACCCACCGACTACGTCTGACTGGCGGGCATCGTCAAATCCCACCTCAAGCAATTGATTCCGTATTTTAGAACGCGGAATTTGTGCCAGAGCCTTGTCTGCGGCAAATTAATTACTGTCACCAAGCATAATAATAACGAATAAATGTACTAACCTGACGCCACAAAGTCTAGCACAGACATAGACGTGTCCTCGCCCTGCAAGGAATGCTCTACCATGACACAACGTAATTGATCTTGAGGCGGAAAATTTTCCACTTTGCCGTCCCGAAGCTGGCGCATAAGAGTCGACTTCCCTGATCCATTCGTTCCGAGGATGCCGTAACGGCGCCCGCGGAACAGACGGAGTGTTGTGTGCGAGAGCAGTAAAAGTGCACCATAAGCGAGAGAAAACAATGAATCACACAGAAGCTCGCCCTCGCCACTCTCATTGTCGTGCACAGATTTGTGTAGTGCCTAGATGGTGCCTAATGATGAAAAGTTCCCTTGCAAAATAGAGCAAGAGCACACACTTGATCAATTGCACGGAAATGGGCCCGTACCGACTCCGCAAAGCTAGCAGATCCCTCTGGCCCCAGCCAGAATGTCATATACACACCGACACAACGTTTCCATACTTCCGGATCTTGGAAACGGCGATTATAGATAAGGTCAGCAACCATGGACCCCTGAAATTGCAAAGATTGGTCCAAAAGAGGGTGCCTTGCGGATAGCGGAGCATTTGGGCTAGTCGCAGAAGGGATAACAAGGTCTGACGGAAGCAACAACAACAAGACGGCAACAGCTTCAGCTACCTCCTTGCTGACATCCCGCGTCGGCGGCGTCCCCGAGGTAGATGCACCTGCCTTGAGTAATGTACCAAGTGCCGTCTCGCCGAAGGCACGAACCTTAGTAAATGGCCGAATGAGATTCGCAAAGCATACAAAAGAGTATAACCAACCTCCGGAAACGCGGCACCCTCAGCAATCTTCTGCACGCCCATTACGAGAGGGCTAAGGTATCTTGCGGCAACTACGGGGTTCCTGACCAGTTTGACTAAGTTATCGATGACGACAACTGTACGCCGCTGCACTTCCATGCTGCGATCATTAAGAGCGCGAAGGAGCAACGGTACAAGAACGGCCAACGCTGGTGCCGTGACTTCCGCGACGAAAGTCGTTGATGATAGCGCCTTTATGCAACCAGGTACTGCATCAGGATGCGACATACACTTAACCAGAGCGGAGATGTGAGGAGCGAGATCGGGGTTCGCAAGCGTCGTGCACAAAGAAGTGGCGCACTTGACGGCAGCAGAAGCAACCTGCAGTAATTCGGTCGGCGGAGTAAAGTAACGCAAGGACATTCATAACGCACCTCCTTTTTTGTATCGTGCATTGCTACTTCGACCTTGGGTAGGATATGTCCAAGTTCATCAGCTACTGCGTCCTTAGCGCGAGCCACGAAACTCTTGAGAGCATCTAGGGCTGCGACTTTTGTTTGCCATTTTCCTTTCTCTAGGATATCTTCTAAAATGCCGAAAACAGTTCGTGTAGCTTCTGGGGGGAGAAGCTGGAGGATAGCCTTCGTCGCAGCTGTTGCAGCGATCCGAACAACCTCTCCCTTGTCAGACAACAAATCGAAGAGAACGTGAAGGCTTGGGAGAAGTAGGGGTGCACAGGGGGGACCGAGAATAGCGGGGAATGACTGGAATGCAATAGCACTAGATTCTCGTTCCCATCCAGACTTCTTGTTGAGTGCGAAATTTTCAAGGATAGTGATTACATTTTGGTCGCTGTTAAACTTTAGATGCAATCATTTTAAAATGTCGCAGATAAAATGGACGCACACCAAGCTCTCTATACCTGCTTTAGAAACAGCAAGAGCGAGCTTGTCAGCTGCTGCCTTGGCGTCTACATAGATTATGATGAGTTCTATCTCACAAGAAAGTCGTGGGATGTAAACCTGGGCCAGAGGGTGCAGTGCGCAAAGCCTCGATGATCAAAGCGAATTCCGACTCCAAAGAAGAAGTCATTACAGCGGGAGACATTTGAAAAACTCAGGATATAGGTCCTAGGATAAATTGTGCGATTAGAAGGAAATCGTAGTCGACCGGTCTATTTGATCTTGAGCACTGATGATACAGGTGAGATTGAAGTCGAATCTCAGTGTAGGATGCCTCCGATTATTGTCCAAAATCTATGGGTCGTGAAACGAGAAATACAGTTGAAAGAAAGCCCTGCAGCAGTGCCGGCGCCCACAACCACTAAATTTTTTGGCAGTGCTCATCACGGCAGTCACAGAAGTCACACAGCGTAACATTACAAGACTGCTATCATACGGAGTCGATGAAATATGCTCGAAGGAAAAGTGATGTTACAGTAATTGTCCTAGAAAAGACGTCCGAGTCCTCTTGTATCGTGTGATGCAATCGATGAATCTAAATGGTACCGCTGCGCAGGTTGTCGAATTGACTGCCCTCATAGCTCAGCCAGTTGGGACTCAGGTCTAATGGTCCCATGGCATTCTTGACGGTTGCAACTAAGCTCCTCCCGGGCACTGGGTCCTTTCCAAACCCGCCTTCCATTCCCTCTCGCGCGCTTCCTTTGTCTCCGCTTAACTCCCAGAACATGCTTCCTCGAAGACCTTGACGGCGGATCCAATCGCCCTTCCAATGGCCGACGTGCTCGTTGTCAAAACTCACCATCTCTTGCTTCTGATAGTCGTGAGACCAGCTCGCCAGGGCCTTGTCGTCTTGGAACACGTATGTGCCTGGGAGCGGAAGAGCACGGTAGTCATAGACACCTTGCTCCCAACTGCCTGGTCCGATGCCGGAAAACGGTGCCCCGGGGCCGGACGTGTTCATGAAGCTTCTACCGTACAGCGGAATCCCGAGGACCATCTTGGAGCGAGGGACGCCGTTCGCGCTGTACCACTCAATCGCCTGTGAGGCACTGATAGGTCCACCATAGATGTTGGCTTGGTGATTTGCAACAGAATCCCATGAACCAGCTGTGATATTTTCCATGTGAGTCAATTTGTAATGCAACCAAACATTTCAGCACATACAGAAGTCATACGCCATCATATTCCAAAAATCAAGGTAGTGGTCCATTTCACGTACGTGTAACTTTTGATAGTTATCGGGTCCACAAGGAGCGGCGATCTAGCAAAAAACAATACCTCAGATTGGAAGTTCGGCGGGATAGGTAAAGTTGCATGGCATACTGTCAACAAGAATCTGTGATAGATTCCCTTCATTTGAGCGTGCTGATCTAGGCCTACTCTGAGTTCCCTTAGGAGGTCGGCGTAGCCACGAGCTTGGTAATCATTGGATGGATATTCATAGTCCACATCGAGACCATCAAGACCGTAATCCTCGAGCAGACGAACTGCGGACCGCACGAAGTTGGCACGAAGGGCAGGATTGACGACGATAGGATGGAACTTAGGGGAATATGTCCAACCTCCGATTGAGAGAAGGACCTTCAAGTGTCTATTTTGCTGTTTCAATTTATAGATGGCCTTGAAATTTCCGTAGAGGTTGTTCCCGACATCATTCCAAGAATCGCCAGGGTAGTGAATATCTTTGTCCGCCCATGCATCAGAGAGAACAACTTCGCCCGTGTCAGGTCTCAGATCAGCAAATGCATAGAGAATGTGGCTAGATGGATAGTGAGCTTGAAAATGTAAGGAAGACAGCGCCTTACGTCAAATCTTGGACAGGGATGTTTGACGGCGGGAACTTGCGACCGTAGATCCCCCTACAAGTAAGAATAATAATTGGCGGAACGGTCAATATTTTCCGTGAATGACACGTACCAATTTACGAAGCTGATAAAACAGTCAGAAGTGGGTCATTATAAAGGATATCAACACTTACTATCCAACGCTGTACTTTCCTTGACCTTGCATTTCTGGAGTATCGCTCGGTGCTGGCGGTACTATGGATGAATATGTTTGAGATTCTAATGCTTTGGTACTGCCAGTGGTTGCAGAAGAGTCTTGTTGAAAAGACGGATGTTGAATAGACCACGAGAAGAACGCTTTATACGATACAAACGCGATGATGATGAACACTAATCCAGAGAGAAAAAGTGTCTTGCGAGATGTAAAACGAGAAGCGGGTTTGACGGGCAAACTACCTTCGTCAGAAGGAACTGCTTGGTACGATGTTGTCGAAGACATGCACGAGACTCATACATAGCTCCACAAAGTTTGGCATGCTGACCAAACTCAACTATTACTAGTGGCTGTCATCCAAGCAAGCATGGCATCCACTCTACTGCTCGCCATCACCATTTTCCATATCTCACGAGTCCAAGGTCAGACTACACTGAAGACAAGAAAATTTATTGTCCAAGAACCAACCAAGAACTCACTCGAAGGTCGACAGACTGGACACACTCGTGGACGTGTATCTAGGCCTGGATGAATATTTATAGCCATGTTCGCCAAGTACCGTTAAGACTCTAGGTTCAAGCCCGACGCGATGCATGCCCCGCCGAAATGGGCTGCCAAGTTACTACCTTCAAGATGAGATGCTTGAAAGTGACAACAGCGAAAGATGAGTCTCGAGTCTTAATACTAAGGACTGGTACTCGGTATTCAGGATAGTCTAACTGCGTTCATGTATACATTTACAAATGTGGCCCTTAGGCTACCAAGCAATATCGCTTCCGAAGACGTAGGATGTCTCGTAATCCCTTACCATTGAAAATTAATGTTTTCTACCATTTTCACAACCTAATATACTAGCGAGACGGTCCTGAACCTTGCAGTGCTCAGTACCTGGTTAGACTAAATTTGTATTTTTGTTTTCATCTCTTCTGTCTTAGCCTGCCCCTGGTACCGCCTCGAGTCTCCGTCGCTGCCACCTCGGAAACCTTAGTGCAAATTGCATTAGCAACTATCAGAATGCATAACGAGATCATAGAACTCACCGACTCTGATTCTGATTCTAATGCTCGCCCAGTGAAACAGGAGTCAGACAAAACATCGCACCTCAATCGGAAGGTAACCGCCCTCAAGGCAAGCCTGACATCCAAGACCAACCTCGTCGCGGAACAGGGCAAGGAGTTAACTAAACTCCGCAAGGAAAATAAGCAGCTTAAGAACGACCAAGACCTTCGGACCGCTGAGATCGCAGGGCTTCAAGATGAGTTGAAGAACATCCTGCGTCAACTGGATGACCAAACAGTTCGTGCATACGCTCACGAAAACTCACGAAAAGCCACTCATATAATATCTTTTAAAAGGTTAAAAATCACAATTTCAACATGATTAAGCTCAAGAACTTGAAGTCGAATGCTGTACTAGTAAGCGGTCATTTTTTTTCGTTTCGGTTTTGATACTAACTTTTGCGGGCAGTCAAATGGGACTGTCGTCGAAGCTACATGGCATCACGATGTTGATCAAGACATGTCCGACAGCTTCGCATCCACAGCGCCCTCGCAGCCCTCAAACTCAATCACCTTTAGATCGAGTCCGATCGTGAAACCAGAGCCTGTCCGAGTCGATACAACAATTAAAGTCGTTATCAAGTCGGAAAATGAACCCGATCTGATCGAACAGGTTCCGTTCGTCAAGGGTGAAGATGGCAAATTTGATGTCTGGAATCTTGAGCACCTTGGTCTCGGACCTCCAGTTGTGGTCGAAGAGCGGTTCCGCGTCGGATTTCCGCGCACCGTGATCAGCAACGTGAGCTCGGGGTTTCCCTGTCTGTTACATCAAACTAACCTTACCTCAGGCTCTTGGCGGATGTCCCCAAACCATGTCGAACAACTGGCAAGGTCGTACAAAAACGGATAAATTCCCATAGTGCGTATCTCGACTCTACCCAATATACTGTTACTAAAGTTGAAGCTTCACAGCTTGGCCATGAATCGTTTCTACAATCCACACCTCCCACTCGTTCCGGGCGGTCATGGTGTCGTGTTTTGTGAGGTAAAGTATTTCAAAGACGGCTCGCTCATTGAAGGGCCAATCGACCTCATCGCTCCTGACAAGCCAAATCAATGGATATACCTTGGTTCGTATGAGACCTTCCGGTGGGGTGAAATTTCACCCAACCAACTTGACCTACTCCAACCTCTGGTCATTCAACATTGGGTGTCTGGAGCCCTAGCGACCGCATGGGGAAGGAGCTGGGTCGAAAGAACGAATGCCGAACTTGTAGAAAAGGGGGGTGAAATTCGCCTCATCGAGTTTACGGAAGATGGCCTTCGGGAGGCACTCAATGATGGTAGGCTTGTGATTAACTTCACCGTCATGAAATGTGTTGGATACCGTACGGAATGGTTCGAGCAGTTCTTGCATTACCAGGCGCATCCAAAATCGCAGAAACCGCAGAAACCGCAGAAAAGGAAGAAGAAATCGAGCTCGAGAGTTAAGAAACCCTCCGCCAAAAGGGTGAAAGGAAGCGAGCGCCAGAAGGAGGTGCCATCTGAAAGTGACGGTGACGACGAATTGCAACCTACCCCGCCTGGTAGTGACAAAGATGAGTTTTCTGATGCGGAGGACGGGATGAAAGGACGCTTGGGTTCAGACTCGCCGGCTGCGTGGAACGAACACTGTATTCTCGGGCCTCCACTGGAGCAGGGCGTCCCATCAGACATAGGCAGATCCGGGCGCAGTAGCAGATGTCCTGGCGCAGTGGCAAGAGTCCTGGCTCGTAGTCCGTAGTAGGTCGTAGTCTGTCCTCGATAGATAGAACCGTAGCCTCCCGCTATATAGGTCTGGCCTTGGGTTCCCCTTGCAGTCCGTTCCCGTTACATCACAAGCTCTCAAGATCTCAGGATTGATACCTTCACTATATGATTGAACACTTACTGTATTGTGTCTTTGAAGATCTACAATATTTGCAAAATAGTTTTTATAATCTCACCTACTTAGAAGGCAGATCAGGGTGAAGAATAGGTTTCTGTGAATGACAGAGATGAGACGCTGTAGATCTATTGCTTCAAATTACCAATAAACTATCACTTATACATGAATACAATTCTTCCACACTCGAAAAATCATTACAACCAAACAACAACCAAACAAGTCCATTGGAAGAAAAATTGAGTGCAACGGAGTGCGACAAGGGTGGCTAGTGAGTGAGAAGGACGTGGATGACCCCTCGAGTGAGGAAACCTAGGAAGACCAGCCGGTCACCGCACCATAATTCTGTCATAGCAGACGAGTAATAACACCAAGTCCCTGGAAGTGTTGACAGTCAGAGATGCAGTGGTAAGCACGGTGCAGTCGTCAACATACCTTGGTCTTACCCTCACGGAACAATAGCTTCATCCCGACCTTGACAAACTCTGGTTGTGTAATGAACTCAAACTGAACGGTGGCTCGATCACCGGTCCGCAGGACCCCCTCAGGGTTGTCCATCGATATGATACGAACAGTTTGGCGGACAGCCTAAGATTGATGAGAATTACAACAAACATCAAAAGATCCTACTCACTCCACAATGAAGCATGGCCTATGCACACACTGCATCAGCATACGCCGCGAGAACAGCGAGTCATTGAGCATACCTGGTAGTTTCGTTGCATGGTAGTATTGTGACTGCAAGTTCTGCTCAAATTGTTACATCGTGCGAGGTATACTTGAGCTCACTATAATATAAGGACCTGCCCTTCGAACTGGCGTGTTGCTGTGAGTCCTGATGAGTTATCGCAAACATAATGGCAATAAATGAAATGTTGACCTTTCGGGGGAGTATCGGCCTTGTGTACTATGACCATACCCTTTCTGACGGCCGCACGTTTCACTCGCTTGAGAGCGAGAGCGACGCATTGGCCAGCCTCGGCTGTCACGACATCAGCTCTATGAAAGTTCAGTACCCGCAGAAAATGCTAACAGGAACCGAAAATACCGTTTTCGTTGCATGCTCCTCACAACGGTCGACTGGAAATGTCCATTGGAGTCTGGCCCAAAGAGAACGGAGTCACCTGTCTTAACACTTCCACTGTTGAGAATGCCATTGACGACTGTCCCCACGTATGGGACAGACCAGACATCAGTAACTGAATACTGTAGCGAAAGATATCAGTTGCACGCTTGAATGTATGCCAAGGACCGGTCCTACCTCAAGTGGCTGATCGACTGCAAACGTCTCGGTGTCCGCTTCGCTGGATGGAAGGAGATTCAAGAACGTGCGAAACTTCAGTCAAGTCAGAAACATAGCAAATGTGAAAGTACACAACACCGACATAGTCAAGGCCTTCTCCAGTGACATTGGAGACACGGAAAATAGGACATAGTCTATGTTCCATAAGCATCAGAAATCCACGATCGAAGCCAAACAGGCATACTTGTATTGCGCAAATGTCTGCGACGATTCAACCGCGACTTCCATCGAGTTCACAAAAACTGGCGTTTTCCTTCAAAGTAATCTTATGTGGATTCAAAGCAGAGTAAAGGATATGATTCACCTGCATCCAGGACTCTTCAAGATCTTTACCACTTGTTTCATAGTCTCATTAAGAATATTAGGTGGGGTCATATCAATCTATGTGGGAATTAGCTTAGCCGGATGGTTGTGGGTTACTTTTTACCTTGGTAATACAGACAACGACGGGCACGCTCAAAGCCAGAGCTATTGCCAGATGCTCCTTCGACATGCCAATAAGCCCAGCGTTGGCACCGACCATAAGAATCACACATGATGGCGCCCCAGACGTCAACCCGTACAGAGTAGTTTTCAAATATCGCTCGTGGCCTGCAAGGTCTACAAAATGGAGGTGTATATACGAAATGAAGTCACGTCGAACGGACTTACCGCTGAATGAAACTATCTTGGCTGACTGTGCTGAAATTTCGTCCCAGCCCAGTTTATCGCGTCGAATCACGTTTGCGTCAGCAGACGGCAGTATATTTGGGAGTACCGGGGTTCCAGCTGTCGAAAAGCCAAGGATCTGGGTAAAAAGATGTAGGATAGTGTAGGCTGGTGGGGACATGAACTTACTTCCATCCCTACACTAGATGTTCGTCCGGTTTCAATCTCGTGTTTATGCCGAAATAAAGCTACACGAGCTCGGCCTCTCCCGTCATCCAGAGGACCTGAGAAGAAATAGATGATTGAGACAGACATGCCTGCATGCATGTGTATATCATACCACGTGTTAGAACTCCTAGTGTTGTAGACTTTCCCGAATCAACGTTCCCGACGACAGCACAGCGAACCTCGGGAACTAATTCAATGCTGGGCGGAGGTAATCGTAGTAGTAGAGTTGCACGTGGATGGTGGCCGTCAGTAGTCTCAAAAAGAACGGATACCTATTGGAGATAAGTTCATGCTTCCTATACATAAATAGATAACACACCTTTCCCCCCAGCTCTTCCACAACCCTTTTAACTGATGATTGTAATGAAGCGACTTCGACGTCTGTTCGCGAGACCCCCGACCATCCTGTTGCGTCGTCCACGTTCTCTCCGGCAAAGAGCGATGCATGGGATGGTTGACAGCCAATGCGGAATATGTATTCGCCTTTGCGTCCAGTGATAAGTTGTGCTACCGAGGTGCGTGCTCGGTCATAGTCATGGATAGATAGTAATGCCTGAGAATATTTGAGCGAATGCGCAACATGATAATGGAAGGTGGAGTACCAGAACTGCTTCAACCTCACCCTCGATGCCGGCATCCCTGGATGGAGGTGGCTCACCCACAATATTAGATTCCTCGAGTACCTGTGTTTTCTTGGAATGTATATTACGAGGAGCAGGAGTTCCACTAGCTTGGCCACGTTGGCGGGCGAGTTCCCGTGCATAAATCTCCTGAATTTCGGATTGAAAGCTCTTTAGAGACATTACTAGTATGAGTTAGCAAGCAGATAAGTATTGTGAGCAATACTAGTTCTAGCAGCTCTTTATGGGGGTGCATGTTGAGTCAGAATGACCAGCCAGTGAGTCACGTCACCCTCGATGCCGTCACACAGGGGTAGCCTGCCAATGGGAACATATGATAAAACCGCTCAAAAGATCATCCGGAAGAGCAGAAACGACCATTTAAAGGCTGTTGATAGTACTAGTGTTATTGGCACAACTGGTGGTACGTGGCCCACGGCAGAACTCGGGTGCAAGGGTGGCAGAACAGGCTGGCAGAACTCCAGAGTATTCGAGACTTACGGAGATATAATTTAGATATGATAACACAGAAAAGTGGTTCTTCCCCCTACATTAGTTGTTGACGTCCCTTAGGAAGCTGGAAGCTTGTTTCACGACGCAAGCCGCAGTGACTCCGTGTTGCTTCTTGAATGATTAAATGAATTGACATCTACGCTCTCACGTGACGCCAAACAAAGCTTGCAGTGACTTCAAGGGTCTTGTTCAATTCTTCCCCAACTTCGTTGGCGACTACGAACACTATTCCAGAGACTAGTACCCACCGGAATGAACCTCAATACCTCTGGACGCGCCTCGAGGTGGTAATCTTTTAGGAAGTATCTGTAAGCCCCTACTTCCCTTCATTGATGTGCATGAGGCCTGACTAGGAGCAAGGAGCACTGAGCACTGACTCACTGAGCCACTCGTCGCAGGTAACCAGAAATTACCTTACAAGGCAAAAAAATGAAAAATGTCGAGACGCAATCGGACCCTCTGCCAGCTCTTTTGCCTTCCCTGCTAACCGAGTGGCTCGTCCCTTATGCTCAGACCATCGCACACGATTGCTTCGCGCTTTTTGCCTTTAAAGGCAGAAACGCGCGCCGCAGAAAAGCAATCGTACTCGATGTCCATAGCACGCCTAGTGCTTTAAAAGAAACGCGCAGGATGTGTGAATTTGCCATAACGCAATCGCTATTCATTCACCTCCAGGGTTTAATTTCACCCCGCAGATCATTTACAACAACAGCTTATCTCCTCCCAAACACTATCACGAGATGCCTGCTGCAGGACGTAACATGGTACGTTTTCAGCCTACCTCGCATCATGCGTCTTGTACTGATGACACTTTCTCTACAGACATCTGTTGACTGCCATGTCTGCCACAAGACCATAAGCCGCAAGGCAGATCTTCCTAGACACATGCGTACGCACGATGAACACAAGGAGTCTCTGTACGTACTCGTACCCTATTGTACCAGATGGTTCCTGACCCATCTGCTATCTTGATCAGTATGCACGCATGTCCATTCCTTGACTGCAATTACAAGACCCTCCAAAAGTCCAACCTGCAGACGCACATCAGGACCCACACCCGTGAACGCTCGAGGACGTGCCCCCACCCTGGGTGCGCGTTTGCCACTACCGATCCAGCAAGCTTGACGCGTCACCGCAAGCACCTACACAGCTACGAGCCCAAGGCGCGTCGCAACCTCGGGGGCAAAGCTGCTCGACAGTCCGCCGCCGCACCTTACCCATCTACTCGGTTTATGAAGCCTGAGGAAGATATTCCTGCATCACTGGATTTAAATGACCTCACATTTCCCGAGCTCGCAGGCCTCATTCCCTGCGATGCGCTCTCACCCGCTGAGTCCAGCGACTCCGGCATCCCCCAGTTTTCGGGCGAGTTCACCGAACTCTCCTGGGAGCGACTCTTCCCCGATTTCCCTGCCGAGAGCTTCACCTCCGTTTACGAACAGCCCTCTCAGCTCACCGCCCCCACCTTCAACTACTTCCAGCCATCAACTGTCCCTGTCGATCTCTCCGCCTCCCACATGCCGCAGTTCGACCCGAAGTTGGATCCCGATGTCAACTCTCAGCAGTCCATTCCCGCCTTCGACGTGGACTTTCAATACCAGCCTGTCTCCGGGAACGATCTGAACTCCGCATCAGCTGAACTAGAGGAGTTTTTACAGACATATGGCTCGGGGTACTTTGAAGGCCGCTGTGAGTACCCGGACAGTGCAACATATTCCATGTCCTAGCCCACGTTTACGAACGAATATAACGTCCATTGAAATCTTGACTATTGCATTTCATCTTGTTGCCATTACCTATACATTATCATCATCGACATCAGCATTACCATTGCATTTTGAATTTGGCATTATCATTATTGTTCTTTTATCTCATATCACTTTTATCTTTTATATATACCCATCTTCCTCCACACTTAGCAATATTGCGACCTCAGGCTTCAACTTGTAAAATACATTATGTGCATCATTACACGAATCTCATGACTATGGATTGGTTACCTCGTTACCGACATGCCGCAGTCCAATTTCCATGTCTGCCGCGGCACACAACCGTCACATACGCTCTATTTGAAAACAATGTATCATACGAAGGGTCACATTGGACAAAAAAAGTCTTGACTGGTCACTGCAGTGAATGAATGAATACTATATCTGGCCACCTATAAACTATTGTACTCTCACGTGACGCTAAACGCTATGACTTAACCTACCCTTAAATTTATCGAATGCAACAAGCAAGGTACATAGTTTTCTTCCATCATTCCAACCTCTTTCTGTAACCTTTTTCAAACGGTCTAGCTTCCTCTAATGGGTTCCCAGCCGGCTACTGCGGGACCGTTACATGCGCCACGGACAATTCGTGGCACTGAACCTGGTCTTCTTGACCCGACCCAACCCTCCCGTCTATTGCGTGCTCACGATTCCACGCTCTCCTTCGCGTCCTTCGATCCACGTACCGCTCTTGCTGGCGAAGATATCCCAGACCTGCATAAACTATCTATCGGCGAGGATCTTCCCCCTCCCAAACGTATTGTCATCGAAACAACACCCAAAGGTACGAGCTTTTGGAGATTTGTGCCAAAAGCACGCTTGGATGCAGATGTGCGCGATGAAGGCTTTTGGCCACGAGTAATCGAAATATGCGGGTGAGCGATATCGTCGATCTATGTCCTTGCAATTGTTTGGAATGCTGTACTTTCAGAGAACACGTGTTTTGCTACCAAGAGCAATGGGAGATTTACAAGCTGGACCCGGAATATCGGTGCACTGTTCACTTTGGCTTTAAATTTACATCTGTTGTGAGGGTTGACCCTAAGGCTCAGCGCTTTAGAGCTCCTTCACTGCCAGGCCCAAAACGCGCACGCGCACGCACGCCTACCCCTGAAACGGATAACCTGCTTCCGAGAAAAAGACCGCGTTCGCGGCGCGCTCGTGTAGACAGTGATGATCACAGCAGTGACAGTGAATCTGACGGGGACGAAGAAGAAGTGGAACAAATGATTGTTGATGGCCTTCTTCGTCCAAGGACCAAGCCCCTGTCGAATGCCGTACGATCCGGAAGAGAAGAATTGAAAAAGGAGCGAGACAATCGATGGCAGAAGATTAAGGGAGCACAAGCAAAATATAGCCAAGAGTCTCAGGCTGACGGACAACCGATGTCCATGGACGCGGAACAATTTGCATCTCAGAGCAATACTGGGCCTACTGGGCCGCAAGCCCAAGAGAATGCCAAACGAAAAAGTTTGTTGCAATCTCTACTCTTTATAGCGGTCTGACGAAGGTGATAGAAAATGGATTTACCGCTGACACGGACGACGAACTGCCACAAAAACATAGCCCTACCAATGGCCATGCGCGAAAGCGTCAGCGGACCATATCTCCAAGCAAGACCAAGCAGGCTTTCAATCACTCAAAGATGAAACGGGAAACACGAAAACAAGCAAAAGTTAGGGCAATGGACGAACGCCATCAAAAGGGATTCAAACAAGTGTTTGCTGATTATTACCCGATCGATATCGACGAACTGCGTATGTTACCGTTCCCACTCTGCTCTTTCAACGGTTTATATTTTTTCTTCTTCAGTGAGTGATCATAATGCGCAATCGACATATCCTCAGCCCGCTGCTTCGCAAGAGCAGTCCGAGTCTCGTAAGAGTGAAGAGTCGGACGAAGAGGCAACGCGCCAAGCCGAGCTTGCAGAGTCCATTCGCAAAATGCGAGAACTTGACCGGGATAGACCTATTTGGGAAGAACAGCGAAGGAAGCGTGAGGCGCGTGAGCGTGCTGAAGAACAGGATCGCCAGGCCAAAGCTGAACAGCGGAGAAGAGCCGAGGCAGAAAGACAATGGCAGCAACGTGAGGAGGCCGAACGTCAGGCACGCCAGCTCCGAGCGGAAGCTGAACGACATGATGCAGAAGAAGAAAGGCGACGGCAAGAACAGCGACGGTTTAAACAGCGCCAACGCTGGGAGTCTGGTACGTGGACGAGTCATCGAGCCCTGGAACGATACAGGGTTCTCAGTGAAGAGTTTGACGCTGCGAAGTTCACGCCTGATCAGCCGATCACTTTTCTTGACATCCCGTGGCCTGTGCTCCATCATCCTTCCTATCTAACAGTCGAGGATGTCGATTGGTCTGCCGTGGAGAGATTTTTTGCAACCGTCAAGACCTCCATGCGACCTCAAGATTACAAAGATTTCGTAGAAAGAAGTCATCGGCGTTTCCACCCGGATAGATGGCGTGCCCGGAAGCTGTGGTCAGCTATTCGGGATGATGTAGAACGTGGCTGCCTCGAGGTTGCCGCTAATACAGTCGCCCAAGCTATCACACCGATCTGGAGAGAAGTGAGACCACACTGATGAGTACGTCAAAATATGCACGCATGGAAGCGTGTATCGTGCGCATTTAATAGATACCCTCATATGATTTTTTGAATTGATCACCTTGATTGGATTGGTTTGTGTTGATGGGCGACCATCACACACACAGAGCTAGAATTTCATCAGTGGACGAAATCTTGCCAAACATTCCGGACAAGAATGACAACTGCGACCCGCGTGCAAGGTTTTTCTTTTTCTAGATACGATGGGATATTTGGTTCGGCCACTCTTCATCACATGAGCCGGTGTCCAGGCGAGCTCCGATGGGCGCAGCCAGATGCTTCGATTGTGGGACGTGGAGTTGTTTGACTCGGTTAGCGTCGTCAGAAAAGTAGCAACGAAACGTCTGATTTCTTTCCCAGGAGGTGATTTTGGATCTGATTGCGCCGGACCAAGGTCAGGCAAGCATCAAGCTGCTTCCAAAAATATTGGTATTTACACACACACACGGATAACTGGTCCCATCAATGCCAAGCTCCCATCGTCATGTGAGAACCCGGGTACCGATTCGGGATTTGTAAATGAATTGTAACCGCTTGTAACCACATGTTATCGTGATCAAGGCAGAGTGCGTAGACAATTGATCTACCAATCAACTGCAAGAAGATATCGGAGCTTCTGCATCAGGTCAGCAAGTGGAGAAACATGCACTGCTTGAACATAATAGATGACTCCGTTAGACAGATCAACATTATTGAATGAGCCTCGGGCACGCAAGCGGCCTGGCTCGGCCTAGTGTGCATTGCTAAACTTGACTGATTGTCCGCCGAACAGAATATGCCATGAAGATAACCAGACCCTGAGGCCCACAATATATCTCCAAGACAGAGAATCGATAAACAAAATTCTTCACGTTCTCGTACAGCCTGCCTACCAACAGTAATACATCCGATTAGAATGCGTCGCCAATTCATGAACTAGTAAGTCGGTAATCATAGAACCGACCTGAAGTTACTTCTTCTGATGGGCCTTTCTGCAGCATAGATATCAATGGTCGTGTGATTCAAACCTTGGCCTCTATATTCAGTATGATTCAATACAAGTACAACGACAGCTATTAATGATAGTGCCACTAGCCTCCATTAGTCCGTCATCAGTCCATTACATTTTGCATAGTGGTGCAATTGAATTTATTATTGAATATTGCATATTCAATGCCAGAGTGGAACGTTGTGATGCTTTGTGATGCTACGGGAAACCGAAATAGGTCGGAGAGAAGGCTTAGTCATTAACAACGGTTACCATTTGGTCCCGTTATTTCCAGGGAAAAGTCGCGCTGTCATGCAGTAGGGCTAATAAGGCTAGCTATCACGGCGAACAAGTGTCTGCTATTTCTGCCGTGATTCCTGGCTGCTGCCCTGGTAAGCCCTTGATCATTCAATAAGGACGTTGGGCGCACACACCAACCGCCCCTCGCCGGCACCGCCCCACGCCCATGACCCTTCGCCAAAATACCATCTTCCCGCGCACATTTTAAATTTCAAATGCTAAACGACACAGGGCCTATTACTAAACATAGTACTAGATATTCATCGGACTTTAGACTAACACCAGTCTTTAACCCACAGAGTATTAATCTACATGTTCCATCAGTCTTGATGATTTTATTTAATCATATTTGAATGATCACGTGTCATAAATATGATCTTATACGGTTGAAGGGGGGGTGTAAGTAAGACTGAAAGCTTAAAAGGACTGCTAATGTTTAGGTAATAGTTTGTTACCGTTTTTAGTAGGGGTGTTTGGGATTTGGGCGAAGGGATCATTTGGTATCCGTGTGTGCACAACTTTGAATTTCGGCCCTTAATCCAATGTGCAGATCCATTTGGCAGGGATCGGGATCCCAGGGCCCACTAGTAGTAACTGCACACGAGAAATCCAGTTATTTTGGTATCTCGCTTGTCAGGAACCGTGAACCGGTGTCCTTATGAACATATAAATGCTGGGCTATGCCACCATTTCGAGTCTTGCATCCCCCTTGGACCTTAGCGGATCGCACACTACCACTACTACAATGTCCATTTCAAGCGCTCTCACTCTCACCCCAGCTGAAGTTGCTGTTGCTCTGGTCGAGCAAGCTGTAGCCAAGCACAACACGCGGTTGGACAAGACCTTCTTCAAGGCGGTAAGTAACAAGTGCATGCACGTGTGGTCTAACATCTTAATCTTGCTATCTGATAGGTCCTTGCGGGTGTTATGTTGTCTTTCGGCGGCCTCCTTGATCTTATTATTAGTGGTGGCTCCCCAGGTCTGACAGCTTCGAACCCCGGAATTGTCAAGGTCCTTGGCGGTTTCGTATTCCCTGTTGGACTCGTTATGTAGGTACTGACGGCTTCAGTACCATCGTATCATGGCTTGATTGTTATAACCCTCCGCAGGATTGTGCTCCAGGGTCTTGACCTGCTCACGAGTAATCTTATGGTAGGCAGTTTAGCGCTGGTGTAGAACCACTTTTCACTCATTGACACCCAACTTATAGATCTTCCCCATGGCTGCATTGAAGAGAGCGATTCCCTGGTGGGGCGTTCCCCTCAACTGGATTGTTGGTAAGTAGTACCGGCCGAAGCCGGATCTTATTCAGATACTGAGTATACTATTGTGTCAGTCTTTTTCGGAAATCTCGTTGGCAGTCTGTTCTTTGCAGCAATCCTTTCGAAATGTCAGTTCGCGTTCATTGGCTTGGATTATCGTATAACTTAACATGTTCATACAGACGATGGGCTAATGGTGGATGATCCCTATGCCTCATACGTAAGGGCATTTGCTATGTGAGTCACTTCATCCTAATCTGGAAATCCCACTGTCTCAACCCTGTGCTAGTACGAAAGCCATCACACCTGCCTGGTATCAGATTTTCCTTCGCGGCATTGGTTGTAACTGGCTTGTTTGCATAGCCGTTTGGGTACATATTTCACCGTGTTGCTCCAAGTCATTACTCACGGGCGGTATTTAGCAAGGAATGGGGGCCAAAGACACTTTGTCGAAAATCGTAGCCATCTGGTTCCCCATCTGGGTTCGTAAAATCGATAAAGGTGGTGATCCTGACTCATTTATGTCCTCTAGGTCTTCGTGGCTTGTGGTTTCGACCACGGTAAGTTGCAGAACATTCGGTTTCAAACTTTCACCAATACTTTTTACCAGTTATCGCAAATATGTTTTCACTCCCGTTGAGCATTATGCTTCACTCTGAGGTACGTCTTTCACATGCTAACCTCACTTCGTACATTTCTAATTGCTTTCTAGCTTACGACCGACCTGTACATTCGCAAGTATGCACCAAGTCTTTCGTTCAGTGCATCTCAATATTTACTGATTACTTTCTCAGGTCGCTAATTGCGGCTTTGATTGGTAACATTATTGGAGGTCTCTTCGTGGGCCTACCAGCTGTGTATTTCTATCTTGGTGACTGGCATGCCGGTGGCATGCGTGATGCAGAGGAGGCCCGGATAGTCCGCAAAGACTCGGAGCCTAGTGACTCAGAAAAGTCCGCATAGGCGGCCCAATACTGGGACACTCATCACTTTTTATTCATTGGACGACTATCTATGAACACATGTCAGGCAACATGATCAACGGAGTACGATGTACACTACTGGAATGAAACGGGCTCGGTTCATTCTCAGGCGATCCTCCACGAGCGGTATACGATGGGAGAGGAGATTTACGTGTCATGAACACCATATTGTATACAGTTGTAGGGAGAGCAGACGGAAGGGATCGTAACATAGTGTATTGGACGAGTATCGCAAGTATTAAGCTTGCGGTACATCGATTTTTTTATGTTTTGTGTACTCTACAGGAATTTTATCATGTTGACTGTACCATTGATCAGTCTGAGGTCCGAGTCAATGCCAGCGAGTATTCAATCGGAGCACTGAAGATAGATAACGTTGTCAGTAATACAGCTTGACTTACAAAATCCTCTGGGATCCGAAGATCATAAGTCTTATAACGTCATAGCCGGTAACTGCTAGCTATGTAATAGCAATCAAGAATATTCGTCACCTTCTGTTGATCAACGTTAACTTCGATCACCTAAGACGTATTAGGAACGTTAGAACCTCTACAACTGAATTGACTTTATAAATAGATATCAACGTTATCTACAACGCGTGCTTCACATATCATGAAATCACTCATATCCTGTGATTCAAAAAAACGTCGCTTCTCCCTTGTCCATCTTCCTTATAATGTTCGTATTCGATCAAAGAACCGATGGGAAATACCGACGGTGATGAATATTTGCGAAAACACCGGAAATGAGCGTGCACTGAAGGATGCAGAGATGCAGGAAAAATGTAGTAGCTCAGAATCGCGTCATAGGGGCCGAGAAAGGCCAGTTTTGGAACAACAGCACACCTCTTGTTTTTAGATTGCGGGGAAAGTTCATATTGAGCATAAGACTAGAGGGACCCGGCCAGTCGTGCGAGTTATCCCATCTAAGAATTGCTTGGCCATGAGCGCCGCTCTGAGCAGGTTTTTGTGCTTAAAAAGGTAACGATAAAGAATCAACGTTACAACGCCAACTTATTATACCCAGAAAGTCCATCTGGAAATAGCAAGCGTTTTGGGAGAGGATGTGTAGATGACACACAGTATTCCAGAGCGAAGACATGTGGAACTAAAATCTTAAGTTCTACAGGACTTCGCGGGTAATATTGGCAGAGAAGTCTGACGGGCGTGCGGAAATGTGGGTGGAGTTCCTGCATGAAAGAAGTCGAATACCTCTTGTCCAGGTTGGGGAGACTGGTTCGGCTTTGGAGGAGGCCCTGACCGACCATACCAACAACCTGGAAATCGTTCTGGTGCAACTTCCGGTGCAACTTCCGAGATAGAAGTCAATATATTCCACTCATCTTAGAAGGCACTCCCTCGACCCAGACACCTTCAGCTTCTTTGGTCGGCGCAAGTGCGCGATGGTCTGGCCGCGAAAAAATAGCACCGGTACTGCCACATCAACCCGTGATCGCATTTGAATCCGCCAAGGCTTACAGAAGAAACTCACGATGGTGAGATGTAAACAACGTGGCGTACTAACCCCAGCATTGCATGTCCCAAGCCAGGACGAATATGATCTCGAGCGTTTAGAAGGCAGCGAGTACCACAACGACCATATAGGCACCCTGATGATCAATGATAACGTGCTAATGAACCCTTTGAGGGGCTGCTGCGTACATCCATACGTACTTAGTAAATGTTGGTGGGAGCAAAAAGATGGCCATATGCATGACTAACTTTTGACTTGTCAGTATTAGAGCAGCATCTAGATCCGACATCCACGGGCTAGACATGAATTTTTCAAGTTGTCAAGGGTCACACCGGCACCTACTGAAAAAATGGACTTTGTTGGGCCAAGTAGATGTTGGCCTTCCCTAGCAGACTATAGACGAAGGAAGACAGTCGTCCCTTTCGTACTAACGTGTTGGCGAAAATTTATATCGGAAAAATGATCTCACAGCGTTACCCGTGGAGCGGTCAAGAAGCCCGTTTCCCAACTTGATCCGTTGATGTAGACACACTTGGCCGATCCTGCTGTGAAATTGAGCTATATATACTGACATGGAAGGGTACAATCATACAAATGAACATCGCCATTGCCAAGACCGACTGAAAGCGATGGGAGGACGCGCGAGCTATAAGAGATAGTGTACGAGCAGCAAATGACAATCAATTGCATGCGAGAGATCCGAGTGGACAAAGGGGTAAGTGAATAACAACAGAGCAGGCTTGGAGTAGGCAATAGTTGTCCTGCACTGACTTGGATTCAGACACGGGAGAATGAGAGACAGGCCGCCGTGTATTCGAAACACGGGTGCGACGAAAATGTGACAGTAAATTATGGTAGGGAAACTCACCAAAGATGGTGGTGCAACCCGCGGAGACATCGTGAATATTATAACCCTGTAGGCTCGATTGCATTCACTTGCACAGGATCCGGCCGGACTTGCTGGATGGTGGGCTCATACAAAGGCGCTTCGACTTAGTTCTCCCGACTGTCCTCATGACTTCTTTAAAAAAAATGCGACAAATCCTACCTGGGACGTTACCACGAAGTGCATGTGGTTGTGCTGCCAAAGTAGCTGCGCACAACCATATTGATGTACTTATCTGAAAATCAAAGCGAACAGAAAGTAGCAGCTCTTTATCTGGGATAGTTCAAAGAACGTGCGATATTCTAGTCTTTCTAACATCCAGAGAGTCGGCTTCAGCGTTTAGGAGAACTTCAACTGTTGACACACAATTATGCAAATAAGTTGAGTGTATCAGAAGGGAGAACAAAGTAAGTGCAATGTGAGCTCAACAGAGTGGAACATATTTCCTCGCGAAGAGGGTCACTGTGTTTGAAGGCCAAAGGTTGCGTCCCGCCTAAGATAGACCAAGGGCCGCCATGCACATGTGGCTGAGAAACATAACAGGGCTGCCGAATTCCCCTATGAGAGTCTGCAGGGTAAGTCACTCTGATCATTCACGAGATAGTTTCCACATTCTCTGGAACATTGTCCGAAAGGGCTGGGGGCCAGTCTGGGAGAGGACTCCTTGAAGTGAATTCAGTAAGCGAAGAAATAACTCAAAGGGTGGACATTACTTCCTCATATCCCACACATTTTCGCTACTCTTTCCGAGTCGTCTGTGAGCCCACCACTCGGCACGGCGACGGATCCAAGCGTCCCGTTTCTGTTCTGGGTGCATGAATTTCAAGCTCATACAAAATTTGAAGTCCTCTTTTTTAACTCCACACTCTGACATTTGACCGTATCTGTATAAAGATTTTATTTGAGTCCCCAGAACTGAAAGTTTCATGAGTACCAGCACTCTGAAGCGTTTTGAGAGCATACCATGGCATTGCAAAAATTCATCAAACAAGGTCATGCATCCTGGAATATCGTCCACGGTAGGATGAACCTTGCGTAGGTATTCTTCCTCTTGCTTGATCGCGGTTTCAAGGTCGACGCTAGGCATATCACAAAGGAAGGAATGATTTGGTCGGCACGGATGGATCAATGCTTGCGTGGGAAGCGAACACGCTTTGAATTTTAAATTCCGACAATTGAACGCGTCGCGACGCGTGTTTTTGTTCTTGCCATCTCCCCGCATTATCGCTATTCACCATGGTGAGCACGGAGGACACAGAAATCAGACTGATGTTTATTAAATTTCTACATCATAGTCACAGACCCCTAGAGGTGCCAAGCGTCCAAGATCGCCTCCCATTCCCAGTTCATCACCAGCTCCACGTCCTACTCCAAGACGGAGCGATTCACAATCGTCTCTCCCACCGTCTTCGCCTCCGGCACCCTTCTCGGATACAGATGATAGCTTGGATGATCGTGACGGAGTACGTGATATAGATGAGGACGATGAAAATGACGGTGAAGGCGAAGATTTGTTTGCGGACACCCTCGAAGAGTGCGTGTCAAAGTCCATATTTTTTTAGGTACTCACTTTTACGCTACTGAAAATAGAGATTATGCACCAAACGAACTACTGGATCGCTACTCCGACCAAGACATCGACGATGAAGGGAACTTTGACGAAATTTCAGCAGCAGCTCGACGAGCGGCTGAAGCCAAGATGAATCGCCGCGATCGCCTTGAACGCACAGGAAAGCAAGGCACCCGAGCAGCTAATAGAGGCCGTGCACCCCAGTTCTTGGAGGATGATGACATGGACGATGAAGATGCTCTTGGCGATGATCTCGGCGTTTCGAGAATGAAGCGTCGCACAAGGCGACAATATGACGAGCGCCGTGATGTAGATGATGTGGATGGTATAGACGATGTTGGTGAAAATCTTGGCGGTCAGTCGGATGTGTACTCATCCATGTTTTTCTAGGAAATACCCCTTGAGCAACTGAGTGACATAAAGGCTAAATCTATCGTCGAATGGATTGCCAATGACCGTGTTCGCCGATCAATTGTCAAACATTTCCGGCAGTTTTTGATGACCTACGTCGACGAAAACGGCGCATCGGTCTACGGTCAACGCATTCGTAATCTTGGAGAAAGTCCGTATTATTAGTCTATATCTTTTGCAGAGTTACTGATGGTCTATTGCAGCAAATGCCGAGTCACTGGAAGTATCTTATCTTCATCTAGCAATGTCTAAGCCTATCTTGGCTTACTTCCTGACAAATTCCCCGGCCGCCATGCTTACAATCTTCGATGAGGTCGCACTGAATGCGATTCTTGTATATTACCCGTCGTACGAACGGATCCACTCGGAAGTTCATGTTCGCATTGCAGACCTTCCGTTGAGCTCCTCGCTCCGTGATCTCCGACGCTCTAACCTAAACAATCTAGTCCGAGTCACTGGTGTTGTGACTCGACGAAGTGGTGTATTCCCGCAGCTTAAATACGTCAAATTTGACTGCCGAAAATGTGGTGCTGTTCTCGGTCCATTCTACCAGGATGCAACAAAGGAGGTCAAAGTTAGCTTTTGCGCTAACTGTGAGAGCAAGGGCCCATTTCCTATTAACTCCGAGCAGGTCAGTCGCATTTCGAACTTATGACGATACCTGTTAAATGCTTCATGACAGACGGTGTACCGCAATTACCAGAAAATGACGTTGCAGGAGTCCCCTGGGTCAGTCCCTCCGGGGCGTCTACCAAGGCATCGTGAAGTTATCCTCCTATGGGACCTCATTGACTTGGCAAAGCCTGGAGAGGAGATTGTAAGTAACGTAAGGCGCTTTCGATAACCGGCACTAAGCACGTTAGCGTAGGAAGTGACTGGGATATACAGGAACAACTTCGACGCCTCTCTTAACTCGAAGAACGGGTTCCCAGTCTTCTCCACAATCATCGAGGCCAACCACATCAACAAAAAGGAAGATCTGTTTGCAGCGTTCCGTCTTACTGAAGAAGACGAGAAGGAGATGCGCGCCCTCGCACGAGACGAACGTATTCGGAAGCGCATCGTCAAGTCTATTGCACCTTCGATTTACGGACACGAAGACATCAAAACGGCCCTCGCCCTCTCCCTGTTCGGTGGTGTTACGAAAGACATCAACCGTAAACACCGACTTCGCGGTGATATCAACGTACTGCTCTTGGGTGACCCTGGAACGGCGAAGTCGCAATTCCTGAAGTACGCAGAGAAGACAGCTCACCGGTCTGTTTTCGCAACTGGTCAGGGTGCATCGGCTGTTGGTCTGACTGCCAGCGTCCGCAAGGATCCCGTGACTCGGGAATGGACGCTGGAGGGAGGCGCTCTTGTCCTTGCCGACAAAGGAACATGTCTCATTGATGAGTTTGACAAGATGAATGATGCGGATCGGACGTCTATTCATGAAGCAATGGAGCAACAAACCATCTCCATCTCTAAAGCTGGGATCGTCACGACGTTGCAAGCTCGATGTGCCATAATTGCCGCTGCCAACCCGATTCGCGGAAGATATAACCCAACGATTCCCTTCCAGCAAAATGTCGAGCTGACAGAACCCATCCTATCTCGGTTTGATGTGCTGTGTGTTGTCAAAGACAACGTGGATCCTGTGCAAGATGAGCTACTAGCCCGATTCGTTGTCGGAAGTCACCTCCGCAGTCATCCTAAATTCGAAGCTGACAGAGATGAGATGGATGTTGGCACCACCCTTGATGCTGATGTAAGTCTATTCAGCCCCTGAAGCTGTGCCCCTCCATAACAGTCTAGACAGATCATACCCCAAGATATCCTCCGTAAATACATCATGTACGCCCGAGAGAAGATACGCCCAAAGCTCTATGACATGGACCAGGATAAATTGGCGCGCTTGTTTTCTGATCTTCGCCGCGAGTCACTGGCAACAGGTTCATACCCCATCACCGTCCGACACCTGGAGAGCATGATTCGGATGGCTGAAGCCAGTGCAAAAATGTCCCTACGGGAATACGTTCGCGCTGATGACATTGACATGGCGATCTCCGTTGCAGTAGGGAGCTTCGTCAGCACTCAAAAGATGTCAATCAAAAAGACCCTTGAAAGGGTGAGTACGTTATGACTTTATCAGGAAAGGCACTGATGATTTAGACAGGGCTTCCGAAAATACTTGACACAAGCTCGTGATTATGAAGAACTCTTAGCTTTCCTTCTTGGCCAGATTGTGAAGGAAAAGGCCCGTTTCCACCAACTACAGAAACACGAGCAACCTGAGCTCATCACGGTCAAGATGTCTGAGCTTGATGAACGGGTGAGTGGTTCGTACCTTTGTAGGAACTGTTATGAACTCACTGGTTCCTCAGGCGAAGGAACATGAGATCTATGATACATCGACCTTCCTGCGCTCAAAGCTTTTCGCTGCCAACGGCTATAAATTGAAAGACCAGGTCATAGAGAAGCGGTTCTCAAACTGACACGAGATTCCATATACCTTTAGCATAGTTTCTTGTATCAAATTCCATGCGCTATGTATGGTCATATAGGCTGCCATATTGAGTGGTGAATATATGAGGGATAATTAACCAAGATACTCTAAGATAACGATGCTCTAGGCGGATGATGTGGAAACAGGTGACGGGGGATGTTGGGGCTGCGCGGGTTCCTGAGCTACGTTATCCAGAGTTGTGTACTCCGCCTCAGTAAGCTTAGCACCCGAGGGCGTAGCTTGACCCTGGGATTCCTCTTCGTCATCATCGTCCATAATTTCTGCCACGGAATCAGCACAAGAGACTTCCTAATCGGAAAATAAGCTTACCCTCCCCATATACGTCGGGGTGTTCCCGGAAACAGGTTTGCATGGCCTTGAATTTTTCCACACAATCAATGCCTTTTGGTTCCTGTTCAGAGTAAACAAAACATGAAAAGGCCTCTCTGAATTCTGGACCACATGGACCATGGGCCATTCCACCGAGGCACGGGCAGTCCCAATTGATTTCGCCTGTCACCGGGTTATAAGCACCCCCAGACGGCTGCTCTTCGCTTGGTGCTTCTACTGGCGCGGCCGGTAGTGTTTTATCCGCGTCCTCCTCTATTATGGGTACTGACGTTTCAGAGGATGTCTCTTCTGTCTGTATTGGAGGCGGAGGGGAGTCTGCAGCGGGAAGTGAGGGATTTGTGGAGGACGGAAGCTTTTTGGGGGCTGCGAATGTGTTAGAATAGCACTGCTGTTGATCTCAATGAACGCATACCGGACACAGGTTGAGCATCAAGTGATATCCGTTGACTATCCGAGCTCAGCGACCAAGCCATGTATGCAGCAAACGTGACGGTAGCTCCCAGTGCAAGTCCAGACCTGCTCGAATAATTTTTGAATATACGGGTGCTCGAGGAGCTGGCATTCGTATGAACGCATCTGCGCAGTGGCAGTCGTGTTATAGTCCGGAGCATGATGAGGTAGACGAAAATCAAAATCCGAGAGTAAAGTCCAAAAATTTGGATTTGTCACTTCTCATGATGACGCGCCCCGCTTTGCCGTTCACTAGTTCCGAGCCAAATTAATTCGAATTTCGCCACAAAATATTTTTCGTGAAAGGGTAGAATAATACAACACTCTTTACACACTCAGACTGTCAAGTCCCCGACCCCTTGCTCAACGTTAACGCTCAGCCTCGTAGAACACGGTGTAACGCGGCGAACTGGAACGCCCCAACATCAACTCGTGCGCTGTGTACTATTCGCAGTCCGCTCCCGAATCCAGAGCCAGCTGCGGCATCCCTTGATATCATTATGAAATGAAGCACCATATAGTGGCGCGATATATATGTCCACAGCCCGACACTTTGAGGATAGGTTGCATTCTTCCGACTCCAGAGTGGACTCAATCCATCCCAAACCAGAGTATATCCTTGACGTCGGTAGGGAGGGCTTTGTCGAACTTTTATCACTAACAAGATGTGCAAGAATATTAATGCTGTGCTTGCTTCCGTGTATAACCCGTTCGCCCACAATTCATATCTCGTATAGTCTAACTGAGACCTCAAGGCCTCATGTATGTGAGCTGATGTGAATATCTTTCATCCATCACGCTCTTGTATTCGATACTGATTGAACTTATTGCCTGCAGATGGTCATTTCCACTACGGAAAATGTCTCTTGAGATCCCATTCCCACTCGTTCTCTTTTGTGAACGCCATGTTCCACATGCTCGTTGTCCAGGCCAGCTGTCCTAGCTCGATCACTCTCTCGACTTGCTCTCGACACGGACCGCATGAACATGCGATAACGTCTTTTCACTACTGCAGCTCAATATTGTCTCTGATTGTTCGAAGCATCAGAGCACTGTGACATACCCAACATGAGGGCACCTTGTTCTTGGTGTTCCGTTGCGACGCTAGGTAGAGAATCCAACATGTGGACATTCTCCGAGTCCTCGCACCTCAGCCCAATCCCCCTTTGTGATTCCATGCCCGAATGACACTTTCTTGTTGTGCCACCATTTCTGGTTCGTGGGATGCATGATGTTATGGTGTTGCCGAGTGCGTTGAAAAGTATATATTATAAGTGCTGAATGGAGATGGGAGTCAGGGGCTTGGTCGTTTAACGTTACCCAGGGACTATATAAGCTCTATAGTAGGGCTAGATTATATTTTCATGTTCTTGGCAACTGGCGGTACTAACTAGATATCAGCCTAGTTATGATTCCCGTGATTGGGTGTATAATGTCGCGCACGAACGTAGTATATACGAAAAAATAACACAGCCTGCCTGGCCTCGAACATTTTATCTAGACCTTTCTGTGTTCTGTGCAAGGAACGGCGCTTTTGTTGGCACATTAATTACAACAACCTTGTCGAAAAGTTCAATATATGTAAGTTTACTTGGCAGCGAGAAAGTAGCACCACTCACAGTTCACCTTACATGTTGCATGTATGCAGCTGCAGCGAACGTTCTCTCCCTTATCCAGAACGATCATTGCCAGCGTTGGGCGCCCCATGTCACGGCGCCACCTGATTTCCGGATCCGGAACTCCTGATTATTCATCAACCACTTTAATTTTTACCGCAATCGCGACTCCCAACTATAATCGTATGTCAAGCACACAAACCTGGTAAGTGACTCCACCGCACTCTATTCATGCTGTTTCAGCGTTGCAGCTCGTATTAGCCCTATCACAACGTCTCTTGGCCCCTACGGCTCACGGAGGTGGCTCAGTATCACAGAGCGCTTGACCTACTTTAAGAGAAATACCTTCAAATTGCTCACTCGCACAAGGGTTCACGATCGAGAGATTCATGGACTTCTGCACGTCATTAGTTCCCACCGCTGCTGGCAGGTGCCATGCAGTCAAAGGTCGTGGGTGGATCCTTTGATCAATGTACTTGACGTGATGAGCATTTCAGGAATAATTCATTACCGTCACTGTATTTATCAGGCTGTCTGCCAAGGTGGAACAGCTGCCATATCTCTCCATGGTTAATTCCCGGCCCTGTTGCACTGCAGCAATCTGGCGTCTGCTTGGATAAATACTCCTGGAATCAGGCGTCTTTTTCTGAAAGATTTTGCGACAACACTTCAGCATGGCTTTAGATTTACTACAAGTCCGTGCGGTTAGCGACTGTTCTTTTGTCACCAACAACTCATTTGTCTTTCAGGTGTCGCCGGCGAGGATCTCGTACATCTGTCTTGGTGGCTTTACAGTCTTGGTTCGTTCCAGCTCATTTCGAATGCATGTATGCAGTACGCGTGTCGTTGCTCTCGCTGTTTATGAGGGTCGTTTTCGGGTGCTGTCTACCTGGCTCCATGAGAATTGTTATATACCGCAGTATGCTGACTATTGAACACAGTTCTCACTGGTGTCCCTCCTAATCAAAGAGAAGGTGTGTAATTGCTATCAACCCCTTGACGATTGACCCATGTTTCCACCAGCTTTATGTCAATGAAGTCGTTTTAGGAACCGCCTTCGGGATTATCATAGGTCCTTTCGTTGCCAACATCTTCGCACCCCATTCGTGGGGTCCCTTGAGTAATACCATAACACTAGAGGTCATGCGTATCGTCCTTGTAATCGGCTTATTCGCAGCTGGAGTCGAATTACCACCTGCATATATGAAAAGGCATGCCAAGAGCTTGCTGGTAATGGTTGTGCCTACCATGGCGTTTGGTTGGGTCGTAGTGGCTGGTAAGTCATCGCGGATGAAATCGTGTACCTACTGATCACCGTTGTCAGCGGTCATGTACGTGTTGTTTCCGAAACTCGACTACATCTCAGCCCTTTGTATCGCCGCTTGTTTGACCCCTACGGACCCGGTGACATGTGCTGCCATCACACGTCAGTCCGGCCAATCATGAACTACCCCTGATACTTACATACACTCTATAGACGGTAAATTTGCCCACCAACATGTTCGCGAGGATATTCGCCACATCTTGTTGGCTGAGGCCGCAGCCAACGACGGCCTTGCCTACCCTTTTCTTGCAATATCCATATACCTCACCATCGAGACGTCCGTTCAAACTGCTATCGGCAAGTGGTTTTTGGTGGGATGGTTATGTTTGTGCTATTGTGTGTTGGGTGTCTCGTAAAGTTCTCAACTTTCTTTACCGCAGACCAGGTCATCCTTGGCACCGTTCTAGGAGCTGTTCTAGGTCGGTAATGTCGCTTCATCCGAATGCATTGGTCTGATTGCATTGTATTTGTGATTCAGGAATTCTATTCTCCAAACTCATGAAGAAATCCCTTGATCAAGGCTTTATAGATCGTAAATCGTACATCGCGCAGTACCTGGCTCTCTCCATTTTTATTATGGGAGTTGCGAGCACCATTGGCGTGGATGATCTTCTTGCAGCATTTGCAGCAGGTTTGCATCTAGCCTGTATGATTCACCTATCAGTAGGGTCTGACATTCCCATCAGGCTGTGCAATATCCTGGGATGGGCACTTCCGTGAACAGACAGAACATGACAATTTCTCTCCTGTCATAGATTATGTGCTGAACTGTTGTTGTTTCATCTACATCGGCGCTTGGCTGCCCTTTAACGCCTATGACTCTCCCGAATTTAACATCAGCCCTTGGAAGCTTGTTCTTCTTGTGATCGCTATCATGATCTTCAGGCGAATTCCATTTTTATTGGCGGTATACAAATTTGTTCCCGAGATTGCATGCTGGCGGGAAGCTCTATTCTCTGGTCACTTCGGTGAGCAGCTCTTTTATCTATGATGTCGCTTTCACCTCAAGTATCTGAATCTTGTATACAGGTCCAGTAAGTCTGTCTAATACCAATTTTTATCACTTATCAATACGTCGCAGATGGGCGTCAGCGCAGTCTTCGTATCTACCCTAGCGCTCACGCGTTTGCCCACCCCAGAGAACCCGCCTGCAAATCAAGCACAGTACCTCGCTACAACTATCCAGCCTATAGTGTCATTTGTCGTCCTTGGTTCTATCATCGTTCGTAAGTATCGTGGCAGGTAGTAATGTATTGTCGCTGATTTCAAAATTTCGTAGATGGCTTGTCTATTCCGTTCTTCAATGGATTGGTCGTATCGCGCTCTCGCCCGACTTCGTTAAGTAAGATGTCAACCGACGATAGTTATGTTATGGATCCGGTATGTTAGGTGATCAGACTACTAGATTTTTTCCCCTGTGTCTATACATATACAGCATCCATGACGACTCGGAGTCTCAACGTTTCTTCACCATATATAACCAACTTCGCGTTATTTAGCTATTGTATCATTGCTCCGCCTTCCGCAGTAACGCTTTCCCTTGAAGCGCAGCAAGAGTAGGAGGCCCCTTGTGCTAGAATATTGTAAAAATTCCCAATACTCGTTTTCCTTGATTATGCAATATCATCGGGGCTTCGCTCCTGGTTTCAGACCTTGCTTCAGAAAAAACCAAATTAATGTTGGAGTCTATTATGAAGAAACACTTTATTAACAGGAACTTGAACATCCTTTGCTGTTGTACACAGTGTAGTTGGAATCAAATGATGTGTTAAGGTATGGGTGCTGACCCCAAGTTGTGACTCCGCCAGCGTCGTGCAATAGGTTCACTCATAACCTCGATCCTCGTCTAGCCTGCAGTGGACTGGCCGTGAGCAGACCGCAGTGCTAGGGTTTGAACTTTTCACGAGGAACGGTGCTTACCATATGGGAGGCCTTGTTATCCTTCGTTAGAAGATCGTTCAGGCATCGAACCACAATCCCTACACCTTCCTCGACAGCATTCCTCTCCGATTCTCGCACTCTCCCCAGCACTCTGCAGAATCGATCTGGGTGCCAACGGAGGAGAGCGGCGCGTATCCTCTCTTTCGGGGACTGCTCCGGGGAATGGGCCGTCGACAAAATAAATGCTGCGATTCCCTCCGCAGTGATTTCACTTGGAGTCAGCGGAGGAATAAGTAGTGGCCATGGGATATCACGGAATTTCAGAACGATTCCGTCATATGCAGCGGATAGCGCTACCCATCGCAACTCATACACATTCCAAGCGTCCATTGTTGCTCGTTCCAGCCTCGCCTGCTCCCTCATCACTCTTTCCTTCGCCTTCTCAGCTTCCCGTCTTCGCTCTTCAGCAATGACATGTCTTTCGCTGTCTCTCCGCTGGCGAACGCGGGCTTGGATTCGTCTAACTTCGTTTTGTATCAGGCGGTTCTTCTCCTCCTCGCGCTCCCGCATTCTTCGTCTCATATCTTCTTCATATGACATCCACCCATGCGCTTCGGCCCCCACTTCATATTCATATAGGAATTCATCTCGCATTCTATGTCGAAGTTCCTCTGTCTCCGTGGGCTTCATCCAGCGGCGCTCATGGTTTGGCCGGCTTGCCAAGTGGATCTGATCGTTCACCCATTGCTCTGTTGGGTTTTCATGTCTGCTATGCGTGTAGTGCTCCTGCTCCCTGACGCATGCCAGCGCGTGAGGATTTATGCGTTTCCATTGGACAGGATGAGCGCTGGTATAATTATGTGGACAACTCCGATCTTCATGCCGCGGAAAGCGTAGTCGGGTTGTTGGTGATGGAGAGACCGGTAGCTCAGCTACTTTGGCACACCTGTGTTGGGGAAGCGAATTAGGATGATGAGGACTGCTAATTGCCCTGGGGCGGATGTGATGTATGTAGTCTGAGTCCATTATCTGACGCAGGTTAGATTGGAAGGACGTAAAGATGAATGTGGTGCGTTATATCAGTTTACCACCTTGACCTGACGATAGACGCGAGTGAGGGCGTGTAGAAAGCCTGGAGTAATTGAACATATCCGAGAGCGTGTGTTTACCTCGTTTTCGTTTGGGCTGAACACGTTGCCACTTCATTGGACTTTCCTGTTTTGATGCAGTCACCGCGTGCTTGAATTCTGATCACATTCTCCAGCATAACTGTCTTGGCCCTAATAGTGACAACATCGTCCGATACACAACTTCCCTACAAGCGTGAGATCCAGGAGTACACCTACATAAATAACCCCCTAGTTCCTTTACATAGAGCAGAATCCAGAGTCGTTAACGTACTCTGCTGAGTCTCCTTTAATTGATGCTGCCTCGAGTCTGACCAGATCTGTATATAGCTTGAGAAGAGAAGCATAGCGGAAATAAATGTGCTTACTGAAATATGGATGGGCTTGAGCCTCCCGTGCTGTTAGCCGTTTCTGATGATCATAACGAAGTAATTTGTCAAGAAGGTCCAGTGCCTCTGACGTCACAAACTGCTGGTTTTCAGCATTAACAAAACGTGCCCAAGGCTGTCTTGGATAACTGGAACGAGATATCAGCATTGAAATGCGTGCCAGCACATGCCACTGACGAATGCAGAAGGGCTTCCATGTCTGTTTCAAATGGTATATCATATGTCTTCAAGTAGGCATCGAAACTGTCAGATCCTAGAACTCTCATGATTTTCAAGAGTTGGTCATTATTATCCGAACCACGGAAGAAATGTTCTTTGCGAAACAGCTACCGAATAATTAGAAGAAGGATCTGAGCGAAACGCAAAAATGTCACGCACCATCGAAGCAAGCATGCATCCTATGCTCCACAGATCAAGGCTGTAATCGTACAGCTTATACCCCACGAGCAGTTCGGGCGCTTTGTAGTACCGTGAACCCACACGAATATGATATGCTGTCCCAGGATGATAGAATTCAGCAAGTCCCCAGTCAATGACACGTAGCTGTATTTCAACTAATCAGCGATCTCATCGTGATGGAGCAAACGTAGAACGTACTTTCCGGTGTCGGTGATCAATCATGACATTTCCCGGTTTCACATCACGATGCATGATTCCTCGCGAATGCACAAAATCCAAGGCCTCGTGAATTAGCCTTAAAAGAAGCTCCCGGGGTGATCTATGAAGTCATGGAACATACCTTAAGGAGCTGGAAAGTATAGAACTTGATATCTACCTCGCCAAGGATTGGATATAGCGATTTCCACTCTACATTATCCACATATTCCATGATTAAGCTGTGGTATCTTGATGAAGGATCTTGAACGACGTCAAGAAGGGCAACAACATTTGGACCTCCAGTGAGGTTGCGTAAAATCTTAATTTCACGGTTGATCTTCTTTGCAGCTACAGGCTTGAGTACTTTGATGATACATGTCTCGGAGTTAGCGGTATCCAACCCTCCGAACACCTGTGAACTGGTTAGCTCAAAATCTGTGGAATATGTCCACAAAATTCTCACCTCGCTATACTTCCCGCCTCCTACACGATCGACGATCTCATAGCGGTCGGGAGAACTCCACTCGATTCGGAAATTGTCTGTACAATTCATGCGGTGGCAGAACTGGGAAAACAGAGTTTACTCACCATAGTCATACCACGAGCGTCCCAGTTGTGCATTCGCACCGGCATAGATACGAGCCATGACCTGTCTCTCAAGGGAAAGACAAGAACTGGGACTTGACACGAGGCAGTGGATACGTCGTGCCCTACTGGGGCATCTAGTCAAGTAACTACTTAAAAGATTCAAAGTGGTGAACACTGGACAGCCGCCTGGCCTGGTCACGGACTCGGAAGCTTTTGAAGCCGGAAAAGGCTGTTTTGGCTGTTCCTTTACAAACGGAGTGGCTGTGACACATCAACAAATTGATTTTTTGCATGTAATACTCGAGCTTAGTGTGGTGCTTTCCTTCCAGAATGTATCGTGAATTCAAATGTGACTTAAAGACGAGAAGATGCGGTAATGATAGTGGACGATATAGCAATAGTGATGTGTAGAATGGAAAAAGCGGAACGATTGAATGTACATGAACGGGATGCGTGAGATATAGAGAGAACAGATATGGAGGAACAGATTTCAGAAGGGAGATCGGGAACAAACACGAGACACTGAGTCAAAGTTTTAGTGGTTGGCATATACAACAAAGCAAGAGTCTCACCGAAACAAGACTGTCATTGTGAGCCGTTAGCATCTGGCGTGCTGACTTGCAGGTATGCCAGCAAAAGGGCGATAGAGCTATTTTGCTGGCAGTACATCGCTAAATCTTTTCCTGACCAGTATTGATCATCCGACCTGAGTTGCGTGTCAGGATCATCTCCGCAATCGTCGCTGCTCTCGTGAGGGAAACCAAGGGTGTTGCCTTCCGACTCCATCTTTCCAGGTCCATGGCGATGGTACACCTTGCTCCGAGACTTTGAGCGCACTGGCTCCGATGTACAGTTCACACCGAGTCGAACAGATGTTTTGGATTGGTCGCGGGCATGAAGGCCGGATGAGGTGAGGCGCGCTAGTGCGTGGTCAACTTTAGAAGGAAATGGACTGGTGTCGCTCAGGGAAGCGGATGGCTTGAGTAGGGTATCCTGCAACACCTTGAAAGACATGTTGTACGATGCTTTATAAAACCGAGCCGTCTGCGGGGACGGCCAGTTTATGCCGTAGGGATGATCAGCGGCTACGACAGAGGCATCAATTTCCCGTTTGAGCGAAACTGCCCACTCGTGGCGAACAACAGGGTCGGTGACACTGAACATATATTTGCGCTTGGCTCCATTGTGATCCAAAAATGCCACCTGAAAGGTGTTGCGCATGAAAGCGCGCTCCACTGCTATGGTGTAACTCTGGGCTAGGCCAGCATATAGTAGGGCATTCGGACCTGACCGCAGCATGGACATTGTTTTCAGTCCAAAAGAGCGCCCCGTCACCCGGAAGGAAGCTTCTGCCGACTTCGCAAATGACAATACAGGTGGGTCAAACACCAAATCGTGCCCAAACAACTCAATACTGAACTGTGGATCTGGTTGTGGGATACGGATGACGACTGGCTCTGACTGAACCCGGTAGGTGAGTCGCGGAGGAAGTGTGCGTTTGAAGGTGACAGTGATCTCTGGTGGGCCGCCAGACGTTGAGTTGCGCGCCTGGCACAGGCGCTCACGACGGATGGAATCATAGACATCTCCCAATAACTCATCCGACAGGCGATTGTCATGACGTCGGAAAGCCTCAAGGAAGTCTCTTGCAGTAATATTCCTTTTAGGATGCCCCATCTGACCCGGCTCATGAGAGATAGCACCATGCAGGACGTCGTTCAGCTGCACGATGGCTCTCGTGAAGCGGTAGGCCAAATCTTTGTCGTAAGAGATGTGGATTGCGTTTGCCTCATACCACCGATTCGCGAACGGCTCGAGAAGAACGTCGAGAGGAGTGATACCGTGGCTGCCCCGTTCCGGGATGTGAATAGACTGAAGGAACAACCGGAGGGCTTTGTCCACCCTCATTCCCATAAACCCGAAGGCGTCAAGATAATGCTTGAGCACAACACGGCTTGTACGCCGCGACAAAAAATCACCGAGCTGTACCCTGTCAATATGTGGTGTTCTGAACAGGAGTTGCGCAAGTGCAGCAGGATCGTCGCGATGATCCAAGCTGCTGAAGAGCAATGTGACTGCATTATCCGAATCTATGGAGAACTGTTCGACAAAGGCTTGTACTGCAGGAGTTCTTGGGATGGCTCTCGAACACGGCTCCTCACGCTCGCTGGTGAAGCAGAGTTGTCGCAGCAATACCACATTCTTGACGGTGAACTTCCGATCAGCAGGATTAGGCTTCGTCACCTCGAGGAACGTATCGGAATCCTCAGCACGAGGTTTGGCAATGACGAGAATGTCGTTGAACAGGAAGAGGAAGCGATCCTTGCAGATGTTAGAATTCACGACCTGGAAGACTGGAGAACATCGTAGAAATCTTCGCGGAGGCTCATCAATGGCAGATAGCCATACCGGGCTTCTTGAACCTCGGCCCAGCATGTCATTCAAGCGCTCCAACAGTATGCCGCCTTTCGCAGGGTAATTTGAATAATGCGAGGAAGTCTTGGACGAAGAAGACTCGGATGTTGTAAGATGGGGGTAGTCGGATAGTGAAGACCAAGGCTCAGGTGTGGTAGATGGAAATTCAGGGGGAGAAGGGGTTGCCGGAGTGAGAGGTATTAGGGAGATATCTGTGGCAGAGTATGGCTGGCCGTTAGGCCTAGCGATTTTACTCGCTCGCGGCGTCTTCTGAAGCTCGTCACGGATAAAGCTATCGTTTGGACTGGTCGGGGAGAATTCACCATTCGCCTTCTTTAGCTGCCCATTGCCAACAGAACTGCGTGATTTGTCACGATCAACATCTACCCATTCATCTTGGAGCTCAGCGGACAAATCATTCTCCTTCCGCAATCGGAATAGGTCAGAGAGTGATGGCTTCTTCGACGCTACTGCGGGTTTCGGTTCAGGACTAGGCGTCGGAGGCGAATTGCCTACCGGCGACTGTGAAGGCTGGGGGAACAACTTCCTGGCACTGAGCCATCTCCGGACCCCATCTCGGTTAGTTGGAAGGGATTTCAGCATAATGGAGGACGGTGAGTGGGGACTGCCATGCTGGTAGTGGTCATGAGAGGATGTGGATGCAGAGGCAGAAAGTGGTGGTGCTTGAGCCTTGTAGATATGCAACAGATGGGTATCTGATGCCTGGTGTGTTAGCTTCCTGTCCCCATTTATCTCGGGAGAATTAGAAGGGGTATTACTGGAAGAACTCGATGGCAGCGGTATATCAGCCTCAACATGATGCGACAGAATGATATCAGGAGTAGACGAAAAGTGAGGTTGACGGTTCCATTGCTCTTGCAGCTTCTTGATCCCGGGGAAAGGCATGAGTTTTTCGTGTGTATACTTCGCCAGAGGATCAGTGGAGGGAGTCATGGGAACAGGGGATACTCCGCTGCTGGGAGGAGCGGTTTGGACCAATGAATGTACCGAAGTCGACGCTGAGGATGGCTGGCCGTGTGGGTATGTAGTCGAACTGATGCTGTCGTTCTTATCAATTTTCGGACTTGGAAGACTCACTCCACTCTCCCGGCTGATGCTAGAGTCAGTGTGCTGTCTTCTCTCCCTTGTCGCAATTGAGTTCGTCCGAGACCGGCGCCCGCTACTTGAAGCACTCCTCGTCAAGGAATGGACGATCTTGCTCCATGTGCTACCTTCGCGCCTGGAGGGAGTCTCTGCCCGGACTGTTTGGGGATCGGTCGACTCAGGCTCAGTTACAACCGGAGATTTATCGCTGTGCATGCGAATAGCTACCGAAAGCCGCTGAGGGTACTGTTGAGAATCTGATTCATCACTGTTTCGGAGCATGGAAGCGGTGTTAGGCAGGTTGGCAAATGAGGAGGGTGTCGGCGAAGTGAATGCGGGAGTAGGCAAGGGAGATGTCTCTAATTCCACAACAAGTTCCTTTGAATCCGATGATGCGCGAGATGATGGTTCCTCGATCTGAGTATTAAACCCTTCTCTTGGCGAATCCGGAGGCGGATGATCATCTTCATCTTCGGTGATTTGCTGGGCCGGCTCATCCTGCAGCGGTTCGTCATCCTCCTCCTCTTCTGTCTCTTCGTGCACAGGCATGGGGGTTTCCGGCACTACCGCAAAACGGCTGAGAGGTATCCTGATCAACCAACACAGCTAGAACTCACCTGGCTCTGCCACCCAACTGATTTCTCGGTTAAGACCATCATGATATGGAGACCGTCGAAAAGCTTCTGTTGGAAAGAATTCCTCCTCCTCCTGATCGCGTTCCTCCTCCTGGTCAGACGACAACGATATCTCCTTATGAGGTCTCGCGAAGGGACTAGAAGGGAATCTGGCTTGCCGAGACGGAGTCCTCTCAAGATGGGGGGCCAGGAATATCGGTACATTCGTTACATCAAGAAGTGGTGAGTCAGTGGAGTCTGATGAATGGGGAAGGCGAGGAGAAAGGCTAGGATGCGGCCGACTCGGAGCACCTGGTAATCCATAATACGTCGACTGTGGAGGAATCCGGTCTTCGTCATCTGGATCCTCTATCAGAACACTCTCCCGTCTTTTTTTGGCAGCGTGATCAAAGTGAGTGGGTGGCACAGCTCGCACAGGAGTGGATTGACGGCTGGAGTTGATGGTTTCGTTGAGGTTGATGCTTGGGGTTGCAAGAGGATATATTGGTATCGGGGGTATGGGAGTGCTGGAAGATGTGCGCTGGACGTTGGGGGCTAATTCATCGGGTTGAGTTTGAGGGGTGTTGGAACGGTTTGGCGTGGCATCGTTGGTCGAAACAAGATCGGATTCATCTGTGGTCGACACCACAGGACGATTAGCGGACTGACGTTTTGAACGTCGTCTCTGGCGTCGCTTTGAAGGGCTGAATGGTCGAGGATCTTCCTCTTCTATATCCGTCTCCTTTATCATCCTCTTGTTCAGTTGAGCCATCATAAGCCTCCGAGCAGTGCTACGTTCGCTGCTTTCCCCACCAGATACAGTATTGTTCCGACCGAGTTTAGTGCCAGAAGGCGGAGGCGACATTGCTGGAGATGGAAATGTTGAATCCATTAATTCCGTGCCACCCGTGAGCTTTTGTAATGTGCTCTGTAAAGTTAGCATGCGGGCTGCACCTGCACTATTCGATCGTTGAAGCCCTTGACGTGACACCAGAGCCTCCAATGTGGGAAGTCTTGGGATAGGAGAAGAAGCACCAGAAGGTACAGAAGGTAGAAAAGGGTTCTCTGCCGTTAAGAAACCAGGTAAAATGAACGGAGAATTGGGTAACGGATTAAGATGGGAGGGTATTGGTGCGAGAATTGAATGTGGAAGGTATTCAGCTCGCGAGGGTGGTGAATCGTCAGGAGAAGAATCGTTGCTGGGCGTAACAGACGTTGGCAAAGGAGACTGAGGAGGTTTGAATTTTCTGAGATCCTTGGAACCCCTAGAACGTGAACGTGAACGTGAGCGGCGTTTACGGTTTACATTCGACGGCTCAGGCGACCCTGGGTTCTCTTCGGGCTGTACGATCGGCTTGTAGTCGCTATTGGAGACGCACTCGGGGGGTGTGTCCTGTGATGGATCCTGGACATCATCATGCAGGGTTTTCTCGCCTTCGCTAACAACTTCATTGTGCATCTGGGGCCGCCTTCCATTTTTCAGTCGTGGTAAAGATGCAGCGCGTTTGAGCTTTGCAACCGCATTGGCGCGTTGTTCAGCAACCGACCCTGGATCATTCTCCATGCCCGGGAAGAACCCTGGAGGAGAACAAACCATCGGTACACTTAGATTTTATGTTTATGTGATTTTAGAAGCGACTCACGTAGTTTGTTGGCCGTATCCGACCCGGAAGGTTAGGGTACGCCTCAGTAGCAAGAATATCTGTTGCAAACGACAGTCTTTGAAACTTATCATGGGTATTATTAACGAAAAAAAAATAACTGAAGACACACCTAATACTTGGGCTGAGCGCTGAGCGCTGAATGTTGAGGAAGAACAAACGAAGAGAAAGGCTCTAAACTGCGAGAGACCGAATGCGGCGGAAGTACTTGTATACACGTGACTAATAAAAGCTTCCGGAGACAAGGCTGTGGAATAATATACGGACACATAAGTACTTGTTGGAGTGCATCTGTCTCAACTATCTATACAAAGGAGCATTAGCTGCCTCGAGGAGTCACGGCGACTGTTGACTGCGCTTCTTCAAACAGTTAGTGAGGTTAACGCGGCGAATGGTGGACCATCATCGTTCGTAATTTTCGCTAACACATGTTGTCCCTGTCAAAATTGTCACCTGTTCGTGGGCTATTCGTGTGCTATTTCCAGTTGATGGGGCGTTGATCTGCACCGGAAGATCATTCTTTGTCAAAACAATTATCATCGATAAGGCACGCGCATCGTGCTCTGCATCGTGGCTTCATCTTCTAAAGCATGTAGCAGTGCATTCCTCCACGTTTATGCCTTGTGTTTCTGACTTTTGGTTAATCTTTTTCAAGGCATGCGCCTCCTGGAGTAAGCTTTGCTTCATTTCAACCTGGTACCATGGGGAAGTGCAGCTTGTTCCATGCGGTGAGAAATACATTGTCGTTTATTCGGACCAAGTTCGCTACAAAGATCAGGTCCATTGACACGCATTCCATATCCGTGACTCTTCTCAGTGGTTGATGGTTACGCAAAGGAACGTTGTCTCGGCATCTTCGAAACGTTCGCATCCCTCGACCTGAAACCTTCCAAATGCAAACTGATATGAACATGCGGACCCTTCTATCAATGCGAGCTCGTATCCGCTATAGTGCAACAGACTTCCTACTCAGTTTCAGACGTGACTTGACTTCGTATCACTGTCCAAGGTGGCCTGGAAAGTTCGAAACCTTCACCGATCCTCGCGTACATATCACCGCCTAAGCGCGACACGGCCCGAAGCTTAGCGGGATCAACGGTACCGCTTGCAGTCAAAACGGACTCTCTAATATGTGTCCGCTTTATGAGACCCAAGACCAATGTGTTCGTGACCTCGTCCGAATTGGGCGGACGAATCTCGTAGGAATGGAACAACTGTGAAGCCGATGTCATTAATAAGCGAGCATGGCAAATAAAACAACGAAGTGCATGCCTACCTCGCATTCAAAACTGATGGCACTTTCTTTGACCCATGGGGGCCTCACGTCTATCTATGTAAGGGCAAGCATTGCGGTCAATACGTACGCGAGCGACACATGATCAACAAGTGCTGCGGCTGCTAAACGGAATGGACTTGCGCTGGCAGATCTGGTTAGACCACTGATGTCCCACTCGTCGATATCAGCAGGGGCGTCGACAGTTGTGATATTTGCTGCTTCTATGAATGGTTCGCTGACGATGCTTACGGTAAACTGTTTTGTCGCGAGTATATTTTCTTTGGTATCTTTTGACTTCCCAGTCCGCGGAGAATGAGAGAAGGAAATGCTCAATAACGGCGGATTGTGCGCGACCTTTCAGGTACCAGCAGCACAAATAAATCAATTTCAAGGCATTCAAAAAGATGTCTGACGCACCATCGAAAAGTAGCTGTACAATGAAGTTAGGTCAGACTGGTTGGCTAAAACGTGCTGAAAAAAACTCCCCTGAACGGAGCAAGGTTAGGTATCCCATTGGAAGACGTGCTGGACACAAGCGCGATGGGGCGAGGCACGATGCATGAAGTCAATAAAGGATATATCTCCCTGTCAGCAGTTCAAGTCAGTGATATGCGAACGATAAGGTTAGGTTTGAGAAGCAAGAACTTCTGCTACCACTGTTTGTACAACACTGCACGAGGTCGCGTACCTTGACGATATGTCTGAGAGGTTCCAAGTCTTCCAGCCTTTCTCTTCTTCTGCTTTCCACGACTTTCCAGGTTCGACATGGTCTGGGAGGCCCTGCCTCAGTTGCCAATTGGGGTTTGGTGGGTCAGTCTCGCGGAATGAGGCGGCAAAGTTAAACGGCTGTCCAGAGTTCTGGGTAGGTTCGTTGCTTCTATCTGACATGGACGAGAATAGCTGGATCCTGGAGGCGCAATTTTTGTTGTAGAGAGTACTAAGTCTCCTGGCCGTCGGACGCAGTGGGGTCAATGTGGGTAGTCGACGAAACTTGTGCAGGTAGCTCATGGTTGCGTTATTTAAATAATTGCTACCACCAGTACTTAAGCTTTAAGTTGCATGCACATATGCATATGGTCGTTCACTGTCGTGAGATTTGGGATCTAAGCAGGATGTAAGTCCACTCGATGGAAAACTATTATAAAAATAGACTGTTACCGGGCCGAGCAAGTCGCAGGCCATGTCCGCGGGCGGCGGTACCGTTTCACCCGGCAGGAACTTGTCAGATAGCGGTTTTCGCCAAGCGGCACGTTATGTCAAGTAACGAGGACGGTTCGGCCATATCAACAACTAAAGGTCGATACAACCAACCTTGTTCTCGTGCCAGCGAGTGCACGACTTGCCAGTGGACTTGGAATTTCACATGCGGGCTGCCGCCTCAGTGAGTACTGATAGATAATTGTCGCAATGACAGTTATGATATGGCGATTATTTATACGGTCCTCTCAATGAAGCATATCAAACTCCACTGCGACCACTCACTCACTCACAGGAAATAAACATTATTAATACCTCTTATCTACCATGACGACTGCCAACGAGACAGTGCCAGCTGGGTCTTACGCATATACCAATACACTCGAGGGTGTTTACTACGGGCCCAAGTGCGTTGAAACCGCACTCCCAAAACTTTTGGACACTCTTGGAGCCAAACGAGCACTTGTCGTAACAGGAAGGTCTCTCCGTGACAAGGTGAGTTGATGCATGAATCGCTTCAGATTTGTCAATCAATATAATTGACTCGGAGCGTAGACTGGTATTGTGACAAAAATCGAGAACATTCTGAAGAAATCCAATGCATTTGGTGCCACTTTCTCGGAAATCGGGGAGCACGCTCCTGAGGCTGGTATCGAGAATGGCGTCTCCAAGTTTCGTGAAGTCGATGCCGATATTATAGTGTCCGTTGGTGGAGGTTCTCCCGTCGATGCATCAAAGGCTATTATTTTCAGGCTGCAGCAACAAAGAGCACAAGAAACGTCTGGCAAAGAGCTGGAGTTCTTGCGGCAAATCGCAATACCAACAACCCTGAGTGCGGCCGAGTACACGGTAAGATCTCGAAGTGATATAGATATAAATAACTCGCTTTCTCATTTAGATATTCTAGTGTGGTGCAGGCTATACCAATAAACAGGGTGACAAGGTAGTTGTTGCTCATCAACAGCTTACTCCAGCGGGGATCATACTGGACGCCGAGTTGACTCTTTCAACACCTGAACAATTATGGTAGATAATCAATCCAGTGACCCCGGTGTATGCTCACTTCGTTCCAAAGGCTTTCCACTGGCATGCGTGCGCTGGACCATGCGGTTGGTAAGAAGATAATACGCGGCGCCTCGTGCTTCTAAATATCTGGAAACAGAGAGTCTATACAGACCTGGAGTGCCCTTACCAATGAAAAAGCTATGCCATGCTGCTATCGCGGATCTCTTCCGTTTTCTTGTATTATCAAAGAAAGACAGCGAAGATCTCGTTGCCAGGCAGAGGCTGCAGGTTGCGTCATGGATGAGTTTATGGCCGCGAAGGATTGAAAGACATAGGTAAGTCATATTACGCGGAGGTGGCTTACATTCAATTATTTCTTGTGAAGCCCGGTAGGATTATCTCACACGCTTGGTCATAAGCTCGGAGCAACATATGGAATACCGCATGGCATCACCTCAGTCAGTACACCCGGAACCCGCGCATAATTTCCTAACCACGATTTATCTCTAGTGCTTGACACTTGCACCGGTCGTCAACCTACAAGCGGAAATAGCAAGTCAAGAGGACAAGGAGTACCTTGCTGAAGCCTTACTATATCTCAGAGAGCCATCAACTGGGACTGTTGACGGAGATGTCAAGAAACTATCGTACATGATCGCTAGGCAAGTGTCTTTTGCCATACACTCAGAATGAATTCTCAGTTTCCATAGCCTTGTGCAAGAGCTCGGACTGCAGAAGACTTTGAGCCAATATGGGGTACCAACAGCCGAAATTGAACAGATCGCGGTCCGTGCAGTTGGTCAAGAGGATGAAGAGTTGCTTTCAAAGGTCAAGATTATTTTGGAGAGCATTTACTGATTCAAGTCCTGCTCGTTATCGAGTGGTGGATGACACCGATGTAAATATATGCGCAAGCCTTACTCAACTATTTTTCGCAATGCCCGCCCCGAACAAGTTGAGGAAATTAAAGTGGGTGGTTTTTCTGTTTATTTTGGTGGTTCGGACAACATCATGTCCATCCGTCGAAGGAAATGCAAAGGTGCGTTAGTGGAGCGTAATTGAAGTGCATCAACAATAGTGGTAGGACTGCTCAGTCGATGGGCTCGTTTCCATGATTCCAGTTTGGGAAGACCTGGCAAAGATTACAAAGAAAGGCGAGCGCCAGGGGGTGGTAATACTATTCGAGTCCAGCATGCGATGACGGTACCCATGTCACATATTGATTGGTCTAGAGTAGTCAGCAGGGGGGGGGAAGGGAAGGTTAGACCCGTTTTCTAGATATTTTGAACTGTGATTAGTGCTGTGAAAGATCATCGGAAAGAAGTCAACCTATCAGTACAATTCCAATGACCCTATATAAAGGGTATTGGTCTGAGTAACATTGAGTTGGCAATATGACGATCTTGGTTTAGTGCAGATGCGGCAACAAGAAAGACTCGACTATTTATTTTATTTTATTTTGTATCAGCATAACACCTATCATCCAACAGTCCACCTTGTCGAGTTTGTTTCCCACCCACCCGGCGGCAATCTTGTCAGCGTCCAAACCGAGCTAACGCTCAGCCCCAGCCCAACCACTGTTGGAATGACCTCTGTCAGTCATAGCTATATCGTGGGGAAGTCACATGCGACACAGCACTGACGAGTCATTCCTATATGTCCTACATTTGACTTCCAGATCAAGTTGGATTTTATTTGCCGTAGGGATATGTACAGCTAGGTACATAAGCCAATGTCGATTTTCTTTCCCTCCCTCTCTGGGCCCTTCGAGCCTGTGGAGCACATTGACGTTTAACGGGAGGACATCCTCCAGCCAGCCGAGAAGGAACTACAGCTTCGGATAACTCGTCTGCAGACTCCAAAGATGTAGCATCAGAGTTATCACTGAATAAGGGGCCATGCTGTCAATCACATAAGTTAGATATCTATCGAACGCAGCAAGTAATGTCTTCCCCACTTCAAGTTCACTCTCGCTATAATCTCTTCCAGAAACCCATTCATCAGGAATGCTGAGATACACATTCCATCACCTGTGATGTTGGCCAGCATCCAAACCCCACTGCTGGTTGCCTGCAGGTCCTGCTTCTTCGGAATCCTTGATATGGACAGTGTGACAGTTGGTTTGACGCAGCATGAATGAAGTTTGACGTGCATGTGACGCGACACTGACGAGGTTTGATGCGGCACAACTTGTTTGATGCTGCACTGATAGTAGGCCTTGACACGGCATAGAGTGTGGATGTTGATATTAAGACTGCGAAGATGTTTGGGAGAACTTGTCGTGGTGTGAATGGTGCTTGACCCAGCCTAAACGAGGCTTCTGACATGTTGGGGCTTGATGTGGTGGTGCAGACTCAGAGTGTTATGCTGACCGTCGGTCGGCGTGTGTGAACTAGGATAGGTCTTCTCAGCGATGACTCAAGTGAGTCTACTGAAGCTGAGGGTGGTTCTCGGCTTGACGGAACATCAAGGGTTCCTCCGGTGATCTCAGTAAGACGGTGCTCGTTGAGATACAGGGCTAGCGGATACGTGCTAAGTCATAAGGGGGTGACTTAGAAGTGCGGTTTTATACAAGGAAGCTGGTAAGGCTTAGTTGAACAAGTTCTGGGATGAACCTAGTAGATTAAAGTAAAGTCTAAGTACAATAATCTGTCTACTTATATGTGCTACATATGAGTATTCTAGCTCAGTCTGTAATCAATAGTATATCTAGGATCTATGATAACAAGACATGAGGTCAGATAAGATACATGAGGCTTAACCTCTGATCAAGCATGCAGCGCCAAGTGCGACTGCGCGTAGGTACAGGAAGCGCCAAGAGCGCTCCGGATCTTCATGAAGCGACATGCGGTATGCATGTGCTGATCTAGGGTGACCATGAGGCGTACAGCCTCCATGGATCAGGTACAAGGCCTTCTAGGCCAGGGGCGGGGTCATAGCGCCAGGGGCGAGGTCATAGCGGTCCAGACCGCTGTCTTTCTAGGTGCGGGCGGCGCACCGCCGTGTGGGGAGTCTAGCAGAGTGGGGGCTGGCGTAGGCAGAGCTGGGGCTCCTGTAGGTGTTACGGATGCCTGTAACACAGAGTATAGAGAGTGGATCGAACTTGACAGGGTGAGGTCGAGGCTTGACAAAGTGAGACACCACTTGACACTGCGTCTGAAAACCAACATAGATGAATGAATTAGAGGTAATACAACAATACAGGACTGACGCGCAAGATGCATACTAGTAGTGTGAACACAGAGGACAAGTACTGTAAATTTGGTGAGAAGTGAATACAGCACTATAGAGCCTGTATGCAGGCAGACACCCATATGTTGATCATTAACGAGGATTTAAAGTGTTTGGAATAACATATGAAGTTGTTTTGAACATGATCTGTATGCTAGAATTTGTTACAGTGCCGCATCACAAGTGCGTCATGACCAAGGCAGGCACGGCAAGGACCGCGTCAATTGCCTCGACCACAACTTGCTGGACTCGCCATGGGTTCTTCAATGATGTAAGTCTTCATGTCGCAGCAGATTCAATGCACCTCTGACCAGTTCAACAGACATTCCCCACCTTGACACAACAACCGCACCGCTACCATCACATCCCATGACAAAGAACACGATCAACTTTTTTTCACACCCTCTGTCCTCCAGAGCCATAGTATCCAACCACCCACACAGGACTCCCGTGCTGAACGTCTGCATACTGTGAGGGAAATATGTTAGGTTTCTAACCTTTTGAATCCATCTACCATTGACTTGGATGATATTTCCATATAGCGTAGCGCTGATGCCATCAGCGGGAAAGGGCATTTGGCACAGCCGCCACGTCCTCATCGCCAGCAAGCCCATATTATCACTGCCAGGGTCTCGAATGCTGCTGGTGCCTCACGCAGTAGCGTGCTACCAGCGGAGACATTCAATATCACAAGAGTCACCTTTCAGGCTCCAAGCACCAGTGCACTGGCTGCAACTGGCAGTCCTCTCCCCCTGCCATGCGCTAAACAAGCTCCCAGTGGATATACAATGCTTCAGGATTCTCGCCAAGTGCTTCACGCATCTCGCAAGCACTCGACATACGCTTCTCATTCTCACTGGGCCATTAAAATTCCTCTTTCTTTATATGTGTTTCTGTTCAATTGCATCCTCGACATTAACAATCTACTCCCACTACATGTAGAACTTATGTATTGCCCTGAATAGAGCACACTTCAAACCCCTTCCCAAATCTTAATGACCTTGACCTGTAGGTTTAAAATCAGATCAGGCTTCCTTGAGACAGGGAAGAGCTTACAAAGCAATCATGGACATGGAACATGTAAATTCTGTCTTCATCAATCGATGAGAACAACAGCTCATCTGTAGAACTGGATATCTTACTCAACACAACCTCAACATAAGGCAGGGACATCGTTAAAGACTGTCCATCCAGGTCTATCGTAGATGGCTCTATCACCAACCGTCCTAGGCCCTGCCCATACTTGATAGCTAATGGGCTAAAGTCCATCACACGCAAACTGTACTCCAAGAAATCATTACCGTCTGTTGCGTCAATTGCATGTTCCACCTTCAAGACTCGACTCCCAGTAGCAGAATCAACAACGTCTGGACAGTGCTGGAAAATACGAGTATTCAACGGGCCCCAATGTTTCCAAGGTATCGCCGTTGACCCCCCTTTAATGAAGTTGGGCTCGAAGAAAATCCTGGTAGAAATGACAAAATGGAGGGAAGGTGACATGTTCAGGGATATGATTTAATGAGTAGGATCTGATTTCCACATTTTTTGTTGCATCCCTGGCTGCGGCCTACTTTGTGCACCATCGTCCTTTGAGTTGTCGGAGAGGAAATGTGTACCACGTACAGGTACAGGCAACAAGAAGCATGTGAGCAATTGTCCACGCCTGAGACATATCCTCGATGGAATAGACCTTCAAATTGATGCCGACAATCATAAGCAATCTACTAGTTCTGAGGAAATAATGATCGATCGAGATTTGACTTCCAGATGTAGCGTCGCTGAGGACACTCTAAATAATCCATCAGTCATTGAGTCTTTCAATCGACAAGGCTTGCTCACATTTGACGTCGTCAAGTGCTGCCAGTCCCAAATCTGCAACCACCACAGGATCCTGTCTGGATCATTGAGTCTCAGGGAGTGTGAGAGAGCCATAAGCCTCCCCAGACTCCGAATCCTCCAACCCTCAGATTTTGGGAGAATGTTCTGAGGTCCATGCAGCTCTGGTAACATAAACAGCATAGGTCCAGCAGCTTGGGGGTGAGCGCCATTTCCATCCAAAGGTAAATGTCGATATAGACATCCAGCCCATCAGGAATGTGGTATGCAGCAGCGAGCAGATTTTGTGTCGGGTCCATGAGAATATCATTTAGCTGTGCATTGGGAACTGAGGACAGTGTATTTGAATGCCATACACAGTCAAACACTCGCTGTGAGGGCTTTTGTAGTATTGGAAAGATCTTGGAGATGGTTGGACCCCGTAAATAGTTATGATGCAGGGTTGGGTCGTCCATGAGGCAGAAATGCCCATTTGACATGAATGTAAGTTTCATAATGTGTTACGCACTCAAATAGATCTGTTAGGTGGAGCCCTAAGAGGGGCGTCGTCCGCTAACGTTCGTGACGTAACCGGAAGGATCTGGTATAGCAAGTGAGACTGGCGACGACGAGTCGGCAGTGATCACAGTACGTGCGTGTCACGTGACTTCTAAGACGGATGTCTTTGAAGTCGCTCAAGGTAAGGACAGTCTTGTCCGAACGATGAGGTCGATCGAGGTAGACTTAGTCGCGATGAGCAACTAAGAAAAGATACTAGAGACTGAAGCCAAAGGGGCATTCAGAGGGAAGTATGTTCCAGGGAAGATTGAGTAGATTCAAGTTAGAGAATCTAGTACAGGGTGACCGACTACTTATACTAAGTGGAGAGGGTTCAGGGCAAGGCTACCGCACAGTAGGTAAGGGTAGAGGGGAAACGAGAATGGTATAAGTGCGTTGGCAACAGAGCCGGATTAGTGATGGGTGGTCGAATGTGGAATGAGACAGAGAAACGTTGGAACGAACCAACTGTAAGAATACAATGTGCGGGAATCCTCAGTCAGAAGGAACAGAAAGAGGAAGGCCACATTGGTGGCACGAGTCAGACCGAGTCATAGGTGCGGGACCACATTGGTGGTCGAATCAGAGGAGGAACGTGCGTGCACGTGCATAGAGGCGGGTGAGGCGAGGGTCGGGAACGGTCCCGAGGATCCGGTCAACGGAAAGTCGGTAAAGGAGGACGAGCCGGTAGATGGTGAGGGCGAGGATGAAGGGAAAATGATAGGGGGGCCACGTGACCGATGTTACTTGTAACATAATGTACTTGTTTGAGACATCAATGTGTTCGACAGGTTGAGTGTTCAACTGGAACCATGCATGAGCTTTGTCCCTCAGGAGTTGTAGACACTCTGAGATAGTAGGAGTGTGGCTATCGAGAGGGAGATCAACAGGAAGTAGTTGTTGACCACTGAGTTCAACAATATATTGGAGCTCAGAAGATGACAGGTACGTCTGGCGAAGGTCTCTACATACCTGCAAGACAACTGTCAGTACATAGGGGTATCAGCAAATAAAGTACTCACGGATGTACATTGAAGGATATCTTGGTAAGGAAGGAAGGACAGAATGTAAACATGGAGATCAGCAAGGAACAGAAACTCAGGCTTCATACCCTGGTTCATGATAGTGAGTTGAGAGGGCTTATAATTGAATGTCACGCGATGTCATTTTGAATGCTCTATAAGGTGTTTGAAACACTGCATTGAGGCCAATGTAAGCCAACTTGAGTTCTGGTTGATCACCATGACGACAAAATGCTGGAAACCACCACAGTCTCATCCCTTGTTGACATTGACCAGCTTCTCTGTGATAGAATCACCTCTGCTGGTGTCCCAGTTCCTTTCCATATCCACAAGTACCCCGGCTCAATACGCCTCTGTGATGCATTAGCTGCCCTCACACTTCCGGATAGCCGCCACATCACTAAAAACCACTAAGCATGATATGACAGTATTCACCTTATAAGTTGGGCGATGTCTGATTTCCCCTTATATGCCTATGTCGTGGTGTGTATAGCACCGGCTTAGATTTGTGATGTGTTACTTATCTTGTCTTTTGCCTTTTGTTTTGATGAATCGAATGTAAACCCATATCGACCGCTAATCTAGTGTTCCAAGTTCTACATTGCGCATCTACGACACGGGTCACATGATTGCGTGTTGATCTGTTTCTTCATCTAGCTTCTTGCTGATAAACCATTATAACCCCATGTTAGATTCCAAGCCAGTGTTCTAGCATCTACAACTTGAACAATACTGGACCTAGGCGAAAAAAGGGAACAGCCCGAACCCAACCTCGAGCTTATTGCCAAGTATATCAACACAGGCAGGCCGTCGCCGTCATCCTTCTCGTCCCTCAGGCCTCAACAACAACAACACGGCACGCCGGCACCAGCAAGCCCCGCCGAACGAAGACTTCCTCCCCTCCCTGTCATTCAACAAACAATGCAAGACTTCTCTGTCTCCTGTGTTGGACTCAAGCCCACTCTCGACACTCGTTCTCATGATTCTCGCTCATTCACGTTCTCACTTGTCATCATCTGCATGGTGCGTTTTTAAGCAATTTTTATTTATTTTACATATTACTTGATGTCTTCCTGCTTGTCTCGTCCATCTCCTCTCTCTCGTTCTCGTTCTCCTCCTTGTCTTCTTCCCTTCTGCTCTTGTCCATTGTCTGTATTCGTCTGAGCCACATCAGCAGTCGCTGATGTGTGCTGGGCGTTTGCGCATGGTGTTTGTGGCATTGGGAACGGCATGGTGGAGCTCAGGCATTGATTTAGCATGCGGGCTGCGGCTTGCATGGGCCCAAGCCAGGCCGGGAACATCACTTATGTACGAGAGTCCAGGACTTCGTATCAGTGTGACTTTGCTTCAAAGTGAACTGATATGGTCTGAGTTGTTAGTCATTAGTCCTGAACCGACGTCCAAAGTGGATAGTTTCAGTTCTCCGTTAGTCTTTGTTGTCTACCACTGACACCGAAGCTCACAGCCTTACCCGGCTCCGACCCTGCTCCATCCCTCTTTTCCTATTTCGAAACACTCTGACTACCGGATCTCAAGATGAATGAGGTACAACTCCATTGGCAGAGGTCAAGACCTCAGTCACCGCTCGGCAAGCATATATTCTGGTCATTCATAAGTAAGGATCCGACTCTGACTTTATTTATAACCCCCACTATCGCATACTCCGCCTCTAGTCACTCATTAACACTACTTCCTTCAAGTTTCTCGAGTCTCCGTCCAGGGAGTCGTGCCATATGGTATGGTTCGGCAACAAGCATTGTGGTCTATGTTTCTGTCTAAGGAACGCTGGTCTTCAACAATATGGCCAAAGTCGATCCCACATTCAAACTCGATCCTACATTCAAACTTGGTCCCATGGCCAACCTTTATTCCAAGGCCACAAACTGGATTCTATGGCCAGACTCGATCCCATCACATTCTATAGTACTGCGGCCTGCCAAATTCGATCTTATACCACCGAGCCCGATCCTATAACGCTGTACTTTATTCGAGTCCGTGATGCCTGGTGCGAATCCCCGCTTATGGACCACTATGTCTTGCTTTCATTGGACTTCAAGACGCTCACAATATCTGTCGTGGTTACCCGCTGTCTGTTATTGTCAAATTCTTGCAGGTGGTGTTGACAATGAGATTGGGGTAGAGCACGTGTATTGTACCAAGCATTTTTGTATAACTCGCATACCATCTGTTACAGTAACATGGCATGAGTCCCCTGCCACCAGAACAGCCCTCTGCCACCGCACAGCTATAGACGATACCGGAGTCTCACCAGCTCTATGACGATAGATGATGATAGACGATAAGCGGCAACTGCCGGCTTAGATAAGCGGTCTGGACCGCATATGACGATACATGACGACATAGGTCTAGAAGACCTATTTATGTTATCAAGATAGAAGACAAGCCTCGTGTTGCCTCATGTACTGATAGAAGGGTACCGCATGGACCCTATCTACGATAGAAGCCCGCCTCATGGACGCTATCTCTGACACATGTAGATAAGCAGATTAGAACCCAGCTTTAGGCTGAGCTTAGATACGACGAGTAGCCTTATATAAGGTCGAAGATTAAAGTAGACGTTCCTTACTTTAATCTTACTAGGTTTACCCTTGAACTCCTTGTCCCGCTAAAGCTACCTGCTCGACATCGACTCGTACCTTCAGTGACGCCTCTCACTGTCTGTAAACCCTGCTATCATCTCAGCGTAACCCCTCGTTAACCACCACGAGCTACGTTCGAGTATGCAACCTTTGCTTGTCTGTAAAGGCCGACGACTCTCAGCACTCGGTACCACTGTCGTGGTTGTCGCTGTTTAGATCATCCTAGTCGCACACGACCGTGTGTCGTAACAAAAGATTAAAGTTCAACTCGCACGTCACCCATCTGTGATGCCAGATCCCTGATCGTACCTATCTTCAATGCTACCGAAGATCTGTAGAAGAAACCCCGAAACGTACCGGCCTGACCAGTCGCAAGAATATAAGAACCGCTGTCACAGTAGAAGACTTCCTGCTCGGAACACTACGAAGATCGAAGATAACCATCTCCAATATGGCAACTTCCCGAAACACCCTGGCTGCTTCCCACCTTACGGGAAAAGAAACTCGTATCTACCTGAACGAGAAAAGATGCTTTGTATGCCACATCATTGGCCACAAAGCCGCGGGCTGCCCACAATGGCCCAGAACCCCGCGGAGAAAGATGATCGAAGAAGACCTCCGGTTGAACTCTATCAAAGAGACCGGAGTTAAGAAGAACGAACTACGGGTGAATGCCACCCTGATGACCAGAACGAGAAACACCTCCATCGCGACATCTATGGTCATCGACTCAGGGGCATGCCAGTCCTTTGTAAACAAGGACTTCTGCACGCAGCACAGAATCTCGTCGCACCAGCTAGAAAAGCCATTCACGCTCTCTAACGCTGACGGATCCAGCTTCGGAAAGAAGCCGATTGAGAGGTATTGCACCCTCTCCTTCCAGATAGACGAATGGGTATGCACCGAACGGTTCTACCTCGCCGAGCTTACTCCGAAAGAGAAGCTCATGCTTGGACAACCCTGGCTTATCAGCCACAACCCCGCCATCAACTGGACGAATGGCACGGTGACTCTTAAGAGCACCGTAGATTCCCGAAAGAAAGAAAAGGAGATTGACTCCGACCGGAAGAAGAACGGCAAGACGCCCCTCTTCCAGAAAGAAGAAAAGAAGGGCGCACAGAAGAAAAGGAAAAGGTCTGTTTCCCCAACCACTCCTCGCGCCTTCTCTGGTAGCCTCGCTTCTATGAGCTTGGCACCAACGACCAAGATTGTACCGGTTCTTGAGGAACCGCACGGAAACCCACCATCCGTGAAACTCCCTACTCCCGCACCACGATCAACGACGATCGTAAAGAAAGACTTGCTGCCTCGTATTGACCTCGGAGCACGACGATTTGAGCAGAAGAGACCGGCCACTGATCCGGAGACAACTCAGAAGAAGGTCGTAAGACCTGCGGTAATCACGGACTATATCATCCCTGATACACACGCGAAGAAGATCGGACCGGCTGTTCAGCCGATGAAAGAAGAGACTCCTGAACCTTATCGGTTCTCGGCGGAGCCTGCATCAGTCCTCGGAAAAGGACGTGCAGTTATGACAGAAGAACCGCCTATCTCGAAGGCACCCAGACTGGCCCCTGAACCAGAGAAAACTCAGACGACCCCCAGATTTGAATTTTCCGGAGAACCGATCTCCGTTCTCGGAAAAGGAAGAGCCGTGTCGACGGCAGAACCACCTGAAGCCAAGAAACTCAGGTTTTACGAAAGTCTGGCTGATGATACCGACACAGCCGATGAAAATCCCATCCCGAATTCCCTGAACCTCTCCATGTCTTCTGCGGAGATCCCCGCTGATAACATCGATGCAATGATGCAACACCGGGAACCCGCACCTGAACCATCTTCCGACTCAGACTTCGACATGTTCATAGAACGTGTTCGTATTGTAAACGAGGCCCACCGCCTGAAGGCTCTGAAAGAAAATGACCCTGACGAATTCGCTCGTCTTGTAAAGAAGGAAGAAGAAGAAGTCGGACTGCAATTTGTCCGCTTTACAGATATGGAATCTGAAGATGATCGAAGCGAAGAAGCAATAACGCTCGCTTCCGAACCTCGGGCGCTCTACGCGCCACACCCTGCTTCCAATCCCATTGAAAATATATGGTTGGATTTAGAAGAACCATCGACGCACAACTGGCGCATGGTTGATGACGAAGGAAACGACATCGAATACGAAGGCCCTGACGACGGCCTCGATTTTTAGACTGAAGATTAGTCATGGTAGACTAAATGGCTTATTGAGAGGGTAAAATCCCTGATTTATTCTCGTTTCATGCACGACACCCCCCCACCACGAATACCATTTCCCGACTACTTCTGATATGAACACTTGATGACGACTTCGACGACAGCCCAGCAAGGCTTTAAACTGCACGCGAGCCCGGCATGGCTTTAAACTGCACCGATCTCCGCAAAGAGAATAAACTATGCCCGTCCAGCATGACGATTAAACTGCACGATCCTCCGGAACGAGGCTAAACTATCACGAGGCGAACTCCTTATCCACAGAATCCTCTAGAACGACTTCAACTCTGATAAACAAAAGATGAGAAGACGATCCTCCGGAATGAGGTAAAACTATCATGAGGCGAACCTTTCGGAAACTCCTGCAAGCCTGCAAGATCCTCTAGATCCGCCGACCGAATCAACAAAAGATAAACGGAACGCGCCCTTACCATTATGGCAATGATTACCACCCTCTGATGAAGACAAACCTTGATCCTGATTATAAACAAAGGATTAACGAAGATCGTACCTATCACGGCACCTCCCCTCTGATAGTGAAGAACCACCCCTCATGTCCCGATAACGAGAAGATCTTAGCCTCATGGCTAGATAGATAACGATAGAAGAACTCAACAAAAGATAAGTCTCGAATCAAGCGGAGCTTGGAAACGACATGGAGCAACCATATAAGCCTCCCGTGAATGTTTACATTCCCCAGAACCTCCCAACATCATGATGACCTCTATTGAAGAAGAAACTATCCGCATTGCACTTAAGGACTCCGACTACGGACGAATCCTAAAGACGATTGAGAACAATGCATTCAGCGAAACCGCTATTCTCACCCCCATGTACTCCCAAGTGATCGACGACATCCTTGGCGAGCAAGACGCCAGACTCGGTGCAGGGACATCCCTTGCTGTCTGCATTATCCGTACCACGAAGCTGCTGGAAGACGTAGCCAATCGTGATGACCTCGATGAAGGCACGAAGAAACTTGCTGTGCTTCATTTACAGAAAAGGATTCGCGTACTCACGCTTCACCTCCTTCCGCTCGACTTCCCAGACATCGCGAACCAAGCTGTCAGAACAGTTGAGGCAAGGCCTCATGTTGAAGAAAGATCCAGACCAGTGCGCCCGCTGAGACGAAAGGCGGCCACTATAGATCGTACCCGTACCACGCTCTGCAAGCGTTGCGGAGGATTCGGACACACATTTAGAAAGTGTCCAGATTACGTTTGTTGCATCTGCGATGAACTAGGACTTGACCATCTGTCGGTCCACTGCCCTCAACTCAATGGACGCATCGTACTCCAAGAGTTTAGAGATGAAGAGAAGTTTTACGAAGCTCTCTTAGATTGGGAGCATAACCACAAAGTGCTCGCGGACCTCACGCTCAGATACCCACCACCGCCTTCGCCCGAACCAGAAACTCCCCCAGTACCAGCCGTCTCCACGCCCTCGATACCTCCGGCGATGGAAGCTGACGAAGAACACAGGATTGATCAAAGTCGGTGACTTTGACACTAGTAGAGGGGTAATGTTACAGTAACATGGCATGAGTCCCCTGCCAGCAGACAGCCCTCTGCCACCGCACGGCTATAGATGATAACGGAGTCTCACCAGCTCTGTGACGACAGATGACGACGACGACAATAGATGATGATAGACGATAAGCGGCAACTGCCGGCTTAGATAAGCGGTCTGGACCGCATATGACGATACATGACGACATAGGTCTAGAAGACCTATTTATGTTATCAAGATAGAAGGCAAGCCTCGTGTTGCCTCATGTACTGATAGAAGGGTACCGCATGGACCCTATCTACGATAGAAGCCCGCCTCATGGACGCTATCTCTGACTCATGTAGATAAGCAGATTAGAACCCAGCTTTAGGCTGAGCTTAGATACGATGAGTAGCCTTATATAAGGTCGAAGATTAAAGTAGACGTTCCTTACTTTAATCTTACTAGGTTTACCCTTGAACTCCTTGTCCCGCTAAAGCTACCTGCTCGACATCGACTCGTACCTTCAGTGACGCCTCTCACTGTCTGTAAACCCTGCTATCATCTCAGCGTAACCCCTCATTAACCACCACGAGCTACGTTCGAGTACGCAACCTTTGCTTGTCTGTAAAGGCCGATGACTCTCAGCACTCGGTACCACTGTCGTGGTTGTCGCTGTTTAGATCATCCTAGTCGCACACGACCGTGTGTCGTAACACCATCCAACTTATGATTTTCTGGCCAATCAAGTATAAAACCCATAATATCATAATACCAGTATTTGAAGCAATTGTCTGTATGATGGTACAGATGGCAAGAATTTATATTTTTGTTACTTATTGGACAGGAGAGCCACTGTGCTAGAAATTCTACATGAGAAACACTTCGTTGAACATGTTTCATCACTTCAAAACAGTACTAGTATTTGTCACTACACGATTCATGACAATCATTGGTCATAGGGGATAGCGTTCTAAACACTTATATGCCTATATATCTCGCACTGTCATATTTTAGCCGAATATGGTTATTATCTACATGATAATGTGTATATAATGGTTTGTGGGGAACGGTGGGATTTAGTGATGCACCTGGGCCTTGATCCCACTATTCACATGTGTCATGCTGCGTGTAATGGCACTCATGACAATCTTGCAGATGGGGCGATAGGCTGGGTGCAAGACAACAAGCACAACGTCTATTCAATCATGGCTCTGCTGTGGAAGAGTCATGGATTTTTCTGCAAAGGCACGATCTGCTATCGGGTTAGAAACAAGGAAGGAGTAGAGTACGCTCTGAAAGATTGTTGGGTGGAGGAGTCGAAAAAAATGCACGAACCAACCGTCCTGAGGATGCTCAAGGGTATTCCTAACGTCGTCGAACTTATTGACAACTGGGATGTCTATTACGAGGGGCAGCCTGATTGTACATCGCGTATTTGCAAGGAATATAACCAGGATCAACGAGACGACACCACATTCTGCAATAGATTGCACCAGCATCTTCTCTTGAGCCCTTGCGGAGAGCCTCTCTCTCAATTCAACTCTAGAATGGAGCTGATCACGGCTTTTCGTCAATTTGTAATCAGTGAGTCATATCACATGCGCAGAACATAAACACGCTCATTTTTAGCTCACCGTGCAATGATTGAGAGACGAGTCCTACATGGTGACCTCAGTCCCAACAATTTTGTTATCTATAAAGGTACTGGCTACTTCATCGACCTCGACCATGCTGCAATTTTGGCAGTGAATACGACCAGCACTTATTCACCTGGTACTGTAAGTTTTTTTTCCGAAATTTGCCGTGCGTGCTGTCAATTTTATTGTTACAGGGTACTATGCCATACATTTCCATCTGTATTCTCCAGAGCATGATGAACATGACCTTCTTGGACACCAACACCAACCTGGGCGACATTGATCCGGGCAAGGACGTCGCCCCGGCCAATGATGTTCAACGGCTGATTGAACACAAGCCCTCTGATGACCTGGAGTCATTGTTTTATATATTTTTTGAGTTTGTTACGAAGTATGGGGGGCCGCGCGGTGAATTGTCACCATCGTGGACTCGAGACTCGCTGCCATGGGCGAGCGCCTATGAGGCCTTGGGCAAGACCGATCTCAGAGGGCTTCTCGGCACCTGCTGTTTCGTGAAAGTGGGGGTCGTCCTGGACCCAACTTTTATGGTGAAGATGACCTCGGATTACTTCGCAGCGTTTAGGCCTCTCGTCCAACAATGGCAGACTTTGGTGTGCCTCGCGAACAAGCCCGACGAGAGAGAGAGAGTAGAGACCACTCACGAGAAGGTTCTCGAGATTTTGACCGCGTTTATCAACACCTATGTTGAAATCGCACCCACTACTAACCCCTCAGCAGGGTCCGCTTCCATAGGTCATCCTCCAATTCCCGAGGCAGGACCTTCGAAACTTCCACTGCGTCGTTCCACCCGGAATCTCAAGAAGTCTCGCTGAAAATATTTTTATCTGCCGTGTCCCTTGGCCGATTGCATCTTAGAGCACCATATGGTGCTTATGTACCTCTACCGCCATCGCGTTGAAGTCGCAAATATTCATCTATTAACGGCCAACCTCAACGTAGGGCGCATTCATATAGACAACATGAAATGAGCGATTCAGATGCAGAAGGAGCCAAGGACAGCACTGATAGCACTGCTGCGGACGATATGGGACGAGATCATGCTACCTATTGTCAATGTTTGTACTCGGTAGCAGATGCGGAGATTTCCCTGGGGCAGGTGGCGATCGTGATCATTTTCTTATGCTTGTGAGTCCGTGGTAATACTATTCGAGTCCAGCATGCGATGACGGTACCGATGGATTGGTCTAGAGTAGTCAGCAGGGGGGGAAAAGGTTAGACCCGTTTTCTACATATTTTGAACTGTGATCTATAGTGCTGTGAAAGATCAAACCTATCAATACAATTCCAAGGACCCGATATAAGGGGTATTGGTCTGAGTAACCATGAGTTGGCAATATGACGATCTTGGTTTGGTGCAGATGCGGCGACAAGAAAGAGACAATTTCTTTTATCAGTATAACAACAATTGAGTCGAGTTGCATGTGTGGAAGGTACTTGACGATACTTCTAGAGAGTACCTTCTCAACCGCCGACTAGCATGGTTAATTTTAGTTCTAAACTCCGTCTGCCAATCCGGTCGAACATATATCAAACCTACATCGCGAGGAAGTCACACTGTCACTGTCAAGGCTGTAGTGTTTCTGACTATGCCTGGTCCACATCCTTATGTGTATCATTAGACCATATCTCTATCGTCTCATTTGTGACAAGCCCAGCCATGAAGGCTGCAGCGAACCTTGAGCGCTGCTTGATCAGGGCTGTTCACACCGCGGTGGGCTCGACTCGGATAACGGGGTCCTTGGCATCATTTCCATTCATTTTGCCTGTTGTCTCCCGGTATTTATTTCCAAGGGGGTCTTCGCAAAGTAGAGTATATCATTCGGACCTACAACGTCGTTATAGGGTCCCTAGTCTCGTGCTTTCAGATAGTGTCAGGTGAGTGGAGACTAAGCAAGGCACATCCAGAGTCCCGGACCTGAGGAGTACTGACGTGTTGCCAGGTCATTTACGTATCCGCCTACAACGTGCCTTGGAATGGCAATCCGACGAGTAAACTCGACGCAGCGAGGTTCACAGCGTGAAGAAATGACGCAGGAAGGCGTAAATCGTCACAATGACGCCCATGACAAACATTCGCATTCGATCTTTCACTCACACTCGCACGATGAACACGACCACGGACATGATGCAGAGCAGATAGTACAGGCGCTTCAAACTGCTGGTAAGCTGTGATCCCCTGCTTAGTCGAAGCCCAGCTAATAATTCATTAGGTGACAGAGGGAGCCGAATAACGATTATAGGGCTATTTGCCAACGTGGCTTTGACTGGCGCTAAAGGTTTCGCGGGCTGGTATATGCATTCTGCCTCATTGCTGGCAGATGCCGGTCACTCCATGAGTGGTCCGTGATTCCAACCAATAGCTTGGCTCTTTGCACTAACATGATTGTTTCTAGATCTGCTTGGTGACGTTGTTGTCCTGTTTTGCTGGAAACTATCAAGGAAGCCACCTTCAGCACGTTATCCATACGGATTCGCCAAATTTGAGACTCTCGGGACAACTACCGTGTCACTGTTGCTCATCGGAGGAGCACTAGCCATCGGCTTCCATTCGTATCACCTCCTCGTGGAAGCACTGGCGACAACTGTCTCCACCATCCCACCCGGCCCGCTTCATAACCTGCTCCAACAAGTTACGTCTATTGCTTATAATGTTCCTGCCATAGGCCACTCGCATGGTCATACTGGCATCCTCGACCCTAATGCAGCCTGGTTCGCCGCAGTCAGCGTCGTAGCAAAGGAGTGGTTGTATCGAGTAACCAAGAAGGTTGCCGACGAAGAACATAGCCCAGTGCTTTATGCAAATGCTGTTCATCATCGCAGTGACGCATATTCGAGTTTTGTTGCCCTTTTCGCAATTATAGGATCATGGCTATTCCCTGCATTACCCTTGGATCCTATAGGGGGTGAGTAATTTTTTACCAGGTCCTTTTTTCTACACTGCTTATCACCTTCACCAGGGCTCATCGTTTCTTTTGTCATCCTCAAGCAAGGTTTAGACCTATTTGGAGGCGCGTTCACTGAGCTTACAGATGCTGGCATCTCGGTGAACTCGCAACGAAAGCTTGCACACGCATTGGACCCTCTTCTCTCCTCTACCACCTCATCATCATCACCGCCATCCTCTGTCATCGGCAACGGTTTCCATGACACTGCTGAATTGCTTGCCGTCCGACATCTCCGAGCTAAGCGTGCAGGCTCCATGATGTATGTGGACCTTACAGCTGATGTGCCGAGCAATATGTCAGTCTTGGCTACATCAAGACTGGAAGTAAAGATCTCGCAGACGTTGAAGGAGGCGCGGAAGGAAATCTCAGAAGTCCGCGTGAAATTCCACCCTGTTGACACGCACGCTCCTCAGAGCTGATCGCATTTATGTGAATGGACGTATCGTCGATATGTTCTGTGTTTTCCACACACTATATAGTTGTTTTTCAGTTATTTTGTGATCTGTGCGTGACCGTTGCAACACGTGCGAGTGTGACAAGCGCGTTAAGGTCTCCCGATGACACCCAAGTTTAAGACCCGTACCACAATGAGTGAACTGGATCTTAGATTGTCTACAGCTACTGCTCAGGACACAGGTTCTTTTAGGCTTTTGGAGCTTCTTCCAGAGCTGTGCCAAATAATTGAATCTGCTTCTGAGAAAACTGCTAGGTGGATTTTCCTCTCGACCGTCAACTATCTGATTTGAGATTGTAACACCCAGCCTCTTTATCAAAGGGCACCCGACTGAGGACGCAGTACTATGTACATTAGAAAAGACATATGCTGTCCGTTCTGTCGTGCTGTCTAATACCATGCTGGTTGTGACACCCTCCAGATCGGATCCAGATGGGACCGTGCACATCCGAGACCAATTGCATGAAATCTTGGAGCTGGTGCCTGTGGTACCAAAGTTGCATAAGCTTTCCATCCTGCTGAGGGACATGGAATATGATGAAGGAGATGAGGACAAGCAGGTGGGCCAGCATGCAGTGTGTACGGGGCATATCATCTCATCCATGTTCACAAGGCAACCATGCCAAAATATAGCTACGAGCAGGCTCGTAGCGAAATACAAGCCAGCGAAGCTGAGTTCGCCCGCGGTCTGAAACAGAGACGCATCCTCGTCCTTGAAGGTAAGAGCAAGACCCCCTGTGATGGCTGTTCGAGTCGTTATATTAATATTATTTTAGGACAGCTACGGCCTATAGCCCCAGCGCATCTTAGCACTATTCTCGAACTGCTGTTAAACTACTTGATATCACTGTCCCTCTCACACCAAGCTGCTCCGATCGAGGAGCTGGTGTCTGTACTTGCTGATGAACATGAAATACCCCGCGCAGTATCGAAGCAGGTTATCTCCTGGTTCGGGGATGTAAGAGAAGGCCTCTGGAAAATGGATGTAGATGCGGTGATTCGAGAGCTTGGAGTAGGAATTCTCCGCCATCATAGGGTTTGTTTTTTCTTTGCTGGCTCTGCTTGCCGATACTGACGCCAGACTTAGCATAACCCTATCTCTGAGAACGAATTCCTCAAGAAATGGAAAAACGTAGTAGGGGACACTTTCGAGTCTTCTGTGAAGCTATCCCTTCTTTCGGTGCGTTGCTATGCTAACTCTTGGCTGAACTACAATGACATGATTTGTAGGGAGACTACCTTCGAAATCTGTCCTCAATCGGAGAGGAAGCGACACTGACCTACTTTCCATCTTCTGCATTACCAGTTGACCCAGCTGCGAGATTCGTTGAGCTATTTCTGACTCGCCAACGATGGAGACATGAGGAGATCGAACATTTCTTACTTGACATTGCCGTTAACTCCAAGGAAAGAGACAAACTACTGCTCAAACATGCCAGAGCTCTGACTGATACTGAGGGGGTATGGTACACTGCGAGAGTAAGTTACAACAACTGAAATCAACAATAGCCTATATCTACAGGAGGCATGTATACGATCATGGTATTTACTATAAGCCTCTGCAGTTAATATCCCTGTCGTATAGTTCACAACACCACGAGACAATCACTTCTTGCCCGATGTGCGCGTTTTTGCCTTCGAACCTAGACTCTTGATTGGCGAAGGGTGATAGTCATCGTCGGCATCCGAACCTTTCCTCTTCCGCTTCGTGCCCGTGGAAGTGGACGCAATCGCCAGCATTGGAGCGCTCGCGTCCAACACTCTCAACCCAGATTGACCAGTTATGCTATCAACGAAACTCCACAAGGCTTTTCCTACAACACCATTGTTCCGAACGTCGCGGAATTGTTCTCGTATGCGTAAACGCATATGTAGGACGGCATTCGCTTTTTCTTCACTTGTGTGGTCCCCCCGAAGAAGGAAAAGGATGACGCCTGTGGGGCATACGCAGAGCATATGCTAAGCAAATTATTCACTTCTAAAGATATGATACATACCGACGAATACAAATTCGACAGGCGCAACGCGCTTGTCGACTTCGGTGAAAGCGGCGTTAAGTTCAGAATCTGTCGCGATGTGCCAAAACTCCGACAGTACATCGTTGATCAGTGCCATGAACTTCGTTGGTGGTTTATCCACCCGCTTCAGCCATTTTTCTAGTTTTTGGGCTGTGGGAAGCAGGTGGTCTGGGAGGCCATCACAGCAATAGATTAGCTGTGCAATGCATTGGAAGTCTCTTCCGCGTGTAGTGTCCCACTCGAGGACACTGGCTAGTCCCTTATTGTCCACATTCACATGACGCAGTTCGAGGTCCGCGATCCAGTCAGCCCATGGCGACGAAATCGCCTGAAGTTTCTCTGGATACGTCCGTCAGTATAAATTGTGTCATTAAAGAAGTACAGCACCTGCAGCAGTCAATTGCACACCGAGCTGCACCCGCTGGAAGATTTCGCGCTCGATTTCAGGAGTCAAGTGATGATACTCGACTACAGGGAAACAAAGGTAAGTAGCTCAGAAGGGTGATGCAGTCAAAACACGAACCGCAAGTAATTCTGGTTTCTGCAAACCGTCGTTTCCACTCTTCTGGTATTTCTAGGCGTGTATTCTTCTGCTTCGCCGAACGAACGAACCAATAGCTCTTCTTTGTATGCACGTCTCGATCTTTGTAGTTAAATGAACAACATGAAGACCAAGTATCGTCAAATATCACACTCACGAGGTATCTGTTAACGCTCACGTAGCATAAGATACCAGTAAACGTCGCGTGACTACAAGGGAGCACTCACCAGACCGTCAAGAAACTTTTGTATTGACGTGAGCCTTTGTTTTCCATCCACGCAAATACGAACGGGCTCCCCATCATCATCTTTGGCCACGGCAAATATCACAGGGGGGATGTAGAAGTTTCGAAAGATGGAGTCGATGAGACCAATTTGCTTTGTCTCTGACCAAACAACGTCTGCGTGCAGTTATTGTTCAATATACGTCAAGTGCGTAGGGTTCTGGTAACTCGCCTCGTTGATAAATGGGGTTCAGGTCAATAAAGCCTTCGTGTATATATCCTGAAGTTGACAGTATGTAAGAGAATACGCCACGAGTTGTGTGTTAACCGACGCACTGTGTAACTCCTGTGCAGAGTAGCTCATTGCGGACGGCGGTGTTAATGCATCTCTGACTTTGAATACGTTAGGGTCCTCGTCGTCTGACTGATAATCGTCGTCAAGTTCGTCGAGTTCTTTTTCTTGTGTTGAGTTTAACTCGACCATGGTGTTTGAGAAAGAAGATGACAAAGTCAGCCTAACTAATAATACTAACAATTCATTGAGCGAATAGTATACATATGCACGGGTTTGTGATTCAACCATTTAGACCCGATCAACGGAACCAATCTTGCGAAGTTCGCGAAGCAAATGTATTAGACGCGTGCGAATGCAGTGTTCCGGTAAATAGTAAATGTATCTACTGTGAAGCAATTATGAACATATTGCATATATGTGCAGTCCAACGTCGGGGTATGAAGTTGTATCATGAACAGTATCCATCATTTCCACTGCCCAAACTCCTCGTCGTCATCATCGAGGAATGGATCCTGCGGATTCTGAGCCAGTGTCGTATCTGAGGAAATCGAGTGACTGTGTTCGTGTGATTGTTCGAAGTTCACTTCCTCACCTCGCATCAGCATGGATCCTTCTCCAGTGACACGTGTCGTGTTTCCAGCTACGTGCACACCTCTTGGCGTATGTCCTTTGCCAACTTGGTCATCCTCATCCTCGCTAATATCTCCCACTTGCCATAGTACTGCCCGATCCTCCTCACCTTCTTCTGTTTTTCTCAAAGCTTGCTCTTCGTCATCGTCATCGTCGTCTTCATCTATACGATTGACCTTTGAAGAGGACCGAGCAGCCTTGCGAGATGACAAGCCAGACAGCGCAGTGGCAGCAGGCGCACGAGTCGATCGTTCGGGCTTTTTATGTGTTAGGAGGACCACGCCGGAGATTAGGATCATTATTGAGGCGAAGATCAGGAAGAGTATCCATGGCTTGTAGGCGTCAACTGCGTTGTTGAACACCAACGAGTCCAGAAAACTGGGTCATAGATAAGAATAGGTGTAATTGAAACAGGAAAACAGGAAGAATGAACATACCCAGTTGCAGTGTAAACGCCGTAGAAAACTGGGACAACGAGAGTGGAGTCATAAGCCTTAAGTCCACGGTTTAGACAGATGATCTGAAGTACAGCCGTGATTACGAGTAGAATGATTGTGAATATGGGAGCTAGATGGCCAAATTGGTTTCCGGGGTTCTCGTGCGAGAGGCTTCCTGTGAGTAGCTTCACGCTGATTCCGAGTCAGAAAAAGCAAAACTGGGAAAGAGACAAAGGGAACCCACGTGGCTTTGGCGAAAACCAGACACCCTCCAGCAAGTCCACCCCCACAGCACGCCCAACCAATTCCAAGCACCCACGCGACTTGCGTATCATCCTGAGGCGCAGTCCAGGTTTCTAACTTTTCCTTTACCCATAACATCCATGCATTCCAGTTGTTCCTGACTTTTCCAAGGTAAGTAGTGCTTGACTCGTGCGACCTCCGTGTGCTCATGCCCGCAAAAGGTTCCGAGTCCAAGTCTGACCGTGCAGCGAGAACATCATCCAGGGAATTTGTGAAAATGAGGACGAGAATGAGGGCGATGGACATGCAAAAAAAGAATCCAAGCCAACCACCACGCCGCCATAAAGCCGTGAGATGGTTGACATCCGTTTCCGTCGACAGACCACTGTTGACACCTCCAAAGGCAACGATACCGATTACGCCGAGTACCACGATCAGCGTACCCTGAGTCTGGTTAGCGAAGCGTGCAAATAGAGCGAGGAGGAGCTCACATAGATGTCTGTTTGTGTGACTGGGGTCCCAATTAGAAATCTAGCGAATAGAAAATTAAAGATGAGAGATGTAGATCCGAGAGGGGCAACATATTCTGAGGAGCTAATTGTCAGAGAGGGATGATATGAGAGAACAAGTCAACGTGCCTGCCCTCATATAATCCAAGGCAAGCGTGCTTCCTATGAGCTGGGATAGAATATATAAAACGATGCCTAGAAGCCATAGCGGTCGTAGCCAGTCTCGCCTGCGGGCTGACTTTGGAATGGTGCTCGTCCGCACCTGTAAATTGGGCGTATCAAAACATAATCATTGATTGAGTTGTGACACGTCGTAGAAACTCACATGATCCAACTTTGTGATATTTAGACCAGCAGCATTCAGAATAGATGCAAGTAGAATGATCGCTAGTCCAATTATGAACGCTACCACCGGACTGGCATGATGAGCAGAAACCAGGTCAGTTGCGGATGGCTCTGCTGTGGCCTGAGCGATAGTACTGGTGAGAGTGGGAACTGAGGTCGTCAGTGAAGCTGCTGCTGACTGTGACATCAAGCGCTGGAAATTAAGGCAAGCACACCGTTGCTGCGGTCGTCGTAGAGTTCGTTAAAATTGTAGTTCTTGTATATAGCTAAGTATTGGAATTTGGCTGACAGTCAACTGAGCGCCCCAGTGACGTACAAAAATGTAAGCCGTGTCACAGTGTGATCCTAAAATGGTCTCCTTTCGGGCACTGATGTAATTACTTGTCATCGACCTTGCATCGACCACCACATTCTAGGTCGTGCAAGGCGTCGAGCTCGTCATCGACCAATATGGAGGCCATCCTATCAAAGCTCAAGGCCAAAGCAGAGATTGCTCCAGATAATGCTTTACTTCGGGACACTATCTCATTGCTAACAGACTTGCACCATAACGAAGCAATTACTCAGCGCGTCACTTGGGACAGTCTTATCCGGGATTTCCAACGGCTACAGGATCAAGGGCTATGGGACATATCCGAAGATAATGAAAAACTTCTGCATACGCTGCGCAGTTTATTGACTACTCGACCGTCCAAGGGATCAGACCTTACGCCCGCCACTGGCAATATACCCGCACCCTCTCATCCAGCGAACAAAGCACCACAAGATTCTTTCTCAATCATTTATCCTGATCCTGAATCCGCACCGTCCCCCCTCATTCCGACATCTGATCCAATATTGCTTCCCTTAGAGCTAGTAGAAATTCTCAACCGCACATACTTCCATCACCTGCTTGCCACGGATCCAAAGCGCGTTGTCCCTCCAGGAAAGTCCCTCATTTCAATGCTGTCTGGCTCACCTAAAGAGGGCGACGGCGCAAGACCTACTTTGCGCGACAAGGTTGAGGATCTCGTGCATAAAGCTTTCTGGGATGAGGTGCGGCTTCATGTGCTTCGGATATTCTACCATCTGAGGGCTCTCTAGGCTGTGGAATCACTCTCAAATCCAGAGCCTTCTTGCCAGCTACCGCGCATCAAATCGTTGTACCAAGACCTCCTCATTGCACTGACGCCTCTTCTCCCATCTCAGAGTCCTGTCATTACCACACTTTCCTCACCGTTACCTCCGACGTCTTCCCCATTAGATTCAGCTGTCATGCATCTACGTGAGGTTGTAACTTCTCTGCGCAAGCGTTGCGCGCCAGTCCAGGACGAAGAACTCGATGACCTTCTTCGTTCACTGGACGAACCTCCCCTCCGGTCATCGCGTCCTATCTCATTAGCCACGCTGGTGGTAGACACAGTGAAGTCCATACTCAGGATCTCGGACATTATGAGAGAACAGCTCTCCCAGTTCGTGTTGGGAAGCATGACTGAGCAGCAGCTACAGTCTATGATATCTCAACAGGCAAAAACCAAAGAACGCAAAGACATCTTGGATATTTGGAAGTGCTGGCGGATAGAGTGTATCTGGCCGGTATGGCTTGGGGACTATCAACCATCTTTTCAGGTTAACGGCGTCGCCGCTGAGCCGCAATTCAAATGGATCATGCGACTTGTACAGGCGCTAGGATCATCGACCCCTATATCATGTCAATTACCAACCAGAGAGCCACAATCCAATGAGAACTCCCTTCCACCGATTTTTTTCTTCTCTACTCCCGCGCTACTCGAAATTCAGAATTACCTACAGGCACTGGTGATCGCTGCTTCTCTACGCACCTTAATTCGTGTACCTCAAGGTGCACAAGGGAACGACGCGATGAGCTTCATGGAGCGGCTGTGGATCCTTCTCAATGCTGAAATCATAGAAGAACCAGGTTCAGGCGACATAAAGCTTGTGAATCTTGCAGATGAAGTTGTTCGTGCACGCCAGCTGGATGGCGCCATGCTCTCTGGAGAGGAAGAGACCAGGCTTCGCGCGGCTGTTGCTCGCACACTCAACCATAATGACCCTGTGTTTATGCTACTACAGAAACGGATACTGAAAGCGTTGGCTGATGCACTCAGGCATCAACGGTCGGAATCTAAACAAGCTGGAGCGCATACGGGACCACTCAGAATGCAGACAGGGCAGCATGGCAAGCGTACTGAGAAGCGAGCTCGGATAGCGATAGTCTTAAATCCAGAAGAATTTGATGCGGCTCATGATGCAGAGACACCTCAATTGACGATTGGTAGGGTGCAAGGTTTCGAAGATGAGTACTTGAGGAAGGTTGTCGAGGAAGTGTTTGTAAAAGTAGATGAGTGTGTCAGATGGGTGGAAGGTATTTGGCAGGATGTACTTCAGTCAGGGGTTGTGGACCGTGAGTACGTTGTCTAGGTTTGTAGAATATATTGATAGTTTGGAGTTGAGCATAAGGTTATTAACGTTAACGTTCACTCGCGAGCAAGGATGACGATCTGGAAATATATGATCTCAAGGGGTGCACTAGGCTTGGCATGTAAGTCGGACTGCATCGATGAATCTCCACCCCTGACTCGGCTTCAAGCTTCGACGTTACCGAGTCGTCTTTGTTGCAGGAAAGCTATGCCGACGACAGATCTGTGGTAAGCTCGTGCAATGCCATTTGAGACGTCCACTGCATAGAAATTCAGCAGCGGAACGACTGTGTATGGTCTGGGGACCAATCGAGCCCATAATGCATGTAAGTGGAATTTGACTTGTCCATGTCAGGAACCATGCTAGTAAAGGTTGGACCCCGTAAACTGTATCGGAGAATTTCAGGCACGTCCTAAGGTGCGCGCGAGAACGGGTGCCGGGCAGTCATACCGTTGTGCCTGGGTAGATACAATTAGGGATTGCACTGATAGACTCATCTCACGCATGCTCCGGTACCTCAAGTTCTGCCACGGGCGAATGGCAGAACTTTGCCATCCTGCCACTTGTCAGGGCAGGGGTAGAACATGGGAGGATTCTGCCGGCAGAAATAGTTCTGCCCTACTACCGGCGGTGCATGTTAATTATGACGTTTACCGAGCGGTGGTTGAGGTCTTTCCACTTCGGACGCAATTGACGCATTAGTGTTTTGTACTACTCGATCTACTTGTACCTTCACCGTGATCAGCTCTACTTTACATTGCTAACAGAATGCTACGCCCTCTTATTGTCCGTTGTCACCCTCAGATCGAGTCCTTGCTTCATCACACATCAGGCGTTCCGCGTCACCGGTCATCACGTACTTCAAATTGAATGCTCGTTTAAGGTAAATTGTCTTGCACCCCTTCTGAATATAAAAGACCCCAAAACTCCACCTACCGCACCACTCACTTTGTATTATTAACACTTGCTATGTTGGACCTTCTCATGAGTTACAGTACGCTTGGTCTAGTTTCTGCCGCCTTTGCCATCAGCTTGGTACTCAGAAGTTACTTTGCCAAACCGAAGCTGCCTCACAGTGGTAAATTACCACCTGGTCCAGCTTTACTCCCAATCCTAGGTAGTGCACTGGCAGTCGATGTGACCGCCCCTTGGCTAACCTACAAGGCATGGGGCAATCAATACGGTGAGTTGTCCCCTACAATGCAGATCACAATTAGTAATCAGTGTTTCCCAGGTGACGTGGTATATACTCGGCTTTTTGGTCAGGACAATATCATTATCAACTCTGAGCGGGTTGCAAGAGACCTCCTTGAGCATCGCTCACATAACTACTCCGACCGACCAGAGATCGCAACCAATGAATTGTATGATTTAGTCGAATTCTCCAGTATTCTTGTTGATTAGCCATGAATTCTTAGATTTGGCGTCGACTATACTACCGCCTTTATGCGATATGGCAGTAGATGGCGCCTTCAGCGGAAAATTTTACATCAGTCCTTCCGACAAGACGCAGTCCCCACTTTTCAGCCCATGCAAGTAGCCAAAAGCCACGACCTTTTATTAAACCTCCTCGAGGATCCTTTGAACTACCCGGAACACCTTGAAGCGTGGGTAGATTTTATGCCCATCTACCGGGTACCTTGGTATTGAAACAGTTCTCCAGCCATTCAGGTTCAGTCATCTTGTCCGCCGTGTATTCGTATGATGCAGCACGACGTCATGACTACATGATTGAGCGCGCAACCATGGCTCTGGATATCATGCTGAAAGAGTTGAGACCCGAGGTAGCTGCCGTTTTTAGTGCTTATCCTTTCCGTATGCTCAGTCGTTTATCATATACACCAATTTCTTACCGTATAATTTGCAGTTCTCCGCCTCCCCTCTTGGCTGCCTGGTATGCGTCTCAAGAGAATTTCACCTTTAGCCAAGGAATTGGCCGTGGAAAACTTGGAAAGGCCGTTCGCGCACACAGTGCGTGGTATGGTAAATGCAACATTTTGTGAGATTATTTTTTCTCAAGCTCTTTTCAGGCTATGGGATCTGTTTCTCCTTGCATGGTCGCTAAACATTTGGCGGAGCTTGATGATGGCCACGGCGATTCTGCCTGGCAGAAGAAAGCAATACAGGAATCCGCAGCAACCGCTCTTGGAGGTGAGCAAATGGGTTTCAGTGTAAATTTGTCAGACTGAATGAGATTGTCTCGCCAGCTGGCACTGAGACGGTAGGCCGAAAGCGGCAGCCAGTGATTCGGTCCAACGCTGACAAGTACTAGACAGCCGCTGTGTTGATGAACTTCATGCTGGTCATGATTCTCCACCCAGATATACAACAGAAAGCGCAAAAACTTGTTGATAGTGTGGTTGGCCAAAAGAGACTGCCCACATTCCACGATCGTCCATCCTTGCCCTACATTGATGCCATTTTACGGGAGTGCTTGCGGTGGCACCCAGTTTTCCCTCTTGGTGCGTCGCACACGTCAGCACAACGGAACTGGATCATTGATCTATTACAGCGATCATGCATGCTGCTGTCGAAAGCGACATTTACGAAGGTTATTACATACCCAAAGGTGTGCGAGGTTCTTCTCATCCTGAAGTCCACGTTCATTCGCAGTACAGGTGCTACAGTCACCCCGAATGTTTGGTACGAAGATCGATTATTTTGTGGTTTGTAACTCAATGTTTCTCAGGGCAATGTGCCACAACGAAGATAAATACGCAAATGCGTACGAATTCAATCCTGACCGTTTCCTGAACCCAGATGGCACTCTGACAGACGATACTGTGAGTTTCGTGTGGGGATTTGGGCGACGGATATGCCCTGGTCGTCATCTTGCCGAAGCTTCTATATGGTCTGGCATGGTCTGTTTGCTTGCAGTTTTCAATTTTTCTAGGGCCAAAGACGAGACTGGTAAAGAGATTGAGATCGAGCCACGCTGGAATCCAGGGCTTACTGTGTACGTGGGGTTTAATAGGATTTCTCCGGAGAGATGGCTTATTGATTTTTGTTAGGCGTCCTTTGCCATTCCCTTGCAGTATCACTCCGAGGAATGCGGAGATGGATATCACGGCCTTGCAACATCTGATCAGGGTATCTGCTTAGTCTGTATCGATGAATAATGATGTATTATTGGTGTAGTAGCGAGTCCTCAATTGGTGCTGGATTTTTTTTTGGGAGGCTCTGTCATTGTACCTGATTATATTATGAATGAAGTTCGTATCATGCTTCTGTCTTTGCCACCTCCGAAACTGTATGAATTGTGACGGGTGTTGGAGTTGCGAGTCGAAGTTTTCTACTGATGGCCGATTGTCCCATTCAGTTTCTGTTATCTTTCGAGTGTTGGTCATGCCGAGAAGCACTGAACTCTCAGGCTGCTTCTCGCCGTGACCGATGAACGAGGCCGAGCTGATATGCGCACCCTGCGCCCACTAGTACGATTCGCAAGATAAGAATAGTCACGGTATAAATGTGAACAAGGAGTATAGATTACTACCAGTACTAGTAATAACCAATATACAATTGTACAGTATTTTGAGAGTGATTGCCACCGAGCCACCGCCTTAAGATGATATGTTTCCGACAGCCTAGTCATCTCTGCAAGGCTTCATTTCCTCACTTCACGAAAAGTCCCAGCTTCAGCCATGGCGCCCAGGAATCGAGATGATAATTTCATGGACGTAGATTCTGATTCAGACATTTCTTTGCTCGGTGATGTTGAACACCGCGGGAAAGGAAAGGGAAAGGGCAAAGTCATTGACAAACGCAAAAAGGACAAAGGCAAGGCAAAAGCGAAGGAGGTCAGCAAGGCGGTATTCATCACGGAGTTATACTCATATTTTTACAGCAAGCTTACACCTGGGAGGCATCTTATACGCGTTCATGGGACACTGTGCAGGAAGATGAGGCTGGAAGTCTGCAGGGCGCAGTGGAGGATCTTATGGCGCGGGGGAGGCGGAGGAGGTCCATCTATTTCACGTCTCCCATTGTAGTTTCGCTGACCTAGTGAGTCAGGTTACTTGCACCTGCTGCTGCTATCCGCCGTACGATCATCCGACATCTGGTTCTCCTCCTCGACCTTTCAGCAGCGATGATGGACCGCGACATGCGTCCGACTCGTTTTGATCTCATGCTTCAGTACGCAAGGGAATTTGTGGTCGAGTGGTTTGACCAGAATCCTCTGGGGCAGATTGGCGTCGTTGGTATGCGTGCGGGTATTGGCGAAAGGATCGGGGAGATGTCTGGTAGGTTTTGCAGGGTGATTCATCAAGTAACATGCTCATTCTACCAGGCAATCCGCAAGATGTCCTGAAATGTCTCAGCGAGAGAAGTCGACTTGAGCCCACGGGTGAACCAAGCCTTCAAAATGCCATCGAGATGGCACGGAGTAGCATGAGGTATATCAGTTCCTTAGCACTTGGAACTTATTTTTGATCTATGCAGTCACTTGCCAACCCACTCTTCACGAGAGATCCTTATCATCTTTGGCTCTCTGACGACATGCGACCCTGGAAATATTCACGACACCCTGGATGCCTGCGTAAAGAATAAAATACGCATATCGGTCGTTGCATTGGCTGCGGAAATGAAGATATCCAGAGATTTATGTGACAAGACTGGTGGTAAGTAGGATGTTTTATACGAAATATGTTGATTCATCCATAGGGCAGGTCAATTTGGCGTGGCCATGAACGAGGGGCACTTCAAAGACATCTTGTTTGAGCTTGTTCCACCTCCTGCACAACGAGCCGTCGCTCGCGCAGGAGGGCCAGGAGCAAACCCAGCTGCCGACTTGATGATGATGGGATTTCCTACTCGACTTCCTGATTCATCACCACCAAGCTTATGTGCTTGTCATTCGGACATGAAGAGCGAAGGCTTCTTGTGTCCGAGGTGTATGGCGAAAGTGTGCGATGTCCCAACCGACTGCGACATCTGTGGACTCATGATCGTGAGCTCACCTCACCTGGCACGAAGCTATCACCATCTATTCCCAGTGAAACCGTATGAAGCTGTGTAAGTGATATATTAGTGGATTTATGTCTGTATCATTGATGCTGTTGATCCCAGAACATCAATGGAAGGCGAGTCCACGCCACAGACGGCTTCAAGTTGCCACGCATGTGCAAGGATATTTTCGACCTCAGTGTCAACTGCAGCAACTTCGGAGGGTATGAGTCCTTGGGGTCGGTACCGCTGCCCTGATTGTCACAACGATTTCTGTGCAGAGTGCGATGTATTTGTTCACGATGTTATCCATTGCTGCCCAGGATGTGGCAAATAGTATAGTACGATGCACAAGATTTTATTATTACTACATATACGCTTCGCTACTAGCACATGTACAGTTCGGAACTAGATCGGTACGGCCAACTCTGGTTGACGTAATGTGATGCCAGCACAAATTCAATGGCCCTTGTGTCTCTTCTTCTTTGTTTTCGATACCCTCCCTCGTGATGTTGTTGCTATCTCTTACACTCTTTTTTTCTTCTTGGCACACCTTCGTTTACGCTGGTAATCAAACCAAGGGCGAGAACTGCACTATCACTAACAACCGCCTCGAATTCGGCACATTTCAATTTCATAGCGATTGCGACGTACAAACATACTGCTCGTCGTCGCAGGGCACTTGTGAACTGAAAGGCTGCAGAAAGGACCAATATCCATTTGGGTATACACCAGGCGACTGGGTGCCACCACTGTGTCCTGCTGGGCAGTTTTGTCCCGACGAGAGCGATGCGTGCCAGCCTTGGCTACCTGTTGGCAGTGCATGTCAGCTGAACCGTGATGGTACGCCACGATGGAGCTCCATGATGTGGTTATATTCGCTAATTCCGTGTTAACTCCGCAGACCAATGCCAGCCGCCTCCAAATTGGCAGCAATTAGCTGATCCCTCAAAGTACGGCCGTAACGTAAATGGCTCCATCTGTCTGAACAACGTCTGCATGTGAGTCGGAAACTGGTATCGGACGACTGTGTGTTGACTGTTTGATATAGGTGGGCAAATGTCACAGTTGGCCAATCTTGTGAAGTAGAGAACACCGCCTACATCGCTTATGCGGGAAATAACGAATTCATTGATATCGTGTCACGGTGAGTAGGGTTGCAGTGTTCCTAAGCGTGGTGCTCATCTCCTTTTTTTAGAGGGAACTGTCAAATAGGGTCGTATTGCGATTCGCAGTCGTTAGTTTGCATTCAGGCGAAAGAGCTTGGGGAGACCTGTGATGCAGACAAAGAGTATGTATTGAGTTCGATGTAGGATGCATCGTGATATTGACTGGACGCTCAGATGTTCGTCGTTTAACTGCTTGGATAAAGGCGTTTGTGGTCTAGGTTCCGACTCGCCAAAATACTTCAAGACCTGGGTATATGCCTGTGGTTGGAGTTGGTATCTTCGGAGGTCATGCCCCATTATTTCGAATATTTGAACGACATCTGACCCGAGGGTTGGATTGTTAGGCATGTTTGCCACTCTGATTGCCCTGTTCCTGATTCCACCGCCGTCAACGTGACCAGGAACGTGAAAAGCGTCTCCAGTACTGGTGTGAACAGGTAAGTGTTCCGCATCCCGCATTTCTGATGCCGTCTTTCTAATGTGTATAATGCAGAATGCCTTCCGCCAGAGCATCATGCAAATGAAGGAAATTGCTCGCACCTCCATCTTGTCTCTCCCTGGCGGCACCGGGAATAGCAACCGCAGTACAGTCTGCAGTCGCGCTGGATCAGAAGAGTCATTCACACCGATGGTCCAGCACTCGGTCCACAAGTCGAGCGGGTTGAGACAGCAGTACCTGTCAGATGATAACGGGAGTGTATACGATGAGATGATGATGCAAGCGGGTCATCGGTAGGTGTGGGTGTTGTGTACAGACGCCTTGAGCTTTTTGAGTCTTATCCGTCAACCGGGGACTATTTTTCACCACGGACTGACTGATCTCTTCACATGATATCCTCTTATATACGTATACTTAGAATGGACCTTAATTCGTATTCTTGGGTGTCAGGACGGATAAAAATAAGTGGTTGAGTTGTCAGATATTCAAGCGGTTTATCTATGTCCACGGATAAGTGCCAGCGCCCCACGCCTGAGCGCTGACGCCTGAGGCCTAAGTGCTGAGCGCTGAGCAACCGTAGCTCTGTTTCTAAGTTAAGCGGCCGAGCGTTGAAACGTTGATAACGTTGCGATTGATGATACATGATGAGCTCTTGATGGATGCCTAGAAGCTAAATTATGTACATAGCTCTTTGTTTGTGAGAATTTTACGGTTTTTGAGTAAACGTCATTAATATTGTGTAATTGTCGTTTCTGGGCTTTGGGGACACCACGAACAAAGCGGATGGTATCTTCTCATTCATCCTCTTCAATTGCATTCGACAACATGTCCTCTAATTCACCTCCAACCTTTGAAGAGGATCTCAGTCATACTCATTCAAGGTCACAGGATAATAACCGGCGAGACTTGCAAGACATTTCACCACCACGTTCAAGTACGAGCACAGAGAAGGGAAAGGCTAAACAACTAGACGAAGATATCATAGAAAACCCTAGCTCAGAGTCATACCCTCCTATGAATGACGATGCGGCCGAGACGCGACGCGTAGAAGAGGTGCGCTATTTTCGTTCCCTCTCATAAGAGTTCGGGTCATTAAAACGTTGCTTCTATCCTGATAGAACCTACGTCAATGGGAGTTGGCTGAACGCGAACGACGGAGAGCCGCACGAGAATCTGCGAACCTCAATAGAGGCGGGGGCGGTCCATCTTTACTTGGAGAAGTAACACGCAGAGCAAGCGTGCTCCTGTCGAAACGGCCGTCAGTCAGATCATCTGCAGGAGGGCTAGGGAACCACCGAGCTCTTCAATCTAGAGACTCTATCGACGTAGTGCCACTTGACGATATCGAGAGCCCGCCCACAACTGCAAATCCGTTCTTACATCCATCTGAAACAGGACCGGGGTTAATCTCCCCGACACTGTTCCCCCTCGTCGATTCGAAGAAGCGCTCTAGTGTGATAACCGAAACTTTTGACTTGGACTCGAATACCCACTCATTGCAGCTAGCCACGCTTGCTCCGACCCCAACGCTTGTTCCGCCCCCACAGCAGCTAGGCTTACCGCCGCCTTTAACACCACCACCTAAAGGGGCTAGACCACGCATGACTCCCATGAAATCCACACCTCCACCTACATTGCATCAGGAACCCATAGAACCCGAGCAGGAGGTGAGATGGTGGCACGACTGGTTATGTGGATGCAACGAAGGACCAGACCGGGGAGGAGATAATCAGGTGGGAAAGATTTTAACTCAGGAATTTGACTGTACTGACGGGTTTGCTTCAGGCTGGACGCACGAATCCTTTTGAATGATCCACTCAGTCAGTCGATTTCATCCTCCCTACATACACTTCCGTGGACACCCCCGCATACACGTACCATATCAGTAGTTCACATCCAGGGCTAACCTGCGCCATTGCATATGTATCTCGTAGTCTAGAGGTTTCATAGTGTTCGGACCATTCGCCGCATACATACCCGCTGCATATTCGCTTTTGTTTATTAATCCTTGACTATTTTTTGCACGGACATTTGTAACTCAAGGGGTAACATCTTTGGGAACGCGTGCATGCCATTATTCCTACCACTAAGGAAAGTGGAGTGTAAAGGGGTAGAGGAAGCGAGTAATGCAACGGGGGAAAGGGGTGTTTCAACGTGGTAAGCGTAATATTGTATGTAACATGCGAGTCGCGACTACCGCACAAGTCATAGCTACAATTTATACATGCCAGTCCACGGACACTCGGTAGTTGTTATTGAGCAGTCGGGAAGCGCACATTCTTAATCTGATTATCATCCGGAGCGCCATTATCCAAATTCCCTGGTCCAGCGTGGTTGTCGATAGCCTCAACCTGCAGCCAGTTTTAGTTAGGTAGACTATGTATAGAAAATGAAACACTGACCTGCACCAGTTCTGGAGAAGAGTCATCTATACCACGACTATGACGTCTAGTCACGACTGACACGACATCCCCATGAACATCCTCGAAGGTTAGGACATTCGGGGGACCGGTGTCTGGAATATTTACAGTAGATTCATCGGTGTCTTTAGGGGTCCTGGTGGAACCTTGCTCTACATCTTCATCCACAGCTGACTCCACGACATCCGGAGCACGGCGGGCCCAAAGAACCCAATCCGGGACCGTAGCACGATTGCGGCTGGTCCACGTCATGGTTAATGAGACCGTGTGAGAGTGAACGCCACGGCCCATGTTGAAGAATGGGATAGATAAGCCATCTGTACCTTGTAAGTTAGCGACAAATACGAGAACACTCCCATGACAGTACTTACGAACGATAATAGAGCCGAGGACGATAAAGGAAACAATAGGCTGGATAACTGCTGCGAGATACTGGGCTTGATTTGCAGGCGGGTCTTCCGGAGTGGGTAAACGCGTAAGAGCTAAGGCAGATACGAAAACTGCGCTGACTCCCATCTAGGACGAATTAATGAATGATGAGAAATGGTATTCAACTGACTTACTGGACCTGTATACAGGATTTAGATGAAAGCGACAGCATGATTAAGAGAACTGCTCACCAAAATGGCCAGAGAATAACGCTTCCTTCCAGGAAGTAATCTCTGGGACAAACTTGTAAAGTGCCAATAAGGGCGGAATTCGCCTCAGAACCAAAATAGTGATCATAAGGAGAAAGAGCTTCCAAGGGGTGATGCCATATTCAGCAGAATTGTAGGCGTCAAAAGGTAGCCAAGCACCGATGTAGATGAAACAGCCACAGTTCAAGACATAGTCTATCACAGAAGAGAATACATCATCTTCTGTCTGTACATTGAAGTGACCGTCCCAAGAAATTGCAGAACCTAAATGGATGTCAGACCCTAGTGATCATACATGTAATCTGGACTCAGACCTGCCGCGAATGCTGCAAGAAGATCATCAGCACCAATGGTGCTCGCGATTCCCATAGTGAAGATGGCCAGAGCCAGATACTGTGCCACATATGATTCACGATCAATAAAGCCCCTCTTGTGGGATATCTTCATGAGCTTCGAGAATAGAAGGCCTGAACCACAAATATAAATGCAATCAGATCAATGCACACAGATGATAAAGCAACTTCGCAGACCTAGAACAGCACCTAAAACAGTACCAAGTATGACCTGGTCTATTGTAGGACATTATGAATACCTTACGAAGCATTGAATAAAAGAGAGCACAAACATAGCCATCCCACCAAGAACCACTTGCCGAGAGCAGTTCGAACGGATGTCTCTATGGTGAGGTAAATGGATATCGCAAGGAACGGGTACGCAAGACCATCATTCGCTGCGGATTCCGCAGATAATATCTGACGAATGTTCACAGGGACATGTTTAGTAGCAAATTTACCGCCTGTAGAACATATTTAGACATCAATTAATTTGACATCATGGTTGATGGGACTAACGAGTTATGGCAGCACATGTGACTGGGTCCGTAGGGGTCAAACAAGCAGCAATGCAAAGAGATGAGACATAATTGAGCTCCGGAAACAGCGCTTGTATGATGCCTGTCATGATAATCAGCGAATGAAATTTAACTTCGCGAGGATATACATGCCGGCGACAACGACCCAGCCAAAGGCCATGGTGGGTACGACCATTATGAGCAAGCTCTTTGCATGTTCTTTCATATATGCACATGGTAATTCGACACCAACTGCGAACAAGCCGGTGGCGAGGACGATGCGCATTACCTCCAATGTTATGGTATTTTCCAAGGGACCCCATGTGCGGGGTGTGAATACATTGGCGACGTGAGGGCCTATGATGATCCCAAAGCCAGTTCCGAGGACGACTTCGTTGATATAAAACTGCGGAAGGTATGGATCATTATTAAGGGGGCGCATAGATATGATTTATCAAACCTTCTCTTTTACCAGGAGGGATACTATCGAGAACTGCAATCGAGAATCAGCATATTAAACACTGCGAGTAGATATGTTTTAAAGGAAAATATAACGAACCAAGACTACAAAACCACCAAGACAGATGTACGCCAATCCTGGCGCGGACACCTGCAAAAACGAGTTTGTGATGATAGAGAGCAGTCTACAGCATTACGGACTTGCAGTAACTCCAAATCCATTATTACGGAAAGAAACGGGTAATAGAGCCTTTGGAGGAACCTTTAGAGAGGTGGTGAACGTAGTAAGGATAAAAAGTGTGGATGGAGGCTGTCCGAGACAAACCAGGCTCACCAAGTATTTATTGGCGATACGCTTAAGCTCACCACGTGCAGCAATGCCGTGAAAGACCCTGCCATGAATCCCATGATTCGGCTAGTGCTGAGTAAACTGTCGGTCGAGCCTGATTGCCAAGGAGTAATACGATGCAAATCCAGCCAAGGCCCAAGAGATAGAGACCCTATACAGTGAAAAGGCGCGTTTAAATATTTCGTATGTGGGACGATTGGTAGATAAGACAGTTCTATTAGTACTGACATAGGCCGTTCCTGAAACGGTTCATGTATAGGTGATCATGCAACGCAGCGGTTAGTTTCTCCGGACCAATCACAGGCTCAGGCTGGCCAGGGAAAAGGGACAGCATGCTCCGAATCTTATCATGCCCAATCGCCCAATAATAATCCCTACAAAGGACTTGGTCTGGCTTACAACTCCTTCCTGCTTACACTGCAACCCGCGTCAAGTTTTCCGAGTCTTTTGGGCTCGTCTGTATCTAAGGTTCATGCCTAAGTTTCGGGCACCCTATACGCGACATCTTCATTCGGATCGCTCGACGAGAATTCGCCCGCAGAGCTCCGCGTCACCCACAGCGGGTTCGTCGCCCTCAGCAACCGATGGTTCAATTTCGCTACCTAATGTGGTTCTCGCCAGCTCTCACTCACATAGTGCCTCTTGTTCTGGGATAAGCTGAACAAGTCCAACTATCACCTCGAGCTTTCTATCGAGAATGCAGACCTGCCTGTCGATGATCGCCTGGTCAACTTTCTTGCGAAAGACCTCAGTAGCGATGGCGGTCAATGGGACATGGCTGTCAACTTACTTGAGGTACGCTTTCCTTACAGACAATAGTATGGCATGTTTTCAACATCTCCCAGACATGTGGTCTCGTCCCTCAGCCAATTTACCCTCGAGATTATCAACACCCTTCTGAAGTTGAAGCTCCGAGAGCATGCTCTGACTCTTCGCGCGCTCTCTTCATCGCTGAAGGCCGATCACAGCGTCTCGCCGGAATCGGTTCTCTCGAGAGGAAGGAAGAGCTTATGCAAGAAGTTTATACCATTATGAGTGCAAGTCTAGGCGTTCCTCCCAAGCCCGACGCTACCTTCACCTGGGAGTACTACACTGAAGATGGCAAGTATGCGAAGTGGGAGGGTACTCCGCAGTTCTATGAGGCCTTCACAGCCATTTTTGTATGTTCCTTCATATATGCACATGGTAATTCGACTCCAATCGCGGCAAGCCGGTGGCGAGAACGATGCGCATGTGGCACCTCCAATGTTATAGTATTTTTCTAAAGGTCCCCATGCGCGCGGTGTGAATACGTTGGCGACGTGAGGACATATGATGACCCCAAAGCCAGTTGCGAGGACGACTTCATTGATATAAAGTTGGGGAAGGTATGCATCATCATTAAGAGAGAACGCACATAGAGATGATCTATCAAACCTTCTCTTTTACTAGGAGAACTGCGGTCGAGAATCAGCATATTCGAATCCCATGAGAGAACCGATGAACAAATGAGAATGTTATTTAAGCAATATATAGTAAAGAATTGCAACAATCTTCGTATATCTGCTGACCGGCTGTAACTTATTTTGTTCCATAGTATTGTCATATTGCTATTGAACAAGATAGGTCACAGCAGATAATGAGCTGTTGGACTGAGCATTGTAGTAGCAAAGGCAGCGACGAGTAGATGCATATAAAGGGGAATATAACGAACCAAAACTGCAAAACTGCCAAGACAAATGTACGCCAATTCTGGCGCGCGCCGCGGACACCTGCAAAAACGAGTTTGTGATGATAGAGAGCAGTCTATTACAGACTTGCAATAATCCATTATGGCAGAAAGAAACGGACGATAGAGCCTTTGGAGAAACCTTTAGAGAGGTGGTGGACGTATTAGTAAGGCCAAGAAGTGTGAATCGAGCCTGTGCGGGTCAATCCAGGGCTCACCAAGGGGCAAGTGCTCCTGGCTTATATCGAAGAGATTTGGCAGGCGAAGCATGGAGTTTGAAAATTAGCTGGTGCCGGTTGTGCCGCACGGTGGTTCTCAGTCGACGGTCGTGCAGACTGTGTGAGTTCCCTTATTGGAGCAATACCACAATGCTAGCTACTTTTATCCAACAATAAACAAAAGCGGTCAAGTGATTGATAGCTGTAACTTTGTCTTGCTGCTCTAAAAGCTCAGTGCTGAGTGGCCGTGGCGACAAATATAAAAGGAAATTGTGGCTGTGACGTCCTCCGAACCGGTCATAGTAGTAGTGAGGTTCGGGAGGAGGAAAAACACTTGTTTTCGAGTCATTTTCGATGCGGAAAAATCATAGTTAGCTATTATGAGTATGTTGAATCCATCCTGCGCCGAGGTGTGATTATTTGTTTAGCTCAAAAAGATGTTTGGTGTTTCTCCATGTGCTGATTCACGTCAATGCCGACAACAAAAGTGCTTTGAAAAACCGGAACCGATTCGGAAACAGGGTGCCCCATGGGGGCAAGCAGAGCAGAACAGCGCGTCCCTAGTAATCGGTTTCACGAGGGTTTCTCGCTTGCCCGACTCAATGATATGTTGCTCGGCTGTTGATTCTAAGTATCCTCGCCCTCGCCCTTCCTGCCTGGTTTCTCGCTGCCCACAGGCCTCTGCACGTCGCCGACCACGACTAGTGCGGGGTCAGCGCCAAGCCTGAGCGTTCCGGGGCGCAACGTTCAACCATTACCTAAAGCTGTACGACTGAATTTCATACACCTTACCAAACCATCATCACTGTCAGGCAGTTGACATTTCAGGGAGATGCCTTCACCAAGTGATAACACCATGTGCAATGCCGCGAATGACCGTGCCAGGATTCCCCAGCGCTGAGCAAACACTCGGTCGGGTACGACGCGAATCCAGTCACCCTATGTGCTCGACTCGCGCTAGTTTAAAGGCGCATTTAAATATCTATTATGAGAGACATAACCAAATCATTGGTAGATAAGACAGTTCTATTACTAGTGCTTACACAGGTTCCTGAAACGGTTCACGTAGGTGATGCAACGCAATGGCCATTTTCTCCGGACCAATCACAGCCAGCCAGGGAAGGGACAGCGTGCTCCGAAGCTTATCATGCCCAATCACGTTAATCCCAATAATAATGCCAAGCGACCTATAAAGGTCTTGCTTTTGGTTTACAACTTGTTTACAACCCCACACTGTGACGCGCGTCAAGTCTTCTAAGTCCTTGCAACGATGGGTTCTTCTGTATCCAAGGTTCCTGCTCAAGTTTCGGGCACCCCGAACGCGACATCTTCATCTGAATCCTTCGACGAGAAACGCTTTGTTCGCTCACAGAGCTCCGCGTCACCCACAGTGGGTTCGTCGCCCTTGGCAACTGACGGTTCAATTTCACTGCCTAATGTTGATGCCTGGGAGTCCGCCGCCGCTGCGGACCCCAAAATCCAACTTACCCGCACAATCCTTGCCAATAACAACTTAAGGTCAACCCTTGTCAGTCGTCCGGCCCAGGTCGCGATACCCCATGTTTTCAATCACCAGGTGGAGTTCAAAACCTCGCCTGTTACAAGCCAGAAGTCCAGTGGTAGATGCTGGCTCTTCGCAACGACCAATGTCATTCGATATGAAGTCATGAAGAAGCTAAAGCTCAAGGAATTCCAGCTCTCCCAGGTGACCATCTATGATCATTGGTTCTCGCTAGCTCTCACTCACATAGTGCTATAGTCATACCTCTTCTTCTGGGATAAATTGAACAAGTCCAACTATTATCTCGAGCTTTCTATCGAGAATGCAGACCTGCCTGTCGATGATCGCCTGGTCAACTTCCTCGCGAGAGACCCCATCAGCGACGGTGGTCAATGGGACATGGCTCTCAACTTACTTGAGGTACGCTTTCCTTACAAACAATGGTGTGGCATGTTTTCAACGTCTTCCAGACATATGGTCTCGTCCCTCAGCCAATTTACCCTGAGTCGTACCATTCAAGCGCTTCGAGCCCTCTCAACACCCTTCTGAAGTTGAAGCTCCGAGAGCATGCTCTGACTCTTCGCGCTCTCTCTTCATCATTGAAGGCCGATCAGAGTGTCTCGCCGGAATCGGTTCTCTCGACTCTTCGTGCGAAGAAGGAAGAGCTTATGCAAGAAGTTTATACCATTATGAGTGCTAGTCTAGGTGTTCCTCCTAAGCCCGATGCTGCCTTCACCTGGGAGTACTACACTGAAGATGGCAAGTATGCGAAGTGGGAGGGTACTCCTCTGCAGTTCTACAAGGCTTTCACAGCCAAGTTCTCGGTTAGTGCACTTAACAATCTTAACGAATGTACATTCACAAATCTCAAGTCGGCGGAGTCTTTCTCCCTCATTAACGACCCACGGAATGAGTACAACAAACTATACACCGTGAATAAGCTCGGCAACATCTGGGGCGGACGACCTGTTCTGTGTAAGTCGTTTTCGTCAAGTCTGCATTACAGGAGCTTGACTGCTAGCAGACGTGAACACTGAGATCGATGAGCTCAAGCAGGCCATAGTCAGAGTAAGTAATTTATCTTTCGATTGCTTGGTTTGATTCTGACCCCGTTCACAGTCCATCAAGGCCGGTCAGCCAGTCTTCTTCGGTTGTGATGTAGGCCAATTCTCCGACTCCAGCAAGGGCGTCGGTATCATGGACACTGACTATTTCGAATACGAAGTAAGCCGATTTTAACATAAGAATAACGGTTTTTTAAAACACTTTCTTTCCCGTTACAGCAAGCATTCAACATCACGTTGGGGCTTACCAAGGCCCAGCGACTGGACACCAACGAATCTGCCATGACACATGCGATGGTCATCTCCGGCGTGCATGTGGATGAGGAGACTGGTCGCCCCGTCCGGTACAAGGTGGAAAATTCTTGGGGTGAAGACAGTGGCGTGCAGGGTCATAATGTAATGAGTGACAAGTGGTTCGACCAGTTTGTGTTCCAGGTCGTGGTGCACAAGTCTTTTGCGACAAAGGAGCATGTAAAGATCTTTGAGTCAGGGGAGAGTGTGGTGCTACCTGCTTGGGACCCCATGGTAAGACATTATTATTTCACAGATGCGAGATGCTGATCGTTCTACCCAGGGTGCTTTGGCATGAATACTTCACGGCCTCATGCAATCTTGATGTCACAGATGTATTATTTATTCATATGTTCGTAGGTTGATGAATGCCACCTTGCGGGTGAGGTTAGTGAACTTGTTGGGTGTGGTACTCGACATTGAGACCGAACTACGATGAGGGCCTGTTGCCTTGCATATCTTGACACGACTTATTAGGCCCATGACAAAAATCGCACGCCCTCGACATGCTGAGCGTCGAGCTTCCGATCACTTCAAGTTCCTTCTGACGCAGATGATACAGTAGCTTTCTTACGTCGCCGCAACGATGTCACAATGATAACTTGCCTACTATGTAGCAGTTCTTCTAGGATTGCTACGTCAACATCAGGGTGCGTGTACGGCTTGGGCGTGTCCGAATATAATAACGGCTACCATTTTATATACACACGAGCAACGATGAACAATCTTCTTGCGATACGAGATCCTGTTCTTGGAGGCTGGATGTCCGACGGGCCGATGATCTCATCAGTCTAGTACTAAACAATCAAAAGAAGAGAAGAGACAGAATGAACGGGGCATACCATTTATCCGCATTTTCGGGGTCGCAGATGGTGCGGTCAACAACCAGCACGCCCTCGTCCGTGATCACGCCATACACCACCCAGACCGTCGCAATCGGTGAGGCACCCCGATAAATGTAAATGACAAAATCCGAGGAGAAGACTCAAGTCGTGTTGCTTATTTTGTTATTGGTCATGACTGCAGTCGACCATATGTTCCAGTTGACATCGTGCCGAACGACAAACTGAAATATATGATGTGGCTGCAGAACGACATTCCGTGCGGCTCCCGTTGTGCTAAACAGGTGACCGGGGCCACGACTGTGGCACGACGTGACTCGGGAAGGATGGGAAGTGGTAGTAAGGAGACCACGAGCATTGAAGGGATAGATACTTTAAGACCATTGCATTTCAAGTGTGACAAGGGTTTATACACGATGCGCGGAAGTGCATGCGCAATATATGGAAGGACACGGCGCTCACCTGGTACTTTGACGCGTGGCTCAACCATGTGCATGGGATATACATAGAAAGACCCGAACGACTGTCACCAAGATCAGCGCAAATTCGATTCGATGATTTGAAGCTGTTGAAACGTTGATAGCTGACTGTGAACATCATCGTTTCAAGTTCATGCTGGCAATACATTTACGTAAGTTAGGAGAAGAGCACACTTCGTTGGAACATGCACATGCTCTCATATACGTACGCGACAGGTATACACTGTCACGCTCGGAAAGCGTCAATCCATCGACCAGTCTGACAGAGTGCTTGTAACTTCATGCTGGTGTCCCTCAGGCTCGCATTTCCTAGCGCATATTCTGCAGGATATAAGACCTAGATCAACACATTATCAGTCGATGTTATCTACGCTGGATTATTTTTGCATGTAGGGACACCAACGGGAAGGGGGTTCGATGTGCATCAATATTCGATGATCAAATCGGCAGGGCGTGATAAATGTCGTCAGGGCAAAGAAGGCACGAAAACGCATCGGGGAGGGGGGGGGATTTTTTGTTAGTTGTCATACGATTTTCATATGTCGTTAGCTGAAGACAACATCGGTGTTGGATCTGTGCATGCAGACCACTCCATCAAATCGAAACGAACAGGCCATTGTTTGCGACTTCCCGACTTACAGCAGTAACGTTGTGCAAAACGTAAAATTGACGTCTTTGTGCAGGAACATGTCTCTGCACACGATGATTCGTTTGATAGCACAATCTTGCGCATCCCGTTTTTGTCAGCCACGTGGCGTGTAGGACGCGATGGAAACTTTGTTTTGTAAAAGCCTAAAGGACATATCACATATGGATACGTCGGACCGTAGACTCAGCGTGTGGAGTTCGGGCAAGGGCACGTTGACACAGAAGACTAACGCCTGTACCAATCCATAGCGCCTCTGATAATCATGTGTGCATATGTCCGTTAGGAAAGAAGTTTGATTATCAAGTACCGCATCACTTACATACTTTGATTGTCCAGCAGGAACCGAGATGCATGCAAGTATTTTGGGGTTATGAAACAGAGCTCCGATCTTGGCCCGGGAAGAAGTCGTACCATCCCGGGGAATTTATCTCGAAGGCTGGAAGTGCTGTATGAAATATCGTCGACCACTTTGAAGCCACTAGTATCCCTCGCTATGAGTCTATGACACGACTGCCTATGCACGCGTATCGAATATTCAACTGGGAAGTACTCAGTATGTCGCACATGATAATACGAAATACGTGCACTATACGTTACGAAATGACCAGACGGACTTTTAAAATGATGAGCAGCGACCCAATCATCAAGCCTTGATTTGAAACAGCTGAATGTAAATCGGGCCCGGGGTGAAGGGAATGATGACGATGACGCTGTCTCGAGTAGATGAACTTGAGGTGGCTTTAGCCCAACTCGTTTTGGTCAGCGGATTGTCAGACGCCGTTAGATATGGTCTATCTTGATCACCGCTGATTGATCAACCACATCCTCTGCAACACGGTCGTTTATTGGTATCTCTTCTGGGTTGAGGGTGGCCCACATGATCATGACGCACTTGCCGCGGATCTGATGTCGGGTTTACAGAATCCGTGTCGCTCTCTGTCGCTCGGTATTTGTATCATTGTCAACTAGACAAACACGAGAATGTTCGTTGTCATGCGAGTATTGAGGATAGACGCATAATGGACGGATCTCGGTGAACAAAATGACTCTACGCCCAACGAGTATTGCGGACAGACTCGTCCGATGTCAACTATACCGATTAGTGGACGGATCTTGGTGAAACCAATGAACAAGATGAACCTACGTCATTGTCGTAAATCTGAGTGACCCATGCTTTGTGAAAGTGATTCTCAGCCTCCGAGAGTAACTAGTAGAGAGCATTTTACCGCTGGCTCTCGTGATACAGTTTGATCCCATCGCCATGTGCACATCCAATCCCAAGAAACCAAGTCCCGGAACTTGAGAAATCGCCCTCGGATCGCCGGCGCATGCGGATGTCTTTCAAATCTTCCAATCGCTGCTGCGAACGTGGAAAGTACAGAATTGCGACACTGATAACAACCAAAGCTGTACGATATCCTGTTCAGAGGGTGCAAGGTGAGGGAATACACGATTGACTCGGAGAGCCCTCCCCAAACTACACGAGCTCGTCGCAGCGACACTTCTTGCGGCCCTCTTATTGACACCTCGACCGCTTTTGGGTCAAGGGAGGACAGTACGCCATGTCGGACATTGAATGTATCAGATGTCAAAACCATCGGCGGCACATCATTTCCTTTGCGTTCCATCACGCTCTGCCTATTCTGTATATATCAGGAGCATGAGGGGCATCAGCACATACCAGAAGCCGGTGGTATGGTACTCACGATGCAGAGGGCAATATAGAATCCCTCTAAGTCGAATCGGAGCACAGAAGGTTTTGCATACTAGGTGCCCGAGGTAGGGAAGACCTTCTACTTCTGTCGAACACGATCCAGCTTGCAGTGACAGAGTTCAGGTTGCTCCGTTGAGTTTGAGGGTTGGGAGTTAGGTTGGATCTGTCATCGGGCATACGTGATGGTCGCAAGAGAAGAGCGCAAAGAGCTGCGACCCGACGTAATGAAACATCGCTATCGCTGCCTGGGGGCAACGCAGTTTACACGTATCATTCTGCATAGAGTAAGAATGGTCAGGGCCACGTCTTCGACTTGGCAATGGGTGGTTAGTTTGACCATGAGCAGACTGTACCTTCCCAGATGCTTGGGGCAGCATTACCTATTAAGAATTGAAATGTGTTAGAGAGAGTAATAGTGTCAATGAACTCGCCAGACAAGGCACGCAGCCTCACCAAAAGCGCTACTGATCTCATATCGATGAGGGCCAAGTGCTCAAAGTGGCGAGACCTCGTGATAACCAAATGAAACGTCAGGGGTGACGGTTGGCACGAAAGGGGCAAGTTTTAATATAAGCTGACCTTTGACGCCCAGCACTGTATGCGTCCGCTTTCATCGACTGACTGATGCAGATTGTCCACAAATCATGCCGTTCAGGGTAACCAGACCCTCAATCAAGTATTATTCGGTACGTAAAGACTGAGGGATGTCCGTGAATGAAAGTAACGTGAAACAAAAGTATCCGTGGAGATCACTGAATCTGGAGTAGGTGGAGAACCTAAAGAGGATGACCGACGAGGTTTGAAGATCAGGACAACGATTAACCCAAAAATGATCAATAGGAGAAGGAAAATAAGTTTCCGACGGCCCGTATTCTTCTGGTATCTGTAAGAAAGAGAGGGTGTTAGAGCGCTACGATGACTACGGGCATATATGGTTCACCGTGTTGCATGGTTTAACTCTTTCACAGCTTCGGCCATTTCTACCGAAGTCTGTTCGATGTTATACTCAATACTGTCAAGAAGGGTCCCCTGATCTATCACAAGGACGGACAAATCCTTGAATAATTCGGCTAGAGAAGCTATTGAGTTTGCAATTTCTGTCAGCTCCCGGTCGCGGGAACGGAGATCATGATCCTGCGTGTTATCTAGAATCTGAGCTTGCTGCAGGGGGGAATAACAATTTAGCTATACAGGAGACATGCTCGTTGATCGTTGCTCACCGCAGCTTCTACGTCTTCATCAACAGCAGTCAAGCCCTCGGATCCTCTTGAGGAAATAGTCCCAGACGCAATCAGGAGATCTTGATTCTTAATCGCGTGCCCTTGCAGACCTGATGAAGGCGAAAATGCGGTCATAGAAATGATCGGTTCGCGTAAACATGATGGGCAAGAAGACTTACGTTCCATATAGACACGCTGTTTCTTGCGGAAGGTTGAGCTGAGTTCTTGGACCCTCACGGCTAAGCCTCGTTGCACATTTTTGGCCGCGAGGACTTCAAACTGAGTTTTCTGAGTTGAAGGGGGAAATGAGTGGTCCTGTTCAGTACCGATACGTTGAATTAAAGTGTGGCATCGTCGAAAATCCTATCCACGAGGGGAAAGAAACGGACGAGTGTAAGACACGAGGAAGTCCATGGAGGATGGATGTACTTTGGTTATTTCGGTGGTCGCTGCTTCTATTTCTCGCTCCTCTGCCGTCCGGTCCGCAAAGCCGGGGAGAACATGCTTTGCATGGAGCTTCTCTAAAGCGACGACTAAGGTAAAAAGGACGGAGATGATGTCATTGAAGCCGCAAAGAGACTATACCAGGAACACACTTTTAGCTTGTGTTCCGCCCAAGATCTCTTCGACTTGGTCGGAAAGATCAACCCTTTGTTCAAATTGAGTAAAGGTAGTCTGAGATAGAAAATGAAACGTACCATTTGGGAGGCAACTGAGAGTCAAGTGCGGAGCCAGGATGTATGAGTGTTTCATTTTCATCATATGGATCATCTGAATAGGATGAGTGTAAACGAGAGAAACGTGTTGAGGGTGCTCTTGAATCACGAAATGAGATAAAGAGCAGGGTTCTCGAGCGCGTCGTTGGCAATGACGACGAGGCTGCGGTGGACATCCCAGAGTAAGTTGTGTATGGGGTTGTTTGTACTAATATTTGATGTACAAATATACAATAATAAAGCTGTACGGCTAAAGAGATGGTCCGAAATAGGTGTTTTGGGTCGGAAACCGGAATAATAATTCCGTGGAGCTCTTACACTTGCATTTACCATCAATCACGCCTCCGCTTGCTTCCCGCAGGCCGGCTTCTTTATTCTCGTTACCACATCGTGCCCGATCGCCCAAATGGTCTTGTGATTGCTCCTCCCTGTCATCGGTTACAACTCGATCCCAATATTCAAAATCTTATAAAGTTCCCCATTCATATCCTTTGATCCCCCATTCTTCTACTCCACTGGTCTTTTGTCCCCCGTAGTTACCTACCCCACACCGGTATGCTGTTCCGTCCTCCATTTTTAATTCCCCAGAATAATATCTCTCTTTTTCTCACATAGTAAAACAATTTCACCGGTGTCCCTTTCACCATCCCGTCATTCAAAATGTGCAATCTCGAAACGTACGTGTCAAGTCTAGGCCTTGGAAAGAACCTTTGCTGATTCAGACCCTTTTTTTAGCGAAGGAACAAAATTTGGATGTGGGGTAAGTGTCTCACGCCATCGAGAACTTACATTTCTCAAATCATGCTTCGTTTAGCATTACAAGGTGGTGCGTGATCAATGTCTTTTTACTATTAGAACTATTTTTGACCTTCTTTCAGACGCGCAAACTGAAGAAGATCGATTGCTACAACCAGTATTGCATCCACTCCGTCTATCATCCCAGGAATTGTCCTGATTGCCATTGCGAACGTGTAAGTCTCACTCCGCATTCAACCTCATACCCCAGTGCTCAATCTTACACCAAGTACTTCGGTCCCGACGCAAGAGAAACCATCACCCACAGAACAGCCGATTACTGTGTTTCATGTCAGTACTGGTTCAAGGACGGAGCTTCCCAGCGTCGTTAACCTCGATGGTTTCGACCGCCCCGGTGGCTTCTTCGCTAAATCTATCCAGAAAGCATCTATAATGCCGTTTTATTCTATTAATTATCACTCTAGTCACGCCTTGCTTTGCACACCACTTTGCTGTGTCATTTTGTAGTTCTAGGCTTACTTGTCGCATATTTTACTTACGCATTATTTATCTAGTCACTGTCTTGTCTTGTCTTGTAATACCACCCAGAGTGAAACGACACACACGTGTATCACCATTTCACAGCAAGTCCGACTACCTCGCTTTCAACAGCTCGATACTGAGTCCGAAACAGTTCACGGCGTCGTGTCTCTGCTTCTTCGTCCATGATGGAACCCCAACTTCCGTCCACGCTTCCGTCTGTGGGGTGACAAAGATCCATCTTGACCTGAGCCGCAAGACGGTCTCCGCAAACGAATGGGGTTTCAAGATCCCGATCATGACATCCCGGTGATGGAGGCGGTGTAGGCAAGTCATGCCAATACACCCTTTCGACTTCCTTCGTCCACTCTCTGTTTCCCCATTTGGCCCCTTGCATCGCACTATCTTCCCCTGGTACTGGCATCTGGACACCGCTCTCCTCCCAGGTCCTCGTAAACCCTTGTTCGTCCTCTTTCTGCCCTGCCGCCTGTGCAATGGGTTTCAACTGTCCACCACCATTGACGCACCCGCCCGGACACGCCATCACTTCGACATAATCATACCCCTTCTCGTCCTCCCCACCACGCTTCTTTGCACGCATCCCAACCAACCTTCCGGCAGCACCCCTCCCAACTTGCACACCAGCCTCACGACCTACCTTGCGTACGACGTTCTGTAGATTACGGAAACCATAGCATTTTGCTCCTTTGAAAAGCACCTCGCCGGTGTCCCGAGCGCGAAGAGTGAATTCTTCGTAATCAGATGTACGGATGGATTTTATGGTAAGGTCCACAGGGGACGAGTGGCTTGTGGTGATAGAATTGATGAGAGAGTGCAAGTAAGATCCAGAGCTGGTCCCAGGGTGTGACAGGAGCTCCGGGATTTCAGTGTCGACATCAGAGATACCTTCGTTCTCTACTGTCTGTGAAAGATCCCAGCCTTTGTCGCGCATCATAAGCTCGAGCTCTCCAGTCGTGATTACGCAGTCTACATCCCGAGTCGAATACAAGTCATTGTAGAAGTCCTGCCGAGAAGCCTCAAGCTTCTTGTCATAGCACGGCATAACTGACACATGGTAAATCTGATCCGGTCTATCACCCAAAACAAATCAACACAACGGAATAGAAGCGACTAAAGAGACTTACTGCACTCCCCAGCGATTTCCGAACCACGACTTGACCAGAGTTCCCATCACCTGTTGTGGACTCTTCGTCCTAGCAATAAAAGGTAGCATTTCGGAGTGTGCTTTCTCAGCATAGCATATCCATCCCGGACAGGCACTCGCTAGCATCGGAAGTTTCCCGTTTCCGTTCTTCCGCTCGAAAAATTCTTGCGTGTGCTCGAGCAAAGCAATATGTCGAGCAAACGTGATGTCGTAAACATGCTCGAACCCAAGTATTCGTGTAGAGAATGCTCGCACTCTCCTTAGTATTTGACGGAGGCTCACAGGGGAACCGGATGACGACGAAAGGGACGCTGCAAGTGACGCGAGGCTCTGTGGCGCAATGGAAAGCACCGGAATCTTGTGACCTGGCGTGGAAATTGGAGGATTGGAGTCCAAGAAGTTAAGGACCTCCGTGTGGGATTGTAGCGTGATCAATACGGATTCGGCCGATGTTATACAACCGCTAGATATCGGGAATATGGTCAGTAGTCATTCGATGGGGCTGGAAGGAACTATGCGATGACAGACCTGCAAGCAAGGCAATCATTCAAGCTGATCTGGGCCTGCTGGAGCTTCCGCTCTGTGCCCTTGGAAGATGTATTAGTGGATACACCGTTTGCTGAGACTTCGTAGTATGATCCACGGGAGTCAATCACAATTTCGGTCTGAAATCAATACTTAGTGTGATCCTTGACATAAAACTCGCTGCATAACGCACTGTAGCGGCACCAGGCTCGATGATCTCCTGCGGCTCGTTCACTTGCTCAACGGGCTTGATACATGCTTGAGATGGGGTTAGGAAGTCATTAAGATCAGTCAGTGTCTGCTCTGCGTAAATCAGATGTTTGTAGTTTCAAACACTGGTGAACACGCACAAGAGCTCCAGAGAATGCCATTCAAGATGAGTTGAGAGTAGAGAAGGATCTCATGACAATATATCACGTAATCCTCGGAATTCCTCCCGTTAGTGCAGCGTGTGGGGAGGGACGGAGAATGCCATCGGAGTTTGATTGAAATCTTGAACTCTAAACATCCATCATCTACATACGCCGCAAGTTCGCCCATCGCTGTCGACAACCCCAATAAAAATGGTAAGCAAGCCCCGTCAAGTTCTCAAGCCATTCTTACAACTCACTTTCTCCAGGATTCATCAAAAGCTCCCGTCAAACTTGCTAAAGTCATCAAGGTCCATTAGATATACTGACCCCTTGCAAAAAATTTGTACTGATTGCAACTTCTGGTATCAGGTTCTTGGACGCACCGGCTCCCGTGGTGGAGTCACGCAAGTCCGTGTCGAATTCATGGATGACACTACACGAACAATTATCCGTAACGTCAAGGGTCCTGTGCGGGAGGAGGATATCCTTGCACTTCTTGAGAGTGAGCGTGAAGCTCGGTAAGTTTCAATTTTTGTGTGTCGTGGACTTGGCTGAATACTTTTTATGACAGCCGCTTGCGCTAGATCTCCCACTTTTGCAATGATCCAGTCTTATATGTTCCACATGCTCAATGAGCTTGACAACTTACTATATGGCGGTGCCCGAGTGTAGTCAGCCAATGAAAATCATTTATCGTTCATCCCACTATCTTGGCTACCGCGCGGGAATTTCTCAGCGGCGATTTACACGCCAGCAGCCACCGGCTCACTACCTCGAGCTCGCTGGCGACAATATATGAATATGAATATTTTACTAGGGTTCGGCGTTGCTGACTTTCACCTTGCTCCGTTGCATGTGGGTCATGCCCTTCTTAATGCTTTCAATGTTGAACCACGGGCGAAGAAGGTACGTTCTAAATGCACGTGCTAGTTCTTCCATGAATGAAGACGATGCTAAAAAGAAAAGGGTAGTCTTAATCTTGACTCGAGTATCGTGAGTATCAGCCAAAATGGCTGACAGTCTCGTATAACATGTTTCTTGACACCACAAGTTCGCTCGTCATTCCAAGTTTCTCATTCAGTCCCTGATACGTCTTCCTGAGGGATGAAGTATAAACTTTGATAGCCATTTTCCTCAGCTTTAGCAAGGCGTTTCCGAGAGACTTGGCTTCCTTGGCAGAGGTTGCGGACTCGGAGCAACGGACGTTGATGTTAGGCCCATACCCAGGAAGGAGCGGCAGGTGACATCTACATGAGGTTGATGTTGAACGTTGAACGTTGAGGGCTCGAGTATTCACAGGCATTGCAAAACTTATTGTCGACGATCCCGAAACATCCGTTGCGCATTGCCGAAATGCTTGGATTAGCAAGGTAGAGATTGCAATAAAAATGTCAAGCGGTCTCATTCAGCGACAGCGGGAACTTCAAACTGGGCCCAGTAAACAAGGGAGAGACTCTGATTTGAACATAATCGGGATTCCAGTATTAGTTCTTTATAAACAGCATCATCACCTTGTCATATGCCATCTGACGAAATCTGACGGACTAATTGCCAATAATAAACAATATTAAATATCAATAAACGTTGGATGTGGCTGTAAGTCATGACACCAAGAAATCTGGAACCATGTCGCAACAGCTCAATTCTGCCCTGGATAAATTGACAATGAAGGAGATCATAGCTGCAGTAGGTGACGAGAACTTGAATAGAGCTGAAAAACGCAAGCGCAGTGACTTAGTGGCTACCGTGCAAGATTCGACGGACACCCATATAGCGATCATATCAGCAGCGAACAAAGCAGCGCAATGATCCCACGATGCACATTTATCTTCGTGTTCGCCATTCGAAAACGCGCCAAATCAGCTCACTGTCAATGAAATCGTCTCCGCTGTTCATGAATTCAAACTTTCACGCGCGGAAAAACGAAAACGAAACCGAAACAGTCTGTTGCCATCAGTTCGACACTCTGCCCTTCTTCAATCCACAGTGGCGTCAGCTGCAGATGCAAAGGCTGCGCGATTACAAGATCATGAAGGACAGCAGTTGAAAAAGGTACGGCTGCAACAAGAGCGGCAAATATCTGCCAATCATTCCTGGAGGAGGTGGGAGACTCTGTGCGAAATGAATGTCTATCACGATTCATCGACCATACCGGAAATGCAGCCTGTCGGGCTACATGGTATGCCTCGTCTGCGCAGGCGAATTTTCAGCATCCGAAACAACTGAACTTGCCTTGTCTTCGATTCAGCACAAAAACGCATATATTTCGCATCACAGTCAACGACTCGTGAATGACATGTCGCTATATAATCCAGCCATCACGATTTGAGATGATGGTCAATATGGCTTTCTTTGCGATGATTGCTTAGACGACATCAAATCTAACAAAACTCCTTCATTTTCCCTTGCTAACAATCTTTGGATCTGAAAAGTTCCGGATGAACTTGCGATGTTGACTCTTCCAGAACGTATCTTAGTGGCCGTATCATGTCCTGCTGCATACATCGTCAAGCTTTTCCCGAAAAAACGCGGTGCTGTTCATTGGGATGCAGCAGGTTTAAACAGCGGCTTACGTGGAAATGTATCTACCTACCGACTCAACACATCGTCCATTGCAGCTATGCTTAAGGGCCAATTACTGTCTCCTAAACCGCGACAACTATTGGCATTTCCATTAAGTCGGTCCCAATAATTTTCCGGAACGTTGCTCACCACCTTTCTTGAGCCGCACTCACCTGCGCAACATGTTACTTTTCCTCAAGCGAGAAAATCCATTGTATTCCAACATCATGATTTCGGATGACAACATTGCGCTATATCCTGCACACGGCATTCCGAATATCATCAATGTCTTCAGTTCGACATCTCCAAGATACTGCTGCTGTGGATAATGAACGAGAGAATTGTGCACCAGAAGATGATATTCAAGATGTATTCGCCGGTTCGTCTTTTCTTTGTAATTCTGCCCTCGACGATAACCGACTCTGCGGTGATTGTATTGAAGCATACCAGACATCCACAATAGCGAGTACCCGTTATGGGACTCCGGGGCGAGATCCTATATCGCACACGTGACGATGTTCTAGTACCACCATCAATCCTCTCAAATACCTCCACTCCGCCACCTTCCACACCACCTACAACCAAATACTTATCTTCGTCACCTCTAAACGCCATTCCTCGGACATGAATTAGCCCCGTACGCACCTCGTTCACAAGCTCTGGCCTCTCCGGCGGTGAGAGAGAATATTGCAATAGTGTCACCCTCTGAATGAGGGTCGTTTCTGTTCGATGTGTAGATGAATGTTTCAGGGAAGGATGCGTTGGGTTCGGGTAGTAGAATTTCCGCTGCCAACATGTTATCCGGTATCGGTAATGCAGAAAGTGTGAACAGAGATGTAAGAGGAGTAGGGGGCGCCGGAAGCGGCGGAAAATATGTACAGCAAGCTTTGAGGTGAGCTCCAGTAGCGTGTAAATGGTATTTCCTGTTATAACAATCAAGAAGGTTTCAAGAGCACTCGGAGGTTAGTGACACACCTCGAGCTGCGACATGTCATGGGCCACCCCCTGCTTCAAAGTCAATGTGACCGCGAATGGACTACTTGTCATCGTTTCGTTTGGTGAGTCTCCAGATCTTGTCTGTACCTAAATCCGGGACAAGGAGCTCTTTCTCCGTTTGGTTCAGTGGATTGAAGATGATTTGATGGGGGTGGGATGAAGATTGACGAGTTTTGTTCCGACCTACATGCTCAAACGGCATCGAAAGCGTCCATGGCATGGGTGTGGTGAGAGTATGTAAAGGGCGGATGTTGAAACATTGATATCGGAAGGGTCGCGATTGTGCCCGAGGAATACTAGATGCAGACGCAGATGCAAGAAAGGGAACATTAGAATAGGTAGAGCCGACGTCTTGGGGACTTACATTTGATGACGGCAGACATAGTGTACAGACACCTCTTATTGTAATTGATGATACTGTACAATACATCGTATATAAGAACTTGCCACAAAACGCGTCATAGTAGGTGACAGATATGAACGAGTGTTCGGGGATAGAGATACTTAATGCTACTACATGCGATATAGTCGGCCATACTGTGTAGCAACAGAATGCTCTTGGTCGTCATCATCTTCAAACTTGAGCTGATAGTACGAGGCAATGGACACGCCCTAGATTGAATGAGTCAACGTCGGAAACGCAGTTCACATCATCGGATGAAAATGTGAGGAAGATAGAAGTGTATGCAAAACACCTCAATTGCCGGATTTCAGCTCACACACACCTTCTCCCTCGAATCTGGTCATCACGTCTCTACTTTCGACGAGTGAATTGAGAGGATGACCTCGAGACCTAGACATTGTAGAGCCTGTAGCACTACTACATCCAAGTTGAGTTCTGCCTACTACATTAGTACTGTGGGTACGGCCTTCCGTACCTGTGGTAGCATTATCTTATTGTCATCGTAAGCCCGGAGAGCTGCGTTCGTGGCATGGAGCTGGACCTATGAGCATTAATGAGTATAGGATCTACGCCAACGATGCAATGCGTACAATGTCAGCCTCCTCATAGCCAACAACTGTGCCGTCAGCTTTCATGTGGATATACCTGTCGGTATGTAGAAAATTCTGAATTTTGTAATTGCCAGAAGGTAGCATGATGTGAGATTGATAGTTGATTCTGCTGAGTATGGAGTGAGAGATAGATGCTGATATATTAATGGCAGGATAAGTTGCGACCTTTATACCTGCCTGAAGGCTCCGTTACGTTCCAGATGGTGATATCAACATCGCCCATTGCCTAAGTTCTGGTCATGAGCGGTAGCTCTGGAACATTATGTGCCGGATTCCATTCTAGCCTTCTTCATTAAAGTGCAAGGGGCATGTTCAGTATTGACCTAGATGTCTTTCCGTGCAAGCGGAACGTGGGTACATAGTTTCGCGACTCGGCGTCGGGCGAGTTTGCCGCTTTTCAGCTAACAACACGGCTTGGCTGGCCGTAGTTGTGAGCCGAGCAGTTAGGATACTTATGGCACAGTGGGAGTTTGGACGTTTGCCGTGATCCTGCAACGTTCAACCCTCGAGTTACATTTCATCTCGCAAAAACTGCGCGCTCGTCCTATAATTGCTTATTGCTTTATCATGGTTCGTGGAATCAAGGCGTCAACATGATCCTTACCTTATTTGACAAACCAGTCGAGTACGGAGTCGAATAAAACTAGGGTATATTCCGAATAAAATTCCTGGATTCCTGGACCCGACTTAGGGTACAGGTCTATCGAAAAAAATCCTCTGTCCAATGATCGTTACCGGCCCGCTCGCGGTCCGCTCAGTTTGCTTGTTTCGGTCCACAATTTCTCGCGCTTCTTATTGTTTGCCCCCTTTCGTTGAGGGGCTTCTTCTTCTCTGAACGCTGCGTCTTCGTCGTCCGCTGTGCACTCTATGCATGACTTTGTTGGAGCAGCGGTGAGAATCTCTTTGGCCGTGTTTGTGTTTTTCTTGATGTCTCTCAGCTCCATGAGCCGTATCATGACAATCCCCACACGAAGGGATTCATGCGTGTGGACCCCAAAGTCTTGACTGATGTTGTACCCAAATTTTTAAGAGATGGATGGCAGGTTGTAAGTGCCGGCGATCGCAAAAATAAAGCAATACGTCTCATTTGTTTTTGTCTGGCAGAACATCCATGCAATTGGGACTATGCCAACGGTGTGGTCCTAGACACATTCGAGGCTGCCTTGAAGGACGTCGATATAACTGCACTCAGACCTCGCCTAGAACATGCCCAGATTCTGACACAAACTGACCTGGAACGTGTCGGAAAGCTTGGAGGTGAGCATTTTAGTTTCCTTAATGTCAATGGGAGTAGAATCGTCGCTATTTAGTTATTTCAAGCATTCAACTCACACATGCGTACGTTAAGCTATTTGTCTGAATGTGTTCGCTACTCACATGTGTTATATGGGCGGAATAGTATCAGCGATATGTAGTTTGCGGAAGAACGTCTTGTGAGTTCATGGCAATCATACCTACTACTGGCATGTTCATCGTTTTCCAGGGTCCTGAGCGAGTAAAGGGGTCATATGCCTTCCGCTCCTTACTTGACCACGGCTCTCGATTCGCCATTGGCTCTGACTTCCCGGTGGAAGACATGAATCCGCTCGCTGGGTTCCATGCAGCCATTACGAGACTGTCTCCTGAAAGACAATCACCCAATGGCCCATCGGGATGGTATGGCTTTCTCGTCCAAAAATTCTCCATTCAACTCATGTATGTTTCGCAACAACGGCTGACTCACATGGAAGCCTTGAGAGGTACTTTACGAGAGTACTCAGATATGAGCGTCACTGATATTGAAAACAATCAATAGGCATGACGATCGATGCCGCATATGCTTCATTTACCGAAGACAGCCTGAGTTCTCTTGTTCCAGGAAAACGGGCAGACTATGTGGTGTTATCACAAGACATCATGGCTATTCCTGTCAATCAAATTTTAAGCACCAAAGTTCAAGCTACAGTGATCGATGGGCGTGTCGCCTTTGGACAGGTCTAAGACAAGTGGTGGATGGAGGTGTGCTAGGGTGCCACCAAAAATTGACTTGGAGTTCTATACAGACGGACTCCCTCGCTTACCCCCAATTAAATACCGTTTTTGTTTTGCTTGAAGATACATGAAATAACGGGTCCAGGCATGCCCGGAGGGCTATTGTATAAAATAAAATAAAACAACGATCGGACATTGAAAATCCTTCCGGCATAGCGGCAAATCGAACCGTAATCAAAAATCCACCATACAAAGTTGACTCTAGTAGCGGCGGCGCTGCTTCTTCTACAGATCTTCATCAAATCACCAATATAGCCGCTCCTGTCAATTTCGCCCATGGATAGAAGTTTGTCTATCTGAGAGCTGCCAGAGACGGACATCCTCGTCAAGAGATGCGGTGGTGACAAGTGTGCCAGCAAGATTAAACATGGCGACTGTGGCCTGTCCAGTCATTACTGACCTGCTTCCAGGTTGATGTATCCCACTTAACCAAGGTGATAGCACGTCAAGAGAGGGCGTGTGCAAGTAAATTCAAGTCGAAGCTGTCTGCAGGCATGTCGACAAATATTCTTTCGCATGTCCGAAATGATATACGGTTTTTATGGCAAGTCTTCTAGATTATGGTAATTGCATCGAGGCTGAGGCTTTCCATACGAAGATGGAGAATGGAATCGTTACCATGCGCTTCATCGCGTGAAGATGCGATGCTATCTGCATGTTGCGACATGTGACCACTTCGGATTTGTATTGTTGTCACCTTGTGAAGGTGGAATAAGGATTCTGAAGCAACAACGTATCTGTACGATGGCTATGCATGTGCAAGCATCCGACTATGATGCGACTTTCATAGCCTGCCCATGAAATTGCTGAGCATGATGAAGGTCTGACAATGGCGTTCTTTGCTCATCTGATGGACCTAGCTTTTAGCTCGCAACTTTTACCGGCTCCTGCTCAAGTCGGCACTGCAAAACATCACTGAAATACAATGGCCACTGACTGAGACTGTACAATCAGAAATCAGGCTTTCTTGTTGGATATATCAAACCTTCGTCATGGACACTCGGTACCGTTCATTTTACTAAGTACCTATATATTCTCGTTGTTCCCGCGCCTCGTAGCTACCCTCAGTTGACTTCGTACGTCGCTGAGGTTAGTACTATCTTCGTATCTAGTATGTATGTAACTAACACCTACTGTAGCTATCTGCTACAGGTATACCAATATGACCAGTTGACTTCGTACGTCGCTGAGCTATCTGCTACATTTCTTGCCTGTTTCAGGCTTCTCGTCTCCTATGTGCAATTTCTCTTTCAACCTAGTATGTATGGCGTCTTATATTTAACAGGTATCAATCACACAGCATGAGTCACGATGTATCCGCCAGTGCAATGAACCGCCGTCACAAACCAAACCTTCCTTTCTACCAAGCTGCAGGGCTTTTCGCTCAAATTGCATTCTCATTCCTTCGAACTTTAGTAGGACGGCATCATTTCACAAAGCATTCTTATTACTGTCCATATTGACGTACTTATTAGCGTTATGTAATGAATATGTGCGCGCCATGTGTATTGACTTCCTAGTACTATCAGCATCAGCCTCACTGGTAAGGGTAGCGTGGCTTTATTGTCATCATAAGCTCTGCAGTTAGGGTGCCATTGCAGTCCACATAAGCAGTATTACTGAAGCAAAGTAGTCCATGTCAGCCCGAGGTTGGATTAAGGAAGAATACTTACTCGTACATTGGCCAATCACTCAATTGCCAGAGAACTGTGCGTCTGGTGTCAAACCGATCTAGGTCCCATCGATATACTCTGTGTATTAGCCAGAGCAAGTAAAGAGTAGCCATGTATGAATAATAGTAAACTTTAGTATGCCTTCAAATGAGTGGGAATGATAGACCTACTCCCCAGGTGCAAGAACGTGTGATGTACACATATCGAGGCGTAGAGGTTGCATGGTATCCGAGCCAGGTAACAGTCTGTTGGCCTGAATCTCAAGTACAGCATTTGGGCGCACTTGCGAGCTATCTCGAGAAATACCAAACTCAACAAGCCAATTCCCTCCCGAGATATCCATATCAAAGCGTAACACCCATATACGTCCTTCAGGGAATCAGATGTTGGTATAAGTGCGAGGAACAAACCAAAATTATGTACTACATACCCTGGGCAACAAATTCTACTTCCAATTTCCGTGCAATACGGAGACGCTTCTGGAACATCCTGAAGACAAAATGGACAAAGAAGTTATTTTCGTGACTGTCCACACTCAAGGTAGTATCCCCTTCATGGACTTGAACGACATCTTGCGGACAACCCAACATGTGTCTCAAAGACCTATCCTTGGCTAATAGTACGCAGTGAGTTACTTTTAGGACATCATGTATCTGAACATACAATTAACATCATTGTCTCCCAAATGCAGTAGCATATATGAATCATGGTCGTTCACTGCCATACATGCAAGACGCAAGTCGGCAGAACAAGCAGGTGAGAATTTGGGAATGAATTTAACAAACTCCAGAAGGGCTTCTCGCTGGTTGTTTACAATCGCCCAATACAGCGCCGTGTGGTTCTCTATATTGCGTTTTTGGAGCAGCTTTGAGAACTCTGCTGCTGGGAGAGCAGCAGCACAGGATTTGATAATTGGGGCGACAGAGGAAACAGCGAAACCAGGAGAAGAGATAATCGGATGAGAGATAGAGCAGAAGCTTCAAGTTTGTGGCGTTTTTGCTTGAATTGTAAGAATAAAAATACCGATTGTTTAGACCGGATGGAATCTTTTGACACGGACACATCATACGAGGGAGGTGGGTCTGAGCTGTCATTGAAGGCTATGGCGGCCATCGTAAAGGAGACAGGTTATTCGACAAAATAGGGGCTGCCGCTGCAAAGCCATATTTGATGACCAATTGCAGGATAACGCGTAACGTCTGCTTATATTAGATGTCACAGTTATATGCATACACACCTGGCCAGAGCCCCGTGTCATCATAAAATAAGCACCGTGCATGTCGCTGGCGACAAATTGACATGGCCGATATCGCGTGCACACCCCTTGCTTTGCGGCCACTCGCCATGCAGTCCGTGGCATGATTTAGCCGAGCCCAGATGATCTACCTCCTACCAGCAACACTCTGTGATTTCTCTCTTTATAGAATTCAATCGCAAGCGAATACTGCAGCACTTCGCCGTCCACCCTGCCCATTAGAGTACTGCCGATTCAGAAGCCGAAGCGCCACTCGATTGATTCCAAGGCTACCCTCGTCGACCACGACGACTTCTTTGGCACCTCGGACCTTTAGTACTCTAGGGACCAAGGTACTTTCCGTGGGATATAATGTCGCACAGCCTATACGCCATCTAGTGCTCCAAGTGCGCGTAATATAATAATACAACTGCGTGCAGCAAGTGTCCACGTGTCATCCAAGCCTATAGATACATGAGAAGAGTGAGAAGAACAGATGCGGACAACGTCCATCCCATGCTTCCAAGCTTGCAACATGAGGATAGTGCAGCATTGACCGTTTGTCCAGAAAGTAAAGATGGAGAGGAGCTGCCCCACATCTGTATATTGCGGTAATAAGTATGAACAGTTTGCGGTGTTGCCCAGCTGGAGTCGCCCCCTGTGAAAAAGAGTTACCCTTCAATGCGAATCTGACAAGTATACTGAAAACTGACCTCCAAAGAATGTCCTACATATTCATAAAGTCAGTAGCAGTACATTACGATTCGCAGAAGAACACGACTCACGAGAAGTACAATCCCCCAATAGTGACATTGTTGACTGTCCTGAAGTATAAGTTTTGTTGTGATAGCACTTGAACATCATTGAAGCTACGACGACGACGAACTTTACATCAGGGCTGCCTGAATGATACACTACTTACTATAGAATAATGTTGCCATTCGCAACGAGGGAATCATTGTTCAGTTGCACAAGAATTGTGATACGGCTCCAGCTGCCATCCAGTCGTCAGTGAGTGTGTCAGGATAAATAGCCTTGAAAAATACACACTGTCCAGTCTCGAAGCCAAATGATCCTCGGTCGATGCTTACTCCGTAATCAGAGTTGCAAATTATATTGCTATCCGAACAAATGTTGTTAGGAGTCAACATGTATGCATAAACTATATGCAAGACTTCAGTGCTGATACGAGAACATGACTGCGTTTGAACCTTCTCCTTGCGCATTTTTTCGCCACATGAGCCTGGCGCTGAAACAATTAGTGCCATTCGCTTGCACTCCGCCAGAGCAATCGTCGACATCGGAACCGCCTCTAAGACCAGGAAGTTTTCCCCCTTGGACCCAGTTAAAATTAGAATCAAACGCAAGCTCGTAGGAGAGCAACATGCTCTGAAATTGAGATCCATCTGTTGTATTCCAAAGCGAGTACCATTGAGCACCAGAATCTACACTTCCGTAGGTACCAGCAGCATATGTCACTTGTAAGACAGACCCAGAAGTATTTGACACGGTCGCACCAGGAGCTGGCGAGTTTGGGAAGGGATCGTCCACGAAGGCAACATTGCTACCGCCATTCTGAATGTGTCCTTTGTTTAACGACCACTGGGATGTAATGAACGACGATGCATCGGATACACTTTGAGTAGCGGAAGGAAATGGCATCAGGGTACTCGTGGTCAACGAGAAGGACGTAACTACTGATGAGAGAGGAACTTGGCCGGCCGCTGAGACATGAGTGTTTGATAACCGGAGAAAAAAAAGTGTAAGTGACAGAACAGTGAGCATGGGGGTGAAACCTGTGTCTGGTGGTTCGGTTGTTAGCAACTTACTAGTTACCACTAGGCCAGCCGCTGTCACCGGGGGAGCAGGCCCAGGTCCGTGCAGAGGGACACGCGCGTGTTTGGCCGCATCACGTGACCGCCTCTTTATGCTTACGTCCTGCCTGTGTCCTTGGCAGTTCCATGTCGAAGTTCAACATCGCGAGCCAAGCGACAATGCTGATTTTTTTGTACAATACTACCTGCATACTTATCTGCATTGCCAAGCACAGTAAACCTGTGCTTGTTACCCGTACTAAGTAGTTAAGGCTATTATAATCGGTAGTTAGCCAAATAAATACAGCATTCAAGTCAAATGATTCAAGTCAAGATCATCCGGATTATTCGTTGTCGCTAGATTCGCCTCTGCATCAAACTTGTAACTTACTAACCCTTTTCACGGTAATTTCTTCAGTTGGCCTATGGTCCTGGACAGCGCCAGATGTTTTCCGCAAATTCAAGAGCAAGAGAGGCAGCAGACGGAGAGGCTAGGCAGCCTCTGCTGAATGCTTCACACGAGGATGTTTCAGCGGATACAAACCAACTTGTCTTTTCAGTGGACGACGAAGACTCAGAAAGCGGTGGTGCAGAGCCCTGGTCAACAGTGCGGAGGACAGAACCGGGTGTCAGATTTCAGGAAGAAGTACAGGTCATTGGTCCACCTTTGCGGTCCACAATACAGAGTCGGGAGGCGGGTGCGTATCTTTGTGCTCATAATTCGACGCACCTTATCAGTGCCTGTACAGAATATGAATTGGACTCGGACGACTTTGATGATGCTTCACTAGCTGATATCCAACGCGAACAAAGGCACTCTCGTGGGGCTCCACGACGAGAACGAACCATGCCTTTGCTGGTTGGCCTCATGGATGCTTCGGCTGCAAGGAGAACGCCAGACACAGTTATTCCTATGTATGAAACAGATAGTATGGATAATGGAGCACTTAGGAATGTAGACCTCGATGACCTTGCTGAAAAACAGTGGTCGGGTGGAGGTCTACTGAACTCGGTTGCCAATATGGCAAATTCAATCCTCGGAGCTGGTAAACTTTTAGTTGCTTAGATGTACAAGGTGCTGACAATGGATAACAGGAATTATTGGTTTGTCAGGTTGTAATCTCAGCAACAGATTTGGCTAATACTACGGTAGGTTTGCCGTACGCAGTCAATCAAGCAGGCTTCTTTCTTGGCATCGTTCTCCTGGTTGGCATTTGCGCTGTCACCGATTGGACTATCCGATTGGTTGTCATCAACGCTAAACTCAGTGGCAGAACCTCTTACATCGAGGTCATGAACAGTTGTTTTGGCCCCAGTGGTCGTGCAGCCGTTTCATTCTTTCAGTTCTCATTTGCTTTTGGTGGTGAGTAATTCATATGTACGTCGCTGTGTTTACGATTGATTGTTCCTTCAGGCATGTGTGCATTTGGTATTATTATCGGCAAGTGCAGGGTTCCTGGTGTATTATATTCCTACCTTACATTTTCTCCAGGAGATACGATACCCCATGTCATTCGTTCAATATTCCCTACTTTGCACACGATACCTGTTCTCTCGCTCCTCACCAACCGCCAATTTATCATCACCCTGTGCACAACCTGTGTTTCTTATCCATTGTCGCTCTACCGCGACATCCACAAGCTTTCACGTGCATCCGGGCTCGCATTAATCAGCATGCTCGTCATCGTTTCAGCGGTCCTGATTGAAGGATCGCACGTGTCTCCCAATCTCAAGGGCGATCCATCGAAACGCCTCACTGTGGTAGGCTCGGGGGTCTTTCAGGCAATCGGCGTTATGAGCTTTGCCTTTGTGTGCCATCACAATAGTTTACTCATCTACGGGAGCTTGAAGACCCCCACCCTAGATCGGTTCGCTCAAGTGACTCATATATCGACGATCATTTCACTCGTGGCGTGCTGTACTTTGGCTATATCAGGCTTCTGGGTTTTTACAGATAGAACTCAGGGAAATATATTGAATAACTTCTCCGGGGTAGGCTTTCCTCTGGTTTTGAATGCTTGACATCTGACATATACGGAACAGAACGATGCGCTGATCAATGTCGCCCGTTTCTGTTTTGGGCTGAACATGTTTACGACGTTACCCTTGGAGCTGTTTGTCTGCAGAGAAGTAAATTGATGGTATGCAAGTTCAGGACAAAAATTAACTCAACCGTTTCAGGTAATCGAACAATACTTCTTCTCGCACGAAAGCTATAATATTCAGCGACACGTCTTCTTCACCTCCACCATTCTCTTTTCATCGATGCTTCGTGAGTCGTTACGCCAATCACCACAGCTAGAACTAACGTGGGTTCTGGACCAGTCTCATTGATCACCTGCGATCTGGGCGTCACGCTGGAGATTACGGGCGGTGTCTCAGCCACAGCGCTTGCGTACATATTTCCTGCTGCATGCTACCTAAAACTGACCGACCCACATGTCCCGTGGTACTCCCGTGCGAAACTTCCAGCCGCAGCCTGCCTTGCATTTGGGGTGGCTGTGATGACCGTATCCCTCCTTCAAGTGATCCAAAGAGCATACATGCCTCTGGGCGAGCCAAAGATGTGTATGGCGTGACCTTCGTTTTTAATACAGCCACGGGCTTGCACATTTATACATCTAGAGTAGTGAATAATGCACAGATTGGACATTGGATCGAGAACATCTATTTAAAATTGATCATTGCCGTTGAATCGCTTCCCTAAGCCCTGGTATTTCATCGAGTTGCACAACACGAGCACCCTTGGCGACGCTTTCTTGAGCAAGAAGAGGAGTCACGTTGGATTCATTGAAGGTGCTCCATACGGATTCAACTTGGCGCAAGGGTTGTTGCTCGTCCGGAAGACTTGGCGGGCTGCAGATTAGCAGCCATATGGCATCATATCCGCCGGCTGCGTTGTTTTCAGATTAGGATATAGTCCAGCTCCTGAAGAAGCATAACTAACCGCCTGGAACACCACCACCGACCACGCCTGCCTGCTGGATCGACTTGTCAAGTAGGTGGGTTTGTTGCTCAGGTTCAATCTCAACGCCAGCAAGATCGCCCATTCTCCGCATAAGGTTACGTATTCGCTAGAAACAAAGGGCACATTCAACTTGATGCACGATGGTGAGGAACTTTCCTTACCTGGGTAGTCTGATGCAAATCATAAAACGCTTTGGAGATACTCTCCCACTGCAATACACGATGAGGAACAAAGACTCCAAGAAAGGAAACCTACTCACTTCTTGTGCAGGCAGAGAAGCAAGTTGTCTGATGGTCTCTTCGTATACATCTTTATTCCGAATGTACGACTGCGAAAGTGCGTCCAACTGCTGTGCTAGAGATTGGTTTGATTCGTCAATCTGTGTCCATAGATCCTTCGCTGCATGAGATAATAAGAATGAGGTATCCGACTGGCTTTTATCGCTCTACTACGTACCTGTTTCACGGCTGTCTTCGTGTTCTCTCCATTTTAACACCTTACCAACCAAAGAAGGAGTATCACTTCCTGCTTCAACGTCTGCCAGTACCAGTCTTGTCAACGGAGGAAGTTGAATCGGCCGGAAACTGTAGTCCCAGGCACTAGAGTTCAGAACGCTCTTCAATGTGCCTGCCGCAAACTAAGAAGAATCAGCGGTCGCCGGAAGCGGAAATGCCCCAAACATGACATACTTCGCCTTTCATCAGGGGGTCCAAGACGGCAGGGCCGAATCGCCTGTAGATCTGGCTGCCGAACACCGCGGAAGATACGTCAAATCCGCTCCCCACTTTACCTTGGGCAAGGCAGTGTACAAATTGAGCAGCGTTATGGGCGAGGCGTCTGCCATCCCCTTCTAGGTTGGCAAAATCTGTCTCAGTTATGGCTGAAAAATGGAGAAGCAGCGCAGAGACGAGCGATGTGATAAGCGCTGCGGAAGAGCCCATGCCGGTTTTATGTACATCGGTCAGTTTCACGCCGTTGTGACAAAAAGGGGTGATTCGCGAGAGGGATTCCGTCGTTCTAGATAGACCTAACGACTCCAGCTGTGCCAGCGGTCACATTTGTACCATGACTGTAAGAATAAGGAGGCTTACCTGTGCACGCTGAGAGTAGAAGTCGTTATCACCCACAGCAGCTATATCGAGACCATTGAAGAGCCTCTCTTGCACCTGGGCTACAGAATGGATCTCTGATACGAGATTCAGGGTGTGCTGGAGTGCCAGGTGAACGAATTTATTCTTTCCCCCGATGCTGATCAAGATATACGTGAGGCGTGATCAAGGTGTCATAGAAATGTTATTCACCTGTCCTCCTGTGGATTTACCTGGATGCCTGCAGCATTATAGGTCACGGTATATCTCCACTCGGCCTGATGAAACTGGGGAGATCGGACTACGATCTGATTCGCAAAACCCAACGAAGCCTGGATAACAGTGTAAAATCGCGAAGATGTGGAGATCACTACCCCTGGATATTGCTGGTCAAGGACAAGATATCCTCCTGCTGCTAGTACTTTTCCCGGCGCTGATACGATAGTAGACATGGTGTCATTTGTACATCCAGAGACATCATACGGTTAAGTATAAGGGCTTGTCGCTGAGTCAGCAGCTGTACTTGGGTCTGATGATTCTTCAGAGAACGCGTTGATTGGCCCTCAGAATCATGCGATTCGTGATTTGGCAGATAAGTCACGATACAGCCTTCATTCGCTCCACATAGTAAGCCAACAATGAACGTTAACCCCAGTCAAAACCCGCAACTTATCGGGGCATCTACAGAAGCTGCAAAATTTCGCGATGAAGCGAGTAGCCAAAGTCACGCTACTATGCCAACCCAGAGCAAGCCTTCTGGCGGCAGGAGCGCATCGGACGCGTCTTCCCAGATACCTTCTGAGCCTCCTCGTGGCTCACCTATCCTCATTTGCTGTTGATAGCTATTATCCAAGTGTGCGTGTTTCCATTGAGGTGTCCCTAACTAGTACTACAAGATACTACATCTCGCAGCGGAAACTCATTCGCAGACAACTCATCTTCATTATTGTATCATCCTCCTGACTTCCGGTCCAACTTCGTGCGTGCATATAGCCAGCGAGTTAGCGCATATATGCACGCCTCCAGCGAAAATGAGGTGTCCACACTGAAGGCGAATCGTTCCCTAGCGCAGATGATTATCAAGCTCGAGCAACAAGTTGTATCTCTTGAGTGCAAACTTGAGATATTATCAAGGTAGTTTTTTCTTCACATCGTCACCTCCGAAACTGATTGTGCTCTTCTCTAATTCTAGATATGACCAACTCCTGGAATGACAGATCCCAGTATATTGCAAAGACGACTACGATGGTGCACTACTGATTCAAGAGTGACTAGACAAAGGAATATCTGGGTGGTCGTTATCCTCGCAGTCAAGCGTCCTGACGGTGCCGGCTCCGCATCCCATCTTGTCGACGCAAGTGGTTGTGTCGTGTCAGGCCATCCAGCGCGAGTCTCTGCGCACACGGTTTATCCGATTCATGCTGGTCGTCCCCTATGTTTTTTATTCTACTAGCTGTTGTTCTTGTCGCGATTGTTGTTTGCATTGTTTGCTCATCCTGTCCAATACAAGTGTTCGTGTTATATTTTGCTACCTCCACATGTATACAGGGCTATCCATGCAGTAAACTAGTTACGAAGTCATACAGGGATATCCAGGAGGTGGTTCAAACATCCACACTCAGCCAGGTTTCCTAAGCGGGCTGTCTGAGCGGGGCTGAGCCTGTTGCGAGTTTTGACTGGGAACGAACGGCTAGGAACGTCCAGCACGAGCGAACCAATGTTTCTGCTGGCTACAAGTCATATTTTTACAGCCCGGACACCGAAGCCCCATCTGAACACTCGTGGGCCCAATCCTCCTCGCAGAATAGTCACGCAGATGCTTTGCCGTAATGTCTGCCAACGCACGGATGAACACAGGAGATCCATTCAATGACTCTGCGCGATGTAGCTCCATCCCCAGCTGCGAAAAAAAATAGTACACACATGGGTGAGTCGTTAAAGCATTCACTCATGGCTCAACGTACCTCCTTTCCTTCTTTCAGATACTCGAGATCCAGTTCGTAAAGCGTCTCGATATGATCGCTCGTGAATGCAATGGGGACTAGAATTGCTTCCTTCTTACCGAGGCGAGCAAGACCCTTGATAGCCTCCCCTGTCTGCATGCCCATCCACGCGGAAGGTCCGACCTGCGATTGCCAGACAAGACGGTATGGGTTTGAGTGGCCGAGTCTGTCCATAACGGCATTGACAGATGCGGAAACCTCGAGGACATATGGGTCACCTCGGTTCACTACCGACATGGGTAATGAGTGAGCCGAAAACAGAATAACCACGTCTGAGCGTGCTGATGGTTGAAATTTGGCCAGGGCAGCCTCAATGTTTTGTGCAACAGCCTGATATCGAAGGTCGTTATTAGCACCCTGAAAAATGCACAAGACAATATGAACGTGCCTCGATGAATCCTGGATGAGTACCCCAGCGGTCTATCACACTCCACTCGATGTCCCCCATCTCGCCTGCCCTCCCCCGTCTGAAAAGTTCGTTCAAACTGCTTCCAGTCGTACTACAGCTGTACTGTGGATACTGTGTAAATGCAATTGCCCTCTTCACACCATCTGCCTTGATCCTCTGTGCGGTCTCCTGTGTCAGCGGGTTCGCATAACGAAACGCGACATAAGGTTTGTGCGGAGCAGTTTCTGGGTGCAGCTCATCCAGTAGTTCACACATACCAGCTCCTTGCATCTCTGTATACTTGAGAATGGGAGAACCACCGCCAATGTCAGCATACTGCTTCTCGATTTGAGGAGTCCGCCGCTTGGCAATGAGAGGAGCTATAACGCGTTGAAAAGGTAACGGAATGAGGTCGCCATCCATGAACAGATTTTTGAGGAAGTCATAGGTCTCTGGTACCTGTGAGAGAGTGGTATGACATGGTATGAGAGAAATTGAGACAAGATGAAATTTCACGAACTGTCGAAGGTCCTCCCATGTTCAACATAACAATGGCTGACGGAGACACCATGCGTTAGGCATGCATGGGAAGAAACGTATCAGATGCATACCTGTAGGACTGGAATTTCGCGTTAACGAATTGAATCATGTCCGATGTGACTAGCACACCTTTTCCCTGTTAACGAAGGTCTATGTAGTGTAGCCATTCGCCTGACAGAGCCAATACGACATGACATTGTGCGTTGGTATCACAGAGTGAATTCGGGAGGACACGATTCCGTGAACCTATCAGAATTCGCAAGTTATACTTATATGCAGACGCTGACTATCCCACGCGCGGCTGTGAAAACTGGACATGGTCAGGATAGTGTAAAATATTATAATTTATGGTAGAATTCACCCGAATACAGGTGGAACTGACCCAAAATATGGTGAAATATGATATTCTCAACAGTACCCTACGATATGCGACTTATGCGAAATATTGTAATAATTAGTCTCAGGAATGTTAATGAGTACTTACTTGAGTTGTCTCCTGTTGTGAAATAAGTTGCTTCCAAATTCGTCATATTTCGCGTGATTCAAACTGTGTTCACTAGCATCTATGACTAAGCCAACGATGACCAGTCTACAATGACATACATAGCATTGCAGATCTAGGGATACATGTGATATGTTTTTGATACATCAAGATTACACAAATCCTCGTTCCAGAACAATATAATATCAAACCCCCCTAGATCACCCAAGATTCGGGGAAAGCATCGAGATATGCGGGTATGGTCCCAGGATGTCAGAAGCAGCTGGGAACCGGGGCCGTGAAGAATCGAACCGACTGTATGCCGGAGGCTCAACATTATCAACTTCTTTATGAGACTCCAGTGAACAGCCAGTGATTGGTTGTCGCACAATCCCTGTTGATGGTTGACGAGGAGATTGTGAGCTTGGAACGGCGACGTCAAGAGGAGTATCGGACAAGTGGTAAGATGACACAGCATCCATGGAAGGAGTGACTTGCGGAGGACAAGGGGTAAAAGGGACGAGACCCCTGCCGTCTCGGAAAGAAATCGGGAGCAGTTGGTCTTGCGGAGTATTTGGAGGTACTGTGGGTCGCAGCTCGTAAGCGGGAGGACTAGCCTCAGGGTCGAGAGCCGTAGGGGTGTCAAGATGTGATGGAGGATACAACACCTCCAAAACCTCACTTGTCGTAGCTATTGGCGAATCGCACACCTTCCGTGGGGGGATGCGAGGGTGTAGAGATTGACTTGGTTGTCCTCTTTCCACCTGCGAGTCTCCGTCCTGCACAAACATCAATATGTCTCAGGCATGTCTGATGAAAAAAGTGCTCACCGATTCGCTATTTCTCCTACACCAGATACAGACACAACCCAAAACTTGGATTGTGTCTGCCATTGCAAACGCCCAGTGACTATCAATGTCAGGACGAATGTAGGCACCATCAGACTCGATGTCAGCCTAGCCACAGCTGAGCATGAGAAGGCTGCGATCGGCGAACATATGACGACCCACCATTTGTATATCCAGAAACTGAACCTCGGCCTCGTCGTATGAGCCCAATAATGAGTCGACAATTTTCTTTGTAAAGTTTTTGAACATGGTAGAGCGATTAGCGATCAAAGTACTGGTATGGGTTGAGATATTTGAGAGGAAAAGTTAAAATGAACATAGCTCTGAGTAGCCGTCCTTAAAACTGTGAGCGGAACTTCGTCTGATACGTTCGGAATGTCGGATGACAAGCACGGACTGACTCCAGAGCGGAAGTCTCGGAAGTCGGATGACGTCATTCAACCATCATGGAATTCTTGTTAACTTTCCAAGCACGTGACTGACGATCCGCACAAATAAGTCTAGCGCATCGTTGTACAGTAGACTTGCTCATAATGCATCAACTTTTGGTGGGTCCCGCTAGCTTGAGGTTGATATTTTGATCAGAATACTAACTTACGACCGAAAATAGTCTGCCCTCGGACGACCTTGCGTTCTATGAATACTATAAATATTAAGTAGTAGAAGGCGGAGACCGACCTCGATTTCAATGATATCTCTGTACTCTGTAATTATACGAGTGCATCAAACTGGTGTAGTAGAATGTAGAGTACTTTGGATGTAGAATACCTCAAATGTAGAGTGCTTTAACTGTATGGTACTTTGAATGCAGTATACTTTGCGGATATGTGCCGTTACTATATATTACTAGCCCAGCACAGAGCTGTCCACCTCCTAGCCAGAGTTTGAGTCGCCGAAACAAAGAATGCAGATATGAAGCACGCGTTATGCCTTCTCTCGCGCAGCTCTTTGGGATGCTTCCCAAGCCTTGATTTGTCGTCGTCTGACGAGCCATTGAAATATTGGAAGAGTTATACAAGAGATTAGAATCCACGAGAACTGGACACCGAAATTCAGTCCGACTGTGATAAGTGCTCGTTTAACAAAAACATTCAACATAGATAGGCTGAGGGTACATACTCTGATTCTTAGTGTCGAAAATAATCGTCCGAGCTGTGCTTGAAACATTGTAGAACGGCATCGCAAAGCCATAGCGAAAGACGGCCGGCAACACTTCTATCGGATAAAAGGCTACGGATACATTAGCTGTATCATCCGGCGTGAGTCAGCGAAGAGCATCGAGATGAGAGAAAAAAACAGACATATAATCCACAGGATAAGAAATATTGGAATGAACTTTATGGTGAGGAGGGTGATCATAGATTCGAGAGCGAGGCCCCTAATCACTGGTGAGCATGTGGATCGCTTCATCATTGCTGAAAACTCACAAGGCAGACATGCCACACCACGACATCATCCAGTAGATGAAAAAGCCTGCGTGCCCAAATCTTAGAAAGAGACAAAGGTCAGATTGCAATTCTACATCAAAAATATGACACTCACTTCCTACCAAATGGTACTCCGAACGCCAAACTTAACAAAGAATACATTAGCTATAAATGATATACCTTAGTCAATCATCAGGAAATGAGTAGAACACCATACTGAGACAATGAAGTAGAGAGTGATCGGCCATAGCAGGCGAATAAGGATGAGAGGGCGCAACCTCAAACGCTTCTCAAAGCCTGATTCAATGCGAGCCGCCAAAAGTTGGTTCTGATCATCACGCCACATCAGTGAACATTGTCCAGAACCATCGTAAATGTCGTACCATCAACACGAACTAGACATGGGAGAATTAGACACATTCTTATCAACTTTGAAAGTTGTGAACGTACCGCCAAAATCAGGAGGTAGATAAGTCCAACATAGTCTACCGCAGACGCCCTATATAACTCATCAACTTGAGATGACGAGCATCACGAAAGTGCGTACACAGGGACATTGAACGGTCTTAAATCATTAACGGTAAAGGCCAGTGGTTGAATTACCAGTAGAGGCGCAGTTTGGAGAAGTGTCGAGATATCTGACCTCGACGCTAAAAGTTGAGAGAAGGAGAGTGAAAATGTATGTGATATGTTGGTCAATATTGAGATGACCTGTTGAAGCATATCACTTGTCAGTGAATTTGTTGGGATGCCTAGTAGAATCTGTGACTTGCTTGTGGGATGATGGTGCCTCGACTGTAAGCATGATGCAATGAGATGTGGATCATGCGCAAGGGAGGGAAAAACTGACTATATGTTCTCATTGCGACCACTGGCAAGGTATGCGCTCACGGCTTTAGTTGTGTTATACGATGCATTGGCTGCATGAATCGAGGCATTCAAGTTAGTTGAAGCCTGGGGATTGACTAGTTCTCGCTTAGTAATGAGATTACGAACTGGACTTAGAAATAGTACGCACCAGTGACAGCCGCCCAGCATCTATGATCAAGCAGAGCCTGGGTCACCTCATCTGGCCCACCAGGAAACTGCGCCGCATCCAGTATCAGCCAAGACATTTGTTGCGGACCGGTTATGTTCTTGAAGGCCTGCGTTACTGCTTGCCCAATTTCGCCTCCATCAAAGTCCTGCAGGTACAAATATCAGGAAGCGCCAAGTCGTGATGTAAAGACGCCTTACCACCACATATCCGGATAGGTTGTGAACATTATTGTACGACCGACCAAGAGCAGCCCAATAGATGGGTAGAACGCCCCAGATCATAACGAAAAGAACCAGTACACCAAAGATGCTAATCTTTAACCAGCCATTTCTTGCAGCAGTTGTCGCTGGATCGTTGTCGAAAAGGCCATGTGAAAATGGTTTGTCCTCGGCGTCAGGTACGACAGGGGTTGTGATTGGCGCTATTGATGCATGACGATGCATGGCAGCCTCTGATTTTTCGGTCGCGTGCCTCTGGTATGAGTTCTCTTGACTGTAGGAATCGGACATATTGTCGCAGGGAATTCTACATGATTGAATGGAAAAGGCGAAGAAGCCTTTTATTCACCCTATGTCCTGACGTCGAACTTAACATTTGTCACTGGCGTTAGTCAGCTGGTGTGCAAGCAATTCTTGGCATAATGTCAGGATTGTATTATGTAAGCTGTAAGCGCCTTGCAGAATATCGTCCAATGAATATGCAATATCAATGTATGTTGTACATCGGTTCCTACTGTAGTAGTTCATCACCCACAAACCGAAACCATTATATTCGAGGAAAGCGGAACACGTATGTGGTCATGAGCGACGTCTTCGCCTAGACTTCTTCGGGTCCATGTCATCCAATTCGACAGGTCGCTGACACACCGGACATCGGCCTGATACGTCAGTTAACCAAGGGTCGATGCATGTTTTCTGTCATGACGACAGGTTAGTTACAAAGAAGTGAGGTCAGACTGAATAAGCGTACATGGAAGACGTGACCGCAAGCAAGCAGTCGAAGAGGCTGAGGACCGACTCCCGCATCTTCAAGGTGAGGAAGGCCACTTCTTTCTTCTTCAGTGATACGTTCCACCGGTATTTCATCTTCCTCCTCACGCTGGCGGGGCAGGTTGTCTTCGGCGGACGTAACTGGAGCTTGTTCTTCATCCTTATCTGTCGTGCTTGATTCTGTAGCACTGGAAAGTCTCTTTGGCTCCTCGAAGTCCATCAAACAGATGGCGCAGGCAGCTCGGTTGCCCTCCAATCGGACAAAGGGATATTCGCATTGTTCCCAGTTATCTTCCCAAGTTTCTGGATCTTTGACCTCCGACTTCGTGCTCTGTTTGCCGTCAAGGATCTCAACGCCTTGTTCGGACTTCTTGAGTCTACGGTGAAAGAATGCAAATCGCCTCCTTGGCGTTCGCGAAGCTGGTGCTCTAGGTGGATAGCTGTGCACAGGTTTTGGCAAAGAAATCGGTTGTGCCTTTCCATCGTCTTCTGGTGGAGGAGGGATGTAGATGACTAGAGGGATACGTTCAACGGTGGATTTGGGCAGCTTATCGATTTCGGGCTTGATATAGTGAGGATTCTGGAGTGGGTGACGACCAAGGCATAGTAGAATAATACTGTAGAAAAGCTGCAGAATGCCTATCGGTACATGGACAGGACGAAGAGAAGCTGAGCTCACCATAATGAAAGGCAAAACCATGAAAACAAGAAAACCGAAAACCAAGACCTCGAGAACCAGGAAATACATTGTGCACAAAATCCCAAAAGTAAGCCACCAAACAAGAGGCGAAGAAAGTCGGCATGAATCGACAGATGTGTATTCCAAAATGTGTGCGGTTAGAAACCATGTCAGAGTAAGCATGGATGAAAGGAGTGACAAGCTGGCACGAAGATTATTATCATTTTTACATGTTTGCAAAAGAAGCTGATGCATACCGCGCGTAAAGATAAGAATACGGTGGTGTTGGCTCTTCCTGATTTGTAGCACTGGAACTTGCGTTCCTGGTTCGTCTACGAGGATCTCTTTGTCGACGACGATTCGGGGGTTCATTACGACGAGATCCGCCATCATTGGATGTTCGAGAACGATCGCCAGACTCAGCATCACCTTGTCTCCCTGTACGCTCCCTGTTTCCGTTCTATCAGGCACCAAATGGACAGGATCCATGCAACTCACACATTTCGGACTCTAATAAAATTCCAATACGCCAGGGTGGTTGACAAACAGACTTTCACTATCCAAATGCAATTCCAGGCAACGAGCGGTCGCCCACAAGCATCGATCTGATGGACATTTGCCTCCGTCGGGCTGGCAACTACAGAGGCCACAGCCAGTACGGCGATGATAGCCCCAATCTAAACAACATAATTCAGTGCAGTACTCGAGTCGGAGAAAGTCGACAGACTTGAAAGAAACCATACGCCAGAGCCCACACAACTGATACAAGAGCTTTACGTGTTCTTGATGCATCAGGACCAATCCCAAAGAATGCTTTGATTTTGGGGATTAAGGAAAGGTGTGCTTGAGAAGTGGAAGTGGAGGATCTTCTACTTTGTTGTTGCCCTGTAGGGGATGTGTTGGGTGTAAACCAGGGGTCACGGGGAGTACTACAGCGCAGATGAACATCGATCAAAGGGACTTTCATGCTGGGCAGTGTACTACTCACTCTTCGGTGGTCCCTTCTGCAATTGGTGACGAACTAACGTTGAAATTCCTTCCGTCCTGTTCGGAGTGATGATGTGACGTTGAAAGGCGGGCTCTGGGCGGTGGATGGATATCGCCAGTCGACTGAGTTCTTCTTAGAGACTGAGCATCGACACCAAGCGCCTCCGACATGATGAGCGTTGGGGAAAAAAGGGAACGGGGTCCTGCCTCGATGTTGACGCCTGCTGCGTGGATGAGCAGTGGACCCTAGTGGAGCCTGAAAGCGACTCGTGGCGATTGATCAGAACCCGAACACTCAGCTCTGGCCAACAACAACTCGATGGATGTAAACTCTAGTCAGGCCAGAGATTGAGAGATTTGAGGATTTAAGTAAGTGACCAAGGAGAGAACGAAAAGTTGCCCTAAGCCATAGTAAGCATTCCCAGCTGTCGTACTACAGCTGCAACTGGCAGTGCTGCATCGGTTACTGCATCCCACACTGGTACACCCATATATAAAAGCCAACTCTGTTTCTCTAAATTTCATTAATTGCTTTATGCTACTACGATAGCAAGATGACCATCAGGCTGGTGACCTTTGATGCGTTGCACACGCTCGTAACGCCCAGGTTACCAATTTATGCCCAGTATTCACAGACATTTGCACCATATCTTGGTGTACTTGAGCCAGGGCGACTCAAACGGTCTTTTAAAGTTGGTATGTGAACAATAACCTTCTGCCAGACAAGTCCTTGGGCTCAGGTCCCTCAGCGCTATCACAGGTACAAAAAGAAAACCCCACATATCAGGGGGATTCTGGCGCTGAAGGATGGTGGTCTGAAGTGATCAAGCGGACAGCCATCGGAGCTGGTGCCGACCCACAAGGTTCTATGCCCAGTCAACGTCCTTGTCGAAGTCTAATAACCACCTTCTAGCCGTAGACTCTTCATTGCCGCAAATCGTTCCCAGTCTTATGGAAAGATTCAGTTCTCGACAGGGATACAAACTCTTCCACGACTCCCTCCCTGTACGTATGTACATCATCGGGCCCCTCTTCGACAGCTCGTGCTCATGGCCATGCTTCTTCTGCATGCTACGTAGTGAGGCGACTGCATCAAATGAAGATTCGTACAGCGTTGATTAGCAACACGGACACGCGTATGCGTATGTCTTCTGGAAGTTTCATTTCCGCGTTAGCTAACTTGCCATGCAGTATCTGTGTTGAAGGATCTTGAAATTGCTCCGTATCTCGGTTCGATTCTTCTCAGCGAGGCTGTGGGAATAGAGAAACCGAATGCCAAAATATTCCGTCTTGCGTTCAGCATGCGGTCTGAGTTAGTCCCGATGGAAATGCAGGACGGTGTTCACGTAGGAGATGAACTTGTAAGGTATGGCCTAATGTTCACAAAGTCACGTCGTTTCGGATTTCTTTTAGTGACTATCATGGCGCTCGAGCTGCTGGAATGCATGCCCTGCTGTTGCGCAGGGCCGGTCCAGAAGGTGACGGTGAACACAAGGAGGAGGGTGAAAATCTCCAAGGTGTACAGGTAGTGAACGACCTGTGGGGGGTGGTAAAGTGGGTAGAACAGCAAACCACTTGAGAGCTTGCCCGTCGTTGGCTGGGTTAGAGTCTTCAATAACACAAAATCGACTCTACAAAGTGTTCTAGACCAGAAGGCGAATAAGATATAAAGAAATGCGTCACGAGGACCAATGAGAGTTGGTTTTGCTCGGTGATGTTGGTAAATGGCGTTCCACCGTCTGCTCAGGTGAAGTGACCACATTTTCCGCCTTCTCACCCAACTTCAACATCGTCCACCTTATGACGCGATGATCTCGGCGCATCATTCCAGCCAGTGTACGTAGTGTGCGAGGCGAAGTGTCAAAATGCATCGTCCAATAACTGGTAAAACGGCAAGGTCACCATGAGCTCAACATAAAGTACTTGAGACTTACTCTCCGATGGTGTAATACTGTTTATGGCGCCGCATTCGTTCAGGAAGCGTCTGTGTTCCGTTGAACTGGATATTTCGCACTACGCCGCCTTCGTTCATTACATGCATTGCAGACATGGTCACCAGGTCTTTTATGTGTTTCTATTTCATAGTCATGAGATGCTAATTTCATGAAATGTAAAATGCGACTCACGTATTCCCTAAAATGACTGGCGATGCAGAACATTTGGTAGAGTGGCATCTTGACGTAGTCGTTCAAGTCCTAGGCTACGGTAATGGTAAAGGTACGATCTCAGGAAGCGCGGTCGTGCTGTTCACCGTTTTGCCAAGTCAAACGCGGCGGCGTAGATAGAATTGCCGTGGTAAAATATTTCCACGTTGTCAGCGTGGAGTCTTCCGGAAGTTTGCAAGCTCGATATCATAAACCATACAGGAGAACAAGTCTTGCTTCCGAGAGTCATTTGATCAGACTCTCGAACGATCGCAACGTAGATGATTCAGATCCGTGCGAGACGGCACCATTATAACATCCAGAAGTCCTACTTCTAGTCGAAGATCCGATCATCTTCTCGGATTCTCTATGCACTAGTGACTAGCAGCAGCAGAGCTAGTACTAGCTTGTTCGCGAAGTTGACAAGGTATACCATTATGGATAGTTTGTTGTACTCAAGCCAACGATTCGTAACTTTCGAAACGTTAGTACGTGTCGGAACGTAGATACACAGCAACTGAATCCTGATCCGTCACTGAACCTTATCAAAAACCCCTCCCAGGTATATGCATAGATGATTTGAAGCGTCAGCTACTATTTGGCGACAAAGGTGTATCAGAACATGCGACCGCACGGGTCGTACTAGTAAGATTCCAGGGTGTATCGTAAGTTAGGAGCAGATCATTTCATGTATGAGTTTCATGCAATGCGTCCAGGCACAAGTGCTATGCCCCGCTTACCTCGACCGACACACGCACAAGTGCAGGCATGACATTGTTATTCGATATCGCGAAGCTCGCAGAACTGACGCAATCGTATCGGTGTTTGCCACCTATCCCGCATATCGTTAGAATACGTTGATTTGATTTACGCCCGAGAGATGGAAGATTAATAATAGGAAAATGCCGATTGCGAAAATCGGGGGTGAGCGAGTAAGTTAAGGGACCCCGTCGCCCACGACGTACCAGTGGTAGACTGCGGAATCATTGGTTGATGAAAGGGCTGCGTGCAATGAAACGAAGTTGCAAGAGCTTTGGGCGGCCGCCTTGGCAACAAATGCATAGGTGAACCAGTCAGAGCACTGCAAAATAACAAAGGATATCGTCTATGAAACATGAATAACAATGAAGTAACTCACATGTTATTCTCTTTAGCGAACTTGAACGTCTGTGGATCTTCCTTGTATTGGTCGGACTAGAGGAGTCTGTGTTGCCCTTACAAAATCACATTCACAGTTGACAGAAATGGGAAGACAAGTGATTAATGAACGCGGTTGCTAAGCAGTCTGGTTTTGTGAAATGTTCTGAACTCAGAAAGAGCTCAGACAAGCTCAGAGCGAAATCAGGATTCGGCTCGCAAGACACAATGCCATTAAACGTTTGGTAGCACGAAGAACTGAGGAGGCCACGATCAGATGTACGTGTACGATTTTGTGTCGCGTGAAAATTCTCACTAACAAGCACTGTAATTCCTTCAGAACAAAGGGCTGAACGGCCAAATTGAACGTAGAGCACAGGGTTTTAACGTCTCGGATCACACCGTTAACAAACGATACCGGCCGCGAAGCTGGCCTCCGATGGAAATTCGTTCAAATCTTGATCTCGCTGTCGAAAAAGAACGCCCGCATCTGGCCGATATGACTTGTGGTTGCTCTGGAGCAGTTCTGTAGCCGGCGAGTTTCCAAATTCATGGTGCAGTTCCCCAGCGCTTCAGCAACAAGCCTCCTGACCAACCAATATTAAGCTTAAAAAGTATCTCGTGGGAGTCAGGGTCGTGAAGCAGGCAGGGCCGCCCACGCGTGAAAGCTAGTAGGGCGTCAAGAACACGGCTTGGACTACTGAACGCGGACTTGAAACGTGATATAGTCGCCGAAGCATACGGTGTCCTCCGCGGGGTTGATAACTCAAAACTTGAAACTCGGTTTTTGGGGTGATGGAAGTGACGATTTGAAGAGGATCGCCTTCCTGATCTAATATTTTGATGTTTGACGGTCTGACTAGTGGAATAACCAAGTCTCCGGAGGTATATCGTAAGTGGCTTGGCCACCGGGGATCCTAATGAAAAGTCTCACGATTTGCAGCCAAACAAGTTGAAACTTTCTTTCACTTGGACATTCCACGCGCGGTTCACCAAACTTTTAGATGTAATACGCGATCTAATCAAAATTTTTGTCAAAATCGAGCTCGAGGAGATGGCACAAGCGCTCATCATGATCAAGCTTTTTGAAATCTAAGAAGGAAATGCGCCGCAGTGGATCGTCTGTGATATCTTTTTTTTCTTCTTCTTGTCCTGACAGAGAAGTGATCTTCGGTCGCTGGAGGATCTTTATTGACGCCTTCTCCCGTAGAGGGCTGTTTTGCAATTTTTGGTGATTGTCCCATCTCATTTGCTGTGCCATCCTGGAAACTCTTTACCCTGCATTCCGGATTTTCGTTATTTCTTTTTTGCTATTCCTTCAAATACAAAACTTGCAACGTTGCAGCGCTTTCAATTCCTCGTGGAGACTACAAGATTTGACCAGGTCTGGTCAAGCGCTTCCTTCTTTTTTTCCATCATCTCCCGCGTGAGCCCTTCACGGCGACTCCACGAGCCTTCTCCCTTCGACGTCTTATAATGATTCTCTGTACGTCAATCTGAGCAAGTCGTTATATCAATTTCGCCTTTCAAGTTCTCCTTTCTCCGATTCTTCCTTTTCAATCAGCTTCTCGTTTACATTTCTTATAAACGTCTATCTCCACACGAAAACAACCTTTCCAGTCCTCCTCACCACCTCCACCATGTCTCTCTTCGAGCGCACTACAAGAGAGTGCTCAACTAGACCCCCGCGACTCCAGCCATCGCCTTCCCTTCCCAATTTACGGTGAGCCGAGAACTTTCCTAAGCCGGTCATCATTATTTCAATATCGCTCACCCCTTGGTACAGACCAAGTCCGCGAGAGATGGTTACATCTCGCCACGTGGCTCCCCCGCAATCATCAAACTTGCGTAATTCGGCTTCTCCAATACCCCCGCAGCCCCCTACTACCAAAGATACCAGTCGTTCAAAGACTTATTCCAGGAAGCCTTCAGCAACAAGTCATTACCTCACGCCACCTCTCACGCCATCTTCATCCCTTCAAAGCGATAGTACCGATCATGAATCCACAGATTTCAATATTCCCATTGCAGATCTGAAGGGTCTCACCCTCGCTGATCCTGGTCCCGAAAGCAATCAGCACAGCAGGTTTCTGATCGTAAGGACTTTTTAGATTGGTTGAGAGCCACGCTAAGCTTCATGTAGATCGGAAATGCACCCAGTGATATATCCGAGGATGTAATTGCTCAATATTTCAAGAGTCTTTCATCTCCCACCATCACTAGCCCCAGGGCGCGTTCCGCGCGCCGCTTTCCACCAAAACCGATCCAAAACATTTTCCGTAGGAGTCCGGAAAATCGAGATTTTATAGTCGCATTTTATGACGTCCGCGATGCTGAACGCGCCAAGCGTATCATCGAGTCAAGGGCGTCTAAACGGATGCAAGATGGTGGTAAAACTATCCCGAGTGCGCAAGCTACTGGTGTTGCTTGGCAAGAGGCGTTAAAGTGCTGTCTTGCAGAAACTGGTCATTGTGCAGAGGTAAGGCCATCTTGTCATTGATGTCTGTAGTTTGCTAATATAATGCTTGCGGTAAGCTTTTGGGCACATTGTCTCCCGTTTTTATGACACAAACAGAAGGCGCGTTCTGCATATCTGTTAATGATACTTCACCCACTCCCGATTTTTCTGCTTCTCGAACCCAGAGGCATTTTGCTATTCCGGTCAAAATCAAGAGTGTATTGGAAAAATATGGGGACGTCAAGGCCTTCAACTGCATTAACGAAGACATCGAGACCTCGACTCAGGCAAGTCTCTCACCGTTTGCCCATCCTTGTCTGTGTTCCGTTATCCACTTGCTACGATTAGCCCGTAGCGTGCACTTTTGGCCTACTACCGTACGGGCTTCCCTTTCGGATACTCAGTTTCCGACGTCACCCTTCCCGTAATTGACAAGTCATTAACCTGTTAAACGACCTAGATTTTTCAAGCAGAATATTTTGACGTCCGAGATGCGGATGCTGCTTGGGAAGAGCTGGACGAACGTGTTGTGGATAGCATGAAACTTCGTCTTTTCAGCAAGGCATCTTTACGTGATCATTCCGCAGAAGCCCAGAAGGTTTCGTCATTTAATAGAGAATGCGAAATCGGGGGCGAACATGCCGCGGAGCCGAAGACACCCACGGCGACTACTTATTTATCGCAGTCACAAGCCACGTCCAATCCAGCTGCAATTCCGTTTCCCGTCTTGAATGACGTCGGTGCAAGCGGGTATCATCCAGAGCGTGAGCAACCCGCTTTCGATTCCCGTGACAATATCGCTGGTAGTCAAGCGTTAAAAGACAGAAGGAGATCCACTGCAGGACCTCACGACATTCATCCCGTTCATCATTCTCATAGCCGCGGTGAATCCACTGACATCAACATCGTTGATAATTCCGTCCCTCAGGGACAGTACGACAGGCGCAGTTCCAATCACCTATTCGATTCTACTCGCGGCCATTCTCATCAGAAGTTATTTGATGCAGATCACCGGAAGCATAGCATGTATGATCACGAGCAAGAAGTCGATGATACTGCCGGCTTAACTGTAGCAGCGACGGGCACGGCACCACATCTAGCGACATATTACACGACGGAGTATTATCATGGTGCTCAATTCGATATGAACCAACCACCTTGGGTAACATCACCTCCGGTCCCAAACCCTATCACTATGGCGATGCATCCTGCTCCTCCCCAATCTCCCATGTCGGCTCCACCCGTATATTGGGATGCCATGAGCGGTGGTTGGGTGACCTTCCAGTCGCACGGTGTTCTAGAACCATGGACCATGTACACATCCTCGCCTTATTATCCGCAGCCATCGCACCCGGTAGCGGAATATCCCTTCCCATATCCTCCATCTTCTGCTCCGCTTCAGCCAGGCGCTGTTGTCACGCGCCCCCCATCGCTGGCCCATTCCTCATCTCGCGCTCCGCCCGAGGGCAATCAATTGGACATCACAAAAATCGAGCTCGGTGTCGATACGCGGACCACCGTGATGGTTAAAAATATTCCGAACAAAATGACAGACAAGGAACTTATCACGTACATCAACAAAGTATGTCCTCGGAGAATCGATTTTCTGTACCTGAGGATGGATTTCCAGAACGGTATGGTGTTTGCGGTTTTAACAGTTTCAGCGGATACTGATACAGTGAGTACAGGATGCAACGTTGGTTACGCCTTCGTCAATTTCATATCGGTGCAGGATTTGTTACGTTTCGCGAAGGCACGTCTAAATGAGAAGTGGTAAGATGTGTACCATGCGGCGAATGACATGTGCTGACCTTATCATTAGGAACATATACTCGAGCGAGAAGGTACTTCAGATGAGCTATGCGAACTATCAGTACGTCTCGCTCCGCTTTCTTTGACACTACTAAGTCGAGTCCTATGATAGGGGAAAGGAAGCCCTCGTGGAGAAATTTAAGAACTCCTGCATCATGGATGAACGTGAGGAATGGCGTCCAAAGATATTCTTCTCCGATCCCGGGCCGAATCAGGGACTTCCGGAGGAGTTCCCAAAGCCTACACATATCCGGAGGAAGGAGCGCAGCTCGTACAATCGTGGCACGTTGTACCCTCCTGGTGTCAGCACCGGCGCAGGTCACTATAGGTATCTCAATACCGGAAACATTGGTAATCCTGTTCCGCGACACCCACCAACCCGTGGTTCTGGTGAGGACAGACGACGTCGACGTGGCACTGACGGTGTTTCTTTCCCCTCCCTTGTCGGAGCTGAGGCTGAGGATGCCACGCGGTCTGGCTGAGACCGCGACAGGCTGTTATCTACCTTCAAAGGCCTTCACGCCCCCATTGGAACCCTTGTTGGGAGACCGGGGCGCACGTCAGAGTCATGTCGTACGTTATCTTTTCACGTCGTTCCGACACATCCATCATGCGATCCCATCCACGCATTACGTGTCATACCGATATTCCCCGAGTTATTTTATGCTTTAACGCTATTTGTTGTTTCCCCTGTGCGTCATTTATTCCATCCCCCCTCTCTCAGGTCTCGTTCATAGCCTTTTCCTATAATGTACTATTTATGCCGGCAGTCACTGTTGTTTTCGTTGCATTGTATTTCACGTTGCTTTCATCACATAGCTGTTGATTCAGAGTCTCCAATGTCATGTATCGTGATTGCCAACTGTTTACATGGAAGTGGGGGTGAATGAGGGTGAAATTCAATCTGATCGCGTTGCATGACCTAGCGTCGGCGTAATGAAAATTGTACTCCACTGGTCCGCGGAGCGGCGGACGCTTCTAGTCAAAAATTTGGCACTAGTGATTTTTGAGCATCATGACGGTGTAAGTCCGTTGGTCCCTGAGGCCTGGGCGTCAGCTTGTGGCCGCCGCTAGAATGCGACCTTTACTAGAAGTACCGACGCCGCAGCATGACCTTATTATTAGGCCTCCATATTACAGTTCCTTCGAGGCTACAATAAAAGAAGCTAACCCCTCTATAACGTTCTTTGGGCATTATTACTAGAAGTTATTAGCACATTGGCCGCTGTTGCCTAAGAAGTAATAGGTGAAAGACTCTCCGTGAGGAACCTGCATGTGGCCTACTAGTAAGCACAACCAGCCAATGAGAAAGTACTCAGTCCTCAAAAGGCAATCAGGAGTTCGTTGCTGCTTCCGGAGCTCAGACTTCAGTGCTGTACTCTGTTCGCCCTTACAGCGTATTCTTGGCAAGTAATGGATTCAGCACTCCTTAGAGTCGACGAAGAGAAGGTACGCCACGCTAAGCGTGTAAAGCTTAGGGAGCTGAACGCTGCCATGGACATCCAAGGTGAGTCATGGTGATCGTTCATATCCGGAGGCATCTAATTATGATTTTATGAACAACAGTAGAGTTGTCTAGGCTGGACTCCACCTTGAAGCGCCACACTGGTTTGATCAAGCGCATGCGCCAGTCTCTTGGTGCTGATCATCGTGACCAAATCCTCAAGGACATAGACTCGTTGTCGCTGGAAAAGTACATCGACGAGATAGCTGGGGCCGCACTAGAAGGAATCATGAGATGCAAGACGGAGAAGGATATTTGGAGTGCTGTCGAGGTGAGAAGGAACTTCCATGGGCACCGCATACATTGACCGCTCTACAATTTTAGGTTATTTCAGCTCTCCACAGACGTTTCCCTGCAGCATTTACTCCTTCCTTCATTTCATCATTGTCTACCGCACTTGCTGCCCCTTCTCGTGCAGCCCTCTCTGCGTTACCTCCTGAACAGCGGGAGAAGGAGGATTCTGCCCGAGTTTCTCGACAGCGTCCCCTTCTCCGTGTCTGTTCTGAGCTCGCATTAGTCGGAATTATTACTGATGGACAGAGACGAAGTGGCGGTGAATGGATAATGAAAGTGTTGAGGGAATTGGTAGGTTCTATATGAACTACTGCTTAGGGCATAACTGATGTCTGTCAAGTTGTCTAATGATCCAACCTTGTCATCTCTACCCCTTCTCTCCATATTTCTGAAGTCATACTCAAGACCTTATTTGGGCCTGACACCTCCTCAGAGCAAGCAGATATCCGCTGAAACAGAACCTGGAACCTTGTCTTCAACAACTACGAACGCCACCCAAGGGGAATTTCCGACGCTCTTGCATGAGGACGAGGAACTTGTTGAACAGGAAATTCGTGATCGATTCAAGCGCATGTGCGAAGGTTATTTTGACAGCGTTTCCAAGAAACTCACCATAGAGCACAAGGTATGTTTCTATATAAATATATGCAAGTTTTCTCCAGAAAAAATAATCCTCCATTTTCGCAGCGCCTGCAAGATCAAGATCGTAGGAATCATGAAGCATATATCCGTTCTGGGGAGATCTTTGAGGATAGGCAACAAGCGTATGAGAAGATGACAAAAGGCTACGAGAAACTACTTGCAAGCTGCCAAACGTCGGTTTGGAACTAATCTTCCAGCGGTTACAACAGTTGATGTATCTGTTCTCAGACTCTCGGAACTGCTGTACCTGCCTATGCCGTCATTACCCACCGCGTCCCAGAAGTCGGATTCCATCCAAATTGGAGGAAATGCCGTCTCAGGCGATGAAGAAGATCCTCTCGCGAATTCTGGGGGTAAATGGGAGGATGAGGAAGAGCGTCGCTTCTTTGAGGACATCCAGGACCTAAAGGACTTCGTGCCAAAGTCAGTTTTGGGCATTGAGAGCGACGAGAAAGAAGATCAGGAGATCGCAGAAGAGAGAGAAAAGGTGGAGAAGGAGAAAGCAGATGCTGAAGCAAAGAAACTAGAAGAGGAATTGGAAGGTCTGAAACTGGACGGTGATCGAGTAAATGGAGGAAACGACGGTACCACAGAAATGCCCGAGGAAGAACCCGATGGGTGTGTCTGTCTATCTATTAGTCAATTCAAGATTGCAGGGTCACTTATACTGTTTAGTACAATCACACCGACACCGACGTCCCCGACTAAGGCCTCAAGTCCCCCGTTGTCTCCTCAACTCGCTCCTCAGGGACCATCACAGCTACTTACTGCTTTACTTGCACGCCTCCCCGATGCAACAAATCGTACCATGATTGACCAAGCTGCAATCGATTTCGCGTTTTTGAACTCCAAGGCGGCTAGGAAGAGACTTATAAAGGTCAGCAGTCAGGCCTGTTCCCAGTCCGGATTGACTGATAGTTCCGTAGTTCTTGGGTGCTGTGCCAAAGAATCGAACCGACTTGCTTCCTCATTATGCAAGGTTTGTAGCAACTTTGAACAGATATATGCCGGACATTGGTGCCGAGCTTGTGGCACTGGTGAGCTTTATCTCAGCTCGATAAGGTCCTACGTCACAGCTACTTTTCAAGCTGGATGAAGAATTCCGCTATTTGCAACGAAAGAAAAATGTGGTGAAAGAGTTTGCAGAGGTTCGCTTGAAGGTAAACCAATGATCTGCTCGCACTATTCCCCCTATGCTAATTAAGATGGAAAGAATATCTTATATTTGTCCAGCTTGACGAAGTTTCGTGTTGTGCCTTCTCATCTTGTCCTCCACATGTTCAAAGTATGCTTGGACGATTTTTCTGGAACGAACGTCGAAAACATCTCGATTCTCCTTGAAGGGTGCGGTCGCTTTTTATTGCGCAGTGATGAGACTAGGGAGAGGTTTGGTACTATGGTCAGTTTACAATGCATACATGCTGACAGTCACTAAATGTTCTTGTTGCAGCTTGAGCTCATGAGGCGTAAGCAGAGCATGCAACACTTTGATCAAAGACAAATCCTTCTACTTGAAAACGCATATTATCAGGTCAGTTCGTTGCACTTGGCCGATCAACCTTACTCACACAAATGATGCAGTGTAACCCACCTGAACGAACGCCGAGACAACAGAAGGAGCGCACTCCTTTGGAACTTTTTATCCGCCATCTTATATATGACGTTCTAGCTAAAAAGACCATTGATAAGGTCCTTAAGCTCCTTCGCAAGCTTGATTGGGATGATCCAATTGTTCAACGCGCTCTGCATAAAGTTTTCACCAAACCTTGGAAAATCAAATATAGCAACGTCAATTTGTTGGCCATGCTGACATACGACCTCCAACGTTATCACCCTGCTTTCGCGATATCGGTTGTGGACCAGGTTCTCGAAGACATTCGAAGAGGCTTGGAACAGAACGTCTATAGCACGAACCAACGCCGTGTGGCTGCCATAAAATATCTGGGTGAACTCTATATCTACCGGCTGTTGGGGTCGATCCTAGTGTTTGATACATTGTGGTCGCTGGTCACATTCGGACATCGTCAGTGCATGACACGACTTGCATGCCTCAACTAATTCCTTTTCACAGCTGAAGGACATCCATTGCCCCGTCAGCCTTGCCCACTGGATATGCCTAACGATTTTTTCCGCGTTCGTCTCGTTTGCGTCCTGCTCGACACTGTTGGCATGTGCTTCGACCGAGGGACTCAGAAGCGGAAACTTGATAATTTCCTTGTTTTCTTCCAGGTAAAAGTTGCTAGACATCTCATCTGCGTCGATGCTTACACCATGGCTTTGCAGTACTATGTCTTATGCAAAGAAGATCTGCCCATGGATGTTGACTTTATGCTCTCTGATTCGATCGAGGTGAGCGAGTCTGCTTCGAACAGCACACTTGATCTCAATTCGCTTGCAGGCTATCCGGCCCAAGATGACGATGTATAAGACAATAGAGGAAGCCGCTGTAGCTGTCGATGACATGTTCAATGCCGCTTTGCAGAACGCTGGTTGTACGTTTGTTTATCACTTTTTGTCGTGGGCACTCAACTCACACTTCGAAATAAGTATCAACCGGTGAGGATAGTGGCGAAGACAGCGACGAAGAAGGCGAACGGCCTCAACAACAAGACGAAGACGATGATGATACGACTGGTCAGGAATCTTCGGTAAGCGATAGCTTGGCTGAATCCTATCTGTGCAATAACCAAGATTTGACCGTGCCTCCTAGAACGAAGATCGAACAGCGTCACCTGACCCTGTTATCGTCCTATCCACACAGGAACATCTCGGACCATCTGAGGAAGCTGAAGCCGAATTTGAGAAAGAGCTTGCTAAGATTATTACAGATTCTTCAGCCGAGTCTAGGAAGGTTGACAAGAAGACAGCTTGGTGGGATTCCGCTGTTCTCGCCCCTAATTTGCGCAAGAAAAGGGCTGACGAAGGTGATGTCGATGCTGGCGGCGACAACAAGCCAGACGGTGACGCCGTGATGCAGTTCACTGTCATTACTAAACGTGGCAGTAAGCAGCAGGTGCGTATCTTTGTCTTGAGCTTGACTATTCTGTCCTCACCGACGACGAAATGTTAGGGTCGCCATCTTCTTGTACCAGCTGAATCGGCTCTCGCCGTACACACGCGATCTGCACAACTTCAAGACAAGGTAGAGCAGCAACATCTCAAACGTTTGGTCCTGGACTACGAGCAGAGAGAGGAAGCAGAAGAAATGAAAGGTTCGATCCACAAGATACAGATATTGCACAAACGTTAACGTGTGGTTTAGCTCTCGAAGTGCGCAACAGGGCTGGTGCAATCAAGATCCGCTATGTCGGATAGCACTAACTATATCGTTTGTCGCATCAAGCCTCATCCACAGCCTAGATCGATGCATCGGCGGCGGCGCTCTTATGTAGCGACAGTTCGTGAACGAGTTTCATACCGCCTCAGTGGCATTCGGCCCTGTCATTCTCGCATGCACTGTGAAGCTGACCCGATGGTTCCCTTGGCTGTTCGCTCAGCCCGTGGCTACCATCTGTAAGCCTCATCACATGGGCTGAAACCACATAGTAGCCGCGTTTCTTGCTACATACCTTTTGTTTTTCTGTCTAGTTTCTATAATTTATTATCTGACATTCGTCAGTATCACGGAGTTAGATCTCACGTATGTTTCAATGCAGTCAAGTGTTTGATGTCCAGTCTATTGATCCTTGAAAAGCATTATAAATCTCTAACCCGATCCCCAGTATATACATTCGGAGTACTCCGTGAATACACGATAGACACATTTCATCGCGCCCACTGCGTGCTTCCACCCCAAGAGAATTGCTTGTATCACTTCTCGAGCCTTGAAATGGGTTTCAAGGTAGCTGCAGACCATCATTAGTATCTAAAGTAGTTTCTTGTTGCAAAGTAAATGAAGTCACTTTAAATTTTGGTACCGGTGCAGGCTTATCAACGCCTTTGTTTGCCTTCTTTTTTCGTCATATACACGCAGCTAAACACTTTCACTTTTTCTCTGAACCATGGTAGCATCTCCGCTTCCATAAGAGGGCAATCATCTAATCGCAAGGACTCGATTTCGGCTCTGCACCCAGGCTGACCCCCATCTTCAATAGCGGGCTGATCAGTGCGCAGGCGGGTCTTGACAAGGGAATAAACATTTCTGGTGAGTAGATCACCACTGCTAGAGAGGTCGACATGTCTCAAGAAGGTGCACACGTCTTGATCCTGATCGTTCGGATGTGTACCGCAAATGAAGTTGAGTACTTCATTAACGACCCCCTGTATGCCTGATATTTGGAGGGTTTCCAATAAAGGCGCTCCGGCAATGATGACATTCAGCGATCTGGCAGTAGTAGTGCAGCTTCCAATCCGGAGCTCCCTCAAAGCCCGAAGAGAATCGGCGTGCGCAAATTCTAGCACGTCAGACGAATGGCTAATGCTGAACAAGTGCAGGACTTGCAGATTAGGTGCGACGATGATGCGAGTAATCGTAGAGACTGATGCAATGTTGAAGAGTTTTAAGCATTGGAGGTTGGAAAGTTCCACGCAGTCATCGCCACCTGACTGTATTGAGATTAAGACCAAATCAGAGAGCACAATATTCTCCAGCGACTGATTGGCCGTCAGGGCCGGGAGTATCTCTATCCATCCTGCCTCGACGGTCATGGTTCTGAGCTGACGCACCCGACTCCACAGCCCGCCCATTGAAGGGGTCAATTTGGCAACTTTCAGAGTATTTAGGTGAGAGGCTTCGAAGTCTGGCAAGAATCTCTCAAAACCCGGACACCCTGTGACATCCAGATGTTCGAGACGCGAAATGACTTCTGTCTTGGATAATCGGTGGAGCAGATCGTAGAGTTGGGAGAACAAGCTTCCAGGTGCTGCGAGAGAACGAAGGCCACACCAAGACAATGACGAGAGTTCTGAGAGGATGGATGGCCAATCCATCTCCGATATATTATGGTGAAAAGAGAGATCCGATATGCGTGTCCGAGCTCGTTCCATCCATAATCGTACCTTTCTAGTGGGACGGTTCTTCGAAACCACCAGCGTCTGCCAAAGTGAAGGAGTCTTAATAGCTATGCCGCGCCAATGTTTGCAGACATGCGACAACTTGAGAATATGTGCATGGTCTGTAGCAACCACGAGGCCAAGGATCTCTGCAAAGATTTCCACAGGTAATTTGCCGATGTGATATGCTGTCTTTGCCATGCGCGCTCTCCTTCTTTCGTCAGCGGCCTTCAAGGCATTGGTTGCTTGTGACTTCAGTGCATTGAGTTCCTGATGGCGCTGTGCATCGTCTGATTTGATACGCTCGAGAGCAAGGTCAATCATTTTGATGGCCGCCTCGTCCTTGTTAAGCGCATGAAATAGACGTGCTGAGCGAGCATAGCCTTGCCAACGATCTGGAGCAGTATCCACAACTTTCTTCGCGTCAAGAAGAGCAGCTTTATTGTTCCCGAGCTTTTCATGCACGGCGGCACGAGAATCATAAACAATGAAGGAATCACAGCCGAGTGAAATGGACTTCACTCTGGATTAGTATGGCCAACTGGGCAGAGGATGCGATTGACAGACGTACTTCATCGAAGAGCACAAGGGCTTCAGCATGTTTATTTCTCCTGAAGTTAGAAACACCCTGCTGAAAGCTTGCTTTCCAAGACATGTCTGCCAGTGTATTACGACAGGTGGCCAGTCAAATAAGCCCTGTAACTAGGAGACGATAATCAATGGGGTCTGTGGTGCACCGTGTAGTTATTTGCAGTGAGTCAAGAGCGCGTCGCCAACGCGTCGCGTCTGTTTGGTGATGTGTCACTTGAAATGGCAAGTCTTTCTCACCTTCAACGCGTCCACTCGATGAGGACGAGGACAAGGTCCAGAGTCCTTTATTCATGTTCGACTCTGATGAAGACTTCCCCGATGACTTCGTCTTGGATGATCAAACGCTGGCCATCCTTGACAAGGAGGAGTCCAGGTTTGAGGAGTCCAGACGTGTTGATGATCTCGACGTAGAGGACCTGCCACCCCCAGCGAAGCGACAAAAACTGGACACCGGTCCTCCGCAGGATTTCAGTGCCTTCAGTCGCTCTCCTGATGATACCGAAAATTTACCGGACATCACGGTGTGCGGTGATGACACGTACAAAGCTGAACTGCCGCAACAGTCTATCACGTCGGCCCCTCAAGCTACATCTAATGTGAACCCATCTCTTATAGCATTGGAAAGGCATCTGGCTTGCTTGCGAAAGCAAAAGAACGAGGTTCGATGCCTTGCATTCTAAATGAGTAATGGATGTGGTAACAATAATACATGCCTAGCTTCACAAAGAGAAAGTGAGGCTGCAGGAAGAGTTGCGACACACGCTTTCTGCTAAACTCGCCAAAGAAGGGGAAGTTGTCATACTAAGGAAAAATATCGAGAAGGTAACTTGCCATCAATCAGTCACCTGAGGACAACTGAAAGCCTGATTAGATAGCTCAAGACCATGCAGCGCAAACAGCGAAGCTCAGGGCGGCCAAGGAGGAGTCGGAGGCCAAACAAACACAGATGCAAAAAGAAATGAAAGAGGAGGCAGAACGCCTGAAGACGTTATTTACTTTCAAGGTATGGATGAGTTTTATCTGCTCCCCTACAAGCTAAGGCTGTATTTGATAGCAACATGAAATCGAGACATCTACCCGAAAGTCTCCATGGTCTGCGCGCTCCAAGAAAGCCCCAATAGCACCTCTTGCGACGCCTGTACCTTTGTCTTCGCAGATGCAAAGGTGGGATGAAAGCGGAGCTGTGGCAGGCCCTTCGAGAATCATACAGGAGAGCCCTACTCGACCTCGCTTTGGCGAAATTGTAAATAATGAACGTACGAGGAAACCAGTGGTTGAAACCCGAAATCTACCATCTGGATTCCAACTTTCTACAACCCCTACAAAGTCGCGGGTGACAGATTTCAGCAAAGGCAAAGGCAAGGCAACTGACTCAAACCAAAGGGGTCCGTCGCAAGTGCAATTCGACAGTGGTCCTCCGCCAGCGTCGTTTCATTTTGAAGGCACGCAGACGAATTTGTTTCAGGCGGCTCGGGATGATGGTTCTGGCGCGACGGCGCAAGGGGACGTCTTCATGGTCGACTCTAATGTGGATACAAACTTCTATTCGCAGGATGACGTTGAGATGACCGACGGAGCTCAGGAGCAACAGATGCATGTCACTGTGGATGAGGAATCCGAAGAGGTGGATCCTCACAGGTGGATTTTGGATGTAAGTGTATACCACCCATTGTGCCCCGGCTTTCTGTAACAACCGGAATAGTTGCATCGGCTTGTCCTAATGCACATGGAACCGACTTGCAGGATGACTACATTTCATGCCTTGTTGGGAGTTTCACTGCCAATCGGACCCAAATCGGATGCATATACTTCCGCATGTTCTCGTATACTGGACGTTCTCGCCAATGTACCCACTCAGGAGCATCAAGCTTGGGAACTCGCAGCCCAAGCGATTTGTGGCGCTCTAATAGAAATGGCAGATATACTGGCCGTCTCTAATCATGTATGTATTTCATATGTATTGAGATCTATTCATGAATCATGGATGTCTCCTGCAGATAACGTCTTTAGCTGCCCTTTTTAGCCAGCTGACTCAAATAACGTACACTCTTCCAGCACCTCATCCATATCTCTTGGTGTATAATGCCACCGACCCTGCAGAGGACAGAGTTCCTCGTATTCTCGCCGTGATATGTTCTGTTATTCAGGACCACATCAGTAAACTAGTAATTCACGATACCGAGAAATCGGAACTAGGTCTACTTGCCAAGGAGTCACTCGCACTACTGGAAGCCTTGTGTTGGAATACTCCGAGTGACTTGGAAAATATGTGAAGATGTCGCATTCCATAGTCAATCATGGCTGACGAACGCTATAGGCTAGCCTTCGTACCTCGTTGCCCTTGTGTACTATCGATACTCTTGGATTCCTCTCGCCCGATGTGGTTTCTTTTTCAAAGTACACGCATGCTTTCTCAGCTCTCAACTCGTGAGCATGACCTTCCTACCATAATCCCCCGTCTTTTTCAAATCACGCTTAGGACCCGTCCTTTTCCAACCTCTTTTATCATTTCCTGACACCGAGGGGCAATCACAAGACTATACTCGGCTCCCTCATGTCGAGCGAATGTGCTCTCTCTTGATCGATTCTAGTAGAACGAGCAACGAGGTACATGCGGTAGTATAATCCTCATCTGACCCTACTTACACTATGACAGGCCGATGGGATCAAGCGACACATACTGACATTTTTTGCTATGCTCTCCGAGGCTCATCCAACTGCTCACACGATCATCATCGAGTCGCAATCCGTGATACCGTCGATCATTGTTTATTTATACGGGCTGTCAGCACCTGTGTGGCAAGGCGATGAGGCAATGGAGTCTGACCCACAGGCTGCCTCAAGGTAACGAATTTTCTGCCTTAAACTGGCCACATTTATATTGTTTATTCAGAGTGATTCGACGGATGAACCAAACGACCTTTCTCTTGCACCATTTGATGTTTAAAGCCGAAACTCCCCTTAGATTGCAAGAGCGTCTAGAGCGCGCACCACGGCACTACAACGGTCTTGTACATCTTTTTGTTGTTACCATGGGACGTCTCAGTTTTGCTGATGTGCCCGAGTGGGTGCAAGAGGAGGACAAACAGGACCTGGAAAGAGTTGCCGGTATGCTGCTAATTACATATTGTTCATGTTTCTGGCTAATGGTGACACAGGGCTTGCAAAGGATCTTTTGGAGTTGTTGATGGACGCGCCACAGATGGATGCTATATGGGCCACGTACCAAGAGGGGCCAGATGATGAAATGGAAGATGATGAAGAGGTGGAGGCTCGACGGCTTGCTGCCAACATGATCTAGTGTATCAGTGTGAGAGGCTGCGTCATCTTCCTGCAATATATGTCTACATGCATATCCATCGATTTGTTGGCAGTGTTTGGTCATGCCTTTAGCTTTGTGTTGTGTCGAATGATGCAAGGTTCATCTCAACTGAGGTGTCCTGGCCACCTTGGTTCTGCTCGAACACGAGTTACACGTTTAGTTACACTGTTTGTCTACATTAACCACAGCTTTTAATTGACGCATGGGACAGTGGGTGTGCATTAATGTTACTTCGAATAGACCATTGGCACACGAGTGTAGAAATGAATTTTGGTAATACTTTGATCAACTTTGAATAAGAGTTCAACGAGGTAGATCGGACACCGAGACTGAGGATCGCTTCCGGACGAATATGCACCGCTCGGTTTGCAGCTCACCCCGAATGACTCCTGCACGGGTATCTTTTTGCGTGTTACAGTGATTGGATGACATAAATTTTGATGTCTGTCTAACATCCCCAAGTATCATACACTAATGCATCTTCAATTTAAAACATAAAGCTGAAATAGCCTTCAAGTCCGTTGATTAGGCAGCCGCGTTTGCCGGGGAAGTACCCAGAGACTTGAACTTTTCAGCAACCGATTCCAGACCACGGTTCGAGGAAATCAAGACCTCACCTCGTGACAAAATTTCTTGCGCCATTGGAACGCCTTCTTGTCTGCATAACTGGTTACTTCTAATATCTGCGCTCGTTTCATAGCAAGAGCACAGGCTTCTGCGCGATATTTGACAGTCCAACGTCGTCTTAACTTTGCCTGAAGTAATCGTAATTCGTAAGACACAAGCGAGGGAGCCGGTGTCTAAGTCGTGCAACGTACGGATAAGGCGGAGTTGTTGGATTTGCCGGTTTCCACCACTGGCCAGCTATCCACCGCCGTAGACTTGACCTCACCAGCACTTTCAAGCCACAGTTGCCAGAGACAGTCTTCCCAGTCGAGTGATCGAGATTGGAAAAGAGAGAAACGCTCGGTACACCATGTAGGGTAGTCCTTAGGAAGAACAACAGGGGACATTGGGGCGAATGGATATGTCCTACGGCTATTGTTGCCTAGTACAAGAGGCTGCGGAGACGTCGACCGAATGATGGAGCTATACAAATTACTCGAGAGGTGCAAAGGCAAACCATCCGGGAACAGGACAACTCGATCAGTAGGCGCCAAGAGACGAGCAACGTTTAAATAGGCATTGGCAGATCCTCCAAAAGAAGATGTAACTTGGAGTACGTGCAACGACAGACCGAATGAGGCGTGCGTATCAGAGAGGCTCATAAGCTCTGGAAACCTTTTCAGCATGGTTAGATGGTCCGTTGGAGCCGACGTCACGACGACCAGAGACATAGGACCTGTAAAACCGTAAACGATGGCGCTCCATAACAAAAGACTGAGTCCAAATCACCCGACCAGGCCGTGAGTTGGCTAATGGTGTCGTGCAGCCTGTCCTCTTCAGTCCACAGGCAAGCGGTAAGGTCACTGTCCACTGACGAACGAGTAGCCAGGATGAAGGTCTCCAGATGACCAGGGGACGCATTGGGAAACGCAATGGACATTCGCTGCTGAACCGATACATTCGAGAGAGGGGAAACACGGTACAATGTGTCCAAGTCTAGCACGTCTGCATCTTAGAAAACGAGTATTCCAATATCCTTAGCAACGTACTTGGGCTATGACCTATGTGTGGGCGGCCAGCTGCAACAGCACCTCGCAAGGCGCTATGCATTTTGAAAGAGAGGAAGATAACGCTCACGCAGCAGTACAGAGACAACAAAATCCGCAGCCTTCCTAGGTGTCCATAGCGGAAGCGGTGTAGGTCCTCAAGCAGGAATCCAGGGAAGTTGGTTATGAATCGCACAACACCAGACAACGGTCCTGGATGGGAAGAAGCTTCTACTACGCTTTGAAGGTAGGGTGATTGGCTCTTGTCGGTATGAACTGACGATTGGTTCTCAAGATGGACACTCGCCCCCCTAGCGTGACGGTGATATGAACCAGCAGAAGATAAGTAGCTCTGGAAACTGCCCGAGCCTGAGAGAAGTTGCGGGCCTTTGTTTAGTTGAGGAAGTGAAGTACTGGCACCGAGCTGGCTCATAGGTTCCATCCTTGCAGTCGCGTCGTCTTGCAAGCGTGAACATGATGAAAGTGAGATGATATGCGTGCATTATTACTAGCTGACTAAGTCTTCCCCGAAATTACATAAATCGTGGTCACCACAGTGATTACTCGTCCTCCTCAACATCACCGAACTCAAACATCCCAGCACGATCGCGCTTCGCTTCAGCAACTGCAGTTTGCAGTTTACTCATGATGTGTGGGTATGCGCCAATATATTTGCATCCCTTGCGGTCAATTGATGCCAGACCCTCACGGAGTAGGTCAGCGTTAATGCAAGCTAAAGGATCTTGCGTAGCGACGGGGTCATTGGGATCAATGAGACGCAGATGAAGCGTAGCGCCTTCCTTGTAGTCAATGTTAGCGACAAGTTTGCGACCCTCGCACAATTGACGGAAGCGCTGAACAGCATCTGCGTGATACTCGCTTTCGGACGCCACGAGCCTGACAAAGCTATGCACAACACCATAAGTGTTATAAGCAACGACAATGCAAACTGTACCATTACCTTAGGCGAGCATCTTGCGCTTGGCCGGGTAGGGAGCGGAATTTGGGATCGAGAGGACGGATATTTGAAAACGAGACAGTGTCTTGGTTTCCATAATCGATGAATGTTACTTCAGCCTCCTTCTTGACTGAGGATGTACGGCGAATCCTGGCACGGTACCATGACCCGTCCGAAAACTTAGCAGATACTAAATCTCCTGCCTTCGGCGTAAAATTTGATGGTGCTGGATGTGCGACACGATGATGTAGAGAAAAATCGCGCATCAGCTTTTCTAAGGTCGCGATCCCTGACGTACACCGTGAGAAATAGCCATTCGGGCAATTCTGTGGAAAGCTTACCCTCAGTGTTTAATATTTGTACTGAGAAACTGAAGCCATTTTCTGCCCGGACATCACTGATAATAACATCCAGATATTCCGACTTTAAACGTCCAGGATCGTCTTCGGCAGGGGGAGCCTGAGCAGCCTTCTCTGCCTCCTCATCATAGTTCTCCCACAACTTTGAAAATGATCAAACATCGAAAGGAAGTGCATCAATGCGGCTTACGTTTTTTTGTGCTTGCTTGGCTTCTGCCTAAAATGATGACATCAAAAAGTTTAATACTCAAGGATCCAATCAGCGCTCACTTCGGCTGCGTACAACTGTGTGGACCAGGACAAGCCCTCGGCAGAGAAGGAGTGTACGGACGCAAGGCCCTCCTTAACTAGAGAAATTGCGACGTTTTCACTCTTCAGCCACAACGTTCCGATGAAACCGCCAGATTTGTCGACGGTGTCCACTTCAAATTCCACATCGCGTTGCATGTACCGGCGAGTTGCGAAGTCTGCAGCCTCCTGACCAAATGGTTCACTCCTCTCGGAAGGATTACGTGCTGTTCGGGGTGCTCGAATGCCTGAGAAATAATGAGGCATAGTCTGGAAACCGGTTTTTGTCGGTCTTACCATTCAGGACCAAGGTGAGCGACTGGTTATCTTTTGGGAGAAAGAGCCTTGGGAAAAAAACATTTCAGAACTATTCGTCACAACGTAGTGCTAAACCATACTTAAACCGAGACCCAGAGGCAACATATTCGACGACAGCGGATATCTTCCCTTGCCTCTTGAAGCCATTAACGAAAGTGGTGGCTCGTGCGCCAGACTAGAAAACAAGTCTGGACCTCCAAGGAGCGGATACTAAAAGATATACATACCTCTGAAATGTTAACGGGGGGCTTTACAGCTGGCTGTTCTTTACCAGAGTGGATACCACGGGTCTCAGCAACAGCGCTGAATTCAAGAGTTAGTAATATCTAACACAAGTGGGAATGACATTGTCTTACACTTGCTCTGCAGCCATCAATTTGTCATAGTCAGAGGAACGGTCCTCATCATCACGTCGATGGCGGACAACGGAGGCAAGGCCTTTTTCTACCAACTGCTCTGCCACGTTGCTTAATTGGAAATGTGGGTGAATACAAAACGCTAATATGTATCTTGCTTACGAGATTTGGTTTCCGTAACGGACTGTTGCGCATTCGCGCTCCTCATATTCGCCGTCACGAGGACGAATGAAGTCAACCGTAACTTTGACGTGCTTGCCAATAAGTTTCTTCCGAAGGAATTCACGAGCTTCCTGAGCATAGTAAGCCTGCTTAGGGTCGGAGAGTCTGACAACTATCAGAAGACGTCGACTATTAAGACATACTGCTTACTTGGGTCCTTTTGTTGAGCTGAGCTGCAACCGACGCTCCTTCCCGCTCTCCTTATCAATGACAGATATTTGGTCGCCACTCCATACTCGAGTGACAGTTCCGTCAAAGATGCGAGCATTTCCATTAGTAGTACCATTTGACTGGGTAATCGATGCAGACGCGGTTGGCACATTGGCATACAGACATGCTCGCTTTTCTTTTGCAACTTTCTCACCCGCACGTAGGCGCTCCATACCTCCTCCTGCGGCCAGCATGCCGGCGTGCCAATCGACAACACGAGCGAGCCCAGCAGCAACAAGGTGTTCAGCCACATTGCCAGCGGGATGGAGGACTGCAGCAGATATTGCCAAATATACTCTCAGACACAGAAAACGACGTACCAGTACCAATAAATATCGATGCCGGCGGAGGTGGTGCACTATTAGCTCCGGCTTGGAATGGTGTTGCTGTTGAAGTTGGCAATGACAATATAATTACCCGTACAGATCGCTGGAGCAGCCTGGACTCCGTGAAGAATTTCGCCTACAGACCATAATCCAAACAAAGTTATTTTGACATGTGAATTGACTTACTTCTTCTGCCCAAGGCTCTGAAGGTTCTCCTTGCCTTGGGGATGTCCTGGCACAACGAACACCAGCGAGCGCAATGTTAACTATTTGATGCTCGCCATCCGGCATGAAAAGTCGGACCCGGAGAGTAGAGCCGTCCCGCACTTGTTCCACGAGTGCTAAAAATATGAATTAAACCAAGTAATACAGTCGTGAGAAGACGTCATACCGTCAATGGCCTTCCCCTTCCACTCCGAAACAAACGCTTGCGAATCAGTTGGCATTGTTTGGTGTACGACGCGGGCCTGCGAAAATGACAGAAGCGAGGGCAATTGTAAGGCAACCAAGAATACGCACCTGGGGACCATGAGAATTCCATAGACCTTTTCCAGCCGCCTTCGCTTCAGCTTCGATGTCACGTTTTTGTATATCGTCCTCTGTGGGGTCCCGTTTCGATTCCTTGACTTTGGCCCAGCCGTTCTTCAACATCTCAGATGCAACATCCACACCCCCGATCTCAGCAGTGCCAAGGTCACGCGTGACATCGTCATTGGAAGGAAAACTATGTGTGGAAGTAAATGAAATCTCTTTGCCTACCGCCAATGCACGAAGAAAATCACGAGACTCAAATGCCCATGGCTGGAAATAACTTCTATCAGTGCTAACGATAAACGCAGCAACTGTATCTCACCTCGTCCTCTCGAGTCAGGTTTCCCATTCTTGGAGCCACGACATCAGCAAGATGTAGGATTCTGCGGAGTGTAGCGGGTCAGACCGTGTCGCTTTCCCATTGGACTTCTCTGATTTGCATACCTCTCCTTAGGACTCTGCCCTTGTGGTCCTGTACGTCCACGCAAAACGAGGGTGTCGCCGGAGATGACGGCTAGGTTTCATGCCCTAGGATTAACAGAATGCGCAGAACGAAACATGTCTGTGCACACACATTTTACAATCTACACGCAGAAAGTCAAGGACAGAAAAATGAATAAAAGACTCGAACTTACAGCTTTGAGAGACATTCTGCGAGTTTATCCAAGAAATACTTGAGCAAGAGGTAGATGCAAACGAATTACTGTAAGTTATTACAAATTTAAAGTGCTTCGGAGTTCACAAGGAGATCGATGTCAGATCTATGGGAACTTATTTCCTTTTTCTGAATTGACGTAAACACCACGATGCTGTATCATAATGGCCTCGAGGAGGTATGCAGTCAAAAAGCCGTACACTTACGCGCGCGCAGTTAATCGCCTACATCATGGACTTTGCCCGCATATACGAAGGAAGTAATACAGCGCTTAGAACGCTAGATTGTGTTGCTATGCACAATCACCAAACTAGCATGTCAATCAACACGTGCACACCACGGGTGGTGTCGTATTCCACCCTGGGCACAGCAACTGCGCACAGATGAACGCAGTGTCACTACAGATTCCATATTCCTTATAAGCTGTACCAATTTCTTATTGCGCCAACAAACCGATGTCCCCGTCTCGCTTTCACGAGCATCTCACCTCTGGCCTTGACAGCGATGTCAACTTGCCCACCTCTCCCCAACTACTCAGCAAAGGAAAAATACCAGACTATAACAGAATTGACGTCATGGCACAGATACGTGCAGCAACAATGACCTCTACACCCCTCAAAGAATTATTAAAAGACCCTGCTGTTATCAACACGCTCCACAACGCCGACGGGAAGAAGAGTCATAGACAGTCATCTAGCTCACAATATCATGAACCCTTCTACTCTACGTCTACATTGATGAACCTGGTGGTGGCAGAAGAAGAAAAGCAAGCACAGCACCTTAGATCGACCCTTCGGTCGACGGGGGACAGGCTCGATCAGGAAATGCGCAGGGCAAAGCAGGCTGAATCTCAAGCAGAATTCGCAGAACTCCGAGCGCGGGAGCTAGCTGTGCGCGTCAGTGCCGCTGAAACGGGCAGGCGTTATGCAGAACTCGAGGCTGAGCGGGCCAACGAAGAGATGCGGCGACATCAAATGCGCATCGAAAGCCTCGAAAAACAGGTCACAAAACTTCAGGCTGACATCCGCGTCTTAGAGAGGCAAAGAAATGAAGCCGATGAAAGCGCATCACGAGCGCGGGATACTGCAAGAAAGTTTCAAACTGAACTTAGCAGGCAGCAAGCAAAGGAGAAAGTAATAGAAGAAAGTCCGATATATGGTCGGAAGAAGTGGTTCGTAACCGGGCATAACGAGGGTTGGGATGCTGGGTATGCGGAGGGCTATGACGACGGCAGGGAGGATGGGTTCGAAGAAGGTAGACAATATGGCATCCGCGAAGGCCGAGAGTCGGGATTCAAGCAGGGTCGCATAATGGGTCGGAAAGAGGTATTCGAAAATGGCCTAGAATAAGGTCTGCACGAAGAACGTCAGCTTGCGCTTTTTGACAATTTTTTTACTGCAGAAGTCGATGAAAATGGTTATACAGTGAGTTCTGACCCGTCACATCAATACTTGGCCATTAAGCCAAGTATTTCTGTAAGGCACAAAAAAGGCGCAAAAATGAAACGAATGTATGCAGCCGCAGTCCTCCGAACATCACCAGCCTCACTCGGTCAAGTATGGCTGAAATGCCCACTGCACCACGACACTGGATATGACCCGATGAAGATCTAACAAAATATACCCGTTGCGTATCATATCTTACACTGGACTTTTTTATGACAAAGATAACGCACCTTCAGTTATCGTTTGCTTAATACGCCATGACTGCCAGTGATGGTCATATTTTGTCCAGACACGAGCGCTGAGCAGGAAATCTTGGCTATTAAAATACTTTGAATCCGCTCAAGGGTTACTGTCCATCCGGTAGATTCTAAGCGTTTTGATGAATTTAATGACAATAGTGTATCACATAGCTGAAACATATCTTACTTGTAGTTTGTTTGCGGGGACTTGCCGGTGGTCTGGAACAAGCATTCGTGCGTGGGAATAGACTACGATCAGTGATTATACTCGTTATTATGCAAATATTATCAATCAACGGTTCAGATCAATCATGCTTTGATCGTTGCAATCAGATACATCAACTTGAACTCTTACAGACACTGGACTAGACAGTGCCCCCTGCACCTACATATACAGGACCTGTTTCATTCAATTTTTCTTCCTCATCATGAGCTTCGCGCAACCCCTTCCATCGCCTGGTCTGGCAAGTGGCCGTCGCAGGCCGAAGAACCTCCCGAGTTTACCTCTGTCTGCGTTCAGCCCACCGAGCACAGGGACTTCTGACATGTTCCCTTTGCCTCCAACTCCAAGTGCGCTCTTTCCAGGCGAAGTCATTGACGCTCATCTGCGGTCTGATGCACTCGAAAGGGCTGGTCTTGATCTGGCTGGCACTGAGGTCGCGGGTGCGGTTTTATTGTTAAACGACCCTTCGATGCCAGAAGGGTAAGCTTTTGACTTTGACAAAATTATGCATTTCCTTATCTTGGTTACGAAAGACTGTTGCAATCTTCTCTCACGCAAAATGTTCGCATACTTTCCGTGGCAACTCCCTTCGAGCTTAGCGCCATCCCATCGGATTATCCAGATCACTCAGAGTCATCTGGAATTCCCCAGTCTTTCTACACCTCCTACTCAGCTTCGCATGAGGCACCAGAAGCTAGATCTCAGGCTATCAAGACTTTGAGATGGGCATTCTCAAACAGCCGTCTCGTTGATATTGACGTTCAAAGTGACATAATGTCGAATGTCGCAAAGTATGAAGTGTTCGAGGACATTCTCATGAAAGCCACGGCCGAACTTCCCGGAGACAGGAAGGTCTCCATAGTTCTTTGTGAGCATTATTTTTACCCTTAAGGTGAGTGTTTGGAACTGACCCAATTCCAGCCAATATATTACCGCCACCCCATGACCTGAGCCTGCCGATCGTCAAGCTCCTTGCTGATCCAAGTTATCGCAATTACCAGGCACACACTGCATCCTTGTCATTGTTTCCGAATCTCTATGTAAAGTTTACGCCTCCCATGTGGAATCAAACCATACCAGGTCCCGCAGATCCGACTTCAGAAATAGATCAACATCGTGAATGGAAACGAAAAATCAAGATGTTCAGTAAGTTTTTGCGCATATATTCTCATATATTGGTACAGTGTGACGAACATCCGGCAGTTGGTCCGGTGCTGGAAGCGTATGGCTACGAACGTATTATTTTTGGAACCTCGCCTTCCTTTGCTGCACCCTCGCTCCTGAACCCTGCGGACTGGTATGCGCTTGTACGCGAGTCATTTGCAGAGCTTGCGGTGGACCAGGACGCAATCGACGCAATATTTAGTTTAAATGCAAAGAGGATCTACGCAAGTCCATAATTCCCTTGAAGCTTGCCAGCTCTGTACAAAAATTCCCCATTTTCTTGACCAGTTTTCGTAATCAAACGATATCGATATCGTGTATGCTTTGGTGCACTGGAATTTATGATATGAATCATGTAAAGTACATACATTGACCAACAAACAACGTGTCTACCTCGGACATTGACAGAGCTAATAACACGGGGATAAGCAGTCTTCACGTAAGTTGGTGCATGAGGGTGACTACTAAGTATCATATCTAAGTAATGAATCAGGGGTGATTCCATGTTTGGGACAAGTGACTGGTACCGAGTTTCCTTTCTTGTTGCTTCAACCTGTCCTGCGATTTCGTTTTGTAGGTCCATTCTAGTTGGCGTGATCCATAGTTTCGCTCACTTCCTGCTAAGAAGGGTATACACTAGATCACACTTGTATGAACCCTTTCACAACTAAATTTGCTTATCTTCATTTGGGACCCACAGTAACCCACAGCAGCTAAACGGCGAGGTGGTTGCCTCGTCTCACCAGTTGGCAGTCTCTCTACCTGGAACCATTTCCTTTCACCAGTAAAAGTACTCATACAGCGAATGGGCAGCGACAACGATGCACAAATAGGATACGGTAGACGCGATGCGTCATCATCGTGAGTGCTCAAGTCTCTCCTGGTCAATATCAATTGTACACTTACCAATCACATGAGGCTATTAGGAGCAGCAGAGAGTCTTCCCCCGCTGCTGTAAGTAAATAATTCTCTTCCTTACACGTGTTTTTTCTTTTCTTCCACTCGTCATGGCCATGCAGTCGTCTCACATATCCTATACAACCTTACAGAAACGACAGAAACGGTCTTTCACACCAAATTCTGACGATGGGACCCTCGCAGTCCCTGCACAAGTCGAAAGTAATGCGGATACATCTTCCAGAGATGGTACCCCAGCGCCATTGATTCGCCAGGCAGTTGGATTCTCATGGCAGCCGTCTGTGCTCCCCATTGCAACTGTCAACACCTACCAAGCTGTCCTCCCCTCAAATCCAAATGCAATACAATTTCTCCCAGGACAGGCGCTACCTAAGAAAAAGAAAAGGAGAGCAAAACCGGAGTACTCCGCTCAGACGAGCCGGTTTAGACTCTCTCAGGTACCCGAGCCCACACCAGCACACACACCAGAACCCTTAACACAGCCCACACTATATACTGGTGGAGGTCCGTATTCCTCGATGTATCGTATCAGCAATGCTGCATCGCCTGCGGAAGCTCATTCCTCGGCCGCGTCTTCCACAATAGCGTCCGGTCCACGTAGTCCGTATCATGTAGTACCGGGGGCATACGATAACATAGGTTCAAGTCGTAATCGCGCCCCGGGCCAAATTGGCGGGCCTGTCACTCCTGCCAAGAATAAACAGAATAAGAAATCAACTGGGCAACGCACTGCTCAGGGCCCTGGTTCTTTAGCTCAGTCCTCAGCCTCTAGCCGCCAACTTCAACCGCCTCCTTCCAATATGCATTACCCACGTCCAGGAGCACATTATCGTCGCGATTATGAAGCGAACCTAGATTCACGCTCACGCTCCACAAGTGCAGTATCTCCTCAAGAAACTGCGCGACCAACTTTTTGTAAGCTGGTAGCCTTCGCCTTGCCCCCCGATCTAACGTTTCCGCAGCTACACAAGAACGATCTGTACCTCCACCCTCTGGAGGACCAGTGCGACCTCTTCGGATGTTGACGCTCCTCATCGAGGATGTCAGAAGTGGAGTCCCAGATCACCAGCTTGCAGAGATCAAAGTGGTTCTTCGGCCAGGGGAAGACCCAGACAGTGGTTTCTGGGCAAATGCAAAAGAAGTCTGTGAAACTTTGCAAGCTGGACCGTCACGGATAGATGGTATGTGACCCTTGACTAGTAATTCGTAGTTGTAATTTTGTTTCTCAGGTCCTGCGAGGGTGTACACCCTTCGTGGAAAATATCGCCAGTTCTTCATGCGTGTGGATGCTGATAACGTCCTCGAAGCAGAATCGTGTAATCTTGGTGTGAGCAAAGAGCGCACACTTGAAGTCGTCGTCGAAGCTGTACGTACAGTTTGACGCACTGATCTGCCAAATAGATGCGCTGATTTCATTTCCTAGCCTGTCCCAAAAGGTCGATTACCTCCACCTCCCCGGCTTCCTCTTGAACTGCCACAGATGTCTAGCTCTGACTCCGATAATGCCGTGTCACCCCCTCGACAGCAAATGTCGAGACAGGCAATGTATTCAGGCGTCACACGTGATACGCGCATCGATTTGTTGTCACAAAGTGATTACTGCCCCAAAAAGAGAAAACGACCCTCCCAAAGCCATTCATTACCTCAAAATAAAGCACCGCGAAGTTCAGTCCAGAAGACTCCTTCTCCTAGTTGCACGCCACATCGAGCGAGACAGTCGAGGCATGGAGACCAAGAAAGCTCCTCATCTAATGGAGACGGTGTACGAGAAATATCGCCCCCAATTCCTGGGCGCCATGCTGAGACAGCGGATGAGAGGGACGATGCGATTGCCAATTTCATTCGATCGGACATAGAGGGCGACAAGGAATGGCCTCGATGCATGTCGATCATCTCTCATGGAGGCCCAAAGCGCGTTTCTGACGTCCTGTGGTCCTTCAATTACGTCGAAAACAGAGTTAAGGAACACGAAGATAGGAAAACACCATCACACTGGGATGGCGCACCAAACTCCAGGGTTGAGAGAGTGAGTCTCCAGTCCGTGATCTAGTGCGGTCTTAATTCATTCTGTTACGTAGCGACATGTTTGGCGTGTCCTGAACCTCACTTCCGAATGGGGAGAGGAGTGTCGGACTGTTCTCACTCTTGTCGGCCATTACGGCAAGTATGGGCGCAGGTATCAGGATCCGCGTGTCATGAATGAGATTGACAGTACGGCCGCCCCTACAGAGAAGACTTGGAAACGGTTTTTTAAACTACTGCACTCGGTTGATGCGCAGTATTTGTCCAGTCGATTAATGGAAAATATGTGAACTTAATTAAGCTGTTCACCTCTTATATTTGCACTACGTCATCACTTCATGATAATTTCCCGCTCGTACTCTCAATGCGCGCCCGTACAAATACATTAAAATAATAATACATATATGTTTTCTTGCTATGGCAGAACAGTATTGACACCACGACGAAAGTTCAAATGGTAGGTAGATCAACGAGTTAAAATTTCTGTAGCTATAGATATGCTGTCCTTCCCGACTCAGCGAGGCTGAGCGAGCATCAAGGATGTTCTCGTGTACTACCTCCTGAATATGGACTCTGGATTATCACAACTTTCAATCCAAGGATGTGCGAGCAAGCAAAAAACTCGTCATCGAAACGGATCATTAAATACAAAAATGCGCAAGTCAGGGAAACAAGTAATATATATATAAAACAAGCTTAGTGAACTGTCTATCCGACGAGGTCATTCGGTTCTCCGAAGCGAGTCAAGATACGTCTCGCTGGGGAAAACGGTGTTTCCTGACGATGACGGGGAGCGTTTTTGATGACATCAGTGGTGAGTGTCGTGAAGACTGAAGTGGTCTTTCCTGATAGCATCGCGGACCGCGGTGGCGTGAATGTCATAATGTGTCTCGATGGTATCGTAGCGTCATAGGTATTGTCTCAAGTGTTTTGAAAATCGTGGGCTATGGCGAACGTCGTTCGTGTGCTGTCTTGAGTGTTCTTGCTTGATGGTTAGTATCGTGATACGTGCCATGAGATGGTCGTGATAGCGTCGTAATATTCTCGTCGGGTCATCTTGGGAGGGACGGATTACTATGGATGGAGTTGGCCAAGTTCGTCTGAAGCGAGGCGTTCGTGATTCGAAGGCCGGCGGAGCCAGGAAGAGAAATGCCAATAGTATATGTAAGTGCTGTCCGGAATTTAGCAACGAGGAGAAGTGGTACCAGATTCTGCGGGAAAGGGGACTAATGATGTCGATAGTTGTTGTGCTTGGGGTTGGACGTCAACGCAGTGGTCGTTCGTAGGCATGAAATAGTTGTCCTGTAGTGATAATTAAAGTGTTAGGCGATGGTCAATTTAGGTATGATGTTCCTACCTCGTGAAAAGTCTGTTCGCCACCAGACGACTTGATATCTTTTGTATCTGAATCGTCGTTGGCGAATATGTCCAAGTCGTCGCCATCGCAGGCTACGAGGGTAATAGTGTGGGATGTAATTGAAAGACGGTTACAATTGACGGGAGTTGGCAAATCGTGATGTTGTCGGATTTGCGCTTACAATTGGCGAAAATTAACAGATTGAGGCCCGAGGGTAGTGATATCGCGCGGTACGGTGGATTTCAGTATAGGTGACGATGAATAAAACCCGAGCGCGACGCGTCAGTCACGTGTTTAAAACTCAGCCTACATCGCTCTAACTGTTCTACAGAATCCTGTTCGACCAAGCTGAAAGCAGTCGCATTTTTGAGTGTGCTTGCGGCATGCGATGCTCACGATTGTCACAACCGTTCGTACCTTTGACTCACTTAGCATCTGAAATTTGTCTTTTTTGTTCTCTGGCCATGGCCGCCTGTCGAACCCGGGCCAGGCGACCCTCTTCTCCGATGCAATGCACATGTGAGTGTTTGGATGTATCAATGTATGCAGTAATGTCAAAAAAAAAACCATGGCGAGTGATATAAAAATACTCAAAACACTAGTTCCTGTGTTTGATCTTTTATTCATCCGGCACCTCGATATCCCCCGAGTTGATACCATCGATGACATCGTGTGGGGGCTGGCCATCTACTGTGCAGCCAATACTCTGGGCCGTGCCGAGAATCTCCTTCGCACCGCCAGCCAAGTCCTTTGCTAGCGACTTGGACCTCATCGTTCGGGCAATTTCAAAGATCTCGTCAAGAGTGACATTGCCCGAGTGCTTAATGTTCTTCTCCTTCTTCCGGTCACGGGGAGGCTCTAGAATAAGCAATATTAGACGGGGATGAAATAGAGACAAAACTGCGCACCTTTTAGTGCCCGGATGACGAGGGAGGAAGCGGAAGGAACGACGGAGACTGCTGCTTGCCGATTCTGGATGGTAAGCTGGACAGTCACACGTAGACCCTTCCATGCAGAGGTAGCTTTAGCGATATCTTCTCCAACCTTTTTGGGTGACTGTTTTATGCCTCAGCTTCCTGAATTATTTGCTACCAAACTCCAGACACACACCAGACCGAGAGGACCGATTTTCGGGGCAAGTGCTGAAGATGCACCAACTTCACCCCCTGTTGCCCGTAGGTAGATGATCTTGATTTCGTTGGGGTCCTAATATGATGGTCAAAAACTGCACGATAAGCACAAAATAGGAGAGCAGACGGACGAGCTTGGGGGCCATGACGAAGGTGAGGAGGCTGATAGCTGTTCCTTGGGGTAACCAAAGATTAAAGTTCAAGACTCGAAGCAACTGTACAGTACCTCTGCTTAGTCACCTACGCTCCCACGTTCCTCTATTGCTCGGGAAGTGGTTACCCTGTTATCATTCTGATCTTACTCGGCGAACAACCCTGAGCACACCAAGTCTGGACACCTAGGCACGGCATTCACAATGAAAGACCCCCAGACTATACTCTACTTCCTCGCTTCAGTTTAAATTGCAGCCATCTGGGACCGCGTCTCCGCTTGGTTTTCGGACCCACACCACGCGTGCAACACCTGCCTGTGTATACTTTAGGAGATATAACTCAAGTACTGACTCAATCTATTCCTAGTGTACGTACTAGTATTCGGAGGAACATATCTTATGAACCTTTTCAAGGTTAGCATCGTGACTGTATCGTATTTTATTCGGCAGGGGCCTTCAAATTTAAAGCTTTGATACGACTCGGACGTCCCATGCCATTTTAGCTGCTTCAAGAGAGTACAAATAAGCTCCTCTGCCTGAATGCGACGGTTGGCTTTCCGAATTACGCCGTTACCCACCCCAGCACCATATTCAGTACACGGTGTGAAGATGTTATTACTCTATGATAGCCTCGCCGTAACTGTCTTGTTGCTATTGTATCGCTAGTCCTGGACTCCCGGTTAGGGAAGTCAGCTGGGCCTTCCCCTTCCGCCAGGACTATGATCACTGCCATTCCTTGGGAACATTGGTGACATTGACAGAGTGCGTCCATGGCGTACATATAGTGAATGGAAGGAAAAATACGGCCAGTACTGCAATCTCGAATATTTGCCCTTCTCTCGTTCTGCCTAATATCATATGGTTCGCGTCAATCTTGCGACGAATCTTGGATTTACGTAACTTAGTCGCCTCTTTCAGGGACATGTCCAGAGAAGGACAAGATGATCCTGATGTTTTCAGACCAGAAAAGCACTTCGCAAGTGACGGGACACTTTGCCAGACACGATTGCGGCCAATCCGATATGGGGTCCTGGAAGGTGAGGGTGATCCAGGAATGATCTTCTCACAATCTATTTAGGTGCGCACCCAGGGCGTTTTGTTGCAGAAGCTGCGACGTGGATTGCGATGGTGCATCTGAGATCTCCTTGCAGCAACGAAGGCAAAGGAGGAAAGGGAAAAGGCAATCTACTTGGGCGATCAATCTTGGATGAGATTTCAAATCTAATGTGACCTGATTATCTTATGCCAGTTGTTGGACTCAGTGGTTGATGAGCTGGACTCAAAAAGAGCCACACTTTTGTTTTCTCCCCGTAGACCTGTTTGGTCTTACTTTGACACGAGTCTGGGCCTTGCAAACTCAAATTCGATGGACATAAAACATGCCAGGAATAAACGAGTCGGGGGCTGGCGCCGGCGCTGTTGCTAGTAGAGATTTTCCCATTGCAGTAAAATCCCTTTCAAGTTTCTGCACGAAGTAAGTGCATGTGAACCAGCCTGAGATGCCACCAGGGACTACAGTGCTGATGCTACTATCTTCAACGCACGGAGAACGTTGACAGCTTGATAACTGTAGCTGAATAATGGCCGCCGATTGATGATGAAACAAAAAGACCAAGGTGACGGATTTGTAGAATCGCCCTACCCTAGACCTTAATATCATTTAAGTTGCCCGTGTAACCCATCATAGCACCCTGCTCGGCTAGTCTACGCTCCCTGAAGACCTGTGACAACAGATCAGTAAACGGTCGCAGATAGTGTATGGGAGGACTTACCCTGCGATAACGAACACGCTCAAAAGTAACCAAGGCTACGATAATGATGGTGATACCCGTGATACTCCCAAACACTCCAAGTCCCACCGGTAACACCTGTAATGACCTCCCAGGCATGGAGAACGCAGCTTGAACGGTAGGGGTTGCAGACATAGAAGCGCTCTAGAAATGAATTCCATGAATCTTGATGAGACAGCTGGCAGGAGACAGTTGACTCACGGTTGAAGTAGGCGCAGCACTGCCTGAAGAGACTGAATTGAAAACCATGCTAGATACGACATTCGCGCCCGTCGACATGGTGCAATTCTGGACCTCCTGGATTTGATTGCCAACTGGGGTGAATGTGAGGACGCAGACCTCATTCATCGGACCATTTGCACTGTGAGGATTAGCCTCACGACCACTGGAAGAAGACTAGCTTTGGCTCACGTTTGGATGGACATCGTTGTGGTGACTGCAGGGGGTATGGCAAGGCCAGAGGAAGTTGCTACTTGGCGACGAACGATAGCGCCGTTTTCACCAGATGGAAGTGCATTGGCAAAGCCTAGCGAAAACAACGCGAGGTAGGAACAGAATGCAAGCTTGGAGAACATTATTGCTAAAGAAATTGATGATTTAAACGAGTGAAGAGGCCCGCTCTTAGTTCCTCAGCGAATCCAGCAAGAAGATGGAGTTGAAGGTGAAATGAATAGTACGAGATGATGCCACCAGGGCGTTGAAGGCAAAGACAATGGAGGGTGTCCTTGCAATTGCCACCTTCTATCAGTCAGACTAAATAGGAAACTCCCCGGTCCCGGATCATAAAGTTGCAGCGCCCGTTCTCATTGACAACAGGCAATATCATGATATCTATATCCGCACAGGTATTTACACTCAACGTTGCATTCCACCCTCCACAGCCTTGTACGCTCTCCCCTCGCGATATCTTTTCTTCTCCAGATGCAGGTTCATCAAAACGCCAATCACCTGTGAGATGAATTGGGTGGCCCATTGCTCGAAAGCAAGTGAAACAAAAATATTGGTGAGCGCAAATACCCCTAGCCATGCTCTGCCAGATATCGGGAGAGGCATCAACTCAAGAATCAACCTAATGGGTTTCGGAGGTTGTAACAGCACCAACAAATTCAGGAGCGATAAACCAGTGACTGATGCCATCAGCCAACCTACATAATAGCATCAAATTAGAACTGCACAGTGATTGTCACGGCGAAGTACAGACCGTTTGTCCACATCGACTTGCGGTAAGGAGGGCCAATGCTAAACACGGCCGCAACAAGAATATACTGGAAACAAGATACTAGAAACAATGTCGAGTTCTCAAAGTTGGTGGCCTTGAGATGAGCACCATTGCCATAAGGATCTGCATCTGGTGTGTGGTACCTTGTTGCGGACAAGCTCAGGTCAGTCGCCTTCGGCGGTGCTATGGAACGCCTTTCTTACCAATCCTGACGCTTGACCCAGAAGAACGTCCAGATTTGAACACCGCTAGTGATTATTATCTGCCCAAACAGACTGGCGAGGACCTTCTTTGATACCAGGCTAGCGGTGGGGCGCTTGGGATATATTCGCGGATACGGGAGAGTCCGTCCCACTAAATCCAATTAGGACTGCTTCAAGTAAAATCTACCGAACTCACTGGAAACGGCAATGGGAATGATAATGAAGAGATCAATGTACAGGAACTAAAGAAACGCGTTCAGCGGGGGCAAATTGGTTTGTCGGGAAAGTACCTGGAAATCTCCTAGGGAGGATGCGAAAGAGTATAGCAGAGTAACCGTCGTGAACTGGATCATAGAGTACAACGCCCTTGCAAGATGTCAGTAGGTTCGCAAAAGCGGACAAACAACCCTATTACATGTATTTGAAACACGAAAAGCTGGTAACCAATGCGGCCCTTCCTTCCTTGATGACCTCGATGACACAACTGATATCGGGTGTCCTGCTGGTGAAGGGGGCTGCAACAGACGCCTCCGCTTCAGACAGTGAAATACCAACGTCTGCGGCCTTGAGTGCTGCACAATCATTCGCGCCGTCTCCACACATTAGCACGGTATAACCCAGGGCCTGCAGCCTTTCGACAACCTCGTTCTTTTCATCTGGCGACATTCGAGCAAAGATCTGGGTTTTGACAAGCATCTGAGGGCAAACATCAGCCTACATAATGTGATGCTCGGCCAAATGGCCTCACCCGCTGCACAGTTTCAAGAGGACCGTGGTTGATCATCCATCTGAATACATCACCTGTCACGACCAATGCACAATCCTGATACTCGACTTCATGTTCTGCTACGGTAAGGTGTGGAGGTGGAGGTAAAGGTTTGAGGCTGTAGTCGTCCAGTTTCCAAGAGGGATCATCCATGGAGGACCACTCCAGTTTCGACATGGGTGTATTAGCATTTCCTGAGGTTAAAAAGGTCTCGCAATGAGTACAAACCTGACAACATTGATTGCTCACCGTGGACGAATGCAGGAGCGAAGACATGTGCAGCTTGGCTTACCAAACTGCACTCTCGTGCGACGCTGACAGCAGTCAGCGGGTTGTCTCCAGTAATCATCCTGCATGCCAGATGAGCTGCCCGGAGGGTTTGGATGGCAGGAGTTGTCCCCGGCTTCAGCTTATTCTCAAAGATGATCAGTCCGAGGAAACGAAGATTCGATTCCGCTTGCTCCCTATAAAGACCTTGAGTAACCATGAAGCCAATGAAAATTTGCACCCAACCTTTTCATCTTTTGAGCCTTCAGCCATGATAAACTTTCAATACTTTTGCCCGCCATTGCAATGACACGATACCCACGCCTTGTATAGTAGGACAGCAGGTCGTCATAATCCTGTGGAACTGCAGAATAATCAGTGAACAGAATCTCGGGAAAAATTAGAAGCTAACAAGAGTCTTTCTCGCAGATTTCCAACATCACCTCTGGAGCCCCTTTAACGTAGATCTCCATACCGGTGCTCCTGAGCCGTTTAACCACGACACTCATCCGCCGTAGACTTGAGACGAACTCAAAGGTGCGGATCACGCCAAGTTCAAGGAAATGAGCATGCTGAGATGTAACAGTCAGAAATGCTGTGCACTGCTTCATGTCAGGGCGCACCTTCGCCCCTGTCCTGAGAGCATCTTCCAGGCGGAATTGGGCACTCCCAGGCGGTCGCACAACAGTCTGGACAAGCGCAGCTGGTCGCTCGCTGCCACTTCTTCCTTTGATAATGCCGGTCCCCGCGATCAGTCCCTCTTCAAGAGTCCACTTAGTAAACTCAAACATCTTGACGTCCAGTGGATCGCCAATAATTTCACCATCTACTATCTTCAACGAATGGCACGTCGCGAGTGCGTGAAGGAAGCTCGTGCGGTCGTGTATGGAGGGTAGATCGTGGACGTTGTCTATAAGCTCACCAAAACGGTGTACATTGCGGTCGAGGGAGCGCACGCCGAGAATGTCTAATCCATCTTCTGTGAGTGTGCCTGTCTTGTCAAAGCAACATACGTTGACTTTTCCTCCAACGTTGACACGAGTGGGCGAGATGCAGAAGATTCCAAGTTTGCGGAGACGTCCGATGGCAAAATTTGTGCCAATCGAGAGGGTCGCCGGAAGAGCGGGTGGAACCACAATCGTTATCAAGTCGAGAGCACGAACTAGGATGACAGGCCATTTGATCTGTATCCAAGTGAATAGGATTTGCATGAGTACACCACAAAACGTACCCCAAGTCGGATAAACTGCACAGCGCTGGCACAAAAACCAAGGGTGGCAATACATGCCAGAACACCGATGAAACGAATTGAATCACGGTAAAACTTGAATCCAATTGGTTTTGGGAACAACATGGACCTGACTAGTGCACCCTTGGTTGTGTTGAACCCTGCTATTCATGAATGCATCATCTCTGCAGAATGCAAAAGACCTACCTGTTCTGACAACCAACCCAAGGGCAGGTTGTCCTGTGGTCCCATCACTTGCCAGAGCACCACGGATGCGAACCACTCTGGTCCCTGCATGAATAAAGCTCTTGGCAAGCTCACCCTGGGCGTCCTTGAGGTCTCGCCAACGAGCGATATCATCGTCCTTGGCTGGATTCTTTGAAACAGGTACACTCTCGCCAGTCAGCATGCTTTCGTTCACAATCGCATCGCCAGAAAGAAGAAGTATGTCTGCAGGGAACAGAGATACACGTAGTTCAGATAGATTTACTATATCTCCTGGCACGAGCTCAGTAGAGTCACGCTCAACCCCTGCATGATCATGAGCTGGAGTAGAGGACGACGAGAACACTGCATACAGCCACCGTCTGTATAAACCATAACGTCACAGGAGAAGCGGGACATCTCCCGCATGCGCTTGATGGTCTGAGAGTGTGTGAGGATCTTTCGTGACATGCTCAGGGGTCTGTTTTCTCACCTTCTTGGTATCAATGAGGGTTGTCACAACACTCAATGCAGAAATTAGTGCAATACAGAACGCATAGTAATAGTAATCGTCCAATGACCAAAGGATGATGCTGGCCACTTGAAACACGTAAAATGGGTGGATGATCTATCAAAAGGTTGGGTGAAACCATGGTCCATGAACATTGGACTTACCTCATCAACCAGAAGTGATATCGTCGATTTGCCTTCGATGTCGACAATGTTCGGTCCAAATAAGATCAACCGTTGATGCCTAACAAACTGCGAAAGCCCGTTCTGGATGGACTGCAGACCCGTCCACGTTGGATCACGCCAGTCCCTGCTTGATGCTCAGCAAAAACGAAGGTGCAACGTAATCAACCCACCTTATCATGCCGAATAATCCAGTCTGAATGTCAAGTGCAAAACGTGAATATCTATAGTCGACGATATGAAGGTCGTCGAGAATCTCTTGTCTCTCGCCGGTATCACCGCGTGATAGCGGCTGTGGTCGTCCATCCGCTTCTGCAGGAGAGACAGGGAAGACCGTTGAGCGAGCATATGGATATGCTAGACGCTTGACAGGGAACAGTGTGATGTCTCTGTGTGCAGACTGATGGCAGATGACTTAAATGTGGTACTACGAGATTATGGCGTTGCGCACCTCGACGACAACATAACCATGCCTAATATCTCTGAAAGCCTTCTCTTCGACAACGCATCGTAGCCATACGCGAGGGAACCAATGACCCAAGAGACCCACGAGACCCAAGGTTGCAGCACAACACACTCGCCAGAGCCACTGCCGCCAAATGATGACTTCATAGCCCACAAACCGAAAGGTGTTGTCCTCTTCTGGTACATATATGGTTTGTCTGCTTGGCGGTCCAGGGGGTGGAGGATTTAACGGCTCTCGAGGTATGTCTATGTCTATGCGCACCTCATCGCCGAAAATTGCATCAGCGGCAAAGAGAGGGAGATGTGAACCTGCACTTGGAGATGGAGGGTATAAACCATAGTCTATTTCGCTGTGGAAAGGATGCGAGCCGTCGGACTCTGTCTCATTATCTTCCTCTCCGGACGAGTATCCCCATCGCTCGTTCACTTCGTCTGCAAGAGCGAATTCTGACCCTGCGTCTGAGGACCTTCGTCGTGATTTCCGAGTCGAAGATGCAGATGAACGTCGTGAAAATTCGGGAGCCCTGCTCTCCCCTGCACCAGTACGGCTGAACAAGTTGGCAATGTTTTCGAATACAGAGGACCGGTTGAGGGTGGGTGATATAGATCTCCTGCGTCTACGCCCTCTGTGGTTTGTGTCTTCATCATCTCCCCCCGCTTCTTCTTCGCTACCAGACCTCATCTCCTCCGTCGCCTGCGAGACTTCACCATCTGTGCTCATTCTCCGACTAGCACGTCCAACTGACTCCTCACTCTTCATCCGGCCCCTGGACCACTCCCTGCTTCGTCGTCTACCTGCCAATCCATGCTCTGCATAGGACATCCTCGATATGCTAGTAGGTATAGATTCCTGTCCTGGCCCATCAAACATGGCACCTTGTCCACTGTCCCCGCTATATGAGGAATGGCGCCGTGCATTGGCGACAGCAGCCTTAATGTCGATGGCTGACGCGCCCTCCGTATAGTCGTGTGGCTTACTGGGACCGGCTAAGGCCACCATCACAGCAAAAAGTACCAGAACTTCTCGAGACAAGTTTGCTCTGACCTCGTTCGGTTTGCGTTCTGGGAAGCGGCGTCAGTCCGGCAAGTGCCGCAACTCCTGACACGACAGCGTGAATATTGCTGGACAAAACTAGACGAAGAGTACGTATGCAGGCGATATATACAAGTCCAGCAGACAAACTATTTAGGCTGAGTTAGCCTAGGTAATGCCATATCAACCAGAAACAGAAAAACGTGAACACTCCTCCGCCAAAGAATATGTACATATCCTGTGTGCTACAAAACTTCAGTACCTCGATCTAGAGTTAAGAATGTTCTACTCACCTTCTTCTCTCGATCCACCCTATAACATCCCGACTGAGACCCATTGTATTTGCTGCATCCAAGAGTCGTCTCTGCGTCCCCTTAAGAACATTCCGTTGATCCACCAGATTGTCCAGCACTTCCCGCCCTTGCGCAAGGAACTCATCCAACCTTGTCTCCGTATTCTGGATAAACGAGTGCTCATGTAGTGCGTGACTTTCACGAAGTGTTGAGCCCGATATTGGTGTTTGCGTCCGGAAAGGTGACTCGGAGTGTTGTGACGGGGACACTCCGCTATTCAAGGCAGTAGCAGTTGGCGTGAACCGTCGTCTTGTGTCAGACGAAGGAGATAGCATGTTTGAAGTACCACCTAGAAGTTCGCTTCGCTGTGCCGCAGCTCTCTGCACTTGCATGTGAGACCTACATCCTGAATGCAAGATAACTGAACATGCCTCGCTTTTAATTAGTTCAAACTGACTCTTCAGTTCTGCATAGTCGGAGCGGAACTTCTGCACACGCCTGCAAAGACAATCAAGATATGTTGATTCATTAAAAGCCTTGAATGCGTGTCACACACATTTGCCCTTTCTCCTGCTTCGCCTTTATTATTTCTCTCTTGGCCATCGAATCATAATCCTCAATGGTTCTGTGCATCGCAGCGAGTGAGGCGGATATCTGTCCTAACAAGGTGAGTCCGTGAGTTCTTGCCCATTACCGAAGCCCTTCCTCTCGAAAGTTAGCAGGAAACTCAACAGACCTAGGAGGGATGCTGAATTATCTCCATTGCGTAGCCGCTCGAGATCGGCAGTGAGCGAGTTTGTTTGCCGGACGCCGTGTGTGTAAAGAGAATTCATAATGCAGCCAGCTGCTCCTCTAGAGCCCTCGAATAGGTGTAGTTTATGACGAGTTTTGTCAGTGTTTGAACAACGTGTCGGTCACTTCGATACATCCGGCCGGGACAGCCGAAATATACCGGAGGTTTCGGCATTCAAACTAGCAACTCCCCGAACATAGTATATCAGACACATCAACATTAATATTGCATGTCGAAAATGAAAGAAATATACTACAAAAAGCGTAGAACGGAAAAGTACACGACTGAGAAGAGAATCATCTGCGTTTTCCCTTCCTTAGAGATTTTCCTCCGGCCCGTTCTGCCTTCTCTGTGCGTCGCGCCTGCTGCTTGGAGCGTTCCGCCAAACGTGCCGCCTTCGTCTGATATCTGACACTCTTCGTTTTCTCATTTTTCTTTGCCTTGCGCTTCGGCTTCAAAGGATCATTCTGAGCTCTCTCTTTCCCTTTTGGTTTCACGGACGAGGGAAGAGGGACGTCCGACTGATTAGCAGGCGCGGAGTCGGTTATGGATGGGCCATGTAAGAAGGCGGCGGGATCGAAATCTTCGACCACTGTCACAGTAGCAAGTTGTTCTTCGCCTTCATACTCTCCGTTTACCTCTCTGTCCCTTTCATTCCCCGAGGAACCGAGCCCCTCCTTCTCATCATCTGAATCATCTGTCAAATGTTAATGATTCACAGCACAGCGCACACGGTGATTGATCACCTATGGTGGCACCGTATGCCTTCTCAACCTCCGCTGCGTTCTGTGCAGCTCGCTCTGCTAAGGCGCGTCGATGCTAGTTAAAACGATTAAACTTCTGGAAATGGCAAAATAACCAACTGGACACACCTCACGTCGCGTGTCTAGTCTTTCCTGCTTTTCCCTGAGCTTCGCCTTCTTTATAGCCTCCTCTTTCTTTGCCACCTTCCGCTTGTGAAATCCAGTGAGAAACTCTCTAACGAGGACCATGTGTGAAGCCCTGCATTCGCGGATCTGTAGCATGCGTACCTGCGAGCATCATCATCGAATACAATTTCCTTGATCTGATTTCGTTTATCGCGTTTTTTCGCTGCAACCGCTCTATGCGACTGTGTTAAAATGGCGATATTGGAGTTCATGGAAGATGAAAGGATAGTTGCCGGCGGTCCGGGAAATGAACGGGGTGTGTTTACGTAATCCGGAGGAGGAGGAATACAGTACTTGGCATTTATTGACAAGCTGTTGGCATCGTATTCTTCTTTCGTCTGGAAATGGGATTATAAGATGTAGCTGCTCTCAGGCGCACATTTTTTTCGCTCCTTTCTCCCCCACCCATCTAGAGCACTGACCTTTCACTTTTCTCATCATCCTTTCTGTCGCCGAGCCTGATCTTAATGCCTGCTCTCGCTTTCGCAGACACTTCACAGCCAGTTGACCCCGGTCAGGGTTCAGGACACGCGACAAATCGTGATACTATCAATTATTATATGCGCTCGCCCGCTCCAAGAGGACAGAGATCACCCAATGACCTCCACGCTCTTTACGATAACAGCAGCACAAACTTCATCCCCCCATACTCCCAGCCTGCATACTTCGAGCGTGTTTATCCGCTCGCCGGCCAGCAGATATCAGCACAAGCTCAGAATACACACCCACCACCCTCAATGTTCAGTTATTTTGCAGTACCCCCTCAGGGCCATGCTGGGTCGTGGCAAACACATTTATCAATGTCAATGGTCCAGCATAACTCTTATCCGCCCCCATCTTTCCCGCCCGCTCAACTCGCTCATAAAGTGTGGATACTGGACTGTAAATCTTGTGGCACATTTCTCACCAATCGCGGTATGAAGGCGAGTTAATTTTAGACCTTAATTTTTTGATTCTTTTGTCATGTGAGATACAGTTGATAACCCCAAAATCTGTTTTCCAGGCTGTTTTGCTGCTTAGACCTAACGTCTCTCTTTTTTCCACCGATGCACTTCCAATAAATTGTTCCGCATACACGTCAAATCCGGACGCTCTTCGCCCACCGCCCTGCCGTCCGTCAACTAATGCATCTCCCCCTCGGACGTGCGAATGCCTGACTCAGACTCTCTGCTGTCATACTTGCGGTACAGCCGTCGGCTATATGATCGTGATTCCAGTAAGATTCCTGGTGTGAGAACTGTGTGAAGCTCTGATTGTGTTGACATGTTTTATCAGTGTTCTCGATGTACGTCGTCAATCACGGCGACTAATCGCGCGACCAATGGTCATCGCTTCGTCTTCCATTCTAGTGAAATACTCGCATCGGAACGATATCATATCCCTGACGAACCAGGGGTTATCCCATTAGAATTCACAGCACCTATTTCCCCTCCTCCTTTGACGTCCGCTTATTCTGCGCTATCTTCTGCTGATGGTCCCGCTGGCTATCGGCGTATTTTACATCCCTTCCCTTCCCAGCCTTCCCCTACCTTGTCCCATTCATCTTCCGAATCTATTCCCACACCTATCTCAGAGCACGGGGACCTGGGCTCCACTCCACACCCATCCACACCCGATCCATACTTATTCGCAGCGTCAGCTTCTCCTCGGCGTTCCCCACGTCCTCTACCTCGGTCTCCATCCCCTCATACATCGACATCGCGGCCGATGCGGTCTTCGTCACAACCAGGTAATCAGGAGTCTGCGCCCGAGTCAAGTGGAATGCCTGTTGAATCGCCTGTTCGTCGGCTGAAGGCGGGGGATGTGCTCTATTGGCACCACCTGGCAAAGAATGGTGAGATCCCAGGGGTGCAAGAGGATCCGCGCGCTAGGGTGCCGAAGAAGATCAATGGACCTAAATTCTCGGGCCGCTGAGAATATTTAGGTTGTCTGGACGACATCCTTCGTCTTCAGGAACACAAGTTGTCCGAGCACTTTCGATTCACGACTCATCATGACCCTGTTGTTTACATCCATAAAGACAGACTTATAATGGTATCTATTTCCTGATCGATATGTTCATTATTCATTGTGCAATTTCACTGTCTCTCACAGAATACCACGATACCCTCATCTTGTCCCCAATGTATTCGTCACTCGCGGACTCGCGCAAATAGGTCAATCACATTGTTACATACTATCTAAACCTGATCCACTTGTTCTCTTGATATCTCACTCAGAAGGATTGTTCTGTTGAGATATAGATCAGAAAAAAAATGAGAGTGATCATCAGTCGACTGCGAAAGGCAAGGACACTGAACCGCTTCTACAGTCACGAGTCCACTTAGCCAAACTTACGCTGAGGTTCGATCGCGCTATCAATGGAATACGGATAAACCTCGGAGCCGCATGGATAGTCGAACTGCTATCTCGTGGACTCTTCTAGCGGTCCGCTAACTCAACCTTGGCTCCACTGCTGCAGTACTTAAGGTTATACTAATGAAGATAATGCAGCGCTGCACATCTCCTTCGCTATGTCTTATCTGAAAGTGTCTGGAACAAAGGTCGTCGATGGGGGTGGCAAAGAGGTCGTCCTCAGGGGAGCAGGTCTCGGAGGGTGGATGAAGTGAGTTGTTATGCTTTCTGAACACATTCGCGGATCTTGATCTTTCTCCCTCTGATAGCATGGAGAACTTCATTTCTGGGTACCCAGGCTGCGAATTCCAGATCCGCGCTGCTCTTGCTGAGGTCGTAGGACCTATCAAATCAGATTTTTTTTTCGACAAGGTAGGTTGATCTTTATCTGCAGCGTTGTTCCTGCTTCTGATGGGCAAACCAAGTTTCTGGAGTACTTTTTCCAAGAGGAAGACGCCAAGTTTTTCAAGAGTCTTGGACTCAACTGCATTCGGTTACCCTTCAACTACAGGCACTTCGAAGGTACATACGTGCCTTGAGTTTTCGTAATCTGTCGGACTTACGGTGTCGATCAGATGACTTGAATCCCCGTGTCCTGAAAGAAGGGGGTTTCAAGCACCTTGACCGTGTGATTGACCTCTGTGCTCAACATGGCATTTATACCATACTCGATCTGCACGCTGCTGCAGGCGGTCAAAACACCGACTGGCATTGTGATGCTGGCACGCACATCGCAAATTTCTGGTTACACAAAGACTTCCAAGACCGTACAATCTGGCTCTGGAAAGAACTTGCTAAGCACTATGCTAACAACAAGTGGATTGCCGGCTATAATCCACTTAACGAACCCACTGATTCCACGCATACCGCTGTAATAAAGTTTTACGACCAAGTTTACGACGCCATACGCTCGATTGACACAGAGCATGTCATTTTCTTCGACGGAAACACATTTGCAAGTGACTTTTCACATTTCGGTGATATGCACAAGAAGTGGCAGAATACCGCGTACTCGATTCATGGTATTCTCTTGAATCACTGTTTCCATGATTTCATCTTACAGAGACGGCAGACTACAGTGTATACGGTTTCCCTGCTAGTCCAGAGGACTATGTCAGCTCCGACGAACAACGGCAGAGAATGAAGAAAAGCTACGAGAAGAAGAGGGAATGGATGGACCAGCACGGACTTTGTGTCTGGAACGGCGAATGGGGCCCAGTCTATGCTAGGAAGCAATATGATGGCCTTGCTACAGACATCATCAATGAACGACGGTACAAGGTTCTCAAAGACCAGTTGGCAATATACAATCAGGTACATCGGTACTGACTACCGTCTCTTACTCCTTACTGACACAATACCAGGATCGTTTGAGCTGGTCGATCTGGTTATACAAGGATATCGGCTTCCAGGGCATGGTCTACGTTTCGCAGGAAACATCGTACATGGCCCTACTGAAGGACTTCCTGGCGAAGAAACATCGTCTTGCTGTGGACGCTTGGGGTGCTGATACCACTCAAGTCCAGCACATATATCAACCTCTTATCGATCATATCACGAAAGAGATACCGCAGGAGAACCAGAACCTATATCCGTTTCCAGTCTGGAAACTCTCTCATCGTGTTGGTCGCCTGTCCCGCAGTATACTGGTAACCGAATATCTTGTCAAGGAATGGGCAGAACACTTCCATGGAAAAAGCGAGGATGAGCTCGATGAAATTGCGAAGAGCTTCAAGTTTGAGAACTGTCTGCGCCGTGATGGACTAAACAAGATCTTGATGGACAATGCTGGCAGTAGTTGAATTTTAATTGTAGAAACAAAAGCCCTCGCTTGGTTTGTATTTTATCGCTTATCGCTCCTAACACTGCGAGTATGAGGCTAGTTAACTCATGTGATCATAAGCAATATTAAAGTCAAGCCGTGCGTCAACCAATCTAGTCCCAATATGTGAGCCCTACGTTTATTAGAAGTTCGCCACCGCGACAGGGCAACCGACGACGGGTCGACTGGTGTCCATGTTAACTTGAACACGGACCACTGTCACATGGCATCGTGAGCGCTGGAGGAATGCTCCATTCGTTAACACGGTAAACGATATAAGTGGCATGACTGTGGCCTAACAATGCTATAGTTCAGTAGGAGACGGCCCTGACGAAAGTGAGAACGAACGAAAACAAACAGTCTAGATAAGTTAAACCATTCTATATAATGATAACCCGAGGACGATGTAATGGATCGATACATAAGGACGGATACTAGCTCACAAGATGAGAGATAGGAGTACCTATGAAGATCGTTGGGTCCATACAGTCAATGGTCAACGACATCTACTCGGTTCGCCAGCCACTCCTCAACAAGGCTCTGTAAGCCACCTTGGTCACGTAGGAAGTCAAGCACGCTATGCCCGATGATGTTGCTACACTGTTCTGCTCGCCCAAAACCTGATAGGCAGCTCTTTCTATATTCATCTTCGGAGACATTGATGATAGAGGAGATCGACGGAATGGATGGTGACTCAATTGCGACTCTGGAGTAACTCCGTAGGAGCACAGGCAATGCGATGAGAGTTGGCAGATCAGCAGTGATCCTCTCGATCTCCTCTAGAATTGCCTCATGTGATTTGCCAACCTTGAACAAAGGATTGCCTATGTTTTCAAGCAATGTGGCCAGAGCCGTTAAGTCAGAAAGCGCCTCATCGACAGCCTCGCGAGCTACGCGTGTCGCATCACACTTTGCAGACGGACGTGGAAGGAGAACCATGAGCTCGTGGAGCGCACGTGCGTCAGCAGCTGCTGACGGAGTAACCGTGATGTCGGGAGGAGACGATGGCCGTGAAGGCAGTTTAAGAGCAAACCGCGTAGGGGGAGGAGTTGCCGGTGTATTACCAGAAGTGACACGCTGCCTCTTGGTTAAAGGTGTGAGCTGTGGCGAACTCAGTGGTGACGTTGGCGGTGAAGGCTTCACTCGGGGCCGATTAGCGAAAGCAACGAGCGCTCTCCAAATCATCGAGATCAAGAAAGTCGCCAAGGTCGTTTGGGAAGGAAGGGTTGTTGTGTACTGCGTCAATGCACGAGCGTACACAGGCATGAGTGCCTGTAATGATACGATTGATGGGTGGAGAGCTTTGGTACCTGTCTTAGGCACACTAACAGCGATATGATTCTCCAGAGACTCCAGGAGAGGTATCAGTTCAGACTGGATGCCCGTAATGAGCGGGTTCACAACACGCCCAATGAGGGAAATGAGGCCTTCACGAATCGCCTTCAACCCGTCTCCTCTCGCATCATTTTCAAAGCCCAAACTCATTTCATCGAAGCTTTCGAGAAGCTCTCCTGCAAAGCCAGCTGCTGCAAGTGCATGAAGCTGAGTTGCATTGGGATTGGGAGCCTGCACAGTGGGAGCGGGCGTGGAAAGGAATGCTGGCGAGGAAAGGAGGGGAAGAAGGAGTGCCGAGAGGTTACTGAGTAGAACAGACAATGGCCTGTGAAGTGAACGAAGGATAGCCTTGTGCAAATGTGGATTGTTTTGACATGCCTTGAGCTCACTGGTTACAGCAGTTTAATCAAAAATGGTCCCAAGAATGAAAAGAAAATACACACGAGGCAATTAGAAGTCCGAGAGCTCGCCCACGACCAGCAGGAATTGGACGCCTGCCTCCAACCAATTCGCCAACAGCCACTGGACCAGTGGGCTGCATCATTGCCTTTGAAACCGCCTCACTAAGCTTGAGACTGAGGGCCTGTAGATAAGACCCGTCTTGTACAAGCAGAGTTGGAGGGGGGGAGGAGATAGACGTCGAAGAGGACGATCGTTTGAAGCCACTGAAAGAGAGCTTGGTGAGAGGTCGGGATGTCCTCTCCAGGACCATGGCGAGTTCGGGACGGGAGGGGGAATTTGGTGATGTGGGACGGCTATTGGGGCGGAAAAGGTTTGGGTGCTTGAATGAGATCATTGTCGGTAGTATGACGGTAGGGTGTTTAAATAAGTATCGTGAAGTGTTCTCTCGTGTTTGACCTTCGTTCTATGTGCAGAGATTGTTGCGGTTCCAGAGCAGGTGTCTGTTGCGAGGATTACAACTTATCCCATCAGCTAACAGGAATGAGGAAGAAAGAGATAAGTCAAAATTTTCGACTAGCCCTAGGTTTAAGGAGGACGGTCTGTGTCGACAAGGGAAACTGCAAGAGGTCCGAGGAGGATGATGGTGTGAGTCAGGCGTGGAGTGCTGCGAGTTATGAACATTAGACAGTCAGCAAAGAACATGCCAGAACGTGGAAGACGTACTTCGAGGGTGAATAAAAAATCATAGATTAGTACGAAAAGCGATCCCAAGTGATTCTTGGTCTACGGCTGGAGGGAAGACTTGCTAGTCAATTTTTTCGAGTTATAATCAAACCACAGTTTTCCCACGGCTAGAGGCTGACCGGACGACCTTATCGAGTTATCGGTATATCTATTGGCCATTTGCCGACTCGCACGATGTCAAGTTTTCCGAGCACCACGAATCTTGTTCCGGCTTTGTTCCGGGTGACTTTGTTGCTGCTCAACAGACGCGCCTAAAATGGCTCATCACTTGATGATGATCTAGTCTTGTATTCACGACCTCAGAAATTTATTTCTCACCGTAACATCTCAACAAACATAGCTGATGAGCCAATAGCAATCTGATCGCCTGCATGACAAACAGCAGGGCATCTTATATATCCTCCAATAGTCTCTTGACAGTGGTTCGTAGCTCAGGATCATCGCACCGGAGGCGCCACAGGCAGCTTTCTTCTTCACTCTCCCGGAGGCGAAGGGCAGCACCTTGTTTCGGCTCCACTAAGGGTGGATTAGGTGAGGCAGCAACCAAGACTTTTAGCTCCCCTGTCAGACGGACCAGAACAAATATAGATCTCAGCATGGTTCTATCTTGCAGAGCGGTTTGGGGGTAGTAGACATACCTTCAAATGGTGGTTGATCAACCGCGATGACTCTCATGGAGTGCTGTAAACTCTGTAGAAGTCTCACTACGTTGTCCATCGACGACTCGCACCAGCCTCGGAGATTGGAGTTTTCCATGGCATCCCAGACGTCTTCGAAGTCTGGCTCAGGAGTCGGAAATGTAACAGGCACTTCGCTGCAGGCAGTATCGAGCGATATGAGATCAACACGAGATGTCTGATGGTACGATTACACATTCAAGTTAGCCGCTATGACGAATACGTTCAAATTGCTCAGGCGACGTACTAAATCTTCATTCGGTGATGCGTTCGAATTTCGAACGTGGTCAAGCTGATTATAGTCAGACGTAAGGTTATGCATAATGCATGTATTCAGGAAATTCTCACCTCGGGCAGCTCTTGCAATGGACCCTGCGCGGCAGCAATAGTCAACTCTCCTGGGGTGATGGTCCTTGCCAGTTCGGATGGCATCCCACGTTCACTAGCACGTGAGGAACTTCGGCTCCTGCTGCTTCCCGGACTTGAGAAGGTGCCTCTGCTCGGGCTTAATAGATGCCTTAGACTAGGCACAGCCTGGGGAGTGCCATATGCTTCGTAACGTAACTGTCTGGGAGATAAGCTAGCTCGTGGAGGCGAGCCCGGCGAAAGCCCGGAAATTGTTGATGAAGGCTTTAAATTAACAGGCGATACAGGCGGTGAGGCGCCGGCATTTGATCCATAAGTTGTTAGAGCAACCAAAAAGTCTGGAAGCTAATCTGGGGTTGGTTCTCAATAGAGGGAAGGGAATGACCGCTGTCTTACTGAAGATGAGGATGCTTGAGCGATGATACTGGTAAGCACATCCCTTTGACCACAGTATGTCAAGAACAGGCCACACCGCTGATGGGCATGTCATTTCGAACTTTCCAGACGGCGACGGGACTCACATTCCGAATACGTTTTCCGGAGAACTGAGATATTTCGGTAACAAGCTTCAAGATAGTGTGCGGGATCTGGTCACACTCTGCAGACATCCGAATCATAGATAGCAGACATGCATCTTGAACTGTGACTGCTACTTCCTGAGTTTTCATTCCACTGGTTCAAGGTATGTCTTGTACGCACCACCATACGAGACAAGTCTGCTAGCCATTCCCTGGAGTAGTGATGGGGGTGATGTTGCTATCTTTCCGCAGTATTCACAAGCCAAAGCAGAAATAACCACCATGAGAGTTGGTCCAATCCGAGCACCTGACTCCGTGACAGAAACCGCCAGTGCGGTAACGCACGATATACGAGATGTAATATCAACTGAGGCGGTCAGCATAAAATCAGTAACGAAATGATTGCACATACATTCCCGGATGTGGGTAAGGATCATCTCAAGGCCTACTTCAAGGACAGACATGTCCTCCGTACGACCTTGAGTGTCACCTTCTGCAACGGCAAACAGGTCCTTAAGGTATCTAGCATACTGTTCCCCATCATTCCCATACTGAAGCACGCCAACATCAAGCAGACGAGAAACATATTCGCCCTTGTCAGATAAAGTTAACCCTGCAGGCAAGTTATGTAGCAACTGCATGTTATACGCCTTGACAAGGGAAGAATCGACCGCATGTAGGACCCTCAGGGTCTAGGAGCGTTCTATATCAGTATCGCAGCCCCACTGGTCATAAGTTGTCGGTGCTCACTATCTTTCGAACAAGCCTGTCATGTGAATCAAGAAGTTTCATCACTTCTTGAACCTCCCACTCGTCTAAGACTGCTATTGTTCCTGGCAGGGTCCCTGCCCAAAGAGTGGGGCTCAGGCAATATAAGCACGAAACAAACAGGTACTGATCGTTAGGATCCTTTGACGTCAATAGGCGTCGAATGCAAGCCACTGGCGACAGAGACTGCTGCATTTGGCATTCTTGGATAACCTCTGCTGATACGGATGATAAGACAAGAAAAGCCTCCCGCAGTAGCACTATTGGGTAGATTCAGCCAAAGTCTTGCAGCGCAACTACTCAAGTCACCTCGCACGGGAGGACTAGATGTACGCTTGATAATGTCGAGAACAATACCAACATTTGGCATCGATAACCTGCTCATCCGTTAGATGTCAAATTGAAGTTGGGCGAGTTACACGTACTTAGCCTTCCGAAGGGCTCGAAGGACCAATAAAATAAGAGATTGAGACTGACGACCGGGTCTTTGCCACACAATTGGCAGAAGAGCGTTGACTTCATCATTGATGGAATCAACTTGATTGAGCTGAATTCACAATGTCATTTCCATTTGCATCCCATCAAGATACACGCACTTTCATGGCTACTGCCATAGCGCAAGAGTCTATAGAAGGCAGTGTACGTTGAATGCGGAGGACAACTGCATCCTCTAGTGGTGTCAAGCGCGAAGGGTCGTTGTGTAGCAGCGAGTGATATGCCAGATAAGCTCTACGACGAACTGATATCCTTATTGCAGAGTCAGTATGCACCAGCGATCACAAATGTCTTGAACTGACGATTTGTGCATGAACAGGGCCTGCAATTGTGATTGTACGGCGGGTATCACTTCATCATTTGGCATTTGAATTAAGACGCTGAGAGCGAGGCAAACACGTGCTATGGACAAGCTTTCTAGATCCTTTGAAAGAAGTCAGACTAATATTTGAGTAATCACGAATGCACTGACCTTGCGAATGGTATTGACTAACATGAGCTGCAACTCATGATTCTGTGGCATAACTTCAGTGCAAAAGATAAAGCCTATCTGTTTATTAACAAGGTAGATTCAGGATCCAAGAATGATAATCACCATACCGAGTTGCTTGTCACGCAATGTCCGCCCCATCTCGGCCAGATTGACAGCTTGTGGCAAAGCAAAGGCGAGCTCGCCAGGATTAACGTGTGTTAAATTCATGGAACAGTAAAGAAGTATGATCAGCTTCTCCCTGCATTCTTTCTGTACGTCACGTCTACTCAAATGTGTTTCAAAGATGCTGCTGTTTACGCACGAGAGATACGCCTCCAACAGCGAAGTGACGTCTAATGCCATCAATTTCGCTTAGGTGGATCTGGTCTGCTGCTTGCGGGGACTGCGCAGACTCCACTTTGCGCACCAAAGAGTAGTGAGCGCGGCTTAGAGCACCAGAGTTGATGAATGTTACGTCCATCTAAAAACAGAGTAAGATGGGCGCGGAGGTTAAGCGTGTCAGTGGGCGCTTGTGCGACAGTCGCGACATAGGGATGAGCACGTGAACTGAGGTAAACAAAAATCAACATGGCCTCCTCTTCGCCACAATCATCGGCGGCGACTGCACATTCATTCAATAAGATCCTCAATCAGTCCAGGTCGTCAAAATCAAAACGTTCTGGTGATATCGATGAAGGGACAAAGAAATTGCGGCGGATGATCCTGGTCGAGGGCATACCTTCAGCGATTGTATGTTTCCACGATTCTCGAATTTGAGCTATGCGAAATGATCTCATCAATAGGACCCTACCCTCCGGCCTCGGATATGGAAAATTTTGCTGCGCGTAGATGACGTTTCAGCGTGCATATTTCTAGAATACGTTGCTCGTGGGCCTTGTGAGGTTCGAGAGAAAATAAGGAATGATACATTCAGGTACGTCACAGGCTCCTGATACTAATTGTTGTGCCAATGCTTCTCGTAGGACTCTAGCAACAGATCGAGGTTTTAAGGAACGAGTACGAGAAGATATGCTCGTCCGTCTGTTGGATGCTTTTGTGTGGCGCAGTCATGGTGAGAACTACTGCTTCAACGTGAGGCAACGAAAGAGTAATTGGCCCTTGTAGACAGGCAAGAAACTCAGCAACTCGGTTTTACGTACGTCCAAGGGATGAATGTACTGGCTGCGCCGTTTCTGTACACCATGCCTTCAGAACTGGAAGCCTTCTTCTGCTTCGCCAAGTTCATTGAGGAGTGTTGCCCACTATATGTTCAACCCACACTAGAAGGAGTACACCGTGGTCTCAAGGTAACGTTTTTGTGGTTTCTCTGGCGTCTTGCTAAAATTCCTATAGCTACTTGACAGATGTTTGAAGATAGTGGACCCCGAACTGTTTGCGTATTTGCGAATGAAGAACCTTTCGGCTGAGATTTATGCGTTTCCGTGTATGTGCCTCGCCCATAAACATTCGATTCGTTAATGATCATTGCTTTATAGCTGTTCTGACACTCTGCGCATGCACGCCACCTCTTGACCAAGTGCTCCAACTATGGGATTTCCTCCTTGCATTTGGCGTACATCTCAATGTCCTATGTGTCATTGCCCAGCTGCTTCTCATGCGAGATGAAGTAATGGTATCATCAAGGTTTATCAATAGTTTTGTAGTTGCACACTCCATGCTTATCTTGATTCTAGTCCCATGCGCTTACTGCGAACATTCCCACCCCTCGAGGCAGTTCCAGTCATAGGCATTGCAGTAACCCTCGTTCGCGATCTCCCTGTAGATCTATATGACGAACTTGTTCGGCACCCGTACGAAATTACTCCGATGTAGCCTACACCTTTCTGCAGACCGCCGCGTTCATATGTTCCTCCATCAATACTAATCTTGTAGCATAACATTTTTATGACATCTGTGTTGTATGTAAGTTTCCTGTATGCCATACTACTTATTTGTATAAAGTTCTGAAACATCTGTACATCACAAACCCATTATCCATCGTATCCGAATCCGAGAATACTGTCACGCCGCCACCATTAGATCTGCCATCGCCTTCACGTTTGAACAATTCTTTCCTTGTGTCCTACATTGCTTATCACCACTGCTGCTTCCTCGTCGGGTTGTCGAAAGCGGTATCGAATTATGTGTCGACTATCTGCTATATGAGCGCAGATGCATATTTCATGATGGCCTATCTAGGGGGAAGAAGGTAGATCAAAATCATCATGCCTTTAAGTCATGTATCTACCAATATCACGTCTTCCCCAAGGCTGTTTGTCATAGGTCCTGTATTGCTGATGTACGTTGATTTTTTAGTCTACACATTTTCTCCTGAATACTGCGAGTTTGACTCTAGCTTGACGAGATGCAAAGAATGGTGGCTTCAGGGAGCACAGCCTCAGCTTTTTGGTAAGTACTACTCAGATGGTAAGTATTAGACTCGTAACAACCAGTCTGACTATGTGTCAATTTGAGATGGTGAGAATTTATTGACGTAGTCAGACTGGTCGAACTCGGAGTGATTTGGCAGCCAGCCTGGCTACACCACTTGTGCATCCGTGGTAGTATACGCCAGGCTGGTCACGAGTTTAGGGTAAGTATTGCATAGTAGTGTTCTGCCAATCGCGATGATCCTCAAGAGGCTCTTCAATCAACCATTGGTACCCTCAGCTTGAAGGTGCAGGCAAAACTCAAGGACACTGCCTTCAAAAAGGAGGTAAAGACCGTTGTTATAAGGTTATCATTATAGCTCCATTGCGTAGTCAACTTGTAGCTGGTTTGCATCTTCAATCTTCAATAACCTCCCAACCCTCCTCGACAATAATTGGAGTGGTCTGATGTTTTCCGTCTGCCCGTGTTGTTATTTCTGCCATGTCTGCCTCATACTTTGCCGCCGTCGTGCCTATGATCCTGATCCGCTTGATGCCACCGTCAGGGTAAATTGATACTTTGACATGTGTGTACTGCTCGCATGGGTTGCTCAACCGAAAGAAATGCATGCGGTGGGGGCCCAATTTAACGGGCGATAAAATTATCTTCCAGTCGTCGCTATTTGCATCTGGCGCGATGTCTGGACTGTTTATGCCCCGAATATCACAACTATCTGGAAAGTTGCCTTTGAAATGAATGGTATCGATGATTGCCGTTGACAAGTATCCTGGAGCACCCCTGAAAAACTGAATGACGCTTAGCAGTCTACAAGCGAGTAAAACATACAGTTTGATAGTGACCCAGTCCTGGTGATCCTTCGTATAGCTTCTTTTGGTTTCCCATCCATCTCCCATATCTTTCCCTGTGGTCTATGAGAAAGGCTGCAATTTGTTCAAAATTCTGATGTCAACTGACCTCGGCCCGGAAGAAGAAGATTCGAGCTTGACCCAAAATGGTCGTTGGATGTAGCGACGACCTTACCGCCCGTGAAGATATGAGCGAAATCAAAGGGTTCTACAGGATTTGCAGGAAATACAGGCGTGATATGTCCATAAACGCGAAAGCGGGCCTGCAAAGCATGAAGCATTTACATAAAGCAAATCAGCACACGCACACTTACGATCCCTCCATCTGGATAAATTCTAAGTCTGACGTATGTAGCCTGTCCTGTCGCAGGTATCTTGTAAAGATGTCGGCGTGATGGTCCTAGGCGTACTTTAGGAAGGATGCCTTCCCACTGGGGTGTCAATCAGCTTTGTCACTATCATGATGATGCAACGAACATCATGCGTACCATTGTTTCTTCGTTTGGAAATTCGCATGCAGCGTCAACAGAAGCCTCTGGTGCTTCATTACCTATGCAGCAACACTGTCAAATTCTGGTCCTATATCGAGCGATAACCCGGGCACACCACTAAAGTGAGTTGTATCAATGTCAAAACCAGTGATTATCCCTGTCGTTCCCAGTTTGATAGTACACCTATGCAGAATGTCTTCTTGCAAGATACGTTGGTTGCAAAGTACCTACCAGTCATACGTTGGGTTGTGTCGCCGCGTTTCCCATCCGCTATAAAGCTCCCCGTTCGGTCCATACTGCTTAGCAAGGCTTACGGGCGGCTGTAAACTTCTGTATTGAATCAAGGTGTCGAGTAACGGAGTCGAGTTCTAACCTCGACTAGCAGCAGTTGATATGCCTCAGCAAAGAATTCATCAGAAACATTCACCACCTGTCCTCCTATGGATACACTCGATAATTCTGTCGAAAGCCAGCTCAGTTGAAGAAGGGAATATGGTTTTTGACAACTGACCTGTTGTGGACCCAAACTCTTTGGAGAAATCCTCCAGCGGAACCACCTCGTACGCCAACATTGTCATGATAAGGATAAGCCAGCAAAGCCGGCCATGAGATATGATTATAATTAGAAAACAACCGCCACCGCATGTAGAAATGTAGGGTTGTTGAATATTGTAACTTGCAGGGACAGATTAAATGCAGCAGTGGACGTAGAACAGCTACACCATACAAATTTCTGACTGCTGTTCCAAGGGTTTAGCGTTCAGCATCTTTTCGAAAGTCGCCTTGACTGAAACGAAGTTTCGATGTATGCGTGAGATGATAAATTCCAAAATCTTCGTCTCCTTCTCCTTCTCCCTCTTCATCTTCATCTTCTCCCTCATTTTCTTCTATTAGTTGAGTGCAATCAATATACCCCCCGCAGCACTCCTCAGAACCGAGGCTTGGCGATGGGCTCGTTGCTCTGGCCTGCGAACTGGCCGACGAGGACGCAGGAGTTCGATCCATCCGTCGTTTATCGATAGGAGACAGTATCCGATTTGGAGGTGACGGGCGGGCTCGGAATTCTTGAAGAGCAAGAACATGTGAGGGCAGAATTGTTATTGGCTGTGAGGATGCTTGACGAGGGGAAGATGACTCGGAATGGCGAAGGTTGCTAGGACCTGCGGGTGGTTGTGAATATGAGGATATTGATGGTTGCTGATGATGGAAGGAATTGACATCGAGAGGAACCGACGCACGAGGTGCAGTGATCTGTTGGAAGCGTGCGATCGATGCAGAGGCGTTTAGTAGGTCACGCAGTAGGTCGGATGATACTTGTACCTAGATGAAGAATCTACAATGGGTTCACTGTTTCGTCAAAGAACTGGAGTGTAACATACAACTTCCTGTGGCGAGCCAAAGGGTATGGCAGCTCGAGCTAGTTCTAGCTCTCGTCGTAATCGCACATTTTCATCTTCGGCCTTTAGACATCGTTGTTCGAGTTCGGTAAGATATCGGGCTTTGCGCGCGCGGTAATCGCGTTGCTGTGTAAGCTGTCGTGTAGGGGCAGCGGTCAAATCTCTCTTGCGTCCTCTGACCATGTTTACTGTATGGTATGTGATGAATACGTTGAAGGGTGGGAATGTCCCAAGGATGACAGTCGCAGTGTGAACTAGAATCGTAACCAGTCTGACATATGCATGCTGAGTTTGCGTTGGGTGTTCTTGAGTGGACCATTGCTTACCAGTTTTGCTTGAGTTTTGCGCCCCTTCGAGTCAGCCTAGTAAGTTGGCTCCGAGGTTCAGTCGCGTTTTATATTGAAATTATGGACTGGGCTGGCAGGGACCTTGCATGGACTATGAGCTGTTCGGCTTCACCTACGCTACTATGTAATATCGTGGGAGTCAGGAATAACTTGTACTTATGTGCAGACCACAATTAGCAACTGACTCAGTGATCACGATGATTGACTACAAGGCCTCGAAGGAGAGTTTTGTTTCTGGGATGATTTGCTCGACAGATGATTTCATGTAATATGATATGCGGCGTTGCACTGGTGTGTGTCCCTGCATGTCTTTCCACTCCCGGGCCAGCAAGCTGACCATCTTCAGTACTTAGTCCTCGATCATCCTTCATTCAGCACTGTCACGGTGTTCGCGTGTTCAAGCATTTGGATCTGCATATTTCTTGGCAGAGTTTATAATACTTGACATGCCTCTTTTATTATCTATGACTTTATTCGCGGAAGCTTCTGGCGCACTCTCTTCTACTACTCGTACCGATGGTCTTTCTCCCTCCTATTGAAAGCTGAGGCACGCCTTTACCGGCTGAAAATTGGGATGAACTAGCTTTGCCAAATGGAAGAAGTCGAGCAGACACTCCACCGACGCACTCATCTCAATCCCTTACCTGCTGACTACCCGTGCTCACATGATGTTAATGTCAATTCTGTGTATACTCGCTGTTGATTCCCCCCTATTCTAGCAAAGTGTAAGACGTATGGTGTTTCTCTGGTGTGTCCAGAACATATCATGTTCTTCAACTTTTATACATTTTGGTTCATAGATGGATATCGGCGTTGGCTCCTTTGTATTCTCTCAAGGCGTGCCAGTGGTGTCTGCGATTCCAATCATTAAAGACATATCCTGCCTCCAGGCTCCGATCCTTCCTAAACTGAAGTCCGTCTCCCGTAAGACGATACTCATCATTGTGTTAGGCATTCTTCGTGTCGTGCTCGCGAAAGGCACTGAATATCATCTGTAGGGTCTTTCCATAGGTTTCGTGTCACACCCACTACTTAACAGCTACAACCAGGAACATGTGACAGAGTACGGTGTACACTGGAACTTCTTCCTCACGCTTGCGCTTTTGCCTATGATCATCGAGGTCTTGTTCCATCCTATCATCTCGCGTATCCCGTTGCTCTGCTGGGTCTTTGGATTGGAGTTCGTAGGTAATAGTCTGGTTGTCGTAAGAAACTTGAATCGGATACCTGTTTAATAGTGCATCAACTCGCACTGTCATCTGGAAGAATGAAGGACTTTTTACTCAACACTTCACGGAGCAACATTATTATTTTTGCAAATAAAGAGGGCTTGCTCTCCTTACCGGGTATAACTCGCTACTCTTGTAGAATGTGTACCTTTTACTCCCTCTCCATCAGGTTGTGTTTCGATCCACATACTCGGTCTGTCCTCAGGAACTGTCATACTTCCTCCCTTCCCTTCGTTTTCCCGGAAGCAGCAGTGGCAATCACTTGACGGGCCATCCTCTCATCAACCTAGCAGACTCGATCCTTCAGCACTCAGACAGACTGCAAAGATCATCACTGAGTTACTGTCGTATTCAGTTGTTTGGTGGATGCTTCTGGCTTTCGTCAGGCTTGGATTTGAAGGATGGTTCATCCTGCTTGTTTGGCTTTACGTACTCGATTTCATGTGAAAGTCTCATGCGCTGAAATGATTCCTAGGCAAACATCTCTTATGTCCTCTGGGTTGCAGTTTACAACACCTCTTTCATCCTTGGCTACATTTTACTCGACATGGTGTTCTCTCCCACCAGCACATTAAAGATACGAGATCAAACTGATCCTTCAGGCGAACGGCTGGAAAAGGGGCCAAAAAGCAGTGTGCCCGCGCTGTTGGAGGTTATCAATAGAAATAGATTGTTCTTGCTGGTTCGTTTCGCTAATGTCATCTGCATTTGGCGTCCTGACATCTATACTCAGTCAAATGTAGCCACCGGTTTGATCAATCTCAATATCCAGACTATGTCGTGGGTAACATGAAAGCGATGTGTTTATTGTGCGCATACTCTATGGGCATGTACATATCTACATGGCTTTGTAGAAGGAAACATGGAAGATGTGAGATCATTTCAAAATAACATACACTCCCGAAGCGTTTATACACTCGAGTTTCTAGTTGGTGCTATGGCAAGACGTTTGGATTTTCCGTTTGTTTCAGTCTTCAGCCCATTAGCTTTCAAGCTTACTGTGGTTATTCAGAGTGCGATCAAGGTACAGTGGTATGTGCTCCTGGCAGTATGAATTCTGTCACGTAAGACGATGCAACATATGCATACATCACGTCATGTCCATGTACATAAAACAGTTCGCTACATGAGAAGTAGATATGTAGATTTCGAATTTGGCTCCGCTTGATCAAAGGTGTCAGAAGGAACGTTTGCCACTGTTCAAAAACGTCAAAAACGTCCGATTACGATGTGTGCTTCCAAATTCACTCTTCAGACGGAGTGAAGTTGCTCCTTGCGAACAACTTGCGAGAAAATCTCCAAAGCTGCTTGGGGCTGGAAGGCAGGCTGCCAATGACATAACAGGCATCAGCAGACATCATCACCCTCAAGAGAGTTGACTGACCACTTCGTGTCCAGCACCATACACTCGTCTAAAACGTAAAACGATGAGGTATCTCTCTTGTTAACAAGCTGAGATGAAAAATGACTCACGCAAAAGAGAAGTTGTCGACGTTCTGCACAGCCGCAACAGGCTTGCCGTCGATCGTCATATTGGTGAGTGGGGTATTGTGGAGCGTCTCATTGCCATACCAATCCATCGCTAGAACTGACGCGTGGCCCTATCAGCGAGAATAATTCAGCGAAGTTGGCAGCAAAACATGGGACGACCTACCCCAAGCCAGTTGCAACTAGAGTCAAGGAGAGGCGTCAGGATCATATGAAAGATCATTACAACACGAAAACGGACACCATATCAGCATCTCCAGCCTGTTCATCCCTGGTAAATTAGCAAACTTAATGAAGCAGTCACTAAGCACGCACCCAAATGAAAATTTTCATCCTAGAGTTGACCAGAGCTGATAGCTGGGGTAGCCATGTTCTAGCGACCTTTCAGAGGAGGTTAGATTTAGCACTCGAGGAAAGAAGTCAGAAAATCACATACGTCGCCTGTCTTTACAAACTTCTCATACGGTGCGTCTGGGCATTCCTCGTATTTGACCTGAGCACCGATTTTCTTCATAACATCCTCTTTGTGCAGATAATGCACATAGTATTCAGGGGGAAATAAACCGGATGAATTTTGACGGATATCATAGCTGTCGTAATCGCCCGCAGCAGGGGTGAAGACATTGACGTCCTGGAAGAGTTTGGTGACGTCCATACATGTAGTATTGATATGCTACTCACGCAGTAATTATCGGCGTCACGGCAAATCTTGTTTGAGTGTGTGGAAGTTCCAGCAGCGTAGCAGGCATTCTCCTGCGCTACGCAACCATCAGGACCGTATAGGGAATCCGAAATGTTCTTGAGAACATCATCTGGCTGGAGCTGTCCATAGCCAGGGGCATAAGTCGCAAAGTTTAGGTATGCGATGTCCTGAATGAGCGGATCATACCAGCCACTGTGAATTCTCATTCAACGGGGTATTAGTAAGTCAAGAAAGCGACTTGCTTGTTAATCATCAGGGCGCTGACAACAATTGGAACAGCATCAATCTCCCCGCTAGCGATTAAGGCGTTTTGCTCATCGAAGTAGGTCACAAAGCTGGGTCCGTAGTGACCACCATAGCTCTCTGTGGCAAAGATGAACCTGAGCTCGGCATAAGTAATCGTCCGTAATAGCTGAGTTAAAGGACTGACTCTCGACTGGCATATTTCGAAAACAGCTGGCTTTCAAACAAAACCTGAAATGCAGTCCATACAAAGGGCGCAGCGGCTTCCGTGCTGTTTACCGTATCAGTACCGTAAGAAAACCCTGTTCCGATTGGCTGGTCGATGTAGATCACTGGATGAGGGAGTCGGCTCTGACAACGAAATCGGAGGGCTACGTGCTACATACTGTTGCTGAGATTATTCCAGCTGTAGTAACCCATGTTGGATTAGCATATAAAAATGGCTATAATCCTGACATACCTATAGGGGTTAAGAGTGGTGGAATTACGGTCGGCATTCACTAAGCATGGTCCGTTCTCTGTGAAAATTTAGAAGTAAACCAAAGGGCAATTAAACCAAACGACCTTGAAATAATCCGATCATAGAAGAACATCCAGGGCCGCCATTCAACCTGCGAAAGCAGTTCAGAGGTGCGACTCGACTCAAGTACTTGCGCGACCCAGCGGCTTCTCGGCAACCTACCATAGAGTGAACGGGGCTGTTTCCGGTGAGTTTCTAGACTCGAAGAACCAGAACCACTGTGTCTTAAGTCAGTTTAGATCTTGAGCATAGGGACTAGAGATATACCATGGACATGTTCGTTCCAACGTTAATGTAACCAGAAATTTGGGTAACATTGGGAGTTGTTTCACAGATTCCTGAGTTCTTGACATAACGAATGCCAGTTGCATTGTGAACCTTGGAGTGAATCTCGAGGTGCCCTGTTTCCGTAGTAGTATGGTTGTCCTCGACAACAGAGACGACAAGACTTATGGATACGCCGCGGCTAGCTGCTAGTAATAGCGTAACGCCAGCTCGAACGAGTGTTCTCATAAACATGCTAGTGCACGCCGGTAGGGAGATCTAAGTGAAGTCACATCAGCGACAGTCAATAGGGGAGCTCAGAGTAGACCGCTGTCCGCTGTCGCTTTCGCTTTCGCTGTTGATGCACGTGAGCACTGAGGGTTAGCAGATGTTATATAAGCAGATAAGGGCCTACTATACTATGGCGCAGTATATAGCTTCATATGTGCGGTTTATGAACTTTCGAGCACTCTTCCAACCTGCGAAAACACCAGAGGAATTAGCGCAAGAGATCGGCTCATTCGGTACTACCATACAGTGTTACACCCAACTGAATCTCCACAGGTTCTTGAGATTGTTATGAAAGACTGGATGGCCCTCAATTAATTCTAAGATCACTCGAAATACTTCTGGAGAGACTCGAAGCATATTGATGAAGCGTTGGTGGTTGGCGGGACTGTGTGCCCATTCCCATGCAAGGTGTAAGTTGCCAGATTTGAGGACAGGGGTAGTACGAGAATGAAGGTACTAGTAGCGAGTTTGTTGTATGGCTATGATACAATTTATATCCATATTAAATATTAAGCTCTTGCGCTAATTCCTCTGGTGTTTTCGCAGGTTGGAAGAGTGCTCGAAAGTTCATAAACCGCACATATGAAGCTATATACTGCGCCATAGTATAGTAGGTTATCTGCTTATATAACATCTGCTAACCCTCAGTGCTCACGTGCATCAACAGCGAAAGTGAAAGCGACAGCGGACAGTGGTCTACAGTACATATCCTGATAATGCATAATGCATAAAAAATTATAACAAATCAGGATCCAATCTTTTCGAGATGCACCAAGTCATCCATTCGTAGAAATGAGCTTGGTCCATATATTGCTGTTAATGTATAATTTTTGGTGCCAAAGATTGATTTTCTAGTGATTTGTTTGTATTTTATTTATTTATGCATTATCAGGATATGTACTGTACTCTGAGCTCCCCTAATTAACTTGAGGTACTTATAGACTACCAGACACACTCATGGCGAGATATTACCAAATGATTGGGGGCAAGTGTCCACATGATGGCGGCGATAAAAACGAGATATGGGAACGTGCTGATGGGTCGGCCCTTGGCGCTTCAGCATGATGGTGCCATTGTTTTTGACTGCTTGGTTCCACAGCTGGCGAAACGTGTGCTAGTAGAAATGGGGACTCAGTGGACGCACACGATCTTAGCACCTGCCGCATGATCCCGTAAGCTGGGCAGAACTATGGGGGTTGACTGAGTATGAGGCAGGCACGAGCACGTGGTAAGAACAAGCTTTATAGTGCCCTGTTCGAGAAGGGCAATAAACACCTTCTTTCTTCCTTTCCCTCTTGAGTCTTTGTTACATACAGCAGTTTGCAAAAGTATTACGCTGGCCAAAATCTTCACGTGCACTACGTTGCAGGAAGACATCACGTATTCGCTGTTCGGGATCTTCGGCGTCCACCTTCCTGTAATCTACGGAGAAAAAAGACAGAACACGTTCGGACAACTCTTACAGGAGATCATAGCTCATTCAGGCGACATCACAGCTCTTGACTGGGTCGGACAATCATCCAACTTCAACAGTTGTTTCCCAGCCGAGATTTCCTCTTACAAGGCTCTATCATGCATGCTACCATCTCTATCTGAGCACGACATGAAAATATCGGTCTCCATGCTGCGAAACAATATTGCAGTAGTGGAGTTGGCTTTGAAACTCTATGCCACTCTTGAGGACCTCAGCATTCCTCGTTTCCCAAATGCCAGACTGCAATTGCCTTGCATCGTATTTCCTCTCATTGAGGTCAGGTGGAGGCCTAGTCAAGATGGGGCCAGATGTTTCACTTATAACTCCAGGAGCATGCAGCTGCTATGTTGGACTAGTTACTCAATGTAATGTAGATCTATGTCAATTTTTTTTGCACTTGAAAATTTTTTGGTTCAGTTCAGGTTCCGACCACAAAAAACCGAACCAGGCCAGATTTATAAGCCGGCGGTATTGTAAAGGTCACTTATCTTTTTCCGACATTGCCCCACGGTGCACATTCCATCTTAACTACTGTATCACGATATTTGCAGACACATTCTGCGCAGACTTCTGAACACACACACACCATGCCGTCCGCTACTGTTCAAATGATAGACCAAATCATGGAGCATGTAATAGCTCAGGAGGCCGACATGGAAGCGGTGTGTTCTCAATACTACGCTAATATGAGTGGCTGAATATTGTTTCAGACAAACAAGGAGCTCAAGAGGGAGAACGAAAAGCTGAAGCAGGAGCTCAAGGCGCTCAAGGAGCAGTTTGATCGAGTGAATATTAATCAGTTAAAACATTGACAACTTTGCTGTAACACCGCTGTAGAGACTCATGCCTCTCATTGTGCAATATGGCAGTTTTCACTGGGGAGTACATGGCACGAACTTGTAGCATCACTCTGTGTGCTACCTGCAGCTATCTCTATATGAGGCGCAGCTTTCCCGCGCAACGCGCGCCATGCGCGCGTACCTTTCCCACGCTTCACGATGTATATGCGCGCGCGCTTTCCTGCGCTGTAGCGCCCTATAGCGCCAGCCATCCGGAAGCATCCATCCACTGTCCACCAAGTTCCCTAGTGCGTATATTTCCATTTCTCACATTTGCATATCGTTCCATCTTTATTTTTATCATGGACCCTTACTTACATATATCCTTACATACCTTACTCGGTAGCGCTTCGGCTCCGCATGACAGCGCTTAGGCGCCATACTTAAGCGCCAGCAGTACATACTTACTTACTGACTTACTCTCCCACCAGAACGACAGAGGACTTACTGGTTACTACCCACTATTTACCTAGCAGAACATAGTAGAAATCTATTTGTTTACACCTCGCATCTCCCTTCTCTTGTCTTACATCATATCATCACCTAAGCAAACTCACTCTTACTCTCTCTTGTTTCCGCATACACGCGCGCGCATTCCCGCGCTTCGCATTGGCCAACCAGTAGTGCTTTCAGCGCATACCTCTAGATCCTTGCTGCACTCGCTTCCCCTTTAGGGTCGAACGCACTTGTCGTCTCAAGTATAGCAGACTAGGCAACACGCGACCTTACAACAATTATAGATACAGTCAGGAGCACTGTTCGTGCCTTGCTGTATTGTTGAACCTTCACCGCGACAACTTTGAAGTGCTTGATGCTGGTTCACGTGTAGCACCACTCACTGAATCAAATGCTATGGCTGCGCTCAATGACTTGAGCTGTGACGACGCAGGAGTGAGTCAGATTCATTCAATCCGACATGTGTGGCCCTAGTACAGAGCAGAATAACAAAGTATCATGCAGAAATATCATTAAACGAGTGAGCAACAGTAGAGCGAGGCAATGAAAACTTGAAATACAACACATGTAATAATATAGCGAATCTTCTAACTACACACCTATGTCATTGATAGGGTTGAGCACAGGTGAACCCGCGGGTCGCTGAAGCCACACCACACCCGCAAACACCGCACCCGCCACGGTATGGGTGTACACCGACCCGCCAGCATCACTGAAACAGCCAATGGTGTGGTTCTGAGCAAGACAGTTTTCACTCTCTTCAAAGGACGGGTAAGCACATTCACACTCTTCTTGGCTGCCTGGCTGGCAGACTTTAGAGACGATGCTATCGAAGACGATTTTGATCATTGAGTATGATTGGATGGAAGACTCATCAGCCTCCTTTGAGTGGCGCATGAGAGGAAGGTGAATAGTATTCTGCATTTCTTCACAACCCATTGGCCTTTTAACTCATACAGAACCTGGGTACCACAAATTATTGCTTCTGTCCGAGCGCATGGAATATCATTTCACTGGCAAATCAGCATAGCTGGTGCCATCGATTATCACTCTGATTCGACATTGCTACTCAATGAACCTGCAGTCGAAGTTCACATGGTGACAGCTCAGGAGGTTATTTATGAGTAATGAAATTTTGACCCTCACCCTCGGACAAGTCGAGGATTCACACCCATCCAACACCGTAAACCGCACGTCGACGGGTCCCCATAATCCACACCGTAACCATATCCGCCACACCCGTCAGCGATAAACCGCGGGTTTACCCGTACCTGTGCTCTACCCTATATGTGGACAAATACAATCTGCTGTGCTAATAGAATCTTCTTGCGCAACGATTTCACGGACTTGTGCAGTGCTACCACAGCGCGTGTGCAGTCCAATCTTTTCGAATCATCAATCAGGTTACGTTAAAAAGCAGACACGACCTGGCGTGCAACCTCGTTGTCAACAGACCACATGGAACCAATCACACTGTGAAATCCGCAGAATTGCATGGCTGCAGCGAGATGGATCGACTCATCGGGACTCTTCTTGTTGCCCACAGTAGTGTGGCAGGTCGATAAGAAAGCAAACTGTGGGTTCTGCCAGTTGGATCGGATGATGTCCCTGATCATCAATGGACGGTCGCGCATGGCGAAGGAGGACTTGAACAGCTGTGTCCGACTCGGCATTCCGCAGCAGGCGAGATGGAGCCACTGATTATGATCGAGTGCATCAAGTGCACTATCGATTGTTGCGTTGCCATCCTCGAGGGATGTGAAGGAGACAATGGGACCAACGTGCTGAGTGACGACAGCTAGCTCGAAAGCGACACATTTGAGCTCCCTCCCTTTTACCGGATTGCCTTGACCGATAGCAACAAAATGTTACGAGGACGCATCTCGAGAAACCTGCTGTCTCACATGAACGAGAGTCGCCAAAGTGGGGGTATAAGAGAATATGTCAATGTCAGACAAATTGTCTCTCTTCTTCTCGTAGAGTCCTGCTGCATGGAGGGGAAGCAGCATGAACTCAGCAGTGGAACACCACCAAATACGCGAACCAAGGCAAACATTTAACTCCCTAAGGGCTTGGACAACAGGGTCAACAATATGAGTCCAAAGCTTGTGAAGGATGTCGACAAGCTTGCATTGATGATCGGAAGAACCAAACTGCTCTGCGAGTGATTGGAACTCGAAGGAGATCCGAATGTGAGTTGAAAAATCGAGTTTACCTGCAATTAGCATATTTCAAGGGGAATTAAAGGGACTCAGGGACTGGTGCAAAAGCACCGTTACGATGAAAGGAAATGTGAGGCCATTTCAAAATATATCAAATAACATGTACTTCCAAACTGTTTATACAGTTGAGCCTCCACCAGTTGGTGTTATCGCGAGACGTTTTCTACATATGTCTGATGACCGCAAACACAGCCGCGATGATATTCGTCCATGCAACACCTATACGCTCGATCGATGGAACGATAAGAGCAGAGGCAGCAGACAGAATGAGCGACCAGCTCGCTCTAACAGGTACATGGACGCGTTCAGGTTTGACAGTCATGCAATATCATAGAGACTGACATGCAAGCAGCTGTGGCCTCAGCACTTCGAGAATGTACCACATCCACGTTATAAGAGTTGATAGGATTCATTACTGAATCGACCTATGAAATCGGTAAGTTGCATTATGTACGGGGTGAGGAGCTGGCAGGACTTACCCCCACTCCATTCGCATAGAGGCATAATATATTCAGCGCGAGACCGATCGGGCCCCCAATATACGTTGTGATCAGCCCTGACACCCCAATAGACAACGGGACAATGATCAGCCCTCCGATCCATGTTGCTCTCAAACGATCTTCGGGACACCACGCTCCTCTGCGCTTTTCTCGCCATCTTCTTATTACAATGTCCGATAGGTGGCCAGCAATCAGAGTTCCAGCTGTTAAATATTGTGTTGGTGCACCACGAGTACAATGCTCTGCACATACTGAAACTTCCCAGACCATTTGGAAGGAAAAATGCCCCGATAATGGCTTCGTTCGTGATTCCATACTGAATGCCCTACACCACGATCAGGACAGGATGCGAGATGGAAGACAATTGTCAGCTTACAATAGTATACGCCATTGGTACGACGAGAACTGCATTGTTTTAAGTGAGAATGCACTGCATAATCAGTAACAAGTAACGACACACCATACATAGTGTTGATCATTAGAGCTGACGCGAGCATCTACATCTCACACAAATTGAGAGTTTGCACTAGCGCATGGTAAATGCACTCACAACCGCAAATAGGTTTGGACTATGAAGCAACCATAGAGTGCTCAGAGGATTAATCCATACGATATGGATCGATCTCCTGGACGGCAGTTTATCGATGCCCAATGTGCCGGGATGACTCGTCTCAGGCAATGAAAGGTATATGAAAAGCATCTCGAGTAATCCCCATGCACCAATGGAATAATGCAATTTGCGCCAGGACCAATACTGTGTCGCCGCACCTGTTCAAATGTGTTGCTAGAGTCAGCGGCCAAAAACATCCAGAATGCATTTACCTCCAACAAACGGGGCAACAGCGTACCTGATAAGTGTGATCTGAGATAGCGATGTCAGTACCAAACCGAAAAAAACCATTCAAACATCATGATTCCGCACACTAAAGAATGCCCCGATAGCAGTGCCCCTCTCCTCCAATTTATAGAGGTCACCAATTACGCCAATCCCCAACGACAATGCCCCAGAGCATCCAAACATCTGCACGAATCGCCAGAATAACAGACTCTGCAATGAAGCCGACAGGGCAACACCACAGCTCCCAACGCAGAGAAACGGCATTCCCCACAGGTATATTGTTCGGCGTCCATCTGTACTAGGATTGGGGTTAGAACTCGATAGCTACCACGAGTACAATACATGCCGTAGATGCACACACAGAAAGATGAATAAGGAGCCCAAATCAACGCTCCGATGGTATTAGCAAAGATCAATATGCTAAAAGCCAAGCTGGGAAATAGCTCAATTATTACACATCGGATGAGCATACAACACACACCTGATGGCAGCATCCGTTAAGTCGAGATCTTTAGCTATCCGAGGGATCGAAGGCACGAACGTCACTTGGATGAACACTGACCAATGTTCATCAGTATCACGCCTCTGGGTCAACAGTACGCTTAAACTCTCAGCACTCACTAGCCAACAAACCCACAAAAGACACATGAAATAGGATCCACCTCTTTCGGTCTGGCGCGAATCAGCGGTCATAAATAGCTTCATGCGGGGTGGGCACCAGCATAGGGCTTTCTTCTGAAGCCATCGTGAGTCATGAGCTGACTCCCTGAGAAGGATCAGTTGCCTACCTGCCGGCCAGATATCACGAGCCAAGACTGTAACCGATATGATATTGCCGATATATGTGGCACCGGCCTACCTGTTGCGTGTTACTAATGTACACATGTTTGAGCGAGTACATCATTCTGGCTGTTGGCATTACTGTAAAACATTATCAGTACAAGACCTCGATATGCGAGAAGAGAGAGAGACAAGTGAGGAGGGGGAAACAAAATTTCTCTGACTCTCCAACTCCAACACCCTCTCCTTCGCACCCTGCCTCTCTTTAGACTTCTCTTCCACCTTCAATCTCATCTCCCATTCCTGACCAGCTGCAGTTGTTTTTAAATCAAAGTAGTTGGTTATGAGGAGAGATCGGAATGGTCTTGCATCACCAAAATTACTGAATCCAGAGATGGTCATATATTACCATGTCGGAGCCACCATACCTGCCATATGTATCTGGCGCAAGGTCTCAATGTAAGGCAATGTTCGGAAACTCAAATTCCGGCATTCTCAATGTTATATGGTATTAGTCTGACATTGGTCTAGTGTTCCGATATACCAGATATTTCCATGTGTATCAGGCATTTGAATCTTGCTCAGACTAATCAGACATTGCAATTACATTCCGATATAATGAGACATTGCATTGAAAGCATGACAGTACAAAGCAGTGATGTACAATTGTTCTGAGCCTATGTATGAGAATGAGAATGGATGCCAGAACAGCACTATGAGAAATCTATGAGTAGGTCAATAATACAGCAGTTCAGTAGTGTACGACAGTGAGTAAATGAAAGGGAGAACATGAAAAGTGTCTGACAGCCTGCGAGCAATGCGAATGAAAGGAAAGGGCCGTGCAATGTGGATGCATTAAGGGATGGCTACTTTCTCGAACTTTTTCGCGTAGGTGCCTTGCCCTTGGTTGAACAGCCACCAGCCTGCAGATCGAGATTATTAGATTTAGTACAAACTCTGGTATATTTTGGACTTACCTTCTTGGCCTTGCGTTTGGTCGCAATCTGGATGGGTTCAGGATCCTCGTCCGACTCGGCTTCTGTCAGATCACTTGGGGCATGTGACTCGGCACGTACAGAAGCTGGAACAGGATGTGCAAGACATGCAGGTAAAGTCAGATAAGCTGATTTCAGTAAGCAGGAGGAACTGGGGTGGACTCACAAGCAGGGACAGCTGACTTTGGCTTGACAACAGGCCTGGGCCTAGGCTTAGGTTTAGGAGCAAGGGGAGGTGGAAGTGGAGTTGGCTTGCGGGGTGGAGCTGGAGTTGGCTCGCGAGTAGAAGGGACTGGAGTTGGTTCACAGGGTGGAGCTGGAGTTGACTCACAAGTAGAAGGGGCTGGAGTTGGCTCGCGGGGAGGAGTTGGCTCACAATTGGAAGGAGCAGGTGTGGGAACTGCCTTGGCTGCACGACGCGCTGCCATTTGAGCGCGGATTCTTGCCAGGTCGTTATCCCTGCCTTCGCGAGAGCCGGAGGTTTTGTTGTCGTCTCTGGTACTGTTGCTGTCACGGCCCTCCTCGTTCTTGAATATTTTCCTTAGATAAATTAGGGTTAGCATGAACCTCGAGAATATAGCAAAACCTTACACGTTCCAAGCTTTGAGGAGGTCTTCTTTCCACTCCGGATCAGGTGAATCTTCAATCAGCTCGATGATGTTGTTGTAGAATTCCCGGTAGTTGAAGGCACCGTCGATTTCGGACCAAGCATTCTTGGCACTGATGCCGAAACGAACCTGAATAAAATTGAGCGACCCATCAGTATGTTAAGTTTGAAGTAATCAAACCTGTAAGCAGCCATAGGCAATATGCACTGCTTCTACCGTGGTCATGTCGTGTAAAGCGGCGTTGCAGGTGCGTGTCGCGCGTGTCTCCCCTCCATATGCACTCGAGGGACTTGTAAAGATGTGCCGCGTAGTCTAATAAAAAAAGAATATCAATATGAAATAACGCATATAAAAAACATGCTTACCCGCTCCAATAAGTAGCCATCAAACATGCCTTTGAACATGTTGTCGTCATCATAGTCTTTACCTGGTGGGTCACCGGCCCATAGAAGTGCGGGAAGTGCACATGCAGTTAAGTTAATCTTGCCACACTGAATGTCTTTAAGTGCCCTGTGAAATGTTAGACAAATGTGAGGTAAACTTGAAGGGAAACTCACTCGTCAGCGTCCTCTGAAAATCTCTCAAGTTCCCTGACCGGACAGAGAAAGCGCGCTAGAACAGGATGGTTAATACCCATGTGGGTACGCGAACCACTTCCGTCGTATATAGCTGGACGTATCGGGTGATCCTTGGTGTTGAAGGCCGCATAATGGCCAATCTGACTCTTAAGACGTGAGGTGTCATCAGAGCGAGTGGCCGAGATAGTAGCATCCATCTGATGGATGAAATGAGCACATAATATGCGCATATATGCGCATGCACTCACCTTCTTGATGATAATATCGAGCTCGGATGCTTTCCGAGGGTCGCCAAGTAAAGGTTTCAGGCTCGGAGCAAGTTGAAGAAGCCGAGTGAAGTTCCTCTTGTATCGCTCTTGAACTCTGGGTGATCTGTGAAACAATAAAAGAATCAGTCTATGCTAAGATCTGCGGTCGACTTACATCTTCAAGAGTCGCTTGTCGCAACAAATCTGCTCATCTTTGTCTTGCGATAGCTCACCATTCTCTGCAGCATCACGCTGCTGCAGAGCTAAACCTATATTAATAAGTTGTTTAGTCTTACAAAACACGTCGATGCAACGTGCTATACAGCGTGCAGCAGCGAGAAATTCTTTGTGAGGATCGCTCTCGGTGTCCTTGTTCCTATATAGAGTTGTTATCAGTTATCAGAATATTCAAAATGGATTAACTGACCTGGTAGCCCTTTTCTCATCACCATCTGACGTACGGCGCCTTTTCTTTGACTTTGTGGCCTTCTTTGAGACCTTCTTCAGAGGTACAGAGGTCACCAATACTGAGGAGTTAGAGCTACGTGAGGACACCGACGAATCAGAGGAAATCGAGTCAGAGCGTTTATGACACGCCATGATGATGTGGGGAGAGAAAGACTCAGATCGTAACATTTGACGCATTATTAACATTTGTTTGTCACCGATTTATTAATCGTAACTGATAGCCTTGTTATCTCACGCACGCCTCTCACGTGATTATAGACTTGGTACTGCAACAAGACAAGTCCCAACATTGACTATATGCGCGACAAGAAATACAAAACTAGTTCTACAGTTATGTTACTATTAGTACATGACAGTAAGTGCGACAGTAATAAAAGAATGATAACGTGCAAAAGAGTGCTGCGAAAGAGTGCAAGTACAAATTCAGTCCAACTAGTCAAGCTTCAATGCTTCTATAGCTGCAGGTATGGTCATGAGTGCGTCAATCTGAGTGATCCATGTGCAGTTAGAGCTCTCCCTGAATCCACGGCGGGGAGGCCATGTATAGTCATTCTCATCCTCGAATTTCTTCCGTATATGGACGATACTGGGAGAATTCTTGGGGATGACGTGCAGCTGGACAGGCTTTGTGCTGATGCACTGAGGCATATCTGAGTCCCTGAAAGCACGATAGTAGATGAGCCAATGTCACAATTACAAAATGAATCGAAAGAACTTACTTGGGCGCCGGCATTGGCTCACAGACCATTGTAGCATCTGGATCTTCCTTAGCAACAGACTGCGGGATACTAGAAAGTTGGAATATGTTAGTACAATTAAGTTAGTAGTCAGAAACAAAAAAAAAACCTATTGGCTTGTCCACTAGCTTCGTCGTCGCTATCTTTATCTTCGATCACCCTGAACTCTACGGCATCCTTCAACCGTAGTATAATTTTCTAGTGTCAATGTTAATAATGAGAAATTCGAATATATTGAAAACACATACCAATGGGCCTGGGCGTTCCGGCGTAAAATCGAGGGTGTAAGTCGGCCATCCAGACAGCATATTGTCCACCTCCAACATGACAACATTGTCATGGAAAAAATATGTCCCGTTGGCCAGGTCGAGGTGGTCTTCAGTATCAGTGATGAGCATTATACAGACGTGTCGAACGATTAGAATTAATGGTATAAGAGATAAGCGCTAAGCAAAGATCGACGCGTTATTGACGCTTTGTTTATTTCTGGAAAATGCCGACTGACTTTGAAAGTCACGTGACTTTCGAAACGGGAAGTCCAAACTTATTCTTCTTGTTTCTTCGGTTAGTAGCATTGACTTATTACATCCTCCTCATCCAGCGAGCGCACAAACTCTGGTGAGTTATTTTATTTTTATTTGCACTTCACTTCCTGGTCCAACACGCCTCTAGGAGGCGACTCCGAGCACTTAAGCCTGACAGCTTCTAACTTTTATCATATTGATTCCTACTACCTACTATGTGTACTGACTTTGTTTCTTCTACTAGGCTATTTGTCTCACCCAACCTCACATCTTCGCCCAACCTCACATCTTCACCCGCCTAGCATCTTCACCCAACCTCGCATCTTCACCCACCCTCACATCATCACCCAACTTTCTAGGTTAATTCTGACTTATGCGCCTTGGCTGTGCTATTGGTCAGTGCGCCACCTCCCTTTCTATTTCTTGACTCACTCATATCACCAGCACATTGGCTCTCGCATTCTCACAACTGCCGTCGGCATCCTCATTGCATTCTCTTTACATAAACTATAGTACGTTCACCTCATGCCATTCAACCGCTTTGTCCTCATCTCACATCACAGGAACCAGAGGTCTTTGCATTGAGGTCAAACGAGATTTCGACGGCTGTAATTCATAGCACTCGCAAGGTGGAGCCGTCGTCAGAAGTACAGTTTGCTGTGGACCACGCGTTATTTAACTCCCTCGCAATCGTATGGGATAGTTTCGACCGAGAAAGCCACCCAGAAACAGTCAGTATCAGTGCGCTTTCGAGTGCAGGCAGCTGAATATGCATTTCCATCTCTTTATCACTCGGTATTGTTTACCCCGGTGACCTTCTGATGCCTTATCATATTCCCTTTCACGTACCATATGCACCAGAAATATATCTATTTCTAAATCACTGGCATTGCAGTGTGACTTGAGACTCACCCTATGGCGAATCGCCTCATGCCTCTGTTCCAAGTCCAGCCTCTCCGTTCCAAGTCTGCTAGCACCCTGAAATGATCAGCATGCCACAATGTTGATAAAAAGTGAGCAGTCCCACCCTTCCTCTTATCTGAAGGCCCTGCTCCTGCTACTTCATGGACGAACTCACCTGCCTTGGGTGTGGAAAGACTTTCAACAGCCAGAGGCACCTGAGCGCACATGAGACGCTATGCGATACTCACCATGAATTTAGCAAACAGGTCAGCAAATCTTACCACCGTGTTGAGAAGAGCCGAAAGAATAAGAGGCGAAGAATCAACCACCGAGACCACCAAGATGTCTTAGACGAGGCTGACGAAGGAGCTGGGATTCCAGATCCCCTTGAAGATATGGGTGATATGGAGACTGACAACTGGGGTGTTCAGGTATGTTTTCAGTGTTTGTTCATTTCTTGACTAATATTTTGAAATATATTTCAGGATGACAATATTCCTGGACCCTTGCAACGATCCCCTGCATATTCCCCACCATTACCTGAGTCCAGTGCGGCTCCCCAGCATTCCAATCGCTCTGGGCGTGTTATTCGCATGCCCAAACGATATGACGACTTCGTTCCCAGCGAGGATGTACCCGATGAGCCTCAGCCTAAAGATGTCATGTCTGAAGAGGGAGATCACACCGGCAATGAGCTAATTTCTTTCGAGACAGAACCAGATACAATGGGATTATACCAAGTGTATCCCACTCGTCCCACTTTATTTCCGCAGACTGGTACCACCCTCAATACTCTATGCAACTCTCTGATGTTGCAGACAAACAAAAATCCCAATAACGCTTCATCTGGGATTCACACTGGCCCCCCCCTCCCATTTTCTGTCACCCCCCAAAATCTATACTCTGCATTTAGTAGTCCGATGGCCGGTCTACTTATGTGCTGGCAATATTCCAGCTCGAACCTAATTTCTGATGCTGCCATGCAGTGACTTACCACTTTCCTCGACGACGATGCTTACAATAGGGATGACGTAAGAATTTTTGATGCCAGTCGAGAGAAGAAACTTATCGCAGAGTACCTCGAGGACTGATCCAATCCTTTCAGTGCTAGGAACGGATGGAAAGAGTCATCAGTCTATATTCGCCTCCCAAAAGAAAAAATGAAGTGGCCGTCCGAAGGCGATGCCCCCAAGCTTGAAATTAAAGGCATGCGCCATCGATCATTGGTCAATATTGTAACAGAAGTATTTGAAGATGGCGTGGCGACAACGTTCCATATGACACCATTCTGTCACATGTGGAAGGTCTCGGAAGAACAAAGTATCAAAGTTTTTTCCGAGGGATACTCTTCACCTGTGATGATGGAAGCTTACGTCAACATCAATTCCCTTCCCCGTGAACCAGACGACAATCTCGAACGTGTCGTAGCGTCTCTTATGTTGTACTCTGACTCAACACACCTTTCGAATTTTGGTGATGCCTCCCTCTGGCCATTTTATCTGTTTTTTGGCAATGAATCTAAATACACCCGCGGGAAGCCTACAGCTTGCGCATGCCATCACATCGCGTATATTCCTTCGGTAAGTTTTTTCAAATCACTCAAATCATCTACCTCTACTTACTACAAAATCAGATCCCAGACGATTTTCAAGATTCGTACTTTGCTATCTTCAAGGATGCGTCTTCATCAGAGGTGCACACACACTGCAAGCGGGAGCTTATGCAGGCAATATGGAAGCTCCTCCTCGACGAAGACTTTATGCATGCATATGAGCATGGCATTGTGATCCGTTGCGGAGATGGCATCACTCGCCGAGTATTCCCTCGGTTTTTTACATATTCTGCTGACTATCCAGAGAAGTAAGTTTTTTTCTCATTTCATGCGTTACTGAAATTGACATCATATTAGGATCTTACTTGCCGGAATTAAGTTTCTTGGTGAATGTCTATGTCCACGCTGCCTTATTAAAAAGGCCGATGTATCTGAGATGGGGACCGAAGGCGATATGAATGATCGCATAACACTTCAATGTGTCGATGATCAGGCTCACCATAACAAGATTGATCGCGCACACAAACTCATTTTCCAACATGGTGCACCAGTGGATGGCAAGCGAGTGAAATCAGTCCTTAATTCTGAGTCTCTCGTTCCTACACGCGTAAGTTGTTCGTATTGTATTCAAATCACTACTAACGAATTACAGAATGCCTTGTCTGATCGGCTTTTTACATTCGGATTCAATTTCTTTTTGATGCTAGTAGTAGACATGTTGCACGAATTTGAACTCGGTGTGTGGAAGGCTATTTTCACTCACTTGATGTGTATTATCCATGCTGCTGGGGGTGCGGCAGTGCAGGAGTTGAACTGGAGGTATGTTTTTGATTTGTTCGCTAATATTTCTCATACACAATGTTCTGCTACAGATACCGTCATGTGCCAACGTTTGGGAGAGGCACAATCCGACGTTTCCACAAGAATGCTTCTGCAATGAAGCGCCTTGCAGCCCGAGATTTCGAAGATTTGTTGCAGGCAAGTTTTAGATCATTTCACATAACATTTCACAACTGATTTCAGATTTAATTTCAGTGCGCTATACCAGTCTTCGAAGGGTTACTTCTCGACCCGCATAATGATGGGATCATCCTGGACCTTTTATTCGACCTTGCTACCTGGCAAGTGTATGCGAAGCTCCGTCTCCATACTGAAGACACCTTGAACTTTTTCGACGCGGCTACAGTGGTCCTTGGCAACACCATTCGAAAGTTCAAAAGGACGACATGTGAACACTTTCACACAATGGAACTGCCTCACGAACATGCAGCTCGAGGGCGTCGACAAGCTGCATTGGCTTCAAAGCAGGGCACGTCAGCTAAGGAGACAGCAGGTGCTTCTCGTCCCAAGGTAAAGAAGTTGAACATCCAGACTTATAAATTTCACGCACTTGGGGACTACCCGGCCACGATTCGAATGAGGGGGACGACAGACAGCTATACTACACAGCCGGTGAGTCTTTTTTTCTTGTTGATATAGTACTATCTAATTCCAGTATAGGGAGAACTGGAGCACCGACGTCTCAAGCGACGTTACCCTCGCACTCCGAAAACAAAAGCAACTATGACCACAAGCATCGCAAATCAAGATGCCATCGAACGACTTTGTATGAAGGTAATCAACGCTCGAGCACAGTTTTCTGCCCAACAAGGTACCGATAGACCTCATCGTGTGCGTACCTCACCTTCGGACCATTACCACATCGCCATATCTGCTCGCTTGACTTTTGACCTCACGGCTTGGCTGAGTAGGCTTGGGGATGATCCAGCTGTCAGGGTATGATGTCCTTCTCGCGTTTATTAAGATATATAGCTCACGGTGTGAAATAGAACTTTATTCCTCGTCTCAAAGACCACTTATATGCACGTCTTCAAGGGCTTGTATACAAAGTAGTGCTGCTGCGGTCCGGTCCAGAACCATGGTTCAAACCGGACTTTTGGTCCGGTTCTCCGCGGTTCGGTCCATGGTTCTTGCGCCAGCTAGAACCGGACCGGAAAACGGCTCTCGGTTCTAGGTCTTCCCAAATGGTCCAGTTCTGGTTCGGCCTTCCCGAACCATTCCGAACCCTTATCGACTTCGACTTCGACAACATCTGCCTCGACATCAGACTGTCGTCTTCGGGATTCACGTTGTTGATTAATCAAGCTACATTTAGCCTTTTCGAAGGTAAGCACTAACTAATTAAACTCTCAAGTCTCTCACCAACTCACCTCTATAACAGGAGGTTCTGTTCATTGAGGACCGGCTACAACACTGCGCAAGACTACCTTTTACTGGAGGTGGATATATTAGGCGCGATCAAGGTGGATTTTGGAGGGATTGTGTCTTGCACTATGCTGCAGAGGTGTGTATTATGATTTGTACTCTGAATGCTGATGGCTCCCTCGAGGGCCAGCACTCATCGCTACCAGCGCACAACCCATCACACACCACGCTACCTGCGCCTATGTTGATGCCTGCCACCTCACCGCATCCCCTCTCACTCGCTTGCTGTTCTTGCCGGCTGACTTTTGCTGGCTGGCTCGCCGTGTCTCACTCACCCACTGTCTCTCGCTCACTGTCTCACATGCCCGCTGGCTGCTCTCGCCCACTGTCTCTCACCCTCTGTCTCTCGCCCGCTGTCTCTCACCCCGCTTTCAAACCAATATTCCGCGACGACTCGACAAGAGAACAGAGGGGATCCATAGGAACGGCAAAGACACGCACACTAATCTACTGCCCACCCCCCTTCTCCTCCAGAAGACATGCCATCGAGCTGTGATACGCCTCGCCACTCTACCCCAACGCCACCCTCTCCACCCACATCTCAAACACGTCATCAAGCACCAAAACATATCCCGGCACCATTCATCACTCGACAACCTTCCAAATATACCCCGATGATGTCGAAACGATAGATCCGCTGCAAAACTCGGTCAAAAAGCAACCAATAGTCTACGGATTGCTCAAGTCACGGTGGAGGGGTAGGAGCCGCAGCCGTACTAACCCACAAAGGCGTATACTAAAATACCATCTAGGATCCGACCGTAAGCACACCGCATACAAAGCCAAGGTCGTACATTGGGACTTGAATGAGCTTTCGCTAATATGCTCGAGTAAAAGTCGTGTCATTCACACAGCAGGGAAACTAACATTTTACCACCTTTTTCCGCCAGTGAAATCACATCCTAATGGCGGTTAACCGGCAGCTTACTTCAAATTGCTTGTCTGGATCAGACGCCGCAGGTTCACATTCCCCACGGTAAGCATTGGTTGTTATTGTGTTTTATTTCATTCTCACCATTTGTATAGATCAAATCAGTTAGCTCTTGGATCAGCGGCTACAGAGGCAGAGAGGGGTATGTAGCCATGTCATTGGAGTAGCTACTCAATGTGTAAACTAGTATTTCAATGTTTTTTTTTTCATGCTCGCCGCTGAAAATTTTCGGGTTCGGTTCGAGTTCGGACCAGAAAAAAACCGAACCGGACCACAGAGAACCGTTCTCTGTGGTCCGGTTCGGGGTTCGAAGATTTTGCAGAACCGGACCATGGTCCGGTTCTCGGTTCTCGTCCAGGACCCTCTGAACCGGACCGAACCGGACAACGGCAGCACTAATACAAAGGCGATGAATATGAGTTTACCGATGCAGAGCGGAACTCAGTTTTGATCACTGACAACAAGCTCTTTGAACATGCCATCCTTTGTATTAACTACACCACCTATGACCTTCGACGCGAGCAAGACTCAATCAATCCCCGCACTCGTGCCGACCTGATGGTTATGTCACACGAGGATGAACGTACTCACCCTTACTGGTATGCCCGTCTTATCAAGATTTTTCATGTTAATGTGGAATACCACAAATCCCTGGATGTGATACGGAGCTGTCCAAAGCGTATGGATGTCCTGTTCGTTCGATGGTTCAAGTGTGACAATAATCCTTCCGGATTCGCTGCAAAGAGGCTCCAACGCCTCGAACTTTTTGAGGACGAAAGCCCTGATGCGTTCGGATTCCTTGATCCAGAGTGCGTCATTAGGGGCATGCATATAATACCAGGATTTGCTTATGGCCGTTCCCAACGACTTGTTGAACCAACGATCGCGCGACGTGAGGAAGACCCAGATTGGAATTTTTATTATGTTAATATGTATGCACATTTTTATTTTGCTATCTACCAACTGCTAACGATATACATGCTATTTAGGTTCGTGGACAGAGACATGTTCATGCGATTTCGTGGCGGTGCTGTCGGTCACAAGGCTATGCGAGATTGGGACGAGATTCTGCAGCGGGAGGGACACGTTGTCGAAGACCTGGATAATGAAGTCGAGGAAGACTCGGATATCGAAATGGAGGATGGAGATAGTGACGAGGAACTAGATGAGGTGGATCTTGAAGAGGGTGACAAGAGCGAGGATGGTGACGACGACAATGAGACTGATGAGGAGGGTGAGAGTGATGACGAGGACAGGATAATAGCCGAGTATGGTGAGGTACTTGACGACGACATACTTGCTGAAGAAGGCTATGGTGCTCTATAGGGCCTTTACTATATCACTTGAATAGCTTTCGTTGAATCTCATTTGATATCATAGGATACAATACATGATATATCTGATATCTATCTGACAGTTACTCTACTGGATGAGTTATGTCTGACAGTTGGTATGTTTGATGACATCGTGTCGGAACGATATTTCAAATGTCGGATATCACAGACATTGGCGTCAGAAATTTCAACCTGTCATGTGATGTCTGGATTCGGTAATTTTGGTGATGTGGTTTCGTGGGAATCTAGGTCAGTCGTCATGCCATCGCCGGTAACCCTATACCTGAGCAATTCTGCCTCAGCGGTCTTGAGTTTTCTCTGCGTGTTCTCTGGGAGACTGAGGTGCGCTTGAGTCTGTGCTGAGCGGTGAGTGGTTATACTTCAAGCAGCAGTTTATGAATCAGATCTTCACGATCGTAAGTCATGCCTCTCAGCTGAGGGTGCAGCCTATACCAAAGATGTGGCATGGCAGCTACATCTTTGGTATTTGCACCCATGCGAAAGTTCATCCTCAAGGCCATCTCGTTTCAGCCTATCTACTTGTTTTTTGTATTTTTCCATTTCATTCGGTCTCAAGCTGAAAGCTTACTGTGGTCATTCGGAGTGCAATCAAGGTACAAGGTACAATGGTATGTAAAGTATGTGCTCCTGGCAGTATGAATTCTGTCATGCAAGGTGATGCAACATATGCATGCACCACGTCATGTACATGTACATAAAACAGTTCACTGCATAATAAGTAGATATGTAGATTTCGAAGTTTGGTTCGCTCGATTAATGATCTCAGGACGAACGTTTTCCCACTGGTCAAACACGTCAAGAACGTCCGACCGAATTCACGATGTGTGCTCCCAAATTCACTCCTCAGACGGAGTGAAGTTGCTCCTTGCGAACAACTTGCGAGAAAATCTCTAAAGCTGCTTGAGGCTGGAAGGCAGCCTAACAATGAAATAACAAGGATCAGCAGATGTCATCATTCTCAGGAGAGTTAACTAACCACTTCGTGTCCAGCACCAAACACCCGTCTAAAACGTAAAATAATGAGGTATATCTCTTGTTAACAAGCTGAGATGAAAAATGACTCACGCAAAAGAGAAGTTGTCGACGTTCTGCACAGCCGCAACAGGCTTGCCGTCGATCGTCATATTGGTGAGTGGGGTATTGTGGAGCGTCTCATTGCCATACCAATCCATCGCTAGAACTGACGCGTGGCCCTATTAGAGAAAATAATTCAGCGAAGTTGGCAGAAAAATATGGGACAGCCTACCCCAAGCCAGTTGCAACTACAGTCAATGAGAAGCGTCAGGATCATATGAAAAGTCATTACAACACAAAAACGGACTTCATATCAGCATCTCCAGCCTGTTCCCTGGTAAATTAGCAGACAATGAAGCAGTCACCAAGCACGCACCCAAATCAAAATTTTCATCCTAGAGTTGACCAGAGCTGATAGCTGGGGTAGCCATGTTCTAGCGTCCTTTTAACAGGAGGCTAAATTTAGCACTCGAGGAAAGAAGTCAGAAAAACACATACGTCGCCTGTCTTTACAAATTTCTCATAGGGTGCGTCTGGGCATTCCTCGTATTTGACCTGAGCACCGATCTTCTTCATAACATCCTGTTTGCGTAGATAATGCACATAGTATTCAGGGGGGAACAAAGCAGATGAATTTTGACGGATATCATAGCTGTCGTAATCGCCCGCAGCAGGGGTGAAGACATTGTCAATCTGAAACAGTTTGGTGACGTCCATACACATAGCATTGATATATCACTCACGCAGTAATTATCGGCGTCCCGGCAGATCTTATTTGAGTGTGTGGAAGTTCCGGCAGCGTAGCAGGCATTCTCCTGCGCTACGCAACCATCAGGACCGTATAGGGAATCCGAAATGTTCTTGAGAACATCATCTGGCTGGAGCTGTCCATAGCCAGGGGCATAAGTCGCAAAGTTTAGGTATGCGATGTTCTGAATGAGTGGATCATACCAGCCACTGTGAATGCTCGTTCAACGGGGTATTAGTAAGTCAAGAAAGCGACTTGCTTGTTGATCATCAGGGCGCTGACAACAATTGGAACAGCATCAATCTCCCCGCTAGCGATTAAGGCGTTTTGCTCATCGAAGTAGGTCACAAAGCTGGGTCCGTAGTGACCACCATAGCTCTCTGTGGCAAAGATGAACCTGAGCTCGGCATAAGTAATCGTCTGCGATAGCTGAGTTAAGCGACTGACTCTCGACTGGCATACTTCGAAAATAGCTGGCTTTCAAACAAAACCTGAAATGCAGTCCATACAAAGGGCGCAGCGGCTTCCGTGCTGTTTACCGTATCAGTACCGTAAGAAAACCCTGTTCCGATTGGCTGGTCGATGTAGATCACTGGATGAGGAAGTGAGCTCTGGCAACGAAATCAGGAGGTTACGTGCTACATACTGTTGCTAAGATTGTTCCAGCTGTAGGAAGTTGGAATCCGTGTCGGATTAGTGTATAAAATCGACCATAATTTTGACATACCTGTAGGGGTTAAGAGTGGTGGAATTACGGTCGGCATTCACCAAGCATGGCCCGTTCTCTGTGAAAATTTAGAAGTAAATCAAAGGGCAATTGAGCAAACAACCTTGGAATAATCCGATCATAGAAGAACACCCAGGGCCGCCATTCAACCTGCGAAAGCAGTTTCAGAGGTGCGACTCGACTCAGGTACTTGTGCGACCCGGCTTCGGGGTGACGTACCATAGAGTGAATGGGGCTGTTTCCGGTGAGTTTCTAGACTCGAAGAACCAGAACCACTGTGTCTTAAGTCAGTTTACATCTGGAACATAGGGACCAGAGATATACCATGGACATGTTCGTTCCAACGTTAATGTAACCAGAAATTTGGGTAACATTCGGAGTTGTTTCACAGATTCCTGAGTTCTTGACATAACGGATGCCAGTTGCATTGTGAACCTTGGATTGAATCTCGAGGTGCCCTGTTTCCGTAGGAGCAAGATTGTCTTTGATAACAGAGACAACGAGAGTTATGGATATGCTAGCTGCTAGTACCAGCGCAAGGCCAGCTCGAATGAGCGTTCTCATAAACATGTCAGTGCACGCCGGCAGGGATTCAGAGATCTAAATAAAGTCATCAGTGACGGCCAATTAACTTCAAGTACTTATAGACTACCAGACATTCTCATGGCTAAGTGTTATCAAGCGGCGATATACCAGCAACGTGCTGATGGGTCGTACGTTAGGGCTTCAGCATGAGAATGCTGTTGTTTCAGACTGCTCGGCTCCACAGCTGGCGAAACCCACTGGTGTGCTAGAAATGGGGACTTGGCCGCACGCGATTTTAGCGGCCGCCGCGTACGGCCGCATGTGTGTGCTCCGGGCTGCTCATAATCCCGTTGCGTGAGCAGAACTACAGGGTCAGTCCTACCGGTTCAATGTAACCCGGGGCACAAAATTCTCATGATATAGCTAGGGTTTACATAATACAATTAGAATCTAGTGGCAATGTCGTCAGGCAAGATACTCTCTGGACTTGCAAAAATGTCGTATCTGCATTACGAGGCTCGATCGAGAACCACGCGAAGCATGCTTCAAGATCCTGTGCAATCTCAACAGCAATACCAACCTCTTCACGAGTGTGCATGTGAGCATGTCGACGGCAGGCAGTATGCCCTGCAATCGAGAGGATCATCATAGCAAAGACCTTAAGTGGGTGAATTTCGAAATTGACTGGAAGGCTTTTCCACCATGACTCAATGAAAGGCCGCCTGCTTGGCCACCAGCACCATCTTACTTTAGGGAGTCGACGATTTGTTTTTGCGTTTTATTTCAAATACATCTATGTTATTATATCTCGCGAGTCTCGGATACCAGTTCTGCCAGGTTCTACCACCACCTTACAGAGTGCTGCCGTGGGCCGTAGACTGGTGACCAGCCCGTCTGAGGCAAGTTGTCGACGAATGAACTGGTAAACGACCATGAGTTTGAATTTGAATTATGAACGGATCCTCGTAGTAGTCTACGTGGGTCGGGCTGCTTAACTTTACCCTTACTGACTTGTGCACTGATACTACAGTACCAATGTTGCTCAACCTCAACAGAGAAGATTTAAAGGAGATCATTGCAAGACGGGTACCTCTGACTACTGCGGAATGTAGAATTATGTATAATCCGCTTATCATTTTTTTAATGAAGCGCCAACCAGACAGGCGTGCGAGGGACAGCAGGAAAACTGATGTGTGAAGAGACAGCAATTAAGCGCAGACAAGCGACCGAATACGTGACCATATATGATGCGGCATCAAAGCAAAGTCAACCAGGGACTGAGATGTGGGGAACGACGAAGCACACTTGGGAAAGTAACCTCATGAGGTAACAGGCTGAACGGCGGAGACAACACGAGGACGGCGTGGGATGCACCAGAGTGCGAGGCAGAAATTGCCCCAACAACCATAGTCTTCTACTTGAGCAGATTGCTGTGTCGCCACCTGTACCTGAGGCTGAGGCTGAGACTAAGGCTGAAGCTGGGGCTGGGGCTGGGATTGGTGCTGAGGCTGAAGCTGGGGCTGGGGCTGGGATTGGGATTGGTGCTGAGGCTGGGGCTGGGGCTGGGACTGTGGTATTGCTGCAGGCTGAGCTGCCGTTGAGGACGACTGGCCAGTCTGGCATTGGTCTTCTTAGGGGGAGGTGCTATCCAGCACCTCTGGAGGTTCGGTTATGTACGTGGCAGAACGAGGGACATCTAATACACTACCTCCTTTTTTCTTGCGGCAGCGACTGTTACTGGCTGCGGGCCAGTGTACCGTGCGAAGAGACTGCGCTTTGGGCGTTGTTGCAGCGCAATGGCCTCATTTGCTGTTGGATGGTGACGAGAGGGGATGAAGACGTTCCAGAGGTGTCGAGCCGAGGAAGCACGGAGTCGCAGAGAGCGACGGGAGGGGCCTGATAGTACCGAAGGATGATATGACTGCGAAGATGACGAGTATACTTATTATCAATACTGGTCCCCTTTGCATGATGAAACATGAAATTTACCTGGAAAAAGTCACCGTAATCATCACCCCACGATTGCACAAGAGGGTTTGTAGCGTCGACCTGTGACAGTTCTGTGAACAATGGAAGAAAGACAGTCGAATGCGAGAGTACTGACATTAAGGCAGGACGACAGTGGTGACTAGGGTCGAGTGTCCTTCTGTGTACCTTGTCACCTTGAAGTATGGTTGTAAAATCACGTACCGGAAGCTCAGGAGCTATGTCTTTGACCATCCACAAAGTTATTTTGTTGTTGTCCCCGCCATGTGTGATGTATCTCCCATCTCGAGAGAATGACACATGGTGAAGGCGATTGTAATAATCCTGGCTGAATGGCTCGCCGAGTGGTTGATAGGATTCTGTATCCCATAGTTGTGCGATACCCTGGTCGCCCACACACGCCAGTACATTGTATTTGGGTGAGAGTGCGATGGAATCCAAGTCGTGGTCGTGCTCGAAGCGATGAAGTTCTGTGCCTGATCTACTATCAAAAACCCGTGCATCTCTATATGAGGCGGAGTAAAGTTTTGTGCTATCTGACGACCACACCAAAGACACCACATGCCACTCCATTCCGCATATGGGGCCGATCATGAGCTGGCCTGTTTTCGTGTCCCAAATGCAGATTGTTTCCCATCCGCCTGATGCAATTTTGTCGCCTGAAGGTGAATATGCAAGAGAACCCACCCAATCCTGGTTTGTCTCGATCGGGCCCACCTCTATTTCGCCGCTTTCTGTTTTGTGAATCAGGACCATCCCTTTGTCGGTTCCGCTCGCAATATGGTCTCCACTGGGAGACCACGACAGTGATTTCACTCGCCCACCATCATGACCCGCCCACTCGCCTTCAATCATATTGCCGTCGGTATCCCATCGCTCAACACTTCCGTCATACCTTCCGCACACAATAGTCTTCCCGTCTGGTGAAAGCACTAGTGCAGCTATCCCTCCCCTCTCGTCTTCCCCCTTGTCTCCCCATGGTTCCCCGACCAGAAGTCCTGTGTTGCAGTTCCACTTGCACATCGTGCCACTATCTGAATAACTCACGATGTGTACGTTGTCGTGCAAGAAGACGAGATACATAACGATTTCATTATGCACTTCAAATTCGTGCTTTGGTGTTGGTTTTTGCGGTTGCGGTGAAGCTTCCTCCGTGGACGGCATTGCAGAGGATTCGGATTCAGAAGACATAGCTTCCTGAATGGTCTGTGTTGCAAGGGATTCAGAAGTCATAGCTCGTTACGGTAAGCCGTCCGTATGTTTTCGGCTCTGACAGTGTCAGACTGCTCATGAGTATAGCAAATGAGAGGAAAAGTTGACTAACACTCACCAGTTGTTCTAATTTTTGTTTCGCTGGTAGCGGCAGCCTAATAAGAACGGTGAGCCTGGTACTAGAGGAAAGGGCCGAACTTCATCAGCAGGGGTCTTGTTTATCGTTATACTACTGTTCATCGTGTGGTCAGTATTGGTTTTGCGTACCATGTAACACCGCTGAACGCGGCAAGTCCCGACTCAAATCATGACGGAGGCAGTTACTACTATTAGCGAGTTAGGATAAGTTTTAAACTTCGAAGCTCCAAGAAAGTCAACGTCTCACCCGGTACTTAGTTACTTAGTAGATCTGTTCAGGTTAGACTCAAGATCTCTGAGTCACAACTATAGCAACATCGTAAGTAATACCTCCATATGCGCATAGTCGCGATGATTATCAGCCAGGTACAACTTTCCATTGATCAATCTACATGTGGCAACGACAATCATTGGATGCCCCAGACCCTACGTGTCAGGAGTTGAAGAAGAACACTTGGTCCCGGCGTTTCCACGAGGCATGCTACGCCTTTCCCTTGTCTCTGCTCGAGTGCTGGGTCTTCGACCTCTACTCTCGCAGGCAGCGCGGTGGACTCGAGGAGCCCGTGCCCGATCTGTCGCAGGTCAAGCAGAGCTTGGACATCTGCCCGATTGGTACCAGGTGCATATGTAGTATTCTCCTCTCTTCGGTCAGTGACGAACATGCCACGAGTAATTTCTCCGCTCCTTTATATGAAATATATCAGGTTAACAATAAATAATCGGGACACGCAGGATCGCACCGTTCAATATCGAATGTTCGCTCGGCTATAACCCATCCAGTCGACATTCCAGGAAGACTGCCAGCTGGAATGATTTCAGGTGGATTCTCGATTGCGCACCAAATGGCGACAATATCATGCAACTCTAGTACATCCTTTCCAGACTCGACCATGATTTCCCTCGTGCGTTCGAAAACAGAGCTGGTAAAGTGGACAAGGGGTGATTTACCATCTGCATTCGACGGTTGGGCTGTAGACTTGAACGCAGGGTCTACCGTTTGTATATAATGCGGAAAAGGGAGTTCGTGGCTAGTAGTGATATCCAAGGGAGCAAGTATTACTCTGTCGAGCGGGAGACCACTGGTAAGATTTGTCGGTACTAAGAGTTCTCTCGCTGCATAAGGATCGGCAAAAACATTAACTGGATATGCAAACAAGATTAGTAGGATTTTCTACACGAACACGTCTTTAACTACTTACATTCCGCGACCGAAGTGGTGTTTCCGGGAACATCTAAGGCTCCTGCCATGGCAATGACTCGACCGATTTTATCCACAACTGTTTGACGGTGTTGGCGTACAAGTTGTGCCAGGTTAGTCATCGGACCCAGGACTACATATGTGATGCTTCTGTCAGGACGTGACTCCAGTAAGCGCAAGGCCACCTCGACACCTGATTCTTTCACCAGTTGAAAATTCTGGCAAAAAGACGAACTTCCGAGGTCGACATTCAAGTCAGGGTGGCGTTCGCTTATATTTGATAAACCATCACTACAGTAACAGTGAGAACCTATCTCCAAAGTTGAAGAGGAACTTACCGGCCGTGGAAGTATTGGGCAAAGTGCCGTCCACCTTCTAAGGGTCCATCTGGTCCGACTACAAGGAGGGGTGGGACTGTGGGTGAAAAATTCGGAAACCTTGCGGCATCTTCAGGATATAGCGCAATGTGACGCCCTATTGCCTGGTAGACCTTGTAGATGTTGTCGCTGCGGAATCACATTCAGTTATTTTGGGACGTGGATTGAGTAGCGCCTTAACTAAGCTGCGTGAACATCGGTATTCCCTGTTATCGAATATTGATAAGGTTCTCATTTCAAGCTATCCCAACGCATTTACGGACCGAATGAAATGATGTACGCAAGGATTTCGAGTTCGGGAGATGTAATGGCAAGCAGGCTGTCGATGCTTTTAGAACAAAGTTTCTCTGAATTTGTGGAGGGAATCGAAAACAAACATAGCTAGAATGTCATCCACGCCAGGGTCAGTGTCGACTACGAGCCATCGTCAGATAAGAGTGAGCACAGCGTATTCGACCGACCACTTACTGATGATTGGCGTCCTCGTCTTCTCTTGCATGTTACTATCGGATGGTCAACAGACAGAATCAACACAAATAGGGAAAAGGCCTTTATCACTCAGATTATATAGCATAGTTGAGACCCAGTCAAACTCGACAAGAATGAGATGAATACGTGTCGAAGCGTAGAACAAGGGCGCCTTATGATGAGACACATAATGATTCTACCGATGGAGTTATGAATTCATGCAGAGGGAATGTTTGCGGGTTTATTCGCCTAGTAGAACAGGTGCTGTTACTCTAATTGCTGTTGCGGCGGCCGATGGGCTTCAACATGACCAAAAGATTACGAACCACATGCATGAACACTGCACATATGGAGATATGGCATACAACCTACAAACGACCGTGGAACGTTCGAACACTGATCATGCGTCGGTGTGTATGTAACGGATATTTGATTAAGGATCATTTGAATTGCTACACCAGCTGTATTGTACAAGTAGGGCGGAAAATTTCCCATGGAACCCGGACCTATTAATTGAAAGAACAGTCAGCCAAAGTACTGCGGAGCACAATGAGATAAGTATCAGAGATCTTGGTGGAAAATTGGTCTCATCGGACTAGCCTCTGAAGTAGCAAATATTGAAAGAATAACATCATAAATGATGCGCAGTTACGCCGACTCACCATGCTCAAAGTTAAACGAAGTCCCGGTCCGTGTCAAGTGCATGCACGTTGTGAAGAAAGTGTGGGACGTCAGACTTCATAAGGCGGAATATGCCGGAGAACTATGCAGCTGAGGTCACGGTGGCTGTCACGTCACGCCTAATCTGAGGCCATACTCATCCGTGTCCCTCTCGATATCCAGCGACTTACGACTAATGGCTGAATCCTTGCGTTTTCTTGGCTCCCTCCCCGGCCACAAAGGATGGGTCACCGCCATTGCTACCTCCTCGGAGAACCCAGACATGATTCTGACGGCTTCCCGAGGTATGAATGACACTTTTGCATAATTCTTTAGTTGACCTTAGGGCCCAGACAAGACCATCATCGTTTGGCAGCTTACTCGTGATGAAGACACGTATGGCTACCCCAAACGAATTCTTCATGGCCACAACCACTTCGTCTCTGACATCGTCATCTCTTCCGATGGACAATTCGCCCTTTCCTCCTCTTGGGACCACACCCTGCGTCTCTGGGATCTGAACACTGGTCAGACCACCCGCAGATTCGTTGGCCACACCTCCGATGTCTTGTCTGTCAGCTTCAGCGCAGATAACAGACAGATTGTTTCTGGTTCGCGTGACCGAACAATCAAACTTTGGAACACCCTTGGAGAGTGCAAGTATGATATCAAGGATGATGGTCACACTGAGTGGTGCGTGGGAGTCATGCTCAAATATATATCATACCTTGACAATACGGTCTAGGGTGTCATGCGTGCGCTTCAGCCCCAACGTCATGAACCCTGTGATTGTGTCTTGTGGATGGGACAAGGTTGTGAAGGTGAGCGTTCCCTAAGATCCATATCACTGGCCCTCCTAGTCGAGCGACGTTATATCTTTATTTGTTACTTCGAGAGTAACCGCCCGATGAGATGATCTTTTCCATCAAAGATTTATGAATCGCTCGTAGCAATGCCCTGGTACACTCAGTGCTAACACTACTTTAACAGGTCTGGGAACTCTCCAAGTTCAAATTGAAGACCAACCACTACGGCCACACCGGCTACATCAACACTATCTCTGTCTCTCCTGATGGTTCCCTTGCTGCATCAGGTGGCAAGGACGGCATTACCATGCTTTGGGACCTGAACGAGGGCAAGCACCTTTACTCGCTTGAGGCTGGTGACATCGTCAATGCTCTTGTGTTCTCGCCCAACCGCTACTGGCTATGCGCTGCCACTGCCAGCTGCGTTAAAATCTTTGACCTTGAGAGCAAGTACGTACTTCCAAAATTTGTTACGAAATCTAGCTTATCGGCGTGATCCCCAGGTCGATTGTTGACGAGCTCAAGCCCAGCTTCACTGATGTTGGCCCCAACTCACGGGAACCTGAGTGTGTGTCGATCGCATGGTCAGCAGACGGGCAGACGTTGTTCGGTGGATTCACTGACAACCTTGTTCGTGTCTGGACTGTCACTTCTTAAAATCTTCCGGGGAAGTCGCGTGGTGGAGGACAGATTGAGGTTTACCCTACGCATCGTTTTTACTGTAGCAGGCTGCTTGCATCTCAAAAAAAAAACACTGCATTTCTCAATTCCTGGTAGAATCTATGGCTTAATGAACATTCACAAAACTCCTGGGGTCACGGCTTCCCGCATGTTTCGTTGACGTTCCGCGTAATCCCAGCGATCCAGGCCTCCAAAGTCGATCTTCATCGCGCCAGAAGACAGGTTTACTTGCAGTTCGCAGATGTGTGATACCCTGGCTCTCCAGCTGTCGGCCCTGTAATGATAATTAGCACTAATGACCAAGTGTATTTCATCGGCCTCACGTTGCTGTCCCATACATGTCCGAGCTGCTCGGACTGACCACTCGCACACATTGATCGCTGTTGGACTTCGCGTCATATATCCACAAGTTCTTTCCCACATAGACCTCCTGCCAGCCACCTGAGTCAACTAATCTGTTTGGGGGCCTGATGCGTTTGGTATCTGGTGGAGGAATGGGGGCTTGTCGAACATCCACATCATTAAAGAGGCGAAGCGCCGCAAGGTTTGAGATGTTGGTTATCAGAGCACGTTCCTGGGATAAAGACGGATTGATGATGTGAAAGATTGCACTGAGTGAGTTCTCCGAGTCATCATCAGATTCGTGGCTGCCATCTTCTACTGTCGTAGTAGTTGCAGCAGTACCACTCGGACTTGCTTTGTTGGGCTCAAGTTGATCGTCCATCGTCATGTCATCTTCTTCCAAAGGGCTATCTGCAAACTCCTTCTCTCCTTCTTCCAATCGACTGCAGAAAGCCAACCAAGCAGCCTCATCGGAAAAATCAGTTCGCAACAGGATCCCCAGCTCTTCTCTGTTAGTCGACGCTTCGTCAAAAGGATCACTGTCTATGTGGAATTCCGCATCGCCATCAGTAACGACGGCAGTGGTCTGGGATATGTTTGAATGCCGGGGATCATATGTGAACAAGATCGTGATTTGCTCAGTGCTTACAGATGACAACATTTTTTCGCTCGAAGCCCAGAACTTCTGTGCGACCTGAAGCTTCCATCGTCTACGACCTTCGTTTGGCGATCGGCTCTTAATCGACGCGTAGTGAATCTGTGATCATGATGAGCTCAGTTTAGGCCTTTGAAAGAAGTACTAGTGACTGAACGCACAAGTAACCATTCTCCGAAAGTACTCGAAGACATCTTGTGCGGATATATAGGAACGTCGGTGTTGCAATGTTAAGGATTGCCTGATTGTTTTGCCAGGTCACCACAGGAACTTCATCACCAACAACTTGAACGTTAACTTGAAATTGCGAGAGTAGCGGTATTTCAGTCCATAATTAGTTCAAACGCATCATATGGGACTCGGGCTTATAGGGCATTTTTTGATCAAAACTTGCAGCCGATTATCGCACAGTTGTCCGTATATAGAAAAAACTTCCACGAATCGTTGGTATGGAGGGAGACGATATGGGGTTGCAGGTCATAGGACTTGTGCAGCGCTCATTGACACACTAATTGTATCCGATTGGTGTGGATAGTCAACTAGTCACTGGTCACTGCTGGAGTCCCACTACGTTTCCTGATCCGAGATTGCCCCATAGCGATTCAAATCATTTTTGCTGACCTCCAATGCAATGATGGTCCGCAATATAAGCGTCGAATGGTTCTCAGGCATATAGACGCGTGTCCATCCTTTCCTGCATGGCACCTCCTACAGGAACTACTGGTAAGCACTGAACACAGGTTCACCCTCGATGTCAGGACAGGATTGATTGAACGAAATGCAGGAACTCAACTCGGACGAAGGGAATGGGCCTTTGCGTTCGCTCTTGTGACGTCCTTATTTTTTACTTGTGAGTCATAGGTCTCTTTGTGGTATTGGTACCGAAATAACGAAGTTGACGGCGAACTGCAGGGGGTTTTGCCTATGGTGTATGAATTTCCTGCATTTGCAAATATATTCCTCCAGCTGATCGAACCTTCGATAACAGCTTCTTGATGTACTCAACGCACACTTCCAGACCGTATTCGGGATCTCCAAGCTTCAGAGCACGCTCTTACAATTAGCATACTTTGTAAGTGTCTGGTCCTTGATGATAGCGTGATCGTTCTCGCTAATCGCATGTTAGGGTGCATATTTCGTGTGGGCACCGTTCGCGGGTGTATTTGTGAGTCACATCAGTGTTTCCTTCAGAGCAATACTAATTAGAGCAGATGCGACGAGTAGGATACAAGGTGACTCTTAATCTGGAGATCCACAAACCAGATAACGAACAGCTTCCACTTATAGAAAGGCATTCATATCGGCCTTGGCTTGTACTCCATTGGTATTGGTGTCCTCATTCATAAAACACACAGACTTACCATCTCTTAGGTGCCGTATTCTTCTGGCCATCCGCGAAATACGAATCATATGGAGGGTTCGTCGGGAGTACATTCGTAATCGGTAATTGACCTTACAAGAGCTATATCACTATAGTACTAATATCTTACCCTACCTAGGTTGCGGCCTCTCAACACTCGAGGTCGCGGCCAACTCCTACATATCTGTGCTCGGCACGCCTCAGTATGCTGCCGCCCGTTTGAACTTCAGTCAAGGGTTCCAAGGCATCGCATCCTTTGCTGGACCCTTGATCGCTTCACGCTGGTTTTTCACTGGTGCCAATGCGACCAGTCTTGGCACTGTGCAATGGTCTGTTTGATAGCTTTTGTGCAGGCACCGTACTAAACTTTTATTAGGGTCTATCTTGCAGTCGCTGGCCTCGGCATAGTACTTAATATACTATTTTTGTGAGACCAAATTTTACATGACAGAACACCCGTCCTAACCTTCCACAGCTTCTGCAACCTACCTGAAATCACAGAAGATGCTTTGGCTGAAGAGATAGATGAGGTTGGCATCACAGACGGCCAAGGACCTTTCTGGAAGCAATATCGCTGTATCTTTGGGTTTGTTGCCCAGACCGCCTACGTGTGCGTTTTTCTGGTTCTCTCCGGCTTGTGTAGTGGGCCTTAAATATACCACAGCGGTGCACAAGTAACCATCGCCTCTTTCGCCGTCAACTTCCTCGTTGACCAAGGAGTTGGTATCGACCAGTCAAAGGCTAGCCAGCTCTTCTCGTTCTGCCAGGTCACATTCACCGTAGGACGGTGAGACATGACACGATTTTCTACCTTCATCGACATTCTGAATTTAATGGCTTACAGATTTCTTGGTGTATTGATGCTCAACTTTATCGACCCTGCCTTATTGCTAGCCTTCTACGGATTTTGTTGTTCGTTGTTCTGCCTCTTGGTCTCTCAGCTTCCTGGGTATAGCGCTGTCGCATGTCTCTTCTGTCTGTTCTTCTTCGAATCCATTTGCTATCCTGTACGTCTCTTCCTCTTTTTGAGCTACACCTCATTTATCGTGTACTTTCAGTGTATCTTCACCCTAGGCACTAAGAACCTCGGAGTGCACACCAAGCGGGGTTCTGGTCTTATTGTTATGGTGAGTCCTCTCGTGTTCTGGCTGTCCTCGATTCAAGGTTCTCACTAAACTCAGGGTGTTGGGGGAGGGGCTTGGTACCCATCTGCACAAGGTGCCCTCGCTGACGCAACAAATACCCGTCACTCGTATCTTGTCCCAGTGTCAGGTTACATCGCCATGACCATTTACGCTGTGTAAGATCCAGCATTTTTACAAGTTTGCATTGTTCTCAACTATATACAGCGGCCTTGTTGTCGACCAATCGAGGAAGAACGGATTCTCATTCCGCAACCGCGATGAGCTTACCGACAACTTGAAGCATACCTCTGATGACGTCTCTCCAACCGAGTCGCTCCCTGGTGATGTGAAAGGACGCTCGAGCAGTGAAAAGAAGGTATTCAGTGACGAATTAGTTGGGGTTGCATGAAAATACATTCACAATAGAGTAAGCACGAATACCATGGCCTCCTCGATCCGTATAAGCGTCCACTACCCCGCAGATATTATTAAGTATCCATGTATATAAAGATACCAGTACCATCCGGTGAGTATCTATGACGGCGACCTGAATGACGTGAGTTTGTATGATATTCATCGCCGATGCCTTGAACCGCTACATGATCTACGATTTACTCGAATATTGTCGCTCAAATTGACAGAAAACCCCTACCTTTAGAGTGTATGTGAGCTTCATGGCCTTTGATACGGGCGGATACGTATTTCCCGCACATCAGTAAATCACCGGGCTCTGTCCAGATCTGGACAGCGCGCCATGTGCACAGCTTGGTCCCTTCTAGCTAGTTCACTACAGTAAAACTTTTTCTGTCAACCTCTGCACAGACCCTCACAAACCTGCCTAGTGAGGACCAAATAGGTCTTGAATATCATCATTTTTCTGTCTGTCTGTACAGATCTGTCCATGTTCATGCAGATATTCACAAACCACTCAGAAGTTCACTCGGCTCGGGTACAGTAGCTCATTTCTGTCTTGTCTTGTACAGATCTGTCCATGCTCACGCAGATACTCACAAATGACTCAGAAGCTCACTCGACTCGGGTACAATAGTACATCAGCAAACTACTAATTTGGCGACAGATTTCACACGAGTCACAAGCGCACACAGATCCACACAAGGTCTCACAGACATCACAGACATCACAAGCGTCACAAGAATAGTGCTGGTAAACATTGAAACAATAGTGTGCAGGAGGAGTAAATCAGAACAGTATATACTAGTATGTAGTGCATAAATCAAGTACTACTGGTTATATCACATGTGAAGTATGTATCAATATTTGTTAACAATAAGATGTATGGCCGAACCTAACTTACAGCGCACTCAGGCTGTACCACATTGAGGACTTGAACCCACAAATGTTGAAATACCACTTTTTTTCCTCTCTATATGCATACGCCCTACGTTGAGGTCGGCCGTTAATAGACACATATTTGCAGCTTCAACACGATGGCGGTAGAGGTCCACAAGTACCATATGATGCTCTAGGGTGCAATCCGCCAGGGCATTTTGAGCCTGGCACACTTTGCATCTTGATTTAGCTGCCTCGAGGGCCAGGTCAGAGTGGTCGTCCTCTTCGTCGGCTTGGTAGAATGAGGCACAATCAAACTCCTGACAATGGCAGATAAGAAAGTGCAGAGGAAATTAGAGCACAGAATAACTCACAAGCTGCACTCCTCCTGTAAAGCCGTCCTCCTCTTTTATTAAGCATGCCGATCGAGATGGTAATGATTCGGAGGTTGTTGATTGTGAGGACAGGTGCAGCAGTGTGCTAGTGCTGTATTGGAGTAGTGATGACTTGGAAAATGATTCAAGTTGGAATATAATGAGCGCAATGATTGAGAAGAAGGTGTAGAATGGCGAGAACTTGAACAAGAAGAGTTTCTGGAATGGCGAGAGGGTGTAGAATAACGAGAAGGAGATAGGGCTAGAGGCTCCATATGATGATGAATGTTAAGTTGGAGGCGTGTGAATCTCGCATACCTTATGTCAATACCATCATGTCCAAAATGCGGCAAAATATTCATGAAGGAGTCTAGTGTGACTCGCCACCTTAGCCAGCCCCGAACCTCATGCCATAGCTCTATTTGCGATATGGTTGACATTTTGCAGTTCACAGAGTTGGTCGAACCACGTTGGCGATCCCTTGATTCTCTCTCTTCTCAGTTTCCTTCGGATGACCACTGTGACAGGGTTTCATATCCTGATCCTGGAGATGGAATGGATTTTGACATTGGGGGAGACCACTTCGACACAGTGGGAGAGGAATCATCAAGTGCAGAGGAATGGTACAAGGGCGCAGGGACTTGTTACTCTCGGGACGGCACAACCTTCTTGGACCTATTCGACGCTGATGAGTATGCGGACTGCAGGAAAGATAATCATTTTTATCCTTTTGCATCGAGGAATGAGTGGGAAGTTGCTGATTTTCTTCTTCGGTCCTCCCTCAGTATGGCGGCAATTGATGAATTTTTGGCACTCTCGATGGTATGTAATCTTTTGCACTTGCACTTGTCCTTCTCCTCGCCTTCTTATTGATGATTACCCTTGCAGATTCGCAAACTAAAACTATCTTTCAACAACGCTAAAGAATTACGAAGCCGTGCCAAGATGCTCCCCAAGGGACCGAGCTGGAAATGTCAACCCATTACCTCGCCCCATAGCACGAAACACCCAATCCGACTATTCTGGAGGGATCCTGTTGAATGCTTAGAGAGTCTGTTCAGCAACCCCCTCTTCCATGACAAGCTTGACTTTGTCCCTCGTCGCGTGTACACTACTGCAGCACGGGTTCTGCGCGTATATTTGGAGTGGCTGATGGGTGATTTTGCTTGGGATATCCAGGTACATGCATCTGAGTCTCTAAAATTCGCATCATCTCATCATAGGCTCTGCAAAACCAACTACCTAGAGGCGCTACAATCCTTGGGACTGTACTATCTTCCGACAAAACAAACATCACCACTATGACTGGTGCCAGGGTCGCTCATCCACTTCTTCTAGGCCTTGCAAATATCTGCATGCGCACTCGCACCAAACTCTCGTCTAGGGCATTCCTACTTACAGCTCTCCTCCCTATCCCACAGTATTTGCACCCCAATCAACGGATGTGGGGCGTGCTCGAAGATCGCCTCATACACAAGTGTCTTGTCATTGTCTTGAAACCATTGATGATAGCAGCCGAGATCGGGATCATGATGTCAGATCCAGTGGGCAATGTTCGTCATTGTTATACGCCTCTTGCAGCCTACATTGTCGACACCCCCGAGGCATGTATGCTTGCATGCGTGCGTGGCAAAACTTCCCCGTTCACCATGGCGTCATATCTTGAGTTTGGGGATGATTTTCGTCATCCCGAACGCACGCGCTCTGTCACACTTGAACAGCTTGCGAACATCAAGGCCGACCCCAATAACCTCGAAGCTTTTTTTGAAGCATGCGCTGAATACCGGCTAAACGGTGTTCACGCACCTTTCTGGATGTACTGGCCGTATGCTGATCCCTCAGTCTTTCTGACACTGGAATCTCTGCACCACTGGCATAAGGAATTTTGGGATCACGACCTTCACTGGTGTCTTGTAGCTGTTGGAGCACTGGAACTTGATTTTAGATTCTCGATTTTGCAGCCAATCACAGGCTACCGCCACTTCTCTTGTGGAATCTCAAAGCTCAAGCAAGTCACAGGGAGAGTTCACCGTGATGTTCAGCGCTACATCGTTGGTTTGATCGCTGGTACAGCCCCTCGTCGTTTTGTAACCGCGATCCATGCCCTTATGGATGTCCAATACATGGCGCAATCCCCTTCCCCCGATGATAACCTATTGACATCTATCAACCAATCGCTCTTGATATTTCATCAAAACAAAGATGTCATCATGTCATTGGGCGCACGGATGGGTACTAAGAAACCAATCGACAATTGGTTCATACCTAAGCTGGAGCTAATGCAGAGCATTACTGCTAGTACACATAAAGTCGGTGCTCTCATCCAATGGTCTGCGGATGCCACCGAACATGCTCACATATCCGAAATCAAGGACCTCGCACGACATACCAACAATAACGATTACGATCCGCAAATCTGTCGTCACTTGGATTGATTGGAGAAGCTACGGCACTTTGAAATTGCCACAACGTCAAAGAGTCATGTCGTTGATCCTGGTACCGAAGTCGAGGATGAGGGGGGCGAGGAAGAGGGTACTGTGTGTGATGAAGAAGAACCAACTGATCCACGAACTGCGCTCCTAGAGGAGCTCAATTGTACATGCGTTACTACTAACTATTTCAACAAGGCCAAGGATATAATTACTCTGTCGCGTCAAGCTAGCACTTACCCAGTGTAGAGACTCATGCCTCTCCTTGTGCAATATTGCAGTTTTCACCAAGGAGTATACAGCACGAACTTGTAGCATCACTCTGTATGCTTCCTACAGCTATTCCTACATGAGGCGCAGCTTTCCCGCGCAACGTGCAACTTGCGCGTGTACCTTTCCCGCGCTTCACGATGTATATGCGCGCGCGCTTTCCCACGCTTTCCCGCGCTTGAGCGCCCTATAGCGCCAGCCATCCGGAAGCATCCATCCACTGTCCACCAAGTTCCCTAGTGCGTATATTTCCATTTCTCACATTTGCATATCGTTCCATCTTTATTTTTATCATGGACCCTTACTTACATATATCCTTACATACCTTACTCGGTAGCGCTTTGGCTCCGCATGACAGCGCTTAGGCGCCATACTTAAGCTGCCAGCAGTACTCACTTACTCACCCATGAGAATGACCAAAAATGAACCACAACGATACCCATTTACTACCTAGCGGAGTATAGTTGAAATCTATTACTTGGCACCTCGCATATAACATCTCTCAGCTTGCATCTCTCACCTCTTGTCTAGTGTCTAATCATCACTTAAGCAAACTCACTCTTACTCTCTCTTGTTTCCGCATACACATGCGCGTATTCCCGCGCTTCGCGCATTCTCGCGCCTCGTGCGCACCTGCGCTTTCCCACGCTCCGTATTTGCCAACCAGTAGTGCCTTTGGCGCCTACTACTAGATCCTTGCTGCACTTGCTTCCCCTTTAGGGTCGAACGCACTTGTCGTCTCAAGTATAGCAGACTAGGCAACGCGCGACCTTACAACATTTATAGATACAGTCAGGAGCATTGTTCATCCCTCGCTGTATCGTTGAACCTTCAGCACAACCTTACAACATTTATAGATACAGTCAGGAGCATTGTTCATCCCTCGCTGTATCGTTGAACCTTCACCGGGCCCACCTCGAACATTTACCACCGGTAATGTTGCCATTCACCTGAACTACAATCCAACCCGCACCGGGATGAAACTTGATGATGTCTCTGACAATTTCAACATACCGGACCTCCGCCATGCTCTTTCGGCCTTCTTGCAATGTGATATGAGGAACGGAAACATGATCCATGGAGTTGCGGTTCCAAGAAGATCACTTATTGACCGTCCTCCAATTCTTCCCTTTGATCGAGTCCAAGTATGGCACACTGTTCGCTTACAACAGGTTTCATACCATGATTCGAGTCTTGCCTTACCGGCCCAAACCTTGCACGCCTCTCCTTCATCCCCCGAGTGGTTGAAAGGCCGAAGGAATGCTGTCCTTGTGAATATTGATGGACAGTATGAATGGCCCCAGTCCAGGTTAAAAGGTGAGCACCTTTTCTACTCATCAATTTGGCCTATATATATTGACCCCCTCAGGACACACCATCTGCGAATTGCAGCTCATCATGTGCCTGATGCCTCGATGAGGTTCTCGTATTGGATGGCAAGATCAGTACCTGTGTTATGTCCATAACATGAAGATTGGTGCGGTTGACCCTGTAACTGGAATGCACATTGTGAAACGTGCTAAGCATGCCAATGGTTCTCCAGTGGGTGATATAGTTCCCCTTTGGCAAGTTCTGTTACAGTAACATGGCATGAGTCCCCTGCCAGCAGAACAGCCCTCTGCCACCGCACGGCTATAGACGATACCGGAGTCTCACCAGCTCTATGACGATAGATGACGACAGATGACGATAGATGATGATAGATGATAAGTGGCAACTGCCGGCTTAGATAAGCGGTCTGGACCGCACGTGACGACACATGACAACATAGGTCTAGAAGACCTATTTATGTTATCAAGATAGAAGGCAAGCCTCGTGCTGCCTCATGTACTGATAGAAGGATGCCTCATGGATCCTATCTACGATAGAAGCCCGCCTCATGGACGCTATCTCTGACTCATGTAGATAAGCAGATTAGAACCCAGCTTTAGGCTGAGCTTAGATACGAAGAGTAGCCTTATATAAGGTCGAAGATTAACAGTAGACGTTCCTTACTTAATCTTACTAGGTTTACCCTTGAACTCCTTGTCCTGCTAAAGCTATCTGCTCGACATCAACTCGTACCTTCAGTGACGCCTCTCACTGTCTGTAAACCGCTATCATCTCAGCGTAACCCCTCGTTAACCACCACGAGCTACGTTCGAGTATGCAACCTTTGCTTGTCTGTAAAGGCCGATGACTCTCAGCACTCGGTACCACTGTCGTGGTTGTCGCTGTTTAGATCATCCTAGTCGCACACGACCGTTTGTCATAACAAGTTCGTTCATTCATCAACCTCATTCCTCAATTTGGGGCAGTAGCGGACGCGCGGTTGACGAAAGCGACTTCATCACATTATTCTTCATCTTTTTTTCTTTAACAAGTATTTTGATAAGCAGATCTATGATACTCTTTACTACGCTTCACAAGGATAGATGTCTATCGTTTTGATGTTTACCAGTGCTATTCTGTGATGCTTGTGATATCTGTGCACATTTGTGCAGATCTGTGCATGCTGTGAGATCTGTGACGCTTGTGATATCTGTGCGCGCTGTGAGATCTGTAGCAGCTTGCTGATGGGCCTACCTGGATGGTGAACCCGGTGAACTGTGATAAGGGAGAATCAACACCAAGCAACAAACACTGCATTGAGGCCAATGCATGCCACATCACCAATGTTAGCTCAAATTGACTACTCAACGAAAAAATGCTGTCCAACACTACAGTCTCATCCCTTGTCGACATCGACCAGCTTCTTTGCGGTAGAATCAGCTCTATCGGCGTCCCTGTTGGTGAATTGCCACGTACCTTGGACATCGTCAAACCCCTCCTCAAGCGTGAGCTGCAATCCCGTGTTATTCACGAGGGTGTCGGCAACGCAGTTCAATTGCAGTTCAAGAACTCCATTTTCAACCAAATCGTTCCTCGAACCAATATCGAGGTAGAAAGCCTTGGATTGATCAAGTACAATAGGCTTGCAGGACCATCTGCATACTCTAGCAAGGGATGAAAATTCAACCGCAGAAAACGAGTCAAGTGGACTGAAGAGTCTGACTCAGAGACCGACGGACTGGAGGATGATGAAGGCTCGGCCACAGAGATTGATGAGGACATAGAGGACGACGACGACGATACAGATAATGGCGGTGGCTCAAAGCTCAATTATGAGGGTTCACTCAGGTCCACGATCCTTGGAAAAGATGAACTACTCGAAGGGAGTTGGGATGGCCAAGACTTTCAAGCTGGATCGAAGAAAAGACGACGACGGGTGGTGCACACTACCGAGACAGACCTTCAGCGGCTCTTTTATACCATACAGTACCACTTGCGCAACTCACTGAAGGACAACATCCCCTACACATTTGCGATGGGGGCCCGGTACTGGACTGCAGAGTTTTCTACCACTGCTATTCCAGACTCTTTCAACGCCCAGAAGCCTGATTTATCCCTGTTCGACTTCACACTCCTGAAGGAAAATAAGTCGTGGGCGAATGTCCTGGCCTTTGTGGAGCACACCTCTTCTGATCTTTCCAAGAATAGAGGTTTAGCAGTGTATTGGGGGTCAGCAATTAAAGCATATTTAATCATGCGAGAACAACCATGGCGTCGATTCGTACTTGCCTACTCAATCTGCGCGAATATGCTCCGTGCACATTATTTCGACCACTCTGGCGTCATCATATCCCTTCCTTTCAACATTCACAAGTCTCCCGGCTCTATACACCTCTGCGATGCATTAGCTGCCCTCACACTTCCGGATAGCCGCCACCTGGATCTTGATCCCACTATTCACATGTGTCACGCTGCGTGCAATGGCACCCATGTCGATCTTGCAGATGGGGCGATAGGCTGGGTGGAAGACAACAATAACAATGTCTATTCGATCATGGCTGTGCTGTGGAAGAGCCATGGGTTTTTCTGTAGGGGAATGGTCTGTTATCGTGTTAGAAACAAGGAAGGAACGGAGTACACTCTGAAAGATTGTTGGGTGGAGGAGTCAAAAAAAATGCACGAACCAACCGTCCTGAGGATGGTCAAGGGTATTCCTAACGTTGTAGAACTCATTGACGATTGGGATGTTTATCACGAGGGGCAGCCTGATTGCACGGCACGTATTCGCAAGATATATGACCAGGATCAATGAGACAACACCGCATTCTGTAATAGATTTCACCGGCGTCTTCTCTTGAGCCCTTGCGGGGAACCACTCTCTCAATTCAGCTCTAGAACGGAGCTGATCGTGGCTTTTCGTCACTTTGTAATTGGTGAGTGATATCAACTGCGCAGAACATAGACTCGCTAATGATGATATATTTTAGCTCACCAAGCAATGATTGAAAGACGAGTCCTACACGGGGACCTCAGTCCTAATAACTTTGTCATGCATGATGGCATTGGCTACTTCATCGACTTGGACCATGCCGCAGTGTTAGCAGTAAATACGACCAGCACGTATTCGCCTGGTACTGTAAGTTTGTTTCCGAAATTCACTGTGCTTGCTTTTGACTGTATTGTTACAGGGTACTATGCCATATATTTCGATCCGGTGAAGGTGAGGAATCTTGACTATAGGTGAAACGCTAAAGCTAACGGGGGTTCTACAGTAAGACCAGGATACGAGAATACGACTCGACCCAAAGGACAGCTACTGAGAGAAGTTCCTCTTTAATGTAATGGAGGGAGTCTTCGCCAACTAGACGGGTGGTAACAGGCGCGAGAAGATAACGCGCGCGTAGGCGCGCGAAGGGCGCGCGCGAGCGAAAGATGCAAGGGGCGCGCACGTATACGGAAGCGTGCTTTCGAGCGATGGGGGAGAGTGTTCAAGTATAACAGATGCGCGAGCGATGGTAGAATAGTGAAGTATAATCGGATTTCAAGTACTAAGGTGCACTTATACAATTTGCAGTATACTCAGATAAGGGAGAAGGGAAGGAAGTAAGTTAAAAGGAACTTTCCCTCTATTTAAGAAGGGAGATTACGCTATGCGGTGCGCTTCCGAGCGTGGTACCGAACCGAGTAACCACATCAACTCTAAATATATTCTAAAGCCTATGATAGACTTTCTGTATGTAAGCGCGGAGATCGGACCGAAGGTACGTCAATTCAGTGAAAGGGATAAGAATAACGCACCAGTAAATCAGCGAGGACATAGGACGGACGGACGGACAAGGGTACAAAGGCCTAAGGGAGGCGCACAAGCGCGCGCGAAAGGCGCGAGTGCGTGTAAGGCGCGCGAACGAGGCGCGTACGTAGGGCGCGCGCGTGAGAGCGCGTATGACTGATCCTTCGGATAAGAGCTGGAACGTGTAGGGAATTATGTGGGTAATAGGGCCGTATATTCCGCATTGAGAGGCGCGAGTCTCTACACCGGATTCTCCAGAGCATGATGAAAATAATCGATCCCAACGTGGACAACAATGACCCGAGCAAGGACGTCGCCCCGGCCAATGCTGTTGAACAGCTGATTGAACACAGGCCCTCTGATGACCTGGAGTCGTTGTTCTACATATTTGTGAGTTCGTTGCGAAGTATGGGGGCGCGCATGGTGAATTAGCACCATCCTGGACTCGAGACTCGCTGCCATGGGCGAGTGCCTATGAAGCCTTGGGCAAGGCTGATCTCAAAGGGGCTTTGGGTACCTGCTATTTCACAAAAGTGGGGGTTGTCCTGGACCCAACTTTCATGGTGGAGATGACATCAGATTACTTCGCAACATTTAGGCCTCTCGTTCAGCACTGGCAAGCTTTAGTTTGCCTCGCGAACAAGCCCGATGAGAAAGAGAGAGTGGAGACCACTCACAACAAGGTTCTTGAGGTTTTGACTGCATTTATCGACACCTATGTTGAAGTTGCACCCATAAATCCCTCAGCAAGTTCCAATCCTATTCCCGAGGTAGGGTCCGGGGGGGATAATCCTCGCATAGGTCATCCTCCAATTCCCGAGGCAGGGCCTTCAAGACTTCCACTGCGTCGTTCTACCCGGAATCTTCACAAGTCCTGCTGAAAACATTTTGTCTGCAGTGCCCCTCGTACCCTCTCCTCAGTCTGACCATCATATTTGTCTATTTGATATAGACTTTCTCCGAGTCCGTCCTGTAATTCTAGTTGTCTTGTACCTCCTCCTCCTCCTCTTCTCCTTATTCCCTTATGATATCCTGACTTGTTTTTTGTTGTGCGAACTTATGTCGCTTATTACATAATACACGACAGCTACTTTAGCGCTAGATCAGCTTATACTATTAACACATTCAAGTTTCTGGCTTTCCTGATGCCTCCAAGAAAGAAGGCCAAGCATTCTGCCCCAGCAGCAGCTCCCTCTCGACGAAGCGAGAGAAGCACACGAGGTGTTGGTGGCCATGTAGCACAACTGAAAAAAACCGGAGAAACACTAGCAGCCCCAGCAAGGAAAGGACGCAAGGAGCCCATTGTTCAAATGAGCGACTCAGATGCCGAAGAAAACCCCATGGCTCTGTCACAGCTTCAGAGAACAAAGAAAAATGTAATGGTTCATTTTTCTAACTGCTACAAGCTGATGACATATCCTAAGCAGTGTTCTGTTACAGCCGACAACCAAGTCAGGTCAGGATCTCAGCTCTCTCGCACTCCTCATCCCGGCCTTCCCACCAATCAGCCTTTGGGGAGATTTGGATTCAAGCTGCCCATGTCTGATATTTGCAAGGCACTGTATTCCAGTGGTACTACCTATGGACGCCAAGCAGCAGATGAAAATGTCATCGAAGATCGGGATTTTGAGGGTGACAGGGATTCTGACTTGGAGCATGATAGGGATTTAGGCTTGGAGTGCAACAATCGGGATGATTCTGAGGGTTCTACTAGTGAAAATGACAACCAGGGTCCAGATGATAATCTCATGGAACACGAAGACAACCAAATGTAAGTGTCTACTTCTCCGCCCTAACCATCCTCATGCCCGTCGCAGGGACCGTGATCAATTCCCACGTCAGCAAGAGGACCAAGCGGATCATTTCGATGATGGGCTTGAGGGTGGAATGCAAGCGGATTTCGATCAAGGTATTGATGACGAGCCCGACAATGCAGCTCGACAGAAATCACAGGAAGGTATATAAAAAATTTACATGTCCACCTAGTCACCTTTTTTTTTCCAGGGTATTGTTGATGTCCTTGAGCGTCATCAGGCGAAGAATGGACAGTGCAAGGCTCCTTCGCAGGCTTCCCTCTTGAGAGCAAGACATGCTGAACGTCTCTGCCGCTCGAAGTCACCTTGTCGACTCTCACCTCAACATGCCTCTCCTGCTCGAGTGCAGCGTAGATACTCACCTCCACGTCACTCACATATATCTTCCACTTGCTCAAGGTCTCCTCGTCGGTGCACAAGATCTCCATCAGCTCATCGACATGAACATCAACCATCTGTGCGCGCTTCTTCCTCTCGCGTACAGTCTCCTCGTTGTCCTCCATCTCGGCCAAGCCAGTCCTCAAATCGCATACAGCCCCTCTCCCGGGCACACTCTTTGTCACGGTCCGTTCCCAAGGACACTTCTCCATCTGATCGCGCAACGTCACCCACTCTCCATTCTCGCTCTTTCAGCACCACACCTGAGCCAGATTCACACAGCAGCAAGAAGGCATGAAAGATCAAACCAACCCAAGGGGACCCCGCGAAGCTCGGCTTTTATCCACCTTCCTGGCAGGCACTTTTGCAGGCAGCAAAGGTAGAAATGCATCTCCAAGCTGTGTTGACACATCCTGTTCCAGAGCATGGAGACGCTCTACAACTCGCACAAGAAGTCCTGGACGCTGAACTCTGGAGGTACCACGAGAAGAAGATCAAAATGGATAAAGGTAAGTGTTTATCACACCACCGGACGTCCTCGAATCTCATTATTTACAAGGCTATTTCCCAAAGTACAAAGCTCAAATGTCCCGAGTGGTAAGCATCTCATTAACTGATGATCAGCGCGCTTATTTTATCATCAGCTCTGCGATGATTTGTTTACATTTCGCACAGAGCTGAAGAAAGTCATCATACCCATTGCGAAATCAGCATATGACATTTTCCCAAAGGGCACAGTCACACGTAAGGAGGATATACAGAAGCACATCATCACAGCCGCCACTAAGCTCCTCAAGACCGGTGGTTACCTTCGTATTCCTGACTCGTCTAACGTATGTGATCACTCCTCGCAATGTGGCTGCTCACTGTTTATTTTTTCTAGGGCAAATGGAAAAACTTTGTGTCACAAGTTCTTATGGATGGCTGCCTTGCATTTTATTATAGCAATAGCAAGAAGGCACTCAAAAATACAGACAAATTTCACCGCACAATCCCTCCAAACGCGCTTATTCTCGTGGCTGCTGTGGTACGCTGTGATTTATTTTATTTTCCATCGCTAATTAGTTAACAGATGAAGGTCGTCATTTCTGGGTTTTCTGAAACTGGTACCGACAAAGTACCTGACCTCTCCGCTGATAGATGTAGGAACGACTTTAACTTGTTGCAGAAGTCTCTGGACAAACTGATGGACATTCCCGAACGTCGTGACGAGCTTGAAGATATGCTGGCGCAGTGGGCTGGTATTGGGATGGGTGAGCTTGTTCATGGCGACTCGAGTGCAGGAGGCAGTGATTTGGAGGATGTCAACATCATTTTATAATCTTGCATACTAGTACTCATGTTTTACAATCTACGACAATCAGCACAATTTATGCTTCCTGTACAAGCTTGTATGGTGTCCTACAAATTACATAAGCTTATACAGCATGTCTCATCTGCAAAATGTGTCTCGTCTGCAGACTCCGCACAGTGTGTTCTGTTTGTCTGTATTGTGGTGCTTGTATGGGTTGTGGTGCTTGTATGGGTTGTGATGCTTGTACAGGTTGTGATAGCTTGTACTACCTTGTAACAGGACTGTAAAGAGGGGACTTCCTTGTGTGCCTGTGAACCTTGTACAACCTTGTACAACTTTGTACAAGTACCCACTAGTTTGCTGATGTAGCAAACAAATGACGATAAATTCAATCAGCGGGAAACACGATACTAGCAGACAATGAGCAAAAGATAAAAGTAAATATGCAAGAATATGATGTGTGACAATTGACAGTGCCAGGAGATGGGAGACTCAATCAAGTTGGATGCGCAGGTGGCAATGTTTCGACATGTCAACACCGTCGAGTTTCGATGCTTCTGCCCTGGATGAACTCATCAGTATTGAACACTATGTAAAAGCTTCCTTACCATCCAATCTTGGCCCATTCACGGAGTTGCTGCACCAGCTTCGAACCGTGATATGCATCAGGAAATCAACCAGGAATTGATACGTCCAGGTAGAGCTGACAAATAGAACCCATTATGATATGTTTTGATTTAGAATTACACATTATTATCTTCGCACAACATGCATATGAAAAAATATATGACTATGCTAGGCACATATCATTTTGATGAGCATCTTACAAGTATGAAACAAGTATTTGAATGAATATATGACTATGCTAGGGACATGTCAATTTGATGCGCAATTATAAGTAGAGATCAACGTGATAAGTGGCCTGCAATACACTGTAGTTAGCTGGCTGATGATGATCAAACTTATAGCATGTCGTGACACCATTTTATTTCACTAGCACTTCAGTCACCCCTCTCAAAGCACCTCTTAGGTACATATATTCTGGCTTACAATCTTACCTAAGAGGCATGATCTTAGATGGTATTCCCATGCAATGCAGGTGGTAACCCGGGCCAATCCAATACTTTCCCCAGGAAGCCTGGACCTGCTGGGCCAATGTATTTAATCTGTCCTATGACCCATCTGGGGTATCCTAAATCCTTTATTATATTAATACACAGGGGGTGTCAGGGGTCACTTCTTATAAAAAACTGCCTACACATTCAGACACTGAGAGTATAATGTTTGTCTTCATAAAGTCCTTGACCTAAGAATGGAGGAGGCGGGAAGGAATTTGCAGTAGGAGGAGGGTTGTCTTTGATGATGAGGGAAAAATGTAAGTTGGGTAAGGTCCTTGATCTACGAAATCCAAAGTGGCTGGAGGAGGAGGGAAGAAATTCGTGGTAGGAGGGGGGGTTGTCTTTGATGATGAGGGAAGAATGTAAGTCAGATAAGGTCCTTGAAATCTGTGGTAGGAGGGGGGGTTGTCTTTGATGATGAGGGAAGAATGTAAGTTGGGTAAGGTTCTTGACTGTGCCCTCGCTCCAGATACTGACATATCTCGCACTCCATCTGGTTAATTTTGTGCAATTGGAACATGCCCTGCACCACAATACTCCAGGTTTTATTGGAGTAAGTGTCATCACATATTACTTTGGATGCAAGCATGAAAGCAGAAACAAAAAGACAGTGACTGGTCAATGCAGGATAGCCCACTGCTGGTTTATATGGTGACTGGGCTGGCCCGGCACTCTCCTACACATGATGTGGGACAGCCCACCACTGGATTATATGGTGACTGGGCTGGCCCCGCAATCTCCTACATATGATGTGGGATAGCCCATCGCTGGTTTATATGGTGACTGGGCTGGCCCAGCCATCTCCTACACATGATGTGGGATAGCCCACTGTCAGTCTATATGGTGACTGGGCTGGCCCAGCGCTCTCCTATGCAGGATGCAGGATAGCCCACCGCTGGTTTATATGGTGACTGGGCTGGCCCGGCACTCTCCTATGCATGATGCGGGATAGCCCACAACCAGTTTATATGGTGACTAGGCTGGCCTGGCACTCTCCTATGCATGATGCAGGCTAGCCCACCACTGGTTTATATGGTCACTGGGCTGATATGAGATAGCTCATGTCTGGGATGCCCCACCATCTATATATTCTCAGATAGTGATGTCTCAGCTCCAAGCTGCATTTTTCAGAAAATGAGCATAACATGCTGAATAAAATCCCTAAATTCATGAAAATATTTATGGACATAGATTGAGCAGAAAACTGGGAGGCATTCAAGGGGTGAATGTATTCACAGTAAGACTTTTCCTTGAATGCCTCCCAGTTTTCTGCTCAATCCATGTCCATAAATATTTTCATGAATTTAGGGATTTTATTCAGCATATTATGCTCATTTTCTGAAAAATGCAGCTTGGAGCTGAGACATCACTATTCTAAGATGAGATAGCCTATGATATATTTGCACTTTCAATGTATTGTCTTATAGCAATCACTTGATAATTTCGGATATTGTTACAAAAGACTATATATCATATGAATCCGAGTCAAGGTCCATATATGCCCCAGCCAATGCAGCTTCCTCCAATTCGTCTATCAATTCATCATTCTCCCTCTCGTCATCAGACTCCCAGTCATTCTCAGAATCGTACACAGCAGCTGTACCATCAAGACAGCTTGGTTGATAATACATATTAGCAGCCTCAGCAAGGTCATTCGGGGTGGGGCCCCATGAGTCAGGCAATGGCCAAGCGCAAGGGATAGGACGAACTTGAGATTGCCAATGCACAACAAGACCACTCAATAAGCGAGCATGGAGGTTGAAATGAAAACAGAGATCTTCATTCTCATCTAAATATACTATCAGTGTCATGACAGTAGAATGTTGTACAAACTTACCTGCACGAGTGTGAGCCTCCTGTAAGGCATCCCACTCAGCCATCATCCACTCCTGAAGAACACAATGTTCTCGTATGATACGAGCCCCTTCCTCGTTGCACTGGTCCACCTCGAGTTGAAACTTAATTGCTGCGTGCATATTCTCATCTGCTAGCCAGGCAAATGGAGCCATATCATTGCCATCAAGTCCAACATCTTGCCAGATGTCATCGTCTATGTTAAGCTGAAAGATACCAGTCGGAGAGATAGAATGAGGTGCTATCGCACCAGCAGGAGCTTCCCCTCGTCGAATTAAATCAATTAGTTTACCACAGAGGTTGTTGTAAGTTGTGATGAGCTTTCAAATGGTAGGGTTGCGCCGTTGAATTGAAGCTTCTGCATGCACATGAAGCTTGTGCTCTAAATCAAAGATAATCATGGACATATCAACATGTTATATCAACATGTTGGATCGAGCTACATACCATTTACTGTCTGACGGTACGACCGTTTAAACCTCTCAATTTCAAATTTGCGCTGGCGAAGACGTTCACGAAGGCGTGCCTTGACAGCTTGCGCATCAAGACGAATTTGAAGGAATATACTACGTCGGAGTTGTTGAAGATCGGTAAGTTGCCTGATGCCGAGGGCCGCCTTCCATCATCGCAGAGTATCAGTGACTTTGGACCGGTAGGTGCGTTCGTCTGCAAGTCGAAGGTTGAAGTCAACAATGTTAAGAGTGTTGCCAGCACAGAGCTGCATCTCAAGAGCACGAACGGAATCGTCCAGGTTACTGAGTGTTCGCTCGAGGGTCAAAATCTTTGATATTTGCTCGTCATTGTTGGTTTTTGATCTCCCTTTTTATAAATGTTAGGAAAATATGAAAATATAAAATAAAGCATGCACTGGATAATGGTTTCGTTTGGTGCTCGACCTGAGCCCTCCATTCCGGGCGTATATTAGCCTCATCCACAGAGAGTTGTCGAAGCGCATGTTCTGCACTGCTCTTCTTTGTCTGGCAATGAGTCCATCTGCGACTCAGCCACTCACCAAATGTATCGAGATTTTTGCCATCAAGATGGCGAACTTGTGCATTCAGCACAAAAAGACGTTGGTGGTACTATCATGATGTTAGTCAGTCAAGGTATCCCAACGAATTAAGATACTTACCCCAGAGACCTGCAAGGGGGGGATCAACATCTTGAGAGCGCTCCACAGGCGCTCACAGCCCTCTCCGTCAGAAAGTCCAAACCCTTCACATTTGTGAGGGTGATAAATAAGTTGACAAGGCCACTGATGTCCGTACGCGTGAAATACAGATATAGAAAATACGATACATGAGAGAACACCTTGCTCGAGAAGTTGGTATTTTAGACAACTACGCTCGAGCTGACATGCAATATCATACAAGATACCGACGGTCATGGTTGGCGGAAGATGTTCGAAGAGTTTTTTTATAAGTGCAAGGACATAATATTGTTTTTCACCTGCTGATGTCATATTGACCAACCATAAGACACAATCATGACAACAAAGTAAGGCCATGATTCCTGTATCGGCGAAAAAACGGGTGCTAGCTTTCTCTCATTTTTCGTCCGCAGCAAGAAAAGATTCCCCGCAGGCATCCAATGTCGATACAGGGATGCGCATACCATCTTCATACCCGTCTTCGTCGCCTTCGGGCTTCTTGCATTTTGTTCCATGACCAGGTAGGGAGCCTCGACAGGCACGTATGTGAGCTTCCATCCGTGCGACCTCTTCGTCCGAAATGAAAACTGATCATGTTGGGTTTGGCGGATCTAGGCCATCGGCCCCACGTGAATTGGCTGACCGTTTCTGTGTGAAGCATGCATCGATGCATACATGGCAATCTAGCCTGCAAAACATCAGCATGGGGAAAAACACGGTAGGAAAGACATACTTGAGACGGTGTAGAGACTCATGCCTCTCATTGTGCAATATGGCAGTTTTCACTGGGGAGTACATGGCACGAACTTGTAGCATCACTCTGTGTGCTACCTGCAGCTATCTCTATATGAGGCGCAGCTTTCCCGCGCAACGCGCGCCATGCGCGCGTACCTTTCCCGCGCTTCACGATGTATATGCGCGCGCGCTTTCCCGCGCTGTAGCGCCCTATAGCGCCAGCCATCCAGAAGCATCCATCCACTGTCCACCAAGTTCCCTAGTGCGTATATTTCCATTTCTCACATTTGCATATCTTTCCATCTTTATTTTTATCATGGACCCTTACTTACATATATCTTTACATACCTTACTCGGTAGCGCTTCGGCTCCGCATGACAGCACTTAGGCGCCATACTTAAGCGCCAGCAGTACATACATACTAACTTACTCTCCCACCAGAACGACAGAGGACTTACTGGTCACTACCCACTATTTACCTAGCAGAACATAGTAGAAATCTATTTGTTTACACCTCGCATCTCCCTTCTCTTGTCTTACATCATATCATCACCTAAGCAAACTCACTCTTACACTCTCTTGTTTCCGCATACACGCGCGCGCATTCCCGCGCTTCGCGCATTCTCGCGCCTCGCGCGCACCTGCGCTTTCCCGCGCTTCGCATTGGCCAACCAGTAGCGCTTTCAGCGCATACCTCTAGATCCTTGCTGCACTCGCTTCCCCTTTAGGGTCGAACGCACTTGTCGTCTCAAGTATAGCAGACTAGGCAACGCGCGACCTTACAACAATTATAGATACAGTCAGGAGCATTGTTCGTGCCTCGCTGTATCGTCGAACCTTCAACGGGAACCATGATCCTTTTGCCAATCCTGCATTCCAAAACAAACAGGACAATGTGAACATAGATAATCGCTTGGTTGTGCGGGCAAGACTTCGTCTCCCAAAGAACGCAAAGGAAGATGTTGTGAAATGAGGCTGTATATGTGGTCTCCAGCATTCATCACAAGGACTGAGTACCAATGATACGCGTTACTGAAGCGGCGGTGAAGATTGTCCTGAAGATGCCGGAGTTAGCTTACTTCAAAAAAGAATCATATAGGCAGACCTTGGTTGAAAGTTTATAACCCCGAGCTGTTAGAAAAACTTCCAATGCTTCACACCAGGCTGTTGTATTGGGGGTGATCCGCACAAAAAGAGTCCTAACGAGCTCTAGTACACGTAGGTCAACAGCAAGAGATGGAGCTATGGGCGCACAGGCAAATAGCCCCAACTTAAGAAGTTGCAGGGGTGCGGGTGCACAGGGGCAGCAGTCGATGTTCAAAACCTCTAGATCTAGACTACGGTCAATTCGAGCCACAGAACAATATGATGAGTTCGTACAATTGAAGAAAACACAAGTCACTTCTAAAGTCCTCCTGTGGCATGAAGCTGTACACTCGACATGATCATTTTGAAATACAGGCCGATGACGGAGTGAAGAGGATTTGTATTGATATGTGAGGTATGGACCGATTAGCGAAGGAATCACTTCATTTGACCAGTGTTGCCACTGATTGATTTTTTTCTGTCGCCCGTTGGAGCGGAGGGATTGGAGAAGAAGTGGACATCATCGTAAAACGAAGGCCTGTCCTGGTCAATCGGATCAGGGGGTGGGACATCATGCCGAGGATTGGTATTGGAAGCGATTTGTTGGGCATGATACCGCCTACCCGGAAGTACTAGAACTGGAGGAGGACCTGGAAGATGAAATGCATTGCTTCCTCGTGGTTTCTGGCGCTTCTTGACCATGGATGGGGTAACTAACATTTGCTGTGAATGACGACAGACAGGAGTTGCAGGAGTAGACGTCGAGGCAATATTCCGTGGATGTGGTCCTCCATCCATGGTAGATGTTTCTGGTAGGCACAAAGCCTGCCAAGAATATTGTCACTGACTCGAAGTCAGTCAACAAGCACAGAGGAACACGAAGTCCCAGTTCGTATAACCTATGTAGCAACAATGAGTAGATACTAAACTGTGAGGAGGATAATGGTCATGGACGCCAGTGATCAACAAACAGTGAATAGCACCGGAGCAATAAGTCAATAGAATTCACCAACAGAAATTGTACATGAAAGAACCACACTACATAGCAACTCACATCAACAAACAAATACAGAAGCGAACAGAAGCGAGTGTAAATCGTCTATGGACTCGCGTAAAGCATATGAGGGACCACGGGGGGCAACCTGTGTTGTCGTAAAATGATTGTACATAAAACAGGGCACATTGCTTCATGCGTTGCCACTTCTCTCCCTCGGGCATCGACTCGGTGAAAGGCTGTTTGAGATCTTGAGGAGCACCATCCCATGCGATCAACACTTGACGAAAATTCTCGAAATATGGAAGAGCATCTTGGAAAGACTCAGCATTAAGTCCATCATTCCGAGTCGAAAAATCCTTGTCCCACATGCTGAGGAAAAATTCCATGGAGCAACTCCATGCGACGCTTCTTCGCCTCCCGATCCAGCTGCATATGACTGGCAAGATGTTCATCAAGTTCCAGAAGGTCGTATTGGAAGCTTTGCTCGCAAATCTCATATATAATCTGTTGAACGAGATGATGCGGCGGATTCTCGAGCATTGCTGCTTCGATTTCCTGACCCCTCCATTGCAACATCTGGGATCCAGTCCAAAACTGGCGTAGAAGCGATAATTCATCTCCAAAGAACACATCGAGTTTGGCTTTGGACTTGCCAGTCTTGCCTGATGGCATCTGACCACTTGACGACGAGGGCTGTGGTGTTGGCTGCATGATCAATAGATCACACCAGCTTTGGGACCGAGGGAGCGGAGATGGAGGCGACATATAAACATGCTTCAGCCATGACTCACAGCATGCCAACCAGTTAGTGAGATATTTCTTGAGAGACTGCAAGGAAAGGACATTGACAAATAATCCAGGATTGGGGAGCCTGTATCCCTCATCCATTCTTGCGCGGGTTGGCTTGACACGACTCAAATCTTTCTCCGCGTGACTCATAGCCGATGCGAAGAAGGTGTTGATGTTGGGCATGAACAGGTGAGCCACGTCGCACCATTTGTCACATCCAACTTGAGACTGGTTCTGGCGCAGAGCGGTCGGTTCATCTAGATAATCGTTAGATAAGAATGGCAAACAGAAATTAGACACTGCACTCACATACTGCGGACTTATTTTTCATGGTCTTGGTGGGCGCTTTACCCGATGATGGCTCTCTGGAAGCTGCAAAGCGATTGACTTCGGTTTGATCTATGGGGATCTCTTCAAAAGTAAGGTACGGTTGACGAACCGCAGCCTGGCGTTGATGATCACTTGGACCCTTGTGCCGGATATCGAAAGGTTGAGCGAAGTTCTTAATGGGATGGAGGTACATCCCAAACACAAGGTCGGCAGGAGTGAAGGGAACAACTTGGCAGATGTTAATCTTATCATCGACGAGTCTGACATCTCATATCAACCACACAGGTACACCAGCCTTGTGGAGCCTCAACGCGATAGCGGAGTCTTTGGTGAAGCACCCCATCCAAGTCTTGTTGACCCCGTGCGCTGTCCTCAAATTTCAACTGTGGCTCAAAGATCTCAAGGTAATCCATCATGCTCCATATCTCCAGGAATCGCCTCTGAAACTCAGCCAAGATCATCACAATATCTCGCCATGCCCACGTCTCTTTAAAGTGCTCAAAAACAGAGCGCAACCCGGTGACCCATCCAACAACTGCGTCTTGCTTGTTTTCTCGGAATAGCTTGTAGGAACCGACACACTTGTTAGCCCGCTCGTAAAGTCGAAATAGGTGATCACGGTGGGTGGACTTCAGCTTGCCAAAGACATGACCAGGAGATAATGGCTCAAAGTCGTCAGAAAAAGCTGGCGACCACCAAGCATACCACAGGTCAGTGCCAGGATCATGGAATTCGCGTCGTGGAATGGTAAAACTCCAGGTGTAAGCGTCTGCATACATTTGAGGCCACTGGAAAGGATCCATCGCCCAAAACTTCCCATCCGCCCTTGCTTGCACAATATTGGAGGGATTGTTGTATAGTTGGGGAACGAAAGTCATGTTGGGCGAAGTGAAAACGAGTTGACCATCATAGGCGAGAGAGCGTGCGTCTGTAGCTGTAATAGCATCTATATCAAAATTAGAGGAGGATCACAGGACAATCACTAAAGGCACTTACTGTCACCGTCACGTAAGAATGGTTTAAATTCACGAGGTATTGTCAGAGGCATTGTCAGAGGGACTGCGAATAACGGAAAGGTGACTATCTGATGAGAGTGAGTGATCGAGTGACGAACCAACAAAGGCACAGTAAGTGCAAGCTAAGAGGAATCTGAACGTGTTGAAGGGTAATACTGTAACCGAAGTTAGAGTAGCGAGTGCTATTGCACAGTAACACGAAGTCACTGGAATAGTGTTGTCTACCACAAAGGCAGAATAGTCGGCACCAACGATGGGATGGGAGGAGATGGAAGAGTTGGAAAGAGAAAGAGAAAAGGTAAAGGGTAAAGGGTAAAAGGTAAGTAAAGGTGCAAAGTGTGATTACGCCCTGGGATAACCCAAATGGGTTTGTGACCAACTTGTGAGACTTGCGAAGTGAGAACTTAGAACAAACATTTGCCAACCTCAGCCAACTACTACGCCACTGACCTTCTTCCTCTCTATTCCAGCACTATTCTGCACCTCGACTCCTCTGAAGCTGCCTTCGCGGTAGCTCACACTATCGGAAATGACTTTGTGTCACTTCAGATATTACATTACACAGTCTGACTTCATGTTAGAACTCAGAACAAACATTTGCCAACCTCAGCCAACTACGCCACTGACCTTCCTCCTCTCTATTCCAGCACTATTCTGCACCTCGACTCCTCTGAAGCTGCCTTCGTGGTAGTTCACACTATTGGAAATGACTTCATGTCACTTCAGATATTACATTACACAGTCTGACTTCGTGTTAGCACTGTTTCTACTACTCAATCTGCCACCGTCCTCTGATGTCCAGCTTACCATCTCAATTTGCTTCGACACTCTCATAAGTCTCTTGGAGCTCCTGCCTTCGTGATAGCAGATGTCGTTTGGTGCTATTGTCGACGCTGTCTGGTAGCTAAGTCATAGTTTGCTTTTCATCTTCTTGCACTCAACTTATGTTCCAGTATTTCACAAACATTGATCGGTGTCTGTCGAAGGCGAAGGATCAGACATGGTCTACATACAGGTGTGTAGAACCATTCTTAATTGTCTAGCTTGCATCTAATCGTCAGCGCCCGTCATCACTCTTGAATTAGATGCAGTCTGCGATGCTCTTGCCCATTCCTCACAGGGTCATTGAATATCAGCCATATTAGGTGAGAGCATTATCATTTGTCGACCATGGTGTCTGATAATTGATATCAAGCAATCCAGCTGGGTACAAACCTGTCAGTGCACATCATCCCGTCTGGCATGTCGCTCCTCAGACTATTAAAATGTCATTGACAGGACATTGCCCATAATCTGGTCTAAGTATTGTTTCTGATAAATTCATTGCGACAATTATCAATTGAACTAGACTTTTCCATAATTGCTTTGGGTACTCTGCATGCTACTTCGGCCAGCAGACCAATCCAAACGGATGATGTGCCATCCATCCACGCTCAGGCTCTCTTTCCTCCTATCTTGGCGACACTCGTCATTGTGGTCCCTACTGACGATCCGGCCCTATCAGGTTAGTCCAGCCTGCAGTTTCTGTTAATCATTCTTCATTAATTAGTGTCTACCCACAGTGGTGTCCATCAATGGCCTTGCCCATTCCAAATGCGGTCTGTGTGTCATATCTGCCATCTGGGAAGCCACACCATTAGAGTATTGGAGTCTTCTGGCGAAGTTTGTTCGTCGTCCAGCCGACAATCTTATCCATATATTGCCTAGTACACCATAGGCGCCCTGTTCCTACCTTTAAAAACCAGGTATGCTCAAATGTCTCGCCATCAACTCTCTGTCACTCAAAGCCATTCTCACTACAGTATTTTCCTTCTCGTCTTGAGAATTTGCTTGAAAGTCAGGTAGGTTAGAAGTCTCCATCATGTTTGTATATTGTTCTAACTTACTCCTACATCAGTTTTTACTTGCATTCGCTGTTTGTGAGACTTCCTGTCTTCTTGGCCGCTGAAAAGGACTTCGTGTTCTTCAAGCACCTTGCTGTCGATATTTGAGGACTTCGTGTTCTTCAAGCTCCTTTCTGTCGATATTCGTTTCCATAGATCTCTTAACTCAAGAATTTGTCAAGCTCCCTCTGCCATGCCTCCCAAAAAAACTTCTTCCACCAAAAAGTGCGCTAACCTGCGGATGGAAACTCCAGTCGTCGACTTCATGATGCATACCCACAGTGGTGCGCCTATCAACCAACGCATGGTACGTTCATTTGAATTTGAATTTGATTTATCAAAGACATTGATATTTGTCATCTTGGATAGCTTCAAACTAAAACGGTAGGCATCCCTTCCATCCTTTTCGTCCATTTACTAATGTGATAATGACACCCCAGTCACTGCCACCCGCCAAAAAAATCAAACCTGCCCCCTTGCCGAGGGGGAACTCGTTCATGAACTTCGACGACTACAGCACCATCCTTGCCCGGCGCGCGAAATCCTCCGTTGCTACCACAGAGCCGCGCACTGACACTGAGTCTGATACCCAAGGTATGGGCAGCCACACTACAAACTGAGTAACCACCCACTGACATGACTTTTACAAAGACCACCCCAAGACTGATGACCCTGTCACAGACAATGAGGACAACAGTGAAGGACAAGCGGATGCTCACAAGGGCAATCCTGTAGATGATACCAAAATTCGTGGTATGTACCACCATCTCCCATCAATCCTTTTCACTCACAGTCCTTTTTTTGTCTCCCAGAATCCTTACCCCCCTCCGATACTCCAGAGGATGAAGGCTCTTCCTTGAATGGCACCCCTTCCTCGGAGAACAACTACCCGTACCGAAACCGACAAGCAAGGAGTCGGGCTGAATGCCATGCAATGCTTGCTCAGCGTGATCATTCCTCTTCGGAAGAGGAGTCTGACGAAGATGATGATGAATACAAAGAAGATCAAGAAGCCGATGAAGAAAAAGAAGAAGAAGAAGAAGATGACGATGACAACAACTTACCTGCACCTCCATCAAAGGCGAAGTTGCCCAAGAAGCGCGCGCCTCCAAAAGCTCTCTCCCCGAAATCCACAGTAACAGAGACTTCCTTGACCACCCAGGTACTCCAGGCTGCCACGCATGTGACGACAAAGTCGGTCGAGAAGAGTGCCGTCTCCAGTGCTCTGCCAAAAAGCTCCATGTCAATGGAGATTGATGATGACGACAATGACCTTCCCATCACTTCTAGACCTGGGCAGCTGTGCCAGGAAGGCATAGACGACGTGCAGGAGCTCGGGCGCAAGACACTTCATGCTGCCAAGATAATTGGGGACAAATATGGAAAATCTGCACATACAATCCTCATCGAGGCCAGGTTGTCTGTGAAACACTCCAGGGCCGAGACCCCATGGAACATGCACCAAGGATGGTACAAAGGACAATATCCTCGAGAAACGGATGAAGGTGAGTTTTTATTTCATGTTGTGGTGCCCATAATAACCAATATCCTCTGGTAGAACTTGTTAATTGGAGAAAGAGACAGCGCGACCACTACTACAGCCTTGAAGACAGCGACCCGCTGTGGGATGACATACAAATGTACTATGATTGTCACTTGGGCGGTGCTAGTAACAATCGATCGCGTGCCAGTATTATTATGTCTACAAGGGACGCACTCGCTAAGCGTGTAATTATTTTGACAGTACTTGTTTGTATTATGGCTTACTGTTGTAAAGTTTGCAGCTTATTCTCACCTAGAAGGCATTGAGGTCATTGGCTGTGTCTTTGATTCGACTCCTGATGAGGCGGCCCAACAGGCCTTGGGTTTTGTTGCAGGCTCATCCACGTTCATGGATCTCATCAATGAACGCCAAGTAGACGCCCAACTTGCGTTAGATTGGATTATTACTGCAGCGAAGTACATAGCTTGGAACTACTCTGAGTTTAATCTTACAATGTGTCCAGGGCAAAAAACTACCAGCTTGCAATGCTGCGGTTTGGAGGGGCATATGATATTTTGTTTTCGAAGCCTGGTGAAGCCCCATGGGACTGTTACCGACGTATCTGGCCGGTCATGGTGCTTGAGAAACTAGGTAAGCTCGACTTATTCCCGTCCATGACTCGATTTCAAGTTTATTCAACAGAACAATTCGGCTATAAAACGAAGTCCGTCCAGTGGCGGAAGCTACTCGACGTTGCATACCAGAACAAGTTTCAATTTGAACTCTGGCCTGATGAAGTTCCCCCGGTTGGCCTGGACTTCAACTACCACACCCTCAGCGCACAACACCTGAAGTTACTCGTTGTGCCTTACATCAAGCACAGGGCTTCGCAATATTATGACGCTGAACTGAAGACGGAAGCTGAGAACTTACTCGAACTTCGGCGCAAGCAAGGACACAGCGATAAAACTCTTGATGATATCATTGACGAGTTGGACGTCGCTGTGTCCGAGATTGATATTGTTCCTTGGCTGAAAGGTACTTATTGCCCTGTTCATTTTCATGTCTAATGTTGTTGCTGCAGATCACATTGAGCAATGTGAAAAAGACGACCCTAAAATGTTTGACATTCCTTTGGTCACCAGCGCTTCCCACATCGTTCTCCGGAAACTCACAGACTCCGAGAAATTCAAGCACTCCATCCCTAAAGGGTTGCTTCAAAAGTACAAGGAAGCAACATCAATACGTGGTTCGAATGTTGGCGCTCCTTCGGGAGGAAGGCAGCTTGGAGATACTACTCGGGATCGTCGGTCTCAACAACAGACCTCTGCTGCTCGTGAATATTCTATTGTTCATGAGGACCACTACACTGATGATGGTCTGCCCCGTCCAGAACACTACCCATCAGCATTTCAGCCGCAGAAGTCTCGCAAGCGATCACATGCAGAGGATTATGGCAAGTCCATGAATTACTTGCAGATTCTCTTCTAATCGAGTGTCCAGCAGATCAACAACTTGAATCTGAGGCTGATAGCTTGAATGCATCAGACTCTCGTATCAGGAAGAAGTCAAAGGTGAGCTGAAGACTAATATCTTCTATCATTAACTCATTCAAGTTAATTTTCAGGTCGTACGTCATTGTGATGGTGCACCGCATATTGAATTGCCACCTCCGCACTTTGTCCCTGCTCATCCTCGACCTTGACTTCAGCCCTGACCTCGCCCTCGTGCACCTACACCTGACTACGAACCACATCAACACTGGGATGATGAGGTACAGCAGGTGTCTCCACATCATCTTCATTCCTATGGGCATAATGTTGCCCATCATCATTGCCATGATTTTTCGGCTGCAGGCCCTTCGAGAGTGGTTGCAAGGGCACGTCAGAGATTCGATTATGGCAGGAACACTCCAGCTCCTGGGTATGGTTCATATGATCGTGATTTTGTTTACCGTGACTAATGTTTCATATCACTCGAACTATTTTGTATGTACATGTGTATGATAGCTTGAATGACTATGTGTTTTATGGTCCCAAACTGTGATGCACTCGAAAGATAATGTCAGCATCGAGGAGTTTTCATATATGTAAATTTAGGTTATCATGGCTATCCCACATAACAAATTAAGAATAATGAACTATCCCACTTATATATTGGGTTGCTGGGTCATCCCAAGGATCAATTGAGGGTAGGTGGGCTATCCCTGGTGGTATGTTAAAGATATATATATATGCAGTGGGTCGGCCCAGTGTCTATGTAATATGCAGTGGGCCAGCCCAGGGTTTGTATTGGGCTGACCCATACATATGAAAGTAGTGATGGGCTATCCCACTGTGTATAAGGGCTTGTATTGGGCTGACCCGTACATATGAAATTAGTGATGGGCTATCCCGCTGTGTATATTAGACTGTCCCTTGAATATTGAACAAGTAAGAAGCTAACCCATATTGCACCTATCAGGCAGCTGGATAAGAAGGGATAGTGGAGTACTAACATGAAAGTCCTGTACTTAGATATTGTGTGAGGTTAGGCCACAAACACAGGAGGGCTTGGTGATCTGGTCTGTGGAAGCCCTATACTGGTGGTTGTAGACTGAAGAGTATTTTCAGGTTGAGCAAGGGATCCATGAGGAGTGGTGATGGCTTGAAGCCTAATGGCAGTTACCATATTGGCAGTTGTGCGGTCAAGATAAAGAATTTAGAGTGCATAGAGAATGGTTATGATGACAATGGTGACGAGGACAAATAAGAACCACAAATTGATGAAATTATAGGTTAGGAAATTGAGAGATCGTTGGTGAGCCATGGAATGTGCTGCTGAACTAGTGTCAGATTTGCAAGAGCAAGTCACCACTAGGAATATTACAGAAAAAACTGGATTAGTTAAAGTAGAGAAGCTGAGGAGTAAGCACTGACCCAGATGTGCAACCCAGTGAAATATTAAAGAAAGGAGAGAGAACAATTGAAGGCCTAATACTGGATGAGGATGTTGCAAAATAGAATGTAGAAGAAAGAGAGAAGAGAAACTGTACAGAACTTTTATAGAATGTAGAAAAATAGTGACAAACAAGTAATAAAAATTGGACTGGGCTGTCCCAGTGACCATACAGACCAGCGGTGGGCTAGCCCATATCATGCATAGCAGAGTGCCGGGCCAGCCCAGTGGCCATATAAACTGGTGGTGGGCTAGCCCGCATCATACATAGGAGAGTGCCGGGCCAGCCCAGTCACCATATAGACTGACAGTGGGCTATCCCACATCATGTGTAGGAGATTGCCAGGCCAGCCCAGTCACCATATAAACCAGCAATGGGCTATCCTGCATCCTGTGTAGGAGATTGCCGGGCCAGCCCAGTCACCATATAAACCAGCGGTGGGCTATCCCGCATTGACCAGTCACTGTCTTTTTGTTTCTGCTTTCATGCTTGCATCCAAAGTAATATGTGATGACACTTACTCCAATAAAACCTGGAGTATTGTGGTGCAGGGCATGTTCCAATTGCACAAAATTAACCAGATGGAGTGCAAGATATGTCAGTATCTGGAGCGAGGGCACAGTCAAGAACCTTACCCAACTTACATTCTTCCCTCATCATCAAAGACAACCCCCCCTCCTACCATGAATTTCTTCCCTCCTCCTCCAGCCACTTTGGATTTCATAGGTCAAGGACCTTACCCGACTTACATTTTTCCCTCATCATCAAAGACAACCCTCCTCCTACTGCAAATTCCTTCCCGCCTCCTCCATTCGTAGGTCAAGGACTTTATGAAGACAAACATTATACTCTCAGTGTCTGAATGTGTGGGCAATTTTTTATAAGAAGTCACCCCTGACACCCCCTGTGTATTAATATAATAAAGGATTTAGGATACCCCAGATGGGTCATGGGACAGATTAAATACATTGGCCCAGCAGGCCCAGGCTTCTTGGGAAAAGTATTGGATTGGCCTGGGTTACCACCTGCATTGCATGGGAATACCGTCTAAGATCATGCCTCTTAGGTAAGATTGTAAGCCAGAATATATGTACCTAAGAGGTGCTTTGAGAGGGGTGACTGAAGTGTCACTAGCAAGTAGCTGCCAAACTGACAATTGTGACAGTGGCTTAGCAATGTATTATAATGCGATGTCTTCGCCGATTCTGATGGCGCCTGACATTTGCCTGACATCATTTTCATATACAATGATATATTCTACCACAAAGTAAAATACACATCATGAAACCTACATTTCTGCTGATGTTCCTGTCCCCTACTGAACTGTCTGATATCATACCTACAGGTAGTGCAGTCATGCAGCAATTGCTGAATTCAGTACCATGCCTGAAATCAGTGGTAAACAGCCCTACAGACACTCAGAGGTACTGTTTGTGTACAATTCAGGATGTCAGTTTCTAAGAGATGCAATACATCAGATATGTAGTTTAGTTTGTACAAAAGCCTCACAGCACATCACATAACATCAGGACATTATGATATTCAAAAACATCAAAAATACAAAAATCAGATTCAAAGTAACTACTACATTGGTATCTACACTACTGACTAAAAGAAAGACAGAGAGACTCACTAAAATAGACAAAGATGCGAAAATATCAAGGTCAAAAAGAGGTCAGAGAAAGAAGAGACTTACTGAAAAGACCAAAAATGCGAAAATATATAGCCTGGAAATGAGCAGGGAGTTAGTCTTCAGAGGAGAGGAGAGGATTAGATTGGAAACTTACCATTGCACCAATCCCAAAGCCCCATCCACACCAACACATCTCAACTTGAATATCCAGGAGCCTAACCTAAGGGCAAGGAGACTTGAATTGTTGGACGCATTTTTGATTATATAAGCTTTCCCACCTAACTTCAACCAACATCACATGACTGCTTATATCATCAAAAATGCGAAATTTCACTAAGTCCCTGCCACACTATGGTACTAGACATTAACATTAGTATAGTAGTGTAGTATACATTGTATATAATAAAATACCATAGAGTTGATTTTAATATATATCTCTAATGTAACTACTCAGGAATCAGTTAGTAGTACTGTATCCATTTGACCTTAGGTTCGTCACAGCATCACCGAGCCCCCAAACTGATGTAGGGACTGATTCCTGGCTAGGCTTGTAGAGACTGTTTTTACCTTAGTGTGATGTTGGCACTTTTGTAGCTTACATAATAAAGTTATCTTTTTACCAGTTATCAGTATGAGTCTGAGTCTTCAGCAGTAGTTTTTCATGACATTTCCTCTCCTCTGAGCCTTGAGCCTGGTCCAGAAACCCTTTAGGGTTGAATAGCAGCTAGGTTCTGCAAGACCCAACACATTGTACAGTATACACCATCTGAATTGTTGTACCCACACCGAACCTATTTCGTGTGACAGTCACACCAAATTGAGGGTAGTGAACCTAAATGTGTGACATTTTGTTCATGGGTGGTGGCATAAATTATAATTTTACTGTGTTTTTCTACTTACTTTCTACCTCTTTTACCTTGAATATTGAAACAGTTACCTCTTTGCATTACATTTCATTGCATGTGTGTGTATTATGTAGAAAAAACATGTAAATACGAACCTATTAATACTTCTGTCACACCACCCTCAGCCAGACGAACATGCAAACCTACCATTATGTCATGTCACACCAGGACCCCCACAAACCTAAGGTCGAATGGATACAGTAGATTGTTGTTGGATAATAGATAAACATCTGACATATTAAATGTTGAGCTCATTGTAGTGTGCAGTGAGCAGGCATTTCCTAATTAGGCAATAGGGCACTAGTGCAGATGTCTGCACTTGTGCCAGGTACAGAAAAATTGTACACACTGCAAAATTATATATCTGTACTTCTGATAATCTAGAGACTAGTAAAGCTGATATTGCTGAATGACTGCATAATTTTCGTTTAAAAGTCTGACATGCCTGAACACTCTGTGATTTTTTTGTCTGATAATCTGATGTTGCTGAATGACTGCATAACTGTTTTATGAAAGTCTGACATATCTGAACACTCTGTGATTTTGTTGGTCTAATAATCTGATGTATCTATACAACTGATATGTGCTGATTCTTACTGATTCTTACTGATATCAGACAACTGTCTGATATCAGTCATGCAGGTAAATCAGGACATTCAGCAGAATTGTAGGTTTCCTGATGCAAGCATGCAAGCGAGATGACAAATTGCAAAAGGCGTGCACTGCACTGACTAACTTGAACTTTTGCGTGCATATTCGTAGGCTCCAAGGAGATTTGGTTGCTAACCATAATATCAGCAAGAGTCATCTCAACATAGCACAAAATGAAACACCTTCTTGTATGTCAGAATTGCAAATGTCGTCCTCAGAGTCTGGTTGATTGATCAGGGGTGCACAGCGGATTGTGCATGCTATGACATAGAGCTTGCTTACCTTGAAGCAAAATGGCGATCCCTCCCGAAATCAAGGTCAGCACTCCAACCTCACAAAAGGAAAAGGAAAACCTCTTATCGGTCACTACTCACAGCGCAACACCAATCCCACTAGGCCTAACAGTACTTGGCACCCTCATCCTACTCCCGGGAGGACCTAAGGACGAGCGATACTCATCCACGTCTTCATCGTCTTCATTCTCTTTGCGAAGGATAGAATGGGATATGCTGTGTAAAAGGGGGTGTGGGGAGCGGGTGTGGGGAGCGGAAGGAGGAGTGAGATTGGGATGTGGATATGGAGGTGGCAGATGAACGCCAAGAGTGTGAAGGTAGGAAGAGAATTCAAATGTACGTACCTTATATATCGAATTGACATGTTTGATAAATCACAAATACATTCTCGTGAGGATATCTCATTCACATGCGCCTGTCATAAAACCTGCATTGGCGTCAATGGCAGACAGAAGAAAGAATACTCACGCGACTTCTTCACTCTCCCTCCCGACGTGTCCAACACTGGCTCTATAATCGCCTTCCAGACGGACTTCTACAGCTGTGAGACGAGCCAAGTTCGATGAGTGAGCGAATAGCAGCACATTCGCGCGCAAAGTTGCGTAGAAGCCTGAACTTGGATCAGAACTGAATGGACAGCACAAAAGGCAGAAGATACGAATGAAGGGAAGAATGGTAGAGACAGAAAACACACCCGAATATGCCAGCTTCACCCTCTAGCACCCTCCCATTGATCCATACCATGTTCATGCCCATCATCGCTTTCCCCCAGTTATCTTGTACTTCGTCTCATACTGTGTCCGGCACACGAACTTTGCGTGCAAGTGGAGCAGCATAGTGCGGAAAATTTGCAGACAGCGTGTACAAAATATGCAGTGGGGTGAGCGAATTTCCCAACGACCGAAGGCAGGTGTTACGGCATGGAGGATCTAGGTGGAAGTTAGAGTTGTTCCTGGGATATAGTAGTAGACAGACCTTGGTAGTAATATGATACTTGATGAGACACAGCACGATGCCTCTGAAGCCGAGGGACATTGTGAGTTGGGAAGTGAAGAGAAGGAAGTTGAGCGGATGATAAGATTGCCACTAGTAGAAAGAGTTAGGCGGGGTGATGAAGGACATACTAGATACCAGCGACACTCTCTGCCCAAGCATCTACGTCTGTTGTAATGTGCTGGTCGATGCCGTGGAAGAGAACACTATAGTACCGGAAATCCAGAGTACATAGCGGTGTTGTGAGGAACTATGAATGAAACGTAAAGAAAGAGAGAATATCAGGCTGTGATATAAAATACTATGTATCTGACATTCGGAAGATCTGAGTCGGCTGTGTAGATTGGACTATATATTGTTGACATTTGTATCGAGCACACCAACCTAATTACTATATGCGAATATTCACATGTTTTGCTGCATCATCTTCCTGACTTCATCGAAAAAACAACTTCAGCTATGTGCAAGCAAGAACCTGTGAGTAACTTACATGTGTCACAGCAATCTGTACTGATTCGTGTTAGATTTGTTGTCTGATTCCAAAGAAGGGGGAGACAAAGGAAATAGGATGTTGATCGATTAGAGTGAAGCAGGTAGTGGTGAAGGAACGTACATACCCCACATTCCACGTCAATTAGTACTGACGTTTGCAATCCAAGGGAGAGGAATTTGGACGGTGGGGAGACATTGGGTGATGATTCTAAGGGAAGGGTGAGAGGGTGAGGAAGGTATCGAATATGTCTGGTGGGAAGGCCAAGTATGCACCCATCATGGGGAACTTCAACATCGTTATCATCCAATTTGTTTGTCTCCAGTGAGATTATCGGACTCGATGACCTACTTAATTGCATCACAACATTTCATGTCGATTAAACGAATGCTCAATATTTCTTTTGAAAAATTCTACTCGATGCTACAACTTCTGTAACAGCATGTAGCATTAAATCAAGCCTCTAATATTAGCATGTCTCGCGCCAGTGAAGACTTGCAACATATCAGGCTGCGGGTATCGTTAAAAAAGAACATCGGTTAATTGACTTCAACTAACCTTGGAATTGATATGCTACAGTGGCTCAAAAAAGTGTCCCAATGTTTGTAGGTTTTCATGTAATTGGTTTATTGTGCGCCAGGGCGTGGAAATCTGACTAAGCTTAAGGGAGGTGTCGGAAAGCTCCGCCTCTCGGCGATAAGTCGGCTCCCTACATCGTGGGAATCTGACAATACTGTGCGAAGATATGGCTATTTTAATTAGGTGACTCATTGAGACACTTTTTTGAGTTGCTATTAAAATATGAAAATCAGATCATTTAGACATGACACCATTTAGAAATATATATTTAAATAGTTCCATATTGACAATATGGTCTTATTTTAATATCCTATACATATATAAACCCTTCCAATAACATTATGTCCCTTATAATCAGCATGAAGTCTATTTCCTCTTCTCAAAGAGATAATATCCTTTTTCTCTCTACCTCTGGTTTATCTATCAGGCAGATTGCCTCCAAAACTGGTCTTGGGAAGTCAACTATTGCCAGGGTCATCAATCACAATATTCCCAACAAAGAAAATGTCAAAATGGGACGTCCTTCTAAACTTACTCTGCATGACAAAAGAGCTCTTATTCATCATATCATATCTGGAAAGGCCTCTACTGCTGTTCAAGCCACAAAATACATCAATTCCATCATCCCTACCACTGTCTCCACTCAAACAGTCAGGAATACCCTCAAGGCAGCCAATATATTACTGTCCTATCATGGCCAGCACAGTCTCCAGACCTCAATCTCATTGAACATCTCTGGGAATTACTCAAGAGACTGCTTGCTGCCTATCAAGATCCACCTAATGGACTATTTCAGCTATGGGAGAGAGTTGTAGTAGAGTGGGGGAAGATTGCTGAGGAGGAATGTCAGAAATTGATAGAAAGTATGCCTAGGAGGGTAGCAGCAGTCATTAAAGCTAAGGGGGGAAACACTAAGTACTAGAATTGTAGAGATTGTGTATATCAGATTCAAACTCAAAAAAGTGTCCCAATGAGTCACCTAATTAAAATAGCCATATCTTCGCACAGTATTGTCAGATTTCCACAATGTAGGGAGCCGACTTATAGCCGAGAAGCGGAGCTTTCCGACACCTCCCTTAAGCTTAGTCAGATTTCCATGCCCTGGCGCACAATAAACCAATTACATGAAAACCTACAAACATTGGGACACTTTTTTGAGCCACTGTATAATCACTTTCTTTAACACATAATTTGTCTGATTGCTCTGATTGCATCTGCATCGTATGAAAGCATATTGGGGTTGTTGAAAAAAACTTACCTCAAGTCTACAGACATCAAATATAGCAGTGTTCGACTATACGAGCGAGGATTCAGACAGATCATACAATATATTGTAGCGGATCACTACATTTCATATAAAATAAGTGATAAAACAAGAGGAGAAATAACATGGAGCAAATCCAAACGTACAACCAATTGATGCACAACACCAATACAAATGTGAGAGTTATGGTAGACCTATGACTTCGACCAGGAAGGGAGAAAAGTTACAAACCGGCGGTACAATTACAACTGAGAGTGTTGCAGGATGTCAAGGTATTGGAAGGAGCGGACGAAGTCGAAAACCAATCATTAAACCAATCATTATGCAGATATGTTTCATACATTGTAGGCTTCCCTGAAGACGTGCCTATAATCATTACATTAGTGTGATAAAACTGATCAAATGCTGCATATGCACCATCATCAGTGAACTCCAACTCAGCATTAAGTGCAATAGCTTCAGAAAACATGTCTACCTCCACCTGTGCCTGCTGCTTCTTCAAATCCAAGATATGGAAAACAGACATAAGCTCATCCAATGTTTTGTCCTCCTTTCGCGTGAACACATTGCTGGTATTGGTGGGTAGGGGCTCGTCAGTTTCGGTGAAAGATGCATTGATGTATGTACCCAATTTGACGTTATCGACCCATCCATTTGTCAAACGAGGCAGAGAGAGAAGTTGATCGTCGTGCTGCATAGCCTATCAGAACACCGTGACCCTCGGAATATAACTACTCACCCTTAGGGGGTATTGATGACGATGATGAGACTCAGGGGGTGTTTGGCTGACGTTAGAACCTACTTCCATAGTGTCTTGAAAAGGCGATGTCATAATTAGCCATGCACGGCATTTGTCTTGGATTGCCTTTGTAGGCTGAAAGTGCATGCAATCAAGTGAACTAGGAGTTTGGTATGCTCCAGTGTAGGAAGTGTTCACTGGAGGCAGCAATTTTTGGGCAATTGCTGGGGATATACTTAGCAGCAGACATAAGAATTTCAATTTGGTATGGCTCACACGGCTGACCTCTAGTGTTCATCAATTCGCACAAGTTCGTGATAGCTGTACTAAATAATGACATTTCCGTTTGAGCACAATGCACCCTCTCCTCCATAAAACAATGCCCTCCTTGTGGAGGGAATACCGAGGGATTCGTCTCTGCTTGCTGGAGTTGGATCTGTTTCGCAACAACCCCGAGACTTACTTCAAGGAGAACCGTGAGATCATGATAGTCGACCAAACCAAACAGCACAGAAGCCATGACAAAGAGGGAATATGGAAGCTGGAGGTAGAGTTATGAGCGAACAACATGAAAAATATATGCGCACTAACAATTCCAAGACCGTGTGTCTGGAGCCAAGATTCTATGGCGTCCTCAGTGTCCTCAATTTTGAGGAAGAGCTCTTTCAAAGGTGTAGAAGGACAGGTCATCAACATGTCAAAAGTGGGGTGCTTGAAATATATTCCCATGATTTGACCCACAATATAAACAGGTTTTTTAAAGTTTGATCGCCATGGCCCATCATCCGCCATAGCTTAGTAATAGGTTCAAACCTGTGTCTGATCAATGGCGAAATACAATACCTCAGTTACATAAATAAAATAACTGCTAACATGTTTCAAACATCATGAAACACTTTAGTCAATTGATTAGTCGCTGAATTGCAAAACGGCCCAGGCAGGAACAACATGATATTGAAAATACAAGTGAGTGCGGGGAAGATATGCAAAGCAAATATACTTCTTATGTGTGGGCAACTCGTACAACATCATTCATGCTGCATGATAAATTCTTTTAGTTAGTATATAAAATTTTGACTCTCAAAATATCAAAACTAACGCGAGATCACACAATGAGGCCATGCAGGTCATAAACGTGGGGTGTCCTGGGTCTGAATCCAGTGGCAAGATTATGTTGAGTGTCTCAATGGCCTTGTCATAAATCATGCTTGCAGGTGGATAGAATGGTCGATCAAAGGTAGCACCGGGAATTTGGGCCACAATGCTCTCTAGCTTTCGAAAGAGGGACACGTAACACTAGTTTGACGAGACAGTTTTAGAAATAAAAAAACACGTGGATTAGATACAACTTACAAGAGACTGTATGAAAGCTAGAGTTTCCATAGGTAGGACAGAAGTATGCCTAAACACTTCAGGCTCAAGATCAGCCAAGATCATTGGTATGCCAGGGGTTATGGAAACGGTAGCAGCGGCCGATATGGTCACCCTAAACACATTGTGCCATAGGATAGACTTGATACACCTGGTGCGGAAGATCCAAACCAATCCGTTTTGCTGCATAGCACAATAAGAATTTGACAACAGAGAAGTTTAGAACACTGACATCCAATGGAAGACGTGCAGACTGTGGTCGCATGAAGTGGCCTAGCAAATGCTCAAGCCTAGCTCTGAGCAGGGTACCGAAAATATTGTGTAGCCCAAAGCCTGCTCAAGCATGATTGATTGTCTGAAGGGCCACATGCCTTGAATTGTGTATAAATGTGGATACCCATGGGCCTGCCTATTTGAGGTGAGATAAGTTATAAAAATGAGGAGGAAACATACCATCACGAGGATCTCATTCTCACTTAGAATCCTACCATCGCTAGCGGGAAACTATTGGAAAAAAAATGAGTACGCGCATTACATGAATAAATGAACTCCTGACCGTGTTCCAACTCCACAGCACTTATATTAGCATGAAGGAAACTCTCAGTGAAAAGGCGGCGTATCAAGGCAGCTTTTACCTCAATTGGAGCCGTGGTGATAAAATGAGGGTTCCCGGTTTCGCCTCTACAAATTGCCAATCTCATCAAAAGCCACAGATAGGACAAGACCAGCCTCCACTTTGAGTATTTTTGCATTACTCCCGTCAAGTGGTCAGCATCTGTGGATTGAGCAGTGGCGATGGGGATATCAGACACAGGCGCGGACTCAGACTTGTGGTGAGAATCAGAATGAGTGGAATAAGGTCCTCCATAATCGCCTTCCGATGTCACATGGGCATTGGACATCATCCAAGAACTGAAGATTGAAGCATTGTTTGCCGATGCAGATGAAAAGACATCAGACATGTCACAGTGACCAGAAAATTGGAAGACAGGCATGTTGTACCCTGACGGATAGTCGGCCCAATGAATGATGGTACGATAATTAGCTAAATCAACCTATGATGTTGTTAAGGGAGATAACACAAAAATTGCAAGGTGAACTTACCCAGCCATCATAAACGACATGTATTTTCCTGTCGTGGCCCTGCCTAGTCCACATGGCAGGCAAATCTAAGATTGCGGTGGGAAGACCATTCTACAAGATTGATCAGTGGGATGGCAAGACATAGCACAGATTCAACGTACCTCTAGAATGTAGACCGGAACCTCAGTGCCTTCTGCTTCAAGTGAAGCAGTGTGAACACGTCCAGTTTCCATATAGGCAGTGAGTTTGATACGATGATGTACCTATGGCACCAATCAATAGTGTATAATGCCCAAAAAAAAAACCACACGGCGTCGAGAGTTGATGGTGAACACTGCATGCTATAGTGAGATGCTGAAAAAATTCCAAAGAAATAGAAATACTCACATACAATCCATACACTATGGGCTCCAGCCCGATCGCAACGTACCCAACGAAGGACAAGGTGTCACTTGTGCCTGCAAGAGTTCCCTGAAAAAAAAACCGCATTAGCGACGTGTAGCTTACAAGGCAGAAACAAAGTACATTCAAGGGCAACACCAAAGGCATCATCTCATTGTACACATAGCATGTAATGCCTTGACAGGTTGTAGTGCTTGTGGTTGCATGATATCCTGAAGAGAAAGACATTGTTGTTAACTATTGGGACAAAAGGCCACGCGTTTAAAGGTGGCTACATACCTCCTTCAGACTTATGAAATACTATGCCATCGCACCGCCATCTAAGCTATTACATGCAGCAAGCTTAAATGTGTCATATGACATTCCGCCATTGCAGCGCCAAGGCAATGATTCAAGGTTGTTACGTGTATAATAGCGACCCAAAAAGTATTTTTACAAGGTAGCGAACAAGATTTAATTCTCATAATCTAATTCCAATTCGCTATCATACATCTCACCAAAGTGGTTTAACAACTCATTGCTGACACTGAAGCGCTGCTCGAGAGTGAGTCCACCCGTGGCAACATCATCTTCACGTTCTTCATTGTCATTGTCATCTTCATATTCTTCATATTCTTCTTCAGTTCCATTTTCTGCAGGGTGTTGAACGTCTGCACTGCCTTCTCGTGGTCCGACATGCATGGAGCGATAGTGAGAGTAAACATGTCCCACTCCAAGACCGAAGTGGAAGTGCATTAACATGTCACGATCGACAAACCTGACATTATGAGCTTGGTGGTAATTACTTATAATTATGCCTGAAACTCACTGATTGACATAATATTCACGCCAATCATCCTTATCCCCTGCACATCCCGACACCCCCAATCCGTCAGGGTGTTTCCTGCCCTTGGCGAAAGCAGGTATGATGTGGCAAGCCCTTAGTACATCCGCTGGATTTATGAAGCTGAATGAGGAGTTGTCATCCATAGGCAGAAATCTAAGTTGATCGAGGGTGGAGGTATCCCAGGAAGAGACTTGCTCCATGGGTGTTACGACAAACGGTCGTGTGCAACTAGGATGATCTAAACAGCGACAACCACGACAGTGGTACCGAGTGCTGAGAGTCGTCGGCCTTTACAGACAAGCAAAGGTTGCGTACTCGAACGTAGCTCGTGGTGGTTAACGAGGGGTTACGCTGAGATGATAGCAGGGTTTACAGACAGTGAGAGGCGTCACTGAAGGTACGAGTCGATGTCAAGCAGGTAGCTTTAGCGGGACAAGGAGTTCAAGGGTAAACCTAGTAAGATTAAAGTAAGGAACATCTACTTTAATCTTCGACCTTATATAAGGCTACTCTTTGTATCTAAGCTCAGCCTAAAGCTGGGTTCTAATCTGCTTATCTACATGAGTCAGAGATAGCGTCCATGAGGCGGGCTTCTATCGTAGATAGGGTCCATGCGGTACCCTTCTATCAGTACATGAGGCAGCACGAGGCTTGCCTTCTATCTTGATAACATAAATAGGTCTTCTAGACCTATGTCGTCATGTGTCGTCACGTGCGGTCCAGACCGCTTATCTAAGCCGGCAGTTGCCGCTTATCGTCTATCATCTTCTATCGTCATCTATCGTCATCTATCGTCATAGAGCTGGTGAGACTCCGGTATCGTCTATAGCTGTGCGGTGGCAGAGGGCTGTCTGCTGGCAGGGGACTCATGCCATGTTACTGTAACAATGGGCTTGTACCAACGAACCCATAGAAACTCTATTCGTAGTGGGGTGAAGTCGACTGTTACGACTGGGGTATGTCGAGCTGTCTAAGTCCGAGTGGACTGAGATTCGGCGAGACAGATGTGGTTCTTCTCTCGAACGAGAGGTCAAAGGTTTCTGGCTAAGGCAAGTATCGGCGACTTCCTTAGAATAGTGGTTCTTAGATAGCAAGGTTGGAGACCTTGCTAAAGGACTTGTTCCAGGTAAAACCCAGTAGATTAAAGTGAGGAAATACATGTGGTACGCTATGTAACTATATAGCGTGGGTTCAAGCGGAGATTGTAAGTGTGTATCAAGATAGAAGGCGGACAGCCCGCTTGGTAAGTGATAAGAGATAACAGATAGGAGATAGTAACCATGGTGCGGACAGCCCGCTTTGATAAGAGATAGTGATCTAAACATAGCGATGGTTGCTAGTACGGAAGGTTAGTTTGGCGATGATATGAGTAAGGTTCTGGAAGGTGATTGGTCGCTCGTTAAGAGCCGTGTGCATGTACCATTGTCCAGTATCGAAAGAGAAGCGAAGAGAATGAGTATACCGTAACATCGACCATACCAACTCCGATGTAGATTACATTCACATGATAAACACCGAGTACCTTACCGTAAATAAATTTATGACTGTCGTCATTGCCCATATCATTGTCACCACGGAGAGCCATCACATTGCAGTGTGAAGTTTGTGGGTTGATGACATCTTGAGCTCGGCGAACATCATACGTTGTATAATTGAACCTGGTGATGTTATGATGATACATATGATCGTCCTTAATAATAGTCGTATTGGTGTCGCACACTTCTCTCAAAGATGGCACATCAGTGGAGTTGCGAATTCGCTGCAATAGATGTTCCTTCAGCTTGGAATGGAAATTCTGTAGGCAAGTGTTAGTGCACGGTGTAGTGAAGGCTGATTGGGCTAACCTTGATCGCCGGATCACCTGAATGGCTGCTCAGGTACGTGCCTATGTGCACAGGGTACTTCTGTGTCATGCCAATGTGGTGGTGAACGACTGGGCTTATCGCTAATTCAGCGATTTCCACATGTGGACGGTGTACTATTTTGTCGCTGATATGATGGATATGGGCCTGACGATGTTCAATGTGCATCAGCTGCTTCACAAATGACTTGCGGTCCGTTCGATGATATCTAGCCTTGGGAGAATGGTGTTTGAGTTCACCCTGGATAGAGTCAGCAGGTGGAGTTTGGAGTCACACATCATAGGACCTACTGGTTCAGAGCTATATGAATAGGATGTGCCATACTGGCTGTATTGTAGAAACATAGTCGCCCAAAGCGTGAAACTTGTAGGTTTGGAAGTTGAATACCTTCTTGCAGTGCATGTCCTTGGGTGATCCAGCTGACTGTGCCGCCTGCTCCTTTAATAAGCTGCTTTGTTTACCCTCCTGCCCTCCCACCTGTTTTGCTGCTCGCTTTGCATGGCGTTGGGTACGAGCCTCAACTTCCTGACAAAGTTCTTGTGTGTTGTAAGCGGAACAAACTTGAGCCTTGAAATTGCGAAACTGGCCGCCGACTGCTGAAGTAACTTGATCCATGATGTTGATCGTCAAATCAGAGTGCATCCAAAGCTTAGCCAGTCCATGCCAATGCGCCATAGTAAACAGCAGCCGTAAAACAGTCGTATTGTGCAGTTCAGGGAGAAGACCATCGAAGACAGGGATAGAGCACTTAAGATTGCATCAGGGCCCATCCAACTTCAGTAGACAATTCATACCTGGAGAAGGTCTTTGAAGTTTCGGGCTGCCATGTGTGTCATGTCCGAAGCATTGGCCAAAAATTGTCGGATAGTTGCTGGGCCAAACATAGGTATTTGCCTGTATCTTGTAGTAGAGAGGTCAGCTTGATGGGTGACGTCAAATAATGTAATGTACCTTTGGTCCAATTTTTTAATCAGACTCTTGTCCTCCGCCGTAAGGATTCATAACAAATGAATGAAAAGCATTTTCCAAACCCCAAGTTCAAACTCATGCAAGAGGTCTACCACAAGCGCACGGAAAATATTAAAACCAAAAGTAGCAAGGTGATCGGAAAATGTGTTCTGTAGGTTGATTAGTTATAATTAGTAATAGAAGTCAAAGCCTCACTGAGGTAGGGACCCAGGAATGTGGCTTCAAGAGGTGTTCTACCACTGCACTCCCAACACCAAGGTCCTTTTCATAGATTAATTTCCGCGCAGAGCTTACCATAAGTCTTCATCTATTATCATTGTGTTCCAGTGTCTCGTGTTGTCACCTGTCCAGAGGTCTTCCCATATTATGTATGAGCTCCTTTGGTATAAGGCAACGTGGACACGGACAACCTCCAAGATTTCGAATGGTGGCAATAAGTACTCTAGTCAAGTCAGGACGAATTCTAGACGTGTAAGATATGAAATTCACGTACTTCTCAGGATAGTCTGCTGAGTAGGTAAAGATCCTGGGGTAGAATCTGCGTGTGATGCCATTGCAACAATGAATCACAATTCCATGCTCATATGCATCCAGGAATTCATCGTCCAATAGAATATTCCACTGCTCATGAAACAGTTCCCTGTGACAATGGGTTGTGCAGTCGCCACTCATGCCTCTGTCACACATAAAGTCCTTGAACGAGTCTGGAAGCTGGCAAAGAAGGTTTGGTATTCATTTGAGACAAATACTGCAGAAAGGCTTACCGTCTCGAAGTACGCGATGTGGTTGCTCAAGTTGCACGACGGTTTGCAGCGGCGGTACTTTGACTCATTACCAAAATAGATGTAGGTGGGCCAAAGCTTAGCATTGCCAAATGAAGACAATTGCATGGCGTCAGACCAGAACATCAGACCAGCCACTACTCGGGGGAGATCACAGCCAGGTTCCCTAGGCATTTCTTGTAGTTTGGTGTGTGCATCATGGAATACTGGGGATGTGAATAAGTCTCCGTATATACAAACTTCAGCGTCAAGGTGAGGAGGATTCCAAGACAGCTTGTACGGCTTGTAATGAAATAATTTATTATCTTGGCCGTTGGTTGGTTTTTCCCATATGACAGCAACAAGGGAGCAATGATACAGATCAGTGGCTCGAAAGACGCGAGGCCCTGGAATTTCAGATGTGCGGGAAAAGGGCACTTCGATGGAAACTGGCGTCCTTTTCCAACCAGCATCTTCATCTTCCCATTCTTCCCCGTCTCCCTCGTCGTACTCATTTGCACCCAGTTTGGAATTGATTTCCTTCCAATGTGTGGAGCTCACATCGGCAGCATTGAAGGTTTCGTCACCTATGATCTCCACCAGCTGTGTGTAGTCCCCTTGCGACTTCTGTACCCCTCGATTTCAGTACCAATCACCGAGTTGAAACAAAGAACGGTTGGGATAGGGGAAGTACTGAGAATCGTTAGCCACAGGGGTGGGCGAGTTGGGTTCTTCTTCATTGGCCATGCGGCTACCAGGAATAGAGGAGAGATCTGCCATGGTGACATACTCTTCTGGATCATGGGACAGAGGTGTAGATGAGAAATATTGGTGCACTAGCCTGAAGATGTTTGGGGGTGTGTGGAACGTAGCATGTGATGGTAAGGGTGGGGTTGCATGTGATGCCACTACTTGACCGACGGATGGGGGAGGTAGTTCGCAAACATCCAAGGGTACAGTGGGTGGAGGCTGAGGTAGGATGTCTCTGAATCACTTGGGCAGCTGACGATTCTGCCGTCTTGGTTGGCATTGTGCCAAGCTCATATCTTCTCCATCAATTTCCCCTATTTCACAGTCAGCCTCTGTGACAGGGGCTAACAGGGAGTTGAGTGGAGGAGCACCAGCAACCCTAGGCTGTTGAGACACCTCCCCTGAAGGCAGGTGGAGGGCGGGCGAATTTGACAATGTAATATCCGAGTCGATACCTCCCATGGGACCACCCTCATCGGAGTGAGGGCGCAACTTTTTCCTGCGGCTTGCAAACTCCTTGAAAGAAGATATAGCCGACGACAGATGCTTCTTAGTATGAGTACATGAGTGCTGGTGCTGACTGAAGTAGTTCTGCCCCGTGAAAGTGCGTTTGCATACACACGTGTAAATGGATGTCGACATGGAAAGCATGGCCAATGCAGAGTCTCAACAGAGATATTAATAGGTAAACGGTGGGATAGTGGCCGAAGAGCAGGGAATGGCGAGATTTGGCAATGGCGGAATTTGGCAATGGCGGAATGGCAGCCGAATGACGGAATATTGGGAATGGAAGCATGTAGTGGTAGGACCATGTAGCTATCTATTTAAACGCTGAAAATACAATTCAGTCATATTCTATCTGAATCCTGAAATGTCCGCACCATCTTCTCCATGTTCTGGATGCTCAACGCTATCCACGGAATTCGAATTCAAAGCCAATCCCAAGGTTGTGGAGATGCTAGTAAGCATCATAACTTGCCGCCATGGAATACTTCATTACCACAGCCAAACAGGAGAACTAACAATGTTTCAATGGTGAATCACTTGATTTATAAAAAGATATTCGTTACTCACATGTAGTACACATGCTACAGGCCAACTGACTGATATGGATATAAAATCCACCCTTGCTGATTTCAGGCTTATCGCGAGGCACATGCGTTTCGCTACCCGTGCTGTCTTTGTGCAACTTATGACAAATATGTCGAGACATCCATATTTCCATGCCATACAGGGATCTACGAAGGGGAGTATGTTGCTGAGTGCGTGACCAGCAGTTGCGGGTACATGCGTAAGTGATTTTATTTGCATAATAAGGACATATGTACTTACCTTTTCAATTAGTGAATATCGAGAAATTCATTGGGAAGGCCTATATACCTTCAGCATATTATCCTGTGAGATATTTTTAGAGATGTGTAAATCCCCATATGCTATCTGAGGAAGTGTCGGGATGGATTGTTGATAGTTGCATGATTCGTAATAGAATAAACCTTATTGTTAGTTGAGCCTGTAGCAATTAATCATAGTCAGATATTGACTTGTACATGCAGCGTAAGTTATCTCACCGACAACCTGGCCTGGCGCGCTTCGCGTAATTCTATTAGTGCAGGGCACATGGTTCCATTTCATAATTTCACACAATCTGAACTGGAAATAGACACTCATGAATCCATTTCTGATGTGAACTTGAGTAACCTACATGATGAATGCAACCGAACGACTGCGATTTCATTGAAGTTTAAGTCGGGAGCGCGCTGCACCCGACACTATACCCAACGCCAACACAGCTCAATGCTATGAATTTATTATCATAGCTGTATTTTACAAGGCTACATTATGGTATAGTACTTCGCACATATATGATTCAGTGTTCAGGAAAACAACAAATGAAGAGTGAGAGACCCTGTGAATTATATAGTGACTGACTGTAGGATTAAAACCCAGCCGGCAACACGCGAAACAGCCACAGTGATACAATACTGTCACAATACAATACGGGTGTTGCCGGCTGGGTCTGAATATGTAGTCATTCAGTATATCAACTGTGTCCCTCACACGTTTGGCCTTCTGTTTGACTCTTCTGTAAGGCGAAGTTGCACTGTATGTTTATACTTAGCCATGTGATTATGGAGAGTACTGTTACTTTATATTTAGTGATGATGTAGTAATGTGAGTCAGTAGAGTAGTAATTCAGATTCGTGTGCCGACTCTTCAGCCTCTGCAGAGAGTCTTGGAGAATGGACTTCACTATCTACATGTTTTCACCACGGTGCGCCTTGTATTGCTGTGTACTTTTACTTGGGCAGGACTTAACAATATCGGCAGAAAAATGTTTCCTTATGCAATCCTTGTTGTGCCGTCGGTCCATCCAGGACAATGCTGCTGTGTCGCGGGTTCTACAACAATCCACAAATCACCGTTGTACGTATTAGCTAATCCAAAGTAGTGATTCACTATAAATACTGATCTTACACATTAGCAGGTCTTCTTTCTCCTCCAACTACCTTCATCACTTACTATACAATAGATAGCACATAGACTTATCGGATTTTATTGTAGTACGTGAAAGCTTGAGTTTGTCGTCACTCTAAATGATTGATCACATGATGCAGAATCATGTCCAAATGTGCCGGATCCAGTGGTGGTGAACCAATGCCAAAGCGTCACAAAGGTAAGGCATAATTGAATATTGTCAACATTGTCATTGACGAGCACGATACAGGAAACCAAGCAATACCATCAGCACTATATGATAATGGTGCATGGAAAATTCTGGAGCAATTCCTCACTATGTCCATGCCATTATCTGAGATGGACAACACGCTTGTAGCATATCTTGGTGATCGATACTCTGCAGATGACTGGGTGGAGCCCCGACGTCTGTTATTCTCCGGTGATGCAGACAACAACAAATCTCTAAGGAACCTCTCAGCACTATGGAAAAGATACATACCGGATCCTCCAGAAAAATCTTCTGTGCGCATGTCTGCATCGAGGAAGCATGCCCACTTGCCAAGTTCACATATTAGAAAATCTCACAAGCCATCCGATGTAAGTGAATTTTTTATTTTTTAACTTCATAGCTAAACAATGAATATAGGCTGTAAGAATGTTTATCTCACATGAGGCCGAGGTTGGGGAGGAGGAGGAGGAGGAGGAGGAGGAGGAGGAGGGGTATGGGGATGGAACGTCTGTGCAGTCACCAAAGGTTACGTGCTTACCAGGACCATCGGCAAAACAGAGGCTGGCTGTAACCTTTGATGAAATGGCCACTCATTTTGAACAGAATCCAGCCAGTTCATCAGAAAGTCTCCAGGCTCCCAGCCACAGAGCAATCGAAAGCAGGATGTATCTCCTTCACGTTCAAAGTAGGTTTTTACTGAGTTCACATAGTAAATCACTCAACGCATTGCAGGAGCTGTTACTGAATACATCGCTGAATACCTTCAGAGGAAACAATTTTCTGTTACTGTGTCAGCTTGGCTTGCAGGCCAGCTTTACGTTGTGGCAGACAGCCCTAAATCCATCACAGATACACTGCCTTCCTCACTTTATCATGCTGTCAAACAGTATCTTCGCATCATGGAAGAGGAACGTGAAGCTGTCAAGCGCTCGCAAGTCGTGCTTCCTACCCAGCGTGGGTGAAGATTAAGCACAGGCAAACACAAGGGCTACATTGGCAGAATCTTCAAGTCTGGAAAGGATTTTGTCGAAGTCTTATGTCCTCCATGTGATTTTCCTTATCCAATGCCTCGAGGGTGTCGAGCGCTTGTCGAACGATCTCGTCTTCTGAAGAACAACTCAGTGTCCGACATTATTTTTAATGATAAAGTAGTAGGATGGACATACAAAGGTGAAAGCTACTACAAGGGGCTCTTACTGAAAAAATTCTGCCATGATCATCTGGAATTTCTGGCCTCCCCTCACACTGATGCCATCCAACTACATCTGGAATCGGGATGGGACACAGCCTTTTGAAGAAAACTATTATTGAGTTTTCGATGCAATTTTTACGTGCGGGTGACTGGGCCAGGGTTACCAATGGAGCTCTTCGTGGAGAGCTCGGTAGGGTCATTTTGACTGACCATGCTTGTGGTTCCATGGGCTTGGAAATCACTTTCGACAGGCATCCAGATGAAATAGAACTTTGTCTCCAGGACATAGAACATGTCTTTCGGGTTGGCGACACCATTAGAGTCGTAGCCGGTTCATACTTAGGCTTAGAAGGATACGTCCTCAAAATGTGTGGTGAAGCGTTTCACGTGTGTCAAGACGTCTCTAAAGAAGTGGTAAATCTATGGTGTCATTAAAATCATTGGAGGACTAACACTTTGCACAGGTGGAAGTCTCAAAGTATTACTTGGATCAGCATCCTTTGAGGCACATGATTAACTCACAGCTGCCAGTGCAGCAACATCTGGCGCCTCCCCCCGAATATGACACTATCGAAATCGGGGATTTCATACAAGTCCTGGGTGGGGAGCACATAGGAAAATGCGGCATCATTGACTGGATCTCCAAGGGAGAAAGTAATCTCTGGTTCCGAGATATCATTACCCCTGATGACACGGAGTCTGGACTTTCGAGTATCTCAGTTCCTACATCATTGGTTCAGCGGATGGACCTCGCCCAGACAATCCAATACACTCGAGAAAGAGGTTATGATGTTAGACCTGGCGACACTGTGACTGTCGCCTGCGGGCCTGAGTATGGTGCAACCACATAATACAGTGACATATCACCTTACTTACTGGCCAGCCCACCTTGACATTTGCTCCATGTGACATGGGCCCACTTTATGAGTGTAGGTCGGTGTACCTGGGTGGGCCCGGCGGTGCTGTGTACCATATTGTTATGGGCAGGCCCACTGCCCATGTTCTTCGAAACATTGCAGTGGGCTGACAGGGGTCTGGATGAAGTAGACTGTGTTTACAGGTGGGCTTGCATTAATGAGGAACAGGGATGATTTGACAATTCCGAGTGGGCCCATGAGTTTCCGAGATGGCTGGAATACTGGTGCCGATGAATTGCCAGTGGCGAAAAAAATCAGGCATTCCAGCGAATGTAAAAGTAAACCAGTGAGTAGAAATACCACCACCAGCGAATGTAGCGGTAATCAAACGATGGCAGATCATAAAGTCAATGACTGCCGGTGTATGTAGCAGACTACTGGACGTGCGAAAGTAATAAACTGCCGGCGGAGATCACTCAGTGCACCGGTGATGTAGCCCAGTGGGTCCTACCAATATGCTATTGATGCAGCAGGTGGGCCCATGTGACAGGCAGAATACAGCAATGGGCTCATTCTTGGTGGGATGAATGGAGTGGTGGGCCCAAACAGATACTCCTTTATATGTTGCTGAGCTGGGGCCGCAGCGATAAGGCACCCGAGGGAGCCCATATCATGTCTGCTGAATTGAGTAGGTCTGGGCTCCGTATGTTTGGCGGACAGGTGGGCCTGGAGCACCACTTTCATGAACACCGCTGGGCCCAGCTCCCTATGTCAGAGCTCATGGGCTGACCGCACAATATTAACCAAACCCCAAGGGCCCATAAGCAGTATGTTAGGCAGATGCACGGGCCCGGAGGCCTCTGGCTTGTATACAGTCGGGCCTATGCCTCGTATACCGGCGGCCAGGTGGGCCCAATGTCGCCAGATCAATGCAATGGGCCCAAGGGATACATCTTAAATCAGGGGTGGGCCCATATCACATCTCACGAGCAGAATGGGCCCAGTCTTGGCTAACGGGATTAACTGGCAGGCCCAGTGAGCTACACAACATCCACTGATAAGCTTGAACCAGCGATATGGCGCCAAATGGCACCGACCATCGCCGATACATCTATGGTCAGTCAGACTGATTCAGAAGTTCGCTGATGCATGTATGGTCCAGAGGGATCAATCACTTTGGGGACATCCCCAAATGTACTATATATACCCCAACTCTATGTGAATTCCATCGCATTGGTAACTACAGATTTGTACCTTGAATGATCACCTCGGGGTACATCTACAAATTCATGAATATCATCCCTCATGTACCACACCCAGCCAACTCTATCGCCGTTCACCCGGTTCACCCCATGCCTAACAATTCTTCCCGAGGTGCCAGCCATGACACCTGGATTATAGGCAATTTCAATCCCAATATTTGGCATCTTCATTCGCGCCAATGTGTGACTGCCGACGCTGGTCATTATGTCAAACCATTGAGCACGGGATAGAGCATCTCGGTGCAAGGGAGTGTACCAGTTGCACATAACGGCGACGACAGTAAAGACAGATGCCCATTCTCTGAGGCAATTTCCCATGGTCTGTGTTTGTTGAGTATCTGCCCATACCCCAAGCCCCAGTTGTGTTGTCAACGATGACCAATAAAGACCAAAGTGCATGACCCTCAGTGCAGCGGTAACAAGGGCCGCCGGTCTGCACATCGCCTGACAGTAAGCCGCACCATTGTCACTTTTAAGGGTCGCCGATACTTCGGGCTGAAACTGTGGAGCCTATGAAGAAATCAGGCAAGAATATTATGTCCCAAAATGTCAACGCACCGGATGAGCTTGCAGGAACCACCCTGGCAAAAGATTTATGCACCCCGAGGTAAGGCCATGTTCACTGATTTGAAAATTAGATTCATGGGTGCACCATTTCTCGTTCGGCGATGTACCATGGGTGATACTCTTGCCCAGCAGACCTGACATCATCATTGTCGCTGACAGCATGTCATTCTGGAACGGTGAGCAGAGATCGTCGGCGAGTTGTGCAGGCCTACCTGAATGGCAGCATCAATTGCTCCGGGGAGGTACCATAGCACGATAAGACCAAATTTGTCCAGGACAACTGCAGGACGCTCCAGGATAATCTCACGATCCGGTGGGTATCGGGTAAGGAGAAATTCTTTACGTCCGGGGTTAACACCTCTCTCCTGCTTTTGCAGTACTTCGGAATACCTCGTCATATCGAAGTTGATAGTGACTAAAGCCAATTCAAATCAACAAGAGCGCCAGATGCATAGAAAGGTCATTACCAGGATTGAGATATGCATTGGCGAGGGTCCTTGCGAGGTGGGAGCAACCTAGCATCAACACAACATCAAGCTCCAGCGGCAGAAGGACCTTCGGAGTCACTCCAACAATGGCACAGAACTGGCGGCAAACATAGTCACTGGCAAGATGAGTGGCGGCCAAAGCCCAGTCAGCAGGCACAAAACTCATGGAGGCGGGGACAGACACAACCATATCACTGACTGGTCGACACCTTTATAATTACCACTTATCGGGAATCAATGATAGGACGTAACATAATGACATAAAAGAATCTTAGGCCCACAGTTAAGAAAGCCACGTGCCCGAGCCTTGCCGATGACTGGATAACACAAATGTAATGATGCAGACTTGGCAGTATAGTGTACATCCTAGATAAAGAAAACGGACTGGAACTTCGGGGTTGGTCACCGGAAAGTAAGGCCATGACCGGCATTGCAGCAGCACATCATAACGGCGCGTCTCTTGGGGTGATCAACAGTGAAAGAATAACAACAACATTATTGCGCAGTTCCGAATTATCTACCACTACATGGCGACGGTAAGAATACATTTAGGTGGTGGGACCCTTCCCAGATGCTGATTCACTAGAGGGCTGGTTGATCTGGGAGCCTGAAGGTCCGGCGCGTGTGGCGGCGATACTTGGAATGGAGGCACCGGCGATGGTGGACGGACCTGGGGTGAAATTGAAATAAAGCCGTTCCATTGCCTGTGCCTGCCCGGCGCTCATGCCTTGACTGTATGGGACTGTATGACCGGTGGGAGGAAAGAACACAGCATTATTAAAATGAGGAACGGGTGGGCTGGGGACAACACGTTGCCGGATAGATTCATAGGCATTCATCAGGACGGCAGTACGATTTCCTTGTGCAGTCAACATTGACTCAGTGCTCCGGATCTGACCCTCACGAGTCTGAGGTTTGGCATGCAAGGCCTTCACCTCCTCTTGCAATATGGCGATCTCGGCACACATTTTTTCCATGGCTCGGATGTCAGTATCCTGAGCAGCAAGGCGGGCATTCATGGTTTCAACCAACTCAGCCATCTTGGCGTTCCGAGTTTGGATGTCGGCCATTTAAGTCTGAAGGTCATTGATGGTGTCCTGAACTGCCATGAGGGGCGACACTGAATCAAGTTTCACCTCTAGTGTCATGGCCTGCAAGTCCCTTGCAACCGTGTCACCGGACACGTCAATGACCATGTCTTTGGCGAATGATGGAGGCGATTGAGTAGGACGAGGAGGTGGCATGTGTGGAATTGCAGCAATTGGAGTGTTCTTTATGGAATGAGAAGGAGCAAGACTCGGATTTTGGGAGCTTACAGCATTGACATCAGCCTGCATCACCGTGCTCATGGTGCCGACAGGCTCAGGGGCGACCATTGCCTTTTGTTCCACAAATGTAGCTTCACCTTTTTGCTGGTCGCGTGTGGCGGTCCTAGTGCTCACCCGTTTCTGGAGAATACAGTAATTAGACAAATACAAAGATAGAATGACAAAGCTCCCTACCTGAATCTCATACCATGGTTTCCGTTGATCACCAGTGTTTTGCATCTGCGGTGGATGGTTAGATCCTTTTTTTGGCAGCCCGCCAGAACTAACATCTCTCGACTTCTTCCGCCCACGGTCCTGCTGGTCAGTCTCCACCAGTAACGTAACTTCCTTTCCCTTCCCTTTCCTATCCGTTGGGACCTCAGACCCAGACGAGACTACTATCTCCACCTGCTTGCTTTTCGGCTTTGGCCTTGGTCTAGTCAGCATTGTATTCGTATTTCCCGGCGCGACATCCTCAGCTTTGTCTACAATCGCCGGCGCGATGACCTTGTCTTCATGGCAAACAGTGACCTCTTCGGATGCACCAGTGGACCTCCGCTTCTGCTTGTGGAGAGCATCGCCTTGGGTGATATCCCCAACAATTTCCACTTTGTCACTGTCCATACACAAGGCTATTGGCATCTTCCTTGTGACAGACCTTCCGGGCAGCTTTGACTTTGCTACCACTGAAGGGACCGCCAGTGTATTTGTGGCTGCATTTACTGGTGGTGTATCTGCAGGTCGCGACATCGGTGCTGGGGCCGATGCAGTCATTGCCTTGTGAGCCTTGCCATATAACTGATGGCGCTCGATGCGAGGGTCATCAGACTTGATGTTGTTCCACACCGGAACACTAAGAAACGACGTCTGGCCAACACGATCTACATGCTCCATCAATTCCATGGCCACCGAGAGCAAGATCGGTGGTATTTCAGTTGCCGACCGTGCATGACTTTGAAATGCCAGAGTCTGTGCTTAATTAGGTAACAGTGCATGACTAATGAGGACATGCTGACCATTATGTTTGCCATCTCTGTGGCCATGTTCAGGTGGCCGGCGGGACCTTCGGTCAACTGCAAGGCTCTTGCCAAAATTTGGAGCATGCCGGCGGTTACCTCATTGAAGGCCTTGTTCAAAACTTCTGAGGATGGCATGATGAGCAGGGAATGTGAGTGTAGATAAAAACAATGGGGACAATTTGCTTGTCATTATATGGCAGATGGAATGAATTAAAATTTCATGTCATAATACAAACTTGGCTCGGTCACCTGTGCCATGCGGCGGCATGCGGATTCAGAAGCACTGATCTCTGACCACGTGTCCACTTTTTTACGCAGACAATCTATTGTCCTGGCTAAGTGTTTAAACCCGCAGATGCGGCCACAACACAAATCGGCACATATTTAATGCTCACATCTTCGAAGGTTCATCCAATCACTCATCTGAAACTTCATCACTGTTTCCTACAACATGACTAATGCTAACAACTGTCACGTCCATTTCGAGCTCCCCGCGAATGGGGATACACCCTCCAACTCGCTGATTTCCAACACCGGCAACCGACCTCCAAGTACGTGTTTCTGTGGCATGTAGTGTGATTTTTAATTTATTTCCAATTAGGGTTCAACTTCGGGTTTGGAAGTTCGCACAGCCCTCTTACAGCAGACTTGGTGCCTGCGAGGCGTACCATACCCCAAACCTTCAATTTTGGGTTTCTGGTGCGAAAGCAAGTCATGGCAGAGGCCCTTGTGCCGGACCTGGCACATCAAACAGCTGTCACGCCACTACAACCTCAACAATTCAACTTTGGGTTTACGGTGAACGAGCAAAGCCCAGCGGCAACGGACTTGAATCCACCGTCACCCTCCCCAGCTCCAACAAGATTCAACTTTGGCTGGACTCACTCCCATTCCACAGACAAGCCAGCGGTTCTGGCAGGCCAACCGCTCAGCACGCTAGGCCCAGCGGCAGTCGACTCGGAGCCCACACCATCTTCCCCAGCTCCTACAACATTTAATTTTGGCTGGACTCAGTCCTTTGCCACAGAGAAGCCGGCAGGTTCAGGCAGCTCAACCATTCAACTTTGGAATGGATGTGGAGAGTCACATTCAACCTGCACTACCCTCGCTGCAGGATGTCCGGCGCACCCGCCGTAGTGGTTCCAATACTCCCAACAATGGAGTGCCAGCTTCGGTGATCCCTCTCAAGAGACCGCTATCTCTGCCACCACCCTCCACTCCTCCTCAGGCACCGGCGCCCGAACATACAGCCAAGTTCAACTTCGGCTGGAAGCAGCCGCCTTCAGCAACAGCGGGTGTTGCTACCCATGTTGGGTTTGACCATCATAATAAACGTAAGTTGCACATGTATATCCATAAGTTATCCAAAGATTAACCACCAATCTAGCATTCCAGTTCGGTTGTAAGGTCCCTCCAGCAAAGGTAGGGGAATGGACACCAGCGCCTATTATGGCCGCTGTGCCACAAGCAGCACCAGTGCCGATCACAATCACCTTGCCCCAAGTAGTACCGTCGCCTATCATAGCCACCGTGCCAGAAGCGGCACCAGCTCCTGAGTCAGACCCCTACACGCCAAAGGCCTTGCCAAACTGGGAGGGTGCTTTCCCCACTGCCAAACGATGGAAACTCGATTCCGCCAGTCAAGCGACCCACCAAGACACCATCGGATGCCTTATCGGTGACGCTGAGAAGGCTGCCATTGACATTGTGAAACAGCTCAATGGAGATGAATGTAAGTCCCGCAACTGACATTACTCTTCCAACTTTACTCACTTCTTTACAGTTGATCGACTCGCCCAAACAATGCTGGGCAGCCTCATTAGGCCCGGCGATGATGTCCGAGATCCCATGCCGGAAGAGGTCTTGGATAGTAACTGCGCTGTATTGTCAGCGTTCTGTGAGTCCAGAGATTGGTTGACTAGGATCTTCAAAGATCTTATCACTATTCATCATGCATCCGAGCACCACATACACCAGCTTTCATTCATGGACTCTCTTACCAATGAGGTTGAGATAGCAGAGAGGACTGCCGGTAGTTAGTAGTACATACAGTATATCTTTCAATTAGTCGTGGCTGTGTTTCTTTAGTACCACCAATGTTATGTTAATGGCGAGACATTCACATTGCCGATGAGTTATGCCGATGTACACCGGCAGACAGTCTGCTTTTCATTCCATGCCGGCATATCCTAAAGATGCAATATGACATAATGATTACTTCCTGCCACACTTAGCCCTTGAAGCTTCTGGCACAGTGGTTTTACTCCTGGTTCGCTTTGCTGGCGTGTCACTCACAGTGTTGGTGCCATGGCATTTCAAGTTCTTGGGAGGCTCATTTGATGTATATGCGACCTCCTTGCTTTTAGTTCCAGTCGCTGGAGATGCGGCTGGTGCCTTCAATGTCATTCCCTGTGACTTGAGAGGCTGTCCGGAGGGAATAGAACCTTTCATCAGAGGATTCAGCACCCTGCCGACCTTGGTGACAGCTTGTCTGATATCCCGCCATGAACTTGCAGGCCGTGACTTGATCTTCTTCCTGGTCGGCAAGGCGACCTTTGGGGGCGGCGAAATCTCGGGCTCTACACCAGTGGATGGTGCTCCCTCATCTTTACTGGATGACCTAGAACCATCCTCTCCCAGATCACTGTCCAACTCGTCCTCCGAATTGCTATCATCCGGCACACGGCGGCGGTTAGCTTTAGGGTTGGCTTTGCCCTTACCCTTGCCTTTGCTCTGCTTTGTGGCATTGCCACAGTGAGCACTGGGTGGACACAAGTCTGCCTCTTGCATCTCGCCATTGGAATCTTTCCAGGCCTTGAATGAGAAGGCCGGTTGCATGTCATCTTTCTGGCGGGCAAACCAGAAATCTAGTACAGTGGTGGCATCTGCTTTATCCATCTTGGATGGCTCCTTGAGCTGCACACTGGTCGGCCAATGGGCGCCGTCAAAAAATGCCCATGGGTCATGGATTACATCTCCCCATGGCACCGCCGCTTTCAGGTTTTCTTTGCCGGAGCACATTCCTGTTCAGAATCAGAACGATGTACAATCTGAAAGAGCAAAACAAGTACTATAGAGCTTCGTCAAGAAAGACCGAATCATGTGCTGTTGTTCGGCTCGTTTCCATCCCGTTGTGTCGGGCAGAATCGGCCACCCATCGGCATCTTCGTCAAGTTCAACTAATTTCTTGGCGACTTGTTTCTTTGATTTGACCATCTGGGGCTCCCCATCATCCTCGCCGTCTAAACATTCACTTGCTTCAGTATGCTTGCCGGTAAGACATTTACATGGCCTCACCAAATTGCTCCCCCACATATTCCACTCATTCAGGCATGATGATGCTGTCCCAATCCCTTGTCTTGATAAAGCTCTCGCCATTGCTGGACTGTTCATTGAAGTCGTGGCTGCAGTCACTGTTGAATAAATCACCGATCGATTGGAGATGACACTCACCCTCCCAACATGAGCTTGCCTTGGCTGTCCTTCCAAGCTGATAGGATGCAGACTCGCATTCCGGCTTTCTTGAACATTTCAGTCGCAAAATGCTCAATCATGTCGGCGCCCTTACTCTCAGTGATCTTGGCCTGAATATCCGGCGGTGCTGCTTTGTTGTTCCACCTCTCTGCCATGGCCTCCGCTCCCTCTCTCTCCTCCGCCGACAAACAATTAATGACTGTCTTTGCTGCCTTTGGCCACTTGGTAATCATCCCCTTGGTTCCAGCCATCTCTCCGGTCTTCTGTCAAATCGAGGCTTTGTGTGTGTGAATCAAGACTTGCCTTGCCGTCCAATGACGGCCATACTTGATAAGGGGCTTTGCAGCTCCTCTCCGGCGAGACTGGTTCTGCAACCACTGCTTGTAAATCTTTGACAGACATGTTATCATGCTCCGGGATCTCCGATATGTTATAAACTGTTAAATACCTTTCGCCGAGCTTTCAACAGGGCCTTTTCCTTGGTGGGAGCTTGGAGGGATGCTTCCTTGTAGATGGCAAGCAGCACCCTTGATCTTTCTTTACCTTTCACAGACTTCCAGTCTTCTAGATGGGCTCTGAGGACCAAGACTTCAGCCTTCTGCAAGCAAACCTTTTTTTGTGGAACCACGATAGGAGATTCACTTCTTGGCATGTTGTGTTATGAAGGATGGTGATGGTGAATCTTTCCAGACTCAACAACAGTTGGTTGACTGTCGTTGGTGTTCCATGGTTTTGTTCTGTTCTGCTCGGTTCATTCCCCCTATATTACAGTTCATATCATGGATATATATCAGATATGATTGCTGTGTTCTGCTCAGTTGAGCTTATATTACAATTCTTATTATGTACTTGTAACCAATGGTGATTGATTGATATGACCATATTGCATCAGTCAATTGAAACTTGTCATTCTTACAGATTCTTGTACAGTACTGGGCTCAACAAATGGGAGGTTCTAGACTACAAGAGTGGACTCCGAAACATAAGTATGCAGTGGTGGAGTGGCAGAGAACATATAGGACTAGAAAGGTGGTTGGCAAATGGGTGGAGAGACCTATCATTAGTAGATCAGTTCCAGCAACCCCTACTAAGTCTTCCTCAAAGCAGGAATCTTATGGTATGCTTTACCATGGGGGAGATGACTTTTCGGGCGACCTTGGTGATCACAGGGTGACTCCACTGCACCTGCTGAAGTCCCTGGTGAGCCATCTGCCGATATCACCTCTATTTTACTACTGATCTATATTCAGAGTCAAAATGATTATATATGTCAATGGGTCCCAAAGACCAAAGCATATCTTGACATACTCCTTGAAAGAGAGGTTCCATCAGATAGGTCATGTATCATCTGTGGGACAGATGGTGTCTATAAATGCCATGGATGCTTCAGTGAGCCTCTCTTTTGCACAAGTTGTTGCAGAACCCAGCACCAGAGGCTTCCCTTCCATCGGGTAAGCCAATGGACAGGCTTGTTTTTTGAGGAAAGTTGCTTGGTCAAGAGTGGGATGGTGATCTGGCTGGGGCATGGAGGAAATGCTTGCCCATGGGACGATGATGTAGGGGAGTCAGCTCTGTTCACTACAGGGGAAGGAAGTTCTGATGTTTCGGATGCCAAAAGCACATCAGATGAACCAAATGCCGAGCCGAGTGCAAAGGAGGCTCATGACCTACCAACTGGCATGCCGTTCATTAAGAACAACAAGGCCATGACAACAATAGTCGACAAGTCTGGAGTACATACCCACATCATCAAGTATTGCACATGCCCAGAGGCTGCCGCCACCGATATACAGTTGTTTCACATGGGTTTGTTTCCGGCATCATTCATAGAACCAAAGACAGCATTTACCTTCGATGTCTTGAATGACTTCTTACTCGACAACCTGGAGTGCGGGACCTTGGCGATGAATTATTACAGCAAGTTAAGGAGGATGACCACGAGCATCTTTCCTCACTTGGTGCTGGTGAGCTTTGTGGTGCCCCACCTGCTATTTCATTAATTGTCATAAAGGACCATTACCGGGAGCTCATGAGGGTGGCAAGACAATGGCGGAAGTTGAAGCTCCTGAAGTGGAATGGCTTCGGCCATGAGGAAAAGGAAATCAGACCCGGCAATCTAGCCCTCTTCTGTCCAGCCTGTCCCCAGCCAGGAATAAACGTCACAATCACTGCCAGAGGCACTGCCGAGGACATCGATGCTAACAATGGATCTGATCAAGAGACTCCAAGTTGGTTATACACAAGATCACTTGTCATGGACAGAAACTTCAAAGCTGAGCATCTCCATGCCACAAATCCTGCCGATGAAGTGTCTCTCATGGACAGCCGTGGATTCATGGTTGGCAATGCCATGTACAAGGAGCATTTGGCCATTGCCAAGGATGCCGTGCAACGATCGGAGTGCAACAACCACCATGCCGTCAATTTGGCAAATGCATCTCGTCAGAGATTGGAGGCGACCGGCATCAGCGGATGTGCATGTGTGAGGCATGGTTGTTTTGTCCCGCACGCCATGGTAGATTTTTAGAAGGGAGAAAGGTATGTACAATGACTTGGACAGTACACATTATCGCCAACCGCCAACAGACAGATGAACATGGATTATGCTCTGTGCGAGGCATTGAAGCTCAACGCCGAGGGCATCCACCGCGTATTGACCTTCTATGATGTGAACTGTCAGTACCATAAGCACCTACAGGACTGCATCGCTGACAGTCCATTGCTGAAGATGCATCCGGAGCTGGAAATCACCCCCGGCATCGGACTATGGCATGTCCATGGCCATCCAGACAGCTGCTATGTCAGATATGCCTCCAATTTCATACAAGGCGCAGCCAGAATTGACGGCGAGATCATGGAGACATTATGGGTGCCGTTAAATATAATCTCACCGGCGGCCCATGGCATGGGAACTCCTCACCGAAAAGAATGCCTGGATTACCAAATGAATGATTGCAACTTCATGAAAATGATCAGAATGAGTGGGTGTCTCATTTATCCTTTACATGAATTTGAAAGCGGAGACCGTACAGGCAAATCACTTTGCCACAAATACAAGGAAGCTATGAAAGGGGTCGCCGACAGCAACATGGCATTTGAGCGGCTTGATGAGACCACCGATGCCAATAAAGTCAAAGATTGGGAGGCCGAGGAGAGGTTGGCACATGAACAGTGGCGCCATGATCCAACAGCAATGGACATTTATGAAGTTCAACTACGCAAAGGTATGTTGACTTGTCGCATGGACAGTCATTTCTAATTCTTGCACAGCGCCGACAAGAAAACAGCAAGAGTTACAGTTGTTAACGGCGCAAGGCCGGCGGCCTGGCGAGGCGCGCCGGAGAGGTGCGGCAACATGGCTGGCAGAGGGCCTTGGTATCGAGGAAGCCCAGGTCACGCTGCAGATGGATGTTAGAAAGCTTGGACATTGGTCAACAGATACTCAGTGATTGGTGATTGGTCGCTGACGTGATACCATGCAACGGGATATTGATCGCTGGACGGCGGCCAGAGCAATAATTCTTGGTGAGGAATTAGGCGACAATGACATACAGATCATGCAACCAGATCTGCTAATACTTCAAGAAGAGGCTGAAGAAGATATGGATGTTGAGCTTAGAGCATTTGAGCTGGAGAGAGGGGTAATTCCTTTGCCTTCCAATTTGGGGCTAGAGAAATGTGCAACCCTCGGCATTGCTGATATCGCCGATCAGGAACTCACGCTCCGGCAAGGTCAGGCAAATGATGCCCTGCACCACATCAGGGTGCATTTGGCTGACAAGGCAGTCATTTTCCGGAAGACTGTCAGAGTAGCAAAGTCCTAAGCGTTGTCTACCAGAGCTTGGGCTCAAGTTCATTCAGTGGACAGGGCGGTCAGCATCAATGCAAGTATCTATTCCAAATGCCGATCGCAATTGTCCAGACTCGGCGCAGACGATGCACTGCTCAAGAGATACCAACCGTTGACAAGGGAGCATCTCAAGGTCAGTACTGCCGTCGCCAATCCAAATTCAAGAGGGCAGAGGAACAATGTGCTAGCTTGGTTTTGGTCATTGGATGTGGAAGGGGACTCCAACAGCAGTGACTGGCTGAATGAGTGTGAGCAGGTCACCGATACTCCATGTAACCGGCGCTTATACTGCCGATGGTGCAGTTTACTGGCTTCGTGCCAAGGCTATGAGAGACCGATGGGCAGAAGAGTTGTTGCTTGTTCAGCATGAAATGGATTGGACATGCAACTTTTTGCTCCAGAAGGCTGATGAATGGATCTGTCTCGGTGCCATCTCGAAGCTCGCCCAGAAGCATGGACATGTGGCATACTCGGAGAGGCAGTGCAAAATCTATCAATGTCTCTTCGGAGAGGCAAGTGATTCATTCAACCAGGCGATGGCTGCATGTCCACCGGTGTAACACACTAGCATGTTGAATGCTAAAGGCTGCTTCAATATATGCTGAATTAGTTTACCATCACCGAAGCACACACGATGGCACCCATCGGCATGGTTGGAGGTCGTCAGCAATGGCAGCCAATCTACAAATGTCCACAAACACGATGGTCCAGCGTGTGTGAGTGTCCGCCGGAGTGATATCAATAGTCCACATATTACAGTGACCTATCTCCATATAATACGAGGGAATGGATGTGCATAATATCCCATATGATACGGGCCAGCGGACCATGGGCCCATGATAAAAATATCCTCGACTGTGATGGATGGGCCAGGAGGCAAATTATTCCCGATGGAGGTGGGTGGGCCCATGCAGGGAATATATAGAGTAGATGAGTGGGCCGATGTACATGAATATTGGGTAGACGGGTGGGCCGAGGCAGTTGGATATTATGCAGATGGGTGTATTAAGGTAGATGTGTATGAGATAGATGGGTAGGTACTTGTTATCACATTCACGGGTGGGCCCAGACACATATTAAATTAGACGGGTGGGCCAAGGGTATTATAAAATATTGTATTAGACGGGTGGGCCCAGACACATATTAATTAGATGGGTGGGCCGAGGGTGTTGTATGGGATGTTGTATTAGACGGGTGGGCTGAGGGTGGTATAAAATATAGATGGGTGGGCCCATGTGTATCATAATTGTAGACATGATGGAGCTGAGGTAGTTGTACATCAACCAAATCAGAGGAGGTAATAGATCAAAGTTACCAAGTTCCCGGAGCAGCAGGTGATCTCCTGACATGGCCTTTGATGGTGCACAGGTTGTCTTGCAGAATGTGGAATCCGGGGTGCAAAGCTTGTGTTGCCCTACGAGAAGCCAAGTTCCGACCACCAGAATTTGAGTCAACTGTACCGAGTTCCAAGTTCCGGGACCCGGAACTCAACACATAATTTAGTTAATACTTTCCGTGTTAAATGGCCAACCGAAGTTGAGATGTTTCTGAAGAGAGCAGCAGGTGCTCTCTTGACATGGCCTTTGATGGTGCATAGGTTGTCTTGCAGAATGTGGAATCCGGGGTGTGAAGCTTGTGTTGCCCTATGAGAAGCCAAGTTCCGACCACCAAAATGTGAGTCAACCATACTCAGAGGAGGTAATAAATCAAAGTTACCGAGTTCCCGGAGCAGCAGGTGATCTCCTGACATGGCGGTGCGAAGCTTGTGTTGCCCTATGAGACGCCAAGTTCCGACCACCCAAATTTGGGTCAACCGTACCGACTTCCGAGTTCCAGGACCCGGGAGTCGACAAATGAATATCTGATGACCAGTACACTTCCAATCAGGTAGTATTTCATTGAGCAATGGATAATAATACATCTTTGACAGCCAAAATTATCCCAGGCTCCCTTATCTGATCCTCTCTATCTCCACCCCCTTTAACACCAAAGTCCAGACATCCAGCATTCAGCGTCTGATTTCCCAAGATTAACATCCAGCATGAACAGTTCTTCCCCTTCCACTCCTGATAGCATAAACATCTGGCGCACTTGGGCCCTGACTGTGACTTATGAAGCAGGGGAATATACCGAACAGAAATTCAAGGCAGAGAAGACTGGAGGAGGCCCAGTCATACCTTCCCCCAACCTAGACACTGATCTGGTGATGGCGTGCAATCGCTTGGCTGATGTACTCATAAAGGCATATAAAAATCACAGTGGGTCTTCTTGCAGATTCGGAAAATTCATTTTATCATTCAAATTCCTGCATGACAGTTCAGATGCAGATGGATATTGCAAGATATAGCAAATTGATCTCCCCGAAGGACACCAGGCATAATGAACAAAGAGAGGCGAGGTTGCTTGAGAGGTGTCCTCCTGGCCATGAAGGCAAAAGGTTGGTCGACAAACCTGCCACAATTCTCGATGCATCCAGTGCCATCATCGCATGGTACCTCCCAGACGCCCTGACCGACACCACCCAGGTGTGTAATATACATTGTTACTCAATGGATATTGAATATCAAATGGAACCTACAGAAGGAAATCAGGGAGGCCACCGATTTGCTCGCTCCAAGCCTCGAAAAAAGTGTAAGGGCTGATGGCATTTGGCGAACTAATCAAAAGTGGTTCAAACGGGGCTCGGATGATGTTGGCGCAACTCCCAGATGTATCGATTTATCTCCGGCATGGTTTCAACAGGGACACGAGGTAGGATCCCATGAGATGGTGATTCCGGCAGTCATACTCACCAATCCCAAAGACTATGTCCGATCCGGAGGTATCTGCATCATTGAAGGGACCTTCCTGCGAGAATATACTGAAAGCCATTGCAAGGCCAGCAGCCATCGCGTCCGCGGCACTCAGGGTCATGCATCCTGAGCAGTACTGGGCAGGGTTGCGAACCTTGTCCAACCTCGGACATATAGCAGTAAGCAAGGATCTGCCACAGATGCTGGAGGCCCTGCAGTACTGGGCATCCGTGTTTAACACCCTCTCTATCATTTCCAATCAGGAAACCCCCAATCATCGAGACCATTTGTCTATTGCTGAATGCTTCAACATTCTCACCACTGTGGGGAACTATTCTGATGCTCAGATGACAATGCCAAGCCTTCAGCTGGAGTTCAAGTACAATTCCGGCTGTATGATTGCGTTTTCCGGAAGGATTGTGAGACATGGAGTTTATGATGTGGAAGGGGATCGGATTGCTTGGGCATGGTATATGAGGGATTCTGTTCACATTTACGCTGGTGTTCCATCATGTGGATGGGCTAGTGTGGATGGTCCATACAGCGTGTGAAAGATCAAACAAAGAGCAAGCATTGTGACCTATATACATTCCAACAAATGAATACCATGTACCAATAGTTTTCCGGACCTCAATACTCAATTTTGAGCATTTGCGAAGTGATATATGGGACTGAATAATTTGGATGCCAGCCTTGGTATTTGATAATTGGAACTCGGGACTTGACATATGGGAGTCCCGAGTGCCGGGGTACTGAGTCCCAAAACCCGGAACTCCTCACTTGATATTTGAGACTGGGAGAAGATGTATAAATATGCTCGAATTAACATTTGTAATTGCCATACACATTTGACAGAACCCTGAACCACGACATTGTGGACTTGGGACTTGACACTGTTCTGAATACCGAGTCCTGGAAGCCCAGGTCCTGAGTCCCAAATTTCGGAGTTCGGGGTTCAGCGACCTGGAGCTCGGCAACTGTGTTGGGTGTCAGGGTATCAGGAGCATTGGAGATCGCATGTGTCAGTATTTTGAGTTTCATGGTTCATGTTTGGTGATTATGGAATCGGGCATCAGGGACTCAGTATTCAGAACAGTGTCGAGTCCCCAGTCACGAGCTCCGAGTCCCGCACGGTGGGTTTCGGGACTCGGGACTCGGAGCTCGTGACCTGGGACTCCACACTGTTCTGAATACCGAGTCCCTGACGCCCGATTCCATAATCACCAAACATGAACCATGAAACTCAAAATACTGACACATGCGATCTCCAATGCTCCCGATACCCTGACACCCAACACAGTTGCCGAGCTCCGGGTTGCCGAACCCCGAACTCTGAAATTCAGGACTTGGGACCCGGGTTTCGGGACTCGGGACTCGGAGCTCGTGACCTGGGACTCCACACTGTTCTGAATACCGAGTCCCTGACGCCCGATTCCATAATCACCAAACATGAACCATGAAACACAAAATACTTACAAATGCGATTTCCAATGCTCCCGATACCCTGACACCCAACACAGTTGCCGAGCTCCGGGTTTCTGAACCCTGAACTCCAAAATTCGGGACTCGGGACTCGGAGCTCGTGACCTGGGACTCCACACTGTTCTGAATACCGAGTCCCTGACGCCCGATTCCATAATCACCAAACATGAACCATGAAACGCAAAATACTGACACATGCGATCTCCAATGCTCCCGATACCCTGACACCCAACACAGTTGCCGAGCTCTGGGTCGCCGAACCCCGAACTCCAAAATTTGGGACTCAGGACCCGGGCTTCCGGGACTCGGATGCGAGATTTTTGAATGCATAGAATATTTTACATCTTGTATACAATGAAGACTGAATGGGACTACACTCCTTTGCCTTTCCTCAATTTCTCTAACATGTCAGTGTACATCTTCACCTCTGCCATCTTGGCTTTGATGCCATGATCTTGCTCCTCCATCAATGCTTCCATGCATTCTTTAATCCACCTCAGTCCCATAAGTGGTGGAGTCAAAGTGTTTTTCAACTTCTCTGGAAGAACCAAAGCATCATCCTCAACATTAAGCTAGAACAGATAAGTCATCAATCAAGGCAATTCAGCTAACATCTTACCGCCCAATACTGGTAGTGAGAGACGCAGGAAGCCATTATTTCATCCCACTGCCATGGTTGATCCGGGATTGTGGTGTTTCCAATCCACCATGGACATGTATATTTGAACACAATCTGGGACAGATGTCCTGCAATTGCCTCATCATCAAATGCAAGGAGGTGGAATGAAAAGACGTCGTCCGGAACCGTGTTCCAGGTTAGCATGGGATACAACTTAAGGATATAAGCGACAGGGACCAGAAGAACCAACACAATATTCTGTGAAGCGGAGTACTGCAGGAGTGGTGTGACAAAAGTCTGCTCAAATTCTTAGCATTGACCAACAAAG